>NC_090658.1:24583553-25853553 GCF_013368605.1 Nyctibius grandis | reverse complement strand
CATTTTGCACACACACACCTTTTACTTCTGGGTGCAACAAGTACAAACAAGTTATGTGACTATATTCCATACAGGGTTTTCAAACACTTCCCAAACAAACCTAAAGACAAACTGGTCCAGAAGCTTCACTTTTCTGGTGTCATTAAATAGTTACAAATATTTAATTGTGTTTATAACACAAATAAGAATACTGAAGTTTTTAATTATGTTGAGTAAACAAATGAGGTCTGAGATAAAGACGACATTCACAGATGAAGACTAATTTGAGGTGGTTAAAGAATAGTTGTCACTGGAATGACTCGGCCTGAGTCATGCTCCTCCCACACACTAATCACAGATGTGCTTGCAGACCACAATCAATAGGTGCATACAGTATGTACAGGAATGTGAAATGGGAAAAGCTCATAGTGGCTTCTCTAGGGGGCTTGCTTTACTGACAAGTGAAACAACAGGTTAGTGAAGACACACGTGGCTTATCAAAAGAAACCTGAAACAACTGTTTGGGTTTTTAATGAGAAACCATGGATGACTGCATGTGAGAATAATACTTTTCTCTGGAGCGGTGAAGAGGGTTACAGCCCAACGTTCAGAAATGGGTAATTATTACTGTTCCTATGGCTCCCATCTTGAAGGTGCTTGTCTTCCAGGCTGACTGCTGTTTTATTAGAACTCAGCAGGATTAAAAGCAGTAGTAAAGGTAAGCATGCATACAGCTGGGAGTTCCACACCTAACTTCTAAAAAAGATACATCATTACATTCAGGGGTAGATGTTATTGCGTAAGATATACTGCCTAATTTCTTTTTAAAGTAAACATTACACAGAAATCATCTGACATCTAAAAAATGTCAGGTAGCTGTGTTTTGTGCTTTGGTGAGTTTGTTAGCAAGCCAGCACAAAATGCAAATACATTTGCACATATACAAACTTACACAGTCAGAGGTAATGATGTAGTAATAACCCATTGGGACCTTTTTAGAGAACTATACTGCTTGTGCAGTGTCTGAACCAGTGAGGCACACAAGAGTGGCATTTGCAGATGCTAATATGCCGAAGCTGGCCAACAGAAAGTACAGAGGACTCTCAAAGGTAATGAAATACCTTCATCAATAATTTGCAGCTACAAACCTCATCCAGTAGTTAGGCACACAAAGCTTTTCCTTGCTTAGGGAAGACTGCAACTATACTCCCCTGCAATCAAGGTACATCTGGGATACAACAGGCCTGTGTTTCAAATCTCAGTGCAGTAGAGACCTGAACTCAAGTTCTCCTGGAGAGTTCCTTCACCTAAAGGTTACTGGGTATTTTGAGAGAAAGAAAAAGGAGAAGAAAAGAGTTTTTACTGTTAGACCTGTCCCAGTCTCCATAAATACAGCAGGGATATGAACCCAACATTTCCATATCCTTGGAGCCTTTTAACCATGAAGTAATTGGTCAGAATGGGAGAGGCAGATATCTCTGGCCATAAACACAGACCTCTCTGCTCTCACCTCTCCACAGACTAATGCATTTTCTGGCAGGCATGCCGCAGGAAGCTTTACTTGGCCAGCCCCACCAGGTGGAGAACACCTATTAACCTAGAATTCCCAAAAGATCCTAGGAAAAAGGTAATTTCTAAGACTGGTTTAAGTGATTTCACATGTGTGCACCAACAAAGTCTTAGGAACCACAGGGATTATAAGGTGGCTGTAGCAATCGGTAACAGTAGCCAGGATCTCAATTTAAGTTAGCCCTAGCACATCATCACGAGTCAAACCTCAGAGTAAACTGTTCATCACTGTGATACAGGGCACATGCTATGAGAACAATGGCTCCTCCTGAACTTAAATCCTGATCTTTGGATTACAAATGAAAAGTCCTGACAGTTCAGAGCCCCACTCTGCGGACACAGCACTGGATCTAGCCTAATCCCGCAGCAGTCCCAAGGCAATCATTAAGGAAGCATTCCTCAATAATTCTTGCAGATCAGGGATAACTTTCACAACATCAGAGGACTTCCAGAAGAGTTTTTGCAATTATCACAAGTCTTTCCCTTGTTTAAGCACTGAAGAACTTGTCGCCTTAATTCTCTGCCACATACAGTATCACCTAAGTAGCATCTACCAGATCTTCTTAAATTCTTCCTTCCCATTGATGGAGGCAACAAGATGATCTTACAACTCACACAGTAATTGGAGACTAACAGTAGGAGTTGGGCAAACAACTGCGGTAAATCTATTCCGCGTCATTTACAGGCATTGAAGTTATCAAATTATAAAGAAGTAAAAATGCAGGAACTCATTTTAGCACTTAACAAATTGTGGTAATAACCTGCATGCTCATTTTTTAAAAGCTATGTGAAGTGAAGAACCATTTGTAAGCTGTGTGTGCTATCATGAATATTCATTTACTGGTCTTAGGAACAAGGCAAGGATAGAATGCTTTTCAACAGCTCAAATTTTTGATTTTATATAGCTACTACTGGCTGACAGATATTAATGATTCTTGACAGAATACTTATCTTTGATCTGCCGCTGTAATCAATCAGCACATGAGCACCGGGCTATTAAAATATTTTTCTGTCAAGCTCACTTGATATGCTTTGAATGGTACACAGCCTCAGTGTTCGGTTTGGTTTTGTTTTTTTTTTTAGGTTTTTGGTTTGTTGTTTTGTTGGGTTTTTTTGTTAAATAAGAGAGTCTACCTGCAAACCACACAGCTAGATTTTCTGGATAAGCGTCTGTTGAAGCTGTCCCTAAATATCACTCCTGATGTTGAGCGTTCAGGATCATGGTTTCAGCTCTCTCTGACAAATGTCCCTCTGATGGATAACCATCTATCCTGCCTTTCTCCATCTACACACACTCTTCTTTAAACCATTTCCCCATGTCAAATTCTTGTCATCTACCTGGCCCAAAATTACACTTCATACTTCCTTCCAGAAGTTCTGCCCTCCTGTTTTCTCTCACCTCTTCCAATTTTCTATTCAGTACTCTGTCTTCCTCCAGCCTTTAGAAACCTGTCATGGGAGCAGTAATTTAGCAGTCTCTCTGCATCACAGAGCCTGCAAAATTTAAATCAACAGCTTAGCCGACCCATCAAAGAGACTGCCAGACCTTCTTGGCCTCAATAGAGAAGCTTAATGACTAGGAGGGAATCAAAGTTAAATTAGATGGTCAAGCGAACTGGGAGTCTTCACAGGTTGGAGAAGGGGAGGAAGGGGAGCAACACGGATGCAAGCCTAAATAAGTAAGAGGGGGGGTGGAGGAGGAGAAAAGGAAGGTAGGTGAAGTTAGGAACATGGAACACAAAGCACCAGTCGATAGCTGAACTGGTGAAAAATACAGGGAGAGTTTAAATGTCCAGTTTTCTGTACAGGCTTGCCTTTACTGACACCAATACCCTCAAAATCAAAAAGACACACATCAGTAGCGCTGCAGAGGGGTGGAATAACTAGATAGTGGTATGGTATGTACAGAGCACAATGAAAGACATTCTGCGCTAGAAAGATGGGGAGTTAGAGAGGCAATGCAGCCGAAGCAGAGATAACGGAGCAGTTTGCATAAGGTCACACAGGAGAGTGTGTGACAGAGCTGGGAACTCAGCCCAAACCTGCCAGCCCAGGTCCTCTCTCCTATGCACTAGCCCCTGCTGGCTCCCACACTGTATCTGCAGTATTTTTCAGCACTGATGAGATAAGTAGCAGGGGTTTTTTCACCTTTTGCTTTGCCCTTTGCCTATCAGCTTATTTCCTTTGCAGGCCATAACATCCATTTTCTGTGTCCAGGACTTTCTGCAGCTTCTAGAGGCTAAAAGGCAACGATTCTCTCTGAACGTTTGGTAACCAGCTCCCAGGAGAAAACAGAACCACTGTCTCTGAGTGAATCTCCATTCCTCCAGGAAGAAAGAAATCGTACCAAAAGCCTGCTTAATGAAGAAACTGTTTGAGTTAGGATGACATTCACTAAGATCAATAAGTGAAATGCAGCAGTAGTGGGCTGAGCTGTGGCTAACAAGCATCCCCCTAAAAGCTTTGAAGAGTGTCTCGGCATTGTGACTGCAATGCAAGACACTTTAGACTGTGAAAGTCAGACCAGAGAAACACAGTGCCTGTAATAACAAATAGTACAGTGAGAATGTTGTCTTTGCTAGAGGCTAATGAAAATAAATTGCTCATTTTTTATATCTTAAAACAAATACTCAATGATTTTTATTTACTTTTCTCTATTTTTTTCAATGCTGAAAGCTTAGGCAATAAGCCAGAAAGGTGAAAGAGTAAACGCTTTAGAACAAGCCAAGGGGACTAGACAACAAGTCCAGAGAGATTATCGCAGAGGGTACTAAAGAGAACAAAAATGTTGTGTCCTAACAGTATCCTTCATACAAAGCCTAAGCAAACATGTTGTCACAAGCAAGGTGTGAAAGAGAGGGATGAAGTCCTTTATGCTGTCCTGGTTTGGCCTAAACAAGACCAATTTTCCTTTCAGTGATTTTTACTTTCAGCTAGGTCTTTCTAAGTAACTGCACTTTCTGAAACTAACTGCATGTTTTGCAGACAGTGTCTGCTTCTAGGACTGATAACGCTCAAAGTTTGTAGTTATCACTGAGGCACCGGTAGGGATGTTATGCAGAAAGGCTCTTGCTGTACTTATTCCTAGAGGAACCAAGGTCACTGCTAAATTCCTCACTGATTACGAGTGAAGAGCCACAGGAGGGTCATACCTGCAGGGAGGAGTGGACAGGGCAGGTGACCCAAGATTGACCAGCGAAGGTATTCCATCCCATACACGTCATTCTCAGTATAAAGCGGGGGGATCATGAGGGTCTTGCCCCTTCTGCTATGACTGGTGTCCAAAGAGGACTCTGTCCGTTTTCCTGCTGTCCCCAATCCCGATCCGGGCATCCCTGAATCCAGTTCCCGTCCATCGCTGGGCCCAGCCTCAGCCTGGGCCTTCCCGGAGCCTGCCCTGCAGTGCTGGTGGTGATGTGACCGACATCAGGGGAGCTTGATCTTGGTTTTGTATATATTTAGTTATTTCCATTATTATTCTCTTTTTCATTATTCTAGTTCATTAAAACTGTTTTAACTTTCCAGCCCATAAGTCTCTCTCCCCTTTCTCTTTTCCTCCCCCTTCTGGGAGGGGGAGGAGGGTTAATAGAGAGCATCTGCCACTGGTTTAATAGCCAGCTCAGCCTTAAACCGTGACATATGCTAATCTGCAGACTGACAGAAAAGAACTTCAAGAGCTTCTGCACAGCCACAAATCTCTTCAGAGCATTTTCACTTGCCCAAGTTCTCCTCATCACTGTGCATTCAGGGACAGCATCCATCCATCTAGAGATCACTGCTGTGCAGCTGGAAGGAGAGGAGATACTGTTTCTTCTCAGCATGCTGCCAACATCTTGAACCATTTTTCCTCCCCAGGTGTGTGGCTCTATTTTGTTAGGAGTCTTTCCTACTTGACATTATTTTTCAACCACTGACAAGGTAGAGATGTGAAATCCTGAACAGTTCTAAACACTACCCCATTCCATGCTTCATATTACCTTGGTTTGAGAAGGGCACAGGAAAGAGGGAAATTGCTCAGTAAACCATTTTTGACTGGAATCACCATCAGGATTCCCAAACCAGAATACTCAGGACCGTGTTTTCATGTTCCTAATCCAAGTGCAGGAGGGAGAAAACACATATGTGTATCACACAGGATGCAGAAAATTCTTAAAGGAAGTCTCTTTATACTTCACCCCACACATGTTTCTCCTTCCAGATGATGACCACTGTGATCTGAAAATCTCCAGCAGCTAATGCCCAGTCCTGACTCCCTCTGCTGGTACGTGCACACAGTATCCTCTTCCTCAGCCTTAGAAAAGGAGCTTTAGTGTGTTCCCAATAGCAGCGTGATAGTGGGAATGTGTTGTCACAGCAGTTTCATGAAAATTTATAAATATTTTGTTAAGTGTTTAAAAAAATACCTTGGAATCTTCGAGTGTTCATTATCAGGGGTTTTTCCCTTCCTGTATGATACTCCCCTTGTACTGTCCGATAGACTTATACTTCCAGCTAAAGTTAGAATAGAACTAAGTTGTAATGAATATAAAATCTTTACTTGCCTTAATCCATCATTTCATACTCTACACAAAAAGGACAACTGCTAAGAAAAGTCTTTAAAAAAAACACTTAATCAACATTACAATAAGAGTGAAAGCACAGAGAAAGCTTTAAATAATAGAAGTTGCAAGCTGGAAGTGTGGGAGCTCATTAAAAAAACACTGCACAAGAATGCTCAAGGCAAATGCCATTCAAACTTTTTCTAGTCTGAAGTTATTTAATCGTCACAGCAATCACAAGGGATAAGGCAATGTATAAAGGAATTGGCTTCTGTAGGCTTGCTGCTGCTCAGTCTTCTGGAAAGGTATTCACTGTAAAAGTGCCATCAATTTAAAATGCTTCTCAGTCCTGAAAAGCAATCTTTCTAACCTGAGGCTTTATACTTCAAGCTGCAGAGCACCCTCAGCTGAAACAAGCCAAATGACATGGGGCTTCTCCATGCCCCAGAAGACCAGAACCCCAAAAAATCAGAACCCCAAAATAGGGGCAAACTGAAGTATTCAGCAAGTAGAAATACTTGTTTTACACACACACACACAAAAAAAAGCGCTAAATTCCTCCTTTTTTGTATGTGTCACCAATTCCAATAACCCACCATTAAGACAACATCGTTTCTGCATTAGTTCGTTCTGCTCATTCCCTGAGCACTAAAAGCTACACTAGCAGTGCAGCATCAGGAAAGTCTATGTTTCCATGTAACATATATTTGCATGGAACTGGCCAGTTTCTCTTTTCCCTGCATTTACAGTCACTTAGACTGTTCTGCACAGACTGGATGAAAACATGCTACAAAATCAGCATGGAAATTTTTATAGGCATAAATTATTAGACATGTGCTTAAGTACTCAAATTTAAAATATCTGATTTATTCTGAAAAGGTGTAGCAGCATCAATGTTGGCATAGGACTCACTCCACCAGAGTTACAGTCTTTTCTTGCTGAAGTATCCATTCTTCATTGCGTTCTGTCAGCAATCTATACAGAAGATCTACATTTCTCCTTGCTTTTAGGAAAGCCACAAGCTGGCGCAGCCTTCCCAGCTGTATGTTCAACTAATTGCTGTGAGGGGACACACATGTGGCTGGATTACAGGTGCTTGGCTGAGCTGAACTTAGCTACCACCTCTAACATTCAGCTTCTAGGCACAAACCCTTTGCATTGGCTTTACGTGCAACACATCTCATTTCTAAAATTATTGCCACCTCCCCAAATCCACACCTCCTTATCCCTTTAAGTTACTGCCAAAGTACCCCGATGAAGGCTACTCAGTTCAAGAAGAATGAACACAAACCACCATGTCATTAAATGATACAGTCTATCACCAGGCTTCCAGCGAACAGCCCAACACTTGCAGTGTGTTTGAATTGCTGTTGCCTGGTCTAAAACGTCAGCCCAAGGGCTGGAGCTTTCACACTGTCCTGGTTTGGCCCAAACCAGGCCAATTAGTCTTAGAGAAACCAAGGTCACTGCTAAATTCCTCACTGCTTATGAGTGAAGAGCCGAAGGGGGTTGTACCTGCAGGGAGGAGTGGACGGGGCAGGTGACCCAGGATTGACCGGCAAGGTATTCCATCCCATACATGTCATTCTCACTTTCCTGCTTATCACTAACCCACTGCCTCCTGGAGGTGGGGCCCAGGAGGGAGGGGCCCTCCTGTCTCCCACTGATTGGTACCAGCTTTGCCAAATCTCCAGTTAAAAGCCTGCAGGTGTGATGGCAGGGAAGCTATTGCATTTTCCCCTCTGCCCGTGCTGGGGGGAAGCTATTGCATTTTCCCCTCTGCCCGTGCTGGGTGGAGCTACTGCATTTTCCCTTCTGTCTGTGCTGGGGGGAGGTACTGCCTTTTCCCCTCTGCCTGTACTGGGGGGAGCAATTCTGCCTGAGGAGGATTTCCAAGCTCTTGATCTTGGTTTTGTACATATTTGTATATATTTGGTTATTTCTATTATTATTGTTATTATATTCTTTTTCATTATTATAGTTTATTAAAACTGTTTTAACTTTCCAACCCATAAGTCTCTCTCCCTTTTCCCTTTCCCTTTCCCTTAGGTGGGGGGGAGAGGGTTAACAGAGAGCATCTGCCACCTGGTTAATAGCTGGCCCAGCTTTAAACCGTGACAGATTTATTGGCGCCCAACGTGGGGCTCCAGAGAAGCTCCAACAGGTTACTCTGATAAGTTGAATCCTGGCTCTGGTGGGAGGAGACCTGGAGAGCTCAGCTGAGAGAATATCAGATTTCTTCCTCTGAGATTTACGAGGGGTTGGAAAGTTAAAACAGATAGTGAAGATGGTGATGTCATTTTTGAATGCTGTGTTATCTCATCTTTTTATGGAGTTTCTTTCACAATTGAGTATTGCAATGATGCCTTACCTGCCGTGGGCACTGTGTTATTACTTGCTTCTTATGAATGTTTACATGCAGTTTAGCAGTGGGCGCTGGTCGAAATGTATTGTTTTGGTATGGGGTTTGATACTGATTTATGCTGTGATAAACTGGGCAGTTAATATTCCGATCTCTTATCTCTATGACACAATGATGGGCAGCTTTAATCGCGAATCAGTAGCAGCGACTTCATCTGCACGCTCCAGGCGTCCTTTAGCTGATTCTGTTAATGATTACACTTCCAGTTTTACTTCAGGAAATAGTACCTTCTCCTTTTCTGCCAAGCTGATTCCACTAGATTTTGCGAAATTAGGATGGTGCTGTCTAGGTGGCATGTTTTTATTTTTGGTTGTCCTGAATGTGTTTCTGATGTGGGATAAGATTAAATATCGGTGCAGGGACAGTTGTAGGTGTTATGCAGCCACCTCAGATCCTACAGTGTGTACTACCGCTACAGCCACTAAACCCACTGAAGCCTCGGCAGCTTCTACCACAGCTGCTACACCCACCAAGATGGCCACTGCAGCTACTCAGACTCTCAGCACTCCCCCGACAGCCACTGCATCTACTCAGACTCCAGCATCTATTGAATCTGTACCAATTGCTCCTGTAACCAGGAAGAAATACCAAAAGAAATCAGCTCGTGAAGAGAAGGATGATGACTCAGAGCCTTCTAAGGCAGAGCCATCATATGACCCAGGTGAGGGCCCTTCTCAGGCAGAGATAGGGCCTGACACAGATGGGGGTTTCCTCGATCGTCCTTTTAAAGCAGACCCATCACAGAAGAAACGTCCTTCTAAAGCAGAACTATCACAAGAGGAGGACTCGGACGTAGAGATAACCTACCACTCTTTATCCCTGAAGGACCTGAGAAATATAAGGAAAGACTTCAGCCGTTATGACAGTGAACCTATTATTACCTGGCTGCTCCGATGCTGGGATAATGGGGCAGACAGCATGCAATTAGATGGCAGAGAAGCCAGACAGTTGGGATCCCTGTCCAGAGATGGTGGTATTGATAAGGCGCTTGCAAGAAAGTCAAACACTATCAGTCTCTGGAGGCGACTCTTGTCAGCTGTAAAGAGCAGGTATCCCTATAAAGATGATGTTATGAGTCACCTAAGAAAATGGACTACTATAGAAAAAGGTATTAACTACCTTAGAGAACTGGCTGTGCAAGAGATCATTTATAGACACCCACGGAACATTGTAGATCCTGTAGATCCTGATGAAGTGGAATGCAACCGATCCATGTTCCGGAAGGTTGTGAAGAATGCTCCACCGACATATACCCATACATTGTCAATATTAGTATGGGGAGAAGATGATATGGCACATTCTACTGTGGGCAAAATGGCTAACTGTATGCGACAGTATGAAGATAGTATTTCTTCCCCACTGCAGACACGCATCTCGGCTGTGGAAAAACTGACTAAGGAGAACAAGGACTCATTTAAACAACTGTCAGACAAACTGTCCAAGATCGAGAATAAACTTGACTCTCTACCTACACAGGCCCACGTTGCAGCCGTTAGGAGAAAACGCTCTCCTACAGGACCAGCTCAAAGGAAACAGAACACATCACGAGGTATCCTGTGGTTTGCCCTGCGTGGTTATGGGGAGGACATGAGCAGATGGCATGGACAACCTACCAGTACCCTACAGGCACGAGTACGTGAGTTGCAAGCTAAAAGAAATACCAGAGAGAATTTTTCTAGAAGGATGGCTGCTCCAGTTACCAGTGAGCAGGACCCCAGTCAGGGGAGATGGGCCTCAAATCACTTTTTCCTAAGTGTGAACAGGAGAAATGAAGGTCCAGTCCCTGTGAGCAGCACGAATCCATTTCTTAATTAGGGGGGCCCTGCCTCCAGCCAGGTGGAGGAGAGGGACAACCGAGTTTATTGGACTGTGTGGATTCGATGGCCTGGCACATCAAAACCACAAAGGTATCGCGCCTTGGTAGACACTGGTGCACAGTGCACCCTAATGCCATCGGATCATAAAGGGGCAGAATCTATCAGTATTTCAGGAGTAACAGGAGGATCTCAAGTGTTATCTGTATTGGAGGCTGAAGTGAGCCTAACTAAAAATGAATGGAAAAAGCACCCCATTGTGACTGGCCCAGATGCTCCGTGCATCCTTGGCATAGACTACCTCAAGAGAGGGTATTTTAAGGACCCAAAAGGGTATAGATGGGCCTTTGGTATAGCAGCTGTAGAGACTGAGGACATTAAACAGCTGTCTACCTTGCCTGGCCTCTCAGAAGATCCTTCTGTTGTGGGGTTGCTGAAGGTTGAAGAACAACAGGTGCCAATTGCTACTACCACAGTGCACCGACGACAATATCGCGCCAATCGAGACTCCCTGGTCCCCATTCATAAACTGATTAGACAATTAGAAAATCAAGGAGTGATTACCAAGACTCGCTCACCCTTTAATAGTCCTATATGGCCAGTGCGAAAGTCTGATGGAGAATGGAGATTAACTGTGGACTATCGTGGCCTAAATGAAGTTACGCCACCGCTGAGTGCTGCTGTGCCAGACATGCTAGAACTTCAATACGAACTGGAGTCAAAGGCAGCCAAGTGGTACGCCACCATAGACATTGCTAATGCATTTTTCTCTATTCCTTTGGCACCAAAGTGCAGGCCACAGTTTGCTTTTACCTGGAGAGGTATCCAGTACACCTGGAATCGACTGCCCCAGGGGTGGAAACACAGTCCTACTATTTGCCATGGACTGATCCAGACTGCACTAGAAAAGGGTGGAGCTCCAGAACATTTGCAATACATTGATGACATCATTGTGTGGGGTGATACATCAGCAGAAGTTTTTGACAAAGGGGAGAAAATAATCCAAATTCTTCTGAAAGCTGGTTTTGCCATAAAAAGGGGCAAGGTCAAGGGACCTGCCCGGGAGATCCAGTTTTTAGGGATTAAATGGCAAGATGGGCGTCGCCAGATCCCGATAGAGGTGATCAACAAAATAACAGCAATGTCCGCACCAACTAACAAAAAGGAAACACAAGCCTTCTTAGGCGTTGTGGGTTTCTGGAGAATGCATATTCCAGATTACAGCCAGATTGTACGCCCTCTTTATCAAGTGACCAGAAAGAAGAATGATTTTCAGTGGGGCCCTGAACAACGACAGGCTTTTGAACAGATTAAACAAGAGATTGTGCATGCAGTAGCCCTTGGACCAGTCCGTACGGGACAAGATGTTAAAAATGTGCTCTACACCTCAGCTGGGGACAATGGTCCTACCTGGAGCCTTTGGCAGAAAGTGCCAGGGGAGACTCGAGGTCGACCCCTAGGATTTTGGAGTCGAGGATACAAGGGCTCCGAGGCCAATTACACTCCAACTGAAAAAGAGATACTGGCAGCATATGAAGGAGTTAGAGCTGCTTCAGAGGTAATTGGTACTGAAGCACAACTTCTCCTAGCACCTCGACTACCAGTACTAGGCTGGATGTTCAAGGGTAAGGTTCCCACTACCCATCATGCAACTGATGCGACGTGGAGTAAATGGATTGCATTAATTACGCAGAGGGCTCGAATAGGAAACCCTAATCGCCCAGGAATCTTAGAAGTGATCATGGACTGGCCAGAAGGCAAAGACTTCGGAATGCCACCAGAAAAGGAGGTGACACGTGCTGAAGAAGCCCCACCATATAATGAACTACCAGAGGATGAGAAGCAGTATGCGCTGTTCACCGATGGATCCTGCCGTCTTGTAGGAAAGCATCGGAAGTGGAAAGCTGCTGTATGGAGTCCTATACGACGAGTCACAGAAGCCACAGAAGGACAAGGTGAATCAAGTCAATTTGCAGAGGTAAAAGCCATCCAGCTGGCTTTAGACATTGCTAAACGAGAAAAGTGGCCAAGGCTGTATCTTTATACTGACTCATGGATGGTGGCAAATGCCTTGTGGGGGTGGTTAAAGCAGTGGAAGCAAAGCAACTGGCAGCGCAAAGGGAAACCTATTTGGGCTGCTAAATTGTGGCAAGATATTGCTGCTCGGCTAGAGAAACTAGTCGTGAAGGCACGTCATGTAGATGCCCACGTACCTAAAAGTCGGGCAACTGAGGAACATCGAAACAACCAACAAGCGGATCAAGCTGCTAAAGTGTTCCAAATAGATTTGGACTGGGAACACAAAGGTGAACTATTTTTAGCTCGGTGGGCTCATGACACTTCAGGTCATCAAGGGAGAGATGCAACATACAGATGGGCTCGTGACCGAGGGGTGGACTTAACCATGGACTCTATTGCACAGGTTATCCATGATTGTGAAACTTGCGCCGCAATTAAGCAAGCCAAACGGTTAAAACCTTTGTGGTATGGGGGGCGGTGGTTGAAATATAAATATGGGGAGGCCTGGCAAATTGACTATATCACACTCCCTCAAACCCGCCAGGGTAAACGCTATGTGCTTACCATGGTGGAGGCGACCACCGGATGGCTGGAAACATACGCTGTGCCCCATGCCACTGCCCGGAACACTATTCTGGGCCTCGAAAAGCAAATCTTGTGGCGACACGGCACGCCAGAGAGAATTGAGTCGGACAACGGGACTCATTTCAAAAACAGTCTCATAGACAACTGGGCCAAAGAGCATGGCATTGAATGGGTATATCACATCCCCTATCATGCACCAGCCTCTGGGAAAATTGAACGGTATAATGGGCTGTTAAAAACTACCCTGAAAGCAATGGGGGGTGGAACCTTTAAAAACTGGGATAAACATCTGGCACAAGCTACCTGGTTAGTTAACACCAGGGGATCTATCAATCGAGCTGGCCCTGCTCAGTCAGACCTTCTACATACAGTAGAAGGAGATAAAGTCCCTGTGGTGCATGAAAGGAATCTATTGGGAAAAACTGTCTGGATTCTTCCTGTAATGGGCAAAGGTAAACCCATTCGTGGGATTGCTTTTGCTCAGGGACCTGGATGTACTTGGTGGGTGATGTTGCAAGATGGTGAAGTCCGATGTGTCCCTGAAGGTGATCTGATTATGGGTGAGACTACTTAAGCCTGAACTGTATGTTGTTGTTGCATAAGTGTCTTTCAGGTTAAGACAGTGTTGATGAGACCGGAACTAGCTTCATCAAGTGGCGTCCAGTAACCTCCTCGAGTCTGACATCTTTAACCTGCAACCCGTGGGCACGAACCATGACGAAAGAAAGACTGCTAGCCAGAAAGACTGCTGAGAGACTGCTAACCAGATGCAAACCCACAATCCTGAACCAAATGAACTTGATGGACTTTTTGCATAAAGATGAATCATAGACTAGTGATATGTATATATATATTTGAAAATGAAAAGGTAGTGGTGATCTGAGTATGACATGAATGGTATGGAATAAGGGGTGGAATGTCCTGGTTTGGCCCAAACCAGGCCAATTAGTCTTAGAGAAACCAAGGTCACTGCTAAATTCCTCACTGCTTATGAGTGAAGAGCCGAAGGGGGTTGTACCTGCAGGGAGGAGTGGACGGGGCAGGTGACCCAGGATTGACCGGCAAGGTATTCCATCCCATACATGTCATTCTCACTTTCCTGCTTATCACTAACCCACTGCCTCCTGGAGGTGGGGCCCAGGAGGGAGGGGCCCTCCTGTCTCCCACTGATTGGTACCAGCTTTGCCAAATCTCCAGTTAAAAGCCTGCAGGTGTGATGGCAGGGAAGCTATTGCATTTTCCCCTCTGCCCGTGCTGGGGGGAAGCTATTGCATTTTCCCCTCTGCCCGTGCTGGGTGGAGCTACTGCATTTTCCCTTCTGTCTGTGCTGGGGGGAGGTACTGCCTTTTCCCCTCTGCCTGTACTGGGGGGAGCAATTCTGCCTGAGGAGGATTTCCAAGCTCTTGATCTTGGTTTTGTACATATTTGTATATATTTGGTTATTTCTATTATTATTGTTATTATATTCTTTTTCATTATTATAGTTTATTAAAACTGTTTTAACTTTCCAACCCATAAGTCTCTCTCCCTTTTCCCTTTCCCTTTCCCTTAGGTGGGGGGGAGAGGGTTAACAGAGAGCATCTGCCACCTGGTTAATAGCTGGCCCAGCTTTAAACCGTGACACACACAAAGAAACAACTAGACAACATGGTAAGTGAGGAAGGAAAGGAGTTTCCTTACTGACCAAGTCCTTCTCTCCCTCACAGGTACTTCAAGAAGAGCATCAGCCAGGCACCCCTCAGCTGACAAACACTGAGCCACTACACTGACTCTTCTGCAATGACAATTAATAGCCACTGCAATATCTCTGTGCAGAAGATAAAAGGAGAAGCAACCAGAATTGAAGAGTGCAAGAATTAATCAGTGAGTCTCTGCCATTACCTACTTCCAAGAAGTCAAAGATACTACATTTCTTTTCTACCTTGAAGTAAATTTAAAAAGTACTTTCCACTGAAAATCCACATCCTTACTGATCTGCACCAGACCTCTGCAGACTTTCTAAATAGCAGAAACACCAGAATTCACCACTCATTTCAGTATGGCTACCAAAGATGTGAATATCTCATAAAGCTCAGAAACAGCACCTTCACTTCCCTACCATGCTACGCCACTGCTGGTTCTGCCAAAGCTGATCCTGGAGTTCATTATAGCTCAGCTCCCAAATCCTGCCCCTTTACAACTCAGCTCTCCAAAACAAGCTGTGATGCAAAACAGCTAACTGTACCGGGAAAAAAAAATATTAATGCTACAGCAGCAAAGCAAGACTTAGTTTTTCTCTCAGGGTCTGTGCATCCAGCACAGCATCCCTAAGCATAACGCAAAGGACTTACATGCACCAAAAGGCAAGTTAGTGTAAACTGGTGCAAAAGGTGCTCTCCCACCACCTTGGAGAAGAGTCACACTTCTTTCAAAAGTTTCCAGAGAACAGCAGTATAGAAGTTCATCAGTGACATTTAAAGTTTTACAATAGAGTTCTAATACAAGAAAGTTTAAGATTAAGGGGAAAAAAAGTCAGCACAGTGTTGGTGCCGACACACTTGTGTTGGTATCACACACTTGCTGCTCAACTCTGCTAACCCAAACCAGCAGGTTTCAGAATGACCCCAACTGAGGGGGAGCCTGAAGGCAAATGATTAAACAGCTGCTGTCCAGGACAAGAGTTTAATTAATTTAATCAAACCCATAATTAGGTTAATTGTAGCACACAGTCATCACCAACTAACTCACAAATTGCTGGTCCCACATATCAAAAATGAGTGCCTGAAATGAAGCACACACAGCATGCTCTGGTATCATAGTTGGCTAGAGAGGGACACAGCAGCAGGGAATTTACTCCCCAAAAGAAGACACAAAGGAGGATGCTTTTAAGGATCACAGCAAACAAAATACTGCAAAAAGCTCCAACTTTAGACAATACAAAACACACCAAGTCACACTTGGCTGACAAACAGACATGCTAACAAGCACCTGTGCATAATAACACAGCTTGGGCAAGGTCTAGCACAGAACTGACTGTGCAGAAAACCACATCTGTGCTTCTTGAGGCAAGTTTACAAAGACACAGGTGCCAAAGATCAGCTTAGCTAACCCGGTAGGTACATACTGTCCCATATTTAAAAGTTCAACCTGTCCCTCACCTATCACCGTTTCCCAGATGTCCCTAAGTTTCACACATGCCCTGGACTCCAGCAGCAACACTCCTCCGCCAGATGCTACTGTGGTGGCCAGCCCATGCTGCTTCTTCCAGTGGGTGCTTCCCCATAGCATGCGGATGTGGTCAGCCTGCCAGGCTGGGCTGCAGGCACTGGCAGCTGAAGGGTGCCTATATGTCCTAGCTTGTCCTCAGAGCAGTGTATTTCAGGAGCTAAAGATGCCCATCTTTTCCCAAGTCACACTGAAGTCAGGTATCTCCCTGTCGCTTCCGTGATTCCTTCTTTTGAGATTCATCCAGAGAAGGCAATACATATATTTTTTATGTCTATTCAGCACTTCCACTGACATTAAACTATGTATATGGCTAGCTCAGTAATTGCATAATCTTGTGTGTCTTTCAAGGCCAGTATTTTCCGATGGGTCACTATTAAAGGTCGTGACACCGTTGATATCTTTCTTGAAAGAAGGCTTGTTTTTTTTTCTAAGAATTCTCCTCTATGAGTATTCTCTTGCTGACAAATTTCAGCTTCCAGCCCTGCTGTTCTTACATATTTGCTCTGAAGATCAAAATCTTGCTTTGTTAAATAGACAAACGCCACCCTTGTGCTCAGAAATGGCTGACTTATATTATCTCAAGTTGGAAATTGAAAGATTTAGAAAGTTACGAACATGAGTCAAATGGAAAATAGAAAGAAAATGTGTAGACAACCCTAATTATAGATGTTGCTACATTTTGTTTCTAATACGATCATGATGGCAGCAGACAGATAATAGCAGTGAAATCAGAAATGGTAGGAAGGACTCAGAACACAAGCAACAACATAAAACACATCATCTGCCTGTGGAAGGCACAAAGCCATCAGCAAAAAAAGCTCTTTGTTTTGGGGTTGAGTATTTTCCTTTCTAATGGGAAGACACTGGTCCAATCAAGCTGTTTTGAATTCATGATCATAGTTGTTATGCTCTGTTTACTTGTCTGATTGTACTCTTTGAAGTCCACAGTCTGAATTACAGCATACCCAGTGTATTCACTACACAATGATACAACACAGAAACAGCATAGAGATCACACAAGGAATACAGAAGCCCAGCATGGTTTTGTTGTTGCACAGATATCAGTGCTAAGCTTATCAGCTGCTGCTGGGAAGGTGCAGTCATCTCTCTCACTAGACAGACTGCATATCTGCAAGTTGCAGCTCCTTCCTAATGGGACGAGAAAAATTAATACCAGCATTGAAAGTGCAGTTGTTTCCACAAATAACTACAAGGTTTAAGCTGGCAGAATTAACCCATGCTACTAGGCTTCTCTATTAAAGTTTCTAATTCACATTTTAACTTTTACAGTCCCATCTAGATTTTCTCTATTAAACATCCTGCTCAGGTGCCACTGACATCTGGGTATGTACATCATTAACTTGAAAAATCATATACTCTTATGCCTGTCTTATCTCCTGTTGTCCAAGGTCAGAGGTTTCCAGTGGGTCACCAGTATAGATAGCTGTAATTCTTAAGGCCAGGTTCATTGTTTTTATAGGTGCTAAGTACTCATAGCTCTATTTTGCATCAGAGGCTCAGCAACATAAGTCAGGTTCACCATGCACCAAGTGGGGAAAATTAGAAGTTAAAACACAAATTATCAAGCACCCATGAAAATATTGGTCAAAATAACTTGCCAAGGGTTAACAGAAAAATGATGTGACAGCACACAAAATAGTCTCCAATTTTGTCAACAGGCAATTTTTTGTTTGAACAGTCAAAATTGACATAATTTGAAAATCTGCCCCAATAATGTTATATGAGGAAGAGTAAGTGCATTTTACAAGCAGAGATTCTGAGTCACCCTCAGAAGAAATCCAGCCCTTCGATGAAAGATGTTTTGTCTTCCTTCACTGCAGAAGCCCTCGACACACTGGCAGCTCCTTCAGGGTCAGAGCCTTTGAAACTCCTCCCAGAACACTTCAGGAACAGCACCGCTGGAACCAGCGGAGGAAAAATCTGTGCGAAAGTAAAATCTGATCCTTAGGGTAAATAGGTTTTGTGGATTGTGTGTTGATTAGCTCCATTTATATGCTGCCCTTTCTCTCCTAGAGGACCTGATCATTCAGAACTGGAGCACAGAAAAGCAGCTTGCTTTCCCTACCCACCCTGGACACCAGCTCAGCAGACACTCTAGAGGAAACTTGCTGCTTCTCAGCTATAATTACAGCAAGTGCTCTTTTTTCACTTTAGATGAATCTACAGCCTGTTGGACTGCGAGAAGCAAGCAATCCTGTAGCATTTTAAATGACCTGCAATTAAGGGGCATTTCAAACAGCAAGTCGTTTGGGAAAGTAGCTCTGCTTTGCAGGAATGCACTGGGGTCCACCAGGCAACCGGGGACTGATGTCAAGGTCCTCCAAAGCTGTTAAAACAGAAGTACTACTGTGTAGCTACTGAAGGACAAAACTTTCCTGTTAGCAACCAGTGGGGAATTTGGCTGTGCGGCCTCAGGCAAACATTACTGCATATCAAACATTTTGTGCACTGCTGCATAGAAAATGGTACAAAACCAGACACTTTCCTCTTAAAAATATAAAGCAGTACTCTCTGGCAGTATAAGGTTAGAGACAGCAATTACAGGAGGAAAGCAACGCTAGCAGCACACATACACACACAAACATAGGCTCAGATTTTTCTTTTTCTCCACCCATACTGCCGCCTTCTGGGAAGCAGCTTCTTTCACTGCCCATTTACCCAAAATTAATCAAACTCTTCAGCTATCTCCAGTGTTACCTTAAAGCCTGGGTCTACAGACCCTGGCCCCAATCCCTCCCAAGCCCTACCAGGTCAGTACACTACGTTTGCATATTGTATGGGATATCTGGCAATAACCAACATCAAAAGCTTACAGGAAAAAGCATTTCTTATTCATGTGCTGCTGCCAAATGCTTCCCCAGATTCCTTCCCTCCTGCTCTCCACTTCTGACACTATCTCATATTGAATCTCTGGTGAAGAGAGAGCACAGCCATGATGTGGCTTACAGAACAGCTGTAGGAAGGAAAACACATAACTACTACTACAGGGTCAGTATTTATGTCATCAACACTGATTTACGCATGTTTGTGCGGAGTGTGCAAGGCTAGAGAGTTAGTTCTGCTCCTGACCAGTTCTACCACAGCTACTCCCCCAATGCATCAGGAGAACACAAGTTTCATAGCAGACTGCTGTCCTTCCCAGCTGAAGGCAAACAGGTTGAGAAGTGTGGTTGCCCTGAGGCTCTCTTATCTTCCCTGCTTTTCTGAATGTCTTATCTCCCTCAGTATTTCACTGGCCACCGAACTATTTAACTGCCCGTTTCACTGCGCTGCAGACCCTTGAAATCGTACCAGTACTCCATGTATTGAACCATTCATACCCTTCTACTATAGTTGCCTGATTCATCGTATTTTCCATTTCAACCCAAGCTGGTAGTGACTCAGGATTTTCTTCTGTCTGGCTGCCCAATGATATAACACAATGGTCCCATAAAACAGCAGTGTTCCCACCAGTCTTCTGTATTATTGAAGTCTGTGTATGAATAAAAGAGAACTCCATTCTGGATGTGAACTACACCCTCATGAAGGGAGATATCTTTTATACTGGTATAATCCCGATCAGAATCTTATACACTTTGTACAGTACAATAATCAAACCTGATAAAATCAGTACAGTCAACTGACCATACCTACCTCATGCCCCAGCATGCACTGTTCCTCACATAAATAAGTATCTCAAATTCCATTTTCAAGTCTTTGTCTGCTTCAAAGCATCATGCTTCAAACCATGCTCTTTCAGCCACAAAGACCGAAGAAGAGAAATATTGCTCATCTGTGGGACTACAGGTCTGTAACTAGTACAAGGAAACAACCATCTTAAACATGCACCGTATAAGGTTCTGTTTGTTTTGGGAAGCAGTCAAAAAATAAGTTTAAGAGTTAGAAAAGGAAAAAGAAGAAACCTTAGTTTCAGCTTCAGGTTCTATTTCTCTCCCTCAATGCCTGCTCCCCCTTTTATCCACCCACACACACCCCATCATGAAAGCAAAAGCAGCAAGGGAAACTCAGTAGCTACATGCTTCCATCTCACACCTGTCAGGACATTCACTAACAGACCAGCAGGAGCTCAAAAAGCAGACGGTCAGCTGTACTGCCCTGAAAGGACAACCTTCTGATACCATCACTAGAAAACAGGAGCATTCATCCACCTGGCAGCTTCAAGTCATACCCCAGAAGATGCTTGGCAGCGTAACAGATCTCTGCCTCGCAGGTACTGCTGTTCCCATACTTCTAAACACAAGTGGAGAAGCTTTGATTGATTTGTCTGTTGTAGTTTTCACAAGGAGTGTGCTGTCTTCTCTTACACGAGTGAGTAAAAAAAAATTCTGACCCACCTGCCTCTCCACTTTTCCTGTTTTTTTTCAGAAAGCTCCCCTCACAGTCAGACAGCATATCCCAGTGCCATTCCAGCCTGTACTGGGGACTCAGCATGCTCCAGTGCCTCTCAGAAACACCTACACTAACACAGGCAGAAAGGGGAACAAACAGGAGGAGCTAGAAAGACTATGTACACTTACATGGAGACGGCCTCATTGCGATCATGGAGGCATGGTGGGATGGGTCGCACAACTGAAGCCCTGCAATGGATGGACACAGGCTCTTCAGGAAGGGCAGGCTGAGAAAGTGAGGAAGGGGACTTTCCCTTTTTTTGAGAGAGCAGCTGGACACACGGAGCTCTGTCTGGGGATGGTTCAGGAGCCATTTGAGAACTTATGAGTCATGATTAGTGGCTAGACTGACACAGGTGCCATTGTAGTGGGTATCTGTAATAATACGTATTTGCATTTTAGCAGAACTTCAAGCTCAAGTTAAGACTGATGCTGTTTTGAGATGCAGGTCCCTCCCCACCTCCCTGCACAAAGTCTAAATACATAAGGAGGTCAAAGAAGGCAACATAGGTTATGGAAGGTAACACCACAGGTTAACACCTCAACTGGGTACGGGACTCAGCAATCCTGTGTCACACTGCAGGGCACTAGCAACTGGATCCCAATGCCTCTTCCAGACAGCTTCTCGCATGGCTTCCTGTCACTTAAGTTTATTATATACGTGAAGGTTCAAAGCAGTATTAGACATTTTCTCTGCATGAGCAGATCAGAACAGCATAAAAGGCCAAAGGTGGCACACAGCTACGTCTTCTCCTCCTTTTAGCTGCCCACAGTCAGTGGTACCTACATAACACAGTGGTTTGCTCAAAGTAATTTCCCTATTTGGTGATTCCTCTATGATTTTCACAGGAGGTTGCTAACTTTATGTGGAATAAGGCTCCCTTCCAGAAAAATGCTCATTTTCCCCTCCCACATTCTGTAGCTGTTACCTCATTATTAACCTGCAGTCTCCTTATTTGGAAGGAGTGTGAGAAAGTCAGTTCCTGGAAATTTTAATTTTGGCATACTTAGTTCCTGATAAAATTGATTGTGTAATTTTCCCAGTCATACAAAGAAAGGCTTTTATGAAGAAAGAATAAGTTGAATCAAAAAATATTCAAAACAAAAGTGAATCAGGAAATCAAAGCCTATTTGCATCTTTGCAATACAGGAAATCATCTTCTTTTCCCCTCCCTCTGCATTTAAATGCACCAAACTGAATGAGAAGCTTAAAGTCCTACAAATGTTTAAGGAATAAGAAGTTCAAGGAATTACAGCTTATAATAACTTCCCTTTCTAAAAGCAATGGGGCAGAACAAGGCAAGTTCTGAGTATCTTCTCTAGTTCCTTATTCCTTATGAAATTCTCTGTGTTAAAAAACAAAAACAAAACAACAAAACAAAACAACAAAACAAAACAACAAAACAAAACAACAAAACAAAACAACAAAACAAAACAACAAAACAAAACAACAAAACAAAACAACAAAACAAAACAACAAAACAAAACAACAAAACAAAACAACAAAACAAAACAACAAAACAAAACAACAAAACAAAACAAACAAACAAAAAACCCCACACAACCCAACAAAACCACGAGGATGAAGCTGCCAGTGTGGGATGGCAAAGCTCAGAGCAGTGACAGGCCCAGAAATGAAGGTTTATGCAGGGAGGTGAGAGAAAAGTAGGAGGAAGGAACTGGTGGTCCATTATAGGAAAGAGAACTGGAAATAGGAAAATGACCACATCAGATTTAAGATGCACTTCTATGAACTATTCTCAGTGGATACTGGGTTATTTCCAGCAACACAAAATCATTGCCAAACCTGTGTGTTTGATGCAAAAGGACGCACTCTGTCCAGGACCACACACACAAAGTGCCACAGCAGACCTGACCATCAGAAAGTAGAATTCCACTCATTTGCCCTCTGAGCATGAAAGGGTGAAAGATTTTGAAAAAGGAAAATTAAGATAGGGTTGGTTCAAAATTGGAGCAAGTGTGCTACTTCATATTTTACAAAAGTTGTGCTAAAAGCACAAACTGTCAATAAGTGATACAACTGTAATAAATCAGATTATGGTTTTCAGAATTCACTTAATGAACTGCCTAGAAGATCTGAGACTGTTTAAGGTCTTCGTGGATCAGGATGCTCTAAAACCCTGGCATTATTTTTCATGCTTTTGTAGTAAATTTTAATTTTACCAGAAACTAACTCTCAAAAAAACCTAATTCAAGTTCCATTTCAAAGACAGAAATTAGTTCCTAAGTCCAATTTTCACTCCTTCAATTTGGCCTCTGAAAACTTGGAAGATGTTACCAATCTCCAGCTCCCTCTTATTTTGTAGTGAAAATCCCTCAGGATCTTTCCATTAACATTGAAGAGCTACCTAATGGTGACCCTGAATCATCCCACTCACCTGCACTTATCAAGTAACCCATTTTTGCTTTGGAGATGGTGACAGGGGAGGGCAAGGTTTGCCTATGAGCTGACCAGAAGAATATACTTCTGCACCACCTGGTACAATTACTGGTTTGATTTCAAAGAAGAAGGAAAAAAGCACTCCCAATTCATGTTGAGGTTAGTAAGAACAGACAGGCCTTAATACCTCAACTATTTCTTTACCATAAAGCACGTCAGATGTTAGATCCTACTGACTGTTGAAACCTGTTGGTTAGAAGAATAAATTTTCTACTTTCCTTCCAGGCAAGAAGACCATTAATAAGTTACTGGTCTCCTTCCACGTTTTTCACACCATTTGCAGCAAGAGCTGCTGTACTGTAGATAAAAGATACTGACATTTTCACATATATTCCATATTTTCTCAGTAGATCAGAATTTCTTCCACCAGGCTGCTGCTTATGATAGGATATGTCTTCAGATAGCAACTCAAGTTCAGATCTAGACTATTTTGGAGCTCTCATCTCCAAGAAATAAACTGCATATGACCCACAGCATCATCTATATCTTCTAGAACATTACTTATCATTTTTATAAACTGACAAATCTTTCTTTAAAATATAAAAGCAGCCAAATGCATTAAAACTCACTGATCTGGCAAGCACAACTAATCCTTATTCATTCTCAAGATGTCATGAGATAGCTCATCTGAGTGGTTAGGGACATATCATGATCCATAAACCACATATATTACAGCTAGGCAAGCTGTTTCTACCCCAACATTTTGTAAGCTACAGCAGGCCTGTTTGAGACCAGTAGCAATTAGCTATTAAAATAACTATATCATTTTGGAAGCTGATGCTGAAGTGAAAGGTGCTTAGAAGATGCTTCAGATCTTCTGTCATATTCCATATTAGGTGACAAGTGGCATGATGTGTCATATGAGTGGATGTCCTATTTTACTATTTTTTCCCATGCCTATCTAACTGGATTTTTCTTAGACAGAAGTGGACTTTGAAATACAGATTATGCTCGTGTAAAACCAAATCCTTGTCCAGGATTTCTATCCTTCAGCAGTAGAGTTGCTGCTTACGGAAAGGCCTCCCAGAACTGCAAAGAGAAAGAGATATCTGTCACGCTTTTTTGTGTGCTATAGGTATTTAGCCAATTTCACAGGTGGGAATCCAGAATAAAATTCCGACATAACAAACCATGCTCTTCTAGATTACACTTGTGTGCCTCAGTCATTTAAGAATAAAATTATAAACCAAACCCCAGATTTGCTGTCCTGCATTTCAAAACATAATGTCTCTTGTAGATTCTTGAATTTTTTTTCATAGGGAACAAAACACTCATCTTGTGTATTATCCCCTGGCTCACCTGCCTGAAATACTCTTTCTTCCTTTTACACTCCTCTGTCCTCTCAGTTCATGTTCTGGATGCATCAGGCACTTCCTTCTCAAACATTAACTCGAGTTAATGATGTTCCTTCAGAACTCAAAACAAGCTGGTTGCATATGTTGGTGAAAGTTTGAAAGAGCCAGCACATTTCAGTGTTTTAAATCTTGTAGGAAGAAATGTTAGAAATGGTCTAAAGAAAGCAAAATTCTGCACTAATAAACATGTGATATGAAAGACATCAGGCGAAAAAGAGACACACACAGCTGGGATACCTATTTATTTTCCTTATCCTCCTCATTACTATTAAATAATTCATGGTAAAAATTCAGAAACACTGTGCAAAGAGAAAAAAGGCAATTATCTATAACATTACTGTAATGTGAACTCTCCTCTATATGCTAAAAAAAACCCAAATTATTAACGCTTTATAGTTTTCATCTTCTCTCCTCTCAAACAGAACTATTTTTTCTCCATTTGCATTCACAATCCTTTCAAAAGTTGTCCAGTGTCTTGGAGAGCAAGGTTAAGCTCTGCAGGAGACAACAGATTGTAACAACCTTGAGAATGAAAAATTTTCACAAAAATCTCACTTCAAAAATTATCCTGATTGGATTTGCATGATATTGAGAGTGATTTGAAGTAAAATTTCCTGGGACTATTCTAGCAATTAGGTTCTAGCATATTCTGAGGTAGGGTCATTCCCTAGATCCATTAGGCTGAAGTACAGCCTGAAATTTTTAAAGTCATTAAGGCAAGATGACACTTCATGAGATGATTTATCAGGCATATATATGTGATATAGCTCTGGAATTTTTTTCTTTTTTTTTCCCACAACCAAAAGTACATGGGCAATTTACCCTTGCCACTTGCAAATTGCATTCTGCAGAAAATTTAATAGCAATAATTTAATCTAGGTTTAATCTGTTCATATATACTTTAAATAACAAGAAAAATAATATTGCTTACTCACTTTTGCATAGTAAGAAATAACATCTCACACAGAGTTAGTTTATGTTTCCCCAAACCAGGCCAGGAAAGAAAGCACTATCATATTAATATACTCACAAAAATAATTTTCTTTCTTTTATAAATACTGCTTTGAAGTGTGCTGTGGTGAGGGGATGACTAACCCCATATGAATGGGCCACTCCTCATACAGCCGTGGTCGTTCGCTCAGACAGATTTATTACAGCATTAGCACTGGTGTTGTGAACCTGAAAAAACCTTCCAGTCCATCTTAGCCTGGAGATGATTTTTGTAGGAGTTCGCTATTTACATACGTGTCACCAAAAGCCTGCCCTTTTGCTGGCTTTGACACCAGTGTTTTATGTTTCAGTAGAAGCAATTCTTAAAAAATCTGCAGGCCTTGGACGTCCTTATCCAAAGAGGAGGCAACTTTTAAGAGCTACAGCTCAGGGTTTGGAGCTTGCTGTTTTGTGAAGTCTGTCAGCACTAACTACATCTCTCCAGCATGTCCTGTCTGTACTGAATATCAACGCTGTAACTCTGTACGGGCCAGACGCTGCATCTCATCGGTGGGTCTGAAAACGCCACCACAATCGGATGCAGTTCCATGCTTACTGATGAGAGATACCGATGCGCTTCACTGAAAACGGCATCCCTTAGGACTCGACTGTCTGAAGGATTGTTTATATAGCCAAAAAGCCTAAAACAATGTCTATCCATTTTTTTTTTAATCACAATGACTTTAGTGTTTTGGTAGGTGTTTTTTTGTTGTTGTTTTTCGGAGGTTTTTTGGTTTGGTTTGGTTTTTACTCTTTTTTTATTCATTCTTTACTCTTAGCAATAAATATTGAGGTATTTTCACATTTAGAGATAACCAGACCAAATCCTGCCCTAATAGCCAAACCCTCCTTCTGACCTTCAGAGACACTCTGTCTGGATTTTCCTTGCTGAAACTTGGTGTAGCTGAGAAACATATCTACCACACTTCTGGCGGTTCATTCTAATGGAGAAAGCATCCAAGCAAAATAACATTCAGAAATCCCAACCAGTTGCTTAACCATTACAGCAATAACACACCAGCTCTTCAAATATCATAATTAGCTTCAAACAAGAAGTAATAAAGCAGCAGAGAGGGGTGAGGGAATAGATCTGCAAAGACTATCCCTACTTATTAAAAGAAATAGAAATTAAAAAAAAAAAATCCAGCCCTTTAATTAGGTAGCTTGAGTAGTGTTGCTGGTGGCTAAGACAGATGAGAATGAAAAGCAATGCAAAACTACCAGCCATATGGAAAGCGTGCCAACCACAACCTCAGTGGCTAGCAAGGAGTCTGTGGCATCTAAGAGATTTCTGTCATCTTGCCAGGGTTAGTGACAAAGAGCAGGTATCCAAGAAACCACTTTTGCAAGGCAAGGTTTCTTTTTCCTTTCCCAACATGACCCCAAATCAAAACATCACATTTGCAATAACCATGAATACAGAAAAAGCTGCCTTGGGTTTGAAGTCTCATAGGCCTTTGTGCTCAGCCCCTGAATGATATCCTCAGCAAACCTAGCCAGCACTTGGCACACGGCTGGCCCTTGGTTTCAGGCCACCAACCTCCAGCAAAATCAATTTCAACACGCCCCTGTCCCACATCCCCGAACAGGGGTATTAGGGATACACATGCTCCTCTTATGATTAGATACATGTTTGGTAAGTACCCACATAGCATGGCCACATCCTTTTGCTCTAACAGCTATGAACTGCATTATGAGGGGAAACTCATGCCTCAGGAACATCAAACATGACGCTGCAATGCATCTGTGTTTTGTTCAGGTATTTTGATAACAAGTTTAGTTTTCATCAGTTCCTGGCTATCCTTGTTCACAAGAGCCTCTGAACACTTGCTATCCTGCTAGGGGTCACCAGAGCACACTAATCCTCTGTGATGCTGTGAAGGAGCAACACCGACCCAGTCATAGCTCATGATACCAGCCACTAAGGTTTTCAGTTCAGATGTTCACGTTACTTTTGCTGTTTCTTTCAGCAAAAGTCCTGTAAATAAAACTACGTAATTATGTTTTCAAATTTACTTAATGTTAGCCTCATTCCTATTTTTATGTCTAATGAGAAAGAAGCTATTCACAGGCAAAGCTGAGACAGCTACTCCACGCTCCTGCGATCTGTGTCTACCTTAATCAGAGACAGCAGCTGAAGTGCTGCTGGACTGCGTGATGCTTGTGTTGCACAAGATCAGTGATGATGAGTGGTTTTGGTCTCTGGTCTGTTTTGATTAACGAACTCAGTGGCTGAAAATTTATTACAGTAGGCGAGCATGCGTGTCCTTGAGTCTGACCTTTTAACTCCTACTTTTGTTCTTTTTCCATGATCCCTCTCACTATCTGGTCTAATTATAGTGTTCACAGGGGAATTTATGATTTAGTTTAGCATTCATACATGTGCCTTTTCCTCAGTGAACTTCATATTTTGGATGATTCAAGCCCTGTAGTTCCAGGAAGTTCCTATCTAACACGAAGAATTTAGTGTGAACAGGCACCAAAAGCTTGGGATCTTTCAGTGCAACTGAGAACACGAACAAAAGGCTCCCGAAATGACAGATTTTGCTCAAAATCCAGATAGGCAATCATCCATCACTATTATGGTATGTTAAAAGTGGAAAATGCAAAGCATTTTTAGAACTGTTCATCCCTACTTCACCTGCACAGCAAGGGGACTGCTGACACAGCGTCCAGATAGGAAAACTGCAAATGAAAGTCCTCGGGTTTCTGTTATTGCTTAGGAAAAATAAACAATACGCAACCCAACCTGACAGCTTCACTGAACAAAATACATGAGAACTGTTATTTCGAGGCATACGTCTCCGCAGGGAAGAACTAAAAATTGAAATAGCTTTTTTTCCCCCCAAGTATTAAAAATGGAAAATCTATGTCTTTCCACAGACCCAGACAGTGGTTTTAAACTTGGTTTTATGTAACATCAGCCTCTCTGAAAGATCTGTCTGTAGACATATCTGCTATTAATTAGCAATTTAGTGGCCATCTGTGAAAAGGGATAAGCAAATATGTTTTGATTCATTTAAAATGAAGCTGATGAGTTAATTGCTTTTACTTCCAGTAGTAACACTCATACTTCTTTCTATACACATACACTCAATAAATAAAGTGAGACAAAACTATGCAGGTCAGTTCATTGACAGATGTGAAGACAGTTTGCTTTACAAAACCATAATTTACCATATGTTCAGGAAAAACAGCTAAATATGAATTGTGTATCTTATCAGAAGCATCAAGCCTCCACAGAACAGAAATCCTTAAGAGCAGCCACGGGATACTTCGCCTCTATTTTAAAATAATTTGTTCTTCCCAAACAGATGTGCAGTATTTGAGGTCAAGAATCAAGAGCATTTTTCACCTACCCACGTCCCCCTTTGGTGAAGCTGACCAATGGACCATACATCCCCAAGGCTACACAATGAGCATGCTGCTGTCCCTCACAAATCTAATTAGGGGTTGCACTGACCCATGTCAAAATAAGCAACAGTAAAATACTTTCTCCCTGAAAACTGCAGCCACAATGAGGTCAGTAGGACAGCGCATTCAGTCATTGCATTTGAGAGTGTAAGAACACCTCCCCGCAGAAGGTGGCCCCAAAGCAGAGACCAGGGCCGCTGAGACCAAGCCATGCTTTCTTGTACTTCACCCCAAGTGTAAAACCAACCTATGCAGTCAGCCCCACAGGCTCAATACCCACACACAGCTGATTCACCTCAATCATCCCTTCCCAGTGTATGCACTGCTAACATGACTTACCCACCCTCCCTTCCACAAGTTCATATACCTTAAACTTTTTACTAGGCCAACATTTGCACTCAACTCAGCCAAAATTCCCACTGGCCCAGGATAGCTTCACTAATGTATCTCTAAATTTTTAATTAAAAGTTACCTAGATTTATTATTTACCATAATGAACAACTGAATAAAAAGGAAAATGGAAGTGGTCTTACCTACTTTTTTAAACAGCTATCTGACATCATAGCAAAGTACAACTACTAGTGGTCAGGATCAGTTTTACAGAGGAAGTAAGCAGTGAGCAGAAGGGGATATATCAGTGGCTGAGCTGCAGAGAAAACCAAATTTTTCCTTACAGAAAATGGAACATAATTACAAAGAATTAGGTCCATCACTATGTGCATAAGCATAGTAAACACACATGGAACAACACTAGTTACAAACTGCTTACACTTTCAAATACCTGTAATATTCTGAGCCCTTCTGACACAAACATCCTCTTTGGATGTCACCATACTCCTGTGCTGACTGTACCACAGGCCTTTCAATCAGTTTGCCAGTGGAGAAGACAGCAATACGCATCTTAAAAACACTTGTTTACACAGTAGCTCTTCTCCTGAAACAGAGAAGCTCAACAGACAACACTCCAAGACCAAAGAAAAAAAGTATTGCTGCTATTCACAACTTTCCTCCCCAGAAATTAGTCAAAATACTCAGCCAGTAAATCAAATAAACCAAAACAAAACCAAAAACTAAGTTTGCTAGAAACAAGCACCAGAAAGCCTGCAAAACTGCACCACCTGGCAATGCTCCTCAGGGCAGAACACACCATGTCCAGCCTTCCCCAGAGATGCAAGAATTTTCCAAAATCAAATCCATTCTATTAAAAATTCTAGACTATCAAACATGAAGAAAAAAACACACTCTCTTTTTCTTCTTCTAAACATCTTAATATATGTGCGCTCACTCTCTGTATATGTATACACATATGCTATGTATGTATGTGTATATATATAATTTATTTATTTTTAAGTTCACTGAGTAGGAAGAGTTCACACTTCTAAAAGTAAATTCTTCCTTTCCCTCTACTCGATGACAATAGCTGCACTCCAGGGAAGCAGTTCTCGAGTGTCCCTACCAAACCATGGCTGCATAGCTCGAGGAGGAAACTGAAGTCAAGGCCATGGACACCAAAAATCAGAGGTAGGGTGCAAAGGCAGCTATCCTGGAACCCAGTGGATCCAGGAACGAGCAAGCACCACACTGTTGTAATTTCTCGGCCAGCCACCAGTGGGAGGCAAGTGCTTACCCGTGCTGAAGCAGGACCTGCACCCTAACTTTCTGTAGAGCAGCTACACACACAGCCCAGGCAAGGAAGGTTGGGGTCACAGACATTTTCACAGGTAGAATCATAGAATCGTTTTGGTTGGAAAGGACCTTTCAGATCATCACGTCCAACCGTTAACCTAGGACTGCCAAGCCCAGCACTAAACCATGTCCCTAAGCACCACATCTACGCATCTTTTAAATGCCTTCAGGGATGGTGACTCCACCCCTTCCCTGGGCAGCCTCCCTGGGTTATCCAATGCTTGATAACCCATGTTGACCACCATCTCCATTTCAAGAAAATTCAGTTTCTTTTACAAATAAAGAGAAGATCAAACATTCAAATGTAATCTTGCTAATAAAATTGTGACCGTGGGCTTAGCTGGCCATGGTATTGTTTAACAAGCCACTAGTTTTTTGACATAGTGCTTATTGCTGTTCAAAAACAGCAGAGGATAAAATGCACAAAGAGAAGGAGATGTTATCATTTTCTTTCTGCTCATCTAAATTTGTCCCCATCAGACTAATGGACGTTTTACTATTTATTCACAGGAGGTTAATTGGCCCAAGGGGAAAAAATTACCCTCCTACTAAAAATTTCCAGCCTATTTAAAGTAAAATTTTTCTGGAATCACTTTGAAATATTAATGCTGGCTGTTATACATTTGTCCCCAAATACTCTTTTTTTAATGACAGTTTTGGAGTCTCAAAACCAATCTTGTTAACATACTGTCTTACTCAACTAAACAAAAACAATAACATACTCAAAGAAAAAGTGACAGTGTTGTTCCATCTCATACAAAAAAGGTTGTAAAATGCCTTTACTTATTTCACTGGACTATTTAAATACACAAGTATGTATTTTTGCCCAGACCACACCTAGCCTCTTCAAAACAAAGATAAATTCACATAGTTCTTAAAGACTTCTCCTCTAGCAGGGAAGAAGTTAATGGAGTGGTATGTTTGAGGTCGGACTCGGCGGATCCCACCTATCTTCAACTGGAGTTTTAGATAGTCAAACAATTAGGGTCTCTCTGCCTCCTTCATGAAAAGAAAATGGCATTCCCCATGCTACTGAAAGATAGCAGTAACTTTTGAGAAAGCATCACTAGATCGGTGCTAAAATAAATGCAGTGTTAATGGCAAGGTATAAATGAGAAATCATATACCCTTTCCTTTTACTCGTGGGCAGTAGCACATCAGCAGAACTGATTTGAAATTGCTTATTTCTGATGCTTTGGACATCCCCAGAGCTCTCCATCCCATGCGTAAATCTATGTGATCTGACATCTGCAAAATGAGGACGATAACAGGAACATGTAGCCACCAACTGTGATGAAAGCGAGTAGCTCAGCTCATAACAAACATGTTACTCGGCCAGGGACAAATATGAATTTTTCTGAGTGATGTACAAAAGCTTTAGCCAGGAAACTTCTTTTCCCTCCCCCACATCTATCCCCCATAGATTTGCTATGTACCTTGCAGGTTCCCAACAGATCAGACAAAATTCTTATAAAATAGCTGTAGTTCAAGCTCAGATCAATGTTTGAAGAGCTTAATTCTACAGGCAAAATAGTGTTACTTTAACATAAAATTGTATGGTGGAAGAATGCCTGTCAACAAATAAGCTCTAAATAGCTGCAAACTAAACAAATCATTTTTGTTTCTCCCATCCTGAGGAATGACCACAGCTCAAAACTTCAGCATGTTAAAAGCAATCAAGACCCTACAAAAAACAGAGGTAAACTCAAAGATTGGATTACTTAGTTGCCATTCCCACAAACACATATTGCGAATAGTCCTAATGGTTTCCAAGTAGTTGTTCACATGATAAAAGCGCTCAGATACACAGACAGTTAAAGGGTTAGAAATGTAAGGTTCCAGAAGTCCAAATACAAACAAAATTGTTTCCCTCAAATGTGACTGCATTCATGAGATTTAAAATTGCCAGAACACTATTTTTTACAACTTGCTGAAATTAAATTTCATTTTAGAAGTCAGAGCAGATATCTATCAACATTAATCTTGCACAAATTCAGTTTCTTTCCACCACATTTTCATATGAAGAGTTTGAAGCAGGTATCACTCCAATATCCCCATGTACATTCTTGATTTTATGAAAGTTATGTTCATTCAGTATTCATAGTACTAAATAATAATACTGAATAATACTAGCTATTCTTGTCTAGCTAGTATCATAAGCATAACCCAATGAACAATAAGCCAAAGGTCATGATATTTCCTATTAAACAGGTACCTTCAGCAGGAAACATGTTTGGAAGCCTGTTTTGTAGTACACTGCTACATTATCTAACGCACCTACTCATGAGGAAACCCCGTAATTGTCTCAAAGTCTTATATAAATTTCCCTTCTGCTATGTGGGTGTTTTATTAGGAAGATGGGACTCTTAGCAGTGGAAAAAGCTAGAACAACAAAATTAACAATTTTTATAGCTAAAATATCCCAGTCCCTATGTGATAAAGACTGATTGTCTTTATACTTCTCACTAACCTCCAGCCTGCTTAGCACTGCACACGTAATCTCAGTACATGATTTCAGAGATGCTGTAGGATGACACATCAGAATCAAAGCTTCTATCATAACAGGCACTGTGCTGCTAATTGAGTTTCATTAGATATTTGGTTTTAATTTTCTGCTCAGAAAGGATTGACTTTTTTCTCCTCTAGATGTAATACTACTGTACAGAAGCTTCTCTCTTTCTCCATATAATGATATGCTCTTCCATGTACAAAGCAGAATTTTTTTTTCTTATTTTGGTTCAAATTCCACCCTTATCCAGAAAAAACATGACCTAGTTTAACGGTGGCCACCATATGGTTCTTAACTCCAAGTAGCTCTCAAGGCACTTTGAGTGCAGGTCCTGTATTGAAGTGACAACATGGCCAAAAACTGGACAGATTGGCACTATGAATCCCTTGCAACAAGGAAATGTGAGCCAGAGGTGCTCAAGGCCAGTATCATCCCAGTTGCTTTAGGATCTGGCTGTATGCTCAGCCCACAGTGGAGTTTGTGGCCTCTGGAGAGCTACTGTTCTCTCTCCCTTACAAGATGCTCTTGGACCTCCTCCCACCCATCGACCCACTTGTTCGATATATACAGCTCTCAGACGTACAAAGATTTTGCCACATACCAAACAGAGGCACAAAGGTTGTCTGTGACCACTCAGGTGCATTGATTTTTAATACTTCAGGCTTTCCACATTTTATGGTCTACTTACAAGAGAATATTGGAAGGATATTGACAGAATATTGCTTCCAAAATGACTGAATTTTTGCTAGTCACAGCAATACTCCCACTTGTGATTCCAAAACTAACAGGTAAGAAAGTGTGTAATAACTGTATTGCCACCAAAAATATTTTAAGCTGCATAATAATATTTGACACAATTCCAGATGTTCTTATGATACCAGTATTCATGACACACAGCTATTTGGCATTGTGTGTGTGAGAGACAGAATCTCTAATACTTACAGCCAATCATCATCATAGCTACTGCAAAGATCTTCTCCCCATCTGTAGTCGGAGCGATGTTCCCAAATCCAACACTGGTGAGGCTGGTCATCGTAAAATACAACGAGGAGATGTAGACCGAATCTTTGCTTGGTCCGCCTTCCCATTTTCCAAAGCCTGATGCATTAAAGCGGTAAGGTGTTCCTATTGACATCCCCAGCTGATAGAGCCAGCTCTCAATTCGGATCGTGTTTGTATCCTCATCGATAACTTCATAGTCTCCTATACTGTACCAAATGCAGGCCAACCAGTGTGCTGCAAGACCAAACACACACACCAGCAGAACCAAGACTGCTGCTCCATATTCAATGTAGTGGTCCAACTTGCGAGCTACGCGACCCAGACGAAGTAGCCTGACCACTTTAAGTGAACTGAAGAGGCTACTGATGCCCTAGAAGGATAAAGCACAGTGACCATTAGAATTTAATATTAATGCAATAATATTCGTAACTGCAGTTTCCAAAGACACGAGAGGTGATCCATCCCAAATAGATGGTCATCAGATAACACCTGAAAAAGAGAGATTGTGAAACATGAAAAGGGATGGATATATGTACTCCTGTCTTCATCCACTAACATTTTGTGAGTTGCTCTCTGAACTCCCCTTTCAGATTATTTGAACAGGTCTACAAACACATTTGTAAAGGCTTCAAATGACACGCAATTTGTTGCACGTCCAGTTGTGCAAGTAGACTGACCCTGAGCATCCTAATGCTACTTTAGGCTGACTAAATAATACTTTAGGCTAATACTTTAGGCTGACTGAAAATAAACGTGGAAGTCACTGACCATTAAACTATACGGATCTAATGTTGAGAGGAGCATAACCAGACACCTACTGAATTCACTCCAGCATTTGGAGTCATGAAACTCTTATGACTATTCCCTACTTCCTTATGATCCTAGGCAACACATGTCCTCTCATGCCTCAGATACAACACAGTTTGCAGTACTTAGCTCAGACATACCAGGAAGATAAATAAGGAAGGCCAAAAAATACTGGAAATACCTGGTGATTTGTAATTTTTCAGTGTAACAGTGTACTTCCTATGACTTGACTTTCATATAAGAATTCATGCACTGATAATCAGTCCTCTGACATTCCTCATATGGAGGACACAAAGCTTAACTATTTCAAATATCTCACTGTCTAACCCGCACATCATATTCTTTTTATGACAGCTTTGTTATCAGTGTAGTATTTCTGTGCTGATACTAATATGGCTCCTATAAAACAGAATTAAGCCAGCACATAGGATTTTGTATTGTTTAACTTTTAGATAGATCTGCAATTCCATGCACAAGAAGTTAAATAAAAAAAAAAATTCAAAGCCATTTGGGGCACTAGAAGATCTGAAAAGCGTTTCATAAAAATCCTTTTTTTTTTTTTTCTACTCCCTCCTATCAAGACTGTTTCATACATAGAAGTCTGATTAAAATTTAAGCAGACTGGTTTAATGAGTATTTCTGGAAATGCATAATTGCATACTTCTGGTCACCAGTTTTTACTGGAAGTTTGTTTATTCCTGCATAAATACAACTGCTTCAGTATCTTAGGCTGGTTCAATGCACTAGAAGAGATGTTTTATTAAATAATTACATAAAGCATATTGACTCATGTTCCTCAGGACTGCAGCAATGTATTTCCCCTTTATTTCATGAATTTGTCATTATTACATTGACTCATTTTCAGAGACAGATGTAATTTGTTACCTGGGAACACAATATCCATTTCTATTAAGTATTTGGACAAGATCTAACACAACCAGGGGGAGTGGAGTAAAAAGGAAGATCAAAAAGAGAAAAAAAAGCAGCCTTCCTTTAAATCAGAGATATTTGCAGAGACCTAGGTAAGACCAAGTGATAGTCTTTTTATTATTATCCATGTCAAACTTTTCAAGTCACAGATGCAAAAATTCCTTCACAAAGTGAAAGTTAATTTCCGTTTCCCATCCACTCCGTACCCGGCTTTGTTTTGTAAACAATGGAGCAAAGCCCTGATGCCAGTTCAGAGAATATGCCACAGAAGGCAGAAAGCCTTCATTTCCAGGGGAGGGAAAGCAGGTACGTCTGAACACTCAGTATGGAGAGGAAAAGCAAAGGGGAAAACACAAAAACACATTAACATGGTAACCATATTTTAGAACTGAATATGCGAATCCCTGAGTGACAAGCACGTACAGTCTCTACATTCTAAATATCCTCATTCTGACATTACAACAGAGTCTTCTGGCCTTTTTCCTCAGGACCAATGCCCATTTCTCCCTTTCCTCTTTACAAACTTTAACAGCAAAACAATAATGTTTTACATTTGGAGAAGTCTCCAGTAATGGCCGTGTTTTAGCTTCTGTCTCAAAGCCAAGCTTTTTAATCACGCAGTGCTTACAAGTCTCAGGCAAGGACAGGAAGTTTTTACATCCCAACGTTCTAAATACCAGTTTTATTTTTGCTCAAAAATAGTGGTGCAAAACTTGTTCTTAAAATTAAAACTCATCACTGGGATTTAAAATAAAAAAAGAAATATGCTGTTTGTCAGTGAGAGTCCTACCAAAGACAAAAATAATAACGATACAGGAAGGACTTAAAAGTTTGGAATTTGGTTAATTCTTAATTGAAAAACAAAAAGAAAAAAAAGTCAAGGGAATTACTTGGGGGAAAAAAAAAAAAAAATCACAGTAGAGGAGTTTAAGACATCGGATATGAAAAATGGGAATACAAAATAAAATATTTGAAATTTAAATTTAAAGTGTTTAATGCAAACTACTTTGCTTTCAGAGTACTCTTATCCTAATTTCCCTTGTGAAATTCACAAAAAGAAGTTTTGTAAAAACATTTAAAATGTGATAGAACTGCATCATTTGGGAGAAAGTGATTCTACCAAATTCTGACCAGAGGTAGAGAGAATTAGGGGTTTTGTATAAAAAGAACTTGCTTATTTACAGAAAATAAATACTTTATTTGGTTGCTTTGAAAGGATGCATTTAATATTCAAATTAGTCACAATATTTCACCTGACAGCGTTACCAATAAGATTCTAAAAGTTCAGAAAAAGCTAAAAAAAAATCATTTATTTTTATCTCAGCATTAACAGTATTTTCTATTTTATTTCCTCAGAGGAAAGGATTTGTCTATTCTAAATGGATCAACATCAAGGGGAAGAAATGCCCAGAGAAATAATTATTGATATAACTCTCTTAAAAATTTCTAAGTGACAGAATTTCAAATGGGTACAAACAATGGAAACTTAACAGACTGTTTCATAGATGATACAGTAGAAAAAAAATCAGATCATTCTCCAATACTTTACAACAGAACTTTTTGTCACTAAATGTAGCAAGTAATATTTTAATGCTCAGAGGAATAGATCTGCTGGATTCAAAATTGATGTTTTTAGATTCCCACCTTCCAAAATAGAACTGTACTTTTAGATTACTGTCCATTTTAATGCTCTTATCACTGCAGATCATTTTTATGCTTTTATCATACAGATGGCTCCAAGATGTCATGCAAAAGAGCCTGAACTCAATTTACTCCTCTTGATGCGTGTCCCACCCTCTCAGCTCTGCTACTCCTACAAGCTTTGAAAGGCAAGTTAAGAGACACCCAGAGCTCCTTCTGCTCAAAGGGCATAGGTGAACCTCAGTTCATAAAGAACTAGCAATTGCACTACAGGTCTCAAACAGGCACCCCCAGATGCTCTGCTCTAAAGGATCACCATGAGGAACCTGGGTGGCAGGCAGGGAAAGGACAACACTAAGTAATGATTTCACACAAGCTTATATTTCAAATTGTTTGAAGTAACTGAATGACAGTAAATGAAGATTCTACTGCTGATACCTGCATATTGTTGTTGACAAATACTTAATACACTGACAGTTTTACTTTCGTTGCCAATGAAGGCTGATGCATGAAAATGGAAGGATTTGTATCGAGTCCCCCCCAAACCAAAAAGCAAGTTCAAAGCGCTGAGAGACAGAAGAAATCACTCTGTATTCACTGATTAAGCAAACCTGAATGTCAAAAGCTCTTAAAATAATAAATACAACCAATGCCCCTTCCTCTCCTTCTGTGAAATCTTTGCAGAGTGGAATGGCACCTCAAACACAACAGAAGAACAGATCAGCCTCAGCCTGGAGGAAAGCAGGACCCACATTTTACATTCGAAGAGAATGCCTCAGAAGTTTATGCATGAAATATTGCCAAAACTAAATTTCCATGTATAATTTGTCATTAATTAGACCTACTTACTAGATACTGTGCACATTTACACAGATTTTCTTTTGTATCTCGTTGTTTTCTGCAAGACATCATCTACTGTCAATGCACCCCTCGTCTCACACTGGTATCTCAGCTGTGAGTAATAATCTCTCCAAACACAGGATCCAGGATATCCACGTTTTGGCTCCAGATTTGCATCAGACAACATAAGATTTGTGCTATTACTTCCATATCCATAAAAAGAGATAGAGAAGAGACACTGTGATTCATTACTTTGTGAAATGTTTTGAAAACATAAGGGCTGTAGCAGAGTAATTATTAGTTACTTGTGTCATGGTCCCCAAGGACAGTAACAGTGGACACTATAGTGCTAGATGCCGTACCAATAAAAACCAGTTACTGCAGTTCATCTGCCATGCAAAATTAAATTCAACTCAATTCATTGAATAATAGAATTCCACCTAGAAAAAATAAAATACAAAATTTTTAAAGAGCAGTAATAAAAATTAACTACAGCCAAAAAAAAAAGTGAGACAGGATTCATTTTCCCTTCCAAACAAGATGTAGGATGAACAACTTTAGGAAAGAACTAAAATGCAACTCTCATCCCACCTCTTACAGCTATAGTAAGGCTAGCAACTTCAGTAATAGATACAATCTGCATGACATTATTCACTTTTTAGGTTATTATTTACTTTCCACGTGTGCAGAAAGTAAATGCACTTAAGTCAAGCATTAAGGTTTTTTCTAGAATCAAAGGAAGTATAATTTACTTCCTACCTACTATCTATTTTAAAAAAGAGAAATACTCAGTATTGACACAAATCTGTTCTAAGTTTTCCAGCACTCTTCTCTCACATGTAACTGCTAAAGTTCTGGCTTCATCTCAGTTAAAGGGAGATGCAGGAGACTAAAAGCTAACCATTAAAAGAATGAGAATGAAACAGAACAAAAAAAAATAAATTATTTATCAAAAAAATGGTGGCAATGAACTGAATTGATCACTACCATAAGCGAGGCAAGAGCCCTGGAAAGCACTGCCTTGTTTCTTGACATTTGATTCTGAAGTCAGCTGTGCCGCAGCCTGGCTCTGCCTATCTGCAGTAACATGGCAGCCCTGTCAGGTCATTATTAGGACTTCTCATTTCTGTTATTTGCCTCTTCTGATTTTCTTAATTAGGTCTGAGAACATGACCTTTCCTACAGATTGCCATCTTCAGCAGCCAACAGATGAAATAATGTTATGCACACAGGTTAAAATCAATATCTAAACCCTCTGGTTACTGCTGTGGTTTTCAGCACTGAAGAAAGCAGATCTCTAAACTCGCAAAGCTTATTTTAGTCAGACATCTCTGAGCTTGGTTAGAATCGACAGAGAAACAGCAATAATTCACATATAAGAGCACAGGGTGTGAGAAGAGATGGAAACGCTGGTTCTTCATTTATAAAACTATGTCCATGCTTGCCTTACACACATACATGCACACCCAGAAAACCAACAAAACCAGGAAGCAAACTTTTTTTTTTTCCACTTTGAGAGGAAGAACAAGGATAAAGATAAGATGAAAGTAATCTAAAGAAATCCCACTTTCCACAGTATCAAATAAAAAATTTACCCCTGACAGATAGCAATCTGCTTCCCAATGCTTCTGATTAAAGAAGCCATCAGTTCCAGAAGATTTTTACTTATATCAAAGAGGCAAAACACCCAAATAAGATTTAGTGTTACTGGCATCTAATACTACTCAGTCTTTCCAATTCTAATCCAATCCCTAATATGAAATAGACTATAAAGCAACCATTTAGCTACTCAAATAAATACCTTTCGCCGTCTCATCTGACTTTCTGCCTCAGATCAATACAAGTATGCTGAATGGGGGAAAAAGAACAGAGTAACTGATCCCGGTCTCTGAAACATGCTTCCCTTTATATGCAGTGTAAGTTATCACTCTAACAGCAGCTTTTTGAAATAATTCAGAATCTAATATATCCAATTAGCTCTCCTTCTTGGACAAAGGCTATCACCACACATTATCACTGAAAATGTAATACAGCATTTTAATTCTCTTAGCCTTATACAGATTGAATAGCTTATATAGACTACTATTCCCTCTTTAACAGTATGATACATCATTTCATGCTCTTCAAAGCTATGAAGAAGTAGCCCTGAAACCCAGTAACACCCTTACTTATCTGTGACTTAGCAAAAAGACTAATCTGAACATTAGTAGTGCAGAAAAGGAGCTAACTGGCATCTTAACAGACACAGAAGAACCTATGGACTACGTGTTGGGTAGGGACACAGCAACACATCTTTCTCTGGTATTCTCTTTTGGGAGGGGCTACCCATCAGCAGACAGCATAGATGTCTCTGAGCCACCAAGGTGTGTGATACCTGGGAGAGACCAGGGGAGCAAGCAGAATTTAAATTAACTAAACCCCTTAAGCAGGCTTGGAGCAGAGGAGAGAATTTAACCCTAAATGGGTTAAATGGCAGAAGAGCTCTCCAGCGCCTATATACACCACCAACACAATCTGGAAAACAGAGGACTTAGGGGGAGAAGGCAGCCTGCCCCTTGAGAGGGTAGCATAAAAGAGGCACTTCATTAGTAGTATGGAGGTTGGAATTTTAAGGAGGGAAGTTAGAGAAACTTGTATTTGATTGAAAAAATAGGAGGAAAAAACCTTAGACAATAAAGAGAGACACCCTGGATCAGATCCTCAAGAGACTGTGAACAGTAAGTGCTTCTTTGCCTCCCTGGTTTATATCCTGGCAGTATGCTTTACCTCAAGAACCTGCTTTACCCCATTTGCATTTCCCCAAAGATTCCTTCCACCTACCTGTCTGTTAAGGAGTAATTCCTGCGTGGCACAGCCCTTTCCATGCTGCAGTACAGAGGCACCTACAAAAGTCCAATGAGCAGCCCTCCTCCTCCATGACCACCTTTCCTTTCTTTTGCACTCCCCTTCTTCCACAGGTCAAGGCTGCCAAGCTCCTTCTGAAGCTACTACCACCCCCTAGGAGCCACACCAACAGCCCCCCTCGCCTTGCTCCAAGGGCCTCTGGCAGGTTACAGCCCAGTGCACACACCCTCCCTTGGGCTTTGCCCTATTCCTTAGGGGTCTCTCACAAGGGGACCCCCAACCAAGTACACGTCCACCACCACCACCACGGCCCCCAACACAAAGCCTATGCTCCAGCCCTCCCACTGCCCCACGTGGGTACAGTAACCCAAATTGCTTGATTCTTCCTCAGGAGCCCCGATAAGGAGTCATCCAGTCCAGGGGGTCTCACTAATCCCTTCTCATCTACTTTCAACACGCCCAAGAACCACAATTTGCTGATATTTCCTTTATGACTGGATCATACCCTGTGATACTTAGCTGCTTTGTTATTGGCATTACATAGAAAGTAGGTTATGACCACTTTAATTTTAACTAGCCACAGAAAAACATTCATTCATTACCAGATTTATCAATAGACTCACATGCAAAACACAGTGTTGCCTAACCGGACAGATCCAAATAAGAGTGGTGAACTACACACTGTTTCAAACAGATTTCATATTATACAGCTGTTTACAGTTTACAAGACTTTAAAAATATATTTTCCAGTTTGCAAAATTCATCTAACCCAAATCTTTCTTTATAGGCCCCTGTCTATTCCATAAAACTATAAATATGATAATTTATTCCCTTGTGCCTTATTGCAAGCAAATGGTAAAACAAGTCTAGGGAAGTTGCATGCTTTTCAGTGTAGCTACTTCAGTAATTTCTAGATAGATAATTTGTATTAGCATGAGAGATTATCATTCCACTAATAAGGTTTAAATTAATCTATTGCAAAAGTACTGCCTCAGAGAGTTGCCAACAATCTGACCAGCAACACATTCATTTTTTCCTCTCTCAACTCACTGTTTACTTTCCAGCTACACCATGCTTACTTAGCACTAAATAGTTTAATTTACTTCTATTAATTCTGTATTGTGTTTTTTCTGGGACTTTTTTTATCATCATAAATTTTGTCCTTTCAAAGCTGTATAACTTCTTTGCCTACATGCTAGCTTCTCTGTTATTCATCCACTTAAGTGAACACTAGATCATTTATATTCAATACATCTTTCTTGATGATCTTTTCTATGCATTTATTTTTCTTTTACCTCAACTAATAAGAGTGTTATATGGTTCTCAATTTGGCATCAGCCAACAATTGATCATAGTGTTCCATTCAAATACAGATAGCAATTACTACTACAAACTCCCTGTTTCAAAGATTTATATGGTGGTGACATGACTGGATTCCACTCCTACCATGAGATTTCACAAGAACAGTGCCACATGTAATAAGTCAAATTTTTTCCAATATAAATTATATCTTATGGTATTATGGCTGAAAACCACAATATAAAATTGCTCAAGCTGACACTGCAAAAATACTCTTCAACTTGTCTCTGGAATTCAAAGTCTTAAATTGCATTGTTCTTGGCAAAAATTCTGGAATTTTCTTCAAGCCTGTTTTTTATTAAATCTACTGATTGATGTCTGAACACAAAAAGATAACATTATCCCCCAAAGTAGGTGGTATTTCCTTAAGTGAGGAATAATACTAATTACTGTAAAGGATTACTGTCAAATTTTATTGTGATCATTCAAATTCAAAAGAGACTAATACCACATGTTTTAAGGGCTGTGTAAATTTTAGACCAATATTTTCTTTTCTTACTCAAACTATAGTACAGCATGATGTATTGTCTTACCAGTAGAAAGTCTAAGTCTAGCATTAAGTTGATTCATCAATCAGTGGAATATTTTCTTTTCTTGAGGTTCTATGACAGGTCAAGAAAGTAATTTATATTTAACTGTATAATTAACTTGCCATACAGAAAAGCCAGGAGAAACATTTATAACGTTACTTTCATTTGGGTAACAATGGAAATTTCTCTACAGCTATTCATTCCTTCATTTGCTGAATTCTGTTCATGTCTGAATATGAGATACTCTACTGTCTCTTTGAGCACAGCACTTGAGACAGAAACTTCATACATTTCATATTTAATTCTATGGCCTTGAACAAAGACATTAATGTTTTTTCTTTCCTCTTCCATCTGTAGAATGTGTCTATTCACACTTAAGTGCCTCTTGTATTAATTGTAGTTATTAATAGTTGTATTGATTAATAGTTAATGAATTCAAAGTATTTTTGTGGACAAAAATATTCTCAGTGCAGAGAGGAAACTGGAATTTCAATTATATTAAAAAATGTGAACTGAAAATATACTAAAGTTCCAAACTGCAACAAACCCAAAGAATTTTGAAATTGCCTGAAAAACACAGAAGTCACACTCAATTTTGTTTCAAGACAATATTTTCCATTATAAAATATAATGGAATAATGAAGTAAATTGTGAAACAAAAAGTTACTTCAAAATGGAAAAAAAATCCAACATCAGATTTTTTTTAGATTAATATCTCCTTGTCAAAAATACGGATCAACTCTAGTTTCATATGTTACAATTAATCTTATATTGTTGGATCACCTTAAAGAAGACAAAAATGGTTTCACTATTAAGCTATCAAGAGCTAAGTGATGTGACAGTCCCAAAATTACCCAGAGCCAAAAGAGCCTCAACACCCTATAGACAGAGCTTTTAACTTCTTCAGGTCCAGGTCCTGTCTCCCTTTCAAATAAATTCATCGTCTCCATCACAGTAATTACGGCATTCTTAAAAACAAATTGACTTGTCAAGTTAGATCCTCCATGACATCCTCAGTGTCTTCAGTGACGTTTCTTCTAATGGAGAATGACAACAGGCAGAAAAAAACAGTGAGCTTCCACCTGCCCCAGTCCCCCTTCACTATAGGGACTGCAACAAAATCAGGATTCTATTTCCTCCTGTTTAAAATCATATATGGAAAACACCAAATCAGGAAAATAGCAATTAATATTTTTCATCTCATTTTATCACCACTGTTGACATTGGGTATCATTTAAACCTCTGGCAATTTTTTTAAGAGTATTCACATTAGGACTGAAAAAAAATTCCCTGCAGCAGCCATGGCCACCTACTAACTCCAGTCTCACGGCTCCAAGGGAATTCCCTTTAGAGAAATCAAAGTGACACACAGACAACAATCCAGTTTGGCTACTTGTAGCTTGAGTAGCGCAGCCCTGCAGCTGACTTAATCCAACTGTGAAGTAATATGGTGTGTAACCCAGGGTGAGAGACAGGTACAACTTGAACTAGCAAGTTTGAAAGAAAAGGAGCTGACCCACAAGGGAGTGCTCTACACAACAGAGAAGAAGATACAAGCAAAGCCTTTCTACTTTTAGGACTCCTTTAATGTGGCTTTTTTTTTTCTTCTTTAATAAAAGGTTATCTTTCTTTCCACAGGCAGTTCATGAAACAGTGATCAGCATATACTGTCCTAAAGCCCCATCTGATGTGCACCATGTTATTCTGCTGGCATTGCTGGCAAAAGCCCTCAGGTCCTGTAAACCAGTCTATGAGCCCTTAATAGAAGTACAGCAATTTACACCACTGGAAACTCTGCTCTAATGACCCTACAATGATTTATACCAGCTAAATGTCAGAACCCACTAGGGGAAATAGAGATGAACAGTCTTGAAAGGATAGCGTCAAGAAAAATATTTTGTTCCTTGGGCATGATAGCTAGAATAACTAAAACTAACACTGTTATACTGATTAAGGAGACTGTTGAAGAGCCATAGGAACACTGAAGTACCAATCAGCTCCTCCTTGTTACAAGGCAACACTGAGACAGAGAACCCGGAGAAATTCAAACTCACGCAACAAGACTTTCTCTGCAGAATTGCTGCGATGAGTCTGAGAGCGTCTGTGCCCAGCTCGAGGGCTGTCACAGCCACTGGTATAGACATTTTCCTTAGGGATGTTCTGTAGGTCACGTCACCAGTCTACAGTTATGAAATGTTCCTCTAGCAAAATCATCAGCAGGTTGCTACTATCTGCAGTGGGTGAGAAAAAACTTACTTTTATTTTTGTCTCTTGCCTTTTTTTTTTTTTTTTTTTTAATTCTGTCAGCCTAAATATCAGAAACTGACATACGGTCACTTCTTCCATTGCTTTACCAGTGCCACAGCAAAGTAATATGTGAAAGCCCTGCACAGTAATCTGCAGCCTAGGTCCTTTTTATGACAAACCAATATTTAAGGAGAGGTCTCACAAGGCTTTTTTTCCTTGATCTCATTTGTGTTATTTCAGTCTGTAGCTTTATATAAAATGAAAACCTCTCTAGAGAATTAAATATCAAATAACATTATGTTTTTTCCACTGCATCCAATAGTTTGCCTACTTGTCCTCAAGTCATTGAGAAAAAGACTTTAAATACTTTAAATGTGATAAAAACCTGTGTAGTGTATTTTTACAAAAGTAATGCGGTTTTATGGTTTTACCCAGATACATCACTTGGCATAATTTACTTTTAATAGCTAGGTTGTACTTCATAACATGGGCATATTTTAAAGGAACTCAAAAATCAAATTTTACAGGCTAAAAATTAAATACTAAGCACTAATGAGATGTACATGTTACAGGTTTAGTATGTGTCACAGATAAATATAGACACATAATTAGTTGATAGTACAGATTTTATAACACGTAATTAAAAAATGGACTGATGGAATCCTCTTTAAGATTTTATTAACAGTTCATTAACTCTCTGAACTATTTAGGCATGAACCTTAATATATTTAGTTTAGGAATATTTTCTTGGCAGCCTGATCCAGTAGGAGAATAAGCAGTTAAAACAGGGTAGTATTGTGATTTTAAGTGTCCGAATGTTAGTTCTTTTGCTGGCTTGTGACCTGTTCCCAAAGAAATAAGCAAGAATTAAGGAAGAGTCTAGATTTCCAGATTTCTCCCTATCCTTTCTTCTAATTATGGAATTACCAAACAAGCATCGAAACAGTATCTTCAATTGCTTTACCTTCCTCTAAAACAACTGTTGCCAAACAATGCTGCACAGATCACCAGATACCCACGCATTAGTTTCTGGTGGTCTAAAAAGACTTAGTGAGTCGCTGCCTGCCTCTTTGCCACCTGCTACATTGTATTAGAAGCAGCTGACAAAAGTGTATTATACTTTCCATTTGTTCATGTGAAGAATTGCCATTAGCGGACATGCCCTGTTCACTCAATGGTGAAAGCAAGAGAACCCTGCCTCAAGAAACTATCTTGACACACCAGTTCAAGCTATTCATGGGAAGTCAGATGAAGCGGTTTTCCTCAGTGCTGTACAGAGGTTCTGCTGTCTGCTGCTGCCTTTCCTCCTTAGCTCTGAGGATGTAGAATGAAGGAAAACAAACACAAAAACCTCAGCCTCTCCCAGTGCAGTTAAAGATGGACCCTTCTGGCTAGGACTCATAAGCAAACTTCTATGTGTGCTGCAGGCAGATACTAGAGACATGTGTACACTGATTCAATATATTTAAAAGCATACATTTCTTTCTTCTCTCCCCCACCTCCCCCCAACCATTAAGTAATAATTAATGGGCGGAAGTGGAACTAGTATACTGACCTCATCGACATTCTCAAATGCATTGATGACATCATACGGCAAGCATGAGAGCAGATCAATCACAAACCAGGTCTTCAAGTAATTCATGCGAATCAGCTTTGGGTCAGAGATCACCTCTCCTGCTGGCCCCACAAAGGTGGTATGGAAATTAAGCACAATGTCTACCAAAAAAATGACATCTACAATGCTGTCGACTACTAGCCATGCCACATTGTTCTGTTTGGTTTTAAAGGAGACATTGTAAGGGACCAAAATAGCAGTGTAGAACGTTAAAATCAAGATGATCCAGTCCCAGGTAGTCTTGAAAACACAATAATGCAAAATTATATGTGGCGGAGTCTTTGGTGCCTCTTGTTTGTACTGCGGAAGGATTTCGGAGCCCAGCTGCAATACCTGTAGTCACAGAGATTTCAGGAGAAAAAGAAAACATGCTTAATTTTCTAACATTATTTTTCACATTGTAGATTCACAAGCTCAATACAACAGTTGATAAAAATACATGTCCATTAACTCCTTTTATCACCACCAAATGGTAAACAAGTCAGGATAAGTATTCTGTTAAACAAATCCGCATCAACCTAAGAACAGTTGTTGTTTCTTTTAATGCCGTTAATTATTTTTTGACACTAAGCTTAATGTGCTGGCTCTCCAAGACACAGGGAGAAGAGACAACTCCTTCAGCAGTCTAACTAGACAAGACAGATAAACGATGGGCAGGAAGGCAGTTGCAAAAAGAAATTAATGGCAAAACCAGGAACAATACTGCAACTTCTGAGTACCAGTCCAGCACCAGGACCACTGGACCACATTGTTTTTCAGCATTGTCTATTTAACTCTTCACTATACTGTATCTGAAATAGTCTTATACTGCAATCTATCATGAATGCATGGGCCTTTGTTCCTGTTCTCTGGGCCGTGCAGGACCAAAGCCCATGGATAACTATCATTAGCCTCAATAAACTCATTTTGAACTTTAACTTTTCATTGAGAGAAGGATCAGTGTCTTCACTATGTGATGGTGTACAGTCGAGTTACAATGCAGTTAGGTCTGAGTTCAAAAAACGCTACAGCAAAAGATGATCTGTCAGCATGTGTTTTAAACCCTGGACCTGAAGCTGAGCATGTGCTCCAGGTGTTTTGCATAACTGCAATCTTGATCAATGCTGCCCATTTTAAGTCTACTATCTCTCCAGTTCTGCACACTAGTGCAAAAAGAGTATGATTATGTATTTAATCCTTGGGAACTAAAGTTTTTTACATACCTATGAACAAGAATGTGTTTGTTTACATCTATGGATATACATGAGGATGAAACCAACATGAAGGATCTGCCTCCAAATAAAGATAAGTTAAATTTTAAAATGAAATTTACCCTGGATGAGTTATGGGTGAAAACTGAAAGGAAGATGGAGGTTTGCTTGAGTGAGATGTGTTTGCTAATGCCAAACTCATAGAACCTGGGAGAACTATTTAGGAGCATGGTTCCTTTTTCACATTTATTTACACATAGTTCAGAGCAATAGGGAGCAGAGAAGGAAATTAAATGGCCACCTTCTCAGGGAAAAGGTCAGGCCACATAGCTATAATAGGAGGGTGTCTTCCTTTCATGCTCCTTATCTCAGCTTTTGTAACGTCGATTATTTAGACATGGATTTTTATCTGCAGGCTTTTCTGAGTGCTTTTTATTATTATTTTTTTTGTGAACTGGTTGGCTTTTTTCCAACAGATTAAGCCAAAGGCGACAAAGGAAAACAATCAGCTACAAGAATCCTACTTGGACAAAAAAAGCCTCAGATCAAGTTCCCTGCTGCTTTGAACCTCACATAATCACTTACTCTTGTGCACAACAGAGGTGAGACACTCTCAGATCACAGTCCCTTGTACATGTTTAAATGACAGTGGCAGTTGCAAGCCTGCTGACTTTGGGCCCGGTAAGTTCTCCAGAAAATAAGTAGCATGACCTGCTCAGAGCCCTGCATGTTAGCACAGAGGCATCACCAGTTTGAAAAAACAAAATAAGAGGACTTAGTAGTTTTGTTTCAGTGAGTTTCTAGAATGACAGCAAAGAGGGAAAAGGAACATTTTCCCTTAAATAGAACCCCTGCAGACCAAACTAGGACTCAGACATGTCCACTGCAGTATTAAGTACTCCGCCATTCCTGACCCTGATTCACACATGTTCTCCATACTACGAAAAAAAAAAAAAAAAACCAAAACACACCAAGTTGCCTTGTGGTCAGAGAAGTGGGAAGCAGCACAAGACAGAAGCAGTCTCTTCTCTGCAGGAGGCACTGGCCAGCCAGTGCAGTCCCCAGAAGTCACTGGTAGTGACTGGAAGAGGCATAGGTTGTGTACTGAGTTAGTATGTGTACTCAGAGGAGTGTTCCCTTCAGGGCTTGTTTGCAGTCCCAGTGATAAATGTTAGGATGTCTTTTCTCGACAAAAGCTCTAGCCCAAGATCAATATTGCAAATACCTCCTGCCCTCCCTTTTGAACATCGCAACTGTACCTGAATCAGTTGGAGAGCACTGAGCTACTACTGACTTTTATGAGGATTTGCACGAGTAGCAGCTCTGACATAAGATCCCAAGCGTGAAATATCCTTCACTGGGCAAGGAGAGTCCTCTGCCATATTCACACACTGGAATAACTAATCAGCAAAACCAAGCACTTTCTATCACGTAGTAACATTTTTCAGTCAGTTAACTGAATTTAAGTTCTAATGCTGAGATCTTACTATAGTGGGGAGATTGTATCACTCCTTAAAATGCAGGGTGAAAACATAATTGCTTCTTTTGCAATCACATGCCTACTAGAGCTTATATTTTTAGCCTCTGATATTATATGAAAAAGTTAAACATTTTGTTAGTCATTCTAAGCAGCACAGGAACCTCAACCATGAAACACTGAAAAAAAAAAAGTGTTAGTTCTTGTCAGATTGATTCTTATACATACATACACAAGTTCTAGACTGAGACTTGCATAATGCATTCCATTTTGGCCACCACTGGTCTTTTTGTACTCCAAGAACTTGTGGAAAGTTTGCATCATCCAAAATAAAGTTACTGGAAAATGTACTAATGTATTCCCATATACCTGAATAATAGGAACAAAGGCAAGAACAGTCTCCGGCAGTAAAGAAGGGGCTAAATTATGGTGTCCGTTATTTTGCTGTAAATCAAAAAAAAAATTACAGTAAAGCCAGTGGAACTGCAGGGATGTAAAACTGAACTGAATGCAGAGAAAAATAGAATTCTAGTTTCAACTAGTTAAGAAAATAAACAACTTTGCTGCTTCAGTGTTTTAAAATGTCATCACCAAGTACAAAGCGCTCTGCCCTAGCTTGTTTGAGATTCAAAGGGCTACAGCATAGGAAAATAAAAGGACTGATGTCTCCTTCCCTTTTTATTTAGAAAGTAAATGTACTCTATCTGAATGGCTAGGGACCTTATTAATAAGTGTTTTAACCTTCTAGTATGACCTTGGAGTCTCCGGTTTATTATAGCTCTACCAATGGCTATTTAAAGTGACCAAGGGCCATTGCTTTAGCTAGCCTCCAATGGAAGGATGTGCAGCAGCTGTGTGGGTGTGAATCTTGAAAGGATGGGCAGGGACAGGGCAGGAGATGAGCATCAAGGAATGATGCAGGGATATCAATCACTTGCAAGGTGGGGAAAGCCACCTGCAGCAAGCCTGGGGTGTCTTCAGTCTTTTGTTTGGGTGTGGTGGGGGTGACAAGTTCTAGCCCTGTTTCCCTCTCACTACATCACTAACATGCACCTTGTAAAACCACTCCAACATCTTGCTGGCATTGCTAGAGAGAGGAACTGCCATTTCACAGCTTAGGATGGAAGAAGGGCACTGTCCCAGCTCACACTACCTCTCCTGGGAAAGGCAACTTGCTTTATAGATTGGCAAAGGTCTTGCAACCTCGAGGATTACAAGCCAAGAGCTTTCAAAGGCACCAAATTCTTCTTTTCATTGAAGGAAGAAAAAAAAAACAAACCTATAACAAAGCTTAATTATCTCAAAGAGCAAGCATGTGCTTTTAGCATTAAGTGCAACAAGACAGCTCAGTGCTGTACAGAAATAATGGAAGGAGGTCCACAGAGCTTAGTGCCAAAGCTCTAGGTTTTGTCAGGTTGCTGCACTGGAAGTTAGGTGAGCTCTTTTCTCTACTTTTCACCGCAAGGGCAACACAGAGTCTATTTCTTCACCATCCTTCCAGAAACACACACCACCCTGGGTCATCTGGAGATTAAGAGCTATAAACCCCACACTCTCTGCACCATATAGCAAAGCCAGGTAGATGCAAAGAGAAGAACCTTCTGCCCTATTTCAAGGTGCTCTTGCTGCACTCCAGCCTCTAGGGAGAGTAGTGCCAACCTGAAACACAGTATTTGCTGAAGCAGTCAGGTGTGGTTACCCACCCACATGAAGTAACTAGATTCAAGCTGCTTGTAAAGGTACTTTTCCTAGAGAGGAAAAAAAACCCCAAGAGATGAATATAAAAGTAATCATGAAGAAAATGTACACAACTATATAAACTGATATGCTGAGCTTCCACCCATGTGCCCTGAACAAATATTTCATTACTATTTTCTAAATAACTGAAACAGCCCTGGTTTTGAAAGATTTTTCTCTATTATGTAGTTATACCATAATAAAAGAAATACTTATTTCAGAAAGTTATTAATTAATGTATTATTTCAATTACTTACAATTCATCAACAACTACAGTTGTATTATCTGCATTTATTATTTGTGGTAATGATGCATGATGTTTTAATAGCTCTCTAAAGCCAGAGAATATTATTTCAAGAGCAAAAATGATGAATTTCATCATGGGTTTCAGAAGGCTTTACTCTTTTTTTTTTAACATAACAAAATAAAAAAAAATTATCCTAGTTTTTTTTTTAAAATGGTAAATATATCACCAGTCAGGACTCATAAAAGTGCATCAACAAGTGATTACAATGATTTATTTATTTTTAAGACTTCATGACTGGGGAAAAAAACCCACACAAACAATCATTCATTTTCAGCTTAATCTCTCCCTTTTGTGTATTCAACTGCACGTTTGCTTTCTCTCACTCTCCCTTGCTTTTGTTTTCACAGGCACCCACATAAATTGCTCCCAAGCCAAGGGCTAGGTGCTAAGCCTCAACTTGACGTAGATTTTAATGGCAGTTATAAGTGCCTGATAACCAGGGTTTAAAAAAAAAAAAAAATGGCAGAAGACCCATTATTAAGCAGTGCTTCTAAGCATGATTATAATTTTTCTGCTTTTATTTCTCATAACTATCGCATTTTTTAAATTATGACGCAATCTTGTTTACCCAGAACTGCCTGGTAAATATACAGAATACATCAGCTAACACCATAGGTGCAGAAGACACATGTACTACGCAGTGACCAGAAAGAATGGTTCTTACAATCAGCTCCTTGCTGATAAAGCCACAGAAATGTATCAATTACTTTATACTCTTGTTGCAAAACGTACTCTCAGAGTTACCTAACACCCTTGCATTAACTGCATAATTAAGCAGTTTTCATATGACTGCTATTAGAGAAGTCAGGCTAAACAAATCTACACACACTGGCAAAAGTCAGAGACTGAGGCTTAACAGACACTGCTTGTATTATCCATGCCCTGTGGATAAATCAAAGTAGTTTGTCACTAAAACCTTTCTTAAACTAATATTTCATAAATGATAAAAGAAATTGTAAGCTTTTGTGGGAGGCTCCTGTTTTGTATTTGTACAATACCTTGCCCGACTCAGGTTCTAGGACACAATGGCTCCTCAGATATTCAAAAATATAAGTGATAAAGAACTAAGAGCAACACAAATAATATTCCGATAAATGAAGAGCCTTCTCAAGCAAACAAGATTGATGTGAAATGCCATAGTGAGTAGGAAAAGGATGAATTTTAATTTGAACGTAAGGTTTCAAATAGACTACTGCAGAGATGAAAAAAAGATTTGAAAATACAACAGGGAACAGTTAGAGGTCCCGTGTTCAATATTATCGAGAGATCTCTCCAGAATAAGAACCCTGGCACCCCATATGTCTTCAAAGGAAGAAAAGTGTGCTTGTCTGCATGATTATCTGCACTCTGCTTTTCTCTAGTGTAGTTCTATTGACTTAAGTGCAATTACGGCAGATATACAACAAGGTACCTAACATCACAGTTGGGGCTAATGTTCTTTTTAAAATAATCACTGCAATATTCAGTCAGCAATTAAAGAAACTCATTTCAGACATGTAAACTATACACTTGCCCTTTATTATTTGTAATGAATCAACTGGCTGTGCCAGTGAGAACATTTGGCAAAGACTTGTTGAGCACATGGGCTTGCAAGAAGTTTCAGTAATGTGTAGTCACTTAGGTCCAGACTGAGGTTCACTAAGCCAAACACAATAACCTCAGACCCTCTGCCATACATTCTACTGCCTACATTTTAGCATGAACTAAAATTCAAGGGCAGACATCTAAAGAAAAGGAAGGATTATTTGATGCTAAGCCTTGAGTAGGTTTAGGAGGGAGACCATCCCCAGTTCCAGGACACTAAAGCAACCTCAGGGTGGACATGTGATAATCACATGGTATTCCTACAGTATAGTTTCCATGTGAATGTCTGCCCCTCCCCTGTGCTAGTATGATTACTTCTGTAATTCCAACAGAAATCAGGTTTCCATTCTTGAGTGCATCTGTATTAAATACTGAATAGGTAAGCTCCTGTCTGTGAGAATTTCGTTGCCACGTGATAATAGTACAGGCCTGGGCAGGAGTTGTTTATTTTGCATAGAAACCAAGACCTATACAGTGCAAAAGTAACAGAGTACTGACTATATGGAGACCCCACTATATGGAGAGCCCATCAATGGCTTATACCTCCAGCTACACAGGAAGACTAAGAATTATTGACAAGAGTCACAGCTGCCATGACATTCACAGCAATAGTTGATATAGGAGTGCCATGTTATATTGGCCATACTGTCATTAACACCATATCAAGATTTTCCCTAAATTGTTTTTATGCCAGGAAGACCCTGCTACTGGCCCAGGAGACAGCTACAGGAAACCTGGGATAGTCTCTCCCCCTCGTGGCAAAAGCCCTAAAACCATAAATACTTCAAGAAGCCTTCTCCACCTGGAGCTTTTCTCAAAACTTTGAGAGCCTGCTTAAATCACAAGGTTTCATTTTCCTAATCTGTCTGCAGTGTTGCCTGTGGCATCCTACAGCTGTTCTGTCCATAAAAACAGTAACTCAAACATATGTTTTAACCAGTTTGTAAAGCAGGAATGGGATCCCACTGATAAAGAACAGGACATAAACAAATGCAGAGAACAACTCTGTCAAGGATTCTCCAGAATTTCCTTCTGTACTAGCCTGAGTTTTTCTCACCTCAATTTTACACAAGTGAATAGTTCCAGATCCTACTAACATTAAGATCCTCGGAAGAACAGAAACTGAGCAAGAAAGTATTCCTTTAACAATAATGCCATTATAAGACTTTGCTGAGATGTGGAACACAACACTGCAATTAGGTTACATGAAGTCTTTTGGACACCTATTTCCATTCCACTGTCACGGGACACATTTCACAGCACATCTGCCATATTCTGAGCTCCCATGCCTGCCACCAGGCTTCAGATTCCCAGGGCAAGGGGGACAGACAGTGCTTGGCTCGTGCAGAGACAACATACCCATAAAGGCTAAAAACATTTCTTTACAATCTCTCAGGGAAAGAAAATGTTACCTCAGCAAGTCGTGAATGCTTGTGAACGTTCTCTCCTTTCTGCACACTCGGAGCAAGCTGCTGCAGCACACCTCGGCTGCTTGTGAGGGCACGGGTCAGGCGAGCAAACTTTCCCCAACCTTAAGAAAATATGCAAGATTATACACGTTACCAAAAAAAGCTGCAAATGTACCACATAAAGCCTCTCATAACTAAAAGAAACAGTTAAAACAGAGCAATCTGCTTTAATACTGACTACAAAGGAGTATAATTTAACCAAGTACCAGATAAAAGCAAGTCACAAAATAGGTGTCAGGGTGGTAAAGTAATAAAACCCATGACTGCAGTGACTTTGTATTCAATGTCTCTACAAGAGTGCTGTTACATGAACTGCATCTTCTGTAAGGATAAATGTCCACTTTACAATAATCTTCTATTAAATCCAATGGCCAAATTTGGATCTCACAGCACTGCAGAAGACACTTCAGACTACTCAAGGCGTAAGACTAGAATCGCACATAACGGAAATTACAGTTGCCTGTAACAGAAGCGAATCTGGCCTCAGATGTATCAAGCATAGATCTGGTATAAGCAGAGAAATATATGTAAGATAATAAAAAGCAGAGCAGACAAAGCAAAACAAAATCATTAATTTTATCCTCTCTAAACAAAAGGGGGAAAATACAAATAAATTTTCTCAAACTCTAATAAAATATTTAGCAGCTTCTGGCAGAGAAGTCATATGCTGAATTTTAATTCAGATTTTTTACAGTCATTTCAAATACCCCTCAAAATATAAGACCTTGAATGACAGTCACAAGAACTAGCTACAACTATAACCTTTATGAGCAGTACTTTGCCGTAACAGAAAGTCAGGCAGAGTATACATCTGGATATTTTTGGTACTCTGAAAGGAAAATATCAGTGCATTTAGTCCCAATTTTGAAAAACGCTAGCACCACCTGGGAACTGTTGAGCAGTCTCACCTCCTACTCCAACTGAGGATGCTCAGCACTTTGCAGATTCAGTTCTTAATGAGAACCTGGTTCTGGAAAGAGTTCCCTCCACATTATGGTTTTAGCACGAAAAGAAATGGCATTATTAGCAGTGACTGTTTTTAAAGACCAGTCTGAAGTTTACCCTGCAAGTAATCCATGACAAGTAGAGGAATATGGGTGGTTAAAATACTAGCCAGTACTTTGAACATATCCTTGCTTCACACGTCACTTTGATGGAATTTGCAGGAACATATTTGATAGTTTGAGAGATGAGCACAAAAAATGAACAAATTACATTGATGTGGTAATGAACAAGATCTTCCAGGGCAGACCTGAAAAGAGAGTTTATCATTTTCTCCTTTACAAATATGCAAAAGGGTGCCTTTAATAAAGGGAAGGACCAAATTCATCAGACCTCTCCAAAATCAAGAATAAAATTGAATATTTTCTTATGGCTTAAAGCACATTTTAAAGCAAGTCTGTCACCGGTAATTTAAGAGCCAAGTTGAGTGGAATTAGCCAACACTCCGGCAGTATTCAGCAACAAGTAGATTGAATAATTTCCATCCAGGAAGCCAGATCTTTCCTGACAGACCCATGTAAGATTAGCTATTACACTAAAGGACTATTTTTCAGAGAAATATATCAACGTGACAAAACCTCAAGTGAGGTCAGTTTGTATCTGTTATAAACCTGACCCAAAGCACTTGATTTCTCAGAATACATTTCCATGGAAGGTGGTCGGTTTTGGTGGTTTGGGTTTTTTTTTTAAAGATACATTTATAAATGAGTATTCTTTCTCTACTGTACATGAAAAAATCCAACTCCAATGGACAGGCTAAGGCTTGAAGGCCTTACTACCTTCTGACTAAAGCCAGAAGAGGTTAAAAGAATGGATTAGGTGGGAGAAACCCTTCATAATGGCTAATCTTAGGATCATAGAATCATTTAAGTTGGAAAAGACCTTTAAGACCATCGGGCCCAACCATAAACCTAGCACTGCCAAGTCCACAACTAAACCATGTCCCTAACCACCACATCTACACGTCTTTTAAATACCTCCAGGGATGGTGACTCCACCACTTTCCTGGGCAGCCTGTTCCAATGTTTGACAACCCTTTCAATTAAGAATTTTTTTCTAATATCCAATCTAAACCTCCCCCGGCACAACTTGAAGCCATTTCCTCTCATCCTATTACTTGTTACTTGGGAGAAGAGACCGACACCTGCCTTGCTACAACCTCCTTTCAGGTAGTTGTAGACAGCGATCAGGTCTCCCCTCAGCCTCCTTTTCTCCAGACTAAACCCCAGTTCCCTCAGCCGCTCCTCATAAGACTTGTGCTCGGGACCCTTACCAGCTTCGTTGCCCTTCTTTGGACTCGCTCCAGCACCTCAACATCTTTCTCGTAGCTCCTTTACAGCAGTCTTCAGCTGATATAAATCAGATTAGCCTTTGTAAAGCCAACACGGCTACAGCAATTTACACCAACCTAAAACTTTGCTTTCGTGGAACTTACATGCCAGCACTACCACGTTTTCTCCCTGTTTTACAGGACCACGGCAGAAGGCTCTCAGCATCGGTACACTTTCAGCGATGTCAGCCCCGGCGGCGAGGCCCGAGGCGGGTTGTTCCAAGAGCCCCTCCCCAAGCGCCCCGGCCGGCAGCCCCGGTGGGCGCGTGCCGCGGGAGGGGCGCTGGCCATGGTGCTGAAGCGCAGGCCGCGCCGCCCGCAGCCCGACAAGGTTCGTGTGCGAGCGGCAGCCCTGGCCACGCAGAGATCGAGCTTCACATGGGAACTCGAAATCTGCCTCCCTTACCAGACACATAACGTTTTTAACGCCAGCTAACAGAGACAGCCCCTTTTACTAACTCAAAACAGACTGATGGGTAGGGCATTTTCCTGGAAGATTCAAAATTTAATTCATAAACAGAAGACAAAGTTGGAGTGTGTATTTTCTTCCATCACCAAGTTTTTTAAGAATTTGGCTATTCAGACAAACAGAGAGAGGAGGAAAATGAAGCACCTCACCTGAGCTTTCTTGCACAAAAGCACTGCCAGACATCTCTGTGGCATGGTTTGTGGCTCTGAATGCTGAGCACCTTCGGGTACCTCCCTCTCTTCCCAAGAGTCATCTCCTTTTGAAAGGTACAGCTTAACCCATTCCTCTGTCCTCAGCATCCCCTATAAGCACCTCCCCTGCCCTGCATGCTGCAAGGGTGCCTAAATGGTATGCAAATGAACTGTGCCCATGAAGATGAGATCTCTTACCGCATACTCCAAATTCTGATATGAAAACAATATAACTGTATAGGCAAGAGACTGTGTCAAGAGGCAGGGCTTTTTAGCTTGGCTTTTTGAACCAGTGCTGACCTGAGGAGGGGAGTGGGTGTATATACCCTGAGGCAGGGTGGGAGTATATGCCCTAAGTCTCTCCATACATTGGGTACAGCACATGTGAGCTCAGTTTGGAGTTACACAAGCCACTGAGTGATGAAATGCCTAAAAGCAGGCACTGAATCACAGTGCAAATGTCCCAGGTGTATGAATCTCATCTTTAGGACAGAACACTCTCCTCCTTGTATTGCCTTTTTACTTTGTGAAAGGAAGATAAAAATGTGGGAACTTCAAAGTATAATTATAGTGGATCTGCAGATTGTGGCGTAGCAAAAAGAAAATTAAAATGAGACAGAATGCCAGTACTAATCCTTTTGAATGATAACTTCTCCAATACTTGTTGAAAAGACAGCAGTACCTGTTGAATTTATTGCAATTTTTCCTCCAGAAGCCTAAGGACAGACACAGCCTACAGCAAGTCAGATATTTATCCAGTGAAGACAGGTCAAATAATGGACTGAAGCCACAGGAGAGAACATAAACATTAAATTCTAAGAGTCATGGAGCTGATTACAGGAAGAAGATGGAGCTTTCCAAGACAAGAAGCTAGGTTTCAGAATGGTGTGAGAACATATCGATGTTAGTCCTGATAGGACAGAGGGACCAGATGATACGGATTAGTAGTTCTCTTTCAACACAAGTGGTTGGTATATCCCTACATCCATTCTTTTCCTGTATAAATAGAGAAAATATAAATTGAATTGAAATCTAATGACCATAGGTGATTCTCATATAGGTGTATATATTCCTCAAACAGAGAAGAGCTCACATAGCAGAGAAGATAGCTTGGAATTCAGGAACCAAACGTAAAGCTGGATGCCAGCCCCATGGTTGTGCTTGCCTGTGCCTCTGTCTTTGATTCTAACCTGTTTTTATCATTGTTTGGTCTCCTTTTTCAGTTCTGCAGAAAACATCATGCAGGGACAAAGCAATGAGATGGCACTAAAACACCTCCAGCTTCAAAAGGATGAAGAGCCTTCAAGATTAACAGCATTGATCTCAGCCATCCTGCATTCCATGGTGCTCTTTCAGTCTCCCACCATTTAATTGCAAAAAGCTGAATAGAAACTGCTTCTGAAAACACCCAAGAAGACAAGGTGCCTACAACAGGGACAAAAGCTTTGTTTCATGGGGAAACATGGCATTGAAATATACCTTTGTGATGTAATGTTTAACTTATCAAGAATTCTCTTCTTCAAGGGATGAAGCTTCATTTAACAACGCTCTTAAGTTGAAGAAACCGGTTTTCTGTATTTTGAGGTGAGCATGATCTGTTGATACTCAACCCACGACAACATTTATTATTTATTTGTAGGTAGTTATTTGTTTCCTACCACTCTCCTCAATTTAATCATGATGACTAGTAAATTCAAACATTAGGAACTGCGGCAGCTACAGAACCCTTGCTATGAAGTTGCTGATCCATGACTTATGTAATCCCTAGAGTTAGAAGAAGGAGCCATTGCCTGTCAGAGAATAAGCTCCTTTGGTCATGGGTCTGTTGTTCACACAGAACTGTGGAAATGCGAGTAAATCAGGATTCTAGAAGTTCTTGCCTCCACTCAAACCACCTTTGTTTTCTTGCACATCAAAGATCCCCGCTTACATCCATCATGCCTCTCTGCAGTCTTAAAGCTCCTTCCCTATGAAACTTCATGACTAAAAGTGTCTTATTTTTCCATCTGGACTGGGAAAGCATACCAAAGTTTTTTTATATACTCACCACTTCCCTTTCATTTGTTTCCTTTTTTAAGAAAACATTTCATCTAGATGAAAGTAGAGTATAACTTAATCAAAATATTTCAAATACTGGCTCTGCTCATGTAAATACATCTTTAAAAACAGAACAAAAAATTAGACAGCAACAAAAAAAAAACCCACACAGAAACAAAAAGGAAAAAAAAGAAAATACTTGGAGTTTTCCCTGAATTAAGATGAAGGAGGCAATCAAAATATTTTGTGTAGCACTGCTGGTGATGCAAAGGACAGCTTAGTTGCAAAATGAAATAAAGCTGCTTCTGCAGAGGAGATGATAACTGATGATTGCTACAAAGCACAGGAGGTTACAACAGCTAGGAGGCTAACAACCATTCTCCTATATGATTCAGTGATGTTGAATTTGTTCATCTTTTTGTATAAAAACAAAAGTATCAAAAGCAAAAATTAGGATCCAAAGCATAATTTCCGAACTTTTATAAAGCAGCATAGATGCATCTGACTATGTTCACATTGTACTCATACATGCAAAACCTGTTCAAGCAAACTTCTCACTAACTACTCAGAGTGCAGGTACAGATTCTATTTGTCTGCACAAATTATTGTTCTCAAAGTGATGCATTCCACTTTATACACTGTTCTCAAACATCTCATACTTGGTGTGCTAGATCTCAAACAAAACCAGACATACACAGACAAAATGCATGAATTCCAAATATAGCATATACTCTAAAATTCAGCTAAGAAGGTGACCTATCACTTCACAAGCCAAATTTAGCTATGCTATAGCTTGGTTTTGCCTACTTCTATTCAAGTAAACCTTTTTTCCCTGATTTTGTAAAGGAGCAAGCATACAAGGAAGAGTGGAAAGAGGCTGTTTAAAAATATATCATCATCACTGACATACTATTTTTAAGTTGTTTTATTTAGAATGCACTATTTTTAAAGCTGCTGCATTTAAAAGCAAATTTGCTTAACTTCTATGGCAGTCATGAAATAAACATCTAAATTATCTGAATCAATTAACAAAGACTACAATTAGAAGGCTACTTTTTACATTACTTTAGAAATTTTTTTGTTTCATCTATTCCAATGTCTGATATTATTAATTTTAAAATCATTAATAATGAAAAATGGTACTGGGACCTTCTATCTCTCTGAGTCACCTTTGGATAAAAGATGCCTATTCATTTTTGTGTACAAGTCAAACACCTGTCATTAAATCTCAACACTTTTCACTCCAGGAATCACTACATCATTTGCAGCTGAACAATCATGCTTGAAATTGCCAGCAGGTGATAGAAAACTAAGATATACCACAGCTAAGCAGGTTTAGCCTGACAGATTACTTGCTCTTTAAATTCATCATATCCTTGTACTGCATAAGGTTTTTCTCTACATGGACATACAGGCATTGTTTTTGAAATACTTAAATACTTTTTGCTACGCCACTCTGCAACTATGCAAATAGCAGATATGTTAATAAAATACCTGCATGTGCAGGCGGCCTATTACGTATTCAGTGGTCATATGCACAGGAAACTGATTTCATATTTAAACACAGTAAAAGAAAAGTAGTTGATAAAAGCTGACTGAAGGTGAAAGAAGGAAAAATAATTGATTTAGCAATGAGTTTTCAGTTGTTTCAATTAAAGAATAAATCTCTAAGTTCACGGTTTTAGGTTTTCAGATTGGGAGTTCATTTGGGTTTAGAGTAACATTATGAGAAACATTCCTGCCAAAATTGCTATCCTTCAAAAGCATGCTACAAAATTGCTATATAATGTTGCACATGGTGCTAAGAACATGCCCTCTTCAAAGCTCAGGTCTGTAAAAGCAATGATTCTTAGAAGAAGCTAATACAACTTTACCTTTTTTAGATCTTCCAAAAATGTTTTTCCCCTCCATGAATCCTAGAGCTCACTACAGATAATTTTCTGACACTCCGTACCTGCCTTTTCCCCCCCCCCCCACAGTATACAATTGCACAATGAGATCTAATATTAAATATATGGTTATGCATATAAAATTCTTTAATTGTTTCACAAATCAGCTCTTCTTTTCCAAGAGATTGCTCATCTAGCCATCAAGTGACTGATCCAATATCACCTCCTGAGATGCATGCAACAAAATTCCAAAGCTAGCCTATAGCAAGTAACTTACTGAAGAAAGGCAGGTGTAGGGAATAAATTAAGGATTAGAACAGAATGTGCAGTTTCATTTATATCATGTTCGATTTGTGTATACAGCGACAGAGAACTCTTTACCAGCATGAAACTGGTGCAACTTCATTAATTTTAGGAGATTCAGAAACAATATTTGGAAGACTCATTTAGTGCATGAACTCTTCTGTACATAAAGTCATAGCACTCAGGGAAGGTGTACAAAACTGTGAATCAGTGGCCTCTAAATAATACATCCAGTTCTACTGTCTGCCACTTTTATTAGTGACTTAGGCAGTTTCCATGGTCCAGATGAAGAAATTTTGCTTATCTTAACTCCTCTGCCAGTCGTTGCATTTATACATAGGTTTAGTGCTCGTACTGCTTTAGATACAGAACTGCTAAGAATTACCATGATCATTATAAGAGCACCATGATTTCAAGATCCAAAGGAGATTTTAAAAAACTGTTTCCTTCCTTCAACAAACTTCTCTTGAAAACAAAAAAAGTTACAGTGTTTCCTTGTGTTGAAAGTGAAGAATAAACTCTTTTCACAAGGGTGCATATCACTATCACATTAAGGATCTTCTGTGAAAGCAAAGACAAAAGACACAGTTACCACCCCTGACAAAGTCCTCCTTATTAACTGACTAAATGAAGCAAGGGCCCTCATTCCCAGCAAATAAACGACATCCAGCTTTACTGCATCATGCTGATTTATCTTTGCTGTCAGTCCTCATCAGGATACACTGAAGACCACTAAGCAGGAAAAAAAGTACTGTAGACCCAACATTTCCGACAAGATACATTTCTTAGTTTTATTAAAGCAATGAAGAACCAAACAAATAGCATTAAAAAGACAAAAAAAAACCCCACATAGCCTGGAAGAGGGTATGTTTGTCAAGGTTGTACTTCCTTTTTCATGGTAACAGGTGTTTCCACTTTGAGAAACTAAGTTTTTAAAGAATAACATTTTGAACATAAATGTAAATCAGTTCACCTTCACAGTAAGTTTCCTGTTTAATTTAATACTACAAATATTATTAAATACTACAAAAATGCAAACAACAGGAGAACTTACGGCTTTTTTTACCCCAGAGGACGCAAGTCTCTGTAATTCTCCGTATGGGTACAAAAGGTCTATTTCTGACAGAATCTGAACCTGAGTGCAAGTTTATGCTGCTGTCACAGCTGAGTTTGCTTACAGGTTTCCAGGGTGTAACTCAACAAAGGGTTAACAGCAAAACACACCAGTGCTACTTCACTCACCAGGACAGCTTAAACCTGACTCAACTTAAGATGACAGGAATCTCTTCATGTATGTTAAAGGACACTAGTCCAGAACTTTAATATAAGGAATCCCATAATAATGGCAAGTAACAACAAGCCAGGCAGAATGAAATTATTCAGATCTTTGCTAGACTCAGACAGGGTTAATTCCTCAGTTTTTCCATACAGTGTCATGCACAATTTGTACAGGGCCCAAGACCCTTCAGCTCCCTCTGACATCAAAGAGGCTGTTTAGCAACATTGTGACTCCTTGAAGGCTGTGCTGGAGTGTGGATTAATAATGAATTTAAAAGGAAGAGCAGCACCTATTTGCAAAGTAAACTCTTCTTCCTGAAGCACTTGGGGGTTTCATTAGCAATGACCCTTTCCAGTGGCCAGAGTCAATTCGCTTAAGAAACCAGCAACAATTCCTTGCACAAATGCAGTCCTCAAGGGCATAGCTACAAGCTATTTTAACATCTAATTCTCTGGCTTTGTTATTTAAAGGACTTCAGCTCTTTCAAGACCAGGGCAAACAAAGAAGCAGCATAAATATATAATTGTGAAAAAGACAAACCTTTACATGAATCATCCTCAATGGGTTGCTTGAAAGCCGTTATGTCATTGAAAGTGCAAAGAAATAAAACCACTTTATCCTGCTCATTTCGAATTGGAGCAATTTTCACAAAGAACCAGACAGGTGTTCCTGGAAACAAACATATCAAAAAGTTGGTCAGTGGTAGGCAGAACAGTAAATGTGCTAGTTTTGATGTTTACACTTCAAAATCAGCCATCTGTAAAAGTTATGTTAATGTTGGTTTTTTTGCAAACACCTATTAGGAAAAATGACAAAGCAGCTGACAATAGTGTTAGTTAAGTTCTCTGCTCTGCCTCTGATTAGCTTTTTAGTCTTCAGGAATCACTCGCTATTTCTGGGTTTCATCTACAAAGTGAATACTTGAACTTATGAAGTGCTTTGTGATCTCCTGAAAGAAGAGTCCCATGTACATGCAAAGGGTGCACACAACAGTGTTTTGCTGGTTCTCTGCAGGACTTGAGAACAGGCCAACTGTGCCTAGGCCATGACCATAATACTGAGTCTCAACTCAAGAGCATGACCAATTTGGTTGACCTTATACTTCTCTGCAAACAGGGAGCACCATCCCCTAACAACTACATCAGCCTATGCCCAGCTTCAAGAGCCAGGCTCTGGGAGCTCTGGTCTAGCCTGCAAATCCTTCCACACAAGGGAAATCCTTTGCAAGCTTCCTTTCAGCTTGCCTTGTCCTAAGCCTGCTTAGAATCGCTCTCGTGTGAAGCAAGACTCCACTGAATTCAAGAGAGAACAAGCCATCAGGACCAGACCATGGGCTGTGGATGGGAGGAAGCTGTACTGTATAAAAATGTACTTTTTCTAATTACTGCAGTAGATAGATAAACTACTGATGAAAACTCCTTGAGAGACTAGAGCCTGCACATCACAGAAAAAGATGATCCCAGATAATGACCCTTCAGATGCTGCTGTCAATTTTCCTTGACATCTATCCACAGAGATCACCTTGAGGAGAAAAACTGTCAGTCAGCCCTGCCTTTCTATATTTCTGGCAGTTCTGCCTAGGCTGCTAAAAAGACCCTAGTGACAGCAATGAAGTTCTATGAAACAAGACGGTGTCTACCACTCTCATTTCACAGGAGTCACCACGCTGATTTTAGTGATATTTGAGTATAAGCCGATTAGAGGGCTCAGAACAAAGCAGTTGGCTCCTGTATGTCATAACATGGCCTCCTTGAAGGCACCATTTCTTAGTCTGCAGTCTTAACTTTGGTCATAAAAAGATGACTCCTTCTCCAACTGTGAGGTACATGGCGATCAAGAGACTCCAGGGCCACCAGGCCTGGGCCTGCAGGTAGCTTGTACATTAGTTTTCAGACTGTCCCTACACCCTCAATGATGACAAAAAAACCTCACCATTGCTTTTGCAGCCATAGGAAGTAAGAGCCAATGAGAGGATGCAGGCTTGCTTGCTGTAAGCAGTGTTTCTCTTGAGTGTCCCTTGTGAGCTATGTTTGGAGAGAAGGGTCTACATACCAAGGGCCAATACAAAATGTAAAAATCAGCAGAAAGCCAAAATAAACAGCATCACGTGTAATTTTTGTCATGCATGCAGGAAAGCCTATTTTAGAAAAGGTGATCTTAGAAGACTATTTCTTTTTTTTTTTTTCCTCAATCACAGGACCCTCCTCTAGGCTAGAGATCAGATTCTCTTTCAGCTGAATTGCTCGGTATTTTAACACAAGTACTACATGGTATATTTCATGCAATAGTTAGTTATAACTAGGGCCACTTGTGCTTCCTGACTGTCCAAGAGTCACAAGGAAACCTCAGGTAGTTCACAAGTTACTGTTCATCAAAGGCAGCTTTTTTTTTCCAACTACGTTAATGTAAGAGATGTTGTTGCTACTGGTGCCTCACCTGGCTGTTTCCCAGCCTCCGTGCTTAGCAATCTTTTCTGGCCACGGAAAGCCAGGGCATCTCCAAGACCCATGGACAACTTCCATAAATGAAGTTCAATTCCTAAGGCTCCCACTGTGCCTGCATAGCACAGGCAGTTTCAAACCCTGGCTGAGATTCCATGCCATATGTACAGCCACCTCCTTAAACAGCAGGGTATATGATGCATGGAGGCCTTTGCTCAAAAAAGCAGAGAAATACAGATGGAATCACTGATGGCCATTTCTGGAGCACGCCTGCCTGGCAGCAAGTATTCAGGGGTCTATATATGGACATTTTTCTTCTAAAAAAGTTAGCATTCCAGAAAAACTCCTTTCGATAAAGTATGAGCAAACAAAAATGCCAAATGCAAGAAAAGATTCAGCAAAGTAACTGTGCAAGTAAAATCATCACTAACTTCCTAATGAGCTTAGAAGACACTGCCACAAAGCAGCCAACAGCAATTTCCAAGACAGTAGCACCCTTTACACTACCCTTTCTCAGCAACTCCTAAAATTGCCTATCTCCATTTCTTCTTGCCTACTTGTTTTTCCCATCTTCACATGTGAACTATTCTAAGGCTGATCAAATTCATGTCTTGCTTTTAACACAGACTCCTTGGTGACTAATTGCTTTTTATTTTACCCACTTCAACACCCTTCACTAACACTGCAACTTTTTAATCAGCCAGGATCTCCATCGACAGCCTTGCTTTTTGATCTCCATCTACACGCACTTGCTTTTTGGATTACAGACTTTTTTTCCCCCCTCCCCAAAAACACTTTGTATTGTTTTGCTACTTCAAGCTACAGCCATTCTGCTATGGGCTGCTCATAATATTAGCCTTCATAGCATTGAGGCTGAATTACATACTCAGCTTCATCTCTGCCTCTCACAGCTATAAAAAATTATTACCCTGCTTTTGAAGATGCCATACACATCACAGAAACAGAAACGATGCAATCCACCCTCTTATTCTGGCTATTTGTCAGATGCACGCTGTCATCTTCTCTTTATGATTACGGTATGATATGTTGTTGCAAGATTTTTCTAACGTTCTGAATGCAGCAAGAGGAAAGACTTTTTCTGATAACCTGCAGAAGGCTGCTGCAGGGCAAGGAGCTTCTATCAGCAGGGTTCTCACTTTCTGACTCCCTTGACTCCCGCTCCAGTGCTACATTATTTATAGTAAAAAGGAAAACAAAACACTGTTTTACCTGTAACCAAGTGTAGATCTTAGTGATGTGCCCCGCAGGCAACAAGAAAGAGCCAGATATCCTTGATAGCTAAAAGTAGGTGTTTTTGATGACTGTCACTATTTGGGTACCCTTATAATTTCCAGAGTGTCAGAGTGCCACAAACAGGGTGTATTCCTGGGCAGAATGTAAAATCAAGGTGGCACAGGTGGTCTGTGTAAATTATCTTCCAGTTTTGGATCTACACAGTAACACAGCAACAGCAGAAATAAGTAGATGGAAAATTCTGCCAGGCCATCCTGGCCAATCTGCCTCCACAACACTATTCAGTATTTTTCCCTGCAGTGTTTTCCCCACCATCTTGTCAGTCTCTTCTGCGAATAGGAGACAAGCGGATATAAAAATACAATCATGAGGTGAGTGCTCACAGTGCTGGGTTACATGGACTTTCCACAATGCTGTACAAGCAGGAGTTCATTCATAGCAGAACTGGGATCTGAACTGTGGGAACACACTGAAAGGCTCAGCCAAGATGTGGCTGTGCTCAGCTTTTTTCCTGCATACTGCTTTAATTATCAGAAGAATTTTACTTTTTAAACATTAAACAGTTTATTTAACTATTAAACAGGAAAGCTTAAAGTATAAACCACTTATAAATCAGGTCGGAAACTAGAATTTCAACCTCCTACAGGCAGCCCTCATACTCTTGGTGTCAAAGCGGATGTCCCTGCTCAGCCAATCTCTACAGGCAAGAGGCACAAACAAAGCCATTTTAATGAAAAATGTGATTTTCAGGTTCAGTCTACAGGTTATTCAGGCAGTGAGAGAAACTGCAGCATGTTTCAGAGCTCTCATAGCAAAACAAGAGTAACTTCCCCATATGCCCCCGGTTTGCGCTGATGTACAGCCACGCAGAGACTGTTTACCAGTGTTTCCAACAATACATCTACTTTCATTTACATTTTGTGTTCAGTCCTGGCAAACTCTCTCACTGGTGAAGTTCAATGATAATGCCAATGCACAAACAATGAAGTAAACACTCATGAACCATGTTGGTTTCTGTTAGATTTGGAATCAACAGTGAAAGAATCCAGAGTTTGCCTAATGGCATAGGACCAATCCTGCTAGAAAAGGGAATGTCACTTCAAAGCTGGTGGAGAAGCAGCGTGAACTGGGAAGAAACAAAAATCTACAATGAACTTCTGACAGTAGCCTGCAGGACCAGCCTGTCTTGTGGTACTAAAGTTACGTAGCTAATTGCAGAATTACTAGATGCAACTCCTAATGGTCTTCACTGGCCTGAGCACATGCAAGACAATTTTAAGAGCCATGATTCAGGTGCCAAGTCTTCTCTCAACTAACACACAGTAAATGTCTCCACATCTTATAATTTCCCATCTGTAACTCAAATACTACTGTCTCTGCCCACTCCTCTTTTCCAGTCCTGTTTATTTCAACAGTGATATGTTCAGTCCCTTGCCAGGAACACCAGCATTTAACATGCTATTTAACTGTGGTTGAGGTCCTTCAGAAACTCTCATAGTATCAAATGAATGAGACATTAAAGGGCTATTCCTTACTCCCCATTAAAGGTCTTCTCCCCGTGAGCATACTGATGACCCCTCCTTCAGCTTTCCATCCTGTCAAACAAAAATAGGCTACAATGAATATAAAAATCACTGTCTAAATGCACTCTTTCCCCATACCTTGAACCATCTAATCAAAGAGGTCAATTTACCCACTGTGTTTCAAAAGTAGAAAAAGCACATTGCTTAAATAAAACTGCAATAAGCAATTTTTCTTTTCACAAAGTAAAATAAAAATCATTTATAAAAAAAAATTTTAAAACTATGTTTTGAGAATTCAGCTGATGTCTTCACTGCCCTTACTGAATGGGGCAAGTTTCCTCAAAGCAGCACCCACGTCTGCATTACTTGATAATGTCTCAGTCAAACAGTCATCAGACAGGTATCGCCCTGAAGGTAAACAGTAAAGCAATATGGAAATGAAAAGGATAGAAGCATGTGCTGTGTCTCCACCAACTCCTACATGCAGTGATGCAGACAGTGGGACTTCAGTTATATAAACAGCACAGCTGACCATTACAGTCACCCCTTTTGGGGTTTCACTTATGCCCAGGTACTCAGTATGAGATTGTTTCTGTCCCACACAGACTGAATAGTTTGTCCAAATTAGCAAACCAGCTGATGAGGTGTGATCAGAAAGAGTTAGGCAAGCCACTATATCCACGCAGATTTTAACTAGGAGCACAGAGGAGCCTCTGACATTTGACCATGCAAGACAAAGAGCAAAAGTTTTCCTATAGACTCTACCTTCTAGCAGAGAGTGTGCACTGAAAGAGAACAATCCAACTCAGTATGCAGGACCTCACCACTCTGTGCCAATAATAATAGACCTTACAATACATTTCCAGTACTTTAAAAGCTGTTACCTTCATGTTTTCCGCATCTGGTGTTGCTGCGCTCTGGCAGCTAATGTTTCTAAAGGTCAGATCTTTACATGCTAAGATAAGGAAAAATCAATTTCAGTCCCCAAAGATGGAATTGCTACACACAGGGATTATCCTATGACACTGGAACAACACAGTAGGAAAAAGGTTCAGCGCACACCCTTGTATTGCAGCAGTGTTGATATGGTTTACCTGATTCTGAGTTCTCTGCAGAACAGAAAGTGCGTATAAGGAAGGGGAAGACACAGAGAATTCTTGAAATGTTCTTTCCATTTATCCCAGACAAAAATATTTAAGGACTACTGGGAAATCTCATTGCTTTGAATACTTTTGAGGAGATAACAGCAGGTCTTGCTTGGTAACACATTTGAAGTTGATGAGATCAATGGGAATTATGAGTTTTATGAATCCAAAATATTTTGATTTGACCTTCCTGAAGGTAACCAAACTCATGCAGATGGATTTTATAGAAGAGGAGATGCAGGTGTGCATACTTCTTGACAAATATGGAGCTAGGTTTCAATGGGATGCTCAGAAGGATACATGCCTCTTTACTCCAACACCCTCATTCTTTCCTGCTTCTGGTCCTATTCAATGATTTGGTTTAGCAACTTACATACTATAGGCTTCCATCTGCACACACTAGAGGCACAACACACACAAATATAAATGGTTTTAAATGGTTTTAACCAATACCAGCCATGAGAAACTCTTCCTGGTTGTGGGCAATCACAGGTCTACCACCCTGAAGTGAATTTTGCTCTCTATAAATTAGGATGGGGCTGCTGGTTATTTTGTTTTTAACATCTGCAGAAAGCACAGGTCCCAAAGAAAAGTGTAAGCAGAATCTGCCAAATCACTGTTTTGAGCTTATTTGTCATTCTTCAACATCTAAGAGCCTTCTAATACATTGTGGGGGGACGATGCATGTGTTAAAAAAAAAAAAAAGTCCAACAAACAAATCAAAAAAAACCCTCCACACAAATACTCATTGTATTAAATTTGTTAAACATTCAAGCACCCAGGAAAGCGAACCCCAGCACAAATTGAAAGTGTAGCCCAGCCTTTGGGACTCTCACCATAATACATGTACTAAGAGAAGAGCTGCTGCTTATCTGAACCACTTTGCAGTGTGCAAAAGAATTACCTACAGCCAACCCTTTGGCTGCTGCCATTCCACCAGCCTCATCTGTAGAAAATAAGAAAAAAAATAAAAAAAATAAAGGTGTCTTATGGCTCTCTGCAGCACTGCTGCAGACAGCAAGCAATGGGAATGTCTTTGCTCAGACAAGGGATGCTTGAAGGCTCTTTGTAACTCTTTATGCATTTTAGCTTTGAAGAGTCCAGCCCACTTCAGATATTCTTCCACTGAAGCAGATCAAGTACTGTATAGAAAAGGGGTTAGATTTCAAATGGGCACCACCTCTTCAGAGGCAGACAGAAGTGAGTAAATTTATATTCTTACGAAAATTCACTTCAGCAATAACAAAAGCAAGTGCTTTTGCACTGCTTGTAACCCAGACCTACGTTGTAGATGGAAAACTAGGCAATGAAAGTCCAAGTTTAATTTAGTCAGCCATTTTAATTTATGAGGCTGGCCATAAAGTGTAAAAACCTAACAAATGGCTGTCTAAGTCTCATAAGAAGTTAGACGTTTTAAGCTGCATCAGTTCAAATAAGCGAAGATACAACTAAGAGTAGATACAAAATATTTTCTAATACGTTAGGCCTTATCCTTCCCTGGTGTCAGTTAGCATAACTCCACTGATTTCAGTGAGACTTAGCAATGTTTTGATTTTCCCATATAAAAATAAACATTACTTCCAGCATCACTGGACACTCACATCTAATCAAACAATGGAACTGAAGCTCTCACATGAAATTACTGTCAACCTGTCTGTTGTCATTTTGCAATCCAGATGAAAGAAAGCTTTCACTTTGTCTCCTCCTTCCAGGTGTGACCATGAATCCCCACTGAATGCAACAGGATGGCATCGGAGCAATAATGACAAAAATCTGGTGGCTGTGCACCTGCTTGCTCCAATTGCTTCCAATTATCCTGAAGGAGCTCTGCATTTCTAGGAAGCAATTCTTCCAAAAAATAACAATGATCATCACATATCTGCTAAGTAATCAAGGGCCTAGCCCAAGGAACCATCAAATCTCTATTGCATCTTAACTTCAAGTTCTGAAAAGAGGGAGGACAGTCACTTTTGGACAGGGACAGGGCTGCACAGAGAAACGGGAGGGAGGGTAGAGACAGTATCTATAAATGCAAACATGATGAAGGCAGAAAATGGTATCATTCTTCTGAATACTACAGCCGATGTTGTTTCTAGAGTTGATACTTTGAATTGCAATGAAGCTGGTGGATATACTGTACCTATCAACATCTGGATGGGATATTCTTACAGCACAACCAAGTAAATACAAACACTGGGTCACCACCATGGAGCGTGCCTTGTCAAAAAAAGCCTACCACTTCTAGTAGTATTATTAAATGTCTCAAAGTATTGTTGATATGTCTAGTGTAAGATCAGGACATAATTGTTACTCAGAGAGAGAAAGAGAGATGATTGCTGCTCATAAAGATTCGAGATGAAGATTGACCTGCACTAGCAACATCATAGTTACCTTGAAACTCCTGCTTTGTTTTCCTTTTTTCCCCCAAAAGGATAGATTGTATTGTTAAAACGGCCAGAAGTACATTAAACGTACAGGCTGTGGAAAACATCCCAATTATTCAAAAGTACAAAAACAGAAGAAAAACTTGCTATTTATCATGACTGTTCATTTACAGGGAAGGACAGGACAGGTAACAACAAAAATCTATTTCCTGTCTAATTTACTGGCAAATTTGAAGAAGAAAAATGGAATGAGGGAAGAATAGAGAGATAAAAAAGGAAACAAAGAGCAGGGAAAAATATGTCTAACAAAATTCAGGGTCCTTTCCAAAACCTTCAAACTGGGAGTAGGTTGACACCAATCATGTTCATTGCCCAAGTAGGCAACTGCCATAGTTACTGGCAGACGTAAGGTGACCACAAAGGCAAGGCCACTTACCACTCTGGGTGCTAAGTGACTGGTAAACAACACAGTGTTTTCCTATGATGAGGTTTGCCCTGAGAAAAAGCTCCAGGATGTCCCCTTCTTGTTATTTTTCAATTACAACTCTCTAGTGTTATTAGTCAGTCTCTGTAACAGTAGTTTATGTACCTCTAAAGCCACGAATCTAACAAACATAAGAGCACTGCGTTTTGTTAAACTTAAGAGCAAGCTCTGTGCTTTCCTTTTTCCCATGCCTGTGACCTTCTGTGCACACAGCAGAACCATCGCAGCTCTGCTTTTTGGCATGTCGCACAACACAGCTTCTGCACAGCTGGACTTTGTTCTAGGCCGCCTCTCCTCAGGGAAGTGCACAGCAGGGCAGGAAACATTCCTCACTCCACGGTTACCTGGCTTTAATTCTGCATAAAAGACAGAGAGGCCCCAGGCTCTTCTACAGGCCATATGCTGCCGCAGTAATGGAAGAGTAGCTGCATAGCCTCTTGGTGCCAAATCACTGTTAACTAAGAGAGAATTCCAGACCCTCCTAGATCCCACAACTGCAGCTTATTTGCTCGGATTTGGATGCATAGATGTGAGCTGCATATGGTCCCTATGGCCACTAACTGAGCTAGGAACAGAAATCAGCTTTAAGAAATAGGTAAACATTGGAGGCAGATAACACTAGAAGGAAAGCAGCACAAAGCAAGGCCATTCAGATAGCACATGTAGCTTTCCAAATGAGTTGGACCAGCAAAGCTGTGCCCCAGAAGAGCCCTGAGCGAGGGCACCATGTCAGAGGTCATGATGCTTTGAACAGGCTAAAAATAGAAGATAAACAGTAGAAGAGAGATGAAGCAAAAATATCTTAATTTTTTTTTCTCTCCGAAAGCTGACAAAAACCAATCCCATGTACTTCGGCACCATTACTTCTTAGAAGAACAGATTAATTCTGATAGAAAACAAGCAACTCCACACATCCACAGATCAGCACTAGCATACATAAGTATTGTCTTTAAGGTTTTGTGAAGTGCCTGTGGTTCTCTCACCAAACTCCAACACCCAGTACACTAGCTGGTCATTTCAACATCAGTTGACCATCAGTTCACACATACAGGTAGATTGGATCACCTTTCCCCGGAAAACTGGTCTTTCTAACAAAAAACAAGGCAGCAATGAGGTTAACTGTTGAAAATTACATCACAGAAGTTTATGTTATGTTTTGTGGTTAAAGTCCCCCATTCCCACTAACACAGAACTGATCAAATTGATCATCATAGCTGTAATGGAAAGGAGCTGCTAGCAGGATGCATCTGCAAGGCACCCTCCCCTGTACATAGACAGTACCAGCTTCATGATCAGAAGGTAAAATTGTTAAGAGCAAAATAAGTTACAGAATGCAGACTTTCAGCTTAACATCTGTCCAGGCTGAAGACCCCAGTGTATTTACACTTCAGGTGACATTAAGTAGATGAAAATAACTCTGCCATGACATAGTCCACACTAGATGAGGCAACAAGTTTTAGGCAAGTCATTCAACTGCTGACACATGCAGTTACAGACAGACTGAAATTCCTAGGAAAAAATCATATCCCAATTAAGGAATTTTTTGTCCAAAACAAAAGACAGTTTCATCCGAAAACATCAGAAGTAGTTCAGCTTCTAAAACAAAAGATAGGTTCTTTTTATTCTGAAACTATATCTAAATACTGGTTTTGCTATATCGAATTTTTAAAAATTGAAAAAGTATGTTCTCTGTAATGGAAACCATTTGCACAAACCGAGCTTGTGTATTATCATTGCTGATGGAATCTTGAGTGTTGTCTTAAAGCATCACACACAAATTGCTCTAAAGGTCAGAACAAATTAGAGAGCTTTGTCTGCCTCCCTGAGTGACTTTCATCCCTAATGTTCTCATTTCTCCCTTGTAGATCAACTCGTAGAACTGGGGCTTATTTAACCCTAGATAAAACACAGTCCTCCAGGCTGATAGACTTGTGGTTTACACTATAATTTAAAACAACTTTACAAATCTACGTTACCAAACAAACCAAACAACTACTTACTGTTCTTCTTGTACATCAAGATTTCAAAGGAGTTCATCTCATAGTTCTCAAATGTTTGCCGGACCTTGTCAATTGTATCTTTGTCTGTCAGCTCTCCATACATAAAACTGCAAATAAAGGGAGAAATTCAAGTCAAATACCAAAGACACAAAACCATTTGTTTACAGCGTGAAAAGGACCTATTTAGAAATAGCCCTTCTTTGATTTTGTTTCACCTGGAAAGCATATTTGACAGATGCAGCCCCAGGAGATAAAAGACAAAACCGGAATAAACAGATTACTTTTCTCCTCAAGCAACAAGCACAACACTACAAGCTATTTAACAGAAAATAAATCTGTTCTCAAATACCTGCAGGTGCTGCTTTTTTGCATAACTTCTGCTCTGTGATATCCTGATAGCTTGCAAAATCCATCATTGCTGTAGACAATGGGCCAATCCACTATCTGGGCATTACCCAAGACAAAATTAGTATCTGTTTGAAAGAACACATCAGTTAGACATTAGACAAGGCTATGGTTGCATTAGAGGAAATACTCATTTCAGGACCCAATCCTGCTTACTTTAGTCCCCACACAGTTTTTCCCGGATACTATTCCCACTGCAGTCAACAGGATTATTCTCAGTTTTAATTTTAAGTAAATTCTTATTTTTAAAAAATGTTAATTGCACATGCAAAGCTTAAGAAGATGGTTTTATGCAAGTGAAACACATGATGGTTAAGGAGGTAAAATTAATCCCTTGACTGAGGACAGATTCACCAAACTGTGTCCCTCTGTGCCACATGCACTGATCCACCATGACACTCAGTTTGAATGTGAAGCCTCTTACACGTGGCCAAAACAGCACATGAGCCATATTTCTCCTCTCTGTATGTAGACACAGCGGCTCCTCTCAATACAGCCTTCCCTGCTGGCCACTCAAGCTCAAATACCTTTTTTGTGACGTGTACGGCACAGTGCTCCAAACTAGACACCAGAGAACTAGGGTTAGTACTTACACCAGTAGAAAGAACTTTTTGTTTGCTGTACAAGCCAGAAGGAATTTCAACCAGTAAGAAAAAAAAAAAAAAAAGAGCATGATTCATGCCTCCATTCTCTCTGGATCTGTGCATGCTACTTTTTTTTATGATTGATACCCCATTCAAATTATGAACATACTCAATGCTGGGCCCAGACCTTGCTTTTCTCTGCTGCTTTGACTCTTGTGCAGTCAACTAACTACACCTGTGCCAAGACAGACAGCAGTGCTGCTGCTTGGGCACTGGCAGGCAGGCGGGGGTGGTGGCTCTTTCCACGGCTGCGAAGCTCCCCTGGCTTTTGAAAGAATTGCTAGGCAGCCACAGCAGATTAAGAGGCATCCACATTTAAGGAGAGCCTTTAAGGGAGGCCACTACTCTTATCTACTTTTCAGGATCTACCCCCAACTGCTCAAACATAGATAGCTGTCATTAATGCTTCCTGCAACTAAAAGACACAAAGAAGACATTTTACCTATTAATTGCAAAGAGGTTTGTTTATTTTAACTTTCCCTTTCGAAATCTTTTGTCCCGTTGCAAACTTCAAGTGGGTTTAAATAAAACATTCCTGTAGCTATCTAAATCCATTGCCCAATCCCATGAGCATGATTAAGTGTATCTTTATACACTCTTTAGAATGAAATACACCAGTAGTATAACTTCAGGACATTTTAACTGCTTTGTTTCTCACAGCCTCTTTTAAATACCATGGTTTTTGCTTGGTTGAAGCACTTTGTTCCAAAAACAATACATGTCTTTTACCCCTTCCTAAGAATAAGTAAGCCAAGTCATTTCTCATTGCTAAAGCAAGTGCTTTTGAGTGTCTATTATAAACACTGCACTGCACTGCGTTAGGATATTTTTCAATTTTCATCGGGAAGTACAAGAAAATGACAAAAAAATATGCAAATACAAATGTTAGGCCAGGTCCTGCCCTGATCAGAATGGTGTTATTTCATGCAAGCATTCCCTCTCACCATCTCCCCTTCTCAAAAGGTAACTTACCCTTCTCTGCACTTCCTCAAGAGCTCCTTGAAGAGCTTCTATTAACTTAAGCAGTGACCTGCCTTTCACACTTAAGCCTCAACATTATCTTTGGATAAATAATCTCTTTTTTTTATTAAAAGCTATACAGGGCACTTTTCTGATGACCATTGCTGTGCTAATCCTACTTTTATCTAATCTTGCAATGCTTCTGTGAGGTAGGACAGTGCTCTTATCCCCCCCTTTTTACAGGTAAAAACAAAGCACTAAGTCAACAAGGGGATTTAAGCACCAAAAGGTGAGACTGCTACAGCCTAGCCCCTAGATGCCCAGTTCTCAAAGGCTTGGGAGCTGGAATCTCCACACGTAGCATTGGTGAGACAGAACTGAAAAATATTAGCACAGCAAATAGAAATCTATTTGCAAATAGAAACTATGCAAAACAATGAAAAAAAGATTATATTTTAAGGGTTTTTTTCCCTTTCCTATATTACTTATGATACCTAATATTTTAACAGAAGTCCAGTTCTCACAGACAATACCCAAGATTCTTTGCCCTTATTGCAGGAGCTAAAGAATCACATTCCCAATTGCTTACCTTTTGGCCCAATGAAGCCTGATTTTTTTTTGACTGGCAGTTTCCAAAGGGTGCTTAGAGAACATGCAAATATTCCCCCACTTCTGCTGACAGTCTAGCAGTTTGGGTGTTCTCCTGTGAGATGTGGGCCTACTTGAGGGCAGTGAAAGCTCAGCCTTCATTTCAACTCCTGAATGACCACTCTAATTATCAAGCTACTGAAGAAAACAGATGCCAACATCCTCACTGTATGAGTTTTTAAGTCAGTGTGACTTGCCTGTTGTATTTTATGCATCCCTATTAGGCAATCCTGTTAGTCTACATTGGGTGAGCGTCTCCAGGCGGTGAAGGTAGAACACTTCATCAGAGTCCAGGTTGGGTTTAGTTGTGAGTTACAACCAAGCTGAGAGATCTTTATGTACATACAAAGCTTTAAAGGCAAAAACTTGGGCACCTATCAATTCAAAGAGCCAGTCAGAGGTTTTGATGATCCCACTGTTTTAGAAGTGTGTCTCACTTCTAGCTAGTTCCCACTTCATGCATCTTCACCCTTCTTTGATCCAGGCTTTACACAGCTTACAAACACATGGGAAATAAACACTGAAGTTGGACCCATTCTCTGGAGTCAACACCACACTCCTAACTCACCTTTGGTCTTGCTCCTCCAGCTCCACTGCCAAACTTTCTTAGTGCTTGCCCTGGGGTGATCTCTAGATCCAAAAAAATGCCCTGCATGGACCAGTGCTTGGGAACACCCCATGTAGCTGAAAGCCTGCAGAGAAGCTGTTGGCCCCTGTGAGCACAGCAGCCAGGCAGCTGAGAGAAGCTGTGTGTAGCACCATCCAAACTGCCAGGCCAGGAAAGAGGTTTCCAACCCATCGCTCTCTGCCAGCCCTCCTTAGGAGGTTACCAGGCTCAGGATGATCAGTTCCTTGGTTCCTGATTTGTTGCAAAGGGAGAGACAATCTGCATTGGTGGTTCCCAAACTTCCTGTACCCACTTTTTTGGTTTTTTTTTAACTTGCTGTGGCCCAACAGCCAACAGAGTGGGAGCCCCAGCACCTGCAAAGAAAAGGTCTTGGAGACAAATAGGAATTTCTTTCCAGTTACTCACTCTTCTTCCCAGATCTCTTTAAAGACAAAATAATGACACAGCGGCCATCCTGTGCCTAGGTGGAGAACACACCTGCATTTCTTCAGAAGGAGTGTCTCCGACAACAGTGTTTTGCCTGTGTGAACACTGACAAGACACAGCATAAAATAAGGACTCCCACTTATAACTCCCGTGCACAGTTCATTGTGACAGATAACCTGGAGGTAGAAGGGCTGTTCTCATTGCTATAACTTACATTCAATTGCATTGACGTCCCTGACAATGTGCTGCTTGGAGACAGCTCATAATCTGTTAAACAATTGTTCCTAACATCAGAAAATATTAAACAACATCCACCGAGGCAAATATTGCCTCTCCATCTGCAGAGACACGGGGTCCCAGAGGCCAGGAAACAGCTGGGGCTTTGTGGCACAACATGCACAAGGGATGCTCTAGTGAACACTTTGAGCATCACAGGGTAAAGCCTCTTGGGGACTCACAAGTGGGTCAACAAGGCCAGGAAAGGAGCTGGTCAGAGGAAGACCACGAAGAAATCCACTGCTAAATTCTCTTCAAAGACAGGGGTTAAAATGTACATGTGGTAGATGCAGTACTGAAACTCTTTAGTGACTTGAGGCACCTCTTTGAAAGGACTCTCTTACCAGGAAATCAACTGCTATCGCAGTGGCAATTGGGTTAGCGGTATTGTCTGGCCCAAGGAGAAGCTGTAAGCATCATTGGCCCTTCTTATCAGCTCCAAGAACTGAGCTAGGAACTGGAGAGGGTGGGCTCACATAAAAGGAGATCTGGGGTTCTGGCTTGTGCTGCATTTGGCACAGTCTGAGCAAGAGCACTGGGAGGCATAGAAGTATGTAGAAGCACAGCACAGAGCACATCATGCTGCAGAAACACAAGAACAAACTGCAGCATCTCAAAGGCAGCACAGTTACTTGCATGAGTAGGGCGGGCTTCTGTGACGGGGGTCTGCAGCACTGGTTACTTTGTGAAGTGCCTCACTTCATACTTTCCAGCCTGCATTTTCCACAAGTCAGTTCTGTTCATTGCAGTATACCCACATGTCAGCCTTTACACACTCAAATGTCAGACCCGTTTTGGATTATCACTTCAAACTAGACACAGCTTTAAAGCAACAAGAAAAACATTTTAACTCCTTCCAAAATGTAAAAATGGATTTTGCTCAGTCACTGAAACCAGTACTTTCCTCCACTCACAAAATACGCCATCACAGAAGAATCAGAAAATGTCTTTCCAAATAACAGTGATCCTTTAACAACAGCGGTAGCAAGTCTGTACAACACCCAGCTTCACCGAAACTACCGTATCTACTGAATCTTGTTGTTACATATAGTGCTTTGTTTAACCAAAACTGTCGACCAGCTCAAACCTCCAAAATGCCTGAGGACAAGAAGCACCTCACAGACATGAGTCTGGTCAGGACTAGCTGACTGAGGAGAGGTCACCTCCTCCCAAGAGCATAGAGCAAGTTACCGAAATGCTTCCTCCCTACTGTTGTCCTACGCTGCTGCACATTCGCACCCAAAGCATCCCAACCTCTCCTGTAAGGTGGACCGTGCCAAGCCGAGCTCCCCACCTCTTTCGAGAGGCTAGCACACCACTTCTGCCTTCCCTGTCCCTTCAGTGACACAGGGACCCTCTCCGGGACACATTGGTCAGAGACCAGCAGCCAGATATGTTCCCACAACACTGCCAGACACGTTCCCACATTGCTGCCTGCACAGAGGAAGCACACAGAGGCGACCAAGAGGAAACCTCTGCTCAGTGAGTTGTAGCGCAGACCTTGGTAACAACAGAGGCCGGTGCCCACTGCGCATTCAGATACGTATGAGGGTCTGTCAAAGCCCCCCAAGCGTACTCAGGTTGGCGTGGTGCACAAATGTAATTTAAATATATTAATATCTTTTCCCACAGTCATCACACAAACACAAAACTCAAAAGATTTGCTCCTAATTTATTCCCCTCTCAGTGAAAGGGGAACCAGGCTCACTGCAGTGGGAAGACATGATCCCCACCAAACTTTTTAATTCTCCCATCAGTCTCCAACAAATAGGAATTGCCCTCCTCTTTCCAGATCACAGCCTTCATCATGTTGGGTGAGGACATAACCCTGGTTATTGAGACCAGCATGTCTTTTTTTATCGTGTCTCAAACTCCTCCCATGGATCTTCAGTGGAGCAAACCTAGACATCCAGGATTACAAAGCACAAACCACTACTACAGCAGAACTAAAAGAACTGCTTAGTAAATAGTTTTCTTACCCTACCCGTGGTCACTGGGGGTAGGGGTGGGGGATAGAGCCTCCTTAGCTACTGTTCCGTTAGTTGGGCATAAAGCAGCACAGGCGGTATGTCACAGCCAGCGTAAGAAACGTGCGGGAGGCAAAAATCACGTGCAACTGTCATATGATTAAAGACTGTATCACAGAGCTTAAGCACAAGGGACAGGTAAGTTATAAACAATTCTGGTATTTACAAACTTGTGACTTTGCATCACAAGTAGCATCATTTGGATACGGGGAAAAAAAGAGAGGGTTTCATTTTTGGTAAGGAACACAATGCACGGAAATAGAACATTTTTTATAAGTAGGCCTGACAAAACTGCTACAGTCACACAGCTCATATCGTGCTTTTGCTTTAACAATTTGCAAAGGATAGGTGTGTATGAAATTTTACTCGTGTTTAGTCTTAGCTTTGAAAAAGTGAACCAGAAGCATTTAGTCACACTGATTAGTTACATTGTTCAAATGTAACTTTCAGGATCAAAAATATGGCCCTAAATCAGTACAAGAAAGTCAAACTGAATTTCAAGCACCTATTCAATCCTTTCTTTGCATACATGGGAATCAAGCATCACACTTCAGGGAGGAAAGACACAGGAACCAACCAAATTTTCATCTTAACAGAAGTGCTGTACCTGCATTCAAAGCAAGTACAGAGCTGTTCAAAGGACCAAAAGACAATTCACATGGTAGAATAAAAGTAATAAGACAAAACCCTGATCTTCCACCCACATTCTGTGGAAGTCACTGGTGTTACATGGATACACACATCTACTCAGCATCTCCTTGCATTCATTACTAAAGTGGGAGTGCGTTAATGTTTAAATATCCCATCGAACAACGTGATCTCTCTATAGAATAATGACGTTGTGCCCTCAAAATTGCACATCCTTAATATAGAGACCAAATTATTTTAAGCTGTAGCCTCACTCTAATATAAAATAACATATTATAAAACTCTATAGATATGTTCATTTGGGCTTACATGTTTTATAAAAGTTTTACATAACTATTTATTTTAGAGAAACAGAAATGGATTTAAAAGGTCCCTGGCTGCTACAGCATGAACAGAATCCACTAAATGCAGGCATTTCATGCTTTATTCAAACATGACTTACATTGTCATGTGTATTCCAGAGCATAGTGCAAGTAGAGCCTGAAAAGAATTATTAAAAAATGTATTTCATCATACTTACCACAAATAACAAAAGAGTTACTAACTAAAACAACAACTTTATGTGACTCAGTTTGAATCATTACAGAACATGAATGCTAATTTCAGCCAGTAGTATAGATAAAAACTACTGGTTCCATCTCAACATTTCTTATTTTGCATTGTTATAGCAAATATTTCACAGTAGGCCTCTACCACAAGAAAAGTTTAAATTGCAAAGAATACATCCTTCCAACACTAGTAGCTGTAAAATCTTCACAATTATCTGTATTTTTTTAAAAATAAAACAAATTAGTGGAGAATAATGGAAAAAGAATAGCTGAAATTAAAAGTGCACAGAAGCTGTCGTACATATTTTACGCATAGCATCATTCTTCGCCAATCCCTGAAGTACTGTCCATACCGAGAAATTAAAAAAAAAGACATTTAGTCAAATGTGACGTTAGCATGAGATAATGTTCAGAAATTAGAAAGTTAATCAGTTGTAAGCATCATACATTGCACCATTCTTAATAAAGGACAAAAATACTGTTTAGCAGTGAGACTTCACCATTTAATTGGTCAGGGTTTTTTCCCCCCCATCTGATCTTAAAAGAAATCCAGGAAAAAGCATGTTTTAGTTGCATTGATTATATGGGTCTTCCATCAGTTTAAATAAGCCATTTGATTTACTGATTATAGCTACAGCCATCAAAAGGCTTAAAAGCATTGGACAAGCCTAACTCACGGCTCACTTTTAGCTATATGAGTTTCAAAAATGCATTAACAAATTCTCCAATGAATGGGTTTCATTAAGATTTGTTTTATGATCTTGTTCTAGGATTTAATGCAGAAATGGATTGATATGTTGAATTATCACAGTAGAACTTCTTGAGCTTTCAGAACATTAATTTTAAAACACATTATTTATCATCTCTGTGTTGTAACTTTTTTTCTTGCTATCTACAAAAGTCATTTTAAGGAAATCAGGTCATACATTTCTAAATGCATAAGGATGCACACACAAAACTAGAAGCTTCTGGCCTAGTAAAAGCCAGCAAAAAAAAAAGTTTTATATTCAACTCAAGTGATACTGAGAAAAAAATTATCAATAGTGAATAGGTATTTTGATGCACTGACCAATTGTATGAAAAACATGGATGAAAACAAAAGCATCTCCACAGTTGTTGACTTAGAAAAGAAGGAAGATCAGGAAGAAACAAAAACCCCTTTCCTTTGTTTCATTCTCAGTTTGGGAAAACGTCCTGAACACGGAACCTACAAGTTGTCCCCTTGTGGGAACCATGAAGCAGCAGACCCACGAAGCAGCAGACCCACGAAGGAGCAGACCCACGAAGGTCTACTGCTTTCATGGCTGTCTTCTTTTAATCAGTGCCAACAGACAGACCTACGCTCGTGGACTTTACTCGGCCAAAAGTGCTTTTACAGGAAATCTTGAATAAACTGGGTCTGGCAGGATTAGATACAGACTCAAGTTCAACCACTGGATGCCAGATTTGTAGAGGATAACATTCACTTTGCCCTGCACAGGGCAAGCCATAGTAACGGCAAGAGAAACAAAATCTTCAGCTAAAGGCACTCTATACATATGGCACCACCTTATTACTGATCCAGCAGTTTTCCATGCACTCTTTGCAAGGTGTGACTCTGGCAAAGAGCCTTCCATACAAAGGAAGAGATGCATTCTCCAGGCCAGACCCCTCTATTCCATTACATTGGGTTTTTTATGCTGAAATTAACCCACTGAACTCCAGAAGGTGGATAAGACTTTAAACTGGCAGCATGGAGCAGAAAACTTCCTGCGTATCTGCTATAGCCTTCCCAGTCAGCCCATTTGGGAGCTTTAAGAACTAGGATAGCTTAACCCAGACATTGCACCTCATAAGGAATACCTCAATACTGCTCTTCCCCGTGCAGACTTAACTTTGTCCTTTTCAGTACTTTCCTATCTAAAACAGTCACTAAAATGCATTTCCCTATACAACAGAACCTCACTAGATCACAGTAGGATATAATTTATCTGCAGCACAAGGCTTCTGAGCTGGTCCTCTGCAAATAATGAATTTCACCCAGTGTTGCTTGAAGATTCACTGAAAATTACGAAAATTTATGAACTGTCAGGGAACCAAATATATTCTATCAAAAGGAAACAGAAAAGTATACTCCACCCCAAAAATGTGCTTGCTAATTTCAACAAAAGCAGTCCCATTCTCAGTATGAAAATACTTTCTTGATGACTGATGCTATTTACCAAAAGCATTGCAGTAGTATGAGGTACCCCAGGGATGCCCAGGACCTGACGACCCTTGGGACATCACATAGGGAAGAGTGATGCAGAGCTTGTCACGTTCATATTTGTGTTCCCTACCAACATAACAGATCAGTAGTCTGAAAGCGATTAGACCCACGACACTTAGGTAGTAAACCCTACCTTTGGGGAAGCATGCTACACTGCTTCTGCACCCAAATCGCTTTAGCTGCAGCCAGGTCTGCGTCTCCATACCATGCAGTAGACACAGCACTGTCAGGTTAAGGATTCTTTGCAAACATTTCATTTAAATGAACATTTTATTCAAGTGCAAAAGTATGAAAATAAAACTCAGTTTAGTTCTTCATTCTCTGTTACTTTCCTTTGTATTTCTCTCTGGCTGAACACAAAAACAGGTTTTTCAGTTTCAGAGCTGTTTATAATAAAGTTAATTTCTCTCCTAGGTCTCAAGCAATGGTACAAGGTTAGCATGCCCAGGTTGCAGAATGTTTATTGTACTGGGACTTTATAGTCTCCAATGGAAGTAATGCCATAAATCATGGAAATGTCTGTTATTCTCAGGATTTGTGACTGAAAGTGCTCTTTTTTCCATCTACAGGGAACTCACTGCATTCTCCATCAAAGGGTGAAGGTTTGCTTCCACACCTGACGTCTCCTTAGGGTGTTCCCAGGGGATTTAGCAAAAGCAAGACTAAATTCGCACAAGCCTTATACCCTCTAACCTTCCCTTCCTCCAACCTCCTCATTTTGTCAATAAATCAGAAAAGCATCTGTGACTTCCACTGAAATTCCAAAGCCACGTAAACACAGGACTTGCTTTTGTGATCCTTACACGCGCACAATTATCACGTACCTCAGTGAGAATTTCGAGCAAGGAAGGACTGCAGAATCTAGCTGGCATTTACATAAACTGAAAAGTATTTTTGCCTCCAGTTATTGATAAAGCATTAGAATATCACAAAGAATCTGTATTCTCTATCACATACTGCACCATTTGAATTGGGTGCCTTGGCCATGAACCAAGATTAACCATTATTGTTACAGTGCTTGTATACTGTGGGTGTATTACATTACCCGAGAAAAACATTAATATCACATTAGCAGCAACCACCAGGGGCTAGTGATTCTTTACATACTGCACTGTTTTACAGCATGGGCTCATTTTCTGTCCCATCAGGCATCCTGGTCTTTAAATATTTCAATGTTTCAAACAAATTTTGGTCAACCAAGCACTACGTGGAACATTTATTTTTCTAGCTCTACATGGCTAGTATAGAAACACAGCTTTTAAACATGAAATACAAGCTAAGCAGGATTATGGTGCCCCTCATTTCAAAAAGGAAAGAACCTTAAGTTCATCCAAAGGTGGTCTTGTGAGAAGAAATAACAGAGGATCAGATAAGGTCCACAGGTCTAGGTGGATGACTCTTTATATATTTTTTTCCTGTGTATGCTATCATAAGGCCACTCCACCCCAGGATGGGCTGAGAAATTCTCAATTCCTTCTTTACTCCAACATGTGGAGAGGAAATACTGTGCAGCTTCTAACCCTAGCATAGCTCTTTTGGCTGGCATTTAGTGCATGAGAACCTGCCTCAGTCGATTGGCAATCTAAGCAGCAGCTCTCGCCCTAATAACTCTAAAGGAGATGATTCAGATCAACAGAGTTTAAGGTGAGTCTTGCTGCAGATGGTGTGATATAAACATGAACAAAACACTAACCCTAACAGAAAAACCCTGAACTTGCATGCCTATGTACACTGCTATTACCTTTAGCCATTGAAGGTGCATAGCTTACCAGTCCCACATCTAATACAAAAGGCTGTCCAAAGAACTCCTTGTTAAACTACTGGTAAAAAATGGTATAATTAGTGCTGTCCTTAGAGCAATGCTTTCAAAAGAGGTTGCATGCCAATTTCTTTGTTATTACCATATGGCCTCTTTCACTGAGTTAATACCCCTGCCCCAAAATATAACACATAGCAAGAATGTGTTTTACTCAGTTCACCTGTGACTGTGGATGCACGTCATATACAAGTACCTTTAAGTGAAGCACTTATTCAGTATCTATTTCTGTTCTATGACCAAATTCCTCTCCTTTCAAAGGGGATCCTCCCCAAATTAGGAACATTCCTATACCTGCACCAACTCAGTATCTGTTGGCGCTACTTAACTTACTTACACGTGCCAGCAAATACAGTTTGACAGCAAGCCCAAGGTTTATTTGGCAAATCCCAAATGGCCTAGACAGATTCATTGTGGGTCACATTACTACCCATTCGAACGAAACCAGGAAGGGGGAGCCAAACCTCAAGCTTTATGGGCCCATTTAAGCACTTATCCTGTGGGCATCCCAAATCATCTCAAAAGCCAAGCAGGCAGGCCAAGATGAGACAAGTAACAAGGAACCTGCATGTTTCCCTACTGCCCCCACGCTGGCCAGCACAGCCCTGTCCAACAAAGAGAGAAAGGAGACTATCCTTGTCTCCTGAAGGAGATGGAGGTTAGAAGAGGTCCCACGTTAGAACTGATTCATACAGCATTCATATGTGACAGCATCACATTTACAGCAAAGCTGGACTGGGTTCAGCAACAACTAGAAGGCACATTACAGAAGAAATGGGCTTCTAAACCTGAGTCACTTCCCTAAGCTTCTCCTAATATGTCTGAACTGTGCCTCACTTCCTACCAGGCTTAATCTAAAAACTTGCATTGATTAGAGCCCTCAGGACTTGCTGAGCATTTGGAAATGGAGTGCTGCCATTTTACCTGTGCTGTCTAGCACCACGCTCTGTTATGACACCTTCTTAATAATGGGGGAAGAGAGGAAGAAACAGAGCATAGCTCCTGCTGCATGATTCCTCTCATCTCCAAACCTCAACTGATTTATTGCATCAAGGTTTTGGCACTGAAAGTTAAAAGAGAAAATGGGTTTTTAATGAAGAAAATAATCTACAAACTCAAGACAGTTTTGAGAAAAGCCTTAGATAACTGGTGTTGGAAGATTAGAGAAGCAGTCTGAATGTGATGAAGTGTAACATTTCATTTTTTAAAAAAAGAGGGAAAGATTCACTGTAAGAATGGTGAGTATTTTTTTCAGGAATGCAGCTTCCAAACCCTTCCCTTCTACAGGAAAGTTGCAGAGAGAAACAACCTATTAAAAGAGCCTCACAATTTTATGTGACAATATGGTCTTATCAAAGGCTATTTCTCCAATAATTTTGCCTAATTAAAAAAAAAGAAAATCATTCTTTGGAGAATTTGAGTTTTTAGCTGCTTATCAAGAGGGATAATTGTCTTTGCCTTATCAGAACAAAATTACTGTATTTTTAATTAATTAACTGGTCTTCAAAAGGAGCTTGATCCTGCATGTTCTCAATCATCCTACAAGTTCTTAGTCCCTTAAATAACCCCACTGAAGTCAAGGCAAGCATTAAAAATGGCAGAACTTGAGCTCAGAGCTTTCAAAAAATGCACATCCCCAGGTTTAAACAAATACATAAACCTCTGCATGGTCACAGGCTTAGTGAGGGAGCAGCTTTTGGTAAGTCCCTAAGTGAAAGAATCTGGATAACATTAATGCATATTTCCATGCAGTTGTGAAATGCGAGGCATTTTCCACTCCACGGTTTTCCAAGAGAAAGACCTGGTTACAGTGCACTAGGAAAAAAAAAATTATCTACCCTCAGCCCTCAAAATGGCAAACTCCCCTCACTTCTGACAAACCTCCCCTTCCAACTCCGGCAGGCAGCCCCCGCCGATCCCGCAGCACCGGGCTGTCCCTTCCCAGAGACCATCTTGAATCCCCGCACCGCCTCCCCGGCCCAAGCCGCCGTGCCCCCGCCGCCGCAGCCCCCGCCGAGCGCCGGACCCCACCGCTGGCCCGACCCCCGTCTCCCCCCCGTGCGGGTCAGGCCCCGGCGCTGCCCCCGGCTCGCCCCTCGGGCGCGGATCTCGCCCCGCACCGGGCACTGCCCGGCCGGCAGGTCTACCCGTGCGCCCCGCCGTGCCGGCGCACCTGCAGCCGGGGCCCCGCCAGGAGGCGGCCGCCCCGCTGCCCGGGCCGGGGGCTTCCCGCAGGACTTGGGGGGCGCGGCCGGCCGGCGGCACCGACTTCGGCCCCGGCACCTGGATGCGCCGCTTCAGCGGAACCGCCTGGGAGCAGCCGGGGCTCAATGCCCCTCCGCCCGGGGCTGCCCCCGCCAAGGAAGCGGCAGGCTGCTTCGCCCCGGGGGGAGCTCACCCTCAGCCCCAGGGCGCGGGCGGCTGCGCCTCCCTGCCGCCCCGGTCCCCCCTTACCGTTAGACCTTCGCACGATGTTCTCCAGAAACGTGTTCTGAGGCGCCACCAGCCCTCGCCTTCCCCCGGCCATAGTCGCTCTGCGGGAGCGCGGCGCAGAGGCTTCTCTCAGGGCCGCGCCGACCCGCGCTCTGCCGCGCCGCTCTCCGCCCGCCCCGCACGCCTCATGCCTCCGCCGGGACCGGCACGGCTGTGCGGCATCACCCTCCCGCCGCCTCCCGCGCACCGCAGCCCCGCGGCCGCCGCCGCCGCCGGACCTCCCCGCAGCGCCCCCTGCCGGGCGCCGCCGCCGCGCGCCTCCGTGCCTCAAGGCCGGTGCTGCAGCGCCATCGTCTGGGGGCGGCGCGGCGCTCGCTGAGGGGCGGCCGGCCGCGGGGCATGGAGCCCGCCCGCCCCGGGGGCTCGGAGCCGCGCCCCGCCACCGGCACCGCTCACGGCTGCGCCTCAGCGGGGGCGCGCGAGGGGCCGGCTCCCCAGCGGCAGCGGAGCGGGGCAAGGCGGCGTCCCTGAGAGGGCTCTGCCCGTCAGGGGCAGGTGGCGCTTCACGGCGTCCTCGCCACGCGCCCAGGGGCGGCAGCGGCGGGGCCCGGCCCCTCACCGGTGCGCCCCGGGGGCTGAGGAATTCCGAGCGCTTTAAAACCACTCACAGACCCATGGCGACAGCTCTCCGAGAGGTACCTGCGCCTCCCGGGAGGTGCCGCTGCCTCCCGGCCCCGGTGGGACGCCGCCGCGAAACACCGGAGGCTCCGCTGGCAGCCCCCCGGCTGGCTGCGGGCGCTGGCCGCCACCGCCCCGGCTCGCGTTTCACGCTTTCCTATGATGATTGGTACTTAGTATTATGTGGTCAAACTGATTAACAGCTCAGTGGAAGCAGTGAGATAAACTGTTTAAATATAACCTTTGACAGGTCTTAAACTCTCTGAAATATTTAATTTACAATGGTTTTTCATTCGGGGATTAAACGACTTTGTTCTTTCCCCTTTACTAATTTATCAGTAAATGGAAAATACTCAGATCTCTTCAATCCAAAAGGCAGATTTTCTTGCAGGCATTGGCATTTCCTTGCTGTAATGCCTTGTTCAGTGCAGCACCTTCGGGCTCCGCATCTCAGGGCATAGTCGAGACATGAGCATGTTTCCACATGATCACATGTATGGAGGAAGCCTATTTCTCGCAACAGGAGCAAATAAAGCACAGCAAAGATCACGGTCCACATCACTCAGGCTTTTTAAGTGCTAGCAGGGCTCCCACAGAGTTTTGGCGCTGCCCAGCTAGCTCTCTCCCAGGTAACACTTGGGCCAGGGCTACAGCAAAGCCAGGAATCACAGCCAGGTTCAGCGTGGCCACGCACATGGTCCAATTCGGCTACAGGGTGGCCTGTGGCTGTGATCGAAAGGCGACTGTATGCACGTGCTGCTGCGAAAGCCCGATCTCCCTGCTGCCCACCTGCTGCATCCCACACCATTCTTGAGCGACCAGACACACGCTATGTACTGTGAAAAGTTAAAGGGTGGAGGCAGGTGACAACATTGTTGCAGCAGGAGCTACAGATCGAGTCCCAGAGCGTCCTAGTGTCAGCAGCCCCTCACACAGCAGAGACCTGGGTGACTCCTAAAACCCCAGAAGGGCCCAGCCCTGCTGCCAGGCATATGAAGTAGCTGTGCCATGGAAACGGGTTTTAAACAGGTCATGAACTGTATACTGGCCATCCCTGGGTTTGCTGCCAGAGAGACAGGTTAGGAGAGAAAGATCAAGCACCCGAAGTTGCAAAAAGGCTACAAATTCTCCCTGAAATGTTGTTAATTTTGAAAAATCCCATGGAAGCATTTATTTTTATCTTTACACATCTAAATCTATTCCCAAGTACTGTACATATGAAGACCTCAGGTTATTTAGTTCCTGCTAGCTTCAGAAGTACAGGCCAAACCCGAAGAGACCTTAAACTCTCTGGCAATTTCCCCAGAGAAATTGTAACTGTAACCTTTGACACTGAATTTACACAACTGCTAACAAGCAAGAGTGAGGGTTTGAAAAACTGGGATCTGGAAGACTGTTTCGTTATTCCTATAAGCCACTGTGCCAGAGGGCTAGATAAGTGCATTGCTATCTTAGCTTCTGCTGGGCTCTGCAGGAATATCTAAGTCTTGGAGACATCTGGCAGCTGGCATACGTTACAGAAACTTTGAGGCCTTTAAAGAAAAAAAGATTTTAAACTGAATCAGCAAGTACACAGAAGTGGGAGCAAGGGGACACAGTGCAAAAAAGAAAAGCCATATTTTTTCTGGAACTCCATGAAGTGCGGGCTGGCTGCAGTTGGTATTGCATTGTGCGGTCCAGTCTCTGATTATCTATCTCTGATTAATTTTTCAGAGCACCATGCTTAATCCTACAAGTTCCATGTCAAAGGTACCGTTTTAATGAGGTTGGGGTTTACATCTACCTTGTAACATTGCAAATGAACAAAATGTTACAGCAAATGGAAGATTTCTCCTTTATCTTCTAGCTCTTTCAGACTTTCTCTCCATTGCAAAATATGATTCCTGGTGGTGATATGAATTTTTCATCAGTAGTGCAGAGGGACACTGTGTTAATGTTTCACTGTGTTTATTTTGAATTCTATACTCATTTTACTGCCATTACTGGTAAACTTTGCAAATGATACAAAGCTGGAAGCAAAGCCCCACTTGAAGCAGCACACATACACTATCTGACTTCATTATTAGATGGTTACCTGTCCCCACCTATCATTTTTTTGGAAAGTTGAAAACTGGAATTGCTTAATTTGCTTGTTTGCTAAAGCCTATTGGACAGAACTTAATACCTAACACTTCCACTTAAGGCTAATAAAAAAAGTCATAGTTTGCTATAGAGGACATTCAGCTGTATTTTATTATGCTGCTCTTTCAGCCTGTTGTTTTTTCATGAAGAAGGCCCTAGGTCAGGACTTGTAGTATGCCAGTGACCGTCCCTTGGCTGCAGAGCCTTAAGCTACTGTTCCACAGTCACTTTGAGCAGCTGCTGCTGCAGAAAGGACAGATTTGCCTTCATCTAAACTGTGCATATTTGTCACCCCACTTGAACTGAAAACCAGCCTGAAAAGAAACCCAGCACTGGTGGTGAAGGAGGAAAGGCAGCTGAGACACCTACCTCCCTTTTTGGCAGCAGCCTGTATTTATGCCAACCCATTTATTAACATGACCGTGACTTCCAGTGTTGACAAACACAAATGTGTTGAAAACTCTATCATCAGTAAAAATATTAGTTCCAGGCACTAATTTGTGTGAATGTCACTAAGCCTCATAGTATCTATGAAATAAAAACGTTGGAATAGGACAGAGCTCCTTTCCTTCATATCATCACAAGGTTCACTCCTGAGAGATACTATTGTAACTTCCTTTAAAATCTTCCCCTTAGTCAGCCATACAGCGTCTCTAGGTAATCTGTGCCAACACCTAACACATCTCATAGAAAGCTTTTCCTAAAATATAGCTAAGTCATCTGGTCTTTAATGCTAGTAAAAACTCTTCCTTCTGCGGACACAAAAATCACCAACGCTTTTGCAAGTTTTCAAAAGCCTGAAGGGTTGCTGTAATGCTCCTCTGCCCGCTCTTGCTGCCTCTCAGTCTGAACAAACCCAGTTTGTTTGCTTCCAAAGTTGCACAATACTTTTGCTGTCAGACTCTGCCAGTTCTTTGAGACTTGTCATTTCGCTTTCACAGCATCAAATCAGTAAAGAAACACAGAGGTTAGGGAAGTCTCATGTGCTCAAAATTTAATTAATTTATATTAAAAAGCACTGTTTTTATTCAAGGCCTTTTTGATTTCTACCCTGTTTTGTGCACTACCTTTTGTTCTTTGTAAAATAAGTTCTTTGTAAAAAATAAACTGTCAAAAAACAGAATCATAATAACACAAAGTTATAACAAACTACCACTAACCCTGAAAATAAAAAGAACGTTCAATCTTTAAATTCAGTTCCATTTGTATACTACCATATGGCTTTTGCTAAACTGTCAAAATAAAATTGATATGATAACAAATCACAGAAAGTAATGTACAAGTTACTTGCCATATAGACACTAAACAAAAAAAGGAAATTCTGAATTCAAACTATGATGGACAATGATAATTTTATTTTTATTTTTTTACATTAAAATCAATAAAGCAGTTATTATTCTACAAATTCTTAGCCCCAGAAGTTTGCAGGCTAAGGCCCCCATCTAAGTACACACATCCGTGAATACTTAGTTGATTGTGAGTAACATTATTTGTTATCTTATGGAAAAAGCAATGAGAAACAGAAGTCGGACCTTAAAAATAAGGTGACTCCATAGTTCAACAAGTACACTCACGTCTATCAAAAGGAAAGAATTTCGGAAAACTGAACTTACTGAAATTGTTCAATTTATTTCTACCACTCGTTTTCACCAAAATGCTCCAGACATTGGCAAGCTTTAGCCTGAGGTTCCTAAAGGTCCAATTATTTATGCGGTCTAAAATTAAAGGAAACTTTAACTCAAAGAAATATCCAGTCGCACAGCAGACTGTAGACCTAAGAACTGGGGAATATTAGTATTCCCAAATAGCCATAACAAATTTGTCAAAAAATAAATATGGACACTTTTCCAGTTTTGGAATTACCAAATTTCCTCCAGACTTTTTATGGGTAACAAGTATGGAAAAATAACTAAAAATTCCTATGTTCTGAATGGAAGAAAAAAAAAATCAGAATAGAACTGATGAGAGAGTACACAGCCAGTCTTTCCAGTCTTTTATTTATCCATCTAACATTTGGAGTGTGGGCTAATGGGGAAGAACTGTTCCTTCTTAGAACTACTCAAAAGGGCACAGAAAAATTTCCCCCACACATCTCAATTAGGACACCAGCTACTATCACCATTCTCCTCACTGCTGGTGTCCCTACCCAACCCCCTTGGCTCAACCCTGTCCTGCCCTGCCCATGGTCTCTCCCAGTCTCAGAGCAGAGGCAGTGACCCACTGAAATGTTATTACTCAGAGAAAAAGAAATCAACCACAGTTTCTTTGGTTCCAGGTCTGGTAGGTTTTTCTGTTAACATTTTTATTGTGTACTTCAGTTGGCTTCATTTTTTCCCTGTGTCTAGGTCAATATAAAACAAGGCAACATAAAGCAACTCAGGTATAGCTTGCTTCAATTCTAACGGAAAGCAGGGGCCCCCACTAAGTAATTGTAATAAATATTTTTATTTGCATGCCCTGTCCACAATAAAGCTAGGAACCCACAGTTCTGCCTGACAGTTTTTTGCTAAATAGCAAGCAGCACTGCAGGCTGTATTACTGAGCTAAGTTATTGACTGCATTTTTATCTCCCAACTGTGGTCCAGTAGTCCCTGATTTAACAATATAGAAAAGCTACTTTTAATCCTACATTTTCATCATATGCTGTACAAAGAATAAAAACAAAAACTAGCTATTTTAGGCCCAGATTTGGGAAAATAACTCCTAGTTAGGAATATGCTTGTGCTAGCTAGAAGGTCTTCCATCTCTTTTTTTTTCCCTACTTTGGCCCTAAAACATCCCCTTTTAGCCACTGCCCTTGATCTAAACCACGTGATTAGCTTTCTGAACAAACCTTGGATTCTACTATACAGCAGTTTCCAACAATGTAATAATAAAAAGAAGAATTCCTAAAAAATATGGAGTCAGACTCCCCATATTATAATACGTAGCCTAAACTCTGTAGTTTAATTTAAAATTTAATGAAATATAACAAGGGCAAGTGTAGAGTCCTGCATCTGGGCAAGAACAACCCCATGTACCAGTACAAGTTGGGGGCACACCTGTTGGAGACCAGTGTAGGGGAAAGGGACCTGGGGGTCCTAGTGGACAACAGGATGACCATGAGCCAGCAGTGTGCCCTTGTGGCCAAGAAGGCCAATGGCATCCTGGGGTGTATTAGAAGGGGTGTGGTCAGCAGGTCGAGAGAGGTTCTCCTCCCCCTCTACTCTGCCCTCGTGAGGCCGCATCTGGAATATTGTGTCCAGTTCTGGGCCCCTCAGTTCAAGAAGGACAGGGAACTGCTAGAGAGAGTCCAGCGCAGAGCCACAAAGATGATTAAGGGAGTGGAACATCTCCCTTATGAGGAGAGGCTGAGGGAGCTGGGTCTCTTTAGCTTAGAGAAGAGGAGACTGAGGGGTGACCTCATTAATGTTTATAAATATGTAAAGGGCAAGTGTCAAGAGGATGGAGCCAGGCTCTTCTCAGTGACATCCCTTGACAGGACAAGGGGCAATGGGTGCAAGCTGGAACACAGGAGGTTCCACTTAAATTTGAGGAAAAACTTCTTTACAGTGAGGGTAACTGAACACTGGAACAGGCTGCCCAGAGAGGTTGTGGAGTCTGCTTCTCTGGAGACATTCAAAACCCGCCTGGACGCGTTCCTGTGTGATATGGTCTAGGCAATCCTGCCCCGGCAGGGGGATTGGACTAGATGATCTTTCGAGGTCCCTTCCAATCCCTAACATTCTGTGATTCTGTGATTCTGTGATTATGGCATCTGCCCCAAAATGAGTTCCTCTGTAGACTTTGCTGTTCATAACTGTCAGGATTGAAGTACTGAACAAGATGGATGCTAGTACTAACCCATTACTCGAGTTCTTGGACAAGCCTTCCTACAGTGCAACACACACTGCAAAATAAATAGAGTGCAAAGTCCTAATATTCCCAGCTTCATTCAACATATCAACCACCAACACCATACAACACAGCCTAAGTCTCAAATTTTGGCAAAGGTTTCAGAAGAGCGTGATTTCATCAGCTGGTAGCAGGTGAAACAACAACAGAAAAGTGTTTCCAACGGCTGAAGTCCTTACACTTCTCAAAGAAACTGCAACATTATTTTCTCCGTTTCCCAAGAATAAGTTACTGACTGTCCTTACACAGACAGTCTACACTCTATGATGCTAACTAAATTGCAAGAGAATTCCATCCAGATTTGGAGAGCAGATAGATAGCTCTTGAAGCCTTTAACTGGAAGACAGAACTACAAAAAGAAAGCAAACAAAAAAAATTCTCAAATCTCAGTTGGGGGATATTAACAGTAGCAAGTCTGTTAGTGAATGTTTTATTGCTGTATTTCACTGCCCAGATATAGAACAAATTTTTACTGATTTATGCCTTAATAAAACATTAATAGAAACAATAGAAATAGAAATTAAACCTGAATAGAAATAGAATTCAGAAATACTAGTAAGTGCCCAGCTTAAGACTGATGGCTTAATTTTCCAGAGCTGTAGAAAACCCACAGCTTCCATCACCTTCCACTGGTTCCACTAAAACATGGAGTCTTTGGAAAATGCAAGAATGTTGCATGGAACACAGCAACCACCATCAGTGTGAAAGAACTAGTAAGTCTCACTCCGTCCACTCTAAGCCTTCCACTTACCACCCAGCAGGCTGAGTTGCGTTCAATATAAAAGAAACACAGTACTTGACAGATGCCACCTATATATTTTCCAGCAGAGGAGTGAACAGAGTCCAAGCAGTGTAATTTATCTGAAAATTACCTTGATTCCAGGCATGCTTTTCTTCATGTGTTTATGAAGACAAAGAGCATACTTTTCTTTAGGAGACATTCATACCAAAGGAAATTATAAATCTTCAAATTAAAGCAAGAGTTTCTAGGCTGGATATTGCCAAAAGAGTTCATGGTCATCCCCTTTTCTTTGTTTCACTCAACACGTTGTACATTTGTAACTTTTCTGAAGCAGCAACACAAATTAATTTGACCTGTTTCTAAAAAGATACAGATTTCAAATGGTATAAAGTGACATTCCCAAGCCAGGGAACTGTCAAAATGCTCTTTCCAAAAAAGCAGAAAGCATAGAACTGTCACCATAAGATAAAAAGGCCAAACACGTGACCTGCAGTACTTTTCATGAGCTAGAAATTTCATAAGGAAGATGGACATAACATACAAGGTAGACATGGAGGCGCTGAAGCACATCCAAATAGCAGCAACAAAGCTGGTGAAGGGTCTAGAGCACAAGTCCTGTGAGGGGCAGCTGAGGGAACTGGGGTTGTTCAGTCTACAGAAAAGGAGGCTGAGGGGAGACCTTGTCATTCTCTACAACTACCTGAAAGGAGGTTGTAGTGAGGTGGGTGTCAGTCTCTTCTCCCAGGTAACAAGTGATAGGACGAGAAGAAACAGCCTCGAGTTGTGCCGGGGGAGGTTTAGACTGGATATTAGGAAAAATCTATTCACCAAAAGGGTTGTTAAACATTGGACCAGGCTGCCCAGGGAAGTAGTGGAGTCACCATCCTTGAAGGTATTTAAAAAACGTGTAGATGTGGTGCTTAGGGACATGGTTTAGTGGTGGACTTGGCAGTGCTCGGTTAACGGTTGGACTCGATGATCTTAAAGGTCTCTTCCAACCTAAATGATTCCATAGTAATATAGGCATGTGAAACCATCTAGTGTTTTAAGAAATTATTTTGCTCTGAATAAACAGTCTTTGCTTTCCCATAGCTCTCCACTCAACTCTTAATACTATCATCATTCCTCACTGCAAAATAGTAATAATGAATTGCAGATGTCCACAGTCTAAGAGCCTGATTTTAACCAGCAAACTCCAAGAACCTGCTCTAACAAAGATGATTGCAAGAGGCCTCCAACCTGTGTGGAGCAACCTCAGAAGTCATGCAAGTTTGAAGCAGTTAATTCATGGACAGGCAAAGCTGTTTCCCTTTGAGCTTCTATTTCTACTAAAGCCTTTCAGGAACTCTGCTAAAAGGCAGAAGCAACTGCCTTCCTTGTTTGCAAGCTCTCCATTCCTTAATTCCCCTCCTCTCTGTTGCAATCCACTTTCCACTCCAGGAATCCCTCCCCTCCTGCCCAAATACAACCGTTCCCCTCAAAACTATGACTCTGAGAAGTAAGTTTTCATAAGAAATGCATAACCTCCAAGAATGAAAAACTGGCAGGCTCATAAAAAGATCTTTAGACTGGCCCAAGTCATACCTTCTGAATGCATTGGTTACGCTGCTGTCCTCTATGGCTTATGTTTAGAAAGAAAGATTAAGAATAAGGATATATATGGTAATATTAGTCTAAGCTAATTCCTTATATGTAGTGTCTACAACAAATGCAGGACAAATCTCACAAACAACAGTCTACTTCAGCATACAACATCTAATCCAGGAGCACCCAGACACTGAATGTGACAGAGGAACTACGGGGTGGGGGGTGGGGGGGGAGAGGTGGGGGGGGGGGAAAGACGACTTCCATACAAGAGAAGGCATATTCCAAGGCAAGTCAACTTTTAAGATTGCATGGGGAAAAAACTCACTACACTCATTTGCTAATACTTAAGTGCTTGACTTGGTGAACCTATGCTCTTTTAATGTAACCTCTGAGATGTAGTTTTAACAGTAGCCACACGAATAACAGAAACAAGAAGGGGCAAACTCTTATGGCAATTCTCCCAATCATAGTGACAAGGAATCTTTCTTCATTTCAGGCGATTACCTTCACAACACTTGTAACAACTAAGCATGCCTGAAAACTTTAATAGCTTATTAAACTTTCCAGGGGCTTTATCACTTAAGAGACATATGCAGTCATAGTGCTGCACATCCTCACATCCTTAGAAAATACTCAGTTATAGAAGAACTAAAATAACAAAAGCCCAATTTCCTGCAAGTTTTCTTATTGATTTTGCAACTAAAAACTGCAAATGTTGAAGATTTTCCTGTGGTTCTGGTATTTGAGAGTGCTTTCTCTTATGTGAATTCTTTTATGTACATTAAAATGTGAGATCCCATTACAGCCTTTTTTCCTCAATTCCTGAGGCACCTGCAGGTAGCCAACCACCTTCACTTCTACCTTCTCCTTACTAGTCTTTTTTTCCAACCCTTGGAGGGAGAGAACAGCGAGCATACAGGAGTCAGATCTTCTTTTCTCCCATTTTGATGGTCAGCTGCCAAAAGCCGTAACAAAAACAGTCCTCCAAAGAACGCAATATTCCCAGAGCAGAAAAAAGTCTTGACAGTATTTTTCTGCTGTATTCTAGGAAGCACATGTAAATCAGAGGTTTTTCAGAAGTATAGAATTTGACCATCTTGGGCTAATTTCAAGACAAGTATCAAACAACAGCACCCTGCAAACATGGCAAACTACAACATGTTACAATCCTACTGTAAAGTAACAGGGACTCTTAGTAGTCACAAGTAGGGACACAAGTCATCATCTTTCCTTAACCTCACTGTAAGAAAGCAGCTCTACCATTCTAGCTAGCACTCCTCAATGAATCAATCGATAAACCAACCAACCTGGGGCAGACAGCTTCCAGGGCAAAGTTTGGGAAGAATGGCTGAGATGTGACAAAGTATAACAGATTGTATCAGATAGCCTTAGTTGGAACATGAGACTTGACTACAATATAGAGCAATGGTAACTGTAACAGTTAAGTTTATACTTTTTTCCTACATCAGGAAACCAGACTGCCAAGTTACCACTGCATCATTAAAAATACCTTTAACACATATTTGAAGTATAGCCACAACGACATTAAAGGTATCTGCAGAGAAACAAACCAGACTAACTCATCACCAGATTGAGTAACAAGACTGTTACCACATTGTAACTCTGCCTCCATCTGCAGCCAGCCTCAGCCGTTTTGTTCTCTTAAAACCTGGATATTTTGATACGAACACCTCAGGTGACACCTGAGCACTTGGTAACACACTAGAATTACGCTAAATATATAAATAAAAATAAATAAATCGTTTTGCACATTTAGGAAGAAAAATCCTCACCGCTTCACAGCACCTGGAACTACCTGCCATGCTGCCCATTTCTGTTGCCGGCTTCCCTGCGCCCTTAATGCCCTCAACCTGACTTGACCCTACTTTGAAACGTTCCCAAAAGCCGTGGCGAGGAAGGCAGCCCCGCCGGCAATGCAGCCAGCCAGCCCGCCCGCCCGAGTAGGCCGCACACCGCGCCAGCCGCCGGCCGCAGCCAGCATCGGCTTTCACGGCCGGGCCCGGGCCCCGCCCCGGCCCCAAGGTGACCGCCCTCCGGCCCCGCTGGCGGCCGCTCCCCTCAGGCCCTGCTCCACCACCCCAGCCTCACCCGGACGCTGCCCCGCGACCGGGCCCCCCACCCGCGCCCCCTCCTCTCCCACAAAGCCCCCTCAATGCGACCGCGGCGGCCCGACGCCTCCTGCCCCTCACGGCGCACCACAGCACTACCACACCACCCCTCCCCACCGGGATCCCTGCGCTGCCGGGGGAAATAGTCCCCTCTCCCCTGGGCCCCCGCCGGCTGGGGAACACCGCAGCGCGGCGGCAAGGCCCCGTTATCAGCGCGGCGGCCAACGCCGCCGCGCTGCCTGGGCTCTGCCGGTATCCCCGCCCCCTCGGCTAGATCCGGCCGGGCCGGCGCGGAGGGATTCCCGTGGGCTGCGCGGCGCCGGGGGAGGGGGAGCGCGGGGAGGCGGGGGGCGGTGTGAGGGGGGAGGAGGTGCCGGCGCCGCGGCGGCCCGAGGGGGGGGCGGGGAGGGGGCAACATGGCGGCTCCGTGTTAACTTCCCCCCCTCAGGAGCCCGCGCTGCCGCCGCTCTCCCCCCCGCTCCCCCCTAAGCCCTGGACATGCCGGGCATGATGGAGAAGGGAGCGGAGCTCTTGGGGGGCAAGAGCCGGGCAGCCCCCAACGGCACCAAGAGCAGCAGCCCCTCCAACGGGCACTACTCGGAGCCGGAGAGCGGCGGCGGTGACAGTGGCGACGAGCACGGTGCGAGCCTGGGGCCGGCCCCGGGCTGCCCCGCCAGCGGGGGGAGGGGGGTGGCGGCGGCGGCGGGGGGGGGGGGCGGCGAGCCGCCTCCCTCTCCCCCGCGCCGGTGTCGGGGCGGCGCGGCCGCTGCCGCCGCCGTTGCCGCCGTTGCTCCTCCGCCGCCGCGCGCCTGTACTGCGGCAGGCCGGACCGCGGCCGCGGGGTGGGGGGGGCGGGTAGAGGGGGGTGCGCGGGAGCGCGCGGCGCGGCCCCGCGGCTGCCGGGCGGCCCCGCGGTGCTTAACGATGGGGAGTGTCTCCCGGGAGCCGCCGCCGCCGCCGTCCCCATTGTTCCGCTGAAATAAAACTCCCCCTTCCCCCTCCGGCCCCCTCCCCGGCGGTCGTCGGGGCTTAATCCGCGGTGGTGGCGGCGGCGGCGGGCGGGGTGGCGGGGGGGGGGGTGGGGAGGTGGCTTATTCCGCACGGCCGCGGTGAGGCGGCGGGGGCTCCCGGGCGGCGCGTCCGCCAGCCCGCCCGCCACACGGCGGTAGCCTGGGACGGCGCCCGGCCGCTCTGCCGGGGTCACCCAAGCACTTAATTTCTCTCCCCCGCTTTGCGTTGCAGATGTAGGAATGAGGGTCGGAGCGGAATACCAGGCGCGCATTCCTGACTTCGAGCCCGGTAAATGGCTTTTCGGCTGTAACCTGACGTCCTGCCGCCTCCCTCCCGCGGCGGGAGGGATGGGTTCGGGGCTGGGGTGGGCTCGGCTCGGTGCTCTCCCGGCGGCGGCCGCGGGGCTTGTGTTTTATTTTGCTTTAGAGCCTTTGTGTCGGCGGCGGGAGGCTGGCGGGGGCAGCGGCCGCTCTCCGTGCACCCGGGGGCGGGGGGGACATCACGGTGGGAAATTTTCACTTCACGATCAGCCGTATTATGTGTATCCGTCGGGAGGCGGCGAAGCAGAAAAAGGTTGGATGCTCTTTTTTTTTTTTTTTTTTTTCCCCCTTTTACCATAACGCGTATAATACGTTAACGAGGTGATTTAAAAATATTTGGTGATGGCCGTTCTGGGGCACGGGTGGGAAGCGATGCGCCTTGTGGAAGCAGAGCGGACCTGGCTGCGGGGTCGGGGGGAAGATGCGCTCGGTGGGAAACTCCTTGCCCCCGGTTTTGTGTGCTGTAGTAGCCTCGCTAGCCCCGCCGTTGCAGGGCTGAGCTGCTCTCCTCCGCCTTTCTCACCCAGCCCCGCCCCGAGGAATACTGGGTACGCTCGTGTAGCCTGGTACTCGCTTTTAGCGAGTTAATTGCTAGAATGCGGTCTTGCGTTACTACACTGAGCAGTGAGGCCGTAGGAGCGTTTATCAGCGTTGCTGTAGTGGTCAGATGAAGCCTATCTACTTTCCTGTTCTCCAAACAGGCTCCATTGGTGTCAGATGATTTCCTACCGGAAGAGGATTGGGCCAGAGCTTCTCACATAGTGCCTCAGAAAGCTGGAGCGAGCCCCTCTTGATGGGCGCAAGTCCCCACAGGCCAAAGAAAAGGCCGGGGGAAAGAAAGGGGGAGGGTGGGATTAAATGGATGCGTGATCTTGGCATAAGGGAATGCCTTTCCCCTAGTAAGGAGCGCGTAGTCTAGGTCTCTTTGTTAATAAGACTAACCGTTTACACCCTTTATTTTTACATTGCCTACCTAAAAATAAACATAAATAAAAATGATCGTTTCTAATGTGCAGCCTGGGCTTGTTTTTCCTACAGGCCAGTTAAATTAGAAAAACACATAGTGTTTGTTTTTCTTTTGATTAAAAAAGCTCTTCACCCCTTTTAGGACAAGTGAGGTTCTGTGGTTTGAGTTTTGTAAACTATATATGCAATAGTATCATTGCATTTGTAACTAGAGAATTAATTTTATACTCTCTTATAACCAGACTTTAGAGCTCCTAAGTGTTCTTAGGGTGTGGAGTTCAATTGATGCTCCTTTTCTCAATAACTGGGATTAATATATGCTCCTTTTCTTTATCAGTTTCCTTACTGATGGAAATCTTTCTTTAATAAATTTTGTGTAAGAGTTATAATGTATAGTATTGTTCTTCTTAGTGTGTGTATTTTGATTACTAGGGCAAGAAGATAGTAACTTTTTTTGGAACACCTAAGTCTTTTATAAAATAATAACTTTAAAAAAAGTCCATAAAGTGTAAAAGTACAATACATACCATGTTAGCAGATTGGTTGTCTGAGGAGATCTCGGCAAGATCTCATGATTTCATCCGTTTTTTTTTTCCCTGATGAATCTTGAGGCACCATTTTTTAGAGATGGAAGTAACACTGGACAAAAAGCTGTGCTCTTACCATAGCTACACTTAGATTGTTTATTTTTTTTGTATCAAACGATGTAATGGACACTCCATCATAATTGTAGGTTTGCATGTATGGACATAGGCACTATCGCTAATTTACTAACCTTCATGCTGTTTCTTCTTGGAATTGTTTTAATACCATTTTTTGAGGGTTTTCCAGAGGGTTTGTTTTTTTTTTTTAACCCCCTTAAATAGGTGAGAGAAGGGAATCAATAATGAATGAAACTAGACAGAAGTCTAAGATACAAAGTCAGCCCTCTGGTACACACAGAGAATACAAAAATGAGTAGAATAAATACTAATCCTTTGACCTCACTGAGCTTGTGTTTAAAAATATTCATAAGCAATGCTCTGACAATACACTGAGGAACAAAGCATCCATGATTAAAGTTGTGATGGTAGTAAACACGTTTTTTAAGCTGAGTTCATGTATAAAATTGTTTAAAGAAAAAGTGAATCAACTGTTTGTCAGTGTCTCTTGGAAGAAGTGGATTGTGGTTGGAAGTGTCAATTAGGAGAAGTTAGTTTAAACATACACTTTCTTACCCCTTCCCTACCATCCCCTTCTTACAAGCAAGGCTTCAGATAGAGCTGTAGGGAAACAGCATTTTTAATTGTCACCCCCCAATTGTCACTAGATACTACTGCAATTTTCTCACTGCAAAAACGGTTTTAATAAAATAAAAATCCTAGATCTCCTTACCTAATTTACTGAGTTAATAAACCATCTCCTGCACTCCAGATTTTTGTCTCCTCCTGCTGGTTTTCCTATAGTACTTTATATTCTTGAGGTGAAATTGTTTCTCCTTCTACTTTCTGACCCACCTATAGATGTAGCAGGATTTTACAGAGCTGGTATCCTTATGGGCTGTTTGCATTCTCGTGGAAAGCATAGTGGAGAATGCCATCGCTGGAGATGTGCCATACTGGTGTGTCATCCACACATGAGATGACTGCTAGAGAAGTTTTATTCTACTAGGATTTGGACTTCTCAAAGGCTTTAGTATGAATTTTGCTTACTTAATGCTGAAATATTTCCAGTTTACCCTCTTCTCAGGCCCATGGGGCACTTTCAGGAAGAATGTTTAATACTATTTAAGGTCACTTATGGATTCCATTTCTGTGTATCACCTTATAACTTTTCTCCCTATAGTCTTCCTATATGAAAACAGGCTTTCTTAAATTGAAATTATTAAATGGTGTGGTGATATATATAAAATTTTCCATTTATTCCATGCCATCTGTCCTCACATTCCCTGATTGATAATTTTTTACTTTTTTAAGATTTCCAGTACTTTATTGTAGAAACTTAGTTCTTCCTCCTGTTAGTTTCTGTGGTTCTGTTCCTACTCTCAAAGCTTAGTCTTAAGCAGGTGATGGTACTATGTATGCTGGAAAACAAGAGACTTTTAAATTGCCATGCTGCCCCACAGTGCCCTTATTAGGTCTTGTATGCTTCCAGAGTTTCATTTTATTCTCGGTACTTAGTGTCGTGTACAGAACAGCATCTTCCACGTGTGCCTAACTTCTAACGCTAAGCCGAAATTTACAAAGTGTCAGTTTTCTGCTACTGTTTCTCTCTTCTGGAAGCAGTGGAGAGTGCCTCTGGGTCATCTTCGGCTAGTCCCTTTTTCTAAGTGGTATCAGCAGAGGAGTGCAGTAGCTGAAGTACAGAAAGCTTTTCCTAAGTGGCTTGAATGTGGGATTTGGGCAGGGGGAAACGTTATATTTGAGATGTAGCTTATGGTCTTTTTCTTCCTTACTGGCTTACAACTCTGCTCTTCTGACATGCTTTGGTTAACGTGTTGTCTGGTATTTCCAGTCACTGTCTGTAGTAAGAATGGATCTTGCAGATAAAGATCATGTTGCCCTTGAGGTACAACACAGACTTTTTGAGGGGCGAGTGCTGATCCCTTGAATACTTGGGGCACAAAGGACAAGAAGCGGTTCTCATAAAGGTAGATCATGGTCCTGCATATAGGATCTGTGTACTGTAGCTATGGACATCCTGTGTTGAGGACAGGATACCTTTCTTCCAGCACAGACCTACCTGTATGCATCCCATCCTTCCTTCATCATCCTTGCTGTCCTTTTGGCAGTGTGAAGATGCCACCTGAAAGGAAACAGTTGGCTGATTCCTGCTGGAGAAACAGCACAGCTTCATAAGGGGGTGTTCTGGTGGGAGCTGCTTGTTAGTCACGCGAGGGTGGCACCTCAATAGGGGAGTGTCACCGCATACATGATCTCTTGTGGGCGCAAATGATAGGACTCTGAAACTTAAGTTTTTTCACTTTAATACTTGAATATTCAATAGCTGATAATGTCCATAATATCCACTTGTCTGCAGGTGTCTGGTATTTTTTTCAGAAGGAAAAAATGAGGGTATGCTCATGTTAAGTTTAGACATTTCTTGCTCACAACCTGAGTTCTGATGCATTCTTTAGTGGTTCTGTTTTCTCCTCATTTCATAGTTGAAGAGTAGAGTACAGGATAGCAGTCATTTACTTGTGATAAAAACTGCGTGGACAACAGTAATGTTGTGCCTCTAACGTGTTCATGAAATGAACATGAAATACTCATGAAATGTGTATTTCTTCATGAAATACTGCATTTTTAATGACTGAAAATGGCATGCTTTTTTGTTCTAAACTAGAATGTTATGTTAAGGAATTTGTTCTTATATACCAAAACCCTTTCAGAGTTTAGTACTGCTTATGCCTTGAAACTGGTGCTTTATGAATGTATGTACATTTTAACTTGTTACACAGTTTATGGTGCATTTAGGTTATCTGTCTTGCACATCTCATTTGGAAGACAATTGAGTTCTTTCAATTTTTCTTAATTAACTGGTTTTCAAGATCACAGTCGTAAGGGATCTAAAGATTGCAAAGATGATAGCAAATACAAAACACTGCCAAACTAAAGAGGGAAGAGCAACAAAACATAGTACATAATTAGAAAGCACTTCGTTGTTCTCTTTCCCAAAGCATTGATTTGTTTTGTTTTGTTTCCTTCAACAAGATGTAGAACCTAAATGTAAAGTGTGGAAGCTTAAAATGGAGTGAAAAGTTATTTGTTTCACTGAATAAAATAATCTGTCCTTCTCCAAGAAGGATTCGAAGAAAGTTCCTCTGAGGGTGATTCCTCAAGGAATTCATACTGACACAAGTGTAAATGCTCCAGTTGTTGAGCAATGTCTTAGCAAGATAAACTGTTGTAAACAAATAGATTGTAAGGGGCTTTATGCAGTAGCATAAAAGTACTTCATAACAAATAACTTAGTTAATGCTTTCCCAGTATTGGGGAATTTTCTTTTCTTTTACAGCATCAAAATCAAAGACTCTGTGATTTAGTGCTTTGTACAAAGTTGCATCAGTTTTGCAAAAATTGCTCTGTCCTGATAGGTTAGGTAACTTGGACTGCTCCCCTTGCTACATTGAGGTGGAGGTGAAGCACAAACAAAACAAACAGGAAAAAAACAATGCCCCCCAAAACCAACCAAACAAAAAAAGATTACTTTTACACCTAACTACTTTCTACAGCTCCACAATTTGATTGGCTATGAATATCAAAATTACATGGCTATGAAAATCAATACTAGACAGAGAGAGATGAACAGAATTTTTTCTGGCATGGTTGTTAGTATAGTTCCTTGTTGAAAGGATCAGGGAAGGTCACTGTATTCTACCCTCTGTCTCACTTTTTTTGTTGTTTTAAGGAAGCCTAACTTAACACAGTAGATCCTGATACTCCTATGATGGTGATAAGTGTTAAAGTACTAATAGACAATCATAACTTCTGGAGGACTCTTCCAACACAAGTACCTCTAAATTTTGCATCCGTGAAAACTTTAGCAATGTGCTTTAATGCTCCAATTGTGGTAACCAGGATCCTGTCTAATATCCAGTTATGACTGAACCTCATAAGAGTAGTGTTCAAATTCAGCCTATTGATGTCTTAAGGAAATAATGTGGAAGTAATGATTCCCTCCCCTCCTTCCCTTAGTAGCTGGGCTGGGCTTCTTAATATGTTTGACTCTTACTTACTGTCCCATTAATAGTTGTTCTCTAGGTCATATTTATAAATACTGAGATTTACTTGTTTTTTTTACAGGTGCCACAAAATATACTGATAAAGATAATGGAGGGATGCTTGTATGGTCTCCATATCATAATATTCCAGATGCCAAGTGTAAGTCCTTCCCTGCTTAGGAATTTGGATGCTTAAGTGTAACTAAATAACTGTTTCTGCTGCCTGTTCACTTTTTATTTTACACACAGTGAAACTGCAAATTAGTGAATTAAACACAAAGCTTCTCTTTTATTTTTTTATTTAGAGAACTCCGGGGAAAGGAAAGATCACCTTCTCTTATTTTATAGTGAAGTCTTTGTTTCAAATCACACTGCCTGTGTTGTATCATCATCAGTGTCTGTGAAACCCTTAGTTATTAATAAAAGAATAAAATATCTAATCATGAGGAACTTGCTGGTCTAAATTTCTAGGAGAAGAAGTTGCAGTGGATAAATTCAGAAAAGATGTGTTGAGGGCCAGTTCAAGGGGAAATTATTATTGCTGTCTTATCAGGAAAAACTGAGCATTTTCTCCCTTCAAAAGTGATCTGAAATACATGAGTCATCTGATTAAATAGATAATTGATCACATTTAATCTAGTTTAAACCTACCTCCTATGCTAGAATTTCCCATGTGTAATATAGGGGAGTACACTTCAAGGATGCAGTCATGAGAACCTGGTCCTCAGGACAGTTTCTACCTATTACCAGTAGTTAGAGGTTTGTGTCTCTCTACAGCTGAGGGGACATACCTTCTACTACTGCAGAACAATTAGAAATAAAATACTCTACAACTATGATTATGGAATGCTCTCTTCATTCCTTTAACGTACAATTAACTCTTTGTTGCAACAGTTCATGGCAAGGACATCTCTGCTCCATTTGAATAATGAGGATATAATTATTTCCTTTTCTCAATCATGCTTCCTTTCAACTCCCTTTGGTTGACACTTAATTGTGAACTGTAGATGCTGAATGGGAAGAGTTTGTTTCTTTAAAGATAAAAAGAGTACCCATTGAAGATCAAAACTAGCAAGACTTAATTGCAAAATGATGGAAAGTGTTCAACTCAAAGCTGGCTCTAGTATGGCCAAATATGATTTAAAAAATATGTTATTGGTGAATTTGATGATTGTATTATGGAATTTTCATATTCTCTACTGAAAACTTACTTCATGCCATGGTGAAAATTAATGTTGGTCAGTGAAAATTGCATTAATATCAAGGATATGCACAATCATTGATCTAAGATCTCTTTACATTAATTTCTGACATGTTTGGGAATACAAACAGTAGAAATAGTTCAATTTAAAACTAACCCAGGTGTCTGGACACCCCCACCCCTGCAACCCGCAGTGTGTCTTTGTTCTTAAGAGTGGGTTCCAAGAAGACATACCCTTTCAATAACCAGCTAGTCTCTGATTTAAATCAATAAATGGTGAGCCTCTGTGGCTTTGTTGTAGTAAAATGTGAAAGAAAGTATCTTTTTCACTGAGAATTAGCTTCTGTAAAAAGTTTATACAATTAAATGTTGGATTAAAGACAGTGGGCTCATTTATTATTAATAAAGCTATGAATGTGTTTTAACATTTTGGGGGACCTGGGCCTGTGCAGTGTATTAAAGCATGGGAAGACTTTTTTCCAATGTTAGACGGCTAATTCTGTGTCACCTTATAGCAGAACTAAAAGTACTAAAGAATAATTCTGACATTGCTTTGTTACAGTGGATGAATATATAGCAATAGCAAAGGAAAAACATGGATACAATGTGGAACAGGTAAGTGCTGTGAAATGAGAGTGCTCATTTAAAGGATCTTTTAATATAAAAGTATAACACAACTCTTTTTTTTTTTTCCCCTTGGTTACCATTAATTAACGCTGTTTCTCTTCAGGCACGGCAGCAAACACTGCAGTTAAATGGATCTGCATACAGTTGTGGTCTGGATTCTCTGCAAAAGATTGAGCTCTTTGTTTTCATGACATGCTCAGCTTGTAATGTGCACTTTTGAAAGGTTTGGTATGTTTCTTGATACACTGGGCATGTCATGCAATTGTGTGTGTATATTTAGCTAAAGAATTTCTTAGGAAAGCAGCTTACAAATTTAATGTTTAATATTATAATTCAAATATGGTACACTTTTGAACCACTAATGGCGATAGGGATGGCACTGGAAAGGTTTCTTGCATATTTAAAAAAAAAAAAGAGGCAAACCAACTTTCAGTGTTTTCTCAGAGGCAGGAAAAGAGAATTAAATTCTGGGTTTGAGAGTAACAAACAAGTTCACTTTTTTTTTTAATAACCTTTAGTCATTATCCCTTAAAAAGTACAGGATAAAATGTTGCTGGTCTGCACTTAGTTCTATTGCAATTTTCTTCAGAAATTAACCAATTTATCTAAAAGTGAGATTATGTATTGCAAAAAAAATATTTGATGTACAAGTGGAAACAAGTTGTATGATCAAGTTTTGGAGGATGGAAGCTCATAATAGCAAAGACTTGCTAGTCAACTGCTGTCTGAAAAAGAGGCTGCCAGTGTTACCATGTCCAGAATACCTGCAGTTTGGTGATGTTTGTTTATGGCTTGGCTTTTGTTAGGGAAGAGAGGGAACTGAGGGATCTCAAAATAAGTCTGCAAAAAAGACTGATTTTCAAAACAACTTCTGGTACAAAATATTTGTAGACTGTTCACAGTGGAATAGAAATTATCTTTCAAGAGGTGCTTGTCACTTGCCATTTTAACAAGACAAGAGGTTTGCTACGTCCAGGTTATTAGAATACTTGAAATCAGGGTTTTGGAAAGCTGATGAACAGCTGGTGATCATGTCTGCACTATGTGGTTGAAACTGAGTGGATTACATTTCCCAATTCCCATGCCAGACTTGACGTCAAATCTGTCATTGATTGTCTGGCAGAAAATGTAATCAGCATAAAATTCTTTAAGAATATCGAGAAATTAAAGTATGTAAGAAAGTATGTTTAAATTTCCATTCCTTATTAGGTGCACGTGACATGGAAGTGGCCGTGCTGTTATTTGTGGATCAGAGAGTTGTAGAAAGACCACTCTCACTTTGAACTTTCAGACTTGCATTTTGGATGATCCTCTGGCTGCTGAAAAGTATTTTTATTTTCTTTTTTGAGTGGGCTGGTAATAAAGGCCTGAAGATCTATAAGGAATGGAGTAGGTGATACATGCTTGTAAAGGAAGAAAGCAGGTCAGATTTGAGCCTATCAGCCTAGTTCATGCTACTTCAGAATGACTGCTGTCGTGCCAACCTTAAATTGTCTAGCTTTCATACCTTTAATGAAGTATACATGTACCCACTCTACATATAGTCTCCAAAGAGAATTTTGTAACTTATAGTACGTAGCCAATAAAAATGTATATACATTTTGAGAAAGTGTTCTGGTAGTCAAATTTTAATTTAAATAAGTAAATTGCCTTTTTTTTATTTAACTTGTCTCAGCATTTTAGAAAGTTGACTAAATCCAAAAAGGGACTATTTCTTTTCAAAGGCTCTCGGCATGTTGTTCTGGCATAAACACAATATTGAGAAGTCCCTTGCGGATCTCCCTAACTTCACTCCTTTCCCTGATGAATGGACAGTTGAAGACAAAGTCCTATTTGAACAAGCATTTAGCTTCCATGGAAAGAGCTTTCACAGAATCCAGCAAATGGTAAAGTAATATTTTAATCAGAAGTATTAAACAGTTCAGATGCACTAAGAACAAAGGCTCCTGTTTGGCTAAAATTTCATGTTGATTTCTGTGTAAAAGCTTCAGGAACAACCTTGAATATAAGATTTAAGTTAATTTCATCATGTTTATTGGACCTATAGCTTTTTCACTCTTAATAAAAAAAGCCTTTCTCCCCCTTCCCCATTTTTTAAAAATGTATACGAAATACATCCCTCCTTCCATCTCATCCATGCATTTAAAATATTTGGGTAAAGGTGGTTGTAAATAGAGCAGAATTATAATCTTGGGTGGAATTTTAATTTTTAGAAGTATTAATATGTTAATGAATTCTTCTAGCTTCCAGACAAGACTATTGCAAGCCTTGTAAAATATTACTATTCTTGGAAAAAAACTCGCTCTAGGACAAGTTTGATGGATCGTCAGGCTCGAAAACTAGCTAATAGAAATAATCAAGGTGACAGGTAAGTTTTATATGCTGAAGTAGCTAACCAGAGACTGAAGTCTTTCTAGGTAGAGATGTCAGTGTAATTTCGAGCCATTATGTTTTGGTGTGAACCATGGTTTTAGGTTTGAGCATCTGTGGTGATGTCTCTACTTTTAGCAAGGGGTTTGGTATCTGTGCTTTAAGAACTATATCACTCCAGTCAGTGTGAGTTGTCATACCACACTTGAGTGCTTTAATGGATAACTGTAAAAACAAGGTTTAATAAAATTTGAAGTCTGGGAATGCGGTTTAGAAATAATGCTTTATTTGAGAAGTCTAACCCTATATTATTGTGTGGGGAGGAGACTGTTGTTGTGGGTGTGGGGGTTTTCTGGGTTTTTTTGTTTGGGTTTTTTTGAACTAGAATGGAATTAAACCAAAAGATCAACCACTGTAAAGAGCTGCAGCAGTTAGAATGCCCAAGTACTGTTTCATAACAAAACTTTATATAGAATCTTATTGGAGACTTAGAACCACTATCAGTCAAAGAGAATTAGAGCTCAAAATAGTTTTAAACTGAGTAGAAGGGAATGACGTTTCCCCTAGTTACTATGAAATTAAAATTATATTGCATTTAGCATACTTGAGTATTAACTTGCACTTTTAAAAGGTGATTTAATATGTTGAATATATAAGTAACATAATAGTGTTTATATTGGAAAGTATGATTTTACATCTACAGAAAACTGCCTAGCCAGAACAAAAGGGTCTATTTAATAATATGTTATCGAAAAGAACTCCTGAAATCTAAAATTCATATGCTTACTTAGTGACCCTATAGCTCAAAAATTACAGAAGAAAATCAATTTGCTTCTAATACAGCATTTTGGGGTTCTTTGTAATAAGGAGAAATTTTTGTGGTGTTTTTACATTAATTTATTGAGAAATTATGTTGTGTGAATGACTGGATTGGACTCGACTAAACTAACTGTTATCTTTTCAACCTTTTCTCTTTGATTTAATTCAGAAGATTTCAATCCCTGCCCCTCCCCCCCCCTTCCCCCCCCCCCCAATTGCTAGATCTTGAGCACTTTGGTGAAGAAGCAGTCCTGTTTTCCCATCTTATATTGTCCCCTTTTGCTCCCTGCAGACTTCAACAAGGGTTTATTCATCCACCTGGTGCAGTGGTTTGAAAATTGATCTATTAAAACTAACGTGGCAAATAAAAGGTTATTTCTAGCCTTGGTATAGTTAACCATGTAAATGTTCATGCTGGCACGAGTGGTTGAATTGAAGAAAGGTGACACCAAATTTTTTGGCAGCAGAACCAGCACTGCTTAAAGTAATTTTGAAACTACACTTTAGGATTACTTGTTTATCATAGTCATTATTAGAATTTAATAAAGGAAATATGTTTGTAACAGCTCTCTTTTGAAAACTACAAATAACTTTGAGATGCCATATACTTAGATATTTTAGAGTAGATAATTCTGTCTTACCCAGATATATATTTATGTTTGGGGTTTAAAAATAGATAAAATGACCAGCTTCTTATAATCTGTCCTCAGTGATGATGACGTAGAAGAAGCTCATCCAATGGATGGAAATGATAGTGATTATGATCCCAAAAAAGAAGCCAAAAAGGAGGTAACAGATAGCTTAACGGTGAATGTCAGTTTGTTTGTTTTCTGTGAATATATTACTGTTAAGATATGACTTGTGGTAAAGAGGTTTAGCTTGCAGCCTGCTGAAATCACAGGGTTTTTAGATGATCACGATCTTTGCAACTTCTGATTGAAACAAAATTTTATCATATATTTTTGCTGTTCTGTGGACATAAATGCATCTCTCTTTACCTTCATTATCCCCTGAGAGATCTTCAAGTTTTAGAAGAGATGTATGCTATCGCAACCTGGTAAAACAACATTCCCCCTGCCTCTGCCTTGTTAATATGTGTACAGTTTTACTGGTTGTAAATTATTGGAATCTAAATGTTTTCTTTGCGTTTTAAAATTAAATTACATTTTTCCAAGAATAACTTTTTTGTTCTTTCAAAGCCACCGTGAGGTTATGCATTTCAACTAATAGGTGGCTTTATTGAGACACTTTCTACTAATAAATGTAGAGAAAAACATTTTTGTCTCCTCTAATGAGCACTTACTATTAGCTTTACAGAAAGTGCTGTGTTTGGAGTATGTTCAGGTTTTTGAGTTTTTTGGGGTTCTTTTGGTAAATGTTAAGTTAATTATGAACAGGACTAGAAAAACAGTTAAGTGTGTAAACCTTTGATTGTTTCTTTGATCAACTTAATGCATTTCTGATTTTCCTAAAATGGGACAGTCCATGCTTCTTGAGTATGTGGGAGGAGAGGTAGTGCAAAAGCTCAACATTCCCATGAAGTGGTACCTGGGATTATTAGTAAAACTTCAGTTTTACCAAAATTGATGTTGAGTAAGAGACTGGTAGGTTAGATTCCATTCTCAGCTTTGCAGTGACCTTCAATATATTGCTTTATCTAACTCTCTCAGGGGTAAAAAAAAAAAAAAAAAAAAAAAAAAAAAGGACGATTACAATAACCCCTTTCTGTAAAACAGTTTGAAATTTTTATTTTTTTTTACATACGTTTTTTAGAACTTGGAATGGCGCAAGGTCTAATAATGAACCTTTTCACTTTTCATTCTGCTGTTGTAACAATGTTCTTGCAATCTGTTGATTTGAGTTGCTGCCTAAGCCACTTCTATATAAGGGCTATTTTGTTCAATTTACTTTCGTTGGTTATTGTTCGAATCACTACACGCAGTCCGGAATGAAAGTAGTGTGTTCACAGACTTCTAGGAACAGGACAAATAGGTTTGCAGTTTCTGATGAGCTATTTGGATCTATGTAAGATAATTTCATGATCTAATATTTCTGGTAGGATTTGCGTACTTTCACTTCCTAAGCAAGATATAAACTGAGTAGGCTACTTGAACACACAGAGCAATGGGAACTTTCTGTTACCAGACAAAACTAAAACAAGCCAAACACTTCTAGCTTGGCAAGACAAAAGCTTGAGAGAATATTTTCATTTTAAATCCAGATTGAACGGACAGGAACTGCAATGTCATACTGGAAGAGCAGTGCAGAACCAAAAAACAAATGGTATAAATGGGCCAGAAGTAAACCTGACCTTGGAATTTTTAGATGGCAAAGATGTAAGGCTCTATAGCAACTTCCCAAGGAAAAGCAAATACCTTAAGTGCTTTTAAGATGGTCTCTCTGAAGTCTGTGAACTGGATTAAGATGTTACATTAGCTGGGAAGAGGATATGGCAGAAGGTCAAACATAATAGAGCAAAATTCTGTTTGCTGATCTGTACTAATGCTACAGAACATAATAATGGCTGCTGCAATTTGTTGTCTCTTCACTGTGATCAGAAGACCACCTCCTCTTAACCTGCATGGATACCAGCAGGGAGGAGCAGTAGGGAGCCACTTGAAGTAGCAAAAAGCCTGAATCCCATCTCTGTTCTGGTAGTAAGCATTGCTTTGAATTGGAAAATTCTTGCAGGGAAAGTCATTTTTGCTCCTCGACTCCTGGTCTGTAGGGGACCTACCTGGTTGCTCTGTGGGAGTCACATACCTGCAGACTAGCTGTTGTGCAGCAGTGCCCATTGAAGACAAAGCTGAAATTTTTAGGTGTCCAAACATATCAAAACACAAGTTACAAAGACTTCGTCTCCTCTTTGCTATCCCTTTCCACTTCAAAAAAGCAAACAACAAAGGCTTCAGTTTGCTAAATTACATGGATTTTTGTAATGACTGCAAAAGTACATCCATCCTCTCTCTTCCAAACCTCAAATCCTGTCCCAAAGCAAATAGCACTATCGCTTTCCATAGAGTGCTTGCAGCAGGGAAAAGTGTCATCTTGCATTCTTGCCTGTCCTCGTTGGCTTTCATTCTTCTCCCCTGGTCTTCACCTGAGCTCTTCATATCTGACCAGGAATAAATGTGTAAATTCACTGATTACTTGGTTTAAACATGTAATATATATATTCTTTCCTTCTGCATACATAAGAGGTTCTCAATTTTTTCCCTCTTTCACAGCATTCACACTGTGATTTCTATACCATTTATTGTATTTTCAGTCATGTTGAAAAAAAAAAGGTTTTGAAAACTGACCTTTCTAAGACTAATGCAGGCTTATCCAGCAAATGACTGGTATGCTCCATCAGCTCATCTGCAAGACTTAGTTTGGATTCTACATGCAGAGGAGGATGTTAGCTTAGGTTTTCTTTGTCTTAAATATGACATTACAATGTTATGTGATACTTTATTCTTTATTAAAGTTGTATACAAGATACTGTTATTCTTTAATGATTTATTTCTTGTAAATTAAAGGGCACTAATGAGCAGCCTGTTCAGACCAGCAAAATAGGTCTGGGTAGAAGAGAGTATCAGAGCTTGCAGCATCGCCACCATTCTCAGCGTTCCAAATGTCGTCCACCAAAAGGCATGTACCTGACCCAGGAAGATGTGATAGCTGTTTCCTGTAGTCCCAATGCAGCCAACACAATTCTTAGACAGCTGGATATGGAACTAATCTCATTAAAGCGACAGGTACCATGGGTTATTGGTCTTGTTCTGTTTTCGTCTCAGATTGTTCTGATTGTAATGATTTTGAAGATTATCCGTGAAGATTCTGAAACTTCTTTAATGTGAGTCTTCCTAACTTTGTTCCACAGTTATCACCAGAAATGCTGGACACTAGCTGACTAGCTATTCTTCAGTTTTGTTTTTTATGTTCATCTGCTCTTGTGGATAACATTAAACAAGATGACTTCCATTTTTTTAAAAAAAAAAAAAAGGGAGGGGGGAAGTATGGCATGAAAACAATGTTATAGACTCGGGGACAGGAGAAAACTCAAGTCGCATTTGATTTGGATTTTTTAAGTTTGTTATAAGTATTTGTGTGACAAGTGAGAATAAGAGCAATGAAGTAGAGGAAGTTACATTTGTTATGCTTAAAATTGTAGCTGTTTTTCTGGATGTCCTTCCCGACATACCATGAAAGTATGGGGGACGGAATTCATGGGCCTAGTTAGTTCTCTGTTTGAATTGATGAGCTTTCTACTTCTTACTAAATTTAGAAAATCTTTGTGGTCTTCACCTTTAAGAGGACAATGGCCTGCATCCTTAGCATGAAGAAGTTAACTGTTGGCACTTAAAGTTGAAACACAGAATCTATTCAGCTTCTAAGCATACAGCAGTACGTGCATGCTTGCCTTCTAGGAGCGATGGGGCTACAAAGTCAAGGCTTATCTCCTGGAGTTTCTGCCTCCTTATAGACCACTAAGAGCTGCCATGTTGCAAAATCATGGAGTGAATAAAGGGTTTCAAGGGTTTTCTGCTCCCTTGTATTCTTTTACAGGAGAAATATGCTTCTTTCTGTCACAGCAGGACTCTGTGGCTAAATAGCATAGGTGGGTTTCACCTTTAGCCTAAGTGTAGGTGAGTTACAACCTTGAGGTTGTGTTTCTCTTTTTTTCTTGCAGCGATCTCAGAGATGCAGCCTTTGGAATCTCGCACTGAGTTGTCTGCTTTTGTGTCCGTACTTAAGAACAGTTGTAATAGCTGTGCACCATAGTATGCAAAACTGTCTTCTTACCTATGTTACCTTATGTGCATTGCTGTCAGGTTTAAATGGTTAATAGACATGTATATGTACAATCTGGAAGCTCTCTCCTTTTACAGACTAAGATATTTTATTTAAATATTTTAAATCATTTCAAGAATCATCCTTAAAGGAAATCATGATGACCAAAGGTCAATAAAAAGCAGTCTGTCAGAAGGAACTATCTGGAAACATCTCATAAATCTCTTTTTTTTTCCCCAAAGTGTTTTTTGGAGAAGTAAGAAGTTAATGTATACACTACATCTCACTTAGATTTCTAAGAATCAAGTTTTGTGTCTAGAATATTCTGCATTCTTCTTAAAGAACAAATGCATCATTATCAAAACTTGTTTGTTATGTCCTACTTTTAATATTCCTGCAGGCAAACTGTTCTTTTGAAAGACTGGCTTAAATATTTTTCTCTCCACAGTAAACTCTGCTGTATTTTTTTTAATTTTTTCTTTTTTGAAAACAGTTAAAAGTAGTGAAGCCTTAAACCATAATATTTCTCTTTCTAACTTAGGAGGTACACTTGTGGCAATCCTAGTGAAGATATATGTGTAAAGTGACCAACTTTCTTTGTGGAGCTGATTAACTTTGTTGTTTTTGACCAAGGTTCAAAATGCTAAGCAAGTAAACAGTGCACTTAAACAGAAAATGGAAGGCGGCATTGAAGAATTCAAACCTCCTGAGGTAAATCAGAATAAATATTAGACCTTGTGGCCTTGCACTTACGTTAGTGGGAAGCTACAGAAATGTGTTTTGCTGCAGCATAGTGTTTGCATTTCAGCAGCAGCTTAAACAGGATCCATTGAATTACAAGCAGGGGTGAGTCTGGCTTCTTTACAAGAAATTAGTGGTAGGCTTTTTTTTTATGACAACTGGCTGAATAAAGAAGTAGAAAAAAATGAAATGTCATGTCCGTTCATGACAATAGGGAGCTGAAATTGAGCCCTGATATATGGGGTTTTTTTTCTGATTAAAAGCAGATAATGTAGATTGCTAGCAGTAAATTCTATGTTCTGTGTGAAAACATGACTATATATACATTTGGGCATCCAAAGTGAATGATTTATTACAACTGAAGTTCTCTTTTTGCTTGTTTTAAAGGCTTGGATGTGAAACATAACGAGAATGCAAAACACTCCAGACACTAAGTCCTAATAGTTTAGATAAATGTAACTATAAATTCAAATTCTGTCTGCATAAAGATCATTAGCTTGTGCATAAGTTATGATGTAGCTGATATTAAGAACTGCAATAAAACAGAGGAGAAAACTATTGGTGTAGTCCTAAGGTCAAATCCTTAAATGCTACTTCCTCTTCATGAAAGCAATCTTAAACTATAAATTTATGGCTTATAAGCAAGATATTTTTATCTATGTTACAAAATGTAGTGCATTCTGATGCTCAGATATTTTGCAGCTGTTGAAACATTTTAATGATCTTTGTGCCATTTTTCTAATTTTAATAGTCTAATCAGAAAATCAATGCCCGTTGGACCACAGAAGAGCAGCTTCTTGCAGTACAAGGTATGTTAATAGTAGTAGCGACTTGAAATCCAATGCAAAGGATTTGAAGAGGTACTCAGGCTTATGTTTGTATTTCCCTCTAATGAAAAACTGAACTTTATCCGGTCTTACAAGAAAGTCACTGGGAAAACAGCAAAACTAGTGAGAATATTTAGGGCATTCATTCAAGCAACATGACACTAGTCTTTCAGTTAACCATATTAAATCTCAAATAGAAAAGCTAGGCTGGGTTTAACAACTGTAGCAGTACCAAAAAGTCCCTTCAGTCATCTTCTAAGTCACCTTACATGAATGTCTCTAAAGTGGAAAACTGAAGTAATAATTGAAGTAATAAAATTTGAAGCAAACACTTATTGAGACATCACTCCGTATTCTTGAAGTAGGAAAAAGCAGAAGTAAAACTGCTTTACAGTTACTTTTCTCTGTTCATGAGGGAATAAAAGAGCAGGTATCTACCCAGTGGAAGGCTTTTAAGAGTCTGAAGCTGGATATGGATACTCGGCTAACAGTCTTATTTAAGAAAACCCAACATTTTCTAGTAGGCTATTGATACAGCTAATTTGCAGTTATTTCATTTATATGAAGGAAAACTGACTCTTGTCTTGCTTTAACATGCACTGCCTAATCAAGGAACATGCAAAGGAAATATCTGGAGAGCCTAATGTTGTCTTGAAGACACTCTATATTGACTCACTTCTATGGATCATCTTTTTTAAGATAATATAATCAGCTCAGTTATACACATCTGCTTTATTTCTCTGTATTCTTCACCTTTAAAATGAAAGACTGAACTTTAGTATAAAACCTTCAGTTAGATCAGGATATCAGTGTAAAGTTGTCAGATGTGCCACACCTGGTAGGTTTTAGCTAGATGACTGAACCTACAGTTAGGTTTATTTTGAAGTGTGAATGGAAGTGCTGAAGAGCATGGTGTGTCTGAAGTCATGCCTCTCAACTTACATGACTCGGACTGGGATTTGCATCTCCAAACCGTTTTCTGTCCTAAGTTCATCCTCTCAGTATTGCTAACAAGCTCACTTTTTTTATTTTGTTCCCAAATGCAACTGAAGGACATGCCTATTTTTAATATGATAGTCTAGTAAGTAGAATGCTTGCTGGGGACATGGGGACAATCCAGGTTCATTGTGCCTGCCTTAGCCTGAAAGGATTCAGACCATCTTGCATTTTCATAGTTTAGTTATCAGAGCTCTCACTAAGCATCAGTTTGGGACGCAGTAAGAATGCATTTAGCTTTTCTTAAGCTATGGCACTATGTGACAGACAAGGTAAATAATAAAACTGGAGCATGGGCAAAAGAGAGTGAGGGTTGGTGATGACTCCCTGGAGAGGAGTTCTAGTCTTCTGGTCCCTTCTCTAGGGAATGTTTTGTGTTTTATGAAGACAGTCAGCCATAATACTTAAGGGTGGGGTGAGAAATCCGGCCTTTTGGAAGAAACCTGTTTTCATTGAATTTACATGTGCTTCTTACATATATTGTTTCCTTTTTAGTCCCCTTCCTTTGCCACTGTATAAAATGGAGATGGGGGAGAACCTTAATGCCAGGAACAAAGTATTCTTACCCCTCCCTTACCTACTGCCTAGTAGTAGATTCTCCCTCCTGGCATCAGAGTGCTGTACGTATTAACTTCCCATCCCTCAGGCTAAGAACCCTGATCTCAAGCCACAAAATAATGGCTTGAGCTAGTAGACTTATGCATGAAGGAGCCATGCTGCCTTTTGCCCTAACTCTGTTTTTAGAAGAAAGTAGCCATGGTTGCTGTACTAAAAAGCCACCATAATGTGTGTTACGCTTGAACTTGGAAGTTGATTTGAGCATGGAGGTGTTCAGTTTGTACATTTAAAATAGATTTATTTTATCAAATGTATTGATACATTTTGGCATGTGCTTTTAATAATTTTACAGAAATCATAAGCATTAAGCAGGTAGGTGGCACTTCTGTGATTTGTTCACATGAATTCAGACATTTAATCTAACCATGGAAATCATAAAAATAATCTGTGGTAATATAATTTTGGTACTGTTTTTCCTAAACATGAAAAAACTCTTGTCACCTGTGCGCTTATCTCAAGAGATTGGCAGTAACTAAAGAGGAGGTAATGAAAACACCCACCTTAAAATAGAGCAGCATGGGGTTGTGGGCTCAGACTTATGATCTCTGAGCCGATCTTTTGCAGTATAATTCATCAGGTTACTGTTCAACTGTGTCTGAATAGTTGCTGAATGTAATGGGCCAGTTCATCACTTGAAGCGTTCTTAAGTTACAAACTTTATGTATAGAAATGTATGAGCACACTAAGATCTCAGCCATATGAAAACTGCAATTGCAAAAATGTTTTAAGACTTGTTCAAAATGACAAAATTTGAATTGAAAAGCAGTGCATGACTTCCATAGCATTGCAGTGGAAAACAGTGGGGACAACCAGGATCTAAATCCATGCAGGGTAGTTCCCAGGAGCACTGTAATCCCATCACAGTGAAACTGCAGCTCTCATAACCCAAAGGTTGCCGTTAACTATTTCTGCCTCGTTGTGATGCGGTATTATATTGCTTTGGACTCAGGCTAATGTTTTGTGTGCCTCTCAGTCTTTGCTGTGCTGCACAAAATTAAGCACTGTAGACAGCATCCAACTTGGATTTACGAGTTTCTCTGAGTTAGATGTTCAAGATGAAGCATTGTAATAGTGAGTATGCACATGTTCAAGTGCACCTTTGCAACTGGGCGAAGTTTTGAAGAGCTTGAAGGATGCCCATGACTACGGCTACTCTCAAATGAGCTGGGAGAAAAACATTCATACATGTGAAGTGAGGCTAGCAGTCATCTTTTTTGAGCTTCACTTTTAGCAACCTAATAAAATTATTCTTATTGAATAACAGATTAAACACATCAGAAATAATTTGGGTGGTGTTTAGCACAGAATTTGTATAAGGATGTGCAAGTAATGTGCACCGATTTGAAAGGGATGACGAGTTGGCATCAACTCTTACAGATATGCCAGCACCTTATGCATAAAACTTTCATAAAGATGTATTGATCTTCCTCTGTTTCTGATGCAGCTTAAAAGGATTTTACTTACATCATTGTGTAGAAGTTATAGTCGTGATGTTACAGCAGTACTAAATAACACTCTGAAGAGAATGCAAAATGAGTAGTGCTGTGTGTAGCTAAGCCAAGGAAATTTTATTTTCGTTAGATATTTCTTATAGTTGGGCTCTCAGTGAAGGCAAGATATGCTGTTTTCAAGCTGTTTGCTTGGAGATAGGCTTTAAGACCTTATTTTTGACAACTTCAGCTGAAGTTAGCTAACAGGCTCAGCTGTTTTGCAGATTAAGAGGAAGGAAGAAGTATAGACAGCATAGTGACAGAAAAGGCTGAAATCACTAAGCCTGAATTAAGTTTCAAACAAAAATGTGCTTCGTTCTGCTGGGCACTTTGTTCACTTGATTAAGTGTACAGGATGTTAGATATGTTGCAGTGGACATTTAATGATCATTATAAATTAGTAAAGGTGGTAACAGTAGGGCAATCAAAGAATATTAAAACACTGGAAGGAGTGCTCTGTGGACGAACACAGCTTTTAAGGAGTATAGCTGATACCTGGTACAGCTGATAAAGCACAGAGCCAAATCCCTGTCTTTGCTTTGCCTAGGTACATGTCCTCCCACATGGCTCTGCTAGGTCCCTTTGTTTTCTTTCCAAGGTTCTTGCAGTCAGGATGGCTGGATTCTTTTGTATGTCCCAGAAAAGATCTTAAATAATGTAGCTGGGCTCTTTACAGTTGAAATATCAGCTTCAGCTACAGAAATTGTTACAATCCTGGAGCTGAATTTTTCTCTTAAATTGTAGTGAGTGTACATTGCCACATCAGAAGTGCCTATTAATGAAGGAAGTAGAAAAGAGCCGAACAAGCTGAAGGTCATACTCTTCACAATTAAGTTGAAAAGGAGCGTAGCTTTCAGATTTGAAGCAACTCTCACTTTCTGAATCCTTTGCTTTACTTTCTGAAGTAAGGCATGAAATCAGGCATAAATTTCTTTTTCTGTAATGAGACAGAGTGCCCGTCCTCTAAGCACTGTAATATGTTCCGAATGAGTTTAGTTATCAGGAGCTTCACAGAAAAATTCAAATTGTAATTCACTCATGCATAGTTGAGAGGAAAAAATGAATCTTCTGTTTACTCTGTCTGGAATAAAACTCTGTTTTATTTCCTTTAGTCTCCAAACTTTTGGACACTTGTGATTAAAAATATACTTTGTGCAGCTAAAAGCTGTGTTCTAGGATGCCGGAGAGTTTGAGGATTTTTTCCTTAAGCAGGAGAGAGGAGGAACTGGACACATACCCTAAATACAACTGAGAAAAAATCAATGAACTTTAGGTTATAATTTAAATTTTAGGTTAAAAACTATGGAATGTTGTACTCAAGGGGTTTTTTTGTGTTATATGCAAATGTAGTTTTAGAACTTTAAAAAGTGCATTTGGGGATTTTCTTGTAAAGTCTTTTCTCATGAAGTGCTTGTAAACAAAAGTGACCTACTGATGTCAATATGAAAATGAATGAAAAGAACGATGCAAAGATCTTCTGTCAAGCTTCTTCCTGCTGGAGGATTTGATCCTGGAGGCTTGGGCTGGGCTGTCTTACAGACAGACACCAATAGCTTGTATTTACATACATTCCCCAAGGTGGTTGTCCCAAACCCCCAGATTTTTCTACCCAGCTTAAATGGTGAATGAAAGCTTTACAAAGACTGTCAGGTGAATGGCTGCCAGTTGCTCTTCGTAGCCTCAGTAGAGCATGTCACAAGTACAGGAATGTGAGCTACCGTATATCGTGACTTGTGCCCCGCTGTTCTGCCCTGTGCTTGGTCCAGTAGCTACTGCCCTCTACTACTCCTGCTGCGCAGGTTGTGGGCAAAGAAACATCTGCCTGCAGCTGGCACGGAGGGAACCTACAGAAGCTGTCAATATTTGTCACTTGACATTTCTAGTGTTATACCCTGTTTACAGCTATACACACATGCTCGGTTACCCTCCCTCTCCTGTCTTGAACTTGTCTTGGGCTTCTGCCTTTACTGCAAGCACACTGAGGGATTTCCTTTATTTGTCAGAGGCCAGATCTCTCTGGTTTTAGGTTGGGAGGCTTGGTGAGTAAGCCAGGATGTTTAAGAAGAATGGGTTATGACCTTTTAATAAAGTTCTTGATTTGTATGTTGATAGCTGTGCAATTAAAAATTATTTTGTTTTAATGGAAATTGAGGCCTTCTCCTAATTGAGAAGTCCTCCTAATTAGCGAGTCCTTGGTTTGCAGGTCCCATAGGTTCTCTCTATAAATACATCACACGTAGCTGTGTCTGACTGATTCTTCACAGCTATGTTATTTACTTTGCCTTCCAGGTGTCCGAAAATATGGTAAAGATTTTCAAGCTATTGCAGATGTAATTGGCAACAAGACTGTTGGCCAAGTGAAGAACTTCTTTGTAAACTACAGGCGTCGGTTTAACTTAGAGGAGGTATTGCAGGAATGGGAAGCGGAACAAGGAACCCTGGCTTCTAATGGTGATGCTTCTGCTTTAGGGGAGGACACAAAAAATACTTCTAATGTGCCATCAGGAAAGAGCACTGATGAAGAAGATGAGGTGTGTTTTGTGTACCAGAAATAAGTAAGCATGGGTTGAGGAACAGCATTTTATTTAGTGATATAATGTAAGGTTAACTGGTGTGGAGTGGCAAACTGCATTCTAAAGAATGATGATGAGCTTGCATAGAACTTCAGCCAATGTCGTTAACCAGCTGGGAGCAGGACTGCACCTTTCATAGTGACGATCATGTTACTGTTTTATTGTTAAAATACAGTTCTTGTTCTAGAAGAAGACTCTTTCTTCGTAAATATTTTTATTTCTGCTGTCTATGTTTTGGTTGGTGATGTCTTTTCAGTAACTTCTCAGTTTTTTGGTTTTGTTTCTTAAATGCTGTTTCCTGTGTAGTGGACAGTGGCAGCCCAACTGCATCGCGTTCTGGCTGGGATGGCTGTTCATGCGGTCTTGTCTTTGTCCTTTGTGCAGGCACAAAGCACTCCGGCCACTCAGTGTTTAGGCCCTTCACCTCCAGCGCAGGCATCTGCTCCAGCACCTACCGCTCCCATGGCAACTTTAAATCAGCCGCCCCCGTTACTGCGTCCAGCGCTTCCTGCTGCTCCTGCTCTCCATCGTCAGCCTCCGCCACTTCAACAGCAGGCACGATTTATTCAGCCAAGGCCAACTCTAAACCAGCCTCCCCCACCACTCATCCGCCCAGCTAATTCCATGCCTCCTCGTCTAAACCCAAGGCCAGTGTTAAGCACGGTTAGCGGCCAGCAGCCACCCTCGCTTATTGGAATTCAGACAGAATCTCAGTCCACTCTGCACTGAAGAAATAAAGCAGAATTATGCTAACTCCTACATTTGAAAAATTATATCGGTGTACTTTTTTTTTTCCAAATAATGAAGGGGAGAAAAGAGCAAGCCTTCACAGGTATCAGACCAGTTTTACAGAGGAGCAAGCTAATAACTAAAAACAGAACCACGTGAATGACCACCTGTATAAAAATATTTTTATGTCAAAGACTTGTACAGCAGAACAATGCCTACAATACAGCCCTCCTCTATATGAATAACTGTTGAAGGAAGCTAACTTCTTAAATGAATAAATGTTCAACACACCAAGATTTTGTTTAACTGATTTTTACTCTATTTATTTTATTACAGTTCTTTGTAGTCAAGCATCTAACTACAGGAAAGTAGTCTGGCAAATCTAGGAATAGATAATATTGTAGGAGACTTAAATGTAGCGTTGGGTTTTTTTGTGTATGTGAATTTGTTTGCTTTTTTTTTACTTTTTAGTGCAAAAAAATAATGGCCTTAGGTTCGGAATTTTTGGCCCTGTTTAGATAACTGTAGAAGCATTTCACGCACTTGTAAAATGTAGGTGTTTCTTCTCTTCATGTTTTTCCCAGAACACTTTTTCTTTTTTGAAAAGGTACTGTCTTATTAAATACTCCTCTGAAAGTGTATTCTGAAGACTCAATGAGCTATTGTACCAAACTTACTAAATCTCACGCATGTTCTACTCATAGAAGTTAACTGAAAACAGGAGTCCAGTTTCCTGCTGCAATATCCCTTGTGGGCTGGGGTGGAGAGAGAGGTAGCAACTTCCACACTCAGGGGGATCACAGGAGAGGAACCATATAGCAAGAACCATTAATTTAATTTGTAATTCCACTAATTCTTCTAATTTAAGTACAGTAGAATTTCATTCCTCTGGGAATGGCTGTCTGCAGTTTGCATATGTTAGATCATTGATGTCTTGCCTAAGAATTCATGAGGGAAGTATAGAGGCTGATGGTGCTCATAGAATATTGTGGCAGGAGAGTTACCTGCTGCCAGCCCAGTCTTACTGTTAAATAATTATCTCTGATTTCTGCTATTTTTGGTGGAGTTGATTAGCTGGGCTGAGGCTATTGTGGGGTTTTTTGTTTTATTGACTAAGTAAAATCTGCATTTGGTATTATTGCTTCCAAATTTTAGGAGATTGAAGGGTTTTCTTTCCACTGCATTCTTGTCAGAAACATTGATTTATGCCCAGCAGTGGTTTGGGGGTGGGGTTTTTTAGTGTTTTTTATAAGTAGTAGATGCCTCTACCCTCCAATTAAACTAGGCTGCAAATTTGAGGAGCCGTGTTTGAGACTGTGTGATCTGAATCAAGCTATTGAAAAATACAGCATTCTTGACTATGTAATAACATTCATGTTGACTGCCATACTATTTAGAAAATTATTTTTGCTTGTAGCTGAAATGATGTTTGAAAATCCTTTTAAATCCATTCTGTTATTAACTAGATTTGCCCTTGACTAAAATGAGACTTTATTTGAAAATGGAATGTGCTTTCCGTAGGCTTTTTCACAGATAAATTGGATGGTCTAATGGCCAGTTTAGCTGGCTAAGGTCTTTTTTACGTGCAAAGGGAAGTTCTTATTGTATCAGATCCTATTTAATTTATAAATCTAGTGTTAAAGTTTGATAGTTGTGGCCTGACTTGCAGTTAAGGTGTTGACCTTTATGGTTTAGTTCTTCATTTAAAAATATTTTCAGACCAAACTTGAGAGATTTTCCTTTCCAAACAGCTTTCACTAGTGTGCTGAGGTCTCATACAAAAGGTCCTTCGTACAATTTTTCTTTTGCATCAGAGTAGATGCTTAGCCACTACGAGAGCATCAGATGACCTCTCGTCTAAGAAAAGCAGCATTGTAAAACAAGCACAGAGGAATTCGTGGTCACTGAATCTTGTGTTCTGGGAGTCATAAGTGTCCCCTCACCAGCTACACACGAATCTGTCTGCTCTCCAGTCCTTAAAACTGATACCAAACCGATCTGGTACGCTTTGACATCCTAAGTATCTCAGTTTAATCGTTAACAGTGATAAGATATGTCTTCAGGATTTCTTTATTTCTTTCTTTTTTTTTTAGCGTTGAGTCTCCCAGGTGTGTGTATTGTACCTTTGCTAATTTTTGTCTTGTCTCTTGTCAGTAGACTTCAGTATGCAGAATGTTGGGTGTTGCAGTACAGTTGGCCACCACCAACTGCTATAAAACTGTTCAGTACATTGTAATTCCGTTTAATCTTGTTTAAATATTCTATAACTGGGCAAAGGTGCTGTATTTGAAGGGGGGAGGGAGGGTCAGAGATAGGTAGTATTTCTTCATTTACATAAACTGTAGCACACAGTAGGGAACTCCTAGCATTTGTAGTACTAAATAAGTATGTACATAGCAAAATGTCTTTATTGTGTGCTTTGCAGAATATGTGCATACAGTTTGCACGTCCTGTTTTGGGGGGTAGAGTTTGTTTTAAGCAGTGTTTGCCTGGAGAGTGATATGCTTGCTGCTTAATCAAAGGATTAAAGTTTCAAAGAAATCTGTGTCTTCTATTTTTATGTACCTTGTAATGGTCTAATATGTTAGGGCCCTTATACTGTGATTCTCTTCTAAATTCATTTATATTTTTTTAAGAATTAGAAATAAAATTATACAATGGTGTTGATTTCAGTGGGGAATTTCTTTTGCCATATCTAGTCTCCTGTTTTGTAATGTAGTGATGAACTCTGACTTCAAGGTTGGCTTAATTTTGTCACTTTAAAAAATGTAAAATGTTTGCACACTAAAGTTTGGCAGAGAACATGTATCCTACATTGTTCAAAGCTAATGTAACTCTACAGCTTTTTGTACAGTTTATTTTAGTTAATAAAGCAAAACGGTATGAAAAAATGATAGATTTTACAAATGCAAGGCATGACCTGAACGACATGTCTTCCAGGAACAACACTTGCAAAATATGGATGTACAAGAACTATCAGATTTAATTGTTGCACTTTAAATCAGAATGGGTATGAAGTTAAGCAGGTATTTCTGCATTAATAAAACAATCACTAAACATTGCACATCATAGTAAAGCAGTTTAATTTGTCTTACAGTTGATCATGAGCAAAAGGAATTATAGTTACCTCTGTCCTTAGGTTTTTGTTCATCTTTATATTGTTGGGATTTTTCTTAAGTTGTACAGTGTTTCTTCTGGAAACTTCACAGTTCATAGAAAACATAACACAAACCAGTAGCTTATATATGTGGGAGTTTGTGTATGAAGAGAGCAGAATTGCGGAGTTCAGGGAAGAGTTTAGGATGAAGGTTACTAAACTCTGTAGTGCCCATTGCTAGCAGAAGAAAGGAATAGGCTGAAGTTACAACTGGTGCTGGCAGAAATGTGGTTGTCAGGCAAAAGCAAAGCCAGGGCAAAGACAAACTTGTCAAAATGGTTTGCTTAGAGGTGTGTTTCAAAATGCAAAGGAAGCAGTAGAGGAGGTAGCAGCTGTTACAGCTCCAGTGCAAAATGGTGCACTGTAAATTGCGCTGAATAAAACTTGGTAGTTTTGATGAATGTGGTGAACCTCCAGCTTTTCCTGAGGTTAAAATAGCTAAACCTCAGAGTTTGCCTTTCTCTGAGGGAGTTAAAAGCAGGCAGCATCACGATAGACATCTGTCTGCTTTAAGATCGCAGGAAGTTGTATATGAGATACAAAAGGCAAATATAAACTTTTAACACCACTTGTAGTCTGTTACTGATGAATTAGGCATTAAAAATCTATAGTCGGGTAGGGAGTAGAAGCAAAATACACAGGCAACAGTATCTGGGCTATTTAATAAACAACTGGCCCATTTTTTAATAATAGACATCCTTAAAATTGATACTAAAGGAGAACTTCAGCAAAATAAATCCTAATTGCTGTTACTGACATGGAAGTTTTCCCTTGCACTGGCACAAAAGGAAGCACTGTGATTCGAGGATTGTGATCTCTGCTGCTGCTTAGGGATATGGCTATGTCTTAATGCAAACCAGGGCTCCTGCTATGCTCACTAAATCTTAAGAGTTGTGACTTTAAAAGTAATGCCTGCACCCTGATAGTTGATGATTCATTTGACAGATCTTTGTCACCACACAGCTCCGTTCTGGGGGGATTGCAATGTTCTGCAGTAGAAGGAGGATCATGAGTGCAGAAAGTGTCTGTGTTGGGAACCTGATCCGATCTCCAAAGCAGCTATTCATTTGCATTTATAAATATTTACTTACAGAAATATAATGCCTATTGTTCTGACAGATGTTCCTGTGAATTTCCCAGACAAGTAGTACGAAGACTCGTGAGGATATTTCTAAAAGCTAAGGGGGGGGGAAAAAAAAGTCCTCAGTTTTTGCAAGTGGGAGTGTTTTAAAAGGTCTCCGTTATAGTGATGGTCTCTACTCCCAATAATCTTAATGCAATACGGACTGACACCCTTGGGAGTGGCAAGTCTGAGTCATTTTAGCAAAAGAAGAATCTGAAACTATTTTATTACTATTATTTTTAGAGCTCATCTTAAGACAATCCAGATAACAGCCCAATTGTTTCTTTTTCCGACTGTTTCTTTCTCGTCAGCCTTAGTGCTTTTGTGCATGTGCTAGCAGGGTATTTTCCTTAGAGACTGGTTTTCCTAGAAGTGGTTTAACGTGAAAGACAGAACAAAGTCCAGCAGTAGGTGACGTGGAGCAAGCGGTAAAACAATCGCGTCGGTACTGTGGGCCGGATGATGGCTGTGTTGTCTGCATTTGTAAAAAATCATTTGGTATGTCTTGAGTAATCAGCGAATAATACTGGCAGATGGCAATAGCTGATGTCTGTGTTCTTTGCGTATTTGGCGTGGGTTTTGTTTTGCTGCTTCGGTACTATAGATGTAAATAATAAAAGAAGAGTAACACTATTCCTGGCAGGCAGGGAGATGCGAGCAGGCTGTATTGCCCCAAGGAGGAGTGGATGGAGTCTGCTGATCCCTACCAACACAGCGGTGCTCCTCGTCCTGGAAAACTCACTTCGTAGCCTGTGGAGGACTTTTGTCCTGGCTTCACCCAATCTTTCAGAGCCATCGGGAGGCTGCAGAGCCCTGCGGTGAGCTCCGAGCCGGCGGCGGCGAGGAGGGGCTGCCGGGGAGCCTTCCTCAACCACGGGGACCCGGAGCTGATGTCTCAGACTAACGCTACGCGCCGTCGCTGAGGGCGCGGGGCAGCACCGCCGCTTCCTTTCCAACCCGGGAACACCGGCGGCGCCCGGAGCGGCGCGGGGCTGTCCCCGGGCCCTGCGGGCGGGGCCGCCGCCGGGGTCTCCCCGCCCGGGGGTTGCCATGAAACCGAAAGCGGCTCCCGCCGGCGACGGCAGCAGCAGCAGCAGCGAGGGGCGGCAGCACCAGCGCTTCCTCGCCGCGCCCCCCGCCCCGCCGCGCACGGAGCCGCGCCCCGCGCAGCCAGGGGCGGCCCCGCACCTCCCGCGCCCCGCCGCCGGCGGCGGCCACCGCGGGCACGCCACGGCCCCGCACGGAGGGCACCGAGCGCCGGCGCAGGTGCGGTGCGGGGGGAGGCGGGCGGGAGGCGCCGGGCCGGGCAGTGCCGCGGATGCGGGGGTCACGCCGGGGCCCGGCCCGGCAGGTGCCACCGCTGCGGCCGAGGGCGTGGCGGGGAGCGGGACCGGGGCTGGGGTGCGCGGGGCCTGCGGGCGGCGGCGGTCGGTGCTGGCCGGGCCCGGCCCCGGGTGGCGTTGGTGGCGGGCGGCTGGCGGGAGGCCGCCGGCAGTGGGTGACAGCCTCGCTGAGGGCGCCCTTCCCGCCCCTCCGGTCGGCGGGGAAGGCTCCGCCGCGCTTTTTCTCGCGGCGCTTTTTCTCCTCCGAAGGGGGCCCGTGCGGAAACGCCGAACTTGGTGCCCCCGGGAGCCGTGCGCTGCTGTCGGAGAGCCCCTCTCTCATGGCGCTGGAGGTTGCGTCTGATCCCCAGAGCTGGGCCCAGCCTTGCCTGCCGTGCCCCGGGGCGGGCTGGCAGCCTGAGCTCCTCGCTCCGTTCACCGACGCCGCCTTCTCCCGGAGATGCCGCAGGGAAACGTAGGCCCGGTGCAAGCCCCGGCGGTTGGCAGAGCTGAAATTTTGGAGGCTGAGAAGGAAACAAAGAAGCCGGGGCTGCTCGGATGAACGCCTTTGCAGCGGCTCTGAGTTTTTTAAATTGCAGGGAACTGCAACGAGTGTCCCCGCTGGTGTCAATTGAATTCTGCCGAGGCGGAGGGAATTTCCCCTCTGTGTGCTGCAGGGAGACCCAGCCAGTCCTCTGATCTTCCCTGATTAACAGCGCTCTGGGAGCGCCCTTAGGCAGCAGGCTCTGACCAAATACTTTCAACACTCTTAACATTTAGTAGGAAAAATGGAGAGCTCCTGTTGTTGCACTTCGTGAATGGCTTTGCCTATTGATAGCTTGGCTGCACCTTCCTGCTACCAGCCAAGAACAACTTTCCTCATAACTTCCGTTTTATAAATACAGGATGGCTATAAGGAGTGCAACCACGTGCTAAAAATAGCTGGGTATATTCAGGTCAGGCATGTCTCCAGACTGGCAGCAGTAACACGGTCGTATTTTTAACCACTGCAGCTCGTTCTCCACAGAGCACACAGGTTTAACGATGAATGTAAAACTGAGGCGCTCTGGGGTGCTCTCTTGCAGGCCTGGCTAGTCTTGCACTTCATCTTGTTTCGTCTGAGGACTGCATTGCATTGTTGCTTTTGATCTTAGCGCGAGCCATGGTGGTCGTGTGTTACACTCAGCCTAAAACCACCCAGAGTAACTTCTTCTGCTGTTAGCCTTGATTATCTTTTTTATTTCTGTCACATGGAGAAGTGTTTGCTGCAGTGAGGACCCCGGTGTGCCCGGAGCTGTGCGAGCAGAGGGCAGAACCGCAGCCCTCGGCTGAAGGGGGTTTATAGTTCAAGTTGGGAGGAAGGGACATGCCTGCGTGCAAGAGCAATAGGAGATGGCGTGACCTTCCTGAGCAGTGTGATAGTCAGAAGCCAGTTGTTCCCAGCTGCTTGGCAGAGATTTTACAGAAGAGATTTGCAGTAGAATAGCCTGCTAATACCCCTCCAAAAACTCTGCTCTCCCCGTACGCACTTGCTCAGATACATAATGAGGAGGCAGTGGAGCCTGGTGTCATCATTTGGACAGATATGAAACCAGCCCTTTTAAATCGTTGGAGGGGATGCAGAGGCAAGGGGAGGGAGACTAGAACAGGCTTTGAGAGTCCAAGATTTTGGTGCAGTGGGGAAGTGGAGGACCAGACAGAGAGGTGATGTGGTTATAGCTGTGGCTTAGAAAAATGCTCCCTGTGGGGGCAGCCTGGATGGACAAATAAGTAAAAGATTGCATTTCAACAGAAATGAGTGTTTGGAAAACCAGATGACGATGATGATGGACAAGAGTTTTATTTGTGTAAGTGGAGAAGAAATACTGTATCATATAGAGATATGAAGCAAGAGAAGTTGGTGAGACATTGTGAAGATCTAACGCTTCAAGCCCAAGAGAGAAATTAAGGTTATGGGCCTAAGTGAAATACGGGCTGGCTGTGTCAGGTTTGGACAGTGAGGGGATGTGCAGAGGAAGGCCTTTGGGGAAGGCTGGGGGTAGCGTTCCTCTGAGCTGGTAGTCATCCACAGCCCAGATACTGGAGGAGAAGCAGAAAGTTCAGCCTATGTAGAAAGATGATCTGTGGCAGCAGGGCACATCTGTGAGTAGCTGGCAGGAAACTTTGGCTGAAGAGGTGTAAGCTGATGAAAGATAAGATTCAGGAAGGAGGAAAGAAAGAAAAGCTTGTGGTGCTCACAGAAACTGCAGAGGGCACAGGAGTAATTGCGGAGTGTAGAGAGGATGAGGGATGATATCCAGGAGGGGACAAGATTTTAAAGCTAGAAAGCTGATGTTGGAGACTTTGACAAAAGGAATTTCAAATGAGTGCAAAGAGCAGAAACCAGGCAGCTCTTTATTTCACCCCACAGGCTCCCTAATCAGTAAGACAGGAGCATAGTTTTTACGCAGCCGTCAAAGCTACGGGCCAGGTCAGACCTCTTCGTTCTGTGCCACGTATTCTTTGGGTCACTTTGGCAAACCCCTTCAGTGGGCAGCTGCAGACTTGCAGGGCGCTTGTTCTCCTGGGCTTTATTTGTGTCCTGTCTTTAAGTTAACCGATAGCCCTCTGTCTTCTTCAGTTCTTTGTCTGACCCTTTGATTTTACATAAATAGACATCATGTATCATCATTAAATAGCTGACTATGGAGAGGCGTTCCTCTCTGGCCCTCCAAGGGGTCTGTACGAGTTGTAACTTTTCTTGGGCTCCTGATCTTCTTGAGACAGTTGATGGTGGCTGCAGTGATGCAGGTAGTTTCTTTCATCTGGCAGACATGCCGTTCTCAGCAGCAGTTAGTGGCCTGCCCGGAACAGCATGCCAACCCCAGGCTGATGCTGCAAGACCCTTACGGCCAGCTGGCTGGGGTACCTTAAGGCCAGTGCACCCTTGGGTCTGGGCCCTGAGTTGCAGTGAGGATTTCAGAGCCTCTCCTTTTGCCTTCTGGTCCTTTTCTGTCCAAGTTTCTTGGCAAATGACTGTGAAGAGTTAATGTTCACACTGTTAGTCGTCAGTCCCTTATCTATACCGGTCTGGGCTGCAATGTGCAGTTGTTCCACCCTCTTCCCTCAGCCCAGGAAAGAAGCTAACCTCTTTACCCCGGTGCGTGGCTGGGCTCAAGGAAGTGAGGAAACTTGAGTCATGAATATTTTTAATAAAAATGTTGCAAAAATTTCCATAGTCTCCCCAGCCTCAGTCTTGCAACAAACAAGTGTGTGAGAAACAGTCTGCACCCTAAACCATAGTGGTTTTGGCATGGGACTGCCCAGAGTGCTCTGTAGTTAAGCATGTTTATCCCTGTGCAAGGGATTGATAAAGCAAGTTTTTGTATGTAATATACTGACATTTGCATACAGGGATTGTCTAAGGGTAAGTATGTTGCTGTGTGCTTATTTTGCAGAAGGTAATATTGAAATGTAAATGTTCTTTATTACTATTATTATGCAAAGCCTCCTAGTGACTAACGAAACCTCAAGGAGAGGAACAACCTGCAAAGCAGTTTTTCCCGAAGTAGTGGCTGTGAGGCAAGCAATGATCAGACCTGTGCTAAGTCATATGGTTTTCAGTCTCATCCACTATATCCATGCACTTGAAACTGGAATGTGGCCCTTACTATGAAAGAAACAAAAATCAAAGTTTGCATTTCTCAATATTGCCTTAGAGACAGCAGGTACAAACAGTTGCCAGATCACATATTCGATTAAAGGTATTATGGAAGGCTACTGGGCACTATAAAGAAAAAAAATCTTGCCCATATGTCTGTCTCACTGTGATCGACATTAAACCTTGTGTCATGGCAGATTTTTACTGAGGAATTACGACCGTGGACCTTGGTGATGTCTGAAATGCACCTTGAGGTCACTAAAACCAGCGACGTTGTTCACTGCTGGGAGCAATAAAGCTAAAACTGGTGCCAACAGCAAGAGCGGGGTTGGATGCTGCCCACGGTGTGTTTAGCATCTTTCTTACACGGCATCTCGCCTGATGCCAAAAGGGGCGGCTCTGCCTTTCACCCCTCGCGCGGGTCCCTGCACCTTGCTCCCGGCACTCATCCAGGCCCGTGGCAGTGGCGGGGCTTGCTGCTGTGCTGCTGCCCGGCTGTGGCAGCGGGCACGGACAGGCGGCAGCACAGCTTTTGACAGCAGGTCACGTTTAGAGAAGGGGCCGTGTGAAAGCACCACTCCCGGTCCACACCTCTGTAAATCTTCAGCCTGTCCTGTTTGATCTGATGGGAAGGACTTCTTAAGAACACATCCTTTCCCCTGTTTTTTTTAGAATGGCAACAATCTTTGCTGTGACTGCTTTCCCAACAGCAAGTTCATGGGGTCCCCAATAGCATCTGGGTTTTAATATTATCAATTACCTTTTCAGTGAGGAGGACTGTGACTAGAAAAATGTGTTTCCATATGTCATCAAATACATGTGTGCATTAGAGCAAAATCCACAAAACTCATGAATTCCTGAGGCCACAGCGGGGGGAATCGTTTACCCCTGCAACAAGGGAACGTGTCAGAAGAAGGGGGTGGCCAGCCATAGCAAAATTTGGATTCATCCTAGTAATTCAGATGAATAACCATTGAGTTGATTCATAGGTTTCTGTATACTTCTGATTAAGTTCTTCATTAAGACTTAAGTCAAAGGGTCAGGGGCCTGGAAGATTAAAACCAAGACTTTCTTATGCCTTGAGTAGGTATTCACAGCCAAACCAACTAAATAGTCAAAGCAACTGAAGTCCTGGATAGCGTGTCCCCTTGGGGCAGGGAAGGAGATGTAAACTTAAAAACCCCAAAGGCCGAGTTCTGCAAAATGTGTAATGGCCTATTATTTGTTAGGAAAAGTGAGGACTTCACTTTGGCTCCAATACACTAAAAGAAAAAGAATTAAAACCCATTCGTTGTCTTGCTCTCCGTCCCTTATTGTTACCTCTTTTCAGTAACTTTTGTTTCTTTATGTTGTTCTTGTGTCTCTCTTTTCCTTCGTTCTGTTTCCTAAATGCTGTTGCTGTCTTTTCACTCACCTTCATCCACCTGAGCCTGCTTGAAACTTGCTCAGGGTTTCAGCACCGCAGTTGGCGCTGGAGGCGATCGAGGGCTGCTCACAAACAATAACACCGGCCTGTTGCTCTCTACTCATCTGCAGAGTGAAATTGTTTGAAATTAAGATCCTGCTCCTACTCAACTTCTCCATTTGGGGTTTTCCCCAAAGCTTCCCAGAAGCAGATGATGCTTCCTGGAGCTGAGCTCACAGAGCACTACGCTTTCTGCAGCGCTGCCTCCTCCTGACGAAACCAGCCGGATCTGTCCTTCCTCCATTGCTGCCAGGTTCAAGGAAAGCCCACGTACAAACTGTTTTGCTGTTCTGATGTCAACCTGTGCAGAGGTTGTGTGTAGTCAACAGCTTGACCAGGATGCACCCCGAGGATGTGTGTTTGTGGCAAGGACGAAAGAATATCTTCTGGTTTAAAAAGCTTGACTGTGGAAGTGAGCTTAGGCTGTGTCTAGAAATACAACTTAGATCAATTTAATTGATCTCATAAAGAAGCAGCGTGCCTTTGAATTGATGCCTTTCCCTTTGCCACTGACCTCAGCAATGATTTGTCTGTTCCAGAGCTTCAGGGAAGGTTCACAAAAAACATGCAGTAAGTTGAGATGCCTCCTGGGAGGGGAGATTGAAATTGAAATAGGTTAGAAATGCTCTGGGAGCAAGCTCAGTTAAAGGGAAAAGGCTGAAGAGAGTATGTGTTGCATTTACTACAAGATAGAATAGAGGTTTTCTTTGGAAAATTAGTATTTTAAATAACACAAGACTTAAAAATTATTGCTTTTATAGAAAATAAGATACCTTACTTTAGGGGAGGGGAAAAAAGAGACTAGAAAGCCAGGGAGGGGGCAGAGGAGAATTAGGAAAGAGTGGGGTTAGAGATGGAGCCTGTGGCACTGCCGTGAGGGTGGCACATTTGGGTCTGGGGAAGGAGGCTGACACAGAGTCAGTGGAGACGAGGGCTGCCAGGAATCCTGTGTGCGCAGTTAAGTTCAGGCTACCAAATCATTAGGGTTTATGGCCACTTAAATTATTACAAACCCAAATATAAACATTTACTTTCTTAAAATGGATTTTATCTCAGGTGGGGAGTTCTGGTTTAAGTGCGAAATGCCCGTGCAGCCTGTAGTGTGAGTTGATGTAGTCACGCTGTGACTGAGCCAGTGCCGTTTCCTCCGTGAGCCCTCCCTTCGCTTCCTGCAACGAGCGGGTCCACCCGGGCTCGCCAGGGCTACCGTGGAGGGATTCACAGGGTTGGACCTGCGTTTTCCTTACGTCCTTATGTGTTCCTGCTGCCCGTGTGTTTTTTTCTTTGGTCACATCACTCACCACTTTTGTGAAAGGTGAAAACTCCTCTGTATCTTGGACAAAAACTATGAGAAAAGTTCTTGGTAACCTTGTGTTGCTCCAGGTGGTAAAATCTGCAGTCCCTACATCAACACAGTAAGCGAAAATACTTTTCAACGGCTTGCCTTTTGTCCTAACATTTTTAAAACATTTTTAGACGTGATCTTTTCAAAGCTACGCTGGGGGATTTCCACTCCCTTGCTGTTTTAAAATGCTCGTACTGTTGTTTTAACCACAAAGCTTACGCTGGCGCACTCTCTCTCTCTCGCTCTCTCTCTCATTTTCTCCCCATTGAGGACCCGCTACAGTTCTCAGGTACAGCTTTACCAAAACGTGTTTTGTTAATGCCGGCAGGAGCCTCATGTTGCTAGAATTATTTCTTCTCTCTGAAGGGCTCTTCAGGGGTGAGCCGTGGCGCACGGGGGTGTGAGCAGCAGTGGGGCTGCGCTGGGGAAAGGCTGCAGACCCCGAAACGTCTCAGGAACTGAGTTCACCCCCCTGAACTGGCAAAGTGGTGCCGGGGTGTTGTAGGGGTGAGTGGCGGTGCCTTCTTACCGAAATTTCTGTTGGTGCTGGGGAAGGTGGTAAAACATCCAGGTATTGCTACAGAAGTGATGGGAATGAAGTTATTTTCCAGCTGTGAATGAGATTATTTTAAGGCAAAAGTTTTCCATATTACTGTAACAATAATGTGTTGATTAGACATAGAAAGATTTCTTGATAATACAAAAATAATTAATTAATGTTTAGGAGATCCAGGGAAAAAAGTAGATGTAGCAAATAAGCAAGCTGGCTGTAAAATCAAAGCTACTTCAGCACCAGACACACTTCGTTGGTTGTAAGAGCGTATTTTAAAAAATTTTTTTTTAAAATGCTATCTATGTGGTAATCTATGCCTTAACAAACCACTGAAGTCTAGTCTTATGGGGATTTGTTGTAATGCTTGACTGTAACTCTATGCAAAGGAAACCCTGCCCTCTTACTCTGCTTAGTGAAAATTTGCCTATGGAGATTAGCAAATTGATGCTTGCTTAGTAAGGTTTTCCTGTGCTTGGTGAATAGGGTAATACGGGAGTTTGAATTGGATAATGTTGTCTATACACAAAAGAAACATTTGTTTTGCTGCCCTGTGCAGCAACATTCCCTGTGGGGCCTCAGGCACATATCCAATAGGAAATTATGGCTGTTATAAATATTCTCTCCCAGGTACTAGCTGGTCACTGCACCGTGGTTTTTAACCAATTAGGACAGCAGCAGAACAGCTTCTGAGGCTGACTTGCTGCCAAGTGAAGGAGGAGCGAGCCCTGAGTATCAGTGGTGGGTCTGTGTTGGTGCAGTGGGGGATCCTTTCCCTCTGCAGCCTCTGGGCTGGGGGGTCACAAATGATGCTACCGGGATCCTTCTCCACCATGGGGACTCTGCAAGTGCATTTTGTTGTCAGCAGTCAAAATGTTGTAACTCTTCTTGGGTTGGAAGGGACAAGGATGATCCCTCAGTGATGTCAGATGTCATCATCTGCTGTTTTCAGACAACTCCATATAATCTGCTGTATCTTAAATATGTATTTCAAAGTGTATAGATATTTATAGTCATTCTTTAGTTACCTGTTCCACTCTGTACGTTGAGAGTCGGGGCATATATTTCTTGTCCCCGAAATGCAGTGTTTTTGTGGAGGACCTTATATTAGTAGTAAATCATATAACCTTGTTATTTTAATTCAAAAATACTGGAGGCAGCTGATCTACCTAGTTTATAAGGCAGCTTGGAGAGGGTCATTTTAATGCAAGGTATGTTCCCCTCCATCATATTTCTCCCTGTCAGCTCCCAATGAATTGAATTGATCTTAGACCTCTAAATTTGACAAAACTTTCCCCACCGTGGCTAAAACAGGCTTCCAGTTCTGAGGTACCATAGAAGGTAGATAATTTTCAGAGGGAGGGACAGGGCATCTTCTAAGACTTGTCCCTACGAAGTGCCTTAGGGCAAAGCAATAGAGCTGAACTAGAGCTAGGTGTATAGGAACGTAGGTGTGTAACTCACGGGGTACTCTGCTGACCTTTCTGGGGGGCTTGGCTTCACGTGAGAGAAAACAGGAAAAACATATTCTCTTTAAAAAGAGCAGCCACATTATAGGGATGGTTTTCTCTGTGTGCAGTAAGTATGTTTTTGTGGCTAAAAAAAGTTTATCATCTGTCCATGATTGTTCAATGTGATATCGGCGTTGGACACCACTTCTCTCCATTCTGACTGCTGGTGGCATAGGTAGGCAGCCGCGCTGCTGGAGGTGAACTGTTTGAACGTGGCTTTAAAAATGTTAATGTAATTTTATATTATAGTAAGTCATGCCCATGCTGATTTTTCTCCTTATTGTCATGTTCTGCTTGCGTCTTGCTCAGTTTCTGAACAGTAAGATATACTAAGCGTGGAGCATTTTAATGGAAAACGTTTGGGCTCAGTTTGGTGGGGTGGTTGTTAAAACAGGGTAGCCCACATTTAAGAAAGTTTATTTTTGTTATGAAATTTCTCTGCCTTGGATTACTTCCAGTGAGGTTAAAGCATCTGCATACAACACCGTTATATAAAGAGTTGTTCCAGAAGCGTTTTGCGTGTGCTGCTGTTGGTGCAGGCAGGGCTGGGATGCTGAAATGGTAGGAAGGTGCAGCTGGGAGCTTTGTACTGCGCTGCCATTGAGCTCCCACTCTTTGGTAGCTATTTATAGGCCTTGGGCTTAGCTTCTGGTGATTCATACTACTTTTCTATAGGCAGTCAGAATTAATTCTATTTATTTCAGTATATGGAAATCCATTGGTTTTGACTTGTAGATTTTCAGTGTCCATAGATTGGGTGTTTTTTTTGTGTGTGTGTGCTGTTGCAGTGGAGTTGCAATGAAAATCCATTTGCCACATGCGTTGTGCGTCTGCCACAAGAGCATCGTTACGCAGCACGAGCCCGCTGCTCTCTAGTATTTTAAAACAGCATTACAGTTCACACGCGTGCTGAACAGTCGCAGCGTATGCCAAGAAAGGACGCCTTCCCATTGCTCTTAGCTGTGAGCAGGCAGAAGTGAAAGCGTACCTCTCTCCTACGTGGGCCAGGCATTGGCGTCAGCAGGAAATGGATTCCGTTAACCATTGGCGTGCTCTCGCTGTCACAAAAGAGCACTTTTTCCCCTGACCATTTCCCTTTTGTTTCAGTTCAGAGAGCACGGGCGCGGGTGCAGGAAGCCAGAAGTGGAAGAGCTTCTGCAACTGGCCCTGAGTCACGGGTGGGTGCTGGGACAGGAATTACGCGCCGCTTGCAATGGTTTGGATCGCATCCCGACGAGCGCTGGCCGGCGGTAGGTCTGGAGCAGTGCTGCCATTTCTCACCTCTTCTGAGCCCGTCTCCCCGACTCATTCATGTGGGCACCCCTCCAGCTTGGGTGAAGCATCGCCATCCGCAGGCCCACTCCTGGGGCAGCCGTTTCCTCCAGCAAACCAGCTGCAAACCCCATGGCAAACCCCCTGCAAGGCTGGCAGCGGTGACAAATGTCCCCAGTCTTCTGGGCACCCAGAGGTTTCCATTCTGCCCTCTGAGCAGGCAGGCTCACCTCTCGCCTGAGGTGCTCTTTCCTGTGCCCTGAGGTGCCCTCAGCTGCGGAAGGTGCTCCTGAGCGAGGCTGAGGGAAAGGAGGTGCTTTCGTGGAGATGCCGAGAGTCTCCTTCTTTTAGGAATGGGATCTGGGTTGGGGATATTGGTGCGTCATGGAGGTGTTCAAGGAGATAAAGGCTCTCATTTCAGCAAGAGAGTTGGAAGGCGTACCACATCAGAGTGCTCCTTGCAGAAAGAGATGGGAATGAACGTGGGTGATTTAATTAGTGGCGAGATCTCTGAAAGTGTTTCTGGATGGGATTTTAGGCTGGTGACTGTATTTCTTCTTAATGCATGCCATAACTTCATTGCCTAAAACATTTGTAGCATTCTTCACCCCAGCTGGAAGTACTTGAGGAGTTAAGGTAGACCCTTAAAGGCAAAAATGGGTAAAACACTTTTTTTTTTACGTGTTTTTACACAGTGTGGCATTAACTTGCTAAACCATACCCGTCAGACGATATAAGTCCCGGAGTGTAATAGGACTCAGGAAACTGGATGCCGTGTAAATGGGAGAGAGCACTCAGAGGAAGGAAAGTGTTTCAAGGTTCTTACCGACCAACGACAGAATGCGTTTGTAGGAAATTCGTCCTGTAGGCAGTCTGTGCTGCGGAAGGTGACGGTGGCAGCTCTGCGTCTGCCTGTGGAGCAGCAGGCGTGCTCTGCTGCTGGCGTCTGCTGCCAAGGCAGCCAAGGCACGACGCTGGTAATCCCTCGGGCTGCATTTGGGCGTCTCTGGTTGATGTGAGGAAAATCGAATTGCTCCTCATTAAGCATCAGAGAAGCAGGAACCCCATTTTCAGAGGAGAAGAGGTCAGCTGTTTGAAAATGAAAGGAGTGACATGGACAATCATCTCTGTTTTGAAACAGAAGGCTGTTTATTTGGAGGGGCTGAACAGGGTAATTTGCAAACTCCAGTTGGAATAATAAGTCTTTGTGCCTGGAATAGGATTAGGGCTTGTATTCCTGTGGGTTACTGATGTTAGGTGATCAGTTGTGCTGGAGTAAGTCTGACATTCAGCCTAGTGGAGGGCAGGGAGGCTTTCACAAGCTGGGCAGGTAAATACCATGTACAACCATCAACAAGGCTGCTGAGTTACAGGAGCACGTAAATGTTTGTTGTGAAATACACTTTTGCTGGTTAAGTGCTTTGGCTTGATTTTGAATCAGGTACTTTACCTGTCGGCAGGATTTCCTTGCCCAGTATGGGATTTTAAAGTAGCAAGGAAAATGGATGTGCTTTCTGCAGGCCAGGAGGTTTGCGGCAGTGCTTGAGCTCTGCATAGCACAGTACTAATTGCTGCCTTCGTGGGCCAGGAATCCATTGCAGCAGGGAGGTAGGGCAGCATATCAGTACTTGGCATATTGTTTAATGCCAGCATAAGGTTATTAATGGTGATGTGTTGTCCTTGCTTCCCTACGAAAGCAGCAGACACCCCCGGTGACCTTAGAGGAGCTGAGTCAGAGCTCTCAGAGAGCTGCTGATGCCAGTAAGAGTGACTCGAGTGACTGACAGGGAGGGTGATGCACACAGAGGAGAAATAGCGTCCCACAGCGCAGCTATAAAACTGAGCACTTCCCCCATGAAACTATATAAGAGCTCAGGTGCTTTTGTACACATCTTGTAAGGAAAAAACCTCTTCTGCTTGCAAAGCCGCAAGAAATGAAAACCGGAGTGGCCCTAGGTCTTGAGCTACTTGCAAAAGAAGTACTGCAAGATTGAGGGCCTGGTGGCAAATCTCCAAGTTTGTAAGTTGGGGTTGGAAACAAATGTTGCTGATTTTTCCTATTAGAAAGCTAAGATTGCATTCAGTGCTGTGTATGAGCTTTGGTAGGTTGAGAGAAAAACTTATGTCAGGCTTCTGATTGCAGTTTTGCTTTTTTTCTTTTTTTTTTTTCCCCCACCGTTTCTTTTAGTTACAATTAATATAATCAAGAATTTGCACATAATTAAGTAAAACTTTGAAAAAATAAGATTAGAGTTTACTGCTATGAATGAGCGATCAACTGGGAAAAGAAAGATGTCAAGTTAAGAGTCTTTGACTCCTGTGACACCTAAACTGAAGGTAAAATCCCCTTGCTGCCTTTTTTGTATGCTCCTTGCTGTAAACCACAAAGTTGTCTCTTGCTTGAACCAGCGCAATGAACTTGTGAAGTCATGTGGGTGGCCTCTACGTTAAGTGTAGACTTTACTGGCAGACATTAAGGCCAAGACTTGGCCTCTGCTTTCCCCAGCCGTGTCTGTGACTCTTGCAATTTTTTGAGACTAAGAGCTGCTGCAAGAAAATTTAAAAATACAGAAACATCGCTATTCTGGGGAATAATTTTCAGATTGTGAAACTCTTCACCAAAGAATTGTGCTTTGGTGCTTGTCACGTAACCATCGTTTTGCAGTTCTCTGAGTGTTTTCGTGTTCTTCCAGAGTTGGCACTGTGTTTCCCTCCAAAATCCGTCGCACTCTGCTGCAGATGACAACCCTCCAGCAAACAGCAACCTGCTGCAAGGGGTAGCTGAAGCGGCGTGACTGCCACTGAGTATTTGAAGGGATTCTTCCTGTGCCTGGTTCCTGGTGCAGCTCCCATGGCCTGTGACGAACCCGCTGGTCTCTCGGGCATCTTCACACGCCAGAACTCTACCACCGCCATCTCTCTGGACTTCGAGCCTGGTGCCGACTACAAGTTTGTCGAAACCTTAGAAGACCGGTACAAGTGTGCCTACTGCCACCTTGTCCTTCGCAATCCCCACCAGACGGGATGTGGGCACCGATTTTGCCAGCAGTGCATTCTGTCTTTGAGGTCAGTGCAAACTCCTTCTGCATCCGCAAGCTCCCCGTCCTCCCCTTCCTAAAGAGAAGTCAACGCCTCCTGTAAATCAGCAGTGAGTGCTGTAATAATAGTACCAATCTGATAAAATGCTGAAGGAGTCAATGGAAAGACTCTGTTGAACTCAATAACTGCGAGCTCAGTGTTTTAAAGGTGTCTTTAAAGACTGTACCCGGTGCTGGCAAGGAATACTTTGGTAACTGCAGGGAAGTCAGCGTAAAGAAACTTGATGTAAGTTTGAGCACTACTGCGTGAGACGCTGTTTCAGTCTGTCTGTCTCGCATTATGCTGTTCAGATTAATTAGTTGCATTGATGTCTCACGGTACTGGCACTGCTGGTTAGATTAAGCTGTTTTCACTTGCTTCTGTGTAATTTCTTTGATTGCAGTGGAGTGATAAAACTGATGTTAGTATTACCCAATACTACAGTCAGATCACAAGGCTGCTGGCATCCATCTGCTTGGGATTTACCTGCAGGTACCAATAAGTTTACCCCACAGACCTGCCTGGAAATACATTACGTACTGTTTGGTATACCAGAGGGCAGGATTTGGCCCGGGAAGGCTGCAGAGGAGCCAGAATATGTGGATGGATGTCGCCATTTACCTTTTATGAATTTTAGATGCTTCGTGTTTGCCGCTTTCTCTCTCTGGGTTGCCTCCCTTTTGCACTGCCTCCATAAGTGTTTTATTGTCCTTTATTGTAGGACTTCTGGAAGCCTTTTAAGACAGGAGCCATTAGCTCTTCCTTTACTGGCATAGCAAGAAGTGTACTGCTTGCGCTAGGCAAAGGCTGGGTTTAATGAACACGATGGGATTTTTTCAGATATGACATTTGTGAGCAAGCAGATGGCCAGAGAGTGACAAAGTCCTCTTAATTAAAAACCATCGTATTAACACTTGTAGGACAAACTCTGCTTTCTGTTACATATTCACTGTCGCAGCTTAATACCCTCTTAGAGCTGTGGGTGGAATTTGGCTGTGTAGTTGCCAGATGAAAGTGTTTTTGAAGCACTTTTTTGGTTTTTATGGTATCTAGTACTGACTTCTGCCAGAGTCAGATTCTAGCATCTGACTCAAATTTTCTGTGAGTTAACGTGACTCTTCTTTTGATCTAGAGAGTTGAATGCAGCACCCACCTGTCCTGTCGACAAAGAAACAATAAAAATGCACGAGGTAAGTGGCTGTAGTTTTGCTTCAGCAGTCAATGTCTGCATGGAAAAGGCAAGACAGCTGAGGACAAGGTGGCTCGTTGTGTGTTAGTCCTCAGAGGCAGAGCAGTTTTTGTCTCTGAAATGATGCTAAGGGAAGCAGCGTATTCAGTGATGCTCTGCAAGAAAGGAAGTGTGGATGTATAGTTAAAGCTTTATTTTATACCTTATGTTCTGAACTTCTTTCATTTTAGTCCTCTGTATTTCCAGTGAAGTGTTGAAGAGTTTCACAAAGTTTTAAATCTGCCCTAGCCGTCAGACGTCTTTTTTAGTGGAGAGTTTATTGACTTGCCTTTTTAATGCCCCATCTTGCTGGGGGATCTTCTTTATTTTATTGTCTTTGTTTTCATTTGGTTATAATTTGCTGCCTTAACTATTTCCATTATATCTCATTAACCCTGCAGACTTAATTTACTTTTTGGTAACTTTTTAGAGGAAAAGACAAGTTCGTGCTTTTTGTTTTGCAAGCTACTGATTTTTTTGTAATGGATTCATTTGTCCTTATTTTTACACCAAGGCTTGAAAGTATGCCACATGCTTGGTCTGTCAGAATGAATTTTCCAGGGAAATCAAATGTCTCCTTCCTCTCTCCTACTCCTGACAGGAAATTGTAATCAGGCTTTCCATGTGATTTTTGTTGTTCACTTGCGGTCTGCTACTTTGCGCAAATTTTGCTGGCAGTAGTGCAACAGTGAGCAGCTTTATAATGCTCATGATAGGAAGGTCTCTAAATAAGACTGAAAGGTTGCTCTGGGGGCTTAATTTGCTTCTGCATACACAACTGGGAACGGTGCTGTTTCTCAGAGTCTATAGAAGGGATATTTCAGTGTCTACAGAAGGGATATCTCAGCATCGTCTCCATCCCAAAGGCGAGCTGCACGCTCAAACATGAGAGCTGCATGCACAGAGCTGGTTTGGCCTTTGAGGCCCCATAGCTTCAGCTGCTTTCTTCTAGATACAGACAGCCTCTGGCAGACGTTTTGTACCTCCTGAGCTACTAATCCTGCTGGCTGTGGGATGGATCAGCATCTGTGGAATAACAACTATCTGTGGAATAACTAGGGGGAAAAACCCTATGCTTATAAGAAAATTTATAAGTTTTACTTTATATTTTCAGTATACATTTTCAGTATGAATTATCAAGAACCATACTCGCAATTATGGAGTCCACACTTGTGTGCTTAAAAGATTGGTTGTGATGTTTTGCTTTTTATATTCTTTATAACATCCTATATGACTGGGTATGAAGGCTAGTTTGCTTCTTTTACAGGTATTCAAAGACAACTGCTGTAAAAGAGAAGTTCTCAACTTGCATGTGTTCTGCAAAAACATTCCTGACTGCAATTCAAAAATAATTCTGGGACGGTATCAGGTTAGTTTGCTTGATCAAATTTTGAAGCCTTTGATTTTCGTGCAAACTCTGTGTATTTATTATAAGCTAAATTTCGGTGATTGTCTTCAGACTTCAGAGTTGTTGTAGCAATGTGGTTTAAGCACACAGTTTATGACTTAGCTATACAAAGTAAGTAACAAATGTTAAGCTCAAAATATTATGGCTGTAAGCTTGTTCCAGCTTTGCCTTCGGTTATTTGTTTAATAAGAACCGTTTGCTTTATGTAGCTTTAGTATATCCATAGCCTCTGAACACACTTTCTGTATGCTTAGGCGCCACGTGGTGGTTGATTCAAGAAAACTTGCCAAGACATATTGGCCATTTGGGCCTTTTTTTGATATATCAGTTGAATTAAAAGTGGAAGTCATACAAAGGACTCTCCAAATTTTCATGTTCACTTTAGTTTTGAGGTTGGAAAAGTTTGTGGATAGAAGAGTACTTGGAGTTCTGTTTGTTACCAAACTGCGGAATGTTTTGGTGGGTCTGTTGGGCAACTGGAGATGCGATGAAATACTTTGGGGTTTAATTTGCTGTTGCGTATTGCAGGAGCATCTTCAGCAGTGTTTGTTTGAAAGTGTGCAATGCACTAATGATGGATGTTGTGATCAAATTCTTCGGAAAGACTTGAAAGAACATTTGAGCCAGCACTGTAAATTTCGAGAAGAAATGTGTCAGTACTGTAATAAATATGTGGTGTTAATTAACATAAAGGTAAGATTATAAAGCATTCCCTGTGAATCCATAGCTCATGTTTCCTCTCAATGTTGCTGAGTAAAAAGTTTCCAGCATTGCAATGGGGCTTAACAACTCCTGAAGCAAAATTTGGCTGAGTAGCTGAAGGAGAAAGTATAATAAATGTTCTTTAAATAATACCAATTACTGTTGCTCTCTTATGAACAACAATGTGATACGGGGCTTGCACATGTATGTTTGGGATTACTTTTTGCATAGTTTTCTCTATGTATACTTCTTTACAAAAATGCAAACCATTGCCTTGTTTTGTTTCTTTTTCCCCAGAATCATGAAAAAAACGACTGTCCTGATTATCCTGTGCCTTGTCTCCAAAACTGCTCACAAATAATTCTGAAAAAGGAGGTACTGTTATTTTTTTCATATACTGTGATTCAGCAGATCACATACACTTATGCAAAGTGAAAGTTATGTCACAAACCACATTGGCCCATGCCAATGAAACTTCATTGCTCTATAAGTATTTTCTTTGGTCCTAAAAGTGATGATGTCCCATCTTACAAATGAGGTATTCGGTCACTGCAAACCATTGGCTTTTTGCAGTATGGAAAAATAGCTGGCTTGCTTATGGACTCTGAATACTCATTTTCCTCTTTACGTGATTGGTGGTGTCATGACATTGGCCTTTATTCACCCTTTATGCAGGCATTCAGATTTTATCAACATGGGAAGTTACTTAACGTTTATTTCATTATAAGTTTCTTTGTTAATACATGCAGATTGAAAAGCACCACGCTGTGTGTCCTGAGACAGAAGTGGACTGCCCGTATAAGCAGTACGGCTGTCTTGTAAAGGTACTGTTTTATAGGTCTTGTTTGTAGTGGGGCTGGAATTTGTCTCCCAAACCAATCAGAGTAATTAATCAAATTTGTTCTTTCACAGCCATTTCTATTATTGGCTAAGATGCTGTACTAGGGAACCAGGACTGCCATTCCCTCACTTTCAAAGCACAGAGGAGACATTTTAAATGCTTTCATCAATAAATTTTTTACTAACAGCTTCAAAATTCTGCATCTCTTCTTAATTTATTCATACGCTTCCCCTTCTACCTCACTAAGGTTAAAAGAGGGAAACTTGCTGAACATGAAAATGGTGCCCTGAGGGAACACATGCTGCAGATTTTAGACAAGAACTCCCGGTTGGAAGAACAGGTAAATTGTATTTAACAAGCACTCTTCAGCGGTGCTTGGCTGGTTTGAGAACAATACAAGATTCTGCATTTGTTGCCTGGTTTAGCTCAGCTACATTTTAAAAGACTGTTTTTATCATCTTTGCCACCTCAGAAGTCAGAATAAGCTGTTCTAGTTAAGTCAGTCAATTAGATGAGAACCTCTCTGTGCTCAGGCACACATATTCTCCACCAAGCACAGTGGGAGGCTCGTTGCCGTAGCTCACCTCATGTACTTTCGGTCTCTGCTTTCAGTGGATACGAGGGTTGGAGATAAAGCATTTTGAAGTTTCAGTGGCCGGTCAGATTTCTCCAAAAAAGGAGCCTTTAGATGCCCAAGTCACCCCCTCTGTAAAGGCAGCACGGAGTAGTGCAGAGCCAGTTGCAAGCACCTTTCCACTCATGATAGCTTCCACCACCAGCAGGTGACACTGAGTGTATGCCCAATCCTGCTAAGGTGAATGCTTCCACACTGATGGCTGACTTACTCTTCTGCTTGTTTATGCTAAAAATAAGTGCCCCAAAATGCTACAGCTTGGTTTTGGAGTTAGTACTACTCACTGACTCATCTTTTACTGGTTAGACCCTAGTATAGAAAAAAAAAAAGTATATACATACACACAGAAACACACGTGCACATGTGTGCGTATAAGTATGTATTATCCCTCTACAGAGCCAAATGGATCATCATAATGGGGATGAGAGAGATGAGTTTCTTTGCACCTGTTGCCACGCAGATCTATTAAAGAGTGTGACTACCTGATGTTCAGTACTTGCCAGTGCTTATCCATGAGCTGTGAATAAAGTAGTGCTATATCTAGATAGGTTAGAGGCTTTGCATTTTAAACTTTTCACATATGTTTTAATTCGTTTGTTCTATATTTTGGTGTGCCTTACTGTTTTTAGTCTTTTTTTTTTTCAATATGTAGATATCTGACCTGTATAAGAGCCTGGAATGTAAAGAGATTAAAATCCAGCAGCTAGCGGAGGCCATTCAAAAGTGTGAGAAAGAATTCAGACAGTTTACACAACTGTTTGGTAAAAATAGCAACTTGATGGTAAGCACACAGGTGAGACATTAACTTTATCTTTTTTGGCCAGTTGCTTTCTTGCATCCTAAAACGTGTTTGTCCAGTAATGGTTGTCATTAATAGCAGGGCAATAACAAGTCTCCCAGACACTTCACAAGCCCTTCTCGTTTTTTTACAAGACAGTATTGTTTTTTCATTTTAACCAATAAGGAAGTTTGGATATCTGATCTGGGCGAAAAGCACTGTATAAATCCTCATGGGCAGATCCCCATGGCAAATATGCAGGTGTAAATTTGAATAATCAGTTGAATGAAGTGATGTAGTGCGAATGGGTCTGAGTAAGGGGTGGCTTCTCAGTCACTAACTGCCAGATTAATTGCGAAGGAGCATTTGGATATGTTCCTAAGCCAGCAGAGTACTTTTGAATGCACCATATGGTTGATATTACTGACATTCTTTATCTTATTTCAAATAAAATGTCTGATTTTATGAAAGTCTCTTGTCTCTGCTTCTACCCTTTTCCAATGGCATGAACTGGGAAGGCTCTGGCCAGTCACCTGGATAAGTCTGCACGCCTGGAATCACAAGTGAAACAGCTAATACAGATGGCAAACCAGCAACAAAGCAAATTAGACTTGCAACCCCTGTTTGACACAATTGAAAATGTAAAACAGAAGATCGCCCTGATGGAGACATATGATCAGCGCTTGGGTGTGTTGGGACTTTCAGTTCTTTTCTGGACGGGTGTGAGGTTTTTGCTGATTTACTGGTGGTTAAGTAGAGGCTGTGGTGCTACAGTCAGTCAGATGCAGCTCTTCACCAGAAAGGGCTTTTTTCTTCTTGCTTTCTAAGACCAAGCTGTGGTGGTGCGTGCTGCATCCTTCTGCCTTCACCTACTCCACAATGTCTCCTGAATTCCTGCAGCACTGCAGGGCCAGAGAGCTGGCCTTGGTCAGGCTGGTGCATTGTGGTGGAGGCAGCGGCACTGTCCATAGTCGGGCATTAAATCTGGTTTGTCGTTACCAATTTTCCTTATTCAACTACAAGCTGCAATTACAATTAAAAAAAGTTAACAGGTGTAGTAACACTAGTTAACAGCCTGTACTCAGGCTTGACTAGTTCAGTATTGTCAGCTCGAGTCTGGTTGCTCCTTGTATCCAGTGCTCTGACTGTTTCATTTTACCAGGTGTTTCTCTTTTTTTTTTTTTCCCCCCCTTACCCCCCAGTTGTTTTGGAAGGTCAGTCCAGCAAACATGATCTCCAGATCAACATTCACAAAGCACAGCTCAATAAAAATGAAGAACGATTTAAGCTTTTGGAAGGCACGTGCTACAATGGGAAATTAATCTGGAAAATCACGGACTACAAGATGAAGAAAAAAGAAGCGGTGGAAGGCCGTGTCCTCTCCATCTTCAGCCAGCCCTTTTACACCAGCCGCTGCGGGTACAGGTTATGCGCGAGAGCTTACCTGAACGGGGATGGCTCAGGGAAGGGAACGCACGTCTCTCTCTACTTCGTAGTGATGAGAGGGGAATTTGACTCGCTGCTGCTGTGGCCTTTCAAGCAAAAAGTTACACTTATGCTTTTGGACCAAAGTGGGAAAAAAAATCACATCGTGGAAGTCTTTAGAGCTGACCCCAATAGCAGCAGTTTCAAAAGGCCGGACGGAGAAATGAATATTGCCTCCGGATGCCCACGCTTCGTGCCGCACACAGTCCTGGAGAACACCAAGAACACCTACATCAGAGACGACACTCTGTTTTTGAAAGTGGTTGTGGATTTAACTGATCTGGAGGAATTGTGAAAAGCGTGCCCGGTCAATGTGACTGCTTTAACCATTAGGAAATGCTTTCTTGGTGACTACTAGCCACGCAATAGTGAACTGCCACTAGTCAAGCTACTGTTAATGTTTCGAGGCTTTTGGACTGTGTACAGATAATGAATTGCCAAAGCATCAGCCTTTCCTTTTTAAATCTTTTTTTCAAGACTGCGTTTTTAAGGCAGCTAGAAGTCCAGTTTGATGTGAACATGCATTCGATCCAACCTTGGCTTGGGTGGCTCCAGGCTGGAGGGAATGCTTGGCTCTCATCACCAGACTGGCGTTTGGAGATGAAACTCCTCCAGTAAGCCCCCTGGAGCCCAAGCAGGCCTGTGGGCTCCTGTCCCTCACACAGAACTGAAGCCATGCCCAAGCGTGCAAGTGCATTTCACCTGTCTGAAATGGAAACATTTCAGCATTAGCACATTTGAATCAACGTATCTTGATCCCTCCATCTTCTGGATTTTTGAAGTGGGGAGAATGGCTTCAGTTAGGCAGGGAAAACATTTGCCTGGGATCTTGCATCTTTTTTTATAATTGTTTTTTTCCAGAAAGCCCAGAGGAAGATGCCAATACCTCTTACTTTTTTAGCCTGGTATTTCAACTGTTAGGGTACCCCGTGGTCACAATAGCTTTGTTATGTCCTTTCCCTTCCTGCCTAGTGCCTTGGGACTGATTTCCATTGGTGGTGAACATCCACAGTCCCCTTCTGAAGTCAAAAGAAGCCGCAGGCGCTTCTCACCTCTCAGGACATGGCCAGAAGCAGGGTATTCGTCCAGCCTGCCAGCTCTTGGCTGCGCTGCTGGAAGAAGAGGGGTGAAACTCCTGCACTTTTGCTCCCACATCTGCACAAAATAGATGTTTTCTGGCCTACCAGCTCTACAGAAGGCAGGAAGAGCTTTGGATATCTGCTTGGGAAAAAGCCCACGTAACATGCACTATTCCTCTCTGCTGGAAATTGGGGATATTTGGGAAAGGAGGAGGACAATGGACTAGGGAGCGAGGTTGCCATAAGAACCCAGTTCTCACAGGTAATGCAGCTCTAGCGTTTGTTACAAGGTGAGACAGCTGCTGAGTAATGACCGCTAACTATGAAGTATGTCTGAAGATCTTAATTTTTATTCCAAGTTCCCTCCAAGGGAACATGCGCATTGTATGGGGTTTATTGGAGACGCACTAAAACCACCAAGATCAGGCACTGAGGAACAAGTGACAAAGACTACACGTGCCTTTTTAAAGCCTTTTGGGTGCCTGTAAGAGAGATGTAATTTTGCACACTCAGTCATTTTGTTATTACAAGTGACAGAATTATGTGTCTCTCATCTCTCACAGTTCAGGTAGTGAAATATCACAACATCATCCATTGCTCCTGCAGTCCACTGGCAGAGCAAACCCGCAGCTTTTCAAGACACAGCATGAAACTAAGCTGGGTTTAGAGTGAGAGTAAACCAAGCAGGATAAAAATCAAAATGGGGACAGACTGCAAGGCATAAGGCAGAAAATTCAAGAGGGGAAATGTGGTAAAATCAAAAATGCCCTTTCTGTGCAGGATGTTGATATCAACTGAAATAATACGATTTGGGGATTGATACTAAGACGAAGGCAAAATACCGTATTTTGTATCTGCACTCTCATTGCTAGGTATTTACTTTCCCACAGGGTTTTTACAACATAATTCAGGCACAAATATTTTTGAATTTGGGGGCGGGGGGAAGAGACATGAGTTATCTGTACCTCATGGTGGGTTAGTACATCTGAAATCTTTGTTTTGATCTCTATGTCCTTTTTTTGTTGTTGTACGATGTCAGGATGTACTGGGCCCCTGTAGGGGTTTTCCGTGTTCCCAAGGAGAGATGGTGAGGGACAAATTTTATTCTTTTGTACCCACTGTGACTGACTTTAAGAGTCATTTTGGCTGTACAACAGAGAGAATTAGGTCTCATGTCCCTAATACTTCGTTAGAGGAAGAGCAAGCTTGGTTTGAAAATGGTGTGTCATTCTAGGACATCAATCCTGAACCTTGGACATAGACTTCATGTCGATTATTACTTTAATATTTGTCATGTAACTTTCAAAGTGGCACAACTGGCATAATAACCACTAATAACTGACGGAAACGTGCCACCCGTGTTTCCTGGGACTCTCCAGTCTGTTGAGTGTAAAATACAGAAAGCGATAAAGAACTTGGACAATCAAGGGAGGCAAGATGGAAAGGATGCAGTCTGTATCCTGGCAAATTCCCAACCCTCTCCACCTCTACCACCCCAAGTGTAAAATGGGGATAATAATACTTGCAGAGCGTTAGGACTATTTAAATGTTTGTGAAGAATTCTGAGCATGAAAAGAGCTAAGTATTATTAAAACTCCATTTCTAATTGTTAAGAGTAGGTGATGGCATAGTGATGTGGATAAGTGTTTAGTGTGTTCCTGGACAGATTTTGAAAGCATGTTTGGTTTTAGCCAGTCCATACTGCAATTTCTCCTCTATCTACCAGTTGGGTTTAGGTTTTTGCCATGAATATTCCTTTTAAAATTTTGAAGCACAAATGATTCATCCTGGGTGATGGAAACATCCCTTTTGAAATACTGCCTGTTTTATAAAGAATTAGTTGAGAAAATTTTTTTAAAGACAACCTGCTTTAAATTGGTTCTTTTTATTACAACAATTGAGAGATTTATGTTAAGATTTCCAGCTATTTTTACTACTTGTAAACAGGATTTTAAATTTCATCCCATTCCCTATAAAGAAAAAAATGTTGTATAGCATGAATTGTCAGGAAGAATTTTGATGTTGCATGAAAAACACCAAAAAACTTTGCAATAATATTGTACTGGGTAAGTAACCAAAAGAGCATAGGGTATTTCTACATTAGCATACAGTATGTTTTTAATGTATTTATTGACAGTTTGTAGTTGTTTGAATATCTCTTACTACGATACAGGCATTTTTCTAGCCAAATGTCATCACTGTATCCGTAAACTAATGTAAGAATAAATAATTTTATCATCCTTTTGGAGTGAGTGTGGCATATATTCCTTTTGGCTGGATTTAAGCAGACTTTTTAGAAGGATGTGGAGTACTGGATATTTGCACACAAAACTTTGTTTACAATCAAAAAAAAAAACCTGACACTGCTTTAGATTAAGAATCAATGTGCTTCGCAGGTATTTTGGTTTATACTTTAATATCGTAAAGCAGCTGCAAATCAAAGTTCAGCTAGATCAGATGAAGTTCCATAAGGTCTGAGGATCCACTGGAATCAAAACAGGACGTTCTTTCTGTTTGGAGCAGGTTTGGGTTCAGCTGAGGCTGGATTTGTTTCAGTTCAGGCCAGTAACAGAGGTATTGTTTCAGTACCCCATGATTACTTCATGCTTGAGAACATATTTTAAAAATGGGAAGGAAAACTCAGCAGTGTTGGAAACCAGCTTGGGAAAAATGTTAGCATCTGACTCCCATTCCTCTGTGAGAGCTCAAACACCCACTCAGTGCCACGGCGTGTCCCAGCTCCATCAATCCAGCACGTGGGGTGGAGGTGACGGACAGCCTTAGCACTGGCACTGCTGTGGGCAGTGTGAGAGCAGCCTTTGCACTGCGAGAGGGAGTGCAAAATGACGTCCCAGGGCAGGACTCAAGCGCTTTTAGTTGATTTACAGCCAACTCTGCTTGGCTCACGTCTGCGTGTGGGGAGATAGACATGCAGAAGGGCTGTGTCCACATACTGGTGCACAGCAACAGGATGGCGGCGGAAGCGTGGGCTGGGGGAGCCTCCATTGCAGGAGCCCCAGCTGGGCATGGCTCCCCCAGAGCTGTTCCCCGGGAGCTGTGGGAAGCCCATGCACTGGGCCGCAGCCCGTTAGGGCTGATTGCAGAGCGGGACAGCAGGGCAGCTCCAAGCAAAGGCGAGGGCCCGTGCGGGCCAGGCTGGGTGGGCAATGAGGTGAGAAACGCGGGGAGGGGAAGAGGCCCTGCGAATCCTGGGGAGCACGAACAAGCCTTGTTTGGGACAGGCTGCTGTGGCAGGAGCCGTTAGTTTTCTGAATGGGTACATGGAATAAACAGCTTCTGCTTCAGTTGCAGGCGAGGTTCAGCAAAGACTTCCAAGCACCCGTTCGAGCTCCGCGTACGAGCCAGGCAGGCGTCCGAGCGATTGGCAGTTCGGGCGGGCGTCCCCTCCCCCGCAGGAGGCGCCCGGCCAAGGCGGCAGCACCGTGCAGGAGCCCCCGGGGAGGCGGCGGGTGCCCGGCAGGGCCCCTTCGCGTGGCCGCGCGGTGTGACGCCCGGCGCCCTCGCCCCAGGCGGCCATCCAAGCGCGGGGAAGGCCGACGGCAGAGCCGCCTCGGCCCCCGGCGGCCCCTCAGCCCCGAGGAGAGGTGCCGGCGGTGCTGGGGCCGGCCGAGGGCAGAGCCGCCTCGGCCCCCGGCGCCCCCTCAGCCCCGAGGAGAGGTGCCGGTGGTGCTGGGGCCGGCCGAGCCGGAGCGGAACACCGCCCCACGGCCCTCCCGCCACCGTCCGCTGCCCGGGCAGGAAGCGGACAGCCCTTCCGGGTCGCCAGCCGTGCGCGGCGGGGCCCGGGCCGGCCCTTGGTAAGAGCGGGCGGCGGGGGACAGCCGGGGCGGCAGCGGGTGGGTCGGGCAGGGGGGTCCTGCGAGCCGCCGCGCCGGGCCTGGCCGCTGGGAGGGGGCGGGAGCCGGTCTTCCCCCAGGAAATGGCGGCGCGGCGCGGCGCGGCCCGGCCCGGCCGGCGGGGCAGCCTCTCCCGGGCCTTGGGCTGCTGGCGGGGCAGGAAGAGCGGTCGTGAGCGGGTGGGTGAGTGCCGGCGCGGCGGGGTGGGGCAGGTCGGGGCGCGAGTCCCCGGCCCTCAGGGTCGGGGCCCTCGCGGCGGCGGCAGCAGCGGGCTGTGCCTCCTGGGCCGCGCTGGGTGGGATCCTGGCATCCACCGTTAGCCCGCAGGGCAGCTGCTGTGGGAAAAACCCTGCGCCTGTGCTAACGGCACGGTCATCGGAGATGACACGAAAACGGGGTTTCTGCCTCAGATTCCTGATGCAAAAGGATGAGAGCCTAAACGTGCGCTTCACCCTAGTGTGATGCGGTTTGATAGGCGTGGTGGTGGGGCTGCCCTTAGAAATGCTCGCTGGTTTCCTCTGTCTCCACGCTGCTCTTTTTTTTCCCCCCAGAAATCTTTTGGAAATGATGTTATTGACTGTACTTTTGTTTCTCACTAGATATGGATAACGTGAAGGATGAAAAAAGTAGGATGCCCTGTGCGACTTCACAAGAAGAGCTGAAAGCCCGAGGTAGGCACTGCTAATCCATTTCAGTGCTGTGGTGTTGGGCGTGTTATTCTTTACGTCAGTTACCACGTTTGACCCAGATGTTGATCACTGTCTCTTCGTAATGGTAAGACCATGGCACACTGGAAGAGGGAAAAAAAACCCCACCAACTCCTCAAAATAGGGGTTCATTGTGCTTAAGTCCTGCAAAGAGTCATTTTTGTAGACCATAGTTACTAGCACGCTTGTCATTTTTGCCTTGTGTTATCCTAAGGAAAAGAAAAAAGGAAACGAAAACGCAGTAGAAGCAGATCATCATCCATTTCATCCACGTCGTCTTCTAGCACTACATCCACTTCTTCCTCCTCATCACGCTCATCATCAAGGTCATCTTCAAGTAGCAGAGGTAAGCTACCTCCGTGTGTACATACGCATGTTTACCAGTTTTGATAGCCCTCCTGGAAACATTTAAAGCTTATTTTAGATGTGGCTAAACCCCCATATAGGGACAGCATGGAATACCAATACTGCGCGTTCAGAGCGTTTCTCTCATAACCCATTCCTACTGCAGTGTTAAGGTACCTCTTTGCACACAGTATGCAGCGTTCTTGGGTTAAGTTAAATAACTTCAAAACAGAAACTGCCATTCAAAGAAATGTTACTTTGTAACATTTTGTACATGCTGTATGTATTTAAAACTCTGTATTCATTATACTTTCAAAACACAGATATTTTTCTACTTCACCCATCTATCTAGACCGGAGTTGGGGTTTTTGATTTAGTCTTACTTTGGTCTTAACATTTCAAGCATTTAACTTTGAGGACTCACATGAAGTTTGTTAATACCAATGACCAAGTTCAATAGGAACACATATGCAAGCATTGCAGGATTAAAACTTTCCATACTAAGCTGCTGCTTACTTAGAGGCCTTGGGGCAGATACTATCAGGGAGTAAGTGCAGATTTTTTCTATGAGTATAACTTGTGGCATTGAGGGGAATGTATTGCTGATTATATCAGGACTGCATTGTTTTGATATTCTGTATCAAAATATTTGGTATCACTGCATGTAAAGCGACCAAATTGCCATTTTTTAATAAAATGTGTCAGGCTAAACACTGAAGTGTATTTTATCCTTTTTTACTATGATTGGGAAGAACTCCAGTATGAACTAGAGTTTTCCTGATGAAAAGTCTAACATCACAGTTGGCTGAAGCTTCACTATCTGGTAGAGGACCTCATATTTGTGACTGTGTATTCCACAGTTTAACAAAGACTTAGTTCTGTTTCTCTTGAAGCAGATTTACATCTGTATGGAAATATTACACGTTCTTATACTCCAGTGGCTTGATTCAATGTATCTGACGTAAATAAACTCTGAAAGTATTCAAATCTAGGAATTTGTACATTTGACAGGGGTAGGTCTTCCGTTCTTCTTGAATGAATTTTATCCCACGTGATACACCCTAAAACTTCTAAAAAGCATTAAAATGTCGTGTCAGACACTGACTGTGTGAACATGCGTGGCATGCTCTCTGGTTCATCTTTTGGAGGAATGTCAAGAAACATGTAGCTGAGGAAAAAAATCATTTTGAGTTAGGCTCAGGTTGTCAGTCTACATGCTCAGAGATTTGCTAAAACTTTACAGCTATAAATTACCTAAGTTTTCCCATTCGCAGGGGAGAGCAGACGATCTAGCAAAAATGGCCTACAAGGGCATGTTTAAACAACTCTATTTACTGCACCTAGACAAGAAAAGACGTGAGGTAATTGAGCTAGGACAGATGGAGAGGGAGTGAAAAATCTTCCTGTGACTTTCAGAGCAAGGAATAATGACCTTAAATTGCAACAGGAGGGATTTGAATTTGATCTAGTAAAAATACACCCTAGCAGCAGAACAGTGGAATAGCTTGCCTGACCTGAGTTGATGACCTTGAATGACAAAGGTTGCCTCAGTCTCATGTGTCAGGTATAGCAGGAGTGGAGTTAATGTTCCTTGGGATAGCAAAATGGAGGTTTCTTCTGGCATCTTTTTTGCATTTTTTAATCTGTGTTTCTCTCTTCTTATTTAGTGAGTGCAGCTGTAACTGGCTGTTAGACACTGGGCAGTGGCTGGGAAAATGGAGAGGAGAGTCGGGGAAACTGTCTCCAGCTCGCTTGAGCTGTATGCCCCACCTGCCTTCTCCAGCCTTGCTGGTAACATAGGTTATATGGAAAATGAAGCTAACTTGAATGCAGAAAGGAAACAGTTTGCTGTGGAAAAAGAGACATCAAGATACAGAAACTGGGAATGCAGTTTGTTAAGTGGAGCTGGGAATGGGCTTCCCCTCAGACAGGAGACAAGTAGGCAAATCAGTGCTAGGACTAGGGAAGTAGGGTGATTGAGCGTGGAAACTGAGCTAGTGAGGAGGCCAGATGGTGAGGGATGGCAACTCAGAAAGAGTGAACAGGAGGAAAAGATGGCTTGGCTTAATCTAGGAAGTCGACAGTTCAGTGCAGAAGACTAGAGAAGTTCTTCTGGGGTTTGTGGTCACGAGAACCGTGGCTAGGATGGTGGGAGATAAAAACTGAGCCTGGAAGAGATGTGGGCAAAGGGATAAAACTGAGCAAGTGTCTGTTCACTATAGTGTACTCATTTTCAGAGTCTGGAAGAAAACCCAGTGTTCTTGAATGTACCCCTTTCTTGATGTTGGCAAACATTTGTAAAAGCCCTCTGGCCAGGTGTACCATCCCCTGTGGGCACTTAGTCGAGTCTGTTGTTACCAAGAGACTGAACGTGGTGATAGAATTACCATTTTCATTGTTTCTTCTGACATGCTTGTGCTGCATCTGTCATTAGGAGGCCAAAAGAAGATTGCTTGGGCAGCCTTGCCTTAGACTTTTCTAACTTTTGAGTCTGGCTGTGCTCTAGTAGATTCCTATAATGTTGTCTTTTGCTTGGAATTTATTGTAAAGAAACTGCAGAGCTGATAGCTTGAAGGCAGTCTGTTAGAAGACTAGTAAGCTGTTTCAGAGTCTCCCAAGGCTTACAGTCCCGTAGTCGTAAAGCTGGTGCTTCAAAATCAACTTCCTCACATACCAGTCACAGTGTAATCTTTAACGTCTATGATTGGCTTATAGAACTTGTGAGTTTCTGCTTTATAAAACTTACTAAAACCCTTGAAGTTGGAAGGTGAGCTGAGTAAGTACAAAAAGTTTTTAATTTGCCTCGAACAGAGGTAATATTTTCAGTGGTTTGTCAGCCCTAACAGTGCTTTTTGTTGCCACTTTTGAGAGTCAGGATCCCTGGCTATAAAACAGATGTTTGCACTCTATTGAGCACAACTGCAGATAGAAGAGAGAAGTACTGTCTCTATTAATATAATATATTGGTATAAGTAATCATTGAGTAAGTTGGGTATTTTCAGTTTAGACCAGTAAGTGGCAGTAAGTTAATGTGTTGCTTTTCTCAGGGTTAAATTTCAACCAGTGTTAATATATATAGCTGAATTGAAGCATTTTCTTCTTATGTTTTACATTTCTGTATGCCGTACCTGTAAAACCAAATGCCTTTTTCAGAATGCTAAACTTACAGGGTTTGATTTTGTTTTGATTTGTTTTGGTTTTTTTTTTAATTTTAGATTCTCCTAAGTCTAAATCAAAGAAAAAGAAAAAAGAAAAACAGAACAAAAAGGTAAACGCTTACAAAGAGAAATAAGTAGTTAACAAACAGAAAGTAGTTCTTCATATTTTTATAACCTTAAATGTCACGTAAGGTGGAACGCTTTTGTCTGTGGCTATGTAAATCTGAATCATGCTTTTAGGGTTACAGTAGGTGGACTGATAAGTGGGCATATCCTGGACTGTATACTAAAGGAGAAATAATTTAAAGGTTCCTTTTGCCAATCGTTGCTGGTCCAGCTAGAGTTTAGAGTGGTCTCTGAAGAAAAGAGGGGTGAGGAGTCTTGATACCTTTATAGAATTTGTAAGAAGAAACTATTGACAGTGAGTGGGAGAGTAGCAGATTCTTGCTGGTTTAATTTTTCTGTTTCATTTTATTAGGACCTTCTGCTCAATGGTTTTATATATTGGAGTTACATTAAAAGAGAGAGAATAGGGGATCAGACCATTTCTGTTTCTCAAGATCTCAAGGGTTGCTAACCCTGCTGCATTACTTTCTGTGTACTTCAGATAGTACCTATGCAGCAGTGGTAAGGGTAAGCACTAGTGGCTGTCTTGACTAGCCAGCGTGTTGAGAGCTGCTTGTGGATTTCCTTTTTTTGCCCTTGTGAGTCTGTAAGCATAAGAGTATATGTTTTACACTTGTAGAAAAGGAAAAAAGAGAACAAAATGAAGAAAAAGAAAGAAAAGAAGAAAAAGAGAGAAAAACCAGGACCTGTCCAGCTTTCCAAGGTATGCTTGTGTGAGTCTGAAGTCCTGTTATGTTTCTCATCTAAACACTTAATGTGTCCTGTCATAAAAATGTTTATAATGCTGCTGGTTTTGTCATCAGCAAATAGAAACCTATCATCTCTATTGTGTTGGACAGTTAGAAAGTATAAAAATTATTGTCTGTAATTTTATTTAAGATTTGTAACATTACAAAATAAAGCAAAGCTTATGTCTTTCTGATGTGTAATCTCATTTTAGTTCTTTAAAAACAAAAAGAAGAATGAAAACTACAGCATGATAACTGGAAAGAAAATTAAGATGAGAATAAAGAAGACCAAGAAGGATAAAGAGGTAAGAGTTAAAATAGTCTATATATCGCTAAGGGAAAATACTGTATCTTTTAATATTTTTCTAATAGTAGTCTTTTGTAGAAGAGTAGATCTTACAGTTAGGAGCTGTAAATTGAGTGTAGCTTTTAATGTGGCTGTGATGCCATCTGAGAAACTTTTAATTCATTCTTTTGGCAGGTTTTGTGTTATGAGTGGGCTTGGAATACTCAGGCATGAGTAGATAAACCAGAGGATGTTTGTTCAGGTTCTTAGAATTTCAGTCTGTAATGTTTAGCTGATTCGTGGCTTTCTCTGTTGATTTAATTTGCACTGTTTTTAATTGTCCTCATCTTCCAGTCTCTTGTGATCAGTTGTGGTAATTGCTGTTTTACTGTGTTGTTCTAACGCATGTGAGACTAGCCATTATTTAGAGAGGAATTAAAAAAAGACAACAGTACTATTAGAACCATGTGCTTATGCATTCTCTCAAAGCAGTCGTGTTTTTGCTGAGATACCCAGGGAAACACATATCATGAATAGCAGCATGTTGTGCTATTGCTATGGGCGTTTGGACTCAGCACTTAAATAGTATGTTCACTCTTTTCAGCAGTTTCCACACCTTAGAGTGATCTGCAGAGGGCTTGTGGTACTCCTCAGTATGTATGTGTTAGAAGTGTTACTTTGTTGAGGTATCCAGTTTGGTGGATTCTGATTCAGCTGTAACAAACAGTTCATTCTATAGCTACCAAAGCAGGCCTGAGCATTCCAAGTTAAATTTGATCAAAAATACATTATCTTCTTTCTGTGACACTCAAGTTTGTGTTAAATTATGCTGAATTCGTGCTAGTCTTATCCCAGTAACCTGCTTGTTACAATATTTGATGTCAAATATTTGATGTTGGTCCTTTTTTGATTGGTTTCCATGGTCATGAACATGCTGAATTGAATAACATCCATTCTTCACAATATTTTAAGTTTCAATAATTGTTTTATAAACTATGATTTTAAAAACCACTGGAAACAAGTGTTTTGACTGTTTGGGCCTTCTCTTATGGAAAGAAAGAACCTAAATTCATGGTTCCCTTTCTGTTATACTGCAAGCTGCTGCTTATGTGTAGAAAAAAATTATACTTCCGAAAGCACAAGAGTTGCTGTGTTTACAGTGAAAGTTGCCTCAGACACCAGAGAATTGCATCTGTTCTGCTTGTGAGTTCCCTCCTGAGCAGGCTGTGAGCCATGTGATGACAGCCCAGTGGAGCCTCCACGGGGAGCCACTTAGAAAATGTATCATGAAATAGTGACAGTAACAGCTTGTCTCCTGTAGCATCTCTCCTGAGTACCCATTGCCTTGCACTTCCTCCAGGCACTCACACCTAACTGGTAGCTAGTCATATCCAGCTGTTGGAATGCGGTAGCATTTGTTGTGCGGCGTGCTGAGATGTGAAAGCCCCACAGAAAGCAGGTTTATGCAGCCTTGGTCCACTGAGTACAGGTCTGTTAAACTGCTGCCTCTGCTTTTCTGCTCTACAGAGAGACCGGAACCGGGCAGAACTCCTTGAATTTCTGAACTCTGCCTTATAATGGGAGGAGTGCTGACCAAGGACTTGTAAATATACCAAGCCAACGATCATCATGCCTAGCAAAACACTAAAGGGAAACTCAGGGAAAAGGACACCAGGTTTGACAAGACCAGACCCTCCTGCTGAGCAGACAATTGGGATGTCCTTTTTTAATGGCAAAATGAAGAGTAACAGATAACTTGTTAATGAAGATCCATGTCCTCCTTTTGAGATCCTAAGGTAACAGCCAGGCTTGGTGTTTTAGAAGAGCCTAAGAGTGTGTCGTTGACAATGCTAAGAAATGACACACTGAAGTCCAATAATGTAATTTCTATCCTAACTGCATGCAGAACGCACTCTTAATTTCAAGCGTCGTAATGTTTCTAGTAGTTGAAGCAAAGCAGAGTATTTGTAAATGTCTATTTGAAAGATGAGGCATTTCTAGATACGTATTTTTTCCAGTAGTGGTTTTACTTGTCCAGAAGAGCAAGTTGACCTTTGTAAATAGAACATGCCTTTACATAAATGATTTTTTGACCGTTCATTCACGAACATATTATTTTTTTTCAGAGTTTGGGATACGATCTTTCTCTGGACAGTTTATTGCTCTTTCTCACTAGAAAGTGTAACAGTAAAATAGAGCAATAATAGTAGCTGTGATTTTTATCTTGAATTGGAAGCAGGAAAGGTTTCTGGTTTTGTTTGTTTATCTGGATCAGCTGTTCAAAGGCAGCTCACAATAGATATTTACCCCCCACACCCGGAGTTGCAGTTCCTAGACCTAAAACCTGGAGTTCTCGCCTGCCTTTCTGATTGCGCAAGCTGTGTATCACATCTTCCTCCATCTGAAGTGCAGCAAGACGCATACCGCATATCTTAGTCTAATGGAAAGAGAAAGAGCTGTAGGAATGATGCTGAGGCAGGCAGTGACAGTGACACTCCAGGTATGTTGACAGTCCACTGTGAGTTCAGAGACAGGTCTGGCTATGCAGCTGGACCCCAGCATAACATGGGGGTGTGTGTGTGTGTTGGCTGTGGTAGTTTGCTCAGTGCTTGCTTGCTTCCTTCCAGAGCCTTGACTTTTGATTACCCAGCAGGCCCCTGTGTACCTGACCCCGATGTGGGAATTCCACTTGAATCCCTTGTATAGCAAGTGCTCCTCAGGAACCACAATGTAGGAATGCCTGAAAAAAGGAGTCAAGGGTAGCTGACTTTGACAAGAATATCAGGTGTACAGTGGTCTGAGTGTGGGGAGTTCATTAAAGAGCAAAGAAATGGAAAACTTTGTGTCTGTGTCTGCCATGATGTTTTAAGTAAATCTGAAGATTTGTACCATTGCTCAAGGGATAATTTTAAAACTGTTTTGATCTGTGAAACCTTCTGAAGATGCTAGAATCCTGTCTTTTTCCTAGGTTTGCTTTTTTTTTTTTTGTGAAACAGTTTGCAATTGTTGCAGACTTTAGAGACTAAAGCCCTGTTCCAGAAGAGCAAGTCCTTACATCCTTATGAACAGAAAACATGAAAACACATAGGTAAGAACCGGAGTTTCCTTGACTTTGAACCTGGTGATGGAAGCTTTTTTGGAGGCACGGTTCTGAAATGTCAGTAGGGGAAAAAGACAAACAAAAAAAACTCTACTTTTTTTTTTCATGGGGATCATGCTTTGATTTATGCTGCTTTGGTATCTTCTAGCTAGTAATGCCAAAGCATCTTGCCCAGATAAGCAGCTTTTATCTCTGGATTTCTCTTAACAACGTTAATCCCAAACACACTGTTAGAAGACACTAACATCCTTGCCATTCCTTAGGTTATATTTTACATAAAGCTAGTATCATTTCCTGAAAATTTTTGGGAGGGGGGAAGTAGAAATTTGGAAGATAGATAGAAAGTAAATAGGAATGGGAAACCCAGAGATCACACTTGTAAAGAACTGTATGGGTTGGAAGGTTCAGACTTAATTGAATTAATCTGCTCTTTGGTGCATTATTCAAGATCAGTCAGGATCATAAAACCCCCGTCACTGTTCCATGCTAGTATGGAAAAGGCAAAGGACCTTTAGTAATACGATGTCTGTTCCTCTTTCAGGGTTTTGGTAGCTGCCAGCTCTTGACTGTACAAAAATGAGTCAGACCACTTTTTCTTGAGAAAGAAAGAAAAAAAGAAAACTTTTTTGCTGTTTCAGGACAGAGGAATTTTTCCTGTTCAGTTTTGACATGCTGGGTATGCTTTGGTGATGCTTTTGAAGTATTTCTATGCCAGCATTTACTTCTAAGCTATCATTTCTTTTAGAAAGCCAGGCTGCGTAAGTTCTGTGGCAGTGATTCAGTTTTATCCTCTCCTGCCCAGTCAGTTACAAGTACTGCCTGAAACTTCCCAGCAGTTGCTGCTTTTAGAAGCCTCCTTTTCTTTCCTACCCACCTCCATGTAAATCCTCAGGTTTCTAAAGAGGTTTGGGTTCATGTTGCATCCTTCCCTCCCGCATCTTTCCCCACAAGCACTGAGATCACATGCATCCTCCTCGGACTGAGTATCGTTGAGGCTGCTGTGTGAAGCTGGCCAGCAGATTCCAGTCTCCCTAGTGAGTACAGGCCCATGCAGCCAGAATAATTGTCCTTGCCTTGCCACCTCAGAAAAGAAGTTAATTTTGTTGACCTTTTCACTAAAGCATAGCTTCCTAACACTGCTTCAGATTACTGTTGTGACAGCTGAACCAAAGACTGAACCAGATGTGAAGGTTATGACAGTAAGGTAAGAGATGTAGAGGAATGTGATGAAATACAGATCGAGAAATTCGCCTGAAGGAACTGTGAAGTGGCATGGGATGTCAGCCTGATATGCAAATGGCTGATAGAGAGCCTTGCTATCAGGTCTGAAAAAAGTGCATATTGTGGGGGAAGATGAAGGCTGGAACAAAAGAACAATAGAAAAGGTATGAGGTAGGGATGGAGGGAGACTGCTGCTGTCAGAGGTCATGGAGTGGGGCAGAGGGCAGGTGATAAGGAAGGGGCTGCAGAAGCTTGCCTGGCTGGACAAGTTGGGATTCTTGCTAAAATGCTGAATAATAGAAGTCTTTTAGATATGAAACCTACTTTTTTTGTGTGTGTGTGTCAGTTTTCCCCATCACACCCACTTTCTGTGTCCCTGCACTGTTTTCTGTTTTGGGAACCATGCAGAACTCAACTGATTTTTTTTTTTTTTTTTAACAACAGAAATTCCAGAAACAGAAGTCACTGGGGTGGAAAGGGGAGGAAGGATATACTCTCTGAGTTGCTGCTGCCATGCCCATCCTCCTTGGCACAGTTCTTTCTAAGTGTTCTATCCCATTTACAAAAAGTTGTGCCACAAGCGGCAGAACTGGTAAGACTCAGTCCCTTGGGATTTGTGCCTGTTGCTCCTTAAGCCCTTGCTACCACACTAGTCCTGCCTCCTGCTTGTGCGCTGTAGTTAGGCAGGCATAAATGTAAAATGGCTGTGTGGTTTTCATTGGTCCCATGGTGGAGGGTGCTCATTTGGACCTGGATCTAGTGAGCAATTGTCATGAAGCAGGAAAGGAACCAGGTATTTCTAAAGATCTCTCCACAATTGATACAACTGGTAGTAGTCCCAAAAGTTATCAGAAGGGGATGGAGCAGTTACATAAGTTTCTTTTCTTATGCAGGGAGAAAAGGCAAAAACCCAAATATGAAAGAATGGTTGATGCAAGTAATTAAGTGATTCAGTGTTACTCTTGCTTCCTTTATGATTTGCCTGAACTTGACTCCTTTGCCTGTGCAAAAATGTACAAGAGATCAAGATGAGAAAATACTTATAAATACCACTTTGTCTTGGAAGTACTTGCCTCTGTTGAAGTAAGATGTTATCATCCTGCAGTGCTGAGCAGGGCCAGTAATTTTGATACCTGTTCAATATTTAGTATGGTTAAACTTAGGCAAGTTGTGCTGTTTTGATGTACTTGTATGTTTCGTGCTGCAGGAATAGATGAGCTTCCCAGTCATCCTCTGCAGCGGGGAAAACTGAGTGAGCTCTGTATGCAGAGGAAAAGCAGAGGTTAGAGAAGCTGAAGTAACTTGCCCTGGGGTCGCCTGCTGAACCTGCCCTGGTGAGGTGCGGGTGGGGGCCTTGACCGCTGGATGGAGCTCTGATATGCTTTGTTGTATATGTTAAATGTACTCCTGGTCTGTGCTGTGCATTTTTAGAAACAAGTTTCCAAAGTTCTTGCTCAACTCTCAAGGTTGGGAGCTCCATTCGCATTTGGCCACTCCATGAAATGGCTAGATTTTAAGTGGTAGTGGATCCTCCTGAAGGATATGAGGTCCCAGGCACACCTGAAAATCCTCCAGTCTGCTACTTGGTTATATTTGAAGCTGTAGGGTGATAAGTTTTTAGGAGCTGCTGCTTAAAATTATTAGCCAACACCCAGCGTTCTAGTTCCATCTCTGGACAAAATAAATCATCAAAATTAATGTCCAGCACAGAGATCATGATATATTTGGCTGTTGACAACAGGTATTTTTTTCCTGCCTGTTGGATTTTGGTGTTAAATTGTGATTCACAAGGAGTATGAAACATCTAGTGTTTTCTGAGGGAAGAGCAGGACATGGTGCTGAGGGCTTTAACGAAGCATGTTTTGAGCCTTTTCAAGCAGTGTGAAGACCATCATTACTACCCAGTCTGGTAAGTGCACATCGATCACGGAGGCACAACGTTTAAGATGATGGCTGTTCTGATACCAGCATGCTGGCCACTGGTGCTGCCTTCCAATAAGGTACTAAACGCTACAGCTAATACCAGTTGTGTTCATTCTGCTTTCCATTCGTGAGCTGTTCTCTGGGTGACAGTGGTGTGGGAGAAAGGTAGAGCAAGAGTGAGGAATCTGTATTTGTCAGGAGAGGCCTGGTCAGAAAATTGCTGCCTGTTTCCCAGTTAATCGGTGCTGAGAAATCTGCCAGCAGGTGGCATTGCTGTCCAGCTGGACTGTCGCAGAAATTTAACTTTTTAAAAAAATTTATTTATCTTTGGATATTGGCTTTGCACTTTCTTGTTCTGAAACCTATAATTAGCCTGCAAAGAGCTAATTATGTGTTGTTTACGGGGAACACTTGTTACTGCTATCCTATGAATTTAATCCAGTCTTTGTTCATTTCTTGCTCTTGGCTGTGCTGTGGACAGACAATAGTCTCTCCTGCTGGTGCTTGTGTGCTGAAGGCAGAAGGAAGCCTTTAACTTCTAAGCAGTTGAATGCAACAGGAGCAAGTTGCTGAGAGCCAGTAGGGACCTGGAAGGACCACGTGTTTTTGCATCATCCCTACCTGAGGCTGCTGAGTTCTTCAGAAACTGCACCCTGCTCTTCTCCATCTCTTAAATAATTTCAGACCTCCAGTGACAGAATATAGGAAAAAAAAATAACCTGAGGAGTATTTCACTGTCACTGCTTCATACCACATCTGGGTCTTTAAATAGTCTTCAGACTAAATTAGGTGCAATCTTTTGCTTTAGGCAACCTGACACTGCAGAGAATAAGGTTGGAAAAGGTACGGCACATGGACTGTGACCTGATAGAGGCCTCTGAGAATATGGCATTGTGATCACTAAACAGGTATAACAGTAATTACGTTCTGAGAGTAGATACTCTGATGTGGAAAACACACATGCTCTTTCCCACACTTCTGCAGTGTGTGCTACTGGGTCAGATTAGATTTATTTGGTAGAGGCAAAATGCAATTGTGACTAAACTATAGGAGTGAGATGCTATAATCTGGTTATCTAGCCAAGACCCTAAGAATTTATTATTTTATGAAGTGTACACTATACACAGATAACCATAAATCACCACATAATTCACTGTGCTTCTTGTAGCCCTTGTCACAGAATCACAGAATCGACTAGGTTGGAAGAGACCTCTGGGATCATCGAGTCCAACCTTTGACCTAACACCACTGCGTCAGCTAGACCATGGCACTAAGTGCCATGTCCAGTCTTTTCTTAAACACCTCCAGGGATGGTGACTCCACCACCTCCCTGGGCAGCCCATTCCAATGCCTAATAACCCCTTCTGAGAAGAAATTTTTCCTAATGTCCAACCTGAACCTCCCTTGGCGCAGCTTGAGGCTATGTGCTCTAGTCCTATCGCTAGTTGCCTGGGAGAAGAGGCCGACCACCACTCCTCACCTTTCTATCATGTTTATGAAGATCTCATCCTGCAAATATTTTCTCTTAGTTTGAGAATATCTTTGTGCAGCAACTGCACAGAAAATACATGGTAGTCATTGGGAGACCTGGGCCTGAGACCCAGCTCTCAGGGCCAGCACAGTATCTTTCTGATGTAAGCCAGCTCGAAACATGGCTTGTCTGATCATACAAAGGGAACAAGAGGTCCCTTGTGCTGACAGCCCACAGCACGGACGGCAGTACCAGGGAAAGGCAGGGGCTGAGATTACGATGTCTCTGCCCAGCACAGGTGGGTGGAACTGAGGGAGGCTTAATAGCCCTGCCTCTGTTGCAGGGCACAACCAAAAAAGCATTGACTCATGCAGTCCGGTGCTTCTCAGAATGCTTTTGGGGCAAAACTGCAGTGCAATGTCCTTTATCAGGGAGGTGTAGCAGAACACAGGAATATCAGAATGGCCATCCAGTCAAGGCCTAGCCATCCATAGTTTTCCTCCCGAGAGAGGCCTATAGCAATGTTTTGGGGAAGCAGCACAAGCAACACCACAGAGATTTGCTTGTCCACAGCTTCTGGCAAGGAGTGGTTTAAGCCCTGTGCTGTAGGCTGCATTCTGACCACTGTGGTTTACTAACCCTCTGAACTCACGTAGTCCCCTCTTGGAACCACTCCTCTGTCTGATCTCCAGAATGTGCTGAGCAATGCAATCCATTGCTTCAGTAATACTTTGGGGAAAAAATTACTTCCTTTTAACACATGCATGCTTTGCATGTACAATGCTTAGCAGAAGGAGTGCTGAGCCATCTGCTAATATTAAGGTGTTCTAGTACCCAGGATCAGGTACAGAATCAATAAGAGTGACTCAAAAGTATCTGGAGACAAAACATCAGTTTTGTCACTTATATCTTCTCATTTCATGGCAATACTCGTTAATGTAAGACGTGCTTGGAAGCACGTTGATGAAGACTTCAGTTCGAGGTTGTATTTGTAAACCACGTAGCTTCAGAGAATTTCAGACCTTTGCAGTTGTTTAATCCTGGTTATTTATCACATTAAATCTTGGGATGTGTTTGTAGAGGTAGCAAGATAGAAGGCAGGCAGCTGCATTTGTAGCCTGTAGAGAGAGGATGGGTTTTTTGTTTAGATCATGTGCCTTTACCAGTCTTGCTTTCCTCCTTTGATACATACACAGTGCACAGTAGGGCAGTGGAACAGCTGATGTGTTTGGCTAGATGTGGACAGATTCTATTTCAGGAGATCTTTAATTAAAGACAAGTACAAAAAATTGTTTTATATTTCACAGCTTTGCTTTAATTCTCTGAGGTTCTGTGATGAAACGTATAAACAGTGCAATCTCAGCAGACAGGTATTTCCTGCGAAGCTTACTCCAATTCCCCACGGCGTGATAGGTGTCTGAACTATATGCTGATATGGGTGAGGAACCTCACATCCTGCACACCTTTCCTGGCTGCCACAGCCTGTGGGCCAGGCTTGTCTGTAGAAGCCATAGAAGCAAGGCTGCATAGTCTCTCTCAGGTGAGTAGTGACTCTGAGGCGTGTTAGCCCCTTGAAGCTGAGCAGTGCAGCTGAGCCGCTATAGAGGTATTGCCATTACTTGTTAGAATGCATATTAAGTCGAGGACTGCTTTTTCCTGGGTGTACCAATGTCCTTTGGACAGCATAACACTATCAGCAATGGGGCAACAGTGATGCTCTGGGCTGATAGCAAAATCCTTGCTCAGTTTTGAGAGAATGATTGAGGATTTAGAATTATTCTTGTTCAGTTCACTTGTTAATTATGTTGTGCTGCTTTTTCACTTTTTCTTCTTAAAGAATTAAGACACTGGACTAGCGCTCAGGAGGGTCTAAGGACAGATCAGAGAGTCACATCAGGGCTGTGTAGAAAAGTTTTTTCTACACTAGCAAATAGTGAAGCCCAGGAGGAGCAAAGCTGTAGAGTCAGACAGTTGTCAGTGAGGACGTGGTGTTCACACTATAAACAAGTTTCATGAGGGTTTACTTCAGACCAGCATTAGTCGAGCTTTGTGGTCTGTGAGCCAGCTGCAATGGATCATTTGGGTTAGCTTCATCCAAAAGCAATCTAGCTGGCCCACTGTGCCTGCCCAGTGCCATGGACCAGAGCAGGGTGGGGCAATCAGGAGTTGCATGCTCCTGATTTGAACTAAAATGCTAATTTAGCCACACAAAATGTGGAATGAGGACAACGCAGACATGGGTGGGTAGCTGGTGCCGCATGCTGTGACCAAAGGATCACTTACGGTTCAGTCTACAGCATTCCTAAGAAAAATGAGCACCACAAGCACAGTGCAGCAGTCGTGCATCCTAACCACCTCCCCAGCTCTGCTTCAGTACCTGCTGGTGCCCACACAATGCAGAAGCTCACAGTCAGTCTCCAAGCAGCTGGCTACAGGTAAACGTGTTACTACTTCTATACCTTTAAGAGTACTAGATAGCATGTAGTAAGAATAGAAACCGCATAGCTTGGTATCTGAATATTCCTTTATCATCAGATACTACTGTGGGCCCACTGTAACTTGCAGAAGACGTGCAGGGAGAATGATACTGTTTAAAAGTTTGGATTACATTTTATTGTGGAAATAGAAATTCTAGGTAAGTTGAGGCACAACAGCTGTCACAGGTGCTGTTTCAGGCACTGCCACAGCCTGGCCTCTGTAACATACGTGGCTTTGACCAAAGGTCAGCTTTGTCTCCCTTTCCTGGCTGTTAAACAAGAACGGTATCTGCTAGCTGGAGGTTGTTAATGAAGGACACAGTATGATCACAGGCTTCTGTGACAGTGTGAACACCCTTCAGGTGATTTCCTTGGCTTTGTACATTGGTGCAGGGAAGTTACTTACTCCTGATTCTCCTGAAGAAAGAGTGAGCACATTACAGACACTGCAGTGTAACAAAGAGCTTTATGTCAGTGTGTCAGAATGTCCTGTCTCTCCCAGCAGTCCACACAATATTGCATCAATACAGTCAATACTGAAGATGTCAAAATAGAACGTGAGTGCAAATAAATTACTACAGAGCTGTAGCATGAAATTCATGAACTCATCTCAGCCTTCAGTACCATACAGTGGCTTGCAAATATATAAAAAAAAGTGGTTAACTTTTTTCCAAACAAGAATTTTTCTGCAAATTGTCATCCCTTGCTCGAGATCCTACATCTTCTAGACAGCTATGGCTATGCTAAGTATGTCAAGCCTTTGTTTTTACTTCATATACACAATCACATACTTCACAAGGACGTACAGCTGAAAAACACCAAGCTGATTGTTGGAAGGCTTTAACCTCTCCCTCATTGACCTAGAGTTGAAAGAGCCCATCCCAAACTGGATGCTGTAGTTAGAAGCACAGAGTTTTTGATTAAAAGTGAGCTGCTGCTTTCTGTCCCTAGGAGGGTTGCTGGCAGCAGAGTTTACCAAGGGACTAGAAACTACAGCCTAGTGCTAGTAAGAAAGCGTTGTGTTCAATCTTAGATAGCCCAGAGGCAAGAGAGGAAGAGCCAGAATCTTAAGAGAGCTCTTAAGGGTTTGATCTTGATCTTTGTTTTATGCTGCCCTCCTCCATCTCTGGAAGAAACTGCACATTTCTACTCTAGGATAGATTTCATGTGCTGGAATTCTTCCAAGAGTTGGCACAGCTTCAAAGGGTTTTATCTTGGCTGTAGTACCCACATGCTGCTGCAAAGGTCCCCGGGGAAAAGAGTTGGAAACAGGCAAAAGAACAACAAAGCTACAGGGTCCTCCAGGAAGCTATACCCCACTGGGATGACTCCCCAAAAGCCAGTCATACAGGGAAATCCCTCTTTTCTGTCCCCATCTCTTGTTGGTCACCACAAAGCATCCTAGTGCTTGGCTTCTCTACAGGACTCATGATTTTCACAGCATGCCATTCTCTTTGCTGGTGAGAGCTCTCCCTGCAGATGCTGAGTTAGGGCCCCAGTAGCTTTTTCTCAGCAGCCTTTTCCTGTTTCTTCAAGGTCTCAGCAGAACCATGCTGGCCTACAAGCTACTCAGTTTGCATTAAGGATTCTTTTGTAATAGTATCAACTCACTGGCCAGCAGCCTGTGATACTGGAAAGCTCTCTTGTGAGCACTCATGAGAGAAGACTGAGGGCACAAACCTCCATCTACGAGAGCCCTACAGTCACTCACAGCAGCAGCTTGTTAAAATGCTCTCAACTATTGCAGCTGTACAGAGCCCTGTAGATGAATGCTGATTCCCTTCACTGTACATTGATACTATACTTAAGTACCCTTTCAGGCTTAGCAGTAAACATTAATTTAAGCCCACTGACTTATTACTGGGATGTGGGGTGGAACACTTACCTCCGTAACACAGAACACTGAGGACCAAGAACAGGGTTTGACACAGCACTGATGTATCCGCCTGTATATCTAAACAGCAGGTTGTTACATTTCTATCATCTACTCTGCAGGTGCAAAGTTCAGGGGGTTCTACCTGCACAAAAGAGAAAATACCCAAGAAACCTGAGCATGCATAAACTAGTTGCTGTGGAGTAAAAAAATATTGGTCTTTCATCTCAAAAAGCTTGGGTCTATTTCCACTCAGGTTGGATTGCTAATTGTCAGCAAAAAGATGATCAAGAGCAGTGCTGAGGTTACCTGTGAAGTTTCTTGTAGCACTGAGGAAGGTTATTAGTTGGAAAAGGAAGTTCAGTTCCAAATCAGATACTAGCTTTAACTCGCAGGTTTGGTCCTGCAAGCCTTACTCATGTAGTGGCTGTAGTGGCTGTCTTGCTTTCAGCGAGATTGGTCCAGCCAGCAGCTCTCACTAGCTTGGGCCAAAAGCTTTTATAGATAATTACATCCAGGCTGAGTTGGGGAAGGAGAAGACAGACATCACAAAACTAATTCATTTTCCACAAGAAAGCAGTCATAAAAATGAGATGGTAAGTGAGCCTTGCCCTTAAGGTTACTGAATAGCTTACTAAATAAAGGAAAGGCTAGCATGTTTGGTAATAAATTGTGTCACACACCGCGGGCATCAGCAGCAGTAACTATGGACACAGCTTCTGAGAGAGAGAGGCAGGAAGAAAGAGCTGGAACGAAGAAGAAACAGTAGAGCTAAAGAAAGGGTTAACTGGGATTTTGAAAGATCACTGTCTAAAAACCTTGTTCAGTATAAAGTCAGTAGTCCTTGGCATTCCGAAATTCTGGCATGCTCCAAACCCTCCTCGTGGGCCGGGTGCCCCGTTCCACATCCTCAGAGATGGTCTTGATGTCACTGATAAATGGGCAAATCCTGGACCGGGATTTAAACGTTGTTAAGGAGAGGCTGGTTTTGCTCCTTGTGTTCCATTGCCTGGCAAGCTTCTTGGCATCTTCCTCCTCTTTGATCTTCTCAGCAGCTTCCTGCAGGACAGAGCGGAAAAGCCGGGATACTTCCTGCACTTCTGGTTCATATTCAGTAATGAGTTGCCGGAATCTGAAAGCATAGTCAAGGCACAGCTTTGATTAAAAACATCAAATTAGGGATTGCTGCCAAGTCACTGTACTAGGCTTGGAACTTGCACTCTCCTGCAAAATGGGACTCCCTGGACTGAAGGGAACAACAACAGGGAGAGGCCAAGAAGATATACTCAAGGTCTCTAAAATCACAGGCAAGCCAGAGAATGTGAGGAAGCAATGAATCACCGTTTCTCATAAGCACAAGAAATAACAGGGAGCAAGAAACAGGGCTAGAAGGTGGCTAGTTTGAAACCAAAGGAAGTGCTCTTTTCACACAACACCTATTAAATCAGAAATCAGTGCTATCAATAGCTTAAGAAACAAAATGATTAGGCAAGTTTGTGGAAAATGTCCCCATCACTGCTGATTAAACATGATTGTCCAAATGCAAATCCTTGCTCCAGTAGTCCCTGAACTGCTGCTTACCAGAAGCTAAGGATAAACCAGGGAAAGTCCCACTAGTCTTTCCCTGTTTCCAGTTCTCGTCCCCCATAGCATTACCCAATGGCCACTAGACAAACAAAAACTCTTCTTTGTTATATGTTTGGTAGTCTCTCAATATTTAAATTTCCGTGAAGTGGTATTTCATCCTCCTATAGCTTTCTGTAAGATAATGGACTGGCTCCGCTGATAACACCTTGATTGGCAGCATGATGCTGTATCTAATTAGACAACTGTGATTTAATCCAGTGCCTTCTCAGCAAAGAGCTCATAATGTTTTTTTGATGTATATTAAGCTAGCTTAATACCAGGCAAGTGAAGAATTACCACTGTTTATTTTGCAGGTGAGGAAGATGAGATGCAGAGCAGGATAGTGTTCTTGAAGTCACTGAGCGGGTCACTGTGTGGGCCAAGAAGAGAACATACCATTCCTAGCACCTTGTTGGGTGATTTGGTCCCCAGCCTGGAGAGTGTGGGATCCACTCCCAAGGCTCACACACTGGTCACATAGCGATTCTAGTTGTTCCATAATAGTATGCATTTATGACAGATGGTAATGTGGCTACTCTTCTAATAAATGTTGAGTTCTTAACATAAAAATTACATTGACAAGCAGACACAGAGCTAAACTGGTACTTCACTAAAATCTAGGTATTTATACTTAATGGAAGCTAAAGCGTATAAGGTCTGTAAGCATTTCGATATTTTTCTCCAGCAGCGCTGAATGAGGATGGAGAACAGTAGGATTGCATTTAAACAAGCCTAATACAGCAGAAGCTGATCGAATAAGATCCTGCCTCTTGTTTTTTTGATAAGCCCTAGGAATGTAACAAGTTTAGCACACTACAGAATTGCACTGCATAATGGTGTACCAAAGGGTACCCAAGATAATAAGGACAGAAAGAAAACCAGAGATAAAACAAAAAGACTCTTTGTACATTTATGCCTTTTGACTCTTACTATGGAGGCCTGGTATTGTACATACATCTTAACATCATCCTGTATCCCAGATATTTCAGTGTGCTTCTCTCACAGCGAGTATTGGCAGCTATGTGTACAGCTGTGGAGACACCAGTACTGCGTGCTGAGGGAACTCAGTATCCGCAGAAGCACCAGTCCCTTTCAGGGTTAAGCTGGAGGAGTTTGACACAAAACCTACTACAGTCACCAAGATGTTCCTTAGCCATTTCAGTTGCTTCAGATAAAGTCATAATCTCCTTCCTCCATGGCCCAGCCCCCCTCCCCCCGCCAAAAAAACCCTCTAAACTTTGAACATTTGGGTGCAAAAAGCCTCTGAGGCACTGTAGTTCACACTGGTACATAAGTACTTACACAATGATGCTGAACGGAATTGTGCAGAGCCTGTTAAGAGCAAGAGACTAGGTCTTGCTGAGGTTTAGCATGTAACAGCGGTAACAGATTTGCTGTACATTCTGCCTTCTGAGGAGGCACTTCGGTTGCATTATCAAAGAGCCAAAAATACAGTTTTCACAATAAATACGCTTTTCCATTTAGCCTAGTCAGAAGCATAGATGGATGAGTCCATCAAAACCCAAGGCTTTGCAACAATATTATTATACCATGGAAAGCACCTTCAAAGGGCTTTTATTGCAGAGGTGAACTGAATGAGTCATTCCGTTATTTTATCTCCATGTGTATGTTGAAGAGAGATTCTGGCATATTATATATATATATCTGTCAGTGCACCCTCTTCTTTTGTATTGGCAATTGCGCACTCAGAAGGCCTCATCACTGCCTCCAGTTTTAGAGGCTGTGTGTCACACTGCTGGATTGTGGCTCCAGAGCAGGTAGCAGCATCTGTCAGGCTATTACTGAACCAGTGACTGGCTCTGGGAACAAGAGGGAAAACGGGTGGTATGCCAGCAAATTTACTGCCTGAGCACAGAGCTCTAATGCTCATGCCCCGTGTTGCTAATGACACTCCCAACCAATCTAGCTGAAATAGTTTTCTAAAAATCAGTGTAACTAACTTTCCACTTTCATAACTATCTGCCTGTTTGCACTCTCCTTAGCTATGGCAGCAAGAGTTCTTTTGTGAACTCTGCTTTTGCTGTTAAGATTTACCTCTGACTTCTCAGGACCAACACGGAAACTACTTCATATGGATTTGAGCAGGTCTAAAAAACAGAAAGCAATCCAACAGACTGTCTGCCAGTCACCCAAAGAAAAGCCACTCTCATTCCTTGGGGATCTTTCCTTTCCCCCAATAGGATGAACTAACTTTGCGCCTTTATTAATGCCCACATAAATTCAGTACCAGCACATTTGAAGGGACAACCCACATATGAAGGCCAAAAGGTGTGCATGCCACAAATATTTCTCAGCAGAAAGGATGGACAGATTATCAGGGGCTGAGGTCTAGCTAAACCAGTCTGTGTGTCAGAAAATAGACGATGTTTGTTGCAGTGACCTATGCATAATTGAAGCCATCATCCCCAGCTATCAATGAAAGCCAGCTGATGTGCTAGATGATCCAGCAGTCTGCTCTCTGCACAAAATACACAACATATAAAAACAGTAAAACCACTGGAATCAAGGAATATGGGCTTGTGTTCTGGGAAACTAACTCCAGACAAAGCTGCTCAGTGGAATTAAGCACACAAAATTGCACAAGGCTCACCTATCTTCTAGCACAGGTTAACACCCTTAAGCTTTTGCATGGAATAGTTTCAAACTAGGCAACTGCACAACCATATCTAGAAATCCCTCGGCAGGGTTTCCTTACTCATCAGAAAAGTATACCTTTCATTCTTATTTGTGAAACAAGTTATGATACTACTGGTAGCCAACCGGTAATATATTATGCAAGTCACGCAGTCTTAGATGTGACTGTTAACAAAACTCACCTTGAGCCCGCACAGAAGCCTGGGGAGGATGTATATGCACACATAGGGGTGAGCATATTCCCCAGTCCAGGCTGGGTTTTAATCACAGATCAAATTTGTTCTTTAAATTGTGACCTTTCTGTTTCCTCATAGAGCGATTAGATTTAAAGAATCTGGCTGCACTTGGCTCATGCTGGCACTGCTTTTTATAAAGCACTGTCACCTGCCTATGTTATTCTGCAGGTCCCCAGTTCAGTAGGTTTCCTAAGTAGAGCCTGAACCTTAAAGACCTCTTAAATCCAATAGAAGTCCATGGACTTAGTATGCTTATAGCTCAGTGTATTCCTGAGTGCCTGTCTGAACTGGGACCTCTAAGTAGATTTAGTCATTCGAAGAAAACGTGGGGTGCTTAGTGCTAATAATTAGCTGGTGACTCCTGAATCTGTATTTCGAGCAGGAATTCTGGTTATATTGTAAAGCTATGAACAGCTTTGCTAAAGAAGACTACTTGACTCCCAAAGGACTATGGCATTCACACTAACTGCAACACTCATGCCACATCACCTCAAACTTGAGCTCCTAATTGTGAATAAATACATTTCTGATTTTAGTCATTTGTCTTACATTCAAGCATACTACGAAGTCCACTACAGCTATACACAATCCTTAGAAAATTACAGTCCTTAGCCTGTGGTATTAATAACACCTCAGATCACCAAAATGCAGGTTTACATTTCGATATTGGGTTGGTTGGTTGGTTGTTTCTCTCTGGGCAGAGAAGGACAGAAACCCACTGTTTCACTTTTGCTGAAACTGAAAGAAATGAAACAGACCATAACTAGCTCTGATGAGAGCTAAATCTCTGAGCAGAGATGGCAAAAATCTAGCCTTCTGTATTAGCAAGCTACTAGTCTACTCATTCAGTTTCACCATGGCAGTTAGGTACTAAGGGCCTCACCAACATCACTGTCACTTCCTTCAAATGGCTCCAGGATTTAATTTTAAATATAGACAGTGGTCACCAATTCAGTAACCTAAAGCTAAGTTACACTTGAATGCAACAGCTTTATTTGTATGAGGTGCACCAGAGTCTCCAGATATCTGATGGTATTTGCAGTGTACATGAATCCTTCCAGAATTTCAAGAGACTCAAAGAAAAGTTTCTATTGACCCAAAATACAAAACGGGCAGACTGGATCTGAAAAAACCCCTCCCGTTTAAGAAGTGCTCCTTTCCAGCCTCCTCCACATCTAAAGAGACAAATTTATAGAAACTCTGTCTCTCAGTAGAGGTGACTGTAGCAATAGAAAAGGACAATTTGGATAATCATTTAGACCTTTGGAGAAGTGACATCTCTGCCAACTCATACAAAAATGTTTTGTTCTGGCTTTGACTCTGAGCTTAGAGTCTCACAAAGGAGACCTTGCATGACACAAACAAAACAAACTGCAGTCTTGCAAGATGCATGCTACTTGTGTTATTAAGTATTACATGCTTGTTGAGTACATCAAAAAGGACCTTCAGCTCTTCAAACGTCTAAGATGGAAGGGGAAGGATCAAGCTTAATAATTCAGACAGAACCAAGGGCTTCAGTAAGGTACATGCTCTGCATTTGAATTTCCAAGCGCAAGCTCGTAGATATTTTTTTTGGTGGAAGTTTTTTTCTAAATGTTACTACATATTAGAAAGTCACAGGGTATTCAACAGGAAACGTCAGCAGTGCAATGATATTGTGATTAAAGCACTTCACTGGAAATGTGAAGATCTCAGCTGAATTCCTGTTATACTCATCTCATGCAATTTTGGGGAAGTTTCATAGAATCATAGAATGGTTTCAGTTGGAAGGGACCTTAAAGATCATCTAGTTCCATCCGGAGCCTACAGGAAAGCTGGAGAGGGACTTTTTACAAGGACATGTAGTGACAGGACGAGGGGGGATGGTTTTAAACTGGAAGAGGGTAGATTTAGATTAGATATTAGGAAGGAATTCTTTACTGTGAGGGTGGTGAGACACTGGAACAGGTTACCCAGGGAAGTTGTGGATGCCCCCTCCCTGGCAGTGTTTAAGGCCAGATTGGATGAGGCTTTGAACAACCTGGTCTAGTTTCCATGTTATCTCACTTTCTGAGAGGAGAATTTATCCAATTTTGGCCGTCTTTTAGTTAGATTGCATGCTCCCTATTTCTCCCGTACATTTTCGGCTCCTAGCATGGCAAACCCTATTCTTCTTTATTTTTTTTCCATGTCAGCAATGAAGATTTCTGAACCACAGGGCTCTCGGTTAGAAGGTAGAAAAGAAGAGGGGTCAGCTGTTCACATTTTCAACACAAGAAGAAGGGATTACTGGATAAAATGAGTACATGTTAGTTTGAGACAAGCAAAATGCAGTTTTCTACAGCAGAGTTGTAGTTCAGCTATGGAACTCTGCCACGGGGTGCCACAAATACTGAAAGTTTACATGAGTTCAAAAAAGAAAAGCAAAACCCCACAAGCTAAACAAACTACTGAAAGAAAAAGCCATGTAGGGCAATTATGGACAGAAGGACCACTTCTGGCTCCAAAAGCCTCCAAGTTACAAGGCACAGTAAGTTGGGGGCTATATACAAGCTACTGTAATTGTCTGTACTGTTGTATTTGCTTGCCTGGTTCTTTTCTCTTTTCCTTACACTGATGCTACTGGCCACTACCTCACACACAGATTGCACATCAGATCAAACAGACCTTTGACCCAATCTGCCATTTTTGTGGCTATGGCATTCCCTTCTCAGTCATGGAATGGAACCAACAAAGGTTATGCAAGCCTTGGTTTTTTTTAATGTGGCTCTGCTAGCCATGCAAACTGCACAGTATGGAATGAAGAAAACCATCCCACTTCTGGAATCATACTGTAATACAATTTATGATAGCCTATAATAGCAATTTATAAGAGGATTTTTTTAAGAGGATGGTTTTATCCTTTTTCAGTTATGCCCACATAGATCCCACCAATGCTGCTGAGTATGCGTATCTACCGTCAACAGTATGCTGAGTCCTGAACAACAGTGCACAACCACTACAAGCTGCACTGAAATCATGCATCTTGCATGATCTCAGTTTAAAAAAAGAAAAAAAAAATAGCAGAGCAGCAGCAAGTTGCATATGGCTCAGCTTAATACTCTTTTCTGAAGGAGATGGTGAACCTTGGGGCCTCCCAGCTCCAGCAACTGAAGCCTGCTCTCATGGAAATAACCTGTTTGCCAGACAGGCCTTGCGCTGTGGCCCTGGGGATAGTGAAAATAACTCTGAAACCCAAGGGCTTTGTAGTGGCTTGTTTACAGCATAGCTGGGAGTTATACAAATACAAGGCAGGTGCTCTTCACAGCAAACTTTCACTGGAAAGAACTCAGACACTGAATGATCCCAAATCTCTGATTATGCCACCATGGCAGCCTTTGCAAAAGCCAAAGCCCTGTGCCAGCTTGCTTCCAAGGTTCAGCCCTGGGCAAGATGGGAGCTACAGAGGTAGCTTTGGCACCCTTTCCTGGCCACCCCCACTGTAAGACAGAGGACCAGATATTTCCAACCCTCTTACAGTTATAGTTGAAGAGCTGTAGATTTGTTTGTTCAAGGGAAAATGGGTGCCAGCATATGCAGCGAGGGACTGCAGGGTGCTGAGCACCCCATTGTATATGGCCTGCCAGGACTGTATTCTTTCTAATCCCAACTGAAGAACACGTTGGAACAGGAGAAGTGGATTATAAAGGCCCATTTCACAACTTTGCTTTGGCTAAAGTGGACTTCAGAGTCACTACTCCTCACTTGCACTATGCTAAGTGAAAGGGTCTAACTTAGAAGAGCCTTCCCTTCAAAGAGTCACCTCCCTCCCTGCCAGTTTGGATGCTACAGCAGGCTTAGATCTATTCCTGAAGGCGTTTTCACAGAAGGTTACTCAGCTGGCAAGCAGCAATCCTACGTCTAGCACTTGAAAGGCTCAACAGCAAGTCCAGAAGGCTGTGTCTACATCTACACTGCAGCAGGCAGAAGCACAACCTAGCTGTTCAAGCCAACTGCATGCCCCACCTGCATCCTACTCCATGTCAAGGGTGTGGAGGGAGGGCGAGGGAGGGAGAAGCATGCAATCCCTCCTTTCTCTGTGAATGCTTGGCTCACAGGCTGAAAAACACAACAGCGCCTTTTGGCTAGTCTGAACACTGAGTGTCTCAATAGTGCTTCAATAGACCTGCTGGACAGCTTAATCAAGGAAGGCAGGCTCCAATGAGAGTGGATAAACACCAGAGCAGGTTGTTCAGAGGCTGTGCAATCTCCACCCTCGGAGATATTTATCAATGGACAGGACAAGGCCCTGAGCAACTTGATCTAACTTTGAAGTTGGCCCTACTCCGAGTGGCAGGTTGAAGCACATACCTCCAGAGGTCCCTTTAAACTTCAGTTATTCTAAGATTCTAAAGACTGAAGCAAAAGCCATCACAATACTGAAATGGTAACTGTTCATCAGGCAAGATAAAGCTTCTCTGGCTGCTCAGGAGCATAAAGTACTCCAATGAATCTCAGAGGGAAATGGCATTTAGTAACTTTTTGGAGGAAATGATACCGTGTTAAACTGACTTAAAACATCAGATTTCCCTTCTTCCAAAAGGACACTTATGGTCCTTGTGGAAGGACCACAAAACTTATGATACAGGATACCAAGTTTTTGTTCTGTTGATCCTAACAACTCTTGTTCCTTCCTCACGTATCATAGAGAGGGGGGAAAGGAAAGGTCTGTACTATCAGATCTTTTACTGTACCTGAGTATGACAGGCCCACAGTAGGAAGGATGTATTTTGGTACACATATCCTCCAGCTGCAGCCGCTCTCCTGGGCTGATATCATAGCTCTGCTTTGGATAGCTGACCAGCCAGCCGTAGTCCACCCCAGTCTTGATCTTGCGATACTCATTCTCCCGCTCTCGCTGCTGCTTCTCTGCCTGCTTGGTCTGCCAGCTCAGCTCCATCATTAGCGTCTCAACCACCATTTCTGTGGGGTTCCTCTGGGAAATGCGGCTTGGGGGCTCATTCCACCTGAACCAGGATGCCAGTGACATAGTGCTCTGTGTGTCTTCGTTGGGAGTGGGTTGAGGGTAGGAAGGGAGAGAAAAAGAACAGTGCCATCATCAACACACTTCAGCTGAGAACATTCTCCCCCACATACTGTTCAAATCTGTTGTTCACCTAAAAGTGCTACTGGATTAGCCACTTAGAACCAATTGGTGCTGAGCACCTTGAGAAATCTCACCCATAGCAGCTAACTTGTGCAGAGGGCGAGACAAAGGGTGAAGAGGGAGAGTTTCCCTTCAACTTCAGTCACCACATAATTAAAATGACAGTCACAGTTCTTACATCTGAAGTCAAGCTATAAGGATACCTTGCTGCCTCTAGGTTAGGCTGGGGAAGCATTCTCCTGCCCACCCAGAAGAGCTGGGGCTTGGGCTCACCTGTCTGAACCCTCATGGGAGGGCACGACCTTGCAGCAACCCTACATGCAAAAACTCAACACATGGAGTCAAACTATTGTTGGGAGCCACGTTCTAGCCAGCAGGAGATCCTCAGGGAGGAGGGCGGGATAGGTGACCTGGTGAGCTGGGTTGACCCTGGCTAGATGCCAGGTGCCCACCAAAGCCGCTCTATTACCCCGCTCAGCTGGACAGGGGAGAGAAAATATAACGAAAGGGTTATCGTGGCTCAAGATAAGGACAGGGAGAGATCACTCAGCAATTACCATCACAGGCAAAACAGACTTGACTTGGGGAAATTAGTTTATTACCAATCAAAATCAGAGTAGGATAATGAGAAATAAAACCAGATATTAAAACATCTTCCCACCGGGCTCAACTTCACTCCTGATTTCTCTACCTCCTCCCCCCAGTGGCACACGGGGAGGGGGAATGGGGGTCGCCATCAGTTCATCACATGTTGTCTCTGTTGTTCCTTCCTCCTCAGGGAGAGGACTCCTCACGCTCTTTCCCTGCTCCAGCGTGGAGTCCCTCCCATAGGAGACAGTCCTCCACAAACTTCTCCAACATGAGTCCTTCCCATGGGCTGCAGTTCTTCATGAACTGCTCCAGCATGGGTCCCTTCCATGGGGTGCAGTCCTTCAGGAACAGATTGCTTCAGCGTGGATCCCCCACGGGGTCACAAGTGTTGCCAGCAAAACTGTTCCAGCATGGGCTCCTGTCTCCACAGGTCCACAGGTCCTGCCAGGAGCCTGCTCCAGTGCAGGCCTCCCACAGGGTCACAGCCTCCTTTGGGCATCCACCTGCTCCGGCATGGGGTCCTCCAGGGGCTGCAGGTGGATATCTGCTCTACCATGGCCCTCCACGGGCTGCAGGGGCACAGCCTGCCTCACCAGGGTCTTCACCACAGGCTGCAGGGGAATCTCTGCTCCGGTGCCCTCCTTCTTCACTGACCTCAGTGTCTGTAGAGTTGTTTCTCTCACATATTGTCACTCCTCTCCTCTGACTGCTGCTGGTGTTGTGCAGGGTTTTTTTTCTCCCCTTCTTAAATATGTTATCCCAGAGGCACTACCACCGTCGCTGATGGGCTCGGCCTTGGCCAGCAGCAGATCTGACCTGGAGCCAGCTGGCATTGTCTCTATCAGACATAGGAGAAGCTTCTAGCAGCTTCTCACAGAAGCCACCCCTGTAGCCCCCTGGCTACCAAAACCTTGCTACACAAGCCCAATACACCTGGGTAGGTTTGCTGCTGCTGTAATGTAAGTGGTAGAGCTCACCCCTACTTAGGTAGTACTGGCAGGAGCAATAGCTGCATTAACCACAAGGCCAGGCAGAGCTTTAACCATTAGTTAGCAAATGTGTTGTTGCATGCAGAAGGAGAGGCTACATCATCTTCTACAAGATGAAGTCCAACTATCAGCTATGCTGGAAGAGCACACTTCAGACACTATCACCAGCACCAAGGGAACTGAGGCTGGGCTGAGAGGGAAGTAGCATTATACCAAAGTTTAAACTGTTACTGCTTCTAACTGAGAGGTTTCTGCTGCTGGGGAGTTACCCAGCTCTTCAAAGGCAGAACAAACCGTACCAATCAGCTCAGCAAAAGATGGAATTAACTCCTCACCCAGCCAATCCCTTCACATAGTCATTTCAAGAGGACAATGCATGGAACAAAGTTATTAACTATTGTATTTGTATTTAAACACAACAGAGTCCAAAGCAGGCACTAGGGACCTGAACAGGAGCAAAACACCATCTGTTTCTTCACGCAGCATGCTTACGTGCCTTGTTGCTCCCTTCCATTAGCCCCCAGGGAGAAGAGGTGGCACAAATAATGATTGCAGCTGGGATTACCAAAAGGCTACTCCTGGCAGCATCCCAATCAGGACATGGCGTCAAAAGTTAACATGAGGGCAATGGATTAGAGAGCCTGATTCTGCAGGGCCTGAGCAAATCCTCACTACTGAGACACAGACACAGAGAGAGACATAAAAGGGAGAAAAATATGCTTTCGATTTAAGCTGCCATATTGGGACCTAGAGCCTTTAGTGACAACGCAAATCACCAGAAGCTCATAACTACTCAGTACTCCCACTACAGCTGAGAGCCACGAGCTCCCAGGCTCCCTAGAAGAGCAGTAGTCAACAGGATTCTTCCTTCAGCACCTGGAAAACCGTCACCGTCTGTACTGGGTAAGAAGGGTGCTTGAGTTGCTTTCACACCTTTATCGCTTGCCGTAATGGTGCCTTGTTCTCTTTCAAAAATGTTCATGTTATGTAAATATGTCACACCATTAAAGGAAAATGCTCCAAAAACCTGGATAGTCTGTACAGTGTCCCAAGTTTGAAACAATTTCAGCATCTAATGCTTAGGCTTTTCTAGAACCAGGAAGTTTGCCAAGCTGCATCAAAGGACTAGTTTCTCTAGTACTATATCCTACCTCTCCCAGCAAGCAATACCAGTTTCTTCAGAAAGAAGACATAAAAGGGCTGAAAACTTCCACAGAACACAGACCTAACTACCTCGGTGTGTAAGGCCGTAGGTACTCTACTAAGACTGCATAAACATTAACACCTTTGCTAGTTTACAGTGCTTATACATGAGGGAACACTGTAGTGACTGTTTTCGCCCTGGAGTATCAGCTATGATTATCCTTATGATAGCAGTCGTAGTCAGCAGCTGCTGGAAGTAATCCTGCTCCTATCTCATTGCTGTGCTCTGTAGGAGGAGCAGCAGGTCCTTTCATTTGCTTTCATCGCCAGGGTGACTCCAGCTAACAGCTCTCAAATCACCACACAGCGCTCTGGCTGCCTGCTGCTGACTTACTTGCCCAAGACATGTGAATGAACTCAGGCTGGAATTGATGCGCTGACAGCTTCAACTCCATAATCCCACCATCCCGACACATACCTGGATCTTGCTACGTGGTGGCCTCCACTCACCATTACATGTTATTAAGGATGAAGATCCTTAAAACTTAAGACCTTTTCCTTGGTCTTATCACCCCTTACATATCGCACAGGTGAGCCCTGCTAGCAAAAGCAAGCAGCAGAACAGACCACAAGCTGTTGTAAATGATTTTAAAGCCTCCTGTTTCTTTTCAGCTTATGTGACAACAGCAATTTTTCATAAGCTTTTACAGGTACCTGACCAATTAAGGTATCATTATTACTTCCGTTTGCACCTTCATAGAATCATAGAATAGAATCATAGAATGGTTTGGGTTGGAAAGGACCTTAAAGATCATCTAGTTCCAACCCCCCTGCCACAGGCAGGGACACCTTTCCACTAGACCAGGTTGCTCAAAGCCTCATCCAACCTGGCCTTAAACACTGCCAGGGAGGGGGCAGACACAGCTTCGCTGGGCAACCTGTTCCAGTGTCTCACTACCCTCACAGTAAAGAATTTCTTCCTAATATCTGATGAAGGTGAGCATGCCCTTCTGTATTTTACCAGCAAAGGGTTAGCTTACTTTGCACTTATTCTGCCTATGACCTGGTCTCACATTGGTTTAACTCTGCTGACTTCAGTGGCATTAGGGGTAAATCAGTATGAAGCAATATAACTGTGAAGCTGAGGAATTTCCTTCCAGCTATTCCTAGCTCACCAGCTGTTTCATTATAAGAAGAGCAAGAGGGCAATTTAGTGGTCAGAACTGAGAAAGAGAGCAAGGAGACCCGGGCTCTAATTTGACCTGCCCTAGCTTTCACATGGTCCTGTGCTGTTCTCACTGCCTTTATGTTTCTATTTTGCAGGTCTCCCTCAAAGCAAGTAGTTCTGCATGAGGAGAACTGTTTTACTTAGCACTAGTATTGCAGAGGACAATCAGTTAGAAAAATATTTTGGACACCTTGTCTGAGCAAGGCCTGCTGAACCTGAGCTTTGCCCTGTCCCAGAGCTTTCATAAAGCACTGGTAACAGGCTGTTGATATGGGAACCCAGATGCCACTGACTCTGAATGGGGCTTCCATTATCTCCCATAAATTACTTAAAAAATCTGCTTCCACATGAGAAGAGTATGAAGTAAGGAAAGCACCTCACCTGCAGCTGAAATCACCTGTTCTCAAACGAAGAAAAATCCCATGCAAGCATTTCATGCACACTGGCACTTGTGCTGGCTGTTCCTGAGGGAGTCTTGTTTGTATGAGATTGTTTCCTGCCCCATCTCTCATCCGTCATCTCCTCCTTTGAGAGCTGGAAACTCGCCGTCTCTATTTAGCAGGCTTGACAAGCCACCACTCTTCCCACTACTGGTCTTTGCAGCCTGCAGAAGATACTGTGGGCTCCATTAATTGTAGCTGCTGTTTTTAATTTAAAGTTCACATGCCGGCTAATCATTAAATGATTCAAAATGGCTTTCCTATTAGGACAGACTCAAAGGACTGTCCACAGGATGTGGGCAACTAAAGGAAGACAAAAGTTTCAGCCTGACCTTCTTACTGGGGAAAAGGACAAATTCATATTTTGCAAGCATTCATGTTAAAATTATTAAAAGAAAGAGACACTGCCCCATCTGAATACAGATCTTTACATTGTACAATTAGTCCATTTTCTGGTTCCTTGTAAGAGGCTACCCTGGGAGCTGACATAATCCAGTTGATGAACTACTCTGGTGTTATTCAAGCAAAATTTCAGAGTGGCTTATGTAAGTTCCACTCCAGAAACAGATCTGGGTTTCAAGATATTTGCCTCATTGACCCTAAACCTTTGTCTAGAAGACAAACCTTCCCCTCACACTGTTCATTGCAAGTCTGACCAACCACCTCGCAGAGTTTTAACATACATTTACCTTACCTATGTTAAAGTTTGGAATACCTCGCCTTCTCTCTCTCACACAGCCTCTGAGGAGTTTCTTCAATTGTTAGTGATTGCTAGTAAGTCCCTCTGAGACTTTTTCATGTAAAAGTTTCCTGTTAGCTTCAGTTCTAAAGAAGCTTTTTGACTCTCTCCAAGTCTCATTTTTGTTCTCCACATTGTCAGCTATTCGTGCATTTTTCTTCTTCTCTTCAGCTTTCTCCATTCTCTTCTCACGGCATGTTCTGCACAATTTCATCTCATCTTCCACTTTTTACCGTCTCCTATATTTTCCCATGTGATTTCCTCTTCTTGCTCCAGAGAATGCACCAAAGAATCATCAGATATATACAAGTTCACATGCCTTATTTGTTTATTTCACCTTCCCAAAACAGGATTTCAGCCTTTCCTAGCTCTTTTACTAACAAATGGGATATGTTTCCGTAGCTTGCTCTCTGGCTGTTCTTTGGCCAGCTGGAGGCTGTTCATATAACCCGACAGACATCTGTCTCCTTCAGGCTCTTGTAGGCTAGATCCCCACTTGCTAAGACTTGTTACATCAGGGCTGCTTTTTGGTAAACCATGAGTCAATCAGCAGGACCTGTTTGCCTTGTAGAAGATGAAGTTCTGAGAATAAAAAATTTCCTTTCCATTGATCCTTTTCCTGGTTCCCAGCTTCTAATGCCCTCCAGTACAGGAAAGGAGTAGGCAAAGGGTGGGAAATGTGCATTTGTGGGGGGGTACGGGTGTGAAGATAATATAGCTGGGCTCTCAAAGGTATGTCCTCAGTTTGACAAGTCTCCTGTGGTTTGCCTTTGCCTTCACAGTCTGTCAGTCTGGGAGTACTACTGACAATCCTTCGTGACTCTCAGTAGTCCTAAGGGTATGGTAGTTATGTGAGAGCAGAAGGAGAAAAGTCCTAAGGGGCTGGACGAGTAGGAGCCTAATCCAAAGTCCAGCAATGTCAATGGAATTGTCACTCAGCTGTCTATAGACAGAGTCCCAGGAAATCCACTGTCATCCAGGCAAAGCATACTGACAAATGGGGCTGAGGAGCTGGGAAATGCCTTCCCTCCCTTCTTCTGGGTGGTAGTTCCTTACTACTACAGTCAGAGAGCAGAGAGACAGAATTTGTTCATGCCAGATACCCACTCAACCTTTTTCCACACATGCCAGATCAGAGGGTAACAAACAATGGAAATTACTTTCAAAAGAAGTGGGACAAGCTCCATCCCCAAATTATGCTCTTAATTGTACTTTTTAAAAGACATGCAGTCACGGGGAAAACAGATGATGTGAAACTGCCAAACATATGAAATTTTTTTTTTTTCTTCTTTACTAAAGTTTGGATTACATTATCCAGAAAAGTCCAGTGTCCTTCAGATAGCAAAGGGTATCTAGTATCTCCCTGGACTGCAACTCGTAGGTAGATTAAAGCCAGTTTGGCTACACCCATCTCTGAATTCTGTATATGCTGACTGATGCAACATTTAACCAGCTTCTCAGGCAGAATTTCTGGTCATGGCTGTGCTGCTAGCTATACCTGCATGAAGCAGCATTAAGTAGTGACAGCATCATAGATGAACTCCGAATTCTATCTATCCTGTGATAAAGATATTTTAATTTGGTTCCAAACAAAGAATCTTAGCAAGTTCTAATTAAGAAACTGCTGCCAACACCTTCTCCGTTTTATTTATATAGTCCATCATAGCTTTGTAAAAGAATCCCTGTTCTCTGTTCTCCACCACTTTCTGCAGAGTTACTTACCATTATCCTCTCCATACAGACACTTTTACCTCAGCAGGGCCCAAAGAACCCTACTTCCCATCTGTCTGGAATCTCCCTTCTTGTTTAGTGACATGGAAGGCTATGGTGTTTACAGCTCTTTGTGATGCGATTGCAATCTCAGTGGAAATCATAACCTCAGCCTGAGAACCCACATCTATCTTCCAAAGTTGCTATGAGGCAATTAATGCTGAAAAGGCAATAGACAGAGATTTTCAATGAAGATACTTAGAAGCAATGGAAATATCAGAATCTTAATATAGCAGCATTTCTCATTCTGACCTGCAGAACAGAGAGAGAGAACTCTTGGGGACGCTCAGGGGGCTGCTTATAGACCACAGCAGAGAACCCGTGTTTCGCTTTATGAGCATACCGACCCTCTTGTTGTGATGCTCACAAGCTATTTCTGGACAAAAGAATTTCACAGTGGTTAAAATATATCCAGGGACATGTCCCTGTTACAAGTAGCAAGGAGTTTTGAATAACAGAAGTATCAAGCCAACACTTTAAATTAAACATTATTTATTGTCAAATCTTCACGGCTGCAGGTGTTGAAGGACAGCAAAAAGAGCCTCACAGCGGTGTCTAAGAGTGAGCTAACGGTGACAGGGCGCTGTGGCACCCAGCAGGCCCTTCCTTGCACGCCAGGTAATGCCTGTCTGCCCCTGGCAGGGCAGCGCTCGCGGTCGGACCAGCCTGCTGCAGGCTGACAGCTCCTGATGCTGCCTGTCTGCTTCTGATTGACAAGTGCTCTCAAAAATGTGTGAGAACCATGCTGCCTGTGAGAACACAGTCTCATTTCTGTGATAGTTTTTCTCCAGCAGACTTTGCTTTCTCAGCATTATAGAAACAGGCTGGCTCTTTGTCCAGTGTAATTACCACAGAGCGTTACAAGTCACTTAAGCCATTTGTGAATGTGCACGGCTGTAAAAATCACCACTAGGTAGCGTAACAGAAGGGCAGTCAAAGCGTACCACAAGGTGCTGCAAGACAGAAGAGAAACAAAAGTGGTACCATTTCCACCAAAGGAAGCTTGAGCGGCCCTCTGAAAATACCACAGCGGTTATGGTATACATGGGTACGTCACATTTTCTAAGCTTACTAGCCCTCAAAGGACTTTTGGTAATGAAACTCTTTAAAATTGAGAACACACGAAAAATACTGCTCTCACCTCCCCAGCATTTGTGTAGCTTGTAATACATTCTTAGAGCTTCAATCTTCCAGAAAACAAGTTTAACATCTGATGCATTTTACATCTGCACTTTGATCGCAAGAGGGGTAAAGAAACAAGAATCCAGCATGAACTGGGCTCCAAGCTCAGGTATGAATGAGAAAGGTATTTTTCAATCACTAGCCAAAACATTAGGGGAAAAGGCAGCTGGTTGAACTGGTACGGCTTCATGATCTACAGCAGAGCTGCACTAACATAAAACAGATTTGCCTCGCTGAAATAAATAAAAGAGCTGTGTTGGTTACTCCAGATGAAAATCCAGTCTACAGATCATCAAGAAAAAGTGAAGGAAGGGTCCAACAGCCTAGAGCTCTACTAATGGCTGGGACTCTCTATAGAAGATAATCTTTGTGTTACCTCCAGAAGCAAAAGGGTGGGTGTTACTCAAATCTGCTTATGAAGCAGAGTAGCATTTTACAGTTTGTCTACTTATCAGAGCGAATGAGTTCCATCTGCTGAGAAACAGGACTATTTTCATGCCAAATCCCACTCATGCTTTAAATAATATTTTCTAATAGCAACCATAAATACACTCTATCATACACAATTGATTGTTACCTAAACCTGCTGAGGCCAGGAACTTAAAACACACTGATCTGCTCTGTTTGCCTAACTTGTTATTAAAACTCCTATATTTTGCTCAGATACGGCTGTCTTGCTGTGGTGGATCAAACACACCTTCAATCCTGTATCTTGCTTTGATCTCTGCAGACTACAAAGTCAGGTTTCCAATCAGGACAGAGGGATCTAAAGTATTCTTCACATTTCAGCCATGTAAATGAGAGTTTGGAAGGTAACACAGACATGTAGCTTTCCTGTTATTAAAACTATTCAAACCACAAAAAAGTATTGCTGCAATAAAGAAGCAATAGCATCTGATGAAAAGCTCCAACACAAAAGGCTTTCAAAATTAAAACCTGGGATAGATCCCCAGCTCATCTTTCTCTGTTCTACTGTCATTGTAACTACACAACGTCATTAAAGGAGAAGTAATGTCATAAACTGGAGTTTCTAATACTGTCATTCACAGCAGATACTTATATCTATAGAATTATACAAAGTAAGAGCTTGAAACTCAGACCCAAAAGCATATGTCACCTGCTGTCACGTCCACTGAAGGTTTTTTTATTATTCATATGTTGTGGCATAGACCAGACTAAGTGCTGTGAAAATGGGTGGGTGAGATGTGCATTCTCCATCCAGACCGAGGACTGATTCTGCTGTGAAAGCAGGAGTAATGCATTGCATCATAAGGTGGGAATGCATTTTAACAGACGCCTGTACATTTCTGTTTAGTACTGAACCTTGGTTACAGTGTCTGTCAGAAACAGTATTTACTGAAGATCCCCAAGTCTCTGTCTCAATTCACTGCAGAACTATTAGCCTACGTGGGAGTTTTCTCTGTACTGGAGAATACTAGGACCAGTGTTAAAGTTTGGTCCTTGTGACAGGAGTTACTTAAAAATACATGTTGTTTTAAAATTAGCACCCAAAAGAAGAACACTAAGTTTACAGTTTGAAAACTCCAGCCTCTCTTTGTAGAGATCACATACAGCACAGGGAGCAACCAGCAGAGCTCTGGGAAAGCTCATGCTTTTCTTCCTGCAATTGCTGTGTGACCCACCGACGGCCCATCCACAGAGAACAGTGAAGAGTGCTGTCCTGAGACAGATTTTAATTAATGTGTTAGCATTAAGAGGTGTACAGTGTAGCCTATTCTCAGTTACACGGCCATAACTTCAAAGCTATCTGACTGACCTTAGTGGTACCATGCTGGGGTTACTACACATTGGACTTCCACACTGAAGACACTTAGTAGGGCAGGTGTCTCATCTGAGATATCTTAAGCAAGAGTGGCATAAGCATAAGGCAGCATAAACCATGCTTTCCTCCTCGAATGCCTGTTCTTTACGTAACCAGTTACCCAGTGCTTCCCCACGCAGGCAGCCCCGCGGTGCTGTGTCCAAGCCCAGCTGGGGAGAGGCGTCAGAGCACCCCAGCCCCCTTCCCTGCCCACCCATCCCACCTCACCTTTGGCAGCGCTGCTCCTGCTGCTTGTGCGGACCCAGAAGAGCGAAGAGGGTACCAGAGAGAGGACGTGGCTTGAAGTCAAGCCCTCTAAGCTGGCATAGCAAGCTTAAACCCACATTGGGGTACGGATTAACGCTGGTGACGAGGGACAACAGCTGGGCTTACAGCAGCGCTTTTGAGCTATTAGGGCTTGGTCCAGTGCCTCCACAAGATAACAGCTACCCGCCAAAGACCTGACAGCTCTCCACTCAGGCTGACTTCGGTACCTGTTTAAAAATCCCTCCAAACCCTGAGAACTTTGTGCGGTTTTCTAACCTGCAGCCGAGCCGCTACTTAGAAGAAATGAGCGTAATTCACAGAATTCGGACTTCCTAAAGTTGTTAAAAGCGGGGTCGCTGTCTCCCTCCCTTCGCCCTGAGCCCCCACCTCCCGGCCGTCGCCCACCCCGGCTCCGCGCCCCACGGCCGGGGGCTGCGGGCGGCCGCTGGCCCTAAGGGCGCTGCCCCGGCGGCGTGCGGGCGGGCAGTACGCGGCCGCCGCTCCCTCACGGGAGCCTCCGGGGCCGGGCAGCGATAACCACACCGATAACGCGGACACCGCCCGAGGGCCGCCTCCCGGGGAAACCCCAACCCCGCGGGCCGGGAAACACAGCGGTCCCCTCCTCTTGGAGGCACCTCGGCCCCACCGGGCGCCCCACGACCACAGCACCCCACCCGCCGCCAGCAGCGTCCCCTCCTCCTCCTTACCGCGGCCACCTGCTGCCTTCCCGCCGCCGACGCTGAGGCGAGCGGCCGCGCCGCACCGGGGCAGCGCCGCCTCAACACCGCCCCTTCGCCGAAGTTGAGCGGAGCCGCCGCTGGCCGCCCGCTGCCGCCGGCTTCAGGCGGGCGGAGGAGCGCCCGGCGCTCCCCCGCCGGCAGCCGCTGTTGCCATAGCGACTACGCTAAACCGGTTTGGCCCAGAGCCGGCGCGCTCCGCCGGGGCGTCCGCCCGGCCCCCGCCCCAGGACGGCGTCGACCCCCCGCAGGGACTTACCTCTATTGATTAAGTTTGCACTGATAAATAACGGCACAGTAAATGGGTCTGTTTGATGTGTTTATCGCCAGGGCCTTCAGTAATAGCTACAGCTGTCCAAGGGGCTTCGGCCACAGAAGCCACAGAGGTTTCACTGGGTTTGGAGGGATGAAGAAGGAAGAGGGGTCGGCACGGGAGCTGGAAGGGCATGGCGGAGGCCTTGAGGACGAGGAGGAGGATGGAGGGAGAGCTGTGCTGTTGGGAAGGTGAAGGACAGGCAGTGTCAGAGAGTAGCGCTTCGTCTGGGAAACAAGCACATTGCAAGAAGGGGTCCAGGCGCTGGGAGCTGTGAGGGATGTGTGTGGATTTTGGAAATCCTGAGAAGCGGTTGTATTTAGTAAGGAGTCAGTGAGATGAAAAGGAGTGAAAACTGGCCTGGAGGCCTCCTGAGAGACAGGTGATGATGGGGCTGTGGTCAGTGAGGGGAGCAGGCCCTGCACCTCGTGCAACATCTTGGGTCAGGGGATGGGGCCGTGCTCGTGGTCCTGGCCACGTGCAGCAGGAGTGACCTCTGCGAGCCCATGGCTTCTCGCCCTGCCTCTTCCCACAGGGCAAAAATGTGCAGAAACATCCCCAGTGTCAGTGGCCAAATCCCCTCCAAATTCAAGGGGAGCTGAGCTGTGCCGGAGGGTCTCAGAGCTACAGCCTTGGTTAAGGAAAACGCACAGACTGGTGACACCAGTCAAGGACATGTGTAACCTAAGTGTGTGTGTAAAGTCGATCAAGTCCCTGCTGAAAATCTTTCATAAATTAGGGCCCAAATTCTGACACCTTGGTATCTCTTCTGTACTTACACAGCCAGAGGACAGTGGCGTTTCAGACCATGTATGTCTGTACAGTACATGCATAAATCAAAACCGCTAAACAATTAGAGGTTAAAAGATGCCCAGTGCAGTCTAAATTAAAATGTATGAGGAGAGGTTTTTTTAAAGTCTAGTTTATTATTAGATCAAATAACACAACCAGACTAACAAGGAGATTAGAAGCATTTTCTGCTCTAATTATTTGTGGAGGATTATGTGTCTATCCTGAGCTTCAACTCCAGCCCAGCATACCACCCAGTTTGCAGAGGTTTATAACATTCTGGGTATGCTCTGCTCAACATGGGATTGTTGAGTTTTCATTAAAAGTCATCTTATATGGCTAAAGACCTTTATAGTTTCATCCATTAAAACTTATTTCAAAAGTCATCAACTCTGACTAATGCAGAACAAAGCCCACCTTGAAAATACTTACTTAGGTAACAGGTAAATGAGTTGTTATGTTTTCAATGCAGTGAATTCCTGTGAAATTCCTGCCATGAATCAGAGACACTGATGACTGGGGAATATCTTCAGGAGCATTTCTTTGCAGATATATAAGCCTCACAATGGAAAAATCATTCATATCTCCTATACCTTATTTAGAAATTGAAACCAAGGATTCTTATACTGTTGTACTGATATGACTTGCCTGATCAGTCAGCACTCAAATTGTCAGTTGCTTAGTAGCAGCACTCTGATAGCATAGATGGAGTAAAGCTTTATTCAGCAGTACATTTTCCAGGACTCGCCATGATAATCAAGTTTCACCATATTATAATTTGTAGTGCTGTCCATTTGGGACTGCTAATTTTCATGATTTATCAGATGCTGCCCTGACTCACCTGAGCACATTACTAACACCGCAGCTGCAGCCCCTGTGATGTTTGCTTCAGAGCCTTCATATTTCAGTGTCAAAGTCATAGACCTCTAACACTGGCTTTAAAGATGGACTTATTCAATCAGTAGCAATCATGCTGCTGCTGTCTTCTGCATGGGTCCAACCACAAGCAAATAATCTCACTTAATCACTGACAGAAATCAAATACAATGCGGTAGGGTTATATTGGGCCTGCTGGTTTTTGGCTAAGTTGGTGAAGTGTGTCAATGAATATAATGGGGCTCACAGAGGGAATGTTGCCTTTTTCATAGGCTTAAAACCTTGCTTAGGGAAGTGCTGCTTTCAGAGCTATTTGTCATATTTTTGTAGTGCTTGTTTTCCCTCAGCAAAGCAGTTTTTCGTTCACTGGGAAGATCTCCTTCCTGCTGTTTACTTCAAATCCAGCCAGCCCACCCACACAGAAGTGCACTATGAGCAAAAAAGAGAAAGTTCATTCAGTCTTTAGCAGCAGTCCCCAGCCTTTTGTAGCTGAGGCTTATTTGTGAAATACTGGCAATGTTACCTTGCCTTCTCTGGTGAATATCTCTTTCTCTCTGCCCCCACTGTCAGGCTGCCCCTTTCTCCCTCCACATGCTATTGCTGGGTCATGGGAATGTAGATGTGGTGCTTAGGGACATGGGAAGTGGTAGACTTGGCAGTGCTAGATTAACAGTTGGACTCGATGATCTTAAAGGTCCTTTCCAACCAAAACAATTCTATGATTCTGTGGGGCTGTGCCCAGCAAGGCTTAAATGCTTGGATTTGATACCTTAGCTGCTGCGGGGTGTGACCTCACCCAAGAGTGATGCCATCAGGGACCACCGATCCAGAAGGTTAAAAAAAATCAAACTCATAAAATAGTATCCTGGGTCAATAAAAGAGGTAGATACTTGGATATTGTGTTCCAGGGCACAGCTGGATGAAGAACACAGTATGCAGGTCTTTCTCATGTAAACCTGTTAGATAGGACTATTGCAGAGAGGGTTGTACCTCATCAAGGACTTTTGCCTTGCATAAACATACCACAGTGTTATTGCAAGGATAACTCTTCCTAAAGTGAACAGCCTTTCTCCTGTCCCCTTATACAAACTCCTGAGTGACAGGCCTGTTCCTGTATCTGAGTAGGCTCTGATGTTGTTTTTTTGCATTCCTTCCCTCTCTTAGGAGAAGATGACAGTTGCTACAGTCTAGTAAAACCTAGAGATCCTGAAGCCGTAGAAAACAGAATCACGGGGTGCTACAATGCCAGGAGTGGAAAAATGTTGCTTAAAATTAGTATTAACTAAAGTAAAGGAAGAAATTTAAGACAAAAAAAATAGGCAGAAGCAGTGACTTCAGATAAAAGGTTTGTATCATGGCCAAATATTTATTGTGGATGAGTCCTCAATTTCAAAGGACTCTAGGAAAGCAATAGAAAATGTTTGCTTCACTGTCGGGAGGTGGAATGAGTTACCTACTAGGAGCACTATACCCCTAACCTCGATGGCACTAGGAAGTAAAAACCTACAAATCTTTCTTCCTTGCGGCATGCACTGCCCACTCAGTGTGGTCAGCTTTAAATGCTTATTCCTTCTGATATACTGTAGTCAGTGGAGAGAGGCTGATCCTTGTGTACTTCAGAGCATCCTTAACCCTGATGCGGTGGGTATAGTTAGCTATGGCCCTCAAAAACACTCATACTCATGGAGACTATCCAGAGCACAATAACCAAATAACCTTCCAGCCATGACATATCCTCTTCTCTCTGAAACATCCTGTAAGCTGGGGATTCAGAGCATGCACCACAGTAGCTGGCAGAACCACTGATGGTTTTACCCCTGTGCATCAGTGGTAAGCAGCAACAGAAAACCTGGTATGCAATTTTTAAAATGTTATTGCTTCCTTCTTGCCTTTCTGTTCCCCATTATAAAGAGTCATTTAACAGAAGTATAGTGGTCTGTTTAATTGCTGATTATCTTAGCTGCGCACCTTAACTAAGCAAATATTAGTTCCGTATTTTTAGCGTTACGAGTGAAAATGATGGAAGTGCCATGAAATATTCAGCCAAGAAACAGATGTAGAAAGGCAAGCTGAACAGCAAAAATTCCAACACAGATGGTCATGATAAATTAATTGAAGACACTAGGGTGCAGGGGGGGAGATGCAAAAAAATGCCATGGAGCCTGAAAGTAGACAGATGTCAAAAATTTCTGTGATTATGCGCTTAATTGCACTCCCTGTGATTGCTTGATTCCTACTGTACACTATTAACAAACAATAATCTCCCAAGGACATTATCAAGGTTGTTGGCTTTTAAAATGACCACATCTCAAAAGCTGACACAGTCCATAATGTCACCTTTACAGGGGTAATAATTCTTTAAGCATTGATTTTCATTATGTGATGAAAATTCCTCTAGTACTAGAGACATAACTGCTTTCACACCATATTTGCAGGGTTTTAGCCTCTGCTTTACCCAAATATGTGTTATTTTCTCTTACACTGTTTGATGCAAATCTGACAGCTATTGACAGATTTTCATTAGTCCCAGTGGGCTTTGAATTATTTGTTCTCTTTCATCCAAAAGTGGATTTTGTACTGTCCAAAATTCAGTACAACAGGTATTTTGCCATTGAATTCATCAGGACCAAGACTTTGTCCATACTCTGAGTTTGTTCCAGGGTCTACTGAAATCAATGGAGGGATTTGAGTTGATTTGAAAGGGAATTAAAAAAAAAGGGGGGAGAGGGAAGGAGGAAGATGATAATGCTGCAGTTTCTTTTAATACAAATACAGAGCATATAGGGAATCTAATTGTTACTCCATACAGTGTATAACCTAATTATATCACTGAAACTTTATGGGATGTATTGTGCAAGACATACTAACTTTATCAGATACATCCCCTTTAGGAGAGATCAGTAGGAAGCAGGAAGAAAGAAGACAAGGATACCTATGAAACTGCTTTGGTGATTCGAGACTGGAGAACACAACAGCAGGAAGATCCTCTGGAGGCAAGACTGAAAACTCAAACAAGTCCCGGTGGGATCACACTGTTTATGTAGTGCCTCCCAAGGAAAGCTGTGCCAGCTCTTCCCACTTCAAGGTAGAGAGAGCTCTGGAGGATGCCCATATCCTCAGTGGGTCTAACAGACGTTCCTTTTAAACACTTAAGAAAAGATGCAGGGTAAAAAATCTCCCCGTCACTACATCCTAAGACCTTAAAGCCTACATCCCACAGTTCAGGAAATAGGATCACCCCTTTCCCATTGCCAACAACCACTTACAAATAAAGGTTTCTGAAATAGTAGTGTTTCAGAGGGGAGCACCCTGTGGGCATTTGAATTAAGCCCGCATTCCCTGGGATATCACTTATATCCACAGATTCTTTCCACAGCATGTGGAAAGCACTGGTATCTAAGCAGGTTTCAACCCAGCCCCTTGCACCGCTTCACCAACCTGCCGAGCACTCAAACACTGGCCATAAGCACCAAATGCCTTTTGGCACAGCTGGAAACCAAAGCTGTCATACTGCAACCCTCATACTGTCTTGGCCCTGGGAAGGTCTTTCCCTTCAGGGAGGCTGCTCCCCACTTTCCCTGTACTTTCTCCACTTGAGTCTGCAGACAGAGGGGTCTGCTGCAGAAGCTGCAAGAGCTGCTCCGGCTCAGCTGGGCTGGGAAAAGTGAGGCACAGACACAACAGTTTACCCATTCCTGCACACCAGGTTTTGGACAGGCTAAGTGAGTGTGCTGCCTCTACTGCCTCCTGACTGCGTATTTAAAGCCTGGAGAGCCTGAGTGTTGCAGGGGCGAGGGGAGATTTTAGTTGCTGCTTTGTGGGTCACGAACAAGCCATTAAAGTAGGATCGCAAGGGGAGGGTGGGAAACTGGGGAACCCCAGTGTGAGTTTGGTTTTTCAGATCGTATCAAACTTGTTCTCTTTAAAATGTGAATTCTTAAGGTAAAACTTAAGATAAATGTCTTGAACATAATTCCTTCAGTTAAACGCCCATTTTCCATAAGATATGTAGCATTACCCACCCACAGACCTGTATTTCTTTCAGTGTGGGAGGTCAGCATTTGAAACTCTAATCCCACAAATGCTGAGATTTATTCTAAATCTAGAGCCTGTGATTTTTTAATTTTTTTTTTCAATTTCATTTGAATTCAGCCTAACAATTGCTCTTTCCTTACGGCCAGCCCCAGGCCACTCCATTCACCCATTACCCAGCATTATGCTGAGAGTATCAGCAACCAAAGACACTACATGCCACAGGGGAACTTCACCGAGGAAGGTGTTAAATGCAGTAATTTAGCAATAGCACATGTTTTCAGTCTCTCAAGCAGACAGTCATCTATGGAAGCAGATGCATCTAGTAAATTGTATTCACAACACGTAGAGAGTCAGTTCAATCAGTGCTGAGACTCTGTGCCCACGAGTGAGTTGTAGTATCTCACTGTGTCATGGTCCTGCACACCACTGATAAGTAAAACTCCATACCTGCAGCATGAGGCAGCAAATGCAAGGGAACATACAGAGGCTGTTGGGCAGCAGCTATCAATATATATTTGAAATAACTCAGGCTCAGCCTAGATGAGATCTTCTAATTTGATGCTTATCTGCCACCCCACCCTTCTGTATGGCAGAAATCCTTTTGAGCCTGCCAGTAAAATGTTCTACATCATAACTCAAAATATTAATTATTTGACAAGCTAGTGCTCATTTTCTTATCATTGCAGCTGTTGGTTTTCTGTTGTGATTCTAAACGGTTAAGCAAGCTGTATACTAGGAGGAGTAATCTGCTGTAATACGCTGTGGTCTGATGCACGCACCTAGATTGGAGTGTTACTTAAGCTTTAATCCCCAGAGAAATCAGTGATTACCCACAGGAGACAAATGGAGGGCTGTTTATAGTATAGTTGCTAGACAACAGCACACCATTTAAAGTCTATTTGTCCAAAGATTAACTGCATTTCAGAGGCTAGCAACTTTTCCGACAACCAGTTTATGAAAAACAAAGTTTAAGACATCTAGATTTTCAAAAGAGAACAGAGTATCCCAATTATTACTTGGCATTTGCAGTGACACAGGGAAACAGTGAGTGTGGTGCAGACTGTAGAGGAAGGGGCTCCTAGGGCTTAATCTGCAGAGAAGAAATGAAGGACCAGCACAGTGGGGACTACGCACAGGTTCCTGCAAACCCCCTGCCCATATCAGGTATGCATTTCCCCAACATTTATATAGTAATGCCAGGCAGCTGCTTTAAATCCTTTCATTCACCAGCTCCCTCAGAGAGCAGAACCAAAAATAGTAAAAAAAGCCAAAAAGTGTACGATTGAATCCATCACTTTTTCGCCCTTTTCCTCTCCAATGCGCTGGAACTACCTTTGTTCCTTTTGGCAAAGGGGGAATATGTAAATGGCGCAGAGCTGGGCTGCATTTATCAAGATCTGTTTGGATCTATGCTCAAATACAAACTCCATTGCTAATGTCTGACTTAACTGGTGTTTCCTCATTTACTGCAATGCTGTCATACTTAGTTTTGCCTCTTCTTATAGTTTTTTATTGTCTCTTTGACCACATTGTTTTTCCCTTCTTCCCAACACAGAAAACGAAGCAAGGAAGGAACACAGGGGCAGGGGAGGGGGTCCTGTGTGTAGCAGGAGCAGAGGGACAAGAAACCCAAAAGAATCTCAGAAAAGCAAGATTTTCCTGATCTGTCCTACAGATCCCTTTTTTGTTTTTTAAGAAGCAAGTGTCTGGATTATATAGTTTTTGCAATATATGGCCTCTGTGTTGCTTGGAAACTTTCTGAAATAATCTTGGGTTTTAGCAGAGAGGGAGCTGTTCAAAGTGTACGTGAGTGCTTCAAAATCCAGTCCTCTTAAATTATCTTATCAAAGCCTGGTCAGTGCTCTTTTGTGTCTTCTTAACATATGGCAACAAGACTGCCACTTTCCCTTTTCTTTTTGCAAAGTCCACATAGGACCTTACAGGCCCATGGTGGCTGAAATGCCTTTTTCTGACCTCTTCTTCCACATGGAGAAATTCAGCAAGTTTGCGCAACTGTCCCACAATTTGCACAGAATAAAAACCTCCAACAAACTTCCAGGCCTTATTCTTGCTGCCCACTGACATTTGGGGACTATTTGTGTGGTGAAAGTGTATTCCCTCAAATAAGGTTTTAAGGATAAGGTCCACTTTGCTGCCAAATGAAGGCAGGACCAGCTCTAAGCCTAGCAGTAAAACAACAAGTAGGGACCAGCAAAACAGTGCTGACTTACCCATCCCCCTGCTGTGGAAGCCCAGGTATTGAAGGTGGCCACCGCTGGTGGCGAAGCCTCCTCCCAGCAGCAGCAGCTGGTGTCAGTGGCCTCCCTGGGCCCCACAACAGCAACATGAGCAGTGTCACCTCCCCAGTGTGCCCCCTTCACAGCTCCAGATCATCGGCTGTCCCAAGCATAGGGAAGGACTTTCCTGGAGAAGCTACAAGGCAGATATGGCTGATGTTGGACAGGCTTGAGCATGCATAGAGCTGCAGGGGCCGGGGAGGTCACCTCACCCACCACTGGCGCTGGGGCAGCATGAAGCACATGGTGGCCATCCCTGACAGGTCTTCATCTAATCTATTCTTAAACCCATGATGGCAGGGTTCCTATGGCCTCCCTTGACTACTAGCTGTGCTTCACAAGTTTCACAGTAACAACATTTTTCTTCATAGCTAGCACAAGTTCTCCTTCACACAAATTAACCTGATTTGTCCTCATCTTACAGCACATAGATGGAGAGAACAACTGCCACAGTAGAATACCTGTGACTTGTATTTATCTCATAACCTGCTGTGACCCCTGAGTCTTACTTTGCAGTACTTCTGCCACTTGTATAGTTGTACCTTCCTAAATATATTGTTTCACCTTCATCATTACTGAATTTCATTCTGGGCCATTTCCCCTGTTAGTCCAGATCATTTTTAACTCTGACCCTCACTCCAGGTGCTTTCAGTCCTTTCTGGCAAGAAGGTCATTGCAAAATGATATAAATATATTCTCCAGTCAGTCCCCACTGGACACTAATAAAAATATCCAGTCAAGCCAGGCTCATAGCACATCCCTGTGAGACTTTATTTGAAATTACCTCCTACACTGAGATAAAGGAACCAGAGAGAGCTCTGAGAGTGGTTTTTCAGCCAGCACTTCTTTGTTATGGTACTTCATCTACACCACAGTGTCCCTAGAGCATCATTAACTTTTAAATTGTTGCACAGAAGTCTGTGCAGCTGAGAGCAGGATTTGGCTTGCATACTACTAAGATATGCTGTTCTGGTCCATGCTGTTTCAACAGCCATCAAGATGAAGACTATCTGTTCTTAGCTTGAGGAATGGCATAAGGCACAGCGCTGCAAGAAAAGCAGAGAAATACAACCCCGAAGCACTGCCTTTTTGTGAGACAAAGGCAGTCAGGGCCAACCGTAGCTCCCAGGCCACCCATTTAGACATATATACACAAAGCCTCCCAAGTGCATGACAAAAAAATGCAGAGAAAGATTTGATCCTGGATTATCTGCAGGAACTTGAAGGGACAAATGGGAACCAATATGGACTTCACTGAAGATTTCTTCCCTGTAGAAGAACCAGGCAAATTGCACCCACTGTACCAGAGCATTTTGTTTCTTTTCTATGATTAGTGTATCAGGTAGAAAATTCAGAACATGCAGGCTCTGGTTTTGCGAGGTACTGAGCTCCCTATGTCCCTTACCTACCAGGAAATCCCAGAAAGTGAGGGATTTTGGTACCTTATGCCCAATGTGGGAAACATTAGTTTAGTAGGTGGGATCATTTGTTGAAATAAAGGAACTGGAGCTGCTGAAAAGCTGAGGACTGGGTGATCAGGCAGCTCTGCGAGCAAGACAGAGGCAGTCTGGAGAGAAAATGTAGAAGCAAAAAGTTCTTTTCATATGCAAAAGCTGTCCACCCCCTTATATCAAGAAAAGACAAGCCATTCCCTCGTGGAAGTTACCAAAAAATACTGAACATCTCTGTTCAATATTGCATTCAATTAATTCTCTGTAAAAAGACAGTCTCTGTCCCACCATACTCACTTGGCCTCTCCATGGACTTAAAGAGGAAAAAGAGGTTTGAAGGGCAGCAGTGGGTACCATTCCTGGTCCAGTCGCTGAGACGGTCGCTCTCCGCACCCCCCATTTGCAGTCCTTGTGGTCTGGAGAGAAAGGCCACGTGTGGAGCTGGGCACCGAGACTGAGCCATGCTCCCAGGCTGGGGCCCTGTCCCTCGCAGGGGATGGAGGTCCTTCGTGGCAGTGGGCACACAAACCTGCACAGCTTCTCCCACGGCTCTGCCTGTTTGGAGGTGGATGCCACAGCTGTGCTTACCAAGGGCTGACGGTCTGCAAGTGGTGCTGGTGCTAAATTCACACCAGTTACTTTCTCAACTCATGGCTGTCCTGGAAAGGAATGGTTTAAAAATGAAAGCCTCCTTTCTTTCCTCAGTACTGGTATTACTGTGAAATGGTAGCCTGCTCAGAGCTTCCCTACCAGGAGGAAGAGAGCAGCTACTGCAAGGATACTTTTATTCTGCTCTAAGACTGCTTTTTCCCAATTCTCCCAAATAATATATTCTGTAATATTCAATGATGTCTTATTTTTTTCATGCAGACAAGCCTCAAGTGCCAGCAAAAGATGAAACAGAAACCTGAATGACCAGGCTACCCTTTTGAAGAGGTAAGGCTAGGCGCTGTTGTCTCTGAGGACCCGTTTGAGCAGCAGGCAGCAGAGCTAGAGAGATTCCCCTGGAAAATTACTGACAAAAAGCAAAATGCAAAACAAATAACCCGTTCCACTTTCAACTGCTTATTGTTAAAGTGAAATCACCTGTCAGCAAGGACATAAACACACAGTATGTTGTCCATGCCTGGCAGCTCGTATAGTCTTCATTTTGTGAGCAGAGTCCAGCACAGCTTCCTGCGGGCAGTGACCAGCTTTCTTTGACAGTCTCAGTGCTTTTAACAGGGAAGTGCACACACTGCTGAGGGGAAATGTAACTTCTAGAGTGAGATTTTAGTGGCAAACAAGCTACAACATTCAAAGCAGAGGGTCCGACTGCTACCTTAGCTTTCCCTTCTGCTGCTGTTAGGTTGCACCAGAAAGGAAACCATCCTGCTGGTGGTGGTCTGTGAAGGGTCTGCACAAACGGCCGTGATGCTGGCTCTGAGGAGTGGGCTGCATTTTGGCAGTGGCAGGTTGACCCCTTGGGTTATGGTGCCCAGCAGCTAGCAGCCTGCTTCCTTGCAAAGTGGTATGTCTTCCTCACTGCCTCTGAATGTGGACACCACAGCTTGTGGCACTGGCCTCTCTCCACTGCCCAGGGGTGTGTGCATGTCTCCCTGCCCAGGCTCCCAGCCGGTCCCTGCATCTATTGGAACAGCTGAGCCGGAGAAATGAGCCTTGTCTCTGCCTACTTTGCCTTGATTTTCTGATATGCTTATGAATATCACAAAGTAACACTCTTGATGTATGGAAATACCAGCCCCAATCTCTTCAGTGCCTGTATGGGGACACTGGTCCTCAGTTGCTCTGTCTTCCTCCTCTTGGTCTTTCATAACCTAAGACTCATTAAAGGCCTCCCAGTAACATGGAGACAGACCATGGCGACCTTGGGATCTGTGCTGAGTTACGATACAGACGGCTCTGGTTCCTCTTCAGAGGTCAGCCTTACATCCTCATATGAAACGTGGTGTGGAGAGGCTCTGGGGCCGGACAATGATGCCCACACTGAGCAGCCACCTCGCAGGTAGGATGGGTCCTGCACAGCTGTGAAGCTGCTCCATTTTCCCAAGGGCTGAACTGCCCTGTGCAGAAGGAGCAGGTGGATAAAAGGTCTTCTTAACATCTTGTTGCTGATCTAGTGATTATGAAGGAGCAGATAGGCTAAAATAAACAGAGCAGCAGCAGTTAGTACTCTATTGTGAAAGAAAACATGCATGCATGTGAGGGAGACTGAGTCCCACTCTAGAATGTCAAACAGCAGACCTGTGACTTAATGTCTCAGGTTTTTTTCATTTCGATGAAGTACATTTCTGATGGCCTCAGTTCAGTAACTATTACCCTGAGGGACTTGATATTCAGCTTAAGGAATACCACCACAGTTGTGTGGACTTCACTCTGTTCACACCAGCACGGGATCTAACACGTGTACATCAGAACAGTCTCTGGCTTGGGATGCCTTCACCCTCTCTTTACTCTACTTTCAGCCTTGCTCTGAGCAAATCCTCTGTGCCTGTCATACACTCAAGCTTTAGACTGGAGATGAGCTCAAAGCAGAAGGTCAGATTTTAACCCAGCTCAGCCACAGGGATTTGAGGTCTCTTTTTTTGCTGCAAATATTTATCCAGCACATTCCTGATGCTTTTGGGAGATAATGACAGAAGATTACAATGATTATCATGTCTGCGAGGAGTGGCTTGTCATGATTCATAAAACACAGCTCAGCCAGAATGAACCTGGTCCTGTACCAGTAGCTGAAATGCAAGGAAGCTGAAGCAGAGAAACACTGATGCGTTTTCAGTGACAGGTCTACAGGAGGATTAGTTCTGTGATGTCTGAGTCCAGCGTTCCAGAAACTGCCTGGCCTGTGCAGAATAATTCATTAACTCTGCTGAAAACCTTTGCTCTGGATTTGAAAAGAGACACAGAGAGTGGCCAAAAAATCACATTGACTCATGGGGCCCAATCCTTGGCATTGAACTGATGTTCATCGTATGCTAGCAAGAGAAAGCTGGAAGGTGGAGGTGGGCACCCATGAGCACTATGACACTTTATAAAGTAGCAGGGCCAGCACTCAAAAATGGCTGAGGCGGTACCACAAGGGAAAGGAGAAAGAAAGAAAGATTGAGTTGCAGTAAGCTGAAGTGTTCACTGAGCTTGTACAACAGTGCTTCTTTCCCTCCCTGCCCCGTCATGCCATACTGGTGCTTGACAAAGACAGATAAATGCGTTTTTGAGTTATGATACCAACTGTAATGAAATCATAACACCAGCGAGGAATGCTGTTTTCAGCAGACGTGCCGGTCAACTCTCACAGGGGTTTCAGAATCCTGATTCAGATGGCTCTGTGACACGATTTACCTGCACATTTATTCTTTAAGGTGTTTCCTGGCTATTGGAGCTATTATTTGGCTCAGTGGGTGGTTTATTTATTCTTTATGGAAGCTGTAACTGTCCACAGAACTGGTCTTCTTTCCAGTGACCAAACATGTACCATACGGAGAGCTTCTCGCCTGCCATCTGCTCCAACCTGACTGGGAGGGACCAGCTGCAGAGGCGGCAATCATTCAGTTTCCACTGACACTTAGTCCTTGAGGTCTCTGCTGATTGCCCATAACAGTCCAATAAGTCTTACTTGTGATGTGCACAACCATCCCATAAGAAGAGGATTAAGACCATCTGTCTCGTTAATGGCCCAGATTCCTAAATGGTGATTATGCACTGCAAATACAGGTAGCTCCTCTGAGGTTCGCACAACCCTGACAATTTATGACAGCCAAGGATCTGGCCACTTCTCTGAGCCAGCACTTAACAGATGCAATGCTACAGTCTTCTGCTTGGCTGAGAGCACTGGCACCCCTTACACAGCCAAATGTAGCGTGACTGGGATAGTGTTTTGGCAGAGGTCAACCAGTACGTAGCAAGTGATGTGCGATGTGAGGGATGAGAGTCTGTGCACAGCTGGCGCCTGGCATGTTGCTTACCTCGTGCCTGAGAAATGTGAAGTCCTGGAATCTGTAATGACCGATTCTTCTGTAATAGCAGGAGATGATTAGCATTGTTTGGGATGATTTAATGATGGACATGTCTAGGAAAGGGCATTCCACGCACAACAATTTTGGGACCTGATTATGTACATTTAGGTGTCCTCTAGGTTAGGCTTTGGGCTAAGGAATAAGACCTCATGTCACTGGGTAAACTGTATTTCAGCCACTGCAGGAGTCAGGACTTGTGATGGAGGAATTGAATGACAGCAAGGCACAGAGGCAGGGAATTAGTCTTTCAGGTCAGCAAAAGAAGAAAGTAATAGAAATAACAAAGATAGAGTGGAGTCTCATTGCTGCAGATTGCACTGCATGGCTGTGGAGCACCTTGTTTTAGCAATCTCAATGCAATAGAAAGAGCAGGAAATCGAGAGCTCCTGCTGTCCTCTATTACCAGCTCTCACTCCCACATGCCCTGCCATGCACAAACCTGCAGACACACACCTGGGGGGGTTTAAACACGTATTTAGCAGCCATCTTGAAGGGGGCAAAATACAAGGGTTGCAGACATCTGGTTTTAATAAGTGTGCAATGAGGAAACTTGAAAAGAGGAAGCTACTGACTCAGAAGTAAAAGGTGCTCAACTATAAGATGGTCTAATGTCTTTAAAGTTAAAAAAACAGTGCTCCTGTTGTTTTGATAGCAGGTTTTAGATTAGGCATCTACTCAGGCATTGCTCCAAGTGAGTGTGTGGGTCACTTCAGAAAAATGGTTGTGGAAAGCCAAACCCTCCTTTCACTCTGCATGCTGGCTGCAAGGAAGAAACATCAGGCGCCAGTCCTGAGAGGAGACCTCCTCTCTGCTGCAGACAGCTGAAATTGCGCTGGAGCCAGCGCCGCTGCCCTGCCTCATATTAAGAGCTCAGCTTGGTCTAATGAAACTGTCTGTGTGGAAAGCAGCTCCTGTGCACAGCTGCGTCTGCTGCCTGGCAGACAGGACAGCCCAGCACCAACTCACCAGGGTCTGTGAGACCACGAACACAGTGGGGTGGGAGTTACCTGCATCCCTCCAGCAAGGATCCCCATTGGACCACGGTGACAGGTGGGCCCCAGTCTCTGCTCTGGCGCATGAGTTAACACAAAGCTGTCCTGTATCCCCCGGCCTTTGGGAGGGAGCTGTCACCTGGAAGTCACAATCACGAGCCCAGGGAAATGTGAAGGAAATATCCTTCTTCCTCCGGCATCTCAGTCTCCCTGGGTTCTGTGAACACGAAGTCCCTCCTCCCAAGTGTTTTTCTGGGGGAGCTGGTCACATACTACCCCAGGTCCTGGTGCTGCAGAGTAACAGGATGCAGTATGGGCTGACCAGAGAGGGGCTCAGCAACCTGCAAGTTACAGGGGTGCAAATTGTGTCAAACCACAATTATTGAAAAAAACCCCTCCATTTATTTCTTTATAATATTTTGGACAACATGTCAAATGATTTCACATAACTCAGGAAAATGCCAGTGCCATTTACCAATAGCAGGACCATCCAGAGCTTTTTGAGGCACTGGTAACGTCGCCTTGACTGAGTAAACAGTCTGTTATTCTCACTGGAGCGTAACTCTAAAAACAGAGGCAGATGTGTGGAGGTGTGAAAAGCAGAATGAGGGGGATGAGTCACTGCTCACCCCAATGAGCTGGCCAGGGAGTCCCAGGCATGACAGTTCTAAGCACAGATGAACTTCAGCAGTGGATGAAGTATTTTTCATTCATTCATTCATTCATTCCTAACATCACTGCTTTTGCTTCCTGTGACTCGCAGAAGTTTCAAAGCTCTTTGAGAAAGTTAAAAACTATGTTTTCAAGGAAGGGAGCGTATTTTAGGCACCGATGCCTTTCAACTGCAGTCACCACTGCCTTTGAAAGGAAAATAGCTATCAAACCAAAGAGGAGCTGAGCTCCCTGCACTCCAAGAGAGTTTGGGATCAAGCGTGGGCTGATCTCTGCAAGCAGAGGTGAGCTGCCAGGAGCGCTGACATCTCTCTTCCTACGTAGGAACAAGGCAGGGCCCGGGAGCAAGCAGCCTTTCCTGATGTAAATCAGGTTAGAGGTGACAATAAGCAAAACAGTCGCAAATCTTGATGATCTCTGTCTATCAGTAGCATGTGTCTTCCACATTGCTTAATGTGATTGACAGTTTCTGCTGAAAACAAAAAGCCCAACAAATATTACAGATCAAAAGTGAGCCACTGCATAGAGCTGGAGGAAGGATTTGGCCCTGGCCAGCACTCCCTGTCAGAAGCACCAAAGGCACACAACAGCGTTTAAGTGAACAGGAATAGAGACTGCATTGCTAGAAGCAGGGCAGTTCTACTGCAAGATCATCCACCCCCCCACCGTGGACAAACTTTCAGCTGTTTTAAAATTTCTACTGCTCATTCTGAACATGGCAGGTGTAAGCACCAAGACATCTCTTCCTCCCACAGCCTGCTTCACCACCAGGAAAAACCCTGGTTCACAGTTACCTTCGAGCCTGTAACCAGCTATTTAACTTGAGCTGCTAGAAACAACTTAAAGCTCAGGCACCAGGCACCACCTGTGTCTGAACATGTCTGTACCAGGTTACTAACGCAATGTCCTCGAGCACTGCGCTGGAAGGAGCTGATGTGATAGCAAATACAGATCAGCTTTGCCTTTGGTCTGTCCTTAGGAACAGTCATTGCTGTTAATGCTGGATCATGCCTCCTTCGACCTGGCATGAAAACTTGCATGCAACGACTGCTTGGAGACTGCACCATGACTAAAGCTGGTTTCAACTGGCACACATTTTTTGGTCCTAGTAATGTGATGTATAGACATTTCAACCTGAGGAGGAAAAGCAAGTCCAAGCTTCACACAGAATCACAGAATCACACAGAATCACAGAATGTTAGGGATTGGAAGGGACCTCGAAAGATCATCTAGTCCAATCCCCCTGCCGGGGCAGGATTGCCTAGACCATATCACACAGGAACGCGTCCAGGTGGGTTTTGAATGTCTCCAGAGAAGGAGACTCCACAACCTCTCTGGGCAGCCTGTTCCAGTGTTCAGTCACCCTTACAGTAAAGAAGTTTTTCCTCAAATTTAAGTGGAACCTCCTGTGCTCCAGCTTGCACCCATTGCCCCTTGTCCTGTCAAGGGATGTCACTGAGAAGAGCCTGGCTCCATCCTCTTGACACTTGCCCTTTACATATTTATAAACATTAATGAGGTCACCCCTCAGTCTCCTCTTCTCTAAGCTAAAGAGACCCAGCTCCCTCAGCCTCTCCTCATAAGGGAGATGTTCCACCCCCTTAATCATCTTTGTGGCTCTGCGCTGGACTCTCTCTAGCAGTTCCCTGTCCTTCTTGAACTGAGGGGCCCAGAACTGGACACAATACTCCAGATGCGGCCTCACCAGGGCAGAGTAGAGGGGGAGGAGAACCTCTCTCGACCTGCTAACCACACCCCTTCTAATACACCCCAGGATGCCATTGGCCTTCTTGGCCACAAGGGCACACTGCTGGCTCATGGTCATCCTGTTGTCCACTAGGACCCCCAGGTCCCTTTCCCCTACACTGCTCTCCAACAGCTCTGCCCCCAACTTGTACTGGTACATGGGGTTGTTCTTGCCCAGATGCAGGACTCTACACTTGCCCTTGTTATATTTCATTAAATTTCTCCCCGCCCAACTCTCCAGCCTGTCCAGGTCTCTCTGAATGGCTGCACAGCCTTCCGGCGCGTCAGCCACTCCTCCCAGTTTTGTGTCATCAGCGAACTTGCTGACAGCGCACTCTAATCCCTCATCCAAGTCATTAATGAATATATTGAATAGAACTGGTCCCAGAACCGACCCTTGCGGAACTCCGCTAGACACAGACCTCCAACTGGACTCTGTCCCGCTGACCACTACTCTCTGGCTTCTTTCCTTCAGCCAGTTCACAATCCACCTCACTACCCGATCATCCAGACCACACTTCCTCAGTTTAGCTGCGAGGATGCTGTGGGAGACCGTGTCAAACGCTTTACTGAAATCAAGATAGACCACATCCACAGCTTTACCATCATCTATCCACCGGGTAACATCCTCATAAAAGGCTATCAAGTTGGTTGAGCAAGACTTCCCGTTGGTGAAGCCATGTTGACTGCCCCTAATGATCCCCCTATCCTTGATGTGCCTAGAGACAGCACCAAGAACAAGTTGCTCCATCACCTTTCCGGGGATGGAGGTGAGGCTGACCGGTCTATAGTTACCCGGGTCCTCCTTCCTGCCCTTTTTGAAGACTGGAGTGACATTCGCTTTCCTCCAGTCCTCAGGCACCTCTCCTGTTGCCCATGACTTAGCAAAGATGATGGAGAGTGGCCTAGCAATGACTTCCGCCAGCTCCCTCAGCACCCGCGGGTGCATCCCATCAGGGCCCATGGATTTATGGACATCCAGGTTGCTTAATTGGTCCCTGACCCAGCCCTCATCAACCAAGACAGATTCCTCCTCTATCCTGACTTCTTCTGAGGCCGCAGGGGTCCAGGGATCCTCAGGACAGCCTCCAACAGTATAGACAGAGGCAAAGAAGGCATTCAGTAACTCCGCCTTCTTTTTATCCTCTGTCTCCAGGACCCCCACCTCATTCATCAGTGGGCCTACATTGCCTCTAGTGTTGGCTTTACCTGCAATGTATTTGAAGAAGCCCTTTCTGTTGTCCTTGACCTCTCTTGCAAGGTTTAATTCCAAGGAGGCCTTAGCTTTCCTAGTTGCCTCCCTACATCCTCTGACAACAGACTTATATTCCTCCCAAGTGGCCAGCCCCTCCTTCCATGATCTGTACACCTTCTTCTTCCACTTGAGTTTGCCCAGCAGTTCCCTGTTCAACCATGCAGGTCTCCTGGTACCCTTCCTTGACTTCCTACCTGTTGGGATGCTCTGATCTTGAGCTCGGAAGACGCAGTCCTTAAACGCTAACCAACTATCTTGGGCCCCCTTACCTTCTAGTACCCTGTCCCATGGGATTTCCCCTAGCAATTGCCTGAAAAGGCCAAAGTTGGCCCTCCTGAAGTTCAGGGTTGCGATTCTGCTAGCTATTCTGTTCCTGCCACATGAGATCCTGAACTCTACCATCTCATGGTCGCTACAACCAAGGCTGCCCTCAACCTTCACCTCTTCCACCAGACCCTCCTTGTTAGTGAGGATCAGATCCAGCAGCGCTCCTCTCCTAGTTGGCTCATCCACCATTTGCATCAGAAAGTTATCATCAATGCACTGGAGGAACCTCCTGGACTGAGGATGGCTGGCTGAGTAGGCCTCCCAGCAAATATCAGGGTAGTTGAAATCCCCCACAACCACCAGGCCCTGTAATTGCGAGACTGCTCTCAGCTGCCTGTAGAAGGCCTCATCACCCTCCTCATCCTGATCTGGTGGCCTGTAATAGACACCCACAACAGTATCACCCCTGCCAGCCTGCCCCTTAATTCGCACCCACAAACTCTCAACTCGCTCCTGATCCGCCTCTGGACAGAACTCAATACATTCTAGCTGCTCACTCACATAAAGAGCAACTCCACCACCTCTCCTTAGTGGCCTGTCTTTCCTGAACAGGACATAGCCATCCATGACCACATTCCAGTCATGCGAGGCGTCCCACCAAGTCTCTGTAATTGCCACTAGATCATAGCCCCCCGACCGAACACGGATTTCTAACTCCTCCTGCTTATTCCCCATGCTGCGTGCGTTGGTGTACAGGCATTTCAGGGAGCGAGCTGGGCACACCGATTTCATCCCAGATTCACCCCCTGATTTCACCCCAGGGGGATGGGGGGCCTCCTGGTCTACCTCAACACTAGAGCATTGCCCCAGTGGTGCAAGCCCAGCTACCACCCCATCCCCCTTCGAATCTAGTTTAAAGCTCTCCGAATGAGCCCTGCTAATTCCTGTCCCAGAACCCTTTTGCCCCTACGACATAAACCTTTCCCATGTATCACTGTCACGCCTGTTGTCTTATAAAACCAGCCATTATCAAAGAACCCAAAGCCCTGCCTGTAGCACCAGTCTCGTAGCCAGGCATTAATAGAGAGAATCCTACTATTCCATCCCACGTCATCACCTGAAAATGGAAGGAGGGAGGAGAAAACAACTTGTGCCCCAGACTCTTTCACCAACCGTCCTAGGGCCTTGTAGTCTTTCTTCATCCCCCTCAGACTACGGGATGCAGCTTCTTCCCCACCTGTCTGGAAGATCAGCAGGGGGTAGTAGTCTGTGGCCTTCACCAGGTTGGGGAGTTGCCTGGTGATATCCCTGATTCGGGCTCCAGGCAGGCTGCAGACCTCCCTGTGATGGGGGTCAGCTCTGCCTATTGGGCCCTCAGATCCCTTTAGGAAGGAGTCTCCAACCACTAAAACTCTTCTCTTCTTCCTTGTGGAGGAGGTAGCTATACGCCTGTCAGGTTTTTCTGACTGTGGTGGGACCTCTGATATAGGTTGCCTCTCCACCACATCCCCATTGGACCGGCTGCATTCCACTAGGGCTTCATATCTATTGCTCAGAGGCACCTGTGGAGGCAAGGTAGGCAAGGAGGGCACTCGCCTTTTGCCACGGCCATAGACTTGTCTCCACTCACTCCTCCCCTCTAGGTTACTGTTTTCCACCTGAGAGGGGCAGAGTACAGGGGTCCCTCGATCCTGGGAGCTCTCCGGCAGGTGCTCCCATGTTTGTTGCAGGGAGGGCAGAGCCTGGCTCCACCAGTCTATCTCCATTTCAGCCTCCCGAATGCTCCTAAGCCTTTCTACTTCGGCTTGAAGCCTTTCAACCTGGTTTTGCAGCTGTGCCGCTCAGCCAAGCAGATCATCTACTTGCTCACAGCCCCCTGACACCACAGAGACGCTGTAGCATTCCCTGCAGCCTGCGACCTGCACCATCGCCTCCTTCCGTGGGAGCTCTGTCTGGGTTCCCACATCCATTTTGGTCTTCTTCCACCGGGTAGATACCATTGTTCTTCCACTGAGCTGGGAAATACCTGTTGGTGTATTGGTGTAAGCTTGGTCTAGAAACTACTGGTGAAGTCCTAAAATTAGCATTAAGCAGAGGAACTGTCTGAAAAATCAGAGTGGCGGCTTGTGAGTTGAAGACATCAAACTGAATGCCCAAGAATTTCTATCATCAGGTGAACTGCTTTGTCTGGCTGTGGGCAGGGCCCGTGCATCAGCTACACACCAGCCGACACACACGTGGATCCTCCAACTAAAACCAGAAACAAATTCACTTCTCGACTCTCCTCAGGTTTTTAAAAAACTATCTGTTTGATCCTGATGCCTCAAAGATAAAACTGAGAAGCTCAGGACAAGCAAACCGCCAAAGGAGTAGAATCTCAGAGGGAGTTTAGCCGGTTTGCGTGGCCGATCGATGAAAGACACTCACTGTTCGAACAGGTGGGAGCAGTGAGGGCCTCTTCATGATCCAGCAGAGAAAAAATTTCCCACAGCACCAAAATAGACAAACCAAATGTGAATGTGTATTACTCCCCAAATAGCACTGCCTCCCGTCCGTTAGATAAGGCACACTCCTAACCTATGATGGGCTGCAGAATCTGCCAGGGCGCTCTGCCTGCGGCAGAGATCCCAGCACTGTGTCTCCGGAGGGACTCTCGCTGGCTTTAGCGGGGTGGTGCTGCCTTAGAGCTGACCTACACCTCTCGCTTTTGCCAACCAGAGCAAGCTGGTTCCTTACAGCACGTGCCGAGACCATCACCCCATCTGTCTTTCTCATTCTGGCACTCTCGTGCAGATGCTTGGGCTCTTGCCAGGGCCGGTCTTTGTGCCATCTGAGCCAAGTCCAGCTTCATCCCAGAGCCAGAGACTTGCTGTGAAGGAAAGGAGATCACTCTTGCTCACATCTGGACTCCTTCCCTGGCTTGCTACCGAGGGTCACAGCAGGTTCCTGCTGACCTCTCAAAGCTCCCAGCAAAACCCCCCTAGCAGCCCCTCGTTTCCCAATGCCAGCGTACAGCAGCACAGGCACGCAGCCACCTCGTCTCTCTGGGTGATGTGGGGGGCTGTGCTGGGGCAGGCCACCAGCCCCACTTGTCCATGCCAGGGTCATGGAGTAACCATAAGCCTCCCTGGCACGGCAGGGAAGGACTGGACATCCCATGGAGCACAGCTTGGGGCCTGCAGGCAGGGGAGTGGGGCTGTGCTTCTGGCCAGATTTGCTTCAAGAGGGTCTTTGCGGGGAGGAGAAGCAAAATTTCCCTCTGAGTGAGCAGTGAGCAGGATGGCCCTGGCCAGGCAGAGTGCGCTTGAAGGACGTGAGGGCTGGACTGATTTGGGGTCGATCACTGCTTCTGCTGAAATTCCACGCACTTGCTGCAAGGTATTTTAATGGAAATTCAAAGCTTTGCAGAAGGACAGCTCGAATCTCGAGTGACAGAAAAATGACAGGCTAATTTTACATTTCATTTTTAGCAGCATTATTCTGAAGTGTAGGATAATGGTTAGCTGATTTAACCAGGTTCTTGCTTCAGGTAAGAAAGTCAGAACAAAGAACTACTATTTTTTTTTCTTTCTTTTTGCAATTTGTCATTATAATCCAGCAGCAACGTTCATATATTTAGCTAGATTTCCATATATAAACTTTTAATTGTCAGTGAACGGGATTATAAGAATAGCTTTGCTTAAAAACAAAACATAGCACAATAAATGTGCATTTAGTTAGGTTTGTGTGGTAACAAATAATTTCACTTTTAAACTCCATGCAATTTCAGTCACCCTCAGACTGCCTGAACGCACTGGTGTGCAGTCCTTTGGGATGCCCAGAAATGTACAGAAGCCAAGCCAAGGTGAGAGCAGCTCTCCCTGGCCAGACAGCCCCAAGGACAGAGTCCAGGGATGGATTCCTAAATGACGCAGGCTGCCCTAGGGAGGAGGTGTGGACGGTGTTCATCAACCAGGACGAGTGCAAGAAGGTGGATCCTTTCCAGATCCCAAGCCCATACTCTCCAGGTCCCAAGCCCATCTTCTCCATAGAGGGCAGCTGAGCTACTGCATCTCAGTCTCAGTGGGCTCCAGCTTGAGGGACAGAGGTGCACTCCCACTTTCTTTGGAATCACACCCAGAAGGCTCAGGTGCCAGCAACAGTCCCCAGCGGTAAACAAATTTGTGATTAAATGCACAAACAAAACTGCTAGTAGGGGTCATGTCTACATTAGGCTGAGGGTGGGGTGTGAGGTCATGTTAAAAACTATCTGTGTCTCTTGTGCTGTGATTTACACTGGGAGCAGGAATCTCCCAGGTGAACTGGGGATTGTTTGTCCTTAGCCCCAATCATAGCAAAGACGTAGTGCTCATCAGATGCTGGCCAGCTGAAAATCCCCTCTTTCCAACTGCCTCTTGGTAGGGATAGGGTGGAGATGGATGCAGAAGGCAAGCCTCCACAGCCCTTTCAGCCCCTCCTTTCCCAGTAAAGCCTGAGAGAGCTCCCGTGTTTCAAAGGTATTCCTCTCCTGTTATCCCTTTGTTAGATCCCATCAGGGTCTCTCAGCAGAAGTACAGGCACTAATGACACAGGCTTGACTACTGTAATTCTTCTTTGCAGGGCCTGCAGCTTAGTTCCTGCGGCACTCGCTGCTTTGGCAGAAGGGACCAGCATGTCGCATCCATCTCGGAGCACCCTCCACCCTGCACCCCAGCTGCGTGCCCAGCAGCGCTCCTCTGACTTGCAGCTGGCACTGGTGGCTTTCCAGGCCTTCAGCCTGCACTCACAGTTCCCAGGTTCCCACCAAGGGGTCTCAGATCAGCAGAGGAACAGACTGTGCTGCCCTGAACCATGGTGGAAGCTGTCCCCCCACCTTTCTCCAGTCACCTAAGATATGCTGACAGCTCTCCTGATAACATTTTAAAACTCTGAAAATCAATAACATTTATGTGGTTCACCAGTTCTGCTTTCTTTTCCTCTCTTCCATGGATCTGGTCTCCCTCCTTATAGAAAATCGTGTCTTTAGGATGTTGCTCAATAACACTTACTCTTTTACAGTAGCAAGATCCTTGTTAGTGAGCCAGTGAGTAATGATGATTATCCTGCCTACCTAGTGCTGTATGTTTGCATTTCTTTCCTTTCCTGATCACCTAGCCCTGTGTGCTAATCCAAACCAGACCTTTATTAGCAACATGAGCAAACCAGTGTCGTGTAGGCTAAGCTGGGCAGGAACATCATCTGCTCATTTACATGAGGTGCAGGGGTCAGACTTTGACCTGAGCTATGGCAGGTATAAGCCCTCTACACTCAAATTCCCTCAGAGTTCAGGAGAATTCAGAGTCTGACACACATCTCAGAAGCTGAGGTGTATGGTACAGTCAGGAGACAGGTGCTTTAGGGTGCCATGTCCCCTGGCCAGCCCTCTCTAGCTGCTGTCCTTCCTTTATCCATCTTTTCTGTTTGGTCTGAGATACATCCTTGGTGGCAAACGCCCTGTTGTGCACCATTTCTGCTCCACAACAGCACCGTCATTTCTAAGTGCCACTGGAGCATAAGCAGTAATAGTACACAAGTCGGGGAGAAGAAACCACCAGGGTGCATCAACTACTCAGACAGCCTCCAAGCAGCTCCTTCCCTCTTTTCCTGAGTTTTGCCTTTGAAGTTTTCCCTCAAGTCTGCAGAGCAGCTTCTGCTGTTGCTGTGAGGTCTGTACATCCTACCATCCTGTAGTCCTCAGCTGCTATGGCACCTCGGTAGCTCTGGGGTTTGGTACAGCCTCACAAGCCAAAACTGATACAGAAATCCACATGGGCAGAGAGAAAAAAAGTGATCTTACAACAGTGACCTATTTTTTAAACTATTCTTTTAAAAAGTGGAGCCTGCTTTTGATCTCCTATGGCAGGTCTTTTTGGGTAAAGGGCGCTGCCAGGGAACATGCCTTTACTGAGCTCCCTTACGGCAACAGACTAAAAACCCTCTCCCATCGCTGCTCTGCCACGCAGGGCATGGGAAACAGGAGACAAACCCAGCATTCCTCGATCCTCTGATCTCTTGTAATCCAGCCCGATAGCCTCCTGCTGCAATTCTCTCTGTAGCCCACCATGCAGAGCGTGCCCTCATTGCCCTGGGCCTGCTTAACCCGGCTCTATCTTAATTTGCACTAGTAGCAGCATTACATAAATTACTTGCCCACTAATGATGCTTCTCTTAAGTAGGCAAATGGGATGACATCACCCACCAGCAAAATACCAGCTGCTCGGGGAGGGAGGGAGGGAGGGAAGGAGTGAGCTCGTGTCTGCGTGGGTGTGCGCACAGAGGCCGTTTGAGCCGCGGCTGCATGGCAAAGCCCAAGTCTTCCAGGAATGGAGACAGGATCAGGGATAATTCAGGCTTGAAGGGACCTCAGGAAGTCTCAGCCCAACCTCCTGCTCACAGCAGGGTCAGCGATGAGGCCAGACCAGGCTGGTCAGGGCTTTATACAGCTAAATCTTGAAAACTTCCGAGGATGCAGATTGTACAGCCTCTCTGGACAACCTGCTCCGGTGTTCAACTGTCCTCACAGGGAAAAAATCTTTTCTTGTATCCAGTCTGACTTTTTTTTCAACTTAAGGCAAATTTGCCAATTATAAAGCTGGTTTAAAATACCCCTATACACAAAAATATCATGTAGATGCATTCAAATCAATCCACATCTCTGCCCACATCTTTGTTCATAGCAGCCCAAGTCTTCTCCAGCCTTTAATAATCTCTTTATACAATATTTATTGTACACAGCATAATTTAATTTATCTGTGGGAGTGCAGGAATTTGTTCATCTCTTAAATACCTCAAGCAAGAGGGACCATATGCATTAACGCAGCTAAAATGACTGCGTAACTTATGTTTTGTCCAGATGCTGCGTTATTCCCTTCATGGCACAGAAACCTAACGTTCCTGGATTGCTCCCTGCCTCCCTCCAGGCAGGAGCAGCCCTGCCAGGTGCTTGTCTCCAGAAAGTTTCTTCCTGCCCAGCTCAGCCTTCCCCTGGGGCTCAGATGGTCCCATGCTCAGGGCAGTGCTGCTTGGGCCCAAGCTGGCTGGTGACAGAGACATCACTGTCATCAGAGGCCACATGAAGTCTCCTGAGTGCTGGGGGTCTGGCGCTGGCCTCAAGCATCCATAAGCTGTGCTCTGGGAGGCAGATCCTCAACCCCCTCAAAGTCATTGCTGCTCCACAGGATTCTACCCACGAGCGCCTAATTTTGCACCTCCCAAAAGGGCGGTAAGTGGGATCTGGTGTGAGCTGCTGCAACCATCAGGAAAGGAAATTGCATCGACCTGCCACATTCAGAAACCATCTAGCAAACCGACAGCTGGTGAAGAGGAGGGAGTGAAGAAAGACACCGGCAAGAACCAAAACAAGTGGTGCTTGTTAATACCCACCTGTGGGAAGGGAGCTTTGCATGAGATGGTTTGGCGGCATAACATGCAACCGGGATAGCACCAGCTTGCATCTCTGGGCCCAGATGTCTCTAAAACTAATTCAGATGAGAACAGTTCTGCCAAGTCTCAGCAGCCATGATTTACTCTACAGTTTTACGCACAGGGCAGTTCTGCATTAGACATGTGGCAGAAGCAAATACTTCCACCTGCACTAAGACAGCTATTTCCAACTCCAAAATCAAGGATCAAATCGAAACCCACTTTCTCCACCCCTGCACATAAAATGCACTTTCAAAATTGCCAGCTTTAACATAAAATTGCATGCAGAAGATTTTAATTTCTCTTCTGATTTTCAGCCTCTTGGGTGTGCTCCATTTATGTTGTGAAGCTTCTTTCTAGAAAGATGAGTGCTAAAATTAATTTTTTTTTTAAACCCCAAAGGAAGACTGTCACAGAAATCCATAATTCTGTGGTGGCACTCAGGGAGAACAACAAACTAAGAGACCTTGCACAGAAGCGATGAGTGCAGCCCGTATTGCTGCAGCTCATACCACTCACACTGAGACATACCTGTATCTGGGGGGGAGCCCTTTAAACTGAGAAACATCCCTAAAAGGCGAAAGACCAGTGAATGGAGTAAACCCCTAGGAAGCTTGAGGAAGGAAGGAGGTTTGCTGCTCATGTGTTTTGCTCCCTGCCTTGCCTGCAGGACTGTTGGCCACACCAGCACCCAAAGCAAACATCAGTTGTAGGTTGATTACCTGCCATCCCCTGCCCCCCAAAGACTACTGCTTGCAAAGTGCTTTGAACACATATACCAAAATACTTGTGCACAGAAATACAAACAATACAGGGGTACTGGAGATGAAGTATGGCCAGGAAATAATGGGCTTTTCCTTCCAAAGCTACGCCGAGTGAGCGAGTTATATTGGAGGGCAGGAGTCTGCAGAGACGCTGTTGTTCATTTCATACCCGCTGTATGAAATTCTTGCCTGTCATCTCATATCAGATCTGGTAACTTGTTCAAACTGGAGGAGAAAATGGGAATTTCAGGCATCATAAAGAAACATATGAAATTTCAGGCTGTTTAATTATCAAAGCAAATTCTGAAGCCAGAGGCTGCAGAGAAAGCTATTAAAATCTGCTCAAAGGAGAATTAAGATTGCTTGAAAATGTAGCATGGTTAAATACTGCCCTTTGTGCGTTGTGAGAGCAAGGTTACTGGCTCAGATGTGTCTGCTTGTTAGGAGGAAGGACTCATCTGCAGAACCCTGCTGAACAGGCTTCTGGCAAGACGGGGAAAGTTGGCTCTCCTCATTGAACGGGTTAATACCACGCTCACGGAGATTGCCGGGGGACTGAGAGACCTCCCTTCTCCCTGTGGGTAGATTCCCAAACAGAGCTCGCCAAAATCTGCAGCCTGCAGAAGACTGTTTTTGAAAGTAAGATGCAGGGGAATGTGTGTTCAGCCTGGGGGGCTGCAGAATTCAGCCTCCCCCTGCCCAAAGAAGAGGATCCAGCATACGCCAACAATAGCACTAACTGCCCTGGACTCCTCTCTGGTAGTGCAAAAGCCCCATCTGTGACCAGAAAGTTGTGATGTCCCGTGTGAGTAATTACCAGCAGGCAACCCGAGGAACGTCGGATGTGCCTTCACTGAGCTTTCCGGCCCCTCCCGCATGGGAAAGGTGCAGCAGGCAGGTGAGGCGGCCGCGGCTGGAGGTGCCTTTGCAGCAGCTGGAGGCCGGCCAGCTGGAAGCTGCTCTAAACCCGCCCTGAGACAGCCGTGAAAATCAATACTACTACTAATAAATCAAAGCGCAATCATTTGCACTCAGGCCAGCTTTGCCCCAAGCTCGGATTAGTCACTTCTGGCTGCTCTCCTTGGGCCCCACACCGAGCAGTATCGATGTCGGCTTCTCCCGGCGGGGACAGCGGCTTCTTCGCGGCTTCGCCCATCACTTCTGCTCGCTCCAGCCCGGCGGGGCGGCACGGGAAGGGTGCGGGGCGCCCGCCGTGCTCCCGGGTGTTCAAACCCGCGGGGTGCCCCTTCCCGGGAGATCTGCCGGAGCATCCCCCGCCTGGAAGGGGTTTGCAGGGGGTCCGGGCGGGAGACAAGCGGCTCTGCCGGCGGGAGACAAGCGGCTCTACCGGCCCCCCCGGGGCTGCAAGCCCGCACCCCCCGCTCGGCTGCGGCGGCCGCCTGGCCGGCAGTGACACCACGCGGCGGGCACCGGCACCGGCCCCGCGGCACTGGCCCCGGGGTACCCGGCCCACGGCACCCGGCCCACGGCACACGGCCCGCGGCACACACGGCCCTCGCCTCCTGCCCCGGGGGCGCCAGGCGAACGGGGCCTGTGCTGCGGGCCCCGGTGGGCGCCGGGGGCACAGAAGGAGCGGGAGCGGCGGCTCTACCGGGGACTGCGGTCTCGGCTATTTGCAGGGGACTCATCAGGGGATGAGTGTGCCCTTATCCTCCACCGGCCTTCTGAAAAGGAGCTTTCTCCTTCCTCCCCTCCTGAATACACACACACACAAACACACACGTACATATATCGCTGCAGCCCACCTCCCTCCTCCCCGATTCAAAGCCACCGTGTCTCGCCTCTGTACCCCTCACACCCCTTTCCCCGAGCAGGCCTCCATGGCATGGCAAAGGTGCCAGCAAACCCTCCTGGCTCAGCGGGAGCCTCCAGGAAGCAGCCTTATCTGTAATCAAACTCACCCCGCTTTTTCCCAACCTCAAGCCCTTACACCATCCCCGTTTGGCTCACCCTCCTGGGATGTTTTAAATGAGATTCTAATTTCTTCAGGCCAGGGATGGTCTTTTATCATGTCTCGTACAACCCTTACCACACTGGGGCCCAGGCAGCATGGGACCTGCAGGCATAATTACCGTCCCAATGATAAATACCGGTCGTACTGTTTGTCTCCCCGTTCAGGCTGCCGCGCTGCACTGTCATCAAACTTGCTGACTGTTTTTAAAAGGCAGGTGTGTACTTCGGGCCTGACACAAAGCTGTGCTACATTCTGCTCTGGATCACGTCAGGCTCTTTGGATTCAGTACTGAAGAGGAATGGTTCTCCTCCAGCCTCACGCGCTGCAGGGCTCCAGCTCCTCGTCATCCCCAAAAGACCCAAGACCCCCGCACAGCATGGCACGTCAACACAGCACGTGGGCACGATGCTCACCCAGAGGACACACCCATTTGTTTGTCTGCTGTGAAGGAGGGGTGAGCTGACGCAGTCTTCCCATTTAACTTTGTGAACCGTGGCATTTCCTGAAGGCTGTCAGCCTGGCGGTGCCCGGCACAGCCGACATGCTGTGTACCTTTCTCCTAATTTTCCCATTAATAAGCATGTGGTAAGTGCTGGTGCCGGGCAGCACTGTACTGCCGGCACCACAGACTTCCGTGAGGAGACATGGAAGGACAAGAAGACTCCTCTCTGCCTTTCAGATTAGCATATGTCAAGTCAAGCTGGTCACTCCAGCTGTGCAGATCAGTACAGAACAGATACATCAGCACATCCCGAATTGCCGATTTGCAGCCACGACTCCCTCTGTGGCCAGCCTGCCCTGCGGGAGCAACACACCGGGACTGCCAGTGTCTCCAACAAGTACACCAGTGCTTGCAGAAGCTGCCATCACATGATGCTGCTGTGGAGCTGCACCGCGGACACAAACTTCTGCAGAGATCGGATCCCAGGTCTTCCCCAAAATGACCTGGTTAAAGGGCAAGTCTTTAGCTGTGGAGAGAAGACCAGAAGTATCACTGCCTGCTCATGTGCTGTTGGCAGATCACTCAGGGAAGGCCTGGGGATGCACTGAGACCCTGGAGGACAGTCACCCTTCCCGATGCTACTGCAACCATACCAGCAATCCCTGTTGGAGCTCTGAGGCTGACAGACAGGGCTGCATATCCTTGCGCCTTAGACCTCTTGGTATGCACCACCCCAACCCTGGAGGTGCATCACCATCACACATTCAGAATGAAAACTCAGGAATACATCCCTTCCTTCTGCTCACTCTGTCCTTTGAATACTGATAGTTTCTTCTTCTTAAGTCTGTACAGCGTCCTCAGATGCTCATTTTCAAGCCCCCTCAAAAACACGGCTTGGAAAAACGCAAAACACATCCACACCTGGCACTGGGCAGATGCCCACCTGAATGCTGAAGAGAGCTACAGAAGAGTCTCTTCTCTGAACACCATCAAGATCAGAGAGAGCTGGGCCTCTCATCTGCTGAGCAAACAGCAGTTGCATAAATTGAAACTGCCTTGGGCTCACTGGGGTAAACTCACACGCCCAGTGTGCCCTGGAGTTTAGGCGTTTTAGAGAAGAAAAGCGTGGAAATCTCTGTGTCTGCTAGGGCCAGTTCACTGCTCCACCGTTTTGGTCTCTCCTCTGGCAGGCTGTTATCACTCCTTGCCTCTTGCACAGTCCTCCCCTGCCATGCACTCTGGGCAGGTTTCCAGGCTCCAGCTGGAGACTACTGACTTGATTAGATTCGATTCACAAAGGCATTTCACAACACTTGTGCACCTAAACAAAATAAAAGTCCTGGATCTAAGGATCATAATTAAGGGCAGGATAGATCCTTTTGAAGTACACTGCTGGTTAAGTCAGCAAATTTTCAATAATGCTGTTTCCTGCCAAAATCCCCTGCTGAGGAAAAAGTTCATCTAAGTTCAGCTACTCAACCCATGACTTCCTGAAATAACAGGTGACAAGTTTTTTGGCTTTTACATCCCTTAAACATACAGTCTCCTGTTCCAGTTTTGTCAAATTAACCACTCATCAGGTATGCAGGGGGCTTTAGCCGTGTCTTCAGGCCTCAGACAAACAGATGCCACCAAGGATGAGGAGGACATCGCAGGTCCTACTCCTTTGCCTCTGGTTCTTTTTGCTCGGACTCCCAACTGATGTGTCCAACACACACATTAAGAACAAGAGCAAAAAGCCATCACACATGCAGCAGCGTTCGGTTCCCAATAACCTCTGCTCAGGCTGACCTGGGAGGGAAGACCCCCTGACCCGGTTCTATGCCATAGTGTCTGTCATACCGAAAATTCTCTTTTTATCCCCTAGCTGTTTTCTCGGTAGCTACAGATAGGTGGGGATGAGCTGGCTCCTTTCTGCAAGTTATCAGTGTTTGATGATTACAGCTGCATTAATAGCATGGTTTGCCACCCCAGCCTCTCCATCTGAAATCATGTTCAGTTCCATATCTCACAGCATGCCACTTGCCTTACCCATCCACGAGGCCATAGCTGGAACTGCTTAAAAAACAACAGAGTAAGCATGCTGCACAAGGAGAAAACTAACCATGACACACTGACACCCTTCCTGGGTGCTCAGTGAGGACGGCAGAGTTGACCGCTTTGGAATGAGGACCGGGGAGCACCGTTTGCAAGCCACTGTCTCTCCTGGTGGAGAGGACAGCCTCTCCGACCAGCTCAGCCACGAGCCCCGCACAGAGGCTAAGGCCAGGCTGGTGTTGGCTCCAGCCCTTCTGACAGCTTCGTACTGAAAGGAAACCACTGTGGGTACATGTTCAGTTTCCTCTCTATGTGCCCACTTAAACCATTCCAGAAAAATAATCTCTACCAAATGTGCTTTCTTCAGAAGCAGCACAAAGCCTGCTCTGTGAATCCCAACAACAATGTGCTCATTAAAAACTTCCTGTTACACTGCAATGAAAGTGCTCTGGAGGAATAGGTCTAAAAAAAGGAGGTACAGTCAAGAGCACAACAATTAATTGATGGAGAAAGGAATCCACAGTCAGATACACCACTCCTTCACTAGGATGGAGATGCTTCAGTCTTGCTGGAAAATGCTCAAAGGCAAAGCAAGAGCTGTTCCTGAGCAGAGGAAAACATGCAGGCATGCGTTTCACTGGCCTGTGGACACTCCTCACATGATGGAAAGGGCACCTGAGAGCCACATGATGGGTCCCCAGAAGGTCATGGTTGAGGTGGACCTCTGAGAAGTGGGGGAGACTGGCCTGATGTTCAGCACTGTTCCCATCAGCTCCCAGCCTTGCTGACGGTAGAGGGGTTTCATGCAGCGTCAGATGCAGTGGCCACAGCATCTGTGCCCGTGCTCGGGCACAATCCCTCACGTCCTCTGGGAGAGCACATCCCCTGACTCACCAGGTAGGTCTGGTGCACCACACTGCAACATGAGACAAGAGGAGACGCTTTTGGCCATATCAAAATGAGGCACTTTGATCCTTCTTTTAACTGGAAATTTAGGCGAAGTCGAGACAATTGTGCAAAATGTTTCCACGTTGATGAATCAGCTTCTTCCAAAGGGAAAAGCTGTGCCATTTGAAAAACGTTAGCCCGTTATACATCACAAGCCCTCCCCTAGACACCTTGCAATTAAGGCCTGAGACAAGCTGAAGCAGGCCGGCAAAATAAAGCCCGCGTTTGGAGGCACCAATTAAGCAAGCAGAGCAGAAATCTGAGTTTACCGCTGGCCTGACCAATGCCAGAGGGCAAGAGTTTGTTGGCAAATTTCAAAATTAGGCTTAAAAGTAGAAGAGCTGGTTAATATGAACCAAGCAGCCTCGCTAGGCTGAAAAATGATGAAATAGCTCTTTGCATGTTCCTGCCTTCCCCTTTTATGCATATGTCATAAATAATTAACTGGCTCTTTGTCTTCAGCCCTTGATGAATTCTGGGATGTAATAACAGGAGTAGCCAATGGTATCTCGACTGTTGTCTCTTCAGGCAATATCAGGCTCTTGCATGTAATTGTGTGGTGGCACAGAGCAGGTTCTCCTTATCCTCCCGATCGGGTTTCTATCCTGTCCTCCTCCTGAGCACGTAATTATCCTCTGGAGCCATGTTTATGGAAGAAATAGGCACATATGCCACTTGGCAGTGCCGTATGGACTGGCATACCTGCTAAGGCTGGGCTGTAATTATACAGTAGATGGCCTTCAGCAGCAGTCACCAGTCCTGGACAATAACAGCAAGCAAGTAACACCCTGTAGTCCAGCTTCCCCATTAGGATTTTTTAGTATTTTTGTGGTCATGAGTCATATGGGAGTACCTAGCAGGTAACATGTAACATACAGTTGTTGGGCCTGGAGACCAACAGAGCAGAAAAAAACATCTTCTCTTTGGCTGTAACCCATGCTCGAGAAACAAGGAGGGTTATCACCCCCATAGCAGTCGTCCTGGTGGCCAGGCAGGCTGGGAGCCTGGCAGGACACCTGCCAGCATCACATCTCCCTGGGCTCACAAGGCCGTATTTGGTAGAGAAAAGTGATTTTCTGTGATTTTGTTGAAGAAAGCTACAGCTTCTTGGCCACCTGGGCACACTGCTGGCTCATGTTTAGCCGGCTGTCAATCAGCACCCCCAGGTCTCTTTCCGCCGGGCCGCTTTCTAACCACTCTTCCCCCAGCCTGTAGCACTGCATGGGGTTGTTGTGGCCAAAGTGTAAGAGCCGGCACTTGTTCATTCCACTTTCTAGCAAACCACTCACCTGTCCAAAGCTCAGGAAGCTCCACAGAACACATCGCACACATTCATCCACCTCCTAGAAGCAGCCTGAAAGCCACAGTCATCCGGGAAGTGTGACGATATTGGAGGCTGATCTACATCACACCACTGCCTGCAGATGCCCACGTATCATCCGAGGGGGATGAGGTGGGGAAAGGCTGCTTGGATGGAGCCAGTGGGTGCTTCTGCTGCGGACAACCATCACAGCTGGCAGAGAGAAGTGAGCTTTCTGGGGAAGGAGATGGAGAATGGCTGGCACGGAGGGCACAGAGACAGGAGGGCTGGCCCTAGCCGGGGTAAGACGAGCAAGTTTACTTTGAGATCTTGGGGGCTGATTAAGAAAATGAAGCACAAAGGCAGGCCTGAAGAGTTGCACGAGCAGTCACAGGTGAAGTAGCACAAAACAGGTACCGCCTGTCTGTGTCTCCCTCCCTCTCACCCACACCCCTTGTCCTGCCCCGACTGCTGGCTCCTGGCTCCGCAGCGCTTGCGTCTCCATAGCTCCCTCCTGGAAAAGGAGGTCTTTCCCCCTTCCCCTCTTCCTAGTGTGGGCATCTCCTCCCCACATCTTCTTCCTCTGCCTTTCCCACCTTTCTCTGCCCCTGAGGACACATAAGCCTTTTTGCCTTGCACTCTTTCCTTCCCCCCCTGCCATTTCGTGCTTCCCCACTGAGGCGTTTCTCTTTTGCTCCCCCAGGTGAGGGGACAGCTGGAGACCATGATCTCCCGGATGGCTCTGCTGCCTGTGGCCTCCACAGCTGGGTAGACCCAGGCCACCCATCCACCCATGGGTGGTCTCAGGAGGCCTGTGGCTGCTCCCTGGCTGGCACCGCAAAGGGGTGAGGGCACCTGTGCCCCGCATGGCCCCTTCCTGGCTTCCAAAAGGGCTCCTGCAAACAGCAAGGAAGGAGCTGCAAAACTCCAGTGGTTTATTTCCCCCTGCCTTTCATTACATATTACAAGCCTTTTGTGAAAACAAAGAACTGAAAAACAAATTAATAAAATAAAATTAACAGGGGTATGACCTCAGCCTGGCTGCTCAGAGCAAGAGGTGGTGTCTAGACCTGACCAACTGTTGCTAAACCTATGCCACAGCCCAACAGGTGGCATTTTATAGCATAGTCAGAGAAAAGGCAGAGTTCATGCTGCACGTTATTTATGTTTTTTAGTGAAAGAGCAACACTATATCCCCTATTTTCCACCTTTCTTGTGGCAGACGTAAGGGTTTGACCGGGAAGTGTTTACCTAGCCACGGAGCTGAGAGTGAAACTGTGTTGCACCCGATAAACTACCCATGTTTTTCCTTCAGAACAAATAAAAACACAGTGGGGTCTAAACCTGCACTTCCCTTTGGTAGAGGCAGTGCCTAATTTGTCCCAGCTAAACTAAACACATCTCCCTCCAGCTTTGTCCTTCACTTTGCATTCACCACCCCTGGCAAACCTGTGACTCCCAGAGAGACATGGAGACAATGCAAGGACCTGTGCAAAGCGACTGACTGTCTGCAAACAGCAAGGACTTCTTGCAGATACCAGACAGACAAATGAAGGGCGCTCTTGGCCATGGAGACCGGTGAGCTCACCACGAGCGCCAAAGCTTTGCCCCGAGCAGGAACCCAAAGGACCAATTGTTGGGACAAACACCTCCCGCACAGAGTGACAACAAGCATAAGGCAGGCAATTACTGTGGGCTAGGGAGTGTATCCACCTCAAAACTGCTGTTGACTGCAAATGTATGATGAAACATGTCACCATTGTAGACAGACATGTACATAGCGATGTCTGATTCAGATCACTACTAATTACTCTGGCAGGGTATTTGAGGTGCCTTAGAAAGCCAACACCCATTGAAGAGGCATGATGCTTCCTGGAGTGGTGTTCTGCCACTGATTGCAGCTTGGGTGTTTCAGCTTGTACTTACCTTTCCTCCTGAGAATGGGGTTACAACTTCTTCTGACCCTGAGCACCCACAAGTAGTATATTCACTGCTCTATCATCAACTTCTTAAGGGAAACCCTGAAAGTGAGTAAATTTATGACAGTCCGATCCTGAGCTATATGTAACTGCTCTTGGAGTGTGGGTTTTCACCCAGCTGTGCTATAGTCTGACAGTAAATTCATTCAGAAACTGAAGGAAAAGTATGATGTGAACTGTGCCCTAGGCAAGGAAGAGGGAAGGTGCCAGCTCTGTCCCTCTGGCCATGCAGAGAGGCTCCAAACAAGACAAAGAGAGAAAGAACAAGACAAGAAGCAACGATGGATGCGAAACGCAAGAGAGAAATATAGCTAAATATCAGGGCAGGGGGGAAAGCTTCACAAAGACAAGAACAGTTACAATAAAGGAGGGGCTGCTGAGAGAGCTGTTGCGAGAAAGAGCAGTAGCAATGCACCCTCTACTCTCAGTGCAGGAGCTTTACCAGTGACAGGAATGAAAGGATTAAGACACAAAGGGGTCAGTGCCAAAAACCTCCAGGAAGAGATGCGTACATGGGGCACCCCTTCTCCGTGGCCAGGGCATTCTTTCCCAACAGGCCACCATGCCATGTCCAGCTCCATTGTGGCCTCTAGCCTGCAGCAGGGACCTGAGAAATGTGAGGGCCACCCTGAACCAAGACTCGCTGGTTGTCCCCGGGGCACAGTTCATCCTGCCCAGGCACCTCATTATACCAGCCACTGTGAATGGAGAGGTAAATGCTGGTTCCCCTGAACTCTCCCAAAGTGACACGGAACCCCTGCAGCACAGGCACTGACTCCTGCAGGACAGGTAGCCTCCAAAAGGGCCAGTGCTTCGGGGAGTAAGTACTTAAGCATATTTGTAATTTGTTTTTAAAGGTTGGAGAAGCCTAGGCAAAAATTTCGGGAAAGTGGAGTGAAATGACCTCACTGGTTTTCTAATCGGCATCTTCTTAGCATTGCAGTGTTGTTCCTCAGCACACATATTAGCAATAGCAAAAGGTCCAAGCCAAGACATTCAACAAAAACGAGGTCACTAGAATAAAACACTTATAATCACCAAAACCACCTTGCCTCACCGCATAACGGTGCCACAAAAGTCACTGACTCAAACCCAAGAAGAGATGAAATGTCAGAGGTCACAGCATGCACTTCTCGAGAGCTTCCCCATTGATCCCACCATCCAGCTGAACGTTAGCCTCTTTGACAACTTCCAGTTTCACCAGGGATTCTTTTATTTCACCCTCTGTGCCCGTGTGAGGCTCCCACATTACCAGTCTCATGCGATCAGGCGTTTGCAGCAGTGCTGCTTGCTCTTGCTTCTTCTGCATGGTATTTCTCACACACCTATGGCACTGCTACCGTGACAGCCATGCCTCTTCCCCAAACCTGCCTCCTCCTGGGCTCCTACTGCTGCTAGCCCACTGCCAGTTGCATGTTGGGGGGTTGTAAAAAAACCAGTCAGCTGTGGAAATAACCAAATGTTTTTGGTTAAGAGATGATTGGCAGTAGTTCAGACTGATACAGAATTTGGCATTTCAGCTGCAGAAGCCTGTCCCACACAAAGGCTGTGTTTTTCCATCACATTGCTCACGTACTTGTTTTCATACTTTTTTTTCAAAAAAAGAAAACGGAATTAATGTTTTTCCTCAGGTTTTCTTCCTATTTTTTTTTTTTAAAAAAGCATCTTAGGATTACTTGTGAAAAAAGGGCTTGCATTTTGGACCTTGAAAAGTGGACTGGTGCAAGTGGCCATGGGTGAAAGGATACCCTCATTCAAATATCATACTAAAGTCACGCAACACAAGGAAGCCAATTACAATATTTTTATCACCATTATGGTAAAGACTTTGGAAAAAACCCCCAACATTTTGCACTCCTGCCACGTGAGGATAAATCACTGGGAGCAAAGACCTTTGTTTCTTTGCTCATATGGAAAAAGAAAGTGGGAAAGCACATGGAAAGGGTACTGCCCAGGGAGGGCCAGATCTGGCTGCCTATCTAGATGCCCCCTGGGAAAATGGCAGGACCACACTTCAACAGCAACAGTTGAGCCTGCAGGTGGATTTCAGAGCCACGACAAAGTTCGGAAGCCCACCAGTTGGACTCAGAAAGAAAAGAAAAGCCTTTGGCTGCAGCTGAAAAAGTACTTCACAACCCGTAACAAAATTGTCAAAGCTCCCCAAGAAATCAGAGCTGGACTCTGGCTGTTTTTTTAATAGAGCAAGTGATGCCACAGGTGTACTGAAAACTGGAAAATGAAGATTAGGAACAGGATGATTAATGGTAATTAATGATAAATCATGATGACACTCTTCTTTGCACACAAACCAGGAAGTTTCTCTTCCCAAGTGTACCAAGGCCTTCAGAAGGAAATGACTGCACACACAGTTACTGAGTCTATTACAGATAATTATATCTATTTTTCCACTGAGGTAACCTCCTTCTCTCTTTTGCACTTCAGCTTGGCCAATAGCTTTCAACACCCCTGTCATCATCATAAAAAGGAGCGTCCAAAGTTCTGCAGGGACTGGGAGAGGTGAACATGGGGCATCGGCTCTGCCTCCTGCCCAGGAGCATCGACGGCGCCCAGCAGGTGACACACAGCATCCAGCCTGGGCCTGGGCAACATTCGGGCAGGCAAAACCAACAGGTTTCCTACTCCTGAAGCAAAATAAATCTGCTGAGTTTTCAAATAGATTTCTATTTGAAACAGAAAAGCTAGCATGGAGGAGGAGCTGGGAGGATCAGCGAGGCTGCCAATGAGGGCTGCTCTGGCAAGGTGAAGAGGGAAGCACAGTCCCACCCCATTTCACCCCGTCATCACTGCCGTTCAGGGGAACCAGGAGCGCTTGTCCCTGGAGAAGGTCCAAAGGCAGGGGAGCAATTGGCCCAGGCGCCGTGAGGAGCGAGGGAACCCCAGCGAGGGAGCGAGGGAGATCACCCTTTGCCACTGATCGTGCTCCCTGCACCCTCGCACGCGGCCCTCCGGGGCAGATCCGTACAAGTGTTTAGATGCCTACAGATGCAAATCAGACACAACATGGTATTTCCCAAAGCATTTGCATCTCAGACACCCACATATTCTTAAAACTCTATCCTTCCACATATGTATCATTAGTTTCTTCATTTCTAAAATGGATACGGTAATTACCCGCCTCTCTGGCAGCAGGAGGAGAAGAGAAGATACCTGGCTTGCTGCTATTAGCTCAGTGGCAGCATAGGGTCCCCCTCTCCTTGCAGCTGCACGTGCCAGGTGATGCTGGCTACCCCATGAGCACCTGCAATTGCATCTGCTGATTTCGAGAGAGGAGAGAAATGCTGACTCTGGGTCTAGGTCTGTTTAAGACAGTTTTCTGGAATGGTGCTTCCTGACTGTTTCCTCAATATCTGCGGGCTTGTGCCTTAGGAAAACTTCAGACTCCCCAGGCCAGCCGCACATCCGACCATCGTGTTTCACGCAGGCAGCTGCTGGCAGGCACGTGATGGGGACTTGCCAGAAATACCAGAGGGTCATGCATGCTTACTGCAGGGAAATGAAATCTGTGTGGGTGCCTTTTAAGGAAACAACAAGCCTGCCTTTGAGCACCCCAGCAATAACACGGCTTGGGGGAATCAGCCCGAAAAGCAGCGCTGCATTTGCAGTGTATTTCTCCTGTACTGTCATAGCTAAGCTGTGTCTTCATCTCACTTTGGCAGTGCTCATTTCTCACAGTAAGAGAATATCATGAAAACCTAAGAAAAACAAACAGAAATGTATTCTTTCCCACCAGCAGAAAGTAGCCCAGCATTAAACTGACCTGCTGGATAGTGCTTTACATTCTACTTACTCAAAGGTAAAATCTTATTTTCCTTTGTATAGGAAAGTAGGAAATGTATGGACAAAGGGTTTTTCACTTCAAGAACAGAGAATACCAAAGAGAGTTCCCCAAAACAGTTTGCAGGCTGAACTCAGCAATGAAAAAATTAGGACACAAGTAAGAATTAATACACCCAACTAAACACTTCAGCTGATCATCCAGGTCCTTCAGGCAGGCAATCCATCAAGTTTGGCCACTATGACACTTTGAAAACTTGTGCAAATAAAAGCAGTAGGCAGTGCAGTGAGTTAGACCTTGAGGTAGGTGCACAGGTTGTGGGCAGAGCTACATACCTGACCTAAAAGTACCCAGGCCAAAGAGGGAGCCATGAAGGCTGGGGCTGCAGCGTAACACATACGGCAGGATCATAGTGTAAAATCCCCAGTGCTTGGGTGTGTCTCTCCATCACGGACCTGACATCAAAGGTATCACGAAAATGGCAGTGCAGCAAGGAGAAGAATGCAGCTCCCCTTGGCTGCAGCAGATGCAGCTCATTCCTTACAGCTTCTCAGGGATGTACTGAGTGTTATTATGCTAAATTAGCATGAACGCTGCATCTCGCTTATTAACACATCCCGCGGGCCACCAGGCTCACAGATACTCCGCAGAGCACGGTGGAGACAGACTCTGCTCAGCTGCAGATCTGTTTGCTCATCCACATCAAGCTCATTTTGAAATAGGGCGCAGCGTATGGCGACCGCGCAACAGTCCTGGGTTTTTCCCCTTGTGAGGGGTGTAACATAGAACAGCCTTGCAGTTTTTACTCAGCCCGTGGTGCTGTCTCCTAGGAGTCTGCCACCGGTGTTTTTTCTCAGTAGAGCATTCAAGTAAATATTGTTTGGTTATCTAAACATGCCAAGATACACAAAACCCTGGGAAGACACTAACAGTGGAGAGTCGGGCTTGTGGTGATTAATACAAAGGCACCAAATACTTCAGCCTTTCACTAGGAAATGTAGCAGAGACCTGAGTCACTGGCTGCTCACGGGTTTGCTGCGGCAGCAGCGCTCAGCAACACCTTGGAACACCTCTGCTGGCTCAGCCACCTCGCCTGCCTGGAAGTTTCCCCGCAGCCCATGAGAGTTATGCTCCAAACTGTGCTGAGGGATTGAAAAATTGCCTATGCTACCATTTCTTGAACAGCACACTGGCTTGTGGAGTATGTGTTTCAAATCTTGCAGCACATGAATGAGTATCAGGATACCCAGATAGGGGAACTGCAAGAAAAAAGCCACAAGCGCCCTGGTCATTAGAAGATCTCAGGGCTTAGCCCCTAAGCAGGGTGTTTCTCCTGTTTGCACAGGGTCAGAAGTATTCCATGTTCATCAGTTCATAAATGCCTGTATTTTTGTCACCTAGGGACTGTCACATTGGGTCTAATGGGTCTTTCATTCTGTAGCCTGTCTCCAGAAGGACTCAGCAGTGGGTGCTGATGGAAATAGGGTGAGAAACAAGGCATGCACTGCCCAGCCCCTCTCTTTGCATGTTCTCCTTTTCAGAAATTCTTCTTTTTACTACAAGGTGCACAAGGCTAGAGGCACACTTATGCTCACAGATAGCTTATCTCCCCGGTTCACCCTCAGCCCCAGGGCCCCACTACACACTGGTCAGCAGCAAACCCACAGGCTCCCTTGGGCAAAACCCAAGAGGAAGAAAAATGAACATCAGGCCTCAGGGCTACAGGAGGACTCAGGGCAAAGGACCTCCCAGCAGGCAGCTGCCCCCTCCCCAGCACCCCCTACTTCAAGTACCCTTCACAGCAAACCCTGCTTTTCTTTAGCAGGGTTTGCCAGCCACGGGAGCAGAGTTGGGCCAGAGAAGCAAGCGACAAAATTCCTGCTGATTTCTATGAGAAGCAGCAGGCCAAGCCCTGATTTTCCAAATATTCCTGGCAGACAACAATGCAGATTTTTTTGGAGCCGGTTCCTGTTGCAGCAGAAGACCCAAAGCATTTTTCTGGCCCCCTCTGGCACCCAGGGGCTTCTCCTTGGAGAGAAAGGATGAGTAAAGACTTCAGCAACTATTTGTGGAGCCTGGTCTTACACTGCTCCCTCCTCTACCAAGTGATAACTTGACTGCAAGCACAGTGCAGGTGGGCTAGGACAGAGCTGAAGTCCTGCAATGGGCCTGGCTCAGCAAACGTTGCCTAAGACCACAGGCAAGGGCTCAGACTTCCTCGTCGCTCACCCCTCCGCAGTGTTAGTTCCTGCTTTGCTGACACTTGCAGCTGTGGAGAGCCTTTTGCTGATATACAGCTTTTGCAGGGGTTATTATTAGCTTATTGAAACGAAATGGCTGTTGTTATGAAAAGCTTAGGTACAAAACCAGGGCAGGGTGACCTAAAACTGGGAGGACTTCATTTTCTTGATGGTAAATGTCAAGGCCCAGCATGCACTGCCCGTATGCACGTACAAGCTAATGAGGATTAATGCACAGGTAGCACACTGTTGCCACTACAAAAATGGCAGCAGCCTCCCCCTCGAAGATGAAGAAGGGGGAGAGAGAGATGAGCCTCCATGGGGATCCCTGTCCCCCCTCCCAGGAAGCCAGGACCCACCAGTGACAGCTTGGCTCTGGGGGATGAGCGAGGGGGGCTGCTGGTCACCGACACGAGGCATCCGCCTGCTCAGGGTTGGCTGTGTTTTGCTTGTGGTATCTGCTCCTGGCAAAGATACCCAGTGTCTTTGACCTCCATCTTCTGTGGTTGTCTTAATCCTGCAAAGCAACAGCTCTTACTGTAGCAGTAGTTGGGAAATGGAATCAAATATTTCCTGAACTGTCCCACAAAGTTTCTGCATCTCTCTGCTGAAGGGTTCAAGCAGCAGTAACACCACAGGTGAAACACAGTGGCAGTAACTACACAATCCCTTTACCACCTCAGCAAAACACTATAGGAAACCGAAGAGAATAATGCATCTTATAACAATTTTTTTGCACCAAATCATCTAACACCACTTAAGAAGCAAATCAGGTCACTTCCCTAGCACTTAGTTAAGCTGATCTGCTCTCCCTTGGACACATGGGGACAGGATTGGCTGCTATCACAGCCACGGCAGACTTTTCAGGGCTCCAGACAGGTTCCCAACTCACTCCCCAGGATGGGTATCAAAGGGAAGGATTGCTTCTAGCAGCAGGTCCTTGAGGGATGCTCCCTGACCAGCCACTGCACCAACAGGTCAAAGCTGAAGTCCCTGCTGGTGTGGCACCCCGGGGGGCGGGTGTTTGGGCCGGTACAGCTCAGCCCAGGCTATGCTTGGCATGCCAGCCTGTTGAACCCATATCCATCTCTGCAGACTCCTGCCAAGAGAAACAAGGGCACCGCTGTGCTCCAGGCAGGCCGATGCTCAGCTGCGTGTGTCTCCCCAACGGATTCAGCCTGCGGAGCTGCTCACACAGCTCACCCCAATCTCTGCTTTGGCTCAATGAAAGAAGAGGGATCAGCCACAGAGCTGACGGCTGAAGCCAGACCTGATGGTTTTCTCCTGTTCAGATCTGCCACAACCAGACAGCCCGGTTCAGGATCTCTTTCTGAGTTTCCATTTAGACCCACAGAATTAGTTTGAGTACAAGAGAGAGCGATCATGCACTTAATTTGTTTCACCCTGGAATACATCACCATTTAAAAGCCCAGAATATTTATTGGTGGCAAAGAGATATCGATTGCCTAGCCACAGGCAAAGTAAAAATCATTGAGGGGAAAAAAAAAAAAAAACAAGCAATGAAATGAACCAGAAAAATTGCTCTGGTGCCTCCTGCTACGCTGCCATGCAACGAGCCGTTTCAGTCTTTTCTGCCTTCCAGCATCCCTCAACTTTCCTTCCAAGGCACAAGAAATGGCCTTTCCCTTTGAATTCATTGGTGAATGGTTTTCAGTAGCTCCCAGGCACTTTATCACCTTCCTGCAGAGGAACATAAAACACAGCCCATGTCTCAGCCAGTGTGGTAGGAACAAATAAATAAGGGCAGCTCCCTGCAGCTCCGCCACCGGCTCGTCCATGCACGGGAGCTGGCCGCATTGTACCGAGGAGCTCAAGCTGCGGAGTTCAGAGCTAACTCTGCTCAGAACTCCCCACCGCCCCTGGATGTTTGGAGCCAGTTATTTCCTTGTTAAGGCTTGCCCAACAGGAAAGCTGTTTCCCACCCCTAAAACCTGGGTAAAAGCTAATGGCCCATTGTGGCTCTCGTAAAAGATGAATTTCCCTGCTAATGGCGGTGATTCCAGTGCTGTTCTGACGCTGCGGTCGGCTGCACACGCTGGAGCGTTTCATTTCGGCAAATGGCATTTTATAGCGCAAGGGCAATCCCTCACATCATTGGGTTGTGCAGCAGCCCTGCGGCAAGCCTCACCGTCACCCCATTTGCCACAAAACCCCTTACGCTGGTTTCCACCACGGGCTGCGCTCAGGAGGAGCAGTGCGGGGGGCTGGCATCTTCTGGGGCAGTTGTGGGGCAGCTCCAGACAGGGACCTACCAGCAGGAGAAAGCGGGACTGATCCTGTGGGCAATGCCCCAAGCAGGCATTGGCACAGGGCAGAGGGCTGGGCTAAAACTTCCTGGGCAAGTGAGCAATGGTGGACGGCTCAGTAAATTGCCGCTCTACGTGGAGGCCGGCAACGTGTCACACCGCTACTGGCCAGAGCCTGCTCAAGCCCAAGCGCAGCAGTCCCCAGGCTGCCCCACAGCCCAGGGGAGAGGCAGGGTGGTGCTGGGCTGCTTTGTGAGATAAGTGTGGGGCTGCCCCTCTGCACCAAGCCCCTGTAATCAATCCCCTTGCACCTGCCCAGGGCCACCCCAGCACAGCCGTGCACGAGGATTGCAGCTGCGTATTTGTACGGCAGCCGTGCAAGGTGATTGCAGCCATCCACGAGGATTGCAGCCATGCACAAGGACTGCAGCCATGCACAAGGACTGCAGCTGTACACAAGGATTGCAGCCGTAAACAAGGATTGCAGCCACACATGGTGACTGCAGCCATGCAAGAGATTGCAGCTGTGCATGAGTATTGCAGTCATCCAAGGTGATTGCAGCCACCCACGAGGACTGCAGTCTTCCAGAGGGACCTTGACAGGCTTGAGAGCTGGGCCTGTGCAAACCACATGAAGTTCAACAAGGCCAAGTGCAAGGTCCTGCATGTAGGTCGGGGCAATCCCAAGCACAAATACAGGATGGGCAGAGATTGGATTGAGAGCAGCCCTGAGGAGAAGGACTTGGGGGTGATGGTTGACGAGAAGCTCAACATGAGCCAACAGTGTGCGCTTGCAGCCCAGAAGGCCAACCATATCCTGGGCTGCATCAAAAGAAGTATGGCCAGCAGGTCGAGGGAGGTGATACTGCCCCTCTACTCTGCTCTCGTGAGACCCCACCTGGTGTACTGTGTTCAGCTCTGAGGCCCCCAATATAAGAAGGACAAGGAGATGTTGGAGCGAGCCCAGAGGAGGGCCACAAGGATGATCAGGGGGTGGAGCACCTCTCCTATGAAGAAAGGCTGAGAGAGTTGGGGCTATTCAGCCTGGAGAAGAGAAGGCTCCAGGGAGACCTCATAGCAGCCTTCCAGCACCTGAAGGAGCCTACAGGAAAGCTGGAGAGGGGCTTTTTACAAGGGCAAGTAGTGACAGGACAAGAGGGAACGGTTTTAAACTGAAAGAGGGTAGATTTAGATTAGATATTAGGAAGAAATTCTTTACTGTGAGGGTGGTGAGATGCTGGAACAAGTTGCCCAGAGAAGCTGTGGCTGCCCGCTCCCTGGCAGTGTTTAAGGTCAGGTTGGATGGGCCTTTGAGCAACCTGGTCTAGTGGAAGGTGTCCCTGCCTGTGGCAGGGGGGTTGGAACTAGATGATCTTTAAGGTCCCTTCCAACCCAAACCATTCTATGATTCTGTGATTCTATGCACAAGGCCTGCAGCTGTGCAAGGTGATTGCAGCCATCCATGAGGACTGCAGTGGTGCATGGTGACTGCTGCTGTGCGAAGGACTGCAGAGGTGCGGCCCCTCTGGAGGCAGCTGGCTCCTGCAAGCCCAGGCACAGCAGCAAGGCTGCGCTTACCCATGCTGGCATCACACGGAGAGCAACATCCCCACGCAGCCGCATGTCCCGCCACGCAGCCGGCCTCTGATCTTCCCAGCACCCTCTTTGCTGAAGCGAGAAGGATGTAAATTAGCACCTCCGTAGGTTTTTGCAGCTAGTGTCTGGAAATCTGGTAGGCGTTCCTCAAGGGTTTGATTATTCTAATTTTGCCTGGTTTTAAAGGCAAAAAAGCGTAATGTGCCACCCATATTTCAAAAAGAAGAAATGTGGCTTAACCTGGCAATTCAGTCGCAGGGAGCAATTTGTTGTGTTTTCAGCAAGCTGTACTTCTATTTGTATTTTGCAAAAGAAAAGCATTGTATTTCGCCAGCCTAACCTTACTGATTATCCCTTCCCAGAAGCTGTAGATAATTATTTGGTTCAACATTTATCATTTAACAAGTAATTCATGTGCTAATATGCATAATCCTACAGCAGAGTTTAATTGCAAGAGCTTAGTGCTGCCATTGAACTGCATTGTTGGGGTTCATTTCTCTCATTCTTCAACGGGTTCTAATTAGCCCCATGCAAATAACTGATTTTCTAGATGTTAGCAGCTCTGAAAGTCTTTAGCAAAAGCTACTGGGTTCCAAATGTTTTGTTCTACTCAAAAAGTTGTGAGAATTTGAACTTGTAATTTCACTGACAAAAGGGAAACATATTTCAAAGTGAAAAATGGTTTGGAGTCAGGTATTTTTTAAAAATATTTCAGGAAGTTAAAGCATTTTACAAAAAAAAAGTCCCCCCTCGAGACTGTCACTGCAGTGAAAACACCACCAGCTACTGAAATGTTTGTGCTGGTATTTTCAAGGTTTGGGGGGAGGATGTAGATCCCTTCTGTTGCTTTAACATCATTAAAAGCAGTAGAAGCCGAAAGCACACAAAGTAAGCCAGCTGCTTATTAATGACCTGAGCGAAGGCCTTGTGTGCCCCAGTGCCCCAGATCACGTCTGTGCTTTCCAGTCATGCCACATGAGATAGTATCACGTCTGTACACCTGGCCTTACTTGTTCGTAAGATTTTTTTTCCCCAGACAGAATAGTAGCATTTCCAAGACCATCTCAATCCTCTTTAAAGCAAACAAACATGTCTTAAATAGCCTTAACATACCAAACATGCATTAAGGAGCCTAAATTCTATGAAAAATCACTTGGGACATAGGTTCTCAAAGTACACAGGGGCTTGGAAGCACTCGGCAGTGCAAATTGATGCCTCTAGGCTTTTCAGAAGCATCTGAGCAGCATGTGAACATGGGTGGTTTGTCCTTACATCCTATGAGACGTGTGGTCCACCGACACTTCTGTAGACTGACACCGGTCCTGGAGGCAGATGTGAGCTGGACACGGTGCTTCCTTGCCCTGAGGGAGGACAACAAGGAGGGACAACGGAGCGCTCTGGGGCAAGATGGCTATAGGTCTCTCCTAAAACCACAGCTCTTGCTTGCACCTCATGTGCTACAGACTTCTGGGCACCAAGGCAACCTCTTTCTTTCAGCCCCTCTGCTCTTCCCTGCGTCAAAAGCTGTCCGTGTACTGGGGGAGCGATGTTTGTTGCATTGTTGCAGCACTGGCTGCATACAGTTCGTGGAGGGCTCTCATTTCACCACCTGACACATAAAAGCAAAAACTAAAGAAGTCAGAAATATTATCACTATGGCACCACTTTGGATGAACTTCATCTGAGATTAAAAACAAATCAGGAGCATTTTCAGCGTGGCAGGCATTTTCGTTAGCTTCCAGAAAAGAAAAAGATGAGTCAACAGGCTAAAGAAATCACAGAAACAGGTGGCGAGAGATGCTGTATGGTGTTCCATATTTGTACAGTTGCTCTGGTCCTTACATAGGCCTGTTTTAAAATGAACCAAAATACCACTCTGTGTTTGCAGTTGGTATACATTTACTGCCTTAAAAGCAATGGACATCTACCGTAGTTTTGCTCCAGTGATGTTTATTCGTTTAATAAGACAGTCTCTCAAATCTCCTCTCTACAACCTTTAAGAGAATCAAAGCATGGCCAAATCAAAATTTTTAAAAAAAAACAAAAAAACAACCCACATTATTTTGGTTTGTTTTTTTTTTTCCTGGCTCTTCTGGACATCAAGGAGAACAAAATGAGGAAAACCCTTGAGCCTAACTGCTTCTGTATCCCTCCTAATTGACCCGCACAGAAGTCTGTCTCAATATCACTTTTGGGCTGCTTTAGCTAAATAGCTTCAGGATACAAGAGGTTAAAGCATCCTGCTGTGCAGAAAGCTTTAACTTAAAAGGTCTAACAGCCTTTCCCTTAATCTGCAGAGTGGAGCTGTGATCATACAACAGCTAAAGTCATGAGCTTGTTAATGCTAAAATGACAGATGTTATAACAACAGGATATTTATTAAGTTTCCCGTTACCCTGCTGTGTTCTCAGACCCCAATTTCTTCCCAAGACTGCTCTTTTGTTTTTTAATAATCAAAAGTTAACAGAAGTCTGTTTCTAACAAGAAGTCATGCAAAGTGCGAAAGAAAAACAACTAAACAGAAAACATTTATAAACTCTCCTTCTCTGTCTCAGCTTGACTCCTATTAAAGAAGGAAGCAGCACTAATTCTGTCTGTCTTTCTGCCTCCATGTTACGGTATAGGTTTATTTTGGAGTAAGTATGGTTTTAACCTTTTACCTAACCACTATATAGCATTGCATGAAAAGTCAGAGTCCATGTGATTCCAAAGTCCTGGAGACTTTAGTATCTATTACTTACTCAGTGAAGCACTGTGAACTCTCTCATGGTGGGTGTTTTTCCCCGTTACCAGATTAGGAAGCATCCAGCAGCCCTGCCTGGAGGATACCTACCTGCGTGCTCAGCGCTATGCTGGGAGACGACAACCCCTGCCCAAGCAGTGCCTAGAAGTCATTGTGGAAAAAGTGGACAACCGAGAAAAGCCATCTGCACAAGGAAAGGAGAAGTAACCAGGTTTAAGCAGTCATTTCTGCATAAATTGAGTTTCGAGACTCATTCGTCAGACCTAAACTCAGTAGCGGCATTAATCCCAGGAATAACTGGACTGGTAACCCAGTATCAGAGTTGCTACATCACTGGCGGTGCCATTTCCACCAGTCCCTCCGCTCCCATACACCTACACCACACACAGCCTTGATTTGGAGGCCTCTCCTATACAGAGCGAGAGAGATACAAACATTGAGGGACAGCACTGTATGTGCATTTGTCATTAGATGGGTGTTTTGTGACAGGAGTTGCTCAGAGCACAGGTTAGCTGACCTGCACATGTCCCAGCTCAGGCCAGCGATGCTCCTGTGTGGTATGGCCCCAAAACTGGGGTGACGGTGCAGTAGAGCAGGCGTTAACCAGCGGCAATCTGGGCTTCTCCCAGGAGGACTGCTGGTTTCCCAGGCTGGGTCTGCTTGGGGTGCAGTTGAAGGGAGGATGGCTTCTTTCCCTAGCATGGCTGTAGTCCTGTTGGATGCCCACGAGATTTCTACAAGCCACCTCCTATCCCTATTTCCTAAGTCATCCTTAAACTGAAATTTTAGCTTTTGGGGGAAACTGAAGTCCATATGGAGACAAATGAGACCGCTCAGAGAGCCATGGTTACTACAAAGTAAGCTATCACATTTTCTAGTCTCAGAGTGCTTCATATTTCTTTAAACGCTATCTGGCAACATTGGATGGATGAAAAGCATGACAGAGCCCCATGTGGGCTCTGAACAGAGCATGCTTTTCACCTCTGTCAGAGGTCCCAACACTGTACCAGGGCAGGCTCTTATATTCATAATATATTTATCACAGATACCAGGAGATGGAAAACACGCTCTAAGGGGTTCTGTAACAACCATTACCATCCTTTCCAATTTACTTAATATAGACCTACCAAAAAGCACCTCAGTGAAATTTCAGTGAATCTTAAGCTTTTCTTCCTCTAAATATGAATGACTCTGATTTGGATTAATCACAATTACAGAAAAAAAATACAAACCCTTTCTTAACAAAGGCTAAAGGTGTTGAGAATTAATCTAGCCTCATCTTCAGAGCATATTTCCACATTTCCAGGTCTTCAGTACGCTCCATCCAGTACGTGACTTGGTTCAGTCTTTCATTCTTACTGCACACAGGAAAACACAGTATCACTGGCTCAGCCAGCCAGCACGTGGCACCTGAAGGCATTGTTGTGGCAAGGTACACTGAAGTCAGTTTGGTTAAGACATTCTCCTTCAAAACTCTCCTATGAGCAAAGCTGTTCAAAAATCAGGATGATCAGATTTGGGTAAAACCCCCAACATACTTTCACGTTATTTAAAAGAAGGAATATATGTACTCCAAGGAGTTGCTGAGTGACGTACTGGTCCAGAAATGCATCATGCTCTCTGCTCTTCCCTACTGTACTTTCATTGCCTGGATAAACCATTGCATAGGACAGGACCTAATCTGGTATTTCTGGAATAAAGTCATCATCACTTAACCAGTATCTTGAAGGGTTAGTTTTGCAGGACGTGATGTATAATACAGGCAAAAATGTAACTTAGGAACAGATACCTTTTCTTACATACCACTGAAGTAGTTTCTTCTTTGTGAAGATCAAGCAAAGTTTTTTCCACCCTATTTTATTGCTGTGGTCCCTGTTCTCTCAACATGTTCTACAGCTACTCAGAGCTCTACACAGTGCTAAAGTACTTGTTAGTGCCAAGTGACCTGCTACCCAGATTGTGTAGTTAGCTCAAATTTTATGACTGAAACATCTTTTCTTTCTAGCTGATACTTAAAAAATACCATGCCCACAAAAATTGGACAGGTTTTTGAAAAAGTTTATTTCTATGTTCTGTGAACTACTTGGATTAGAAACAAGGATACAGAATTAGTGAATCATTTTCCTGTTGATTATGAAACGCTTTATTGGGAGAACTAATTATTTAATTTGAAAACATTCTTAGTAATATGAAAAAAATACTTGCATTTGAACTTTAAAAGCATAGAAATATTTCTGTTACCTAGAGGAACTTTCAAACCTTCATCATCATTGAAATAAATAAGATATATTAAAATGTAGCTTTTCAGTAGTGGCAGATCCACTGCACTGCGTTAACCTCAGATTTATAATTTAAGGTTAAGGTTTAGAGATAAAGGGGAAGGGAAAGATGGCAGCAGTCCACCCTTGTTTATCTTGTTTAAGCAATTTTTGTCCTAGCCTGGATCAATGACTTTTTGTCTCCAAACTGTTGTTTCGAAAGGGGAACTCCATATTGCATAAGGACTCTCTGCATTTGACTTTACCTCAAGCCATTTGGAGAAACACTGCTCTATCAGGATTTTCACCATTGCCAGCAACAAAGCCTGCATGCAAAGACATAACTTTTGCCAAGCTGCACTCTCTTAATACAGGCTACTTCTCATATGCTCAGGTGTGAAACAAAACTCCTGTTACCTGATTTTCTACATCATTTTTATAGCAGCATTCTAAGCTTGGTACTTTGCGCTACCCTTTCCTGACGTAACAGCTGAGGTTGTGCTGGCTACCTTCTCAGTCTCGGAAAGATTATGGTCTCAGTTTCAGCTGTGATCTGTCAGGGGGGACAAAAATTATAACCAGTCCAACAGCAAAACCCATACACACTCCATTGCTCATCTTTCTCCATTGATGCTATAATTTCAGTTGCTCTCTGCAAACCAGAGCGACCACCACAGGAGAAGTGATCTGCCTTCCTGATACTACCAGAGCTGAGAGAAGTTTTGGCAAAAATCTTTCAGATCAAATTTTACATTCTTATGAAGTGGCTAAAAACTCCATTCCCTGTCCCCTTCTTTTTCCATGTCCCATTAATTGTTGTGAAACTCCCAGATACGCAGTAATAGCTAAGATAACTGTCCGGGCAGAGGCCAGCAATTAAGAGCACCGCAGATGCTGGTCTTGCAATGCCTCTGTGGTCAGGAGCACTGCAAGCCAGCCAGCCAGCCTCTTGTTGACAGAAGGCAACTGCAGAAGCTGTAGGCTTTAGTATCCAAACGGCTTTCAGTAGAGAAACATTATTTTGACATTACCTGTTTTTTGTAGGTACTTTTAGAAAGGTCACACAAGGGCAATGGCATTCAAACTCTGGGTTCAATGGCACATTTTTTTCCGGAGCAGCACACACTGTTGCAACGCAAGTGAACTACACACCACGCTCTAAGGCCTTCCAGCTCATCATGTAAATTGGTAGTCAGATGTTTAAGCTGCATGGCTAAACTTCTCTGGATATGTTAAGGAAAAAAAACCCTTGCAAGTTTTCAGAAAGTGTTACTGAGGTTTTGAATAACATATACGGCTTGGGGTGATGCTCTGAGCTTTTCACATATGGCTGGCAATGCCACGCTGCAACAGTGACATCAGCGCAGTCCAGACATGGGAGCTCTGCCCACACAGCTTGACTCAATATTTAGTTCTGTAGTTTTCCTTCTCCTTCAAAAAAAGATAACTGGGACATTATGGCGCCAAGTGTCACTCCACTTCCAAGCTGAAGCATATGTACCAAACACCTCCTTTCTAGCGATAGCTTGCCGACTAACTCATCAGCGTCTCTACTGTGCATCTACAATGTGCAGGGAGATTTTCAGGCAAACTGGAAACACACCTACCAAGGCTGGCTAATAATTCTTGTGATAATTAAACACAATTCTTCCTTTCTTTTTTTTGAACAGCAATGTGAGAAGAGCAGATCTTTTCAAAACAGCATGACACAAAAGTCCAAGACCTCTGCCACTACAGATTTTTAGAAGATGAATTGCTTGAGCCTAGATTTTACCTGTTTTTTTAACCCAGCCCCTCCTTATGCTCAGCTGGATGCACACAGAATCAACCCCATCCATTTAGGTCAGAACCTTCCCACATGGCCACAAAAAGACAAGTGAAAATTATCACCCAAATTTTGTTAATTCACATAATCCCTTTCTCCAGAGAAAATGAGCTTGTCTGAAACTGACTGGGGGAAGAGTCCTAGAGCACCCCAGGACAAGAACGATGGGCTGCATCTCCAGCCAACGATGCCTAACGCAAACATCTCGAGTGTATAGCAGTATGTGCAGCATTTATCTGTGGGAGTGTTGTTCGCTCCTAAAGTAGGGTATGAGCACCACGATCGGGTAAGCACCAACGACCCAGTTACCTGCTGAGACCCACCGTGCTGTACCTGCTGCACACACCTGCTGAGCTGCACCCTCAGCTACAAGGATGACACAGTAACATCAAACCAACCAACAAAGCTAAACCCAGGTCTGCAGCTCTCATCTGCCACTGTCTGCAGCAGGCCCGCAGCAACTGCTTACAGTCGGCAGCCGCACTCTGAAGCCAGAAAGATTGGCAGCAAGTAAGTATCTCACTCAGCTGAGGTTTTGCCCATGCTACAGAATGCAATTGCCTATACTGCAGAAAGCAACAGAAACAAGTGTAGGCCAACACATAGCAAACCTAATCTAACAAATTCACCTAGTGAGTTCCAGCAGCTTCCCCATAGCTGGGAAGATGGAGGAGGACAGGCTTCAGCCCAGGCCAGCAACACAAGCACAAACGCAGGAAACCCAGCAGGTTGCACATCCTGTTCCACAGCATCGCCACGGCTATACTTAGCTGCGCTAGCTGCTGTAAGGGAAACGCTGGGATGCCTACCAACGCTGCGACTAGAAATGGAGCTTGTGTGACAGGAGGGAGGATTACAATATGGCCTGAGCACTACTTTAAAGTTTGTATTGATTGCCACAAAAAAAGAAAAGATGACACAAAATATGTACATATAAATGTGAACCAAAGTTTTGGTGGCAAGGGTTTCATGCCAGGTTTGGGATGCTAGCACAAATCGGACTGAGGTGAAGGTTCCTGCTGACAGGGATCGCCTGTCTGGGGTCAGACATCGCTTCACTCCCACCCTGCCCTTCCCCTGTGGCATCAGCTCCTCTGATGCAAAAGCAGCAAGAAGGAGTTGTTCTGGGAGCTGGATCTGGTCCTTGACGTGGTCAGGCAACCACCTGGGGTAGGAGATGACAGTCTAGGAATGGCATAGGTAAAGGTACAAGTAGGCTATAGACCTGAAGTTTCCTTTCCCATCCTATTAAATAAAAATTCCCACACTGGCATGTCTCATAAAGGATGTTCATATTAAGTTTAAATCACATCTTTTCATGACTAGGTAGAAGTAGCTTTGGAAAATGGCAAAATTCAAGCTCATGTGCAGCGCTTACAGTACAACCAAACACCTTCCTTCATACATAACTAATAATATGGAACCACTTCTCCCTCTTGAAGCAGAAAAAGTAGCTGCTGAAGTTGCAGCAGTGAAGGGCTCCAAAACAAATGCATTGTTGCAAGCTCATGAACAGCTCAGGGCAGGTATTACTAATGATCCTGCTCTCCTCACTATTATTGCTGGCAGCTGTATCTTTTTCTGCAGTCAGTACTTTTCTCCCAACACACTTACAAACTGCAGTGTTTCTGAATTGAAACAAATGAAGCTGAAAAACACCAAAGCATCTGCTGCTCCACGGTAGCTATCTTCCACAGACTTTGACATCAAATAAAAACAGTACAGACTTCTATCAGGAAGCCTACCTTATTGACCCGTATGTTAGATATTTAACCACGGCCAATTAACAGGACAGGAAGATTTTTTTCTTCTTCTTTTCAAAGGCTGTTTTTCTTAGGAAAAAAATGTATTTTGCATAATTAAATCTTCACATACTAGAACTGAGCAACTATTCTTCTAATTGCACCTGGAATCCAGACAGTTGGAGGCCATCCCTTTACAACCCATGTATTAACCTCCTCTTCTACTTGTGCTCTTTGTACTTGCTTCTGAGGTTCTGGCAGACCGTGAAGTGCATTTCTACTAGTCAAACTTCTTCCTAGGAACTGACCTGAGAAAGAAATCCCAACTAAAAGTATTTGACATTTAAGAGCTCCATTTATTTTCTCAGGACTTTAATATTTAGTTAAAAAAAAAACCCACCCAAACCCCAACATTATTATTTATTATAAAAGAAGGCAAAAAGAAATCTCATCAATGAACACGAGCTATGCCAATTATATTTTAACATTGCTCAGAAACAGGATCCAAGACATGAAAAAAAAAAAGCCAAATTAATCCCATGTGCTTTTCGGAGACATATATCTACAACGTATTTTTCAGTATCATGGTTTTGCTCTTCAACAACTTAGATAACATCGTGAATGCAAAAAAATATAAATGTAAGCCTGCTAAAACGTGGTACTGTACCTCACAGGCAGCTAACCACACAAAGCAAAGGTCATAAGGAATAATCAGACCTCCTGTTATCAGCAAAGCTACGTTTGATTTGGAAAATTGTCAAGACTAGCTTTAGCTCAGGCAAATGGCACATCCACCTCGTGCTGTCCAGCAGAGAAAGAAAAAGCCAAAGTTACTACAGAGCTGAACAACTTAAATGCGTATCTAAAAAGGGTGTAACTGATGCTATGCTATGAAACTAAAATAGTCAGAGCATGTTTATATGCTTTTAAATATAGCTAGCAGTATTTCCCATTCCCTCCAAATGGAACTCAGAACATCCCACGACAAAATTCACCCCCTTCATCCCCCCCCCCGGGTCTCTCCATAGCTGAAGAGATTAGAAAGTGCAGTCAAAGCAGGGGACAGGGGAAGGAGAATGGCAAGAATCTTTATCCCTCCTCCCCAAACTCCACTAGGCAGTGTTTAATAAACTCAGATGGCCCAATTTCAGAAGCAAACAGCAACGTCGGTTTAGCTGAATTTATTAACAAGTCTTAGGACACGCAGTGGGCTTTTTTTCTTTCTTTTTGGAGAATGGGAAAAAGGAATAAATACTGAAATTAAGATTATAGCAAACTCATAGTATTTCTGCAGCAAATCTAGACCCACCACAGTACTCCTGATTTTAATACACCCATAAAATCTAGGTACTTTCAGTTGTTCTTCAAAAGCCAGGCTGTACTGGCAGAAGCTTTGGACTCGCTCCTGCAAGTAATTCCTTCCATGCAAGTAACTACTCGTCAGCCCGATGAAACTATTCGTGAATAGAGAAATTTACAGAACTGAGCCCTTGCCATGACATTTGGGGAATCACAAGTTGGGGCTAGTTTGGTCTTTTACATAACTATGTGTCTGTCCATACCAAATACCGTGATGCAGCAGTAACAGGTACTACCAAAAGCCTAGAGTGGATGTTGAAAGCAATCGAGCGAAAATTGTAAGGGGTTCCACAGAAGAAATTAACTCTGCTAAAAAGTAAAGCTTCATGGTACTGTGGCTAGCCCCCCGAGTCCACTAGTTCTGCACTGCACCCTATGTTGCAGATATAAGCTAAGAAGTGCTTCTAAAATAGCATGTTTCTGGATGAGACATGTACTAAGTGTAAAATACTTCACCCAATGATGTTTGGTACATCTCTGACACATTTAATCAGAAGCATAAACAATCTAGACACTGAAATACAAACTTATTTTTCCTTAAAATCAGTGTTCCATATTTTTTTTATTTTAAAAATTCAGGAATGTGATACACAATACAATTAGCTCCCCACCACTGCAGCGTTCACTTACATGAGATTCACTAGTTTCATGCTTTGTGGGGAAAAAAAAAAAGAGACTGCGCAGTGTTTTTCAATGCTCCCAGTATTCTGGAACTGTGATCTTCAGAACAAATCAAGCCTGTGTAACAACAGACAGATCAGGTTAAAAAAATCAATCTGTATCGCAAGCTAGCAGGGTACAGTCGGGTCTCATGCAGCCAGAACACACACAAAAATTGTGTTGCTGCTGCTGTACAGCCACCACCTTGACCTGACTATATGCTTTCAGGGAACTTGCCATCGAGGGCTAAAGAGACTGAAGGGCCCCGTTAACACCAGCTGGTGCTGCAGATGCAACACGGCACAAGACAGAGAGGCCATGCAAGTCCCCCTTCTGCCCCCATCATCATCATCATCGTCACATCTCCATCCTGTCCTGATAATAAAAATAACATGGGGGAGAGCTTTTTGTCTTTTAAGCTGGCCATTGCCTGCAATGGACACAGAAATAGAAAAATATGACTTCTGGCACAAAAAAAGAGATTAAATAGTTACAATGGATTTAGTGACTACAACTCAATCTATTCCAATGCATTTACTGAGACTGTTAACCAATGGTGGCAACTGTCAAGATTTAACAGTTGCTCTCTTTTTATAGGCGCAACAGGAGAGAAGTAAGTCAGGCTTCTCAGTGCTACTACGGTGTGTCTTGGTTGTTTTTTTTTTTAAATAAACTAAAAAGCAGTATTTCTGTGGCGCATTAGTGATATACAGCAGGACCTCAATAATTCATACTAATGAATGAGACCAATTTTAAACTAGTGAGCAAAATAATTAGTGAAAGTTTACCATAAAAAGCAAGGATACACATTTCCAAAAAAAAAAAACAGTACTTTGTTCATTTCAAAATTTACTTGGTTAATACTTTGTAGTATACTAGCAGTGGTAGCATATTCTGCAAATGTAGTCTCATACAAGATCTCATTTAACAGTCAACTCTAGATCATATAGAGGTAACAGAAGAAAGAGTTAAGATAATTCAGACAAAACAAAAAAATATATAAATACTATATTAACATATTTAAGTTAGGTTATGAGACTATACAACAAGCATAAACACAGAAAAAGGTGAGCGATGCCGACGGCTGTGAAGCACCAACATCCCCAAGCTAGCGCAAAGCTGAACCGCCCCATCCACACACACCGCAGCTTCACGTGGATGCATCTGAGCAGCCAAGAGGCAAAATAACTGCACAGTGCTGCACAGCACCCCAGCTAACAAACCCTGTGGGAGTGGGCTCGTGCAAAACTGGACTGAGCTCCTCTACTTTTCCAATCCTTTGGCGCACAGCTCTTGGCCAACGTACTGGCATACCATATGGAGCTAGTCTGGCCCTGTAGACTGCACAGTTAATATACAACACTGGTAATCCATCCATGGATAATCGAGAGTTGACTGCAATGCTCTGCTGAGAAGTTGGGTAAGACCACTGACACGACCTGGGCCAATCCAGGTCCGATGAGCAGCAGGCTATTTTGTACTACTTAGGAGCAATTATCATATGAGACACATATTAGAAATGCAAACTGGCGAAGTGTTCTGTATCTGGAAGCAAAGCTACATGCCCTTCACTAACAAAACATTCTTTTTTTAAAAAATCTACATTTAAATACTGTTAAAAACCTGAAAACCACAGCATCAAAGAATTTCGTAAGGCCAAAACTATCCTCAGTTCCCTCCGTTGTGCCTAGGTATTGCAATACATTTGTAGAAGTAGTAAATACCATGTAATTTAGTATCTTATACTCCTTCCAGTGCCTTCCAGTAACAGATCTCAGAGCTCCTCATGCAAGAGTTAAGCCTCACAACACCCCTGTGAGGTAGGTATTATCCCCATTTTAAAACAGGGAAACTGAGGCAGAGTGTTTATCATGTCCAGAGTCAGAGCAAACAATGGAAGATCTGAGTTGTTTTCCAGTTCTGAGCACAGGAGCAGTCAATTAAATCACAAGACATTACTTCCCATACATAACTTGAGGGTGGATCAAAAAGGTCAGGGTTTTAGATTAGATTTCTTGTATGTTTTATCTTCAACTCTCGTCTAGTCTCTGCCAAATTCACAGTCCAGAACCAGTTTCTCCTTTGTTAAGGTGTAAGTTGGCAGCATACTGTAACAGCTTCTTTAGAGCCAGTTCTCAACTAACCAAGTTAACATTTGAAACCATAGATTTGGATACTTAATAAGTGAAATTATGTGATACACAAACATCTCAAAGTGTGAAACAGTGAATGAAACCCTACTCCCTGCCCTAGTTCTTCAAAAGTCAGAAGGCTCCTGAGGACATGGCAGGGACCAGGACTGCAGTCACTGCAAGTGCTTACAGACACGCTCAACTACAAGCAAAATGCACCACTGAATTACCTGTTACGGAGGCTACTGTCGGTGCTTGGCAGACTTTCCCCAACAGAGCACTTATTGACATAACTAATTCTTTTATCTTAGTAAACTGAGCATCAGTTAAAAATGAAGCTCCAGCTCTTCACGCGTAGCACTGTGAGTCAAAGATTCTTTAAACTTCGAAGACTTTTATGACCAGACACAACTTGGAAATAAGGAAAAACACCAGAAAATCCATAAAATATGAACGTATGGATTACTTTATCGGTCAGTCTCATGTCTTGATCACAGAGCAGTATACAGTAGCTTGAACTTCCATTCTGATAGAAAAAAAACCCTTTCACATCTGATATTTTCACAAGCAGTTGATTTCAATTACCTCACTACCTCACCAGAAAAAGTGGGGAGAGTTTCTAACAATCACATGATGTTCTCTTCAAAATATGCTATATGATAAATTCATTAGAAAAGCCTTCACATTATTACATAGGTTTAAGAAAAATATGTGAAACTGCAAAGTGGTTTCCAGTTTTAAGTAGTTATAACTTTAAAAACGTTCTATGAACTTTGGTTTCCTTAGGGCTTCTAAATAAACAATATATTAAAATATCTACAAATCAAATATTAAAGGAAAGAGTAGGTCCAAGAAATCTGTAACACAAATTGAGTTCCTACATGCTTATCCCTCAAATACCTTTTCACTGGAAAAAATATTTTCATTTGAAGCACAGCAAAAAGTGTCTCTGCTGAAATGTTGAAACTGGTTTTCTGAAGTTGTTACAGCACTGGTGCACTTTCTGTCTGTCTCAGTACAAAGTCACCACAAACACATTGTATGATGACAGTGACATAATGTTCTTCAAAACAAGCATTCTAGATTTAGCAATATGACAAGAACAAGGACTTCAGCAATTACACTACTTGGCAAAATTGCATCTCAAACGTCTGTCTCTTCCTCTTGCAATATAGCTGTTGTCAAAGTCACCAAAACTCAGGTAGCACCATTTGGGGAGTTACAAAGATGATTCAAACTCCTCGTTTTGGTCAGTGTTTGCCTCTAGCTTAACTGAAGGGATGCTCTCTGACTTAGTCCTCCTAGTTTTCGGAAATTCAATGACAACTTCTGAACAAGAAATACTAAGTGACGAAGATTTTTCTGTCTTCTTTGCAGTACTATCTTCTCCTGTTCCGCAACACTGCTTCAAAGCACACTGAGTCCTGCAAGGAAACTCACATTTCCCTCTCCCTGATTCAGAGCCAACGCTGGCAAACTCAGGCTGAATGGTAGTTGCATGAATCCCTTCGTCATGAAAGATCTCTTTTATGCGCTTTGCCACCATCATGTATGTGGAAGGGTCAGGACACTTTATGTGAGCAGTGCCAATGATCCTACTGCCTGCTAGCTGCCAAATGTGTAATTCATGGACTGCTTCAACTCCTTCAAGGGTACGTAATTTTGAGTTCAAAGAATGAACATCTATTTGCTTGGGAACAGTCTGTAGAAGTATAAGCGCTGACTCCCTAAGTAATGGGTAAGTTGTGTAAAGGAGTATACAGACCATAATCAAACAAAGGACGGGATCTAAATATAGCAACCAGCATGGACCAGCCACCGTAATGCTCTCTTGCTCAGAGCTGTTTGCTCTGCCGAGTGTTTGGGATAAAGTGGCATTTTCCATGCAATGATTATTGACACATGGATTAAAGCAGGGCCCATCTTTGGGGCATGGATTCCACAACCCATAAAAGAGCAAGGCATTCAATACCACTATTACTGAACCTAAGGCATCGCCAAAAACATGCAGAAAAACTCCACGCATGTTAAGCTGTGCACTAGAGTCTTCTTCAACCTCCTCTACATCCAGAGGATAATGACCAGCATTCCCGTTCACTTGTAGGTCAGTCATGTCGTCTTTCATATCACCTAGCAAGAAAACAGTAAAATGATTAGGCATATTCTATAATACTACTCATTACTATAATTCCACATAAAATAATAACCAACATGAAGCTTGCCACATTGAGTACGAAACTGAAAAGCAAGCAACTCTACCCCATAACACTTAGCAACATTTTCTCTGGCTGAGAAATATTCAGTTGTCCCAATAAGTGATCTAAATAGCCTAAAGGCAACTGTTTCTACACAGAGCTTAAAGATGTAGAGTGGCAAAGTATGAAGACGACTGCGTTTTAATTTATTCTATCAAAAAATTGTTTTCACATTTTCCAGCTGTTTAACCATTTGACTACTCGCTGTTCATTTATTAAACAAAATGCAGAATTACAGAGCATATATAAAAAAGCTGGTTAAATAGCTAAGTAACTTAACATTTGTTCCCTCTTTTGAAAAGCCAGAAGGCTAATCACATTGCTAAAATCTCTCTTAAACCACAGGACTGCATTGCTATTTTATATAAAAATTTATGAGGCCAGACGCTCAAAAGCTGCTTTATAGTAACTTCTTCTCAGGTTTAATAGTTCATTTCCAAACGACTTCTGAATTTAAGGAAAGGGAAGTTTTTCTGAGATGGCGCATGGAGCCAGCAGAACAGTGAGATACAATGAGCTGAGCTTTTAGGTCTAAAACACAGAATTTATCAGCAGTATTGACTACAGGACAGTGTAAGTTATGACTGAAGCCCTCGGAGGCTATGAAGTAGTGTTATTTATACTTCAGAATACGTGAAAAAATTATTTTTAGTACTTTTTTTTTTTAAGTGACATACAGCTGTTGAGCGACATATAGCTGTTGATTCCCAAAGCCATATGTCATGGACTCTGCAATGCATACACATACATTCTAGTGCCCTCGTTTGTCAAAATTGTCTGCAATATTACCACTCCATCACACCTAACTAGCTATACAGGAATAGATGCACACATCATTACAAAGAAGAATGTTTTTTGAAAGAAAAACATCTTCCAGTGATCAAAATTTAAAGTATTTTACATGATTAACCTCATACTTTTCTTCAAAAGTTTTTCTTTGGACAGAAAACTTCCAGTGTTAAAGAAATGTAACGGGCACTGGCCACTGGCCTGACAAACTGCAACAAGGAGCTCTTACTGCTTCCGTGGTTATTCAGTTCAGAGCTCTGTAAACATTAACGTGTTAGTATGACCTGCAGCTTCTGCCACTCTGCTCTCATGACTGCGATTCTGTAATCATAAAGTGTCTACGAGTTCTTTCCTTTCTGAAGAAGGGGTGGGCTCCTACGAAGGCAGCTGAGCGGGTCAGTTCCAAGCCCCAGGCTCATAACCTCATGCATCACACTTCTGTCCTAAAGCTCCAGCTACATTTTCCACACAAATTCTAGAAGTTATGGAATATGGGACCTGTAACTTTCCAGAGAGATCAATAAATTCGAGGAAAATATCTCAGGTTACAGAGTTCAGACCTCAGGGTGCACGCTGAGAGCAAGGAAAGAGGAACTATTGTGACACTCTGCTGCGTACCAAGTACTCGGAGAAAAGAACATTTGGAAAGTCAGTAGACCTGTTTATAAGGGTGAGCAACAGAAAACACGGTTGCAGAAAGCTCTTGAGATTTTTTTAATGGCAAAAGGTTAAAAAGTATCGATTTGAAATATGCTCATTTAACACTAACTATAAACTGATTACTTCACATAAAGTACATGCACAAAGATACCTGTGCAGGACTAGCCCCTAAGGCTATCACTAAGCTCTCCACTTCCCCCTTAGGAAATCAGGGTCCACCCCTCTTTGTAATTTCCAGTGAAGGCACAGTACCACTCTCAGTCATTTCCCTAGTCTTCACCTACTCATCTTACAGCTTCTCACAAGTCTCCAAGCACCTTTACCTGTAACATTTCCATGGGTAAACTATGAATAACTCCATGCATTACATAATCATGACAGGGCATAGAAGGAAATACAAACTTATTTCAGATATTCACTGTGACCAAAATTATGCCCTACTACCACCTAAGTACCCACAACAAATTATTTGTTATTGCCAGAAGGACAATCCATAAGAAATTCCAGACAAGTTAGCTCAAAATAGTATACATTTTAATCCATGCTAAAGTTAATCTTTTAGTCTAGAACTAGTCCAAAACTTGGCTAAAAGCACAACTTTTCACCATGTTTCACCATGCAAGAACAATTCACGAGCCAAGATATCAGATCAATGGTTAAGGGAATTTTACATTGTTTGAAACTAATTATTAAGATACCTTTGTTGGAACTAAACCAACATTAAAAGCTTATTATGCGGTCAAGAAAATGGTGTACTATATTCAGAGGAACTTTCCTATCCTCTTGCAAAACCTGTCTTTTCAAAACCAACATGGAGTCAAAACAGAGAGAGAGAGAGAACCTGTTAAGTTTCTCAAACGTGTATTGGAGCCCCTGACCACAGAAAAACCGAAACTGTAGCAAAGTTCACTCTGCTCAATTAAAGCTCAATTTAAGTTAAAACAGTGGTCTCCTGATGTTGCCCTGAAAATAAAGGAGAGACGTGGGTTCTGAAGACTGAAACCCCTTCCTCTGGGTAACAGGGATGCTGTATGATTAAAGTAGACAAACAGCAATTACACACCTTTCACTCTGCTAGCTCGCAGTACTTGGCTTTGACCAAGTGACTTCAAAATAAACTTTCCAGGCTTCTGGATCCATTAAAAAAGTAACCCAAGAAATTCCCTCCCACAAAATAGATGGTTTGATCACAACTGGGAAGGGAAAATTTTAAATTTATCTCTATGTCCAAGTGAGTGGTGAGGTGCACGCTTTAGAAGCGAAAGAAAACTAATTCAAAGAAATCACGCATCTGCTGTGACAGCAGTGAGCTCCACATTCAGTGCCTATTGCACTTCCACAATTCTGACTGATAATTTCCAAGACTTCTTCCTATTAATACGGATGCCACAAAGAAGTACAACATTATTGCAATGGAATATACTTTAGTATTTTATGTTCAGATTGAGATTAGCTTCTCAGGTAGCCAATAACCGACCCAACGGAGAGATCCAGCTGTCAGGACCAAGGTGTTGAGCTGCGCTCTATTTGATGTGCAGCCAGTTCAGAAGGCATTAGGGCAATGTCTTGTGACAGCTTGTGTCGCTAGGCAAAAAACACTTGTCATGGGCCTTCTCTACCAGCACCAACTTTTTCCAAGGCAAACTGCTTCACCCTAAGAGTCTTTCACACTCTGACCTGTCTGCAAGACAAACACACAACTTAGGGCACTCCTTTTACTACTTGAAGGAAAGGTGTGAAGTACAGGTGCAACGGCCATGTGTCCGACAGCACTGCTAAGAAAGTTTCTTGCCTCTTCCCCAGGAGGAAGGATGGGTGATCCCCACGAAGCCTGCAGCGGGTGGAACCAGGACGCCCACCACCTTCCCCGGGGCAGACCTCTCCTGCTTTCCTGACACCTCTATGCTGGGATAGGACAGAGGTGCTGCAGGACTTACCTAACTTCTCCTGCCCTACTCCGTTGGAGCTGCTGCAGTTCTCCACCAAGGTGCTGGTCTCCTCCCGGTGCAGTGCTGCTTCTCCATCCCCGGGTGGCTGCTCGGGCTTGGGGCCGCTGCGGGAGTGCTGCCTGCTGCTGTGCGAGTGCCCGTGGGAATGGCCGTGGCCCCCGACACCGTGGTGGTTGAAGAGGCAGAGTCCCAGCAGGTTGATGATGAGCCCCGCCACCCCCACGCCGATGACCACCAGCGGCTGCTGGATCTCGTGGGGCTCCGTGAAGCGCTCAATGGCCTCCAGCAGGATGGTGAAGCAGAGGGCGGTGAGGAAGACGGCGTTGACGAGGGCGCCCATCACCTCGGCCCGCACCCACCCGAAGGTGTTCTTCTTGGTGGCGCGGGTGCGCTGGGCGAAGCGCACAGCCACCAGAGCCACGACCAGGGCCATGACATCCGAGAGCATGTGGAAGGAGTCGGAGAGCATGGCCAGCGACGACGTGACCCGGCTCACCACCACCTCCACCACGAAGAAGAGGAAGGTGAGCGCCAGCATGCACAGCAGCCGCGCCCGCCGGTTCTGCCACCACCGCGGCCCGCCTGGCCCCTTCGCCGCCATCCCCCCGCACATCGCGCCGGGGCAACGGCTGCCGGCCCGGCGCCGCGGAGGCGGCGTGAGGAGAGCGGCCGGCGGTTGGCGCGGCTAGCGGCCCGCGGGCGCGGCAGAGTCCCGAGGGCGGGCGCGGCGGCCCCTTCGCTGCTGCCTGCGGCCCAGCCACTGCCGCTCCCTCCGCAGGCGCCGGGCGAGCAAACTTTGCACCCGAGCCCCCTCACTCTTTCCACACGGAACCCGAGCCGGTACGGCCACGCCCCCCCGCCCGCGTCCTATTGGCCACCGCCCCCCCCGCCCGGCGGTGCCCTCCTGCCCCCGCCCCCCGCCTCGCCTGCCATTGGCCCGCGCCCCCTCGCGACAGGCGGCCCCGCCCTCCTGGTACCGCCCGGTGGCCGTCGTCGCTCCGCACGGCCGGGCCGTGCCGGAGGAGAGGGGCGGGACCGTGCGTGACGTTCCCGGAGAGGCGGTTCCTATTGGCTGAGCCCGTCGGCTTCCCCCACCTCCCCCGCCCACCGCCCCGCAAGTCCCGCCCCGCGGCGAGCGGGACTCGTGCAAAAGGTGCGCTTCACACGGCCCTGGAAAGGCGCGCGCCCGGGGGTGGGCGGGTGAAGGGCGCGCTCTGCGGGAGGGGGGTCGCGCGGGGTCGGGGCGGTGGAGAGGGGCCTTTGTGACGTTACGTGGGGGCCCTTGGGGTCAGCACCGGCCGCCTCCGGGGGGGGCTGACTGCCGCCGGTCCCGGCGCACGGCCCGGCCGTCAGGGACCGGGGCGGGAGCCGCGGGGGCTCAGCCAGCCGCCGCCGCCTCCTCCGGCCGGCGCGGCAGGAGGAGAGCCCCGGGAGCTGGCCAGCGCCGGGGTTCTGCGCCGCCGGCAGCCGAGGGGCCTGGGGCGTCCGTGTGGAGGCCCACGCCCGCACCGCGAAAGCCGGGTGTCGGGTAAGGGCCGCGGCGGGGGCCTGGCCGCTGGCCCCCCGCCCAGGGTAGCCGTGCCCCGATGACTTCCCTAGGCCCGGGCCGGCTGCCCCTCCCGCCTCTCTCCGTGCTGAAGCCCCGGCTGTCACTGGGGGGTGTTTCGTGCCTGTTGGGTCACGAGCATGGGAAGGAGCCGCGCCCGCCTTGCAGCTCTTGGGGCGCCAGAAGTGGCCTTGCCGGGCCGCGGTCCCTCTGCTCTGCCTGCTCGGGGAGGGGGAAGGAACCAGCGACCAGCCCGCAGACTGTGCGAACTCGGCACCCATCCCCGGGCGTCACATCCATGGGCCCATTTTCCAGCTACCACACCTGCACAGTACATCCAACAGCTATTTCTTACCGCCTATCTCCTAGTTTTGTTTCAGGTTTGGCCTTTTTGCAGGAGGATTTCTATTCAAGTTTTCTCTTGTTTGTGCCACTGAGGGCAGCAGGATGAGTGATGAGGCAATAATAACTGCTGAGCAGTTAAAAAATTTGGAGAGAAGAAGAAAGTAATTTTGCCTGAGGAAGTTTTGGAAAGCTGTAATAACAAAAATACATAAATGCTAAAAAGTCAGTCCCTAGATACTCTTTGTTTTATTAAACTTGTAGTTAAAAAGGAAGGGAAAGCAAATATTTTGAGACATCCAGAAAAATCACAAAAATGTAATCACGAAAAACAAATTGGAAAAATTAACAAAAACGCAGAGTTGGCCTCTTACTTTGCTTGCTGCCTGCCAAGGAGCCAACAGACATGGCAGCAAGAGAGAGAGTGTCCAAGAATAGTCCATGAGTAGAAAATGGAGAGAGAGGAAACAAATAGCCATGTTTGTAGCTATGGAGGTGTAGCTGTGTGTATGAATTCATAGAGGCAGTAAGAAAACTGGTGCCCTGAAAAGGAAGATCTAGCACGAATGCAAAAGCCTGTTGCTATACTTCAAGTTTTCAAAGGGATCGTGATTCAGGGTCCATACAAAGGTTCCTGACCGCTGCAGTTGGAGAGCTCATTTCATTAGTAAAATGACAGAACGTGTTCACACTTCCACAATAAAAGAGTTATCAACAAGCATAACGGAGACCAGTAGGTCAGGACAGGCTTCCCCTAAGCTCAGCAAAGTTCCAGTGAGCCCACATCCGTCTACCATGTTGCTCTAACCTGTGCACTCCATCCCCTCTTCTTCACTTAATGCTGCAGTGTTACGCTCTTCACACCACAGACACGGCTTGGGCACCACAGGCACTGCTGTGCCGACCTGTGACCCAAACCCTGTTTTCTGTGAGGTTGTTCATACGTCAAAACCTAGGCCTGCTGTGTTTTCAGTTTAGCAGTAGGAACCCATATGGAATGCTTTCATGTCCATTGTAAAGAGCACTGTAAGAGAGTCTGTAATTAGATTGCTATAACATTTTCCTCATCACCTTAGCTTCCCGTATGCCATAATATCATTTAATAAGATGTTGTAAATAATCCAGAAGCTGACCAGCAATTATACTGAAACGGAACATGCCCATGTCCTCTCCTCCTCACCCCCACACAAGGCCATTAGTTAATAAGGAAGAATTACCCGAATTTAGGATATATGGGTCAAAGAAACTGGTGCAGCTCAGACCTTTTTTAATTCCTGCAGGTGGGGCGAGTTATCATTTTACAGGGTGTTAATTCAATGGAATTTAGCTAGGAAGGAAGAGAGCACAAGGAGTGCAATGTCTCTCATTGGCTGGACTTAAGGAATTACTGAAACTGTTAGTTGGTTGCCTCCGTGATGTTGCCATAGCTTTCTTGATTAAAAGTATTCAGTCCCCTCCTGAGTGAAATAAACAGGATACCATTATCAGTACCACCCTTACGAACAAAACTTAATCGGCACTGAGCATAAACTGTGTCAAGGGCTTTGACTGACTTACGGGAGGGGAGTTATGGCTTTTTGGGCTTCTTTCTTGGTATGTAAACAATGTCTAGATCAATTTGCGATCCTTTCAACATTTCTTCACCACGAGACCTCCTAATCTGCTCAAGGGTACCATACAGCTGGTCAATTTGCTGCTGTCTTCCCCTTACATGTTCTTAATCCTGCCCTTGTCCAGGGACAGCTTTTATTTCTACTACACCAGGCTGAATACTGAATTCCTCTTGCGGCCAAAAGCCACAAGACATGGACCATATACCTCAGGAGAGTGGGAGGGCATGGTTTCTTCCCAGGCGGGAAGTAATAATTGTTCCTCAGGCCTTCTACTCCTCCCCGATGAATAAGGCTGAGCGTATAGTTTTGTCCTACGGGACCCAGCAGCCACCATTGTCTTCATTGACTTCAAATACAGGGAGTTTGCTGAATAATGCCCTGTGGCAGCCCAGTCCCGCTGCTGGACAGGTCAGGCATCGACTGGCAGCTGGACCACACAAGAGTTCATGTCACTACCTCTTCCCCAGACTGTCTCTCATAAACCAGTGTGCTCTGCGCTGCTGTTCCCAGGCTTTTCGATTGTATTACCATACATCAGCATCCAAGAGGAACAGGGATAGTTCCTAAGTTTAGGGCTGTCCATCTGGCAATACTATAAATTTTAAGATTAATGGGAAGGTGGCTGATAAAGGTACCTAATGAAGCCATAAATGGTGTGTTACAGGAGAACATTTTGTTCCTGCTTATGCTTTTGAGGAGAATACCGTCTTCAAAGTAGGGAGGACTCTGGGTTTTTTGTTGTTTGTTTTTTTAGGCTTCCAGGCATTGTTCGTGACTCACCCAATTCTTTCTCGGCTCAGCTTCCGCCCCGCACATGTGGAAGGACCTGTCTCCAAATCTGTTTACTTACCGTAAATGCTCCACGTTCAGAGGGGAGAAGTAACTCTGAATCTCCGGTATGCAGCTCCATACCGCCCCAGAACTGGCTGACAAGATAGGGAAAGGCTGAACAGAAAGCTGCTGCTTGTCGCCTGTTCTGAGGTAAAAATTTTTGCACTGAGTGCTGCTGAGCTCTCTTAAGTCAGCTGAGCACGGTGGGAAGAACAGGACTTTGGTTGGGAGATTCACTATTACTCAGCATATTTGCAGAGTAAATAAAGTCACTGCTTTTAACTTTGAATTTCAGCGCAAGTTTGCAAGTGGCAAGAGCTCAGGCACGGAGGGCTCTTCATTACTGCGCCTTTCTGCTTGGAAAAGGTGAAACCCTGTCTATAAACCACTAATGCAGTCACATATTACAGAGCACACTGCCTCCTTTTAACACCTAACTTGTTCCCTTTCTGTGCAGTCATCAGACCTCTCTGCTTTTAATAAAGGCTTGTGGGACTGTGGCAAACATGACTCCATCTGTCTGTTCCACTTCAAGGCTGCCAGTGGTCATTTTAGGCTGCGTTTCTTGCAGGCAATGTCTCTCTCTGTTAGCTGTCCTTACAAGGTTTTTTCAAATTAGATCCCATCCGCAACACCAAAGCAAACAGAAACATTCACTGTCCAGTTACCTAAAAGTTTCTTCCTTGTAATGAAAAACAATACAAATGAAAGTGAGTATTCCTGTTCACATAGCTCTACGTTATATCCTGACGCAGCAAAGCAGCTTTATCAAGGAAAGGACTTAAACATGTGTTTGCAGTTAATTAAAAGGCCTTATTTGAGCAGAGGCAAGTTAAGCATGTGGTTACATGCTTTTGCTTGTGACTTGTGAAGAAAGACTATAGCTGTAATTACAATAGGAAATGAAGAGCGTCTTGCTCTATAAAGAGATTTCTTCTTCTGCCTGGTTACTGTGCCTGTGAAATCTGGGCTCTGTGGAGGTCAGTGGCAGAACTCCAGACAAGTTGAGGCGGGTCAGTATATCATCCGCTATACATCTTCTGAACCTTGCAAAGCAGATTAAAAAACTCACTTCTTTCCCTTCCAAAATCTTTTCTCCCTAATAAAGAAACAATAGTTTTAAAAGTTTGCCTTTCTTATGTCCAGTTTTGATCTTTCCTTTCTAGATTAGTAATTTTGCTTTCTTACTATCAGTCCATTCGTTTGATCCAATGGCATTTGGCAGCCTGCAGCTGCTTCATAACTTCTGGCACAATTAACTTCACAGCCGATCTATAACTGTTTTTAATGAGCATCCATTTTTTTTTTTCAGTGGACTTAAGAGCATTTCCTGGCTGCTTTGGTTACCGCTTTGTCTGCTTCTGGTACAACCAGTATTTTCTTAAAACTCACAAGCAGGCAGGCAAAATTGTTGCTCTAATCAGCTATGAAGTTAATACTAATAAGGTATTAGAGCTAATACTTTATTCACCCAATGCTCAAGTGGATCCTACTAGAAAAACCACCACCATATTAATCATTAAAGGAAAAAAAAAGTCAGAAAAAAAATGTGGTGTTACTCACTTCTGCACACACTGTGCCTCTCTGCTGGAAAGATAGTAACAATGATTCAACAGGGATGGGGAAATTCTGTAAATATGGCATTCATGGAATGAAAAAATGTCTTTGCAGCTGATTGGTCAGTAATGTTTCTAATTATTATTGAAATAAATTATCCTTCATATGACATTTTAAATAAATCATATTGCTAAGCTCTGCCTTTTATTATCTTTAGAAAGAACATGAGATTGCTGGCTCAAATCTAATCCTCTTGGACCTGTGGCAACAAGTATCAATGAATCAATGGGTATTTGCTGGGGACAGACACTGAGAGAGATGTATGCTGATCACTGTGGTGCCTGCTCCACCTAACTATAATATCAGGCCCTGTCAGAGAACATACAATATTTTCTGGCATCAAAGTTGGTTATTTGGGGGCAGGGGTTTCCACTGCCGCTATAGGATACTGGATTTCATTGGTGTAGGATTTCTAAAGGTCTCTTGCTGGAAGAAAGTCACTCAGGTCCTTCGAGGTAAGTCCCTGGAAGTCCCTACAAGAACAGCTAATACTGTAGGGAAATCAGAAACGTGCATCTTCTGGCATTTGAGAAGTCACTTCAAAACTAGTTCAACCAGTGCAGCTTTGAATTGTGTGAGGCTGCAGAACACCTCTGTGCAATGCTGCCAAAGAAGAAATGCCCTATGGTGGCACATTTTTCCCTGAGAGATGGGGTCCCGCCGGTACACCTCCATGTCTCTGGGAGCTCAGTGACGACAAGGGCACGCTGTGCAAAGATCTGATGTCAGTCCCAGGGACCGAACTAGGCAATGTAAGCACTGAGTAGGAGAACAGTATTGGCTCGGAAGAGGCAGATCCCCAGGCAAGTTGGAATGAAAGCCGTCATGTTGGCTGTGTATGTACAGAGCGCACAGGGTGGTTCCTGGAACGGCCGTGAGCACGGGGTATGGCACATCCTATCATTCCTGCGCTGCACGACAGGCCCACCCGCCGCATGGCAAACAGCCTGGTGGCACAAGACTAGCGGGGCATGCTCGGGCATGGGGGCCCCTGGGCAACGCGTGTTCACAGGCTCCCACTCCCGACCCAGCACCAACAGGTCTGATCTGGAGGGCAGCCTCAGGCTCGTCCTCAGCAGGGAACCCAGGTATACCTGGTGCTTCCAGCAGCTCCTCTACCCACACATCTCTGCCACAACACACATTAGGCGAGAACTGCATCCGTCTGTCTTCACGACACAGTCTTCTTCATGTAAAGGCCTTCCAGTGGCTGAACTCTAGCGTGCTTGTCATTTTACCATTTATATATTAGATATTAATTGTACCAGCTTGAGCTGGATGAATTTCCCTTTATTACACAAATGGATATATCTGTGGAAAAACACCATTTATTTTGCTGCTTGAAGTGGTTTTGTTAGATCCCATTTAGGTCTGTAGGTGCTGCTGATAGCTGTTCATCAGCCACTAGCCAAGCTCATGACAAAGACTGCCCTTTCTAAGCTGCAGATATTTAGAAAGACACCATTCTAGCACATGGCTTTACATGATCAATGCCATCTACTAAAAGCAAGTTTGTAACCACCATAAACATTTTCTGCAAATAACCATTTTGTGACCTGTTTGAAAAGCATCTTTGCCCAGAGCAGAAGTAACATTTTTTCAGTCCTGATCACTTAACATTGCCTCTCCCCAGAGCTGATGCTGTGATTTGGAACACACTGTGATCCCAACTCCAAGACCTGCTGGACACTGCTCCTTTCCCCAGGCACCAAACATGGCCTTCACATGAGGATGGAGGCATGAAGGTCTGTGCTGTGTCTCATCACCTCTTTCCTTCTCAAGGATCAATTGTATTTGACGTTTGTCAAATCATACCCCAAGACAGTAAGCATAAACATGTTGACTTTATGTTCTGTAACTAAATCTATTCATTTTCATAACTGCCTTCCACAGAGGCCATTTTGTGGTCAACTTAAGCTGATCCAACTAAAAGCTGGTGCCAAAAAGGGCAGTCACATCTCCCCTTCAGAAATGACATTCCTGCCCTCAAGCAGGCCTCAGACTGCTCATGTGATGCCACGAGGGGCATCAGCTCTGCCTGCCAGTACAACCAAAACCAGACTCTTTTTCTTCAGCATTAGTTTTCAGCCAGTTCAGCAAGTTAATCCTATTTACCTATGGCTACAGGATTGCTAGAGCTGACACATAGGACCATGTGATTAGGGCAGGGAAAAGTATGTGAGCGTATACTGGCAACAGCCCATAGTTGCAGAAGCTGATCATGAAACCACAGTCTCAACTGGACAATAAGGGAGGGATTCATGCCTGGGAATTGGTAGCTGACACACAAACATCTTCAGATCACATGAGTCTCCCTTTAGAGTCAGCAGAGATGTAATCAGCTTTGTCAGTGGAGTCTGCAATGTGATTTATCTCCTCCTACAGCAGTATGTACTTGATTAGATGAACCCCATCCTTAGAGTGCCCATTTATGTTGTTGACTGTAGAGAAAGCCTGGTGTGAATAGCTCAGAGATTAGGTCAAGGGCTAATGAGGCGACTCCTGCCCCCAAGTGTTAGTTCTGGCCATTATAAGGCAAGGGTTTTTCTTATTTGTACATTAAAGCATGAGTTACGTGAGTTCTTTAATGCCACAAACTGAATAATGTCAGAAGGAAGAGTAGAATCCAGTGGCCTGTCCTGCTAATACTAATGCTTATACCAATATACTAGAAATGTGATGTTCAAAGCTGTGTCTCCAAGCTAAAATTCACAGGCATAGAGGAGGTGTTTTGATTTAACCAGTCCTGGGAAGCCAACAGTTCCCTCAGAAGTAAACAGGAGTAGTGGCTGCTCTTGGAAAGCAGGTCATTTATGTAGGTAATTAAGCATGGAGGAGCCTCATTTCAAGCATGAGTTTTCAAAAAACCTTCATCTAAATCTCTTACAAGCTAACCCTATACAGTTCATCATGAATGGCTGTTTGCATAGCAAAACAGCGACTGTGAACATTGCTGCTTGAAAGCTTTATTTGTGTTGACCTGCTTTATATCTAGCCAGATGTTTCTGTCTTAATGTTTGGGAAAACAAAAGTTCACATCAGCATGGATGGATTAAATGATGTGCCACAGTAGCTGCACATTTCCTTCCAATGGAGGGAATTCATTTCCACCACTGCTAAGATGACAAAGAAGATATTAAATACAGCAGTTACCGTGGCTGTCCCAGGAAGGACTCGTCGTCCATCAGGTTTCCAAGTAATCTGTGAAATACAAGCTCCATCTCCCTTATTGACTAACAATGTATATTATCTGGTTAGTTAACAGTGGGGATAAAGGTCTTTTTCCTGCCATATATCAAACTCTTGTGCAAAAAGCTGCAGTTAAACTGTGTATAACCTTAGGATTGTGAACAGTGCCAACTAGAGTTCTAGGAATATGCTTATTCAGGTTTTTATTAGCCACATATAATAGACATATTTTGTGCCTTTGCTAATTAGATAAACCAGAGCCTAACTGTTTCTTGGAAATTTCTCTATAGGAAGATAGTCTCCTTGTAAAAAAGTGAATATGTAAATAAGCAAAAAAAGTGCTTATTTGATGAGCAGTATCACAGCACACCAGTGTTGTTAATGCACTGGTACATGCATTTTATATCATTGTGGTTATATAAAATCACTATAAGCACTATCAGAATACGTATATAGAGACTCTAACTGTTAAAAAACAATGAATTAGTAGATCTTTGTCAAGCTGATCTGCAGAGCTTCTCTCCTTGTTAATAATGATAGCCAACATCTTCATTTCCTATCCTAAATGGGAAAAATGTTTCCCACATGATATTTCAGATTCCTGGAGACTTGACTGCAGCCTGTAACCGCACAGAAAGGGAGCCGATAGTGTTCATGTGTTCGCGTTTCCCCAAGGAGCCATAACAGGCTGGGCTGACATAGTCCTCCGTGGCAGGCAACCATGCCAGTGGGTTGCTCTCCAGGACACTCTGTGTGGGGGAACAAGGAATTGGGTGTGCATGTGTGTGGCCCCTCCCGAAATGTTCGGTAGGGAGGCATGAAGGCAGCTGGGAAGTGTTACAGGAGGGAGAGGAGGAGCTGTCATTATAATTCACCATGGTCATATGCGATGGTTTCCTGGCATTGACTCTGCCCTGATCTAGCAGTCGGGGCAGCGGGGACAGTCAGGCAGTGCTACATGGCCCAGCGCTTCCTACCAGGGCATTAGCACGACTGCATCTTCTCTCTATTGAGGTGATTCATCCTAGCCCCACATACCGTAGTGTCCTGCTGACCTCCTTAGTCTCTCCCTCTCCTGCTGTGACTGTGTCACGCAGCCTGTTTGTGCACTTGGGATGATAACACAGGTCCCTGCACATGGACATCCCTCTCCAGCAGCCAAAACCCAACAGCTTGCATGCCACCTACTCCAGCCACAGGTATAAAAGTGAGCGTTGATCCCATATCGCATTCAGCCTATGAGAAGCCTCCTCGGGGTGGCCCAAAAGGCCGGGCCATGGGCAGCGACGGGGGCTGCAAGCAGTGCTGAGGGGCTCTGTGCCGTCCGGGGCCCCAGCCGGGCACTCAGCCTTCAGCGCTCCTTGCCGCAGGCAGAGCGCAGCCGGTTACAGAGCTTGGAGCTCAGCGCCGTATCCCCTGGCTGACGTGCCCCGCTGTAGCCCCAAACTTGGAGGCAGCTCGGGTTCGTGTTTCTGTATTATCTGTTCCACCCAGCAAGGGAGCCCTGCGCAGATCCGTGGCCCTGGGCCGCTGGGATAGCACGCGTGCTCGGGGACCCTGCAGCCCGCAGCAAGCTGACAGGAGCAGCAGCACTGCAGCCAGCTCCTCAGACTTACTCCTGTACAGCTGTTTATCTGGGAGAGATGGAGCCTTTAGAGGGGAATTGTCACCTCCAGCTTTTCCTTTCTGTGCAGCCTTTGGGTGTACCCGAGTGCCGTGATCAGCAAAGTCTGCACGCAGCCTGCTGCAGCCACCCAGGTGGCCAGGCAGCTAATAATTAAACCTGCTTTTTCGGTTTTACTGCTGGAGAAATGCTTCTGCAGCAAAACACTAAGGAGAATACAATACTCCTTTTACATCAAAAGAATATCCAGATACCCAAGGTAAATACAGGCCTGCATTTAGCATGCTAATTTCTGCGCTGCTGTGTGCTTCCCCTGACAGGTTCAGTGAGATCAGTGAGTCCTTCAGCCCTCTTAACAACTCTCAGGGCTGTTGCTCTTAAAGTGAAAAGGGGAAGTAGTTGCATTTCCAAGATGGTCTCAGTTTGGGAAATTTCAAATGACCACAATGGTAGCATAAAATGTGCACAGGCATCTATTTGCACACAATCTTGGCAATTACAAATGCGATCGTCTTCCCTCTATCTGAGTGACTGTTAGAGGCATCATCTGTTTAGTGTACACATGTGCACACACACACACACAGAGCAGATGCAGCTCAGGAGGAAGGTTAAGAGCGAGGATCCCTGCTTTCCTAAGTCCTGGAAAGACACTGTTGGCTGGCTGGTGCTGGAGACTAGTACAGTGGTCAAACAAACAATGTAATATCCTGGGCTTTATTTGTTCCAGTAAAAAAAAAACAGCGTGACTGAAAAATACAAAGGAAATGGAGCACACAGACAAGATGGAGCAAAGACAGCAAGAGGGAAAAAAATCAGAAGCAAATAATAGGCAGTTAGAGTTAGTTATTTCTACTAAATCTGAAGTTCTTGCTTCCTTCTGCCAGCCTCAGTTGATTGTTGGACAGTGGGAGCAGTTTCTACAGGCTTCTCCTCTTATTAATAAGACGTATTATTTGTAATAGACATAAGGGTATCACTTTATGAAAACATTCTTCTTCAGGAAGTAATAAAACACTTGCTCAGTTTAAAATCTGTCCTCAGCAAAAAATGTTTTTGCTGGATGGGTGTTACATTCATGTGGCTTTATTCCACTGAATCATCCCCAGGGAGAGTAGAACTGAGGGATGGTGGGGAAAGAGGTTTGGAAACAAATAAACACTCTAAATCAAAGAGGCAGGACTTTGTATGCAACCCAGGCCACAATAGCATCACTGGCTCTCACAGGGCCAGGATTCCTCCTGCATTTACAATCGAAGCACAAAGCCTAATAATCTTGCCCTAGCTTTGCGTACTTCAGCAGCTTTCCTCAGCTGTTTGCAAACCTCTCGGTTCATCAGTGTCTGACGTATGGCAGATGTCTCCCAGAGCTGCTGAGCACCCACACTATCATCCTTCTGACATCACCCAGGCCTGAAACTTAAAAGACTCATCAGCGGGGGAAATGCATCTGTCTGGAGCTTTTAGTAGGGTAGTTCTTAGTAGGATATATTTTGCCAAAAAGGACAGGTTTCTTTGAGAATCCCCTGTCCTTCAAAGATGCTCTAAGGGAGGTGAAAGAAAAATTTATAAGTAATCTCAAGGACAAATTCTCAAGTTATTGCTCAAAGGTTGATCATTACGAGCTGTAGCATTGATATAACTTTAAACCCTGACTCAGAGATTCTTACTTCAAAGACTCCTGCCTAAACTGTGTGGTGTCTTCTTGAAATCTAGCCGGCAGTGATGGAAAGGTTTCAGGTCATGGGGAAGCCGTCTCATTCCTCAGTATCTTAGTCCTGCAGACTGGCTGTCCCCTGGCTGCCAGTGTCTTCTGGCAAGAGCAGCCACAATCACTCAGGTCCAGATGCTGGGAATGTTTCAGAAGTAGATAAATAAAACATTAATGAGGATCAATAGGAGAGAAAATCCGGAGATAATATGCTGCAAAGAGATGACCCTAAAACAACAGCTGAAGGGGTCAATGGACTTTTTATTATGAAATTTGGCCCAAATTTTGTAAAAAAGTTTCCCCATAACTCACAGACGAAGAAGTGATTATGAAATGGATCCTAAAAGAGAATTCTCATTTACAAAATGTACCTTGCAAAGGCAATTGCATGGAAATCCTTTGCTTCCAACAATGCTGAATTGGGGTTAATGTTTCTACCACCCCAGACAAATGACAATGAAATCCCAAGTAGCAGTAAATAAACTACTGTTGTTTAAACAGCCACTCTCACTCCTGTGCCAAAGGGTCATTAGCTCAGACAAAATAAAGAAAGGGGAAAAGATATCAAATATTATAATTTGATACCTCCTCAGTAATCTATATAAAATTACCTAAAATTATCCTTCCTCTTTTTTGAAGAAGTAACCACTTCCTAAAACAAATAAGCAAGAATGACACTAATCTGAGGAACCTTGATGAGAAAGCAGAGCACTGAGTGCATATAGAGACAGTCTCACCCTATTAATTCAGAGTGAACTTCGTCTCCTGTGAAGGGATGAAGTCAGGCTACTGGGCTGTCAATCAGAAGGTTGGTATTAAGTAATAAAATTAGAAGGGTAGATCTTGCCATGGAGAGTTTTCCAGTTCACCTGATGGCCTGCACTGGTGTGTTGTGAAGGACCCAATAGCTGTGCAAAGACAATATATCAGTGTGGGTTTGTTTCTACCAGCTACGTGCTTAAAACAAACCAAAAACCTCGCTGCCAGGTAATGCAAGTCCCAAATATGAGTTTCCTTAGAACAACTCCCAGGTTGAGAAATGTCTAGTGTTCTTTTCATGCATTTATTATTATTTATTATTTACCAAGAACAGGAAGGGACCTCACCGGTAATCGGGGGTCTTAAACGTGTTGCATGCAGTTGGGGACATGCGGTGCTGAGACTGGGTACATGTCCTGTTTCTCAGCACTGCTGAGGCTGAAAGAGGACAATATGATTTACAGCACGATAAGGAGCTCTCCTGGCATTAAAGAAGTGAGCATCTACCATTCTTCCAGGCTGAGTCACCGGGGAGAATGAGCCTGTAAGTGGGGGAAGAGGCTAATTATTTTGTGTTTGGTTACTAAAAAGAAGAGTAGAAGACAATTCTGTGTTCGCATATGCTGAAGGCTGTCCTTACCATTGCAAAGATTTGATTTTTTTTTCAGTGCTTTTCTTATTGATGCTTCTGATTTTCTCTAAGAAAGAGAACAGTTGGTGATTTTACTGTAGGATCACTAAAAAATACTCATTCACAGCCTGGGTCTGTGGGATACTGGATTAGGACCAAAGCTGACAGTGTCTTTGGTAGTACATGTTTTTATGATAATAACAATAATAAATCCATGCAAAACATACAGTTTTTCTTCAACTTTGTACAATTGCCAATATGTATATACTCTATACATACAGTATATCTTTACATGTCCACTAATAACTCCAAAGTTATGAAGAGTTAAATAGCATTATTCAGCATGTACAGATCTGAAAGTACTTCACCGCAGCATAGTAATTTCTTCAATCCCACTTTATAAAGGTGATTTTTTTTTTTTTTTTTTTTTTTTTTTTTTTTTTTTTTTTTTGGTAGAAAGGTGTCTGTTTGCCCAAGGTGAAGACGTGGAGAAACAGCTTGGTAAGGGGTGCAGGGGCAGGACTTGGAGCAAGCCTTTAGAAACAACTCCCAGTTCTGACAGAGAGTTTTGCATGCAAATGAGGCAATGCAGATATGTCAGGCCACTTGCAATCATTGCAATAATGCTGAACTTAGAATTTACCTCTGTAGCAAGTGCTATTTCACTTCCAGAAAGTGGCTTTGAAGATGGAATCGAAACTGTAAAAAAAAAGGATTAAAAAAAGCAAGTGACCATTAGAACATCTGGTCAATTTGAGCCGGGCTTTAGGATTTTATGTAAGAAGTCACTGCACAGCCAGATTTGAAAACAAAACTCATGGCACGAACTGCCTGGCACAAACCCAAGGCTGAGTTCCCTGGCTGGGCTTTGCCATTCGGTTGAGCTCATTCCCTGGAGCACAAGCAGAGAACCACACTTCCACGGCCCTGACTAACTCACTGCTTCTTGCCAACACTTAACTGTCTGGTTTGCACCCACAGCCATGCCAGCAGCAAGTGCAAATTAGCAGCAGTTACAACATGAGTCTGCCATGGATTTTTTTTTTTTTTTCAGCCAGAATGTGAGATGGCAGAATGAACACAGAAGGAGGTTAAAAACATGCACAAGTGAAGGCTGTAGTGGTTCATACACAAATTCTGTTCTAAGCCTCTGAAACACGGTTTCCAGGGCTCTGCCCAGAGAAATTCCCTAAGCTTAAGCGATGCAGGGTCTAGATTTCAGTCCCTTACTTAAGATCAGTAACTAGAAAATACAGTTTCATACCCTTTCCCCTTTTGATAACCCATGGAGCTCTACTGAGTTTGGCTTTGCACAGAGGTGAGGTCCACCTGTAGCCTCCAGTTTCATCTTGAGACCTCAAGCACTGAAACATGAATTTGGCTTTGAAAAGGAGTGGGAAATTTAGAGCGGGGAATTTTACTCATTGTGTCTTACACAGAGATTAGTGACACGTTCTTGGTTGCGCACCTGTATTCATCACATTGCTGATCTGTGCCCATCACATTGCTGAAGTTGACTGAATTAAGACTGTGAAAAATGATCTTATACCTGATGGAAGTGAGGCCCCAGCCTAGCTTACAGGCAGACGGGTCCCTTTGCATGACACAGCAGCAGTTCTCTGATCACACTTGTCCCTCTAGAAACTGGCATAATGGTGAGATTTTCCTAGCTTCCAGTTCACCTGGGGAGAAATATTTAAAATGTGCCCTAAAGGTAAGTCTGTAATAATTCTCATAAAAGTATGTTATTTTTCCAATCAACTGAATACTTCCTTGATGATATCATTTTCTTTAATGCTAATGCTTCCTCCTGCTTTTAGTTGCAACCACAAAGTACTTACAATCCAGTACAAGCTAATTACGTGGATCATTGCCATAGGAGGTATTTGCTTCACCTCCCAGGAAATCATTATCTGTCATGATCCGCCATTTGCCCTGATGGCTTTGTTTATGTTATCATCCAGGTCTCAGAAAGTCCATATTATCTTTCCCTAGTGGCATCTAAAGATTGATTAGTAGTCGTCAGAAAAGACTATGTGGCAATTAGCACTCCAGTTGGTCAGTGACTTTAACACTTGCATTTGTCAGGAAGGATTTTCTAGACTTCCTGGATGACCTAAATAGCCATCTAGCTCTGGGGTCACTGGAGTATTCCCTGATGGTCTAGGAAGAGCTGAGAGGTCAGGTAGATCATATTGCTTCTGTTTGCAATTGGATGATAAAACGCGTTATTAGAAGAAAAAAACGCATTCACTATTCCCTAATACTACGTACAACTGGGGAGAGGTCTGTGCGATATCCAAGCTTGCCCGAGGGCTATTGATGTGAATTCTTGTCAAGGAAAGTCCGATTTAGTAGAAGCCAAGATCAAGATCTCTACCTAAAGTGGCTTGTCTTCATGTCTGTTGAGTAGGATGGATGGTTTGTTCCTGCTGTGCCTTTGGCAATGCTCTTCCTCCCCAAATAGCAAACAAGTGTAAGTATTTACAGATGTCTAGTATGCTTCATGCTAATGAAGTTGAAGTCCAGCCAAGGGTTCGCTGAATTTGAAGGAAAGCTTGTCATTGGCTTTACTGGGCTTCTGTTGTGTCCTTGGGACTTCAACTGTCACAAACGTGCAAAAATTTGTATTATGCATGCGCTTGCTTCCGCTGACCTTGCAAGAGCAGGACCTGCTAACAGAGCTGATTAAACAGTAAAAAAGTATTTAGCAGCTGTCTTTGCAGATAAAAAAGTTTTTCAGATTAGTGTGAATAATGGAAAAAAAATTACTAGCTCTAGCCAAGTATTCAAGCACCTGCTAAGTACTTGCGTATTCCTCATAAATCTGCATGTTGCATTAATTTTACCACAAAAAACTACATATGAAAGTTGATAGTGGACGCTGCGTTACTCGTTATTACTCACGGCATGTCATGTCCAAGTCAGACTTTCAGTTGCCAAGGAAGAAGACACAATGAATTGAGACCAATAATATATTCACAGTAGAGAACAATGCAGTAATAACTGGGCCCATAAATTACCTCTGCTCGAACCAGGTAGCCCAGCAACAAGCATCATCCATCAGTCAAAAATTAAACCAGTCAAAAATGAAATTAGCCAAAAGTTTTCATAAATATGTTATGTTTTCTTACCTAGAAAGGGCCTACACTGAAAAACAAGACTATCTGGAGCTAGCTAATTCTAAGTATCTCTGTAGCCTCTTTCTTTTCCCTTTATATCTTTATATATCTGGCATGAGTCCATTTTGTAGAATACAAAGGATTTTTTTTTCCAACAAAGCTTCATCCTTTCATGGCAGCTGAGCCTCAGAAGTGCCCTTTGCCTTCAAAATAATTTGTCAGATAAAGGCGCTCTTGCCTTTAGTGTAGTAACTTCTCAGCGTTGCTGATCTGGCTGAAAGCAAGATTAAATGGAAACGCAGTATAACAATATGTGGCGTTATGCTATCAGTCTGTGGAGCTTTTTAAAGTTGTAAAGATTAATATTTAACTTTCAGCTAACTTTTAAGGTAAATATATAAATTAAACTCACTTCTAATATCTGATGTGCCTTATACTTGATGTAGCCTTAATTAGGCCAAAGTCTTCCACACTGCTGAGATGCCTATTAAGCAGGCTCCCAGGGCAGGCTTCGGCTTCTACGCCCGATACACCAGCTTTATAGCTACGAGCATTCCTCTGGCTTCACACAAGTTACACAAGGGAAGAATAAGACAAAGACACCATTACTGGGTCCAACTGTATTTTGGACTATGAATGCTAGAAGCGTTGCTTACCAGGAAATGGACTTCATCTTTACTAGCACAGCAAGAGCTACACACAGGGGCTAGGATGACGGGCAGCATAAGTGAGGAGCAATCTCTCTTTTTTGGATGAAGACAAGAGTAACAGCAGGGAGCTTCTGCTGTGCCCTGTTTCTTGTACCTGCGGGAAACTGCAGGAGACTGATTCTTGCAGTGAGCACCTGTGGACCAGCTTGTGCCACCATTAGCACCAGATCACTTTCTCCCTTGTTACTCACCGACAGAGAAGGCAAAAATATGAAATGCCCTATGATAAAGTATTTTATAATTGTTCCAGAGGGATTTCTCTCTCCACTTGTTCAATGATATAGTACAAATTAAATGTCCTATTGATATTTCTGTTCAGGAAGAAGCTTGATGGTCCTCTATATTTAAGCCTGATTTCCTTTAAGCATTTTATCTGTCCAGCTAGCCAGCACTTTCATACCATCTAACCACTGTAGTCACATGGAATGGCCTGGTCAACTGGCTGCAGAGGGGACAGTTGACCAGGCTAATCATTAAATAAATTACTTTGGTACCTCACCACTATTTTCCCAGTAAATTCCATTCCCCAGTACACGCACAGCTGCCAAAGCTGGAGACCAAAGTGGTTGCACCACTGCCACCAAAACTCTGCCCGAACTGCAGAAGACCTGTACAGGATCCCAGTGCTGTCTCCGAGCACCCCCCTGTGACGAGCTGTTACAGAGGGGAACCTAAGGCCTGGAACAGAGTCTTGATCAGGTTCATACATGAAGGCTGAAAATCAGGGATCTGGTCCACATTTTTCAAAGATGATGCAACTTTCCCTCCAATCTATCCTTGAGCTAAATTAGGATCTATGCATATAAAACTTCTGTAACTTCAGAGGTAACTTCTATATGTCATTTGTGTGCCCACAACTATACATATTATTAAAATTCCTGATACTGATATTAAACATTAATGAATTTATCTCACAACATTCAACAGCCTACACCATTATGGTCATCCTGTGAGGCTTAAGCTGTACCATATACATATGTACAATTTACCTTCACTTTTAACAGATAAGTATACCCATCAGCATGGTGGCAATGTTTTGCAAGCACTCTATAAGCAGTCACTATTCCCATAAACGTTCTATTTACTTTCCTGAACATATTTGAAAATTACATCCTGAATGCAATTCCAATGCTACACACGTGCTCTGGGAAAAACAATTATGCCTTTGTAGGAAAATGTGAATTTCAGGATTCCAAAGCAAAAATCCTGAGAGAGAATGAAAAGCATCTCCAGGATGCCTTCCCCTAAGTTTGACACACATTGCAGGAAGTTCTTATTTCAAAAGCCTCAAGAGACACTGCATTTATCATATCAGAGTGATAATACTTCAAGAAGACATTGTGAGTAAAGCAGCTTAAACAGCTCAATGCTACAGCTGTAACTTAAGCTGTTCTCATTTATTACTACCATTGTGACTGATAGAGTTTGCACTCTCCGTAGCATTTCTTATTCATAATAGTGTAATTGTTAACTAAGACTTTGATTCAACTATTTTTATAAAACATGCATAAAAGATGCAAAGTGGCAAATTGGAGGTAATTACAATTAATTGCACCAGCAAGTACTAAAGCACCTGTAGCCTAAGAAAATCATCATCTTGCAGCAACACACTTATGATTTTCTGAAACAAAACAGGTAAAAATAGATTTAAATCAGATTGTATGAATGGATCAATAGACTAAAGGAAATTCCAAGAATTACAGGGCAACAGTGCCATCTCGAGGTCAGTAGAGAATTAAAGGAAGAAGAAAGCTGCAGGTAATGCTCTGAAGGTATTTTACTTTTAAATGCAGAAATTATTTGTTCCATCTACATGTTCCAAGAAAAAAAGAAAAAAAATACTGTCAAGTCATTTTCTTAGTTTGGTCTCGTTAAAAGTAAAGCATTTGCAGACACCAGCCATTTCACAACACAGTCTTTCCTGAATCATTAATTACTAATTTATTTTCTCGGTTGCTTGGTTTCTTCCTTTCACTAATTGGTACCTGCATTTTGCAGACGGCAAAGCATACAACAAAATTCTTGCATCCTACGTATTTTTTTCAGATTAGACTAACACTACTACATATTCTACCCTTTGCTAGTTTATGGATTATACAATAAAGATCCACATGAAGGACTGCATTGCAGATCTTCTGGTTGAGGCACAGAACAGAAAAATCTGAATATACAAAGATGGTGAGAAAGCAGAGATTCACCCTCCAAATATGTGTGAGAATCTTAAACAGTATGAAAGAATGCAGCAGGAAAGCTGCACTGATCCATATGGCACAGCTGCTTTGGCTGTGCATACCTGCCAGACACTTCCAACCGCACCTAGCGCAGAATACTGGTAGTTTTAGACTAGCAAACCAAATGGTCATATTCTAATTCTTTTAAGCAAAGGCTGTGGTGAAAACAGTAACTACTATGCAAGCAAATATGATAAGTCCTGCTGGGTGGTTAAGAATCTGCTAGAGCAGAACTGTTGTTTGGTGACACAAGTACTCGTCTATCAGCAAGTACACCAAACTAAATAGATGTTTCAAATAAGATTCTCTTTTTTTGAGAAAGAAACATCTAGAATACCTCTTTAGATAACATTTGACCGAACACTGGAACAGGCTGCCCAGAGAGGTTGTGGAGTCTCCTTCTCTGGAGACATTCAAAACCCGCCTGGACGCGTTCCTGTGTGATATGATCTAGGTAATCCTGCTCCGGCAGGGGGATTGGACTAGATGATCTTTCGAGGTCCCTTCCAATCCCTAACATTCTGTGATTCTGTGATTTATAGCCCAATAAGGAAACCAAAGCTTTGAAAATTAGCTGTTTTCTAAAAATGTATGTTTTATGGCATTTCAACCCAGACATATAAAATCTTTATATAAAATATGTCATACATTACAGTTCCAAAGGACTTTTTAAAATCAATGAGTCTGAGTTAGTTCATGAAACTTACACCACCTCAAGCGAGCAACTCCTACTCTGGCAGAGAATTGTGAGGGAAAGATGGAGATACCTCATAAGCTTAAAGAAAATAAGGATTTGCTAGTCAGAGTACAATTGCCCCTCCCCAAACACAGGTGCTAATACCCTGGCTGGTGTCCCGTCCAGGACAGCAGTCTCAGAGGATCAGTTTATAACACAGTTTCAAGGCAAATCAAAGAAGATGTTATTTCAGATGCAATGCCCAGAAGCAGCCCTTTCAGGAGCTTGATGGACAAGCCATTGAGCTGCCCAGGCAGAAAGGACTATAAACTCATCAGTTATGCTAAGCTGACCCATCCTGCTCATTAGACAAAGACAGTAAACTAAAAGTATCCTGTTTTGACAGGTCACCTAGTTAGTAGGAAGAGACAGCCTAAAATTTCTTTTTGCTCTTTTAATAGTTAAAAAACATTTACAAGTACAGACAAAAAGCAACTGTTTTTCCACATATACAAAATATCAATACTTCTTTTATCACGTACTGTACATTACATGCAGCATCATTTTGACCTAGATTGTGAATCTCTGCATGTTTTTCATCTGAAAAGTTTTTCACACCAGCATTTAAAAAATCTGTTTTACAATATTAATTCTTTATATTTTCAGAAAAGTAATGCATGGTAAACAGAAGGATGAGCAAAGTATTTTTTTCTTTAATAATACAATTCATTCAGCTTGTTTGATTTGGTATCAAAACTACCTGTTTTCATAACATAATCTCTTATGCCCTTTATCATGAACTACCTATTGTAGATTGTTTGTATAACCAGTGTTAAAATAAATTTTCAGTAGGTTCCAGCTTAAAAGTGAGAGGCACATTTAATCAATTCTAAAAAGTTAAATACTGTACACCTATGTTACATCTTCAGCGCATGCCCAAGATTTGTCTGCTCTTTAGTTGATAGTTTTTTTCCAGTTCAGACAGTGCTTGAGCCCGTAGATTTGCAGCATATAGACGTTTTTTGAGATCAGAGCATTTCTCTTTGGAAAGGGGATGGTTTTCCAAATTAAGAGGAGGCACAGCATTCCTTTCACTTCCATCAAACTGTACATTCTTCTTGGTTGTAGAAAAGGGGAGCAGGAGTGCATTATCTTAAGAAATAAAAAAAATAAGTACTAAATTATTGCATCTTTCAGCATTTATTGCTTAGCTTGTCTTTTAACCCTGTTACCCATTTTGCTAACTACCTATGGCTTTAAGTAATCTAATTAAATGTATTTCAGTTCACAGCAACAATTATTTTCCATTTTTGGAGGAAAAATTGAAAAGGCCTTCGAATTATTGTGGTAAAAGGATATATGCCATTGTAGTTCCTAGAGTGTACCTCCCAACACCTAAGGAAATATTAGTTGACATAAGGAGAAAAGACATGGAGTTTCTTCTGAAGGACAGGACAGTAACATAATCCAGTTCCAAAGGGAAATGGAGAATTAGGCTCTCAGCTACCGAAAATCCTTGTCTTTCCTTCATAGCAGGGGCAGACCCAACCTGTCCAGTGGTCTTTCTATATTACCCACATTGTTGCAACTCTATCCTTGTATTAAGTCAATGGGGTACAAACTAGGCTCCGATTTGATGAATAGAGTTTAGGTGCATTAACGATTAGCAAGGGAATTTCACTGCAGCCTCCAGGACAGGAATTTTCATAGTATAGCTATGCTTTAGCCGTATAGAACTGCCACAATCAAAAGGCAGTTAGTTTTGTTTTTAATGACTTAGTGTACAAAAACTACCATCAAAAGATGGTAAAGCAGCTGAGTTGTCTCTCATAAGAGCCAATGTCACAAGGCTCAACTCAGGAGAAAAAAAATAAATTAGACCTTACCAAAGGTCTACCTGTCCTAATTGTAACTCTGCTGAAGCCTTCATTTTCAATTCATTAGGCTAGAGCAAGGATGCAATAATCACAGAAAAGTTATAAGGATCAAACTGAAGGTGCTAGTGAATGTTTCAGCATTTTCTGGTTTCATATCAGTAAGCTATATCTGTTTTAACATTAAATCCTTCCCTAAGAATCAGAAGATGCCTTTAAAAATAGGGCAGTGTCTAGGACAATGTCCTAGAAACCAGTATTTTTGGTATTCCATGTTACTGTGAAGTGAACCACACAACTGACTTTGAGGTGAGATTAGGGATCTAAGGTGTGTGAGATGCAATCCGGTTATGAAAAAGACAGAGTAACTGAAGATAACGGAAGCAATCTTGATTACATATTGGAGAAACACTGAGTCCATTCATATCAGTACAGGGAGAATTTTAGAAACAGTATTACAAGAGTACTGTGGAATGAATTTGAAGAGTAGCAAACATGATGACGAATATTTAATCAAGTGATCTACAGATATTGCAAGATTTGGTCACTCTTGTAATAAGTATATTCACTTTTCTGCATTGTCTCTCTTGAGGTATTAACTACTCAAAGTGGTTTTACCCATCTTCAAAAATTAATATTCATGTTAAGATCAAAATGTCATGTAAACGGGTGGAAATGCAGAAGAGAACAGAAGCAAATGCTGAAGCTCATTTGCCTTCAGTCATCTAGTCGTAGAGGCAACATCAGAAAGCCAAAGGCAAGTTTATTCTTAATTTTATATTCTTTAAGGTATCAAAGTAAGACAAGATATTGACAGTTGGAATTCTCAAAATTGACAGGAATGTTAGAAATAACCACTAACTTCTGGTGGCATTTTACTTGTGTTCTTTCCTGCTGTGATAGGCACTTCTTGAAAAAAATACAACTTCAGTTTTATTTGTATTAGAGGCAGTGACGTGCTTATCTTGCTTTATCTGAGCAAAACTAAATGAATAGATCGTTGCTGCATGTTAAATGGTGTTCACATTTCTTTGTTCTAGAGTACTACTTAGGACCCAGCCATTTAATATTCCACCCATATTTCAAAATGCAGATACTTGAATCATATTTCCTAGTAGATGGGTGCAATGAACAGATGATACTACCTCTTATGATAGTAAAGACTGAACAATCAAGGCCAAAGTGAGGGTCAAATATTTATGGTGTAATAACTACTGTAAAACAGATTGGAGTACAGGTAGTCAGGAAGCATTTTCAAAGCTGTTTTTTCCTAGTGAGTTAAACTGGGATATGATAATAGGAGTTTATGTTCTTCAGAGCTGATACAATACAGCAATCGCAGCTGGGTCACTTGCAACAGATATTATTTCCCACCTTGAAGTTTTTGGAAGTTGAACTAAAGTTGAAGTGATGAGACATATGCAATTTTATTAAAATTAACTAAATCAAAGGTCTATAGAAAGACATCCATAAGTAAAATAAGCACAGCTCTGAGAAAGTTTGGGCTACAAGTCAGCACTTCCATTAGCTTACCACAATAACGTAATTTTCAAACCAGCACAAGACTGCAGTGCTGACAGTAGTCAGTCACACTCATGGCTGAGCATCATTCATTAGTCTTTTTGCAAAGCAAAAAATCAAGAGTCTATTCCCAACCATGCAGAGATAATTGGGGTTTGTATCGCTACAATGGGACTAGGTACAGCATGCTGAGCATCAGGGGCATTCTTCCGGTCATACCAGCCTACATTTATCAGTGCAAGTGGCTTCTTGTGTATTTTCATACCTGGACCATCTGCACAAGTTAATGTCCTCTGCTGTTTGTAGTTCCGCACCAAGTTTTCAGCTCTGTTTTGAAAAGAGAAGTTTAAGCTTTTTGTTGTAAAATTGTAGAGTTTCTAATACAGGCGCTTATAGGTTAGTAAGATACCTAGCAAGTTTGTCCTCTGCCAGTCTCTCTCGAACACAGAGTTCCCGTTCTCTCTCTGGAAGTAGAAATATGGTAGTATGTAGTGTTAAAATGCAAATGTTAGAATGATCGTGCATGATGGATTTTCTTGCAGAGAAAGACAGCAGTAACAGCCTGTCAGATGCACCCATATTTCTGCTTCTATGGCTCTAAACAAAGCAAGATAACTGCTGTGTAGATACACCTTTATCAATGCACCGATAAAGCACAGGCCAAGTACCCTGAAATGCCAGGCATGCTTCCCCCCAGCAACTCTGCCATATTGGCAACAATGAAGCTATAACAGCTTTCTATTCTGCACGTTAACTCATGGCACACATGACACTAGATCTAAATAAATATTTAGATACCAGCTACTGTAATTCAGCTATGAATAAACACTCTGTTTACAGCAACAGCAGCTGTTATTCAGGCTCAGAAAACAATATATATGGTTAAAATCTGTATTATAGAGCCTACTGCATATGCAAAGAGGTATTTTACATGGGCAGGAAATCCCAGCACCTGAGGACCAGCCATCTATACAGTTTCACAGGCAAGCTACCTGTAGGGTGCAGCTTCTATATAAGCAGTTGACAGTTTACTCAAGTATATTTTGCTCACCTTAGGTTACATATTAATATACCAATGTTAACTTACACAGAGTAGGTGAAAAGCAACCTACACTGCACAGTGCAGAACAATATATTTTTCTGTATACTTTCCTAATTGCCACTCATGTTTATTAGTCTTCCCAAACCAGACTTCTATGTCCAAACTGCCAATTATATCTTAGTAACTTAAAACAAGAACTAGTATAGATGAGTAAGCATTCTTGTTTTAGTCGACAGAATTCCAGTAGTGAATGCAGGAGTACGATAACCTAGTGCATTAAAATGAGGATTTTGAAAACTGTCAACCTTTCCTTTCTCTGCACTTATTCTTTTGAATCAGAATCCCATTGCTACCCCCTTCCCAAAGTGGAATATCATACGTTCCAAACGTTGCTCTCTCTCTTTAATGGCTTGTTCTCGCTTCTGTAACTGTTGTTCCTTCTGTTTCAGTTCATTTACTGCAGCATCTGAATGCTGCAGCTTTTCTGGCTCCCGTGATATCTGGCCTCTTTTATCAGAATTTTGTCTTTGTTGTTCTGTCACCCAGTCTGCTATCAAGGGATGCTGCAGAATATCTTCAACAGAAGGTCGGCAATAATCCTAAAGGAAAGACATTACCAACAGGTTCCATCTGTAACCAAGAAACATTAAGGCCAGGGATTCCCAAGCAGGTGGAACCCAGCTGAGGTGCTATACAGTGAAGGAAAAGTTGGAGAAAAATGGAGTTAGGAAGGGTAGTGCAACCAGATGACAAAAGCTGAGGGAGGAGGCTGTTACCAGCCTTCAGATCCAGCAGCTGCAAGTCTGGCTCTCCCAGGCATGCACTCCTTTCAGAGCCAGAATGGGGTGGTGAGCCTACAGAGGCAATTGTCAGTAGTTTCTGGAGCTAACACTCTGCATCTCTACCTGTCACTTGATTCCTGAAGGATCCATACCCGTTGGAGACTTGGGTTCGTATTACAGCCCTGTTGGCACATGCAGTATTCTCAATACCCCCATGCCAGCCACGGGGGGTGAGCTATACTTTAGCCATATAGAGCAAAATCCAAAATGAAGATAAAACAACCCCTTCCAGCTTCCAAACACACTAGAACCATTTTAACCTTTAAGTTATAAGACCTTGTTAAGCATGTTGTTAGGAAATTCTGTATAAGCCAGTACTGAGACAGCCTTTTTGCATCCTGCAAACCTTGTGTAACTCTTGAGCTGCTGCCTTTGCTTAATGGACTCAAAGCACAATTCCTCCCTCCTTCCCCTACAAATGATATTGCCAGCGACAAGGTGATAGCAACTACTACTACAGATCAGTTTGTTTCATAATTGAGAAGGAAAACTAGTATTTCAGTACTAGTTCAAATTATAGGTGGAAAAATTAGTAATCGATTCTTACCTTTACATTCAGCATCTCTTTGAGAAGTTCATTCAACTGGTCTGAGTAACGATACGGTATTCGTCTGAACTTCCCTTCCTTTATTTTTTCTGCCAACTCCTTTTGGTTGTAAGCTTTAAATGGAGGCCTGAAGAAGAACATTTTTCTTGGATTCTTTCACTAGTTTTACAGGACTTATTTTCATAAAAAAAAAAATATCAGACTAAGAAAAAAGCTGCAATCAAAGGTTTGTTTTGACTACTTAATGTCAAGACCAATACAGAAATAAAAATCTAGAACTAGTCTCCGAAACCTTTAAGCTTTCATCTATACAAAATTTAATCATAAATGCACTAACAGCTATGTTTCCACATCATTACCACACTAATATACTCACGAGAGAGCACATAATTCATACAGGAGACATCCTAGAGACCAGATGTCAGATTTTTCATTGTATGACATGTGGTTCATTTGTTCCTAAAGAAAGAGAACAATCTTAAGTTTATTAACTAAGACATTGTTCTACTATTGCAGGATAATCAGCTACTGTTCAAACCTGAATTAAACCATTACTGGGGTTACTTTTAAAATTCCGTCTTAATCAACCTCCACAAGTACTCTTACTAGCAGGATTTTAACAACTTTTGGAGTACTACACTGTAGAAGACTGAAGTGTTGCACCAGTCTTCACTTGATAGGACTCCATATTTCAGTCAACATTAACCTTTTCCACACCAAATGCACTGTATTAGGGAAATAACTCATTCTTGCTTATTTCCACTACAAATTAAAATCCTACCATCAAGAGGTAATTTAATAAGCTCTTTACCTTAACACTATGAAATATAAAAGTGCTCTAGCTTCCCCTGTTCCTTTTCAGAAACAAGATACTCCAACATAACTACCTTACATCTCTAATATTCCAAAAACATAGCAAAACTTATACAGTGAAGAACAACCTTAATTAGAAGGCAGTGATGGTGTGAGGAAGAAAGGAGATTAAAATAACTGCAAAATAACCTTGTCTCCAGAACATACACACTCTACAAAAAAAGTGACCTGCATTTAAGACTAGTAACTCTTCCTTAAAACCTCCCAAACATTCATGGACTCTGAGACCAACATTGCAGAAAAAAGATCTTGGAGGGACAAGAGGGAAGATGAGGGACAGAGGGAGCTCTTACTGGAGACATGTAATATGGAGTTCCAACCAATGTTTTGGCAAAGCTGGTGTCATGGTGCAATATTCTAGCCAGTCCAAAATCTCCAAGTTTCACATTCCGCTTGCTATCTAGAAAGACATTTGCTGGTTTTAGGTCACGATGCACAGTGACTCCACCATCACTCCGTCTGTGACATTCCTTCAAGGCCAATGTCAATTGAGTCAGGACTCGGAGGACAAAGCTTTCTTCCAAGTAATGCCTGAAAGATGAACCCATTGTTCAACAAAAGTATTCTCTGAGCATACATCAGTTTAAGTAGTTGCTGCCAGTCTTAGCTCTGTAACTTTTTAATACTACTGCTATAAAACATCACTGAACCAACCCCAGCACCTTTATAGAAAACTAACAACAGGCATCTACACATGCTGTTCTAAAAATGCAAGTTTAAAAATAATCACCCCAAATACGTTGGAAGACATCTAGACTTTTGTTGAGGAATCCCTGTAATACTCCCTCCCTCCCCCAAAGGGTCTAACAAATACATAGCATTTCCATTACTTATAACAGAAACATCAATTTAATGCTTTTGCGATGAGATTTGCCCCATTGATCACTTAAAACAGGGTATTTTCAGCTGTTTCTAAAACTGTTATGAGCAACATACAACAACAATAGAGCCAAGATAGGACTCATTTTTAATATAACCCTCCTGAAATGAAAATACTGATATGTTTGGGGGCAGCTGCAGTACCATTTTAGATTATTCTCACAAAGCAACACATGTGGTGTCATGTACTTATTTAACCCAAGAATGTGAAAACTGATATTATACTTAAGAAGTAGGCTGCTAAATCTAAGATTAGACCAAGGTGAAGTCTTATCAACTTGGTGTCTCCACAAGCTTTATATGCAGGCACAGAAAGTGGTTTTTAACATAGTGTTTGAAATCACTTTTCGCTTTCATGTATTTTGGTGTTGGTGTTCTAACAAAAAATAGGGTACAAGTGGTTTTACTGACAGGCGAAAGGAAGAACCCACAGATCAAGCTACCTATCCGCAAGAACTGTTTTACGTTTTCAACACCATATGTAGCGTTGCATCCAGAAAGCCTTCAACAGCTTTGACAGCTTCTGCCTCAGAAGAGAGCTCAGGGTTTTTTACTATTTGGACATAAACATCCAGTCAGGTGGTGCATTCATTAGCACAATTCCCACCAGTGTTGTAATTTTGTACAACCCTTTCACATTTCAGAAAAATTGTTTGGTCCAAAGGATGAGACCCAAAGCTGTTCAGAAGTTATTAAGAAGAGACATATTTCACGTTGAGCTTTTTTCTTTTGATTGCCCGAGACACTTCATGCTAGGTACTCCAAAATTGCCACAAACGGATTCCACGTGCCTTTCTTTCCTGCACCTTTCGATTAAGCCCGCCAGGTCACCCCCGTCACAGTACTCCATCACAATGTACAGGGTTGTGCTGCTTCTGTCGATGATCCGATCGTAGTACTGGACGATATTCGGGTGTCTCAGCTCGCGAAGCAAATTCACTTCCGACACAAGCATTTGTTTCTCTGCCTCTGTCATCGAGCCATAGCCGAGCTCCTTCCATACCAGGATCTAGGGAGAAAAAAGAAAAGCCCTTAGGGAGCCACTTACACACAAAGCCAGGGGCAAGAGGGGCTTTCAAAGCCCCTTCTCTTCTCTCGGAGAGGCGCCAGCACCCAGCTGAAACCCATTGCACCAGCACGCTGCGGGGGAGGCACGACTGACAGAGCCGCGCCTCAGTCCCCCCCACCGCAGCAGCCGCAGCAGCCGCCGCCGCCGCCGCCGCAGCAGCAGCAGCTGCTGCTGTTACCACCTCCGCCGCCTCACCTTGCCGTCGGCCTTGCGGCGCACCTTGCGGCACTTGCCGTAGGAGCCGGCGCCGATGGTGAACAGCACCTCGTAGTCGTCGAGGCGGCCGGGCATTGCGACGCAACCGCTGTAACCTTCCACCCGCCAAGACCGGCCGGGCACCCGCGCGGTTCAAACGCACCTCCCCTCTCTCCCATTGGCCGGGCTGCCCAGCCCCGCCCACGCGCCCCGCCTTTCCATTGGCTACGCCGCCGTAAACAGCCACTGCCAGATTACGGCCGTTACAATGACGTCAGGGAGTTATCGCGAGAGCTGGGCTGCGCCGCACCGCCTCCCGCCGCCTGATCGTCGCCGGCCGGGGGCTGCGGGGACACCCTGCGGGCGGGGTTGGCGGTGTCTCGCCGGGCTGCCACCCCGGCGGGCACGGCACGGCGGCGAGGGTACACCCCGGAGGCGGGCAGCCCTCTTCCCGGGGAGGCGACTTCCCAGAGCGAGGCGGGCAGCGGGTGTCCGTCTGTCCCCGCAGACCGGGTGAGGCAGGAGGCGGCCGCGCGGGGTTCCGCCAGCTCGGCGGCCGTTGCTTTCCTTTCGCCCTTTCCTTGCCTTCCTTTCCTTTGTTCTGAGGAGAACAAGCTCTGACATGACCAGCAAACGAACCCGCGGAGTTCTCCTCGTAACTGCAGTGGCGGGTAACAACGTTTTTTCCAGTAAAAATAACAATAAATCATCCCCTTCCCTGAAATACCTCTCATTGAACAGATACTGAGAGAAAATTGGAAGATCTTAACACAGATTTTTAATATTGAGAAGTGTTTAAAAAACCTCAAGCTATTTAAAATAATAGAAATTTGTTCTGTAAAGTTGTCCTTTAAAACCAATGAGGAAAATTCACAGAATCATAGAATGGTTTGGGTTGGAAGGGACCTTAAAGATCATCTACTTCCAACCCCCCTGCCACAGGCAGGGACACCTTCCACTAGACCAGGTTGCTCAGAGCCCCATCCAACCTGGCCTTAAACACGGCCAGGGAGGGGACAGCCACAACTTCTCTGGGCAACCTGTTCCAGTGTCTCACCACCCTCACAGTAAAGAATTTCTTCCTAATATCTAATCTAAATCTACCCTCTTTCAGTTTAAAACCGTTCCCCCTCGTCCTGTCACTACTTGCCCTTGTAAAAAGCCCCTCTCCAGCTTCCCTATAGGCCCCCTTCAGGTACTGGAAGGCTGCTATGAGGTCTCCCCGGAGCCTTCTCTTCTCCAGGCTGAACTCAGCCCCAACTCTCTCAGCCTCTCTTCATAGCAGAGGTGCTCCAGCCCTCTGATCATCTTCGTGGCCTTCCTCTGGACTCGTTCCAACATGTCCTTCTTATGTTGGGGGCCCCAGAGCTGAATGCAGTACTCCAGGTGGGGTGAAGGGGCAGAATCACCTCCCTCGACCTGCTGGCCACGCTTCTTTTGATGCAGCCCAGGATACGGTTGGCCTTCTGGGCTGCAAGCGTACATTGTTGGCTCATGTTTCCGGCCTCATAATTCTTCAAGAAATTATTCGTTAAAAACTCGGAAAGTCATGGCAGCTTTACTGTTACACCATACATGAACGCCTGGGTTATACCATACACAAACATGCTTTGAAAATAAACCTAATAACCTAATGGCTTAAAATGTAAATTTGAAAACAGGAATGCGTGGATCCATATCCAAAAGTTGAACTAGTACTTGTTATGGTTACATTAAATGACACTAAATAACACCACAATATACTAAATAACATTACAGAAATTTTAAGAAGTGTGTTATTTTCTAGCATCATTTAGGATCATTCTGGAGTGATACCAGAGTGCAGTTCTATGTTCAATTTAATCTCCCTCCATGTAGAAGTGGCTATGACTGAAACAAGACCTCCTAGTTCTTCCACAAAGATTTGTACCACGCTTGTATAATGCCTGAATTGGGTGCAAAAGGGAACAGCTGTGGTTGTTGACCTAGAAATTCAGCAATAGGACAGAGTAGTTGCTCATATTGCATCTCCACGTGGTCTCATTAATCATTTCTCCATTTTGTGTCAGGCTTTGAAAAAGGTTTGAGGGGGATAGGTGTCATGCTATTACTGAATATTTATGAAATATTCTTATATCAGTCTTTAGAAAAATCTAAGCCTTTACTTTCATCATCAGGAGTCATAAAAGCTCCTGTTATGCATTATAAAAATCCTATAGCTTTTTATCTGTAGATAATGTCTGTTCATTTCAGGAAAAAATGAGCAAATTAATTATAAAGTGTAAAGACGTTTTAGTTTTGTTAATGAGTAACAGGGTGTTTTAAATGGTTCATTTTCATCACTGATTTTAATTACCTTAAAAGAAAATCCTCACATACACCATTAGCATGGTAAATAAATTATGGCACTATGCAATAAAAATGACAAAAAGTACAGTACGTATTATTCAGGCTGAAAGCCTCATTTCTGGTTTCATATATCTCTGTTTCAAACTTCTGCATTTTCAAATTAGCAAAAGGTCATCACACATTCCCACTGTTATCAATGGCAGCCTTTTTATTTATATTTCAAAAGAAATAGAGTAGGTTTTCAATACTGTGTTTTGTCTAGGGACTATCTTGAAAGTTTCCTTAGAAATGTTGCTTTGAATTAGAGAAATGTCAAAATGTCATGCTCCAAAACCCAGTAGCACAGTTATTTTACTTCTGATTATACTTATTTTTTAAGAGCTGGGTAATTTCGAGAAAAATGCATTTCTAAAAGTGGTCATCAAAATCTTCAGTAGGCACTCCATTTTCTTTCTTTCTGATATTCACGCTGGCCATATAAAAGAACCCAGAGTCCAATGATTCCAAAAATACATATCAAATTTGAAATGGGGGCCCCTTTTGTCAGGTATTGTATTTTCAACTCTGATCTCTAGTTCAGGAGCAACGCTTAGATTTCTAGTCTTGAAAACACATGTGCTGACTTCAGGTCTTTGAGAGCTACCAAATAGTTTTCAATAACTATTTATAATATTGCTTCTAATATTTTATTCCACTTTTTTTTTTACATCAAATTTCACTAATCATTTCCCAAAACTTAGAACACACACACACAAAAAAAATAAGTATAATTCAAATTATACCTTTTCCCTTATTCTAGGGCCTAGTTATCTGACAAAATATTAAATGCTGAAGATGAATAATAATGTAGGTAATTTGATATTTCTCTTAGATATTTTCTGTTTTGCGCATGGAAATAAGTAAAAATAAATGGCTAACACTTTGCTGTGGGAGTCCAACCCATTATAATTATACAGATTAATAGCAAAAAAAGTATTGTAAAGTACTGTAGCAAATTAAATTATGTTTCTGGCAACTTTTTTTCTGAGCCAATCAGAGAAAATTGCATGGAAGTACAGGTTAAGAAACAGAAAAGAAGGTCGATAGGAAAAGTGCTGAAAACAAACACAAAAAGAGGACAAATAGTTAAAAATAAATGCACTTTATAAAAATAATTAGAAAAATATCTGAGAAATACCTTGTCTTTTCTCTTCAAAGAGGTGAAAGACATGTAAAAATCGTATTCCAGGATCTCAGAAATGTGCTGAAGTCTTCCAGCAAACGAGGAGGAATTGAGTATCTAATATTAGCAAGGTAAGAGATCTTAAGAATGCTTTTAAATAACAAGAGGAATTCTAAATATTGGAGTGACTGAGACATGAGTGTTTTATTTTAGTTCATTTTCACCACATAAGTAGTTTGGGTTTTTTAATATTCAGTTGCATTTATCCTTACATGTCTTTATGCACAATGGGTTTTTTTCCTCACCTTCTCTCATTTGGTCCGTGCACAGGAATTTTACATTTACCCAGGATTATTGTACACAGATGACACCATTTTTTTTTCTAATTTTCTAGTTGCTGACTTTGATGTCAAAATTCCTATCTAGGACTAACAAAAACATATAAAATGCTGGGATATTAGACAGAAGCACTGTCTAAAGAATACCAGAGGGTAAAATTTCCTAGTATTTTTCCTCTACTGGTTTGTGAGGGAAACAAAGAACATATTCATTGAAGAAATTCTGCACAACACAGCTGTGGACAGGACAGCAAAGGAACAAAATTTAGAAGCATTAATTATAGTGCTTAAGACCACGCTACTTTTCGGTTTTTGTAATGTTAGGATTCAAAGCCAAGTTAGACTCCAAAAGCAATGCTTCCAGCAGGCAAGCTTCAATAGGGGAGTTTGTTGCAGCAGCTGTACCTTTATGGTTTTGCATTACAAACCATTAAAATGAGGAAAATATAAAGCCACATGAAATAAATTCAGCAGCAGGTTAAGTTTTTACATGAAGTACTGAAAAAACAAAAAGCTAACAGCATGGAAATTAATGAGGAGGAGACTGAGGAGAGTAGAAAACATGTTTTTGCATTCAGAGAGAGCAGCATATGAATTCTAGCTCCAGATTTGCTTTATCCATTCCTTATATTCTGTTAAGGAATATTTAAATACAATATATGGCGAATATTTTTAAAGTTTACAATTACTTAACTCTGTTTCATGAAATGAAACTAACAGCCCTATCTATTACATATATCTTCATATATATATACTAATTTTCAAAATAGTATTCATTTACCTTAAGAGCAGAAAGTGCTTGAATTGATCTTTAAGACCACTATTTAAACTGTTTAAGAGATAGATTGTTTGAGGTGCATAGAACTTCAAAAGTGAAATTCCTGAGTAACCTTAAATCCCAAATTCATCAAAATCTGAAGAATTGGAATTGTCTCTAAGCAAGAACTGTAGTATGGCAATCTGTGATTTCTGTTCTGGGCTCGCTTACTAACGCATTCCTAGGAAAGTAGACAAGTTCAGGGTTTGTGCCTCAATTTCTTCTCTTTTGAAAGGAAAGTAGTATACTTAGCTTCCAGATTAAAGTTTGTAGGCGGTACCTCTCAAAATATTTGACAAAAAATGCTTTAAGTGCTACAATAAGTAAAGATTTTGCTGACTTGAGCTGCCTGATTTTTTAAAAATCAAAAATTTTAGGGTTTCTTATTGTGGAACAGTTAGTCTCAAATGTTTTTCCATGAATTTATTTGTACTGACAGTCCCTTCAGATATACTGGGAGAAATGTGTTCTAGTACAGCCATCACCAGATCTACATGCACCATTATTGTCACAGATATTTTCATTACCAGGCCAGTCATTATTTCTTTAACCCCCCTTGTCTATAGACCCATGCTATCCATCAGAATAGTAGATTTTCCTCTGCCTTGTTTCTCCTGTAGGAGAAAAATGCACAGAAATCACATTAAAGTGAAATCAATAATAATGATTGCAAAATCTCTTTCACATTCTCTCCCAGGACATTGCACTGCAAAATGTCAGGCAGTTCAGGCTTCCCTGAATCCAGTACCTTTCTGTACCCTCAGAAGGTAGCAAGGCAGTAAGATAGCTTGCAGTTGCTGCCAAATATCTCCTGCCTTACAAGCCACCATGCCTGGAAAGACAGGCAGCAAAGCCTTCAAATGGAAAGCTTCAATACACTTCGGGGCACTCTTTAATGACACAACAGCTCTGCAAAGTGTTGATAACTCAGCTTTTAAGCTTGGAGGACAGCCAAGCCCTCTCCAGCTTCATTCACACCACTCTTCCTTTGGCTGAAGCATGCATTCACTGACCAAATTTTTAAAACCGACTGCCAGCAGAGACACAGTGCCACTCCTATTCCTATTCTGTTTAGACAAAGGCGGAGTTTAGTCCTCATCAGTCCTATATTTTGATTATTTAGTAGCAAATGGAGAAGAGAAAACTTTAGTTATCTATTACACTTAGAATACCTGCTTCAGGGGTTTTTTTGTAGCAGATACCAAAGGAATCGGTTTGCATACCATACTGATCTCAAATTACAACGCCTAGTCTTATTTGGGCACTGCCCATAATACACATTCAGATTTGTAATGTTAAAGGTTACAAGTGCATTAGATAGATGGGTTAGAGACAGTATTTTCCATGAAGCAAGATCCATAGTTATATGGATTAAACAGTTATAGCAGTGTTTTAACAGGTGGCACCTGTCACTGTTGTGACTCTTGACAGTACAAGTACACGGCATACTGTAGCCCCATGTAGAAACAGGCAGAAACCTCATAACAATCCTTTGCTTTGAGGAGATGAATAAACTCCTGTGCCAAAGATATCAGTTATGTCTGATGTAATTGACTGTTAAGGAAAAAAGGCCATGTGGTTGGAGCAGAGGATGGGGAGACAGAAATTTTTGGCAGAAGACAAATATTCTGGTACCATATGGTACAGAACTCCCTGGTGTCCCTAAACTCAAACTACAAGAAACTGGCTGCCTGATTTTCAACAGGAAAGATCTGAATTTTGGAGCAACTGTAACACCATTGCCTTAGTGAGGATCCTGGTATGTGGGTTTCCCAATGATGATACCAAAAAAGATTTCAAAAACAAGAACAATTCAAATGCAACCATCTGGAGTGGCATTTTCCACTGCAAAGGTTTAAAAGCCAGTGTTTACTTTGCATAGAACTGATTTTTTTGTCTGTTTCCCTATGGAAATGGAACTTAACTGATCATATCACCTATATATTTCTATCAGGCGCTATATTCCTTCCCCTCCTACAAGTTCCAAGAAAATAACTTAGCAGGAAGGGAAGAAACATCCTAAAGTGCTCAACTATATTATTAGACCAGAGAACCCACATGGATGATGATGATGATGATGATGAATGGGTTCACTGCTGGGAAAACCTTTGACTAATGTATGCTCTTGAGGCACCAGAGAATCTAACTATGAGATACAAATCCACAGGAAAACAAACTTCATTAGCTCCACTGCTTACTGAACTACATGTTTTTTTTAATCCATCATGTATTATTCTGAAACCAAACTGAAATCCAGTCCTACTTATATTACAGTAACGTGATTATAGTGAGTAAGTGCTTTCACGGGGAGAAAACGCCTGGTACTTACAAGCTCTTTAGATTAATGGAGAAAGGCATAACGTGAACTGATTTTTGGAAGACGAAATCAGACAAATTAGAGGAAAAGGCACAGATTTTTAGCTGAGAGAGCAAGTAACCTTAGGAGCAGAGTGGAGATTCTCTGATTTTTTATGTTTATAAATCAGGTCAGTGTTTCTTTTTGAAAGATAAACTTTAACCATATACAGATTATTAAGCTCTATCCATAATAGCAGGGTGAAATCTTCTAGTCAGGAAGTTAGAGCAGATGAGAGCATGTTTCTTTCTGGCTTAAACTTTATGAGCAAGCAAGAGGCTGGTAGAGGAGGCCCACTGTCATCAGTGAAAATAACAGAAGGGAAATGACATGTCTGAATATAACTCTCTAACAAACTCACTGCCTTAGCATATCCTTCGGGTAAGGCAGGGCCCAGCTATTTTAGATGCCTGCAGAACATTTGGTACCTGACAGATACAGTTTAACAAATTTTGCTTTCATGCTCAGATATGTTTGAATATTTTCAGCTGTCCTCATTTGAAACAATCAACAAATATAGTGGCCAGACGTAAGTCTTTAAGGAGCAAGGTGGCCACCTTACTTTTTTCCTCACAATTTTTAAGCCTTATTACTGTAGGAGGTTTCCAGGAAAAGACTTAATGACATTAATATGACCTTTTGCCTAGGGAGCACCAAGTTCGGAGTGGAACTCATTATGGAAAAGACAGACATAATACATTCAGGTTAATTGGCAAATACAGGAAGCGAGCTATTGCAGGACTGATACAGTCAATGAGGTTATGAAATCTTGTCCTATTCTTCAGATTTTGTTCATATAGAAATATCTTGAGAAGGAGCACTTCAAAAGTATATATATTCCTTGTGCAACCAAAAATTTGGTTGCCTTTAGTGGGAGTCAGTTGGGCTGTTTCTTAAAACCAGCGCAGCCCTTTAATGTAGGATTCTCCAATGCTCACACTGTAGTTGACTTTTCTGTACTTCACCCATGATCCTGAATGCCATCCTGTAGCAACAGCCTGGTTTATCCTCTCAGAGCCCACACTGATGTGTTGCCTAGACATACATTAAGCTCACTGCAGAGAAGAGGTGTGAGGCTAGGACTGGGAAATCAGGCTCAGAATGCTGTCATTCTTCTGTGAGCAAGCTAAGGACACCTATGATCATAGGTGGGAGAACTTTTGCGGTTTCTATATAGCTATAGGCATCAAGCAGGCTCAGCACTAAGGTCATAGCAATGTGACCCATGCTACCCACCACAACTTGCCAAACAGTGAGATTTAGCTGCTGGTGGCAGGCATCGGAAGTTCAAGGTTAATCTTTCAAGTGGAAGAAAAGAAAGAGGTCATAGTTTTCCAGGTCAATGAAGATGTTCCTGTCATGTTCAGAGGAGAGTTATCTTGGCTGCCTAGATATCTTCTGGTGGGTGGCAGTCCCTAGGCTGCTGAAAGGCCCAAATGCCTTAAAAACCTCTGCTGACAGAGCAACAGTACCCCTTTCATTCTTTAAGGATGCCTTTGTGTTCAGAAACCTCTTGTCCTTTGAATCTGACGGTCACCTTGTCAACCTGCTGCTGCACTTATGGGGAAGGCCATAGTCTCGGATATGTCAAGGTCCAAGAGAAGGTCTTCCCAACTGCTGGTAATCAAGCCCTGGGTTCTCATGTTGAAGTTATACGGACTTATTTTTTTTTTACGCGTATCCAAGACTGAAACCATGCTCATCTTTCATGACAACTGTCTAATCATGCATCCAATAATTTGGGGTAGTCTGGCTGGTTAGCATGTCCAGGTGGTACATAGCCTGCCTCCTGCTGTCCACATGCATTGCAGCAGTAAATGGGAGGGTTGTGTGGCTACGCTTTTCTATATGGTAGCATAGCAAAGAGGCGCAATCTGCAGGCTCAGATCGTGGTTGAGTATCACTCTTCCCGGAGGATTCTGGGTAGCTGCAGGCTCCTGAGTGAGCCTCTGCCATGCGTCTCACAATGCCTTCGGTACCACTCTCAGCTGCTGAGCATGTCCTGGCCATGTCAGCTGCTTGCAATCCCAGACTGACTGGACCTGGACCCAGGAGCACTCCTGGGTATGAACAGTCACTAGCTGATGGATTTGGCCTCATGATGCTTGCCAAGGCTTTTCATAAAGGACCCTTAAGACCTAAGTGCTATGTCAAACAGCCTCCACAGTAAGCCTCTTCTGCACTTCACGGAGATGTATGACGTACTCTGTCAACTGTCAACTTCATAGGAGCTATGGCGATTACTTGTTACAACCTGAGCTCTTTCCTACAAGACACTACACGTACCACGTTACAACAGAAGGTAATTCTGTAATTGTTCACAGCAGCACACAGCAAATAGCTTGTGCAAGACACTTAAGAGATTTTTATTTCCAGGGTCACATTTTCTGAAAGCTACTGCACAGAACAGGTTTAAATTGTCTTTAAAAAAAAAAAAGGAGAGAAAGATGTCCCTGTCTTTTGGGGAATTTATTCCCATTTACAAAAATCTCAGTGCTGGAAAAGTTTCTGAAGCATTTCTTTCATCAGGATTATTTTGTGGCCTGTCAGAGTCTCTTTAAATGCTGGCGGTAATTCTTCTTTGCCCTTGCTGTCTGTCACCTCCAAAATAGTCATCAACAACCACAGCTACCTATCAGCTGTTACAGAAGCATCTGTGCAGCCTTTGATCATGTTTTTTTTCTCCCAGATTGCTATCATCCTTCTAGAAACTGAGAATGGGACAAAATGTTGCAGTGATGTTACGCAGCAGGGCGATATATTGTTAGTGGCTACAGTATAAAAGAAACAGTTTGGAGTAGTGGCTGCTAACGCCTCAGGTAGTCCACAGTCCCCAAGGCTGCAAAATTAAGATTATAGCTACAAATGAACACTTAAGGCCATTGAGACTTTCTGTTTCTGAATGTGAAATTTGATTTTTACAATACCTCATTCAGCTTTGGAGGGGCTGAAGCTCGGAATCTGAGGCTATTTGTTTCCATTTTGGTGATTTCAGTGTCATCTCAAGCTTAGCCTGAAGCCTGGAAATCTGTAATAAAAATCCAAATTGGAACGTAGTTTTGTGGATCACACTGTTCTGTAATTGCCCTTTCTTTTTCTTCTTGAAAACAAAACGAAAACTTTACTTGTACCTGTGTTCTTGATTACAACTTGTTTCAAAGAACCTGATTACTTCTGTTTATCTTTCTGTTAGAAGCTTATCTCATCATTAAAAAGGATGAAGAGACATAACAGGCTCTGAGGATCCAAATTCAAGAGCAGGCACACAGGCTACTGATGATTTAAATCAGAAAAATAGGGGAATTTTGTAGAAAAATAGGTGCCGAGTTTCAGTGAGAAAAGAAGCAGCTCTGATGTAGGTTTGCAATGTTAGCTAAAAATAGCATAACATTTTTGTGGTCAAATGCATATTGAGTTAATTAGATCATTTGATTCATAGAATATTAGTTTGAATAAATACAGGGCTCTGGAGCGCTCCAGAGCTCATTCCCTTGTCCTCAGGGAAGTACCCACATGGTGTAATCCCAGAGAAGACAGCAGCTTTGCCTGAGTCCCTGGGGCACAGAGCTCATCCCTTACCACAGATGAAGTCCCTTACTGGCTGCTGTCCTGAGAATCTGCTAATTCAATTTCTCAGCATCTTCCAACTTGTTCTCTCTGATCTCCTGCGTCCTCAGAGTTCAGGCAGTTAATGTGTTCTCCACTAGAGGTGATTATTATATTAATTAGTCATGCTCCAAAGCTTTTTATGGAATAGACTGAAGCATTTAACAGCCAAAAGTTACAATGCCACCTCCTAGAATTATGTAAAAGTGACCCCACAAATCGAATCTTCCTTGGAGTTGCTCACCGTAGGAAACGTGATTCTTCCTGTGACCACAGGGAGCTATGCAGAGACCATTATGAGCCCAGGGAAGAAAGCAAGGGAGAGGGCAAAATCCGCAGAGTCTCTGAACTCCCTGCCAGGAGTTACAGGGGTTGCTCTATCCTTGAGGTGACCATACTGGTTGCGTCTGGGCTTCCATTACCTGTTTTCTCACCAGCTCCTGCTGAGCATCTTGCATTGTTTTTACCCAGGCATATAGAATGCACACGTAACGAACTACTTGTACCTACTTGCACACAAACAGAGTAATTAGTGCAGACTGTCATCATAATTTCTAAGTTCCTTTTTGACTGCAATTTTAAGGTCACTTTCAAGATGGAGGACAACAATTAATCTGTGGAGCCTTAAGCAACAATAGCAGTTGCTTGACCCCAAAGAATAATCCAGGTTTTGTGTAATCACCCCAAGTATATGACTCTTAAACATTTAATTCTCTCAGTGCAGTAAAGCAGTAGCATGCTAGACCAGAAGGCCTAACCATTATCTCACACTCCATACATCTAAGGTAGTCCTGGTATTAACCTACAGGTCTGGTAGCGCTCAGCTTCATAGTGCTTTCTAGACAAGACTATCCCATTAAACTCATTCAGCACCATTAGCTTCTCTCTCAAGACTTCTAACTGGCTCTTAAGAGTCACAACTTGCACTGCACTTTACTGTTTTCTCCTTCAATATCTTTCCACCAAATTTCAATTTAGTAAGCTGGAGGATCCCAGAAAAGCTCATGTAGATCTTCAAATGAAGGAAGAAAAACTTAAATGAACCAGCAAGTTGACAGAGAGGCATCCAGGGAAAAACTGATTAAGGTCCACAGAGGGAATCAATTTCCCTTGTTTTCTCTTCAGCATATGATCATCTTCCCCTTTCTGTAGACATGATATGTGCACTACAAAGGTAGAAACAAACCTCTTTGTGGATTTTAATTCTAGCTAGGCATCTAAATAGATGTTCTTTTGCTTATTGAGATACTTAACACTCATTGTCATGCAATCTCATTTACCAGAGTGCCTAAACACATGCCTAGGCTTTGTGTAAGAGTTTAAATATTGAGGTACGTAGTTTGGACTAGAAGGTCTGCTGCACTGATTCTCACTGTGCTGGATTAGAGGAGGAGTGGTGATAGCACCATGGACTTGGACTGCCTAGTGTCCCATGACAAGTTAATTGTTGATCCAGAAACTGAGCCTGCTAATGCTGAATTTCAGTCTCTTGTCCCATCTACTGCTCATTTCTGCTCTCAAATGAAAGCATAGCTGCTTGAAGGTGCAGATTTGATTTGTAAAACTTATGTCTCAGTCCAAATGTAGCCTCAACTCCAAATGTCCCCAGCTTTGTCTGAAAGCTGATACTTCCTAAATAAAAAGCTCCATTTCTCTGTTCTATACATGTAGTGGAGATAAAGTGTATAGAGCAAGGACTGTTCCTCAGAGGACTTTAAAAACACTGTGTGACCAAATGATAGTCAACATTTCCTTTGCCACTCTGCCAGGCTCCTCAGAGGGCTGAACTGCTCTCATTTCTGCCATGGAAGCAAAGCCACCATTTCACTTCCCTCAAGCTAAACAATGTATGATGGGCAACAATTCAGAATTAATTTGACAGTAATGGAGATGACAACTATTACTGTGAGGTATTTCTGCTATGAACATAGTCATCCTGTCCTCGTTTCAACCCCCACCCACAGGTTTTGATGTTACAAGGAATCTCTGAACAGCAGACAACCCCAGATACAATGCATACGCACATACACTGCTGTCTAGGCAGAACAGCAACTTTGGACTTGACGGCCTCTGTGGGTACAAGAGCCCTAAAGTCCCACAAAACTGCAGCTCTAGCTTGGAGATGATAGAAAACAATCAGCATGGAGGCCACAAAGTGCATGACACACACAGGTCCACGGGAAGTGGCAATTCCTTCTAAACAGGAGACAGGCATAGAATCATTGGCTAATTTTGCTTGGAATGGATTTTTGGAGATCATATGGTCCACCTTGCTCAAATCATAGGATATCTAAGGCTGTTTCCATCAGGAAACAGGAAAACTTTTGCTTTTCTTTCTGGCTCTTTTTCCACTAACAATGCCCAAAACAAACTGGTGGTGAAAGGATGCGTTCTGTGTACACACTAGGAAAAACAGTACAGGTTAGATGATTTAAAATATGCACAATTCCTTTTTTCTAACACTGGTATCAATGCAGAATGAATAGCATTGAGGCCAATATAATCATAAAAACAGACATTACTGGCTACAGTCCCTACACAGTATCAGAGTCGATCCTCTCCCTGTCTACGATGATTTGATGTATTAATACACATGCAGTAATTTAGGTCTTGCAACCCTGAAAATGAGGGCAAAGTCCTGAAATAATGAATGGCCTAGGGTGAAGAAAACTGATTTGCAGTCTCTTTATACCCCACTCAAAACAGCCTCACTTCACTTTGTCTTCTCCTTTCTAAAAAGAAATGTGATTTCAACCTACTTTGTGTGAGCTAGGCTTCTGCCATGCCAGGTACTGCTGCCCAGCAGAGAGATGTATTCCACCTACTCTTCTACAAATAGCCACAGAAAGCATTGCACAGAGCTGCTCTAGGCTTACTGCCAGTTTCTCAGATATGACCTCTCCTTGATCCCAACCTGCTGCACGTAAGGACTTTGCAAACTTCCTGTGGAGAGCCAAGCTAAAGGCTGATGCTGGAGCTGGCCACTGAAGAAACCCAAACGTGGCAAAAATGCCAAGATGTGTGAGGACAGGCTTTACAAGCATGGGAGAGGCAGGTAAGAGGTTTGGGGAGAATAGGACTCAGCCCGATCTGCTCCTAACTCATTGCCCTCATAGCCTCCTGTTAGCTCAGAAAACTTTTTAGGGCTATTAATATTTATACAAAAACATGGAGAGGTTCCTGTCCAGCTGATGAAAGAAATTCCCTTAACTTTTAAAATCTTAACAGCTGAGTTTGTAAAATCGAACTTAATGCTGTACTAAGGTATTAACACAAAGTCTCAGCTCTGTTCAAGTCAAGAGGTGCCTCATCGCTGACTTCATTCTGAATAGCTAGTGTAGGCTTATTTTAGTAAGTAGCCCTGTATGACAGTGACTATAATAAAAAGACATCCTCTCTAAAAATCAGTTTAAGTATGATACTTGAAAAGCTTCAGGAAACAAGATGATTTCAGGGGGCTTCTGTAAACATTTAACTTCTACAAGAATAACAGAATCGCCTACTTGGTCTAACAAGCAACATATTTGCTATTTCCAGGTAGCAATTATTTCAGTAGACTACAACCAAAATACAGTCATCTCGCTCCAGTTTTGAGTAAGTCCTTCCTTTCCTTTAAACAAGGTCAACAGGAACATCGGTTATCCACATGCTGCTGTTAAAAATGGTGAGGCTTGTTTTTCCTGTAACCCTGCCTGTTGGTTTTCCTGTGCAGCCACAGGCAAGTCAGGCACAGTGGCTGTGTGTCACTTCTGTTTCTCGGGAACGAAATGAACTCTGCTGCCAGCTTCACAGGAGACAGGTAGTGATCAAGATTTTGATCTTTTGATCGGTTGCCACATAGAAGAGCAAGATGCTTTCATTATTAATATGCTCATACATTTATCCTGTAGTAATTTATTGCACAAGCCAAGAATTATTCCTCAAAGAACTGTAGAAGATAAATCCTCTCAAGCTGTTCTATGAGCAACAGAGCCAACTAATACTGGATTCCTACAGATTTGAGTTCTTTGTCTCCTAAACTCTGCTGCCCACCCCGTAATAGTAGCTCTGCTGCATGTTCCCCTGAAATGCCCACTGGGCACAGAGAGCACACGTGGCAGTTGCTGTGCAGCCATCCACAGACTGGCCAGCTGACCAGGTTATGTGAAATGCCTCTATTCTGCCTACTTTTTTCTCATGGGCGTCAGTAAGCTGGGGAGTCTGCCCTCCATGCAGCTATCAATTTTTCAGTAAAATAAAAACTTCTTAGGATAGTATTTGAGACTTCTACGTGATTTAAATGCAGCTGAGTATGGCCAATAGGCCTGAAAGCTATGGGGCGGGGTAACAACAGATGGATCAACCTCAAAAATCATCTCTCCTTAGGAAACTGGGGATGTTTCTCCCATCCCTGATATGTGGGATGGAAATGCAACATGAAGACTCCCAGACAACCTTCTGTTTTATGGCAATAAATGTAATACAATACTCTAAAGACATTTTCATGTTTTAAAGATATTTTCCCTATGTTGTCATGACAGGGCTCAATCCTTTTTCATGTCCTAGATAAGCATTTAATAGTCTCATATCTTCATATAACCATTCTAGGTTTTAAAACCTTTTGGCTTTGGGATAATTATGATGGAGTGGATGGAGAACATAATTTTGTTTATAAATTTCATAATGAAAAATGTCACATATGGATAAACTACATTTCTAATGCCTTGAAAATATAAAGTATTCAGCCTAATTTTAGAGCTGTCCTTTGTTACAATTTAATCTAGGTTTTTTGGTCTTAAAATCAGTTTTCTGTTAAGCGACAGGCTGATGAAAAAATTGTAGGTAAAAGTACAAGCAGCAGCCTGTTCTTTGGCCTGGCTAACTGCAGACAGTCCAAACAATTATTTTAATGCATCATACTGTTTGGGGGAATTATAGTGTTGTGCATTTGTGCTTACAATGTTAGAATTGCCAGGAAGGTCACAGGTAAGTTCGGGGTTTTTGTGAGTGTGCTTTTACCTGAGCTAACAGGGAGACCCAGGAAGGCCTACAGCTGCATGTACGCCAAAAAGGAGAAGCGTTACTGTGAAAGTGCCATAGCAGTAAAGATGTGAGTTATCTCCATTAATGTCAGTCAGCGTACAAATGCCGTTTATGGCGGTTAAGTGGTAGGTTAGTGGGTCCAATTGGATGTGACCAATAACTCACCTCAGAAACACAGGAGCAAGGGTACAATTTAAATGAACGTTAGACCTTTGTCATAAACTGTTGTGGTTACAAACCACTATAATTTCTTATTTCTCCTACATCAATGTGTCTATTAGGAATTGCCTTTCAATCACTTCCTTACACGTTCAGCTTAGATGTACCCTGCAGCACACTTACTGGAAGCTTCATGCTTGCTTTGCTGCTCGTGTCAAAGAACCTAAAAAAGGATTCTTAACTTTCTATAGATTGTTGCAACTACACAGATATGACTCAAGCAAGATTGTAGGAAGAGACAGCGTCTTTTATTATTCAGTCTAGTAAAACACATTTCTTTTCCCAATAGGCCTTTCCTAATGTCTTTAATGGAAAAACATACCATATAGTTATTATGTGACTCCTAATTAATGAGAATTGACTCTGAATTCTTCTGCTTAAGGTATGCTGGCCTGCACTGCTCTAAACCAACTAATTCAGTAACTTCAGTAACAGCGTGACCATTTGCTCTGTGCTTCTCAGTGGTACAGATCACTGAATTCTGCACAGTCCCTGTGAAACCAATCAATCCTGTTGCCTGTTGGCTCACAAAGACAGCTTAGTCAGCTCCATGACAGGTTTCATTTTTTAAATGAAAAATTCAGATGAAGATTGCTGCTTTAGCTGTCTGTGATTCAACTACTTGTAAAAATTAGCAATGTCCTCTAATATTCATTAACTGAATAGTACTGGTGTACTGAAGTGATAATCAAAGTAAGATAACTTGTAAGTTTGAGTGATAGTAAGGTATCAGTGTCTAGAAGATCTGAGTACACAGTTTGTGGCTGTATGGGATGTGCAACAAGGAAAGAGGAAGCCTAGAAGACATACCACAATGTACAGGACTCCAGTTAAACCTCACTTGAAATGGAATTGTTAGTCATGTGTTTCTGAGGTGAAAGTCATATGGGTCATATCCAATGGGAGACCCTGACCTGTTACCTAGCCTCTGTAGTTTCACTTTAGACAGAATCACAGAATCTGGTGTTTGTTTGATCGCTCCACAACCTAATTCAGCATATTGTGCTGGCAGAAAATAGCTAGTTTTGGTTTGGGTGGGCATAAGGTTTTTGTCAGTGTTATTCAGCACAGAACACAAAAGCACAGGGAGGCAAAGTCACTTGGTAGGCCAGAGGGGCACGGCTTCCAAGTCTCCTCCAGTGCCAGCCCAGTGGACTGACCACAAGGCTTCATGTGTTGTTTAAAATATTTGAAATGGCCTCCAACATTTCAGTGTCAAAATCAATACTATTCTGATGAATTGCGTCCTTCATTTTCTTCTCCCTCTCCCGCCTTCCACATTTTTAATCTCTTTTTCTCTGCTGGTATACTAAATATGTTTTGAGGTTTCAGACAAATTGGGAACATTTTCATTTTTAGTTTTAATTAGTAGACATCAGAGGACCTGACCCCTTTTATAATAATCGGAAGGGTTGAATAATTGAGGTCTGAGTAGTCAAGGTCAAAATATGTTGCTTAATGTACATGTTACAATTATCTAATACTGACTTTGTAACACCACAAATGTTAAACTACAAAATCTTCAGAACCTAAAGATCTGTTTTTTCTCTATGAACAAATTAAACAATATATGTTTTTTTAAATTGAAAATTATTAATGGCATAGTGGCATAACAGTGTATGTAGCAGCAGTGCATCTGCTCGTGTTTAGGGCTGTTCACATTAGCAATACTACTTAGGATAAAGCTGCTTCTGTCTTTAATACAGGATCTGTTATGTCATGGGAGGGTCAGTGTCTGCAACACAAGCACATTTACATAACGATGCTTCACTCACAGTATCTATTAGTGTGCATTAGTCAACAAGGATGAGAGGCAGACGCTGCTAGGGATCAATGTTCCTCTTAACATACTGCATCAGAGATATGAACAGACACCCCCACGAAAATGGGTCCAAGGAGCAGGTGATCTGGTTTTCTTAAGACATTGGTCTCATTCGCCCTAAAAGTAAGAACGAGATCATCTCTGTTTGGTTATGCTAATCTGTTTTCAAAGCTTGATACAGTTTGTCAGAGCAGGCTGTTTTACCATTATAATAACTCTTAACTCGGGGTGCGACTTCTGCAGTAATAGATGTAGGAGAGAAAAGGGAGAAACTGGTCTACCTGCAGAGCAGCACCAGTTCAAGGTACTGCTGACAACAATACAACTAGTGCATCAGGAGACTTAGGAGAAACAGTGGAAGCTATGTCTCGGAGCAAAGTAAGTGTGTTTGCACGTGCTTGAGCCAGTTTAACTAAACCACTGTAAGCTTGTACATAATTACTTCTACAAAGCTGCTTCCTATCTCTTACATTCACATTAACTGCTTCAGTCAAGTAATTATTTTTCTTCAGATTTTTGGAAAGAACAAGCTAGAAGTAAGGCGCTTGTATCAGAAAAGAGCAAAAGGCAGGAAGAGACACATTGTAATACAAATACCATGGGTCCCCTAGCAAGGAACAGTTCAAAAGAGGGCAGGGTAGAGCATTTAATTGCTGCTGAATGGGCAACGAACCCCCATAAAGGTGAATACTGAGTACTTGTCCCATAACCTCATCTTCAGTGGTGAGCTCACCAGGCCCCTGTCAGAAAGTGTGCTTTTTTCTTCCTTGAACTTTTCTTCTCCTCCTCTAGCTCTGTTGGTAACCCCTCGGACCAGCGCAGCAAGATCTCACAAGCATTATTCATCAGCCCTCTGCTGCCTCAGTTCTTGGCCTGGTGTGTTAATACAAACTGAAATCAGGGGCCATTCAAATCAGTATGCCGCACTCTGAATGTAACACCTGAAGGCATACTGCCCATCTGCAACTTTTTAAGGTAGCGGTCACCACTAGCAGAGAAACTGAAAAGTGCAGTAGTAAGCGCTTCATCTGCCTCAGATCAATCAGATAAGGACTATGAATTAAGACCTCAGTGGCTCCCACCCATTGGGGAGCCTGGGGGGGGAGCCAGTATTGCAGACAGGAGGAGCACTGCTACGAACAGGCAGCTTCAGAGGCTGCTTTTCACTGACTGCACACATCACTAGGCACTGATGGCGATTGTGTTTCAGACAGTACCCGGAGATGTAGACTTGACTTGGTTTGAGAGATTGTGTTTAAGCAGTACTTTTCCACATGGCATCTCACCCAAGTTGGGCAATCAAGTGTCCCAACTTCAACCTCAAGCATTTACTTTAATGCCCTGACACATCTTTTGCCGAGAAAAAGCCATTACACAATATAAAACAGGAATTAAACCTCAACACACTTGCTAGCCCAACATTTGCTCTATACATAACTAATGCTAGTCCTAGAGTCCTAATGACTTAAAATAAAACCACAAAAATTGTTTTATGAAGCTGGAAGAAAAGACTTTCCAGTACCGTGCAAAAAATGTAATGCATCCCTCACATCATGTTTACTCATCGCTTCAAACTAAGCAGCTGTAAATGCCACTCTTCTTTTTAAGTTTGCCACACATGCACTTACTGCCTTTTCTTTCCACTTTCATGCAAATGTTAAAGCAAATTGCAATCTCTAAATATCCTTCTAAGTCTTTCTTGTAGGTATGTGACATGGCTGAATAGAAGTACCTTCCCACCTCTTTACTTCCTGTGTTTTATGGTGCAGTCCTGAGATAAGTAAGTGAGCTTTCTCCTCATGTGAGGCTTAAGTACGAGCCATTACTTAGCAAAAAATCCAGAGGGAACGTCATCAGCAGAGTTCTTCCCCAGCTCTGGGACAGCACATGAGCAGGGAGAAAGTAAGGCTCATAAGAGAGCAGCTTCTTGTTGGCTATTTAGTGCAAATGTTTATTGTAAAAATCTCTCAGTCGCTGCTTGAGCACAAGCTCAAGATCCCACAGCTATTGGTCTGAGAAATTCCTATTTGGGCCAGCACAGCAAGCAGTACAGACACGAAGCCAGTGCCACAGAAACCCAGGCCTTCCTAGAAATCTGGCTGATAGTCAGTTTAGCAAATACCTGGTATCTACCACAGATCAGATGAATGTAACATAATTAGTAACCTGCTACATCACCAGAGAAAAACTAATGACAACAACCAGATTGAAAGATCTTTTAAAGTAACATACATGTCCAGTCCAAAAATCTTAGCACAGATAATCCTCTTATTTATACATCTCCTTTTGGAGTGGATGGAGGACTCTAACATTTCAGTACTGGAAACTTCTACTGATGATCCCAGTTGGAAGAAAGAAACTCGGTGTCCTGAAGGACTGAGGTAGCAGAGCCTCTGCAAAACCACAACAGGCGAGGTGATACTGTCACTCTGCACTATTCAGATAGTGAGGTACTGAGCAATCCAGGTGCAGCTGGTGGCTACGAGCTGTTCTTTTAGAAATGTTCTCCAACCTTCAAATGAAAATTAGATAGAAATAGCAGTAGATAGAAATAGCAGGTTTCTCTCTAGCTGCAGCACATAATATCTGGAAGGATTTTATATTTTGGGAAGTGTTTAGCAGAGACTTACATCTTAAAAGAACTGTGGACTACAGGCTGGCCTGTGCAAGTATGTTTGTGGCAACTCCTTGTTTGGAGTACAAACAATAGCCATCAAGCAGCCCACAGCCCTGTGCACAGCTGAAACCATCATTTTATCCTTCACGCTAAACTTTAGTTTCTCCATGTGCTCTTAAGCTTCTTGGTTTCAACCTAAAACAAGATCCTGGGCATGAAATAGCAATCCAAATGTTAAATCACCCGTTTTTTAGTACCATGGGGATTTGCTTGACTGAGGAAAGAGCAGCACAATTCAAATCAAACCCGGTTTAACTTTTGCCGACATTAATGCCACATTCTGATATAGGAAAAATCCTGGTCTACGTCTTATCTGAAAAGGTAATATCTAAAAAAGGTAATATCTAAAGTATTAACTGTTATTATAAATCCCTATAGGATACTGGGATTTACTCTACTTTCCCAACTAAGATTAATAACTAGAAAATGTCACAGCTCATGCAGCACAGTGGGGGTGCACTTCATTATCTTTTCAACCCCCTGGAAAAATGTACTGGAATACAGGGACCTACCCGAGTGCACCAGTTTTTTGAATCACATATCCACAGAGATGGTGCCCTCATGAGATCCAGTCATCCTAAAAACACACGCAACTTTGGCCAGGTAGGGATAAAAGCAAATTAAGTGTGAAAAGTGAAAAGTTTTACAAAGGTTAAGGACAGGAGAAAGAGTCACACCTTACTTTCCTGAACCTAATCCTGAAGACGTTAAAGGGCAGGTATTAAGCTGACAAACTGTAGATGCTGGGCCTACCCACTTAACCTAGCGTGTATTTTCCAGGCTAGGTTGCATTTGCAGAGAGACCCCAGGTGGAAGAAGCAAGCTGGCTCTCTATCCCCATCCTTTTCTGAATGAGATTTAATGATCCTTTAAAAGCTACGAGTCCCCTTTCCCATCTCTTAAGATGTAGAAAATTGTTTTGACTTGCCCACTGGTTCGATTTTGCCTGCCTCCAGCTTGTCAGAAATGCAAATGTCTTCCTGGCAAAAAGGAGATACCACCTTCCGTGTTCGATTTAATTACTAGCAGTCAGTGCACGAGACAGGACAGAGAGTAAGAAAATCTCAGTGTGGAGCCTTTCCATACAGAGAACATGTATTTTGCATAAGCATGTAAGTCAACTCCTACTCCTTATGGAACCATATACCCAAGACTCCTGCATGCACCTTACTGCTTGCTCATTAATTTAGTCTTAAGTAACAGTTACCATCACAGTAACAGGTCTGGAGTAACTGACACCCAACTTTGTCTTCAAGGCACATAATGACAGCAGTGATCTAAGAACGTAGGCTCCCATTTCAAGGAAATGTGGGGTCTTTTTTTTTTCTTTTTTTTTTTTTTTCTTTTTTTAATTGAAATACCACGGTCTTTCTAGGAAGAGAGTCTATGTACTATCTTGCATCTTGATTCTGGAAGATATGGGTGTTAAATAAAACATTTTGCATTAACAACATTTAGTCCCTTCAGTGAGGGCACAATGCCTTAAAATTATTTAATAATTAATTTTAAATTATTTTTATAAGAATCATAATTACAAATCAAGGCGACCCCAAGCATGATAGGACACATTACAAAGAGTCAGAAATGGATTCTCCGTTGTAGCTTATTCAGTTGTCAGGTTTAGGCACAGGAGCCACCTTGGTTTTGTTCTGGCTTACTTTCAGCCTGTAGCCCATGAAGCTGCCATGTGGTGCCACCCTGGGACATTCTCTAATATACATTGTGTGCCACATACGGTCATGACAACATAACTGACCAACTGACAGACCGGGCATCTCTTATTCCTTACAACCATCAACTGTCATTAAAGAACCTTCGGTAAAGTTAAAACATGAAGCTTATACTCCTCTTGTCAGATTATGACATAAAGGAAGTCTGATCAGTTGAAAAGCTGCAGTTTTCTACAGCTCCTTTTTTGTTGTTCCTTTTTTTTTTAACAGTTTCAGCCTTCTTAATCTTTGATAGCAGATGACGCAGCAAGTAGAAGAAATAAGTGTTAGCAAAATATATTTTCTTTCCCTTCTGACTTGCAAACATTGAAGTATTTAAAAAAAAAAATATCGTCATACTAAATTTCCTACGTGGGTGCCCCACTTCTACATATACTTTTGATATCAAGTAAGGGTTATTGCAGTAACCTGGAGACGTCCCTGCAGCACTGTGAGGCAGGGAGCTTTTTGTTCCTGCAGTTTTGTTCGTTTAGCTATGGCTCTGCAGCTTAATCCTGACTCATCTTCTGAGCTTACAAAATACAAGATAAAAATAGATTATTGTTCTATCTAAATTCCCATAATCCTTGTGCTCATTAAAAATAAAGTCATGTAACTGTTCTTAGTCAGGATTGCACTAATTAGTGCAATTGGCACTTCTGACCTTGTGATATCTCTACCCTTAATACACTCCGCTTTGCTGTGCTGCCCGTGTTACCATACATGGCATACATAATACCTCCTTAGACAGCGAAGTGCTGCAGAGATACATGCAAATCAGAAAATAAAGGTCAGGAGCTTTTTGCATAGTAGCATGTAGTTTTTCCACATCCTCACCCTTCGGCTTAACTGAGTATTTTGGATTTATTTTCATATAATAAATTAAAGGGCCACAAATAAAAACCAGAGGCCAACTTTTCATATATCCTTTAGGGAGACAGAGCTGTTCCCCAAAGAGCTCTCGACCGGTGGCTCTGGTTCAGGGTAGCAGCATGTTGGCTTCCATAAACAACTGCTTGGGTCTCAAAGGTTTCAGGGAGACACCAGCAGAAGCTTACTAAACTTAACCTCATTTGAGTGTTTTTTGTTTTTGTTTTTTAAAGACAGACAGACTAGGACGAAGGAATTAAATTCCCGGTTTTCTCACTTTACCTTATGGAACAGCTTTATCTTTTTAGTCCTCTTCACTATGCAATAAAATTAAATGTGTGCATTTTCATGCAGGAAATTAAAAACTATTGGCAGTAGATTATTTTGCTGTAGCTGCTAACATATTTACTGTTTGATTTATATATGTTTCACTGGAGTCATAAAATCACTAATGGTAAATCCATTAATAAATCTAATCCTCTCACCATCAAGCTGTACTTAAATAAGTATTTAAATAAATTATACTAATAGGAAAATCAATTCTCTGAATGTTATAAAAAAAAGCAGAAAGAACTTAACTATCCAGGTGATGGATCTACCAGAATGAGAACAGAAGTTTAAATAGTTCAGAGAAATCCTCAGTCATGGCAGACCGACAGAGATTTGTAAGACCGGGAAAGGTAGAGAAAAAAAGCTACATCAGAGATTTTTTTTTGTTTAAACCTCGCATAACACAAAAGGGAAGGAACAACTAATGCAAAACCAGAACATTTATAACGAAAGAAGCTTTTTCTGAAACAAAGTGGACTTCTGAAAGAGCTTATAAGTGGCCTGCAGGACTCATTAGCCTCCCTGAGCTCAAAAATGTATCAGCACAACAAAACAAAACAGACACTGAGGAGGCAAACTAAAAGGAAAACAAAATAAGGATATCCATTTCAGTGGGCCAGGATGTAAGCCAGCTTCTAATGGAAAGGGTTAGGAGGAAAATTCCTATATATAGCAAGGTTATGCGATGCTTGTCCACTCCAGGGATCCTTACAACTTTCCCTGAGGCAATTGTCCTGGCTATTCTAGGCGCGAGGATAATGGCTCAGACATATCTGGGGCCTGATTCGCTATGCAGCTCCCGTCATCTGTGTTTACATAATAAAGGAAGGCATTTTAATAGTTACTCCAAATATGAAAATTATTGAGTAGTCTGAAAAATTAGCAAGGTATTTGTTGCTATTTCTTACAGAATCAAGGTCTTTGTAAGCCTGGAGCAGGAAACAGAAACATTGTGTTTTTGAAGTTGAAAGCCTAAAAAAAGAATTGGCCATCTAGCTACTAATAAACTCATGAGTTTCATAGACTGTCAGGCCAAAAACCATCATGACAATTATCTAATCTAGTTACCTGCATAATGTAGGTCACAACCTCCCACTGTAATTAGGCTAAATAGTACTTACTTCTATTTCAGCTCTCTAATAAAATATTTAAGACACAAGTTTTGATTTCAAGACTTGAGGGATGGAGGACTGCACGCATACCTAAGCTGGGGCTTCTCCCCGCTCCTCATTCTGGACTCGGCTACATTCCTCACAGAACTGCTGCATCTGAAATCTCTTCCACCAGACTGGAGTCCGTGGCTGGCAGTACCTGCCAAGTACTTGTACATAATAGAATTGTATTTTCCTTACCCTTGGATAAACTAAACAGAGTAGACTTTATTCTTCCACTAAAATAAGTTTTTCCAGATTACCTTGTAGCTTTAATTGTCTCTGTCTGGGGTCTTTTAGGGGTTGGGTTGGTATAGCTTCATTTTGTGGGTGCAGGGAGGGGAAGGTTTATTCAGGGGAGGAAGGTTTGTTCATGGACTAATGCTAAAAATTTATCTGGATCTAGATCCTTCTCTCAGCATCTCTGAGACTTGCGTAAGGGGCACACACTAGCAGGTGTTAAAGGCAACCTTTGGAGACTGTCCTCCCATACACGTTCTTCTGTCTGCTTAGCAAATACTTAGTTGTCTGCAAAACATACTGCTGTTCTAAATGTTAGATAACTGTAGTGCACACATAAAACACAGACCATACCTTATTAGCATTACCGTAGGGCCATGGCTGGAGTAACAAAACCCATCAGCTACAACTTTAAGTGACAAAGGAATCAATACTCAATATTGGAATAAACAGAAGTGGGAGAAAATTTATTTGCCAGAAATTAATCCAGCACTGGTTAATCGACATCGTTTCAGCAAATGTTACTGCAGGCTTGTGGGCAATTAGCAGAACTTAGTTTTGACTCGACTAGTCTATTAAAATAATCTTTATACTTATTTTTGTCATCAGTTTTGGCTAAGAAACTTCCTGGAAAAACAACCCCACCCTAATTATAGCATATGAGGTTCAGCTCTGAAGGCTCTTAAATGGTTCTTGTCAAGCATCAGCCCCGTAAGTCATTGGCTGTGGTGTAACAGAGCAGAGCACTGCACGGAAGATATTCCACTACTTTTACCAGCTGCAAGGGAGTATTTGGTCAAAAAAAACCCCAAGCTAGCAATTCTGTTCTACAGCTTTTAAGTATGCTGTTTCCACTGCAGGAAAGTTACAGTCTCATCCAGTGGAGGGGGTTTCCTTTCTTTTTCAGAAGGATGCGTAACAATCTCATGCACTTCAAGATACAGGTGCAAAGGGACAGCGCCTGTCTAGTAGGTCTGTTTCTCTCCTTCAAATACTAGCTGATGAGGAAGACCCAACGCGTCAGCCGAAGAGAAACATGGAGATGAGGGAACACAACAACAACAACAACAACAACAAAAGCATCTCCAGTATTTTCAAAAGTGTGGAGGGAGAAGAAAACCCAGCAGCTTCACATCAGAGGAAAGCACTGGCAGGCTGGGTTTGCAGTGCTGCTGTACCCATCACCTCCTCCTCAGGAAAGCAGATGTGTGCAAGAAAAAGGAGACCGGCTTGCTGACTGGACTTGCTGGAGGTAGGTGAGGATGTGACAGAAGTTAACCAGCAGCAGTGTTCAACATCATTGCATCTGAATCTGAAGCTTCAGCTTCTAACCTCTTGTGTGAGGGAGTCTGCAGCTTCTGAGGGGAGAGCCAGTGGATGAAGGGGAATGATTCTTCCCTAACAAACAACCAAGATTATGGTGCAAGGAAAAAAAAAGGTCCAGGGTGTAACAAGCAGGTGAGTTAAGAGAGCCGTAGCTCAGAGCTAGGAGCGTGCAGTTTCACTGAAGACAAGACAGCTGGAAGGAGCAGTGAGCAGCCAGCCACCCCTCAGAGGTGAAGAAAACCTTACCAAGGGACCAGGCAGCACTTATTTCACCTCAGAGTCAGCCAGCCAGCCATGCCTGACCTAGAAGCAAGGACACGGTGGGGAGGCAAAGACTGGTTTAGAAATTGGTTTCTTCCATTTTGTCTAGCCCTTTTGAGTCAACATTCAATATATGGTCTCACTAATGTTGCAGACAGAAATCCTACTGCTCTTTGTTCCTACTTGGTGTAAGGTCAAATCTGCCCTTTTGTTTTTATATATGTATTTATTTACAATGGAAACTTGTATGCAGCCATCGGTTGCCAGAGTCCCTCAATTCTTTTCACTGTCACTGTCTTCTGGGACAATTTCTCTTCCTGACTCTTCATCTAATCCTTGTGGCTAGATGACCTTCCTTTTGTCTGTTACGATGCTTACTGTCAAACACTCTTTACTAAGTGATTTAGTCTCCTCACTGACTTGTCCTCATAAATAACGAATTGAGAGAATAAAAAAATTGCATTTTATTTCATATCATTTATGAAAATATTGTGTATCATTGAACACATCTGCAGAGAATTATACTAGTTAACTGCAAATGGAAAATTTTCTCTTCAAAAGCAATTTAATATAGATTGATGTTTTTCTCCTTCAGACTCTCAAGTGAGATGACAAAGCTTCAGCTCTATTCTGTCACACAATAATCAGCCACATTTGCCATCTCATCAACTTTAGTATTGTAGTTTTGTTTAGCAAAGCCATTGTTGCTTTTTCTCAAAGCCACGCTGACGGGTCTTACTGAGGTTAGCTTATTATTTACTCATTGCATGGACCTGGAGTTTGATCTTACTTATCCCTGTCACAACATCCAGTTTCTCGAGAGTTTTCCAAAATCTCTGTACATCACCCTCCAGTGAGCTCCTTGCCATCTTTATTACGCACGGATCAACCTCTCCATTCTTGTCGGCCTTTAGTACTTGTGCAGTAGTATCGTTTACAATGAATTCTACAACTTTTTTAAAGTAAAAATATAAGCACCTTTATTCAGCTGCACTAGATGCGAGCACTACCTGCTCTGAAGTTCCTGATGTATCACTTCTCCAACCTCATGGAGAAGTCTTAATGAAACCAATGGGCTCAGTACAAAACCAAACTGACATTAGAAAGGACAACCGACCACAGAGACCTTTTCCTTATTCCACAGAGAGCCTAAGGACATATGGGAAATTTAAGTCCTAATGGAATCCATCTATATAAAGACACCAAGAGAAAGACTTTTTTTCAGGAGGAGATACTGTTGATCTCAAATCAAAGGTAACCACAGCACGTTAACATGTCTGACTATCTCAGGTGCCTGTTTTTGCTGACACTTCAGACTCCCGGTCTGCTGTGAGCCCCATTCTTGCAGCTCTGCCCACTACTCTGCAACTTCTTTTAAGAGAAGCCGCCCATTTACAATCAGACAGAAAGCGATGTACTCCCTCTGTGTGCCCCAGGGGCTAAGCACGCTATTTTATAGTACGTTCGAAGCTCACAGCAGCTCTCAGAAAGGCAGGGAGAGACAGAGGGAGAGAAACACCTGGAACTGGAGCCTAACTGCAGCAGTGCCCTTGTGCCCTGAGCTAACCTGCAGCAAGCCTTTCAGTGCATTTCACAGGGTGCATTTATTTTAAAATCAACAACAGATGTTTCTTTGTAAGCCAGAGTGAGCATACAGGACATTCACATACCTTTTTTGTTTGCTGCCTCAGCTGAAATTAGCAATACTCGAAAATGCAGAGCATCCTTTCTGAAAACCTGTGACAGTTACGAGATGAGTAAAAATACAAGAGAGAGTCCTGAGAGATAAAAATTTATTTATATCTGATCAGCATGTCATGATATGGTCACAACTCATACAGCTGACATTCTCATAGCCAAAAGAGGGATTTTTTGTTTTTGTTTTTAAAAATACATTTTTCTTTCCAGCAGGAAGGATTTTTTTAAAACAAACATTTCATACGAGGCAGGAATTAAAAACAATGGCTTTTTCAATATGACAACACGGCTGGTAAGCACTGGATCCCCCACCAGTGTCTTATATTCAGATTTCAAGTTTTCCCTCCCACTTTCTCCCTCCCCCCTCCCCAATTCCCCCCACTCCTCACAGCAAAACACCACACAGAAAAACAAGACAAAACCCAGAAGGGAAACAAAAGAGGTAGACACAACTACAACCATGACGCTGTTTTGGAAACTGAGCAAGATGTCTCACTACGCTCCAAGGAGTTCCTGTTTTCTTTGTCACACATTGCAGTATCACGCACCAGCAGTTAACATGAAAGGTGACACGGAGCTAAGAGCTATCGTTGGCGAGAGATGCCAGGGCCACAGAACGAACTCCACTCAACATTGCTTTGCCTAGCTGGAGTTGTTTAAAAACCAACCACTCTGTTAAAAAAAATACACGTGTCTACAAAATGATTACAGCCTTGCTCGCAAAAAGGTTGGATTCACACCGTTCTAGGATGGTGGCAATCCAGGGTCGATGGGGGCCCAGGCTCCGCTCTTGGTGTGCCCCCATCTCTCAGAAACTTCAGGGGGAATCATTGCTGTGCAGAGACCTGTGGAGGAACTCTGCAGCCTGAGCGCCGGCAGAGTTTCCAGTGGGTGCTGGAGTAAGTGAGGGCTGCAGAAGCTGCTTTTCCCCCTCCTCCCTACTGCTCCACTCCTCCCCTTACTGCTTCTGGCATAGAAACGTTTGTCTCTGTGTCCTTCCCTGATGAGAGCTCTAATAAGCAACGTTACCTATCACAAATTAACACTGCAGCTGTATAGTGAACCAAAGTGTGATTTTGCTATTTGTTGCATTTATGGTAAATACAATAGAGATTGTGTATCTATTATATATAAGCACAATAAATACAACCAAAGAAAATAATCTCATCTATTAAGAAGCACATGAAGTGATCTTGAAAAAAAATCAACTTTATTTTTGCCACACACACACACAAAAAATAATGGGAAAAGACACCTAATAATCTCTGTAGAGAAATGCTGCTTCTGGTATCTGTCTACATTTCTGAAAGACATCTCGGCTGCTGGAAAGATTTGATAAAAAAATCCAATGAAATAAATTCAATAAAATAATTCCAAACACGACCAGCCCTCTGCAAAATCATTGAGAGTCGCTACAGGCTTCTGCATCCATTTTATCATACAAAAGAAAAATGCAGGTAACAGGAGGGAAGGAGAAAAGTGGAGGTGAAAATAACTGGTATCAGAAAACTAATTTTTATCATACAAAATGAACACCATTGTAGAGTAGTTTTAAGGAACTAACTCACTTTAATAGGACAGTTGTTCAGTGTACAATTACTTCATTACCTAATGATAAAATAAAAGGTTTAACTTTAAAATGCATAGAATCCTTTTAAAGACTTCTTTTGTATCACAGCCACGTAGTCCACAGTTCTTACAGAAAAAATAAAGCTGCTCAGAAGTGTTCATAATGTATGCAGACATTTTAAACCAGAGTATGGTTTCAATTTTGCTCTTCTAATTGTTCTTTTTTAAAAAAAGGTGTAAAAACTATCAAATATGCAATTTTGCAAAATAACCCTTTATTTCATATGGCTCCATTATTTCCAAACAATACAGTACCCCAGATGTACAATTATTTTGTGTGATTGTATCAGATCACCACAAAATCTCCAGCTGACTATCAAAGAGAATGCACCCAACCCCTGTCTCATGATTTGGAAATCCCAGTTTTAAGTACCTTTGGTCCCAAAATTTTACGTCAAGGCAAAGGGGAGCAGTTGAATCCTGTCACACACAGTGATCGGTATCTGTATTATCTTGTACAAACAGGTGAAAAAGTTAACAGCACTTTATGGCAGCATCAGACAAAAAAAACCCAGTTACATCCTCTGCAAAACAAGTGAACAATAAACAGTACCACAGTGATCATGGTATTTTTACTGCAATAAGATGCATCTTCTTTTTGATGATGAGGGTGGAGAAAGGAGAAGGAAGCTTTCAATTTTCCAGTGAGCACAGTGAATTGAAATCTTGCTTTTCAAAATCTGATGAAAGCAACTTAAAAAAAAAAAAAAATCCCTCCTGCAAGAGACATCATTGTTGAAAAGCTTGATAGAACCGTAGGCAAGATACAAGGGAACCTGTAAGGAAGGCGCGCTCACCAAAGGGCACTGAAGAAACCACTGCTCGTTGTGAACGGGCAGATACTCCTCATGTAATGGGATTCGAAGAGCAGTAACGCTGAAGCAATAGGACTTACATCATTTCAATCGTAACAACTTGTTTATGAACAATTAAACATAGAAACGTACAGATGTTTTGTGTGCAACCCTGGCAGAGAACCAGCTTTATTCGCAATATGCTTAAATTGCTATGTTCTCTCTTCTGTGTGCAACAGCTTTCAGGTAGCGTTTTTGTCATTTTTTCATTCTGTATCACTTCATACATTCTTCCATTATATTTCTCCTAAATTCAAAAGTTATATTAATTAGAAGTTTTGGGACCAACTGTATGGTTCATTAACATAATTTTATATCAAACGCGTTTTGAACTCTTCAGAAGAGGAAGCCCACCACAATCATAACGCTGCCCAACTGCCAGAAGGTGGAACCGAAGTGCAACCGACAGGAATTTACGTTTTACGAACTAGCCTGCTAAGCTCCAAACCATCTTGACCAGCATGGTATTTTTAGCACAGAATTTCCTATACATTGTATCCATTTAATGTTTTTCCCTTAACAGAAAAACTTCTTTTATCTCATTTATTCTCTTTCATGAAGCAGCATCCAAGTTCATGCTGGGAGGGTACTTCGGAATTTCCTAACAACGGTTTCATTCCGCTGTCATCTACAGCAACTCAGCCGTAAGGAGACACAACGTCAGGCGCTCTTCACATTTTCCAGTGCAGGCAGGAAAGAAGCCTAAGAACTAATACTATTTACTCACCCTACCACAACAACAATCAGTGCTTGAAAACAAATGTCTCGTAATAGAACTACAGAGGAACAAACTGAAAATGAACAGGACCAGATAAATCAAATTATTATCTGAACCATTATTGCGCATTACTAATTTCTTTAGGCAGCATGGAAACACTCACTACTGACCGCAATCCACTGGAAAAAAAAATACACTGCATTTGAAAAAAACAGTATGCTCTGACATGGAGTTCACAGGGTCTATAAAGAACAACCTCCTGATGTGAGTTACTGCTGTGCAATCTGCTTAGATAAACTTCCCTTTTTATATCACTCCAGTCTGTCCTAGCTCAAAATAAAACCAGCTGTACTACGGGCATCTCTGTGGTTCTGATCAAACCACCTGGTGGAGGACAGAAACGAGTAGCTTCTCATCTGCATTTTGCAGTTTTGAGACTCTCTTTACATCCACGTGCTGCAGACATGACCACTTACGCAGTAACGGTGCTGGGCTGCCCCAACACCCTCCTGTACAATGGCAGGTTAAATACATTCATTCCATCAGCTGTACTTTAGCAAGAGCAACAGGAAAAAAAACCACCCCCAGCACTGCCTCCGTGTTGGGGCATACCTCTTTTTAAATGGATTTTACATTACACCAGAATTCAGGTGTGTGACTGGATGTAAGGAGAGGGGATTTCAAAACAGTAGCTTACCTAAAACATTAAGCTGCAGGCAACCACCATCCTTTGCCTCCCAGCTGCAGTGGTTCTTTTAAGTCAGTGAGGGGACTCACAGTTCAGGGGAACTTACTATGGTGTATCATTTTGCAACCATCCCACTGAGCCACCTTAGGATAAAACTACTGCTTTTGGGGGGACAGGGGTGGCATATTTGACTAGGTATTTTTCCACTAAGTCAGGGAAATTGGCATTGCCTCATATTTTGGTATGCTCTTAGCTCCCCCAGCAAAGGAACCACTGGCTAGGTTTTGTATTCTGCACATCACCCACTGTGATTCATGTAGCAGGAGAGGGAGGGAGAAGGGGGATCTATATTGCTAACTCAGAGCCAAAACTACTGAGGGCTTACTTTGTTCTCAGTAAAATTACTCTGTAAAAGGCAGTATGCCAACATCTGAAGTTCTGGCTATCCTGCTTGTATTTAGAGATTAGTTTTATTTTAGGAACAGCGCTCTCAAATCTGTGTATAATCACATAAACACAATGCCAACTAAACCTGCCAGAAGTAAGACCATACATGGACATCCTTTCAAAAGACTCCTATGTTACACATCTGAAAGTGTCTTCTGTTCCAGTTTGCCTTCAAATTCAACTCATCCTTCTTCCAGTAAGATTTCAGCACAGTGGTGAGCTAATTAATACTGCCCTCCATGTAGTTATTCAGAGTATTTACCATACTTTTTTTTCAGTATTATCTTCCTATAGATTTATGATAACAATTATACCTATTTTTTCTCTTTAAGAAACTAGTTTTTCTTCTATTATTCCTTAGCAAAACATTAAGATGGTTGGCATTGAATTATTTAAACTCTCCCACAAGTATATTTAGCGTTGTTGCAACTAGCGGGGGAGAAAAAGGCCTCTATAAACCACTCAAAGGTCACCTTGGTTGGACTGCAGTATACAAAATATAAAGGTGGCTAAAAATCACCAGCAGCACCAGCAGACCTTCAGAAACAGCTAGAATCACGCTGGCATCCAATGCGTGACAGGTAAAGCTTTCCCCTGTTCCCTAAGTTTTATGTCTTTCCTTCACTGTATTTTCACCTTTAAAAGTGCATTTTGAAAACTGATAATGATCATTGAGATGCCTTCTGAACACAAAGGGAAAATAACCCAAGTGACTTTATATTTTCCAAGTCTCCTCATAATATGAGATCTTGGTAGCACACGGAATTCGGAGAGCTCATGGTAAGACCACAGCAGGGATGGGCTGATTCATCAAACGTGGATAGCTTTTAATCACACTATGATGCTGCAATGCTTTTTTGAGGACTGATTCCTCACAAAACGCACCTGATGCTGGATCTTATTTGGGTCTTGGTTTTAGATCAATGTATCTAATACAACAACTGCTGACTGTGTAGCCGCAAAGATACCGCCACCAGCTCTGTCGAGTATCTTTGACTCCAGCACAATGAGTTGCAATAAAGTACAAGTTTGTGCAAATGAGGAATCTCTACCACACCAATGCTGTACAGACTACTGAAGAGACAAGTTGCTGAATTTTCTGAGCTCTAACTACAATGCCAAGAAATACTTGTGGTGACAGAGCTTTCTTGTCACAGACATTCTTCTACGGTGGTTGTACGATTGCACCTTCTGTCCAAATGCTGAATTTGCTTAAGTGTGGGTGAGAGTACACATTTTTAAAAATACAGACAATTCTTAAAATAATACATCATCAGGTCACTATGTTACTGATCTTCAGTTTTAGTGGAGTTTAAAATTTCCCCAAAGAGAGGTAAGAGTCCGTCCAGTATTTTCCTTTACTCTTGAATATTCACATTTGCACATACAACATGATACTCATTGCAAGAGCCTGGATTCCCACTGTGTCCTCAGGTCCCATTCCGCTTTTAAAATAGGCAATGATAAAAATACTGAAAGATGCAGTACCACATACCGCCTGACAAAAACGCAAGTGATTGTATGCCGACTAGCCACAGGTTACTGAGGGTCATCTCCCGAGAAATAGCTTTTGTTTGACCCTGCAGTGGAGGAAAAGCTCCTGAAAGAGAAAAGAAAACACATTTAATGCTTCTGCAGCAGGAAGGATAGCCTTAATGCACAATTCTTTACCATCACTGTTTGTCCCAGCAACAGCTCCCACAAACAATTAATTGGTTACTTCTGTATTATGCTGTTGAACTTTCAAAAGATTCTCCGGCATTATCAGTTATCTTCAAGAAAATTTAAAACAAATTTTTCTTTATTATTACGAACAATTTTCATTTCATTTGGATAAACCAAAACTTTAAGCATAAACTTCAAAAGCATTCCTTAAAAGCAGCCATACTCAACCTTTGCAGGGAGATCCGACTGCCAACTAGTTTTCTGTGTTATTTTTGAAGCTATGTTAATGTCCATATGATCAGATTGAGTGGACGCCATATTAAACTTTACAGCTGTTTGGTAATGATTTTGTATACTGTGAAGAAGCACTACACATACATTCTCAGGGTCCCCTTGAATGTATATGTACATATACACATGCACTCTTTTTTTTTTTTTTTTAAATAGTTTCCATGCATTGCTTGAACATTCACTGGCCAGTCAGTCATATAGACTAAGGAAGCATTGTAATTTGCTATTCAGTTTTCCAGAAAGACTTTACTGAAATGTCTGTTTAGATGAGAAAGGCTGGCAGGAGATGCAGCTGACGTGATTAAAAAAAATCATTTTTCCTTATTTTGACCTTTTCTGACTTACAACACTAAATCACATGTGTTTGAATACATCAGAGCTTTATGACCATAAGCAAATTGTTGGCATACATTTACATCAGCATATTAAATAATTTGCATTACATTTTACTGAGATGCGCAAAGCCTAGATGATACGAACCACTCTGTTGTTGTTAATCCTGAACAGTGGATATAAAACCTCTAAATATACCAGAGAAGATGATGCACTTGCTGCAGCATTACGGAGTCACAACTACTCACAGAAGAACAAGAGATTAATGAAAGAGTAAAGCGTCAGTTCTGAATCTTCGAAACCACACAATCTGGGCAATTAGATGCCATCAGCAACTTATCTCTGTGCTTCACATTTGCAACCACTGGAGGAATTGCAATCAAGCATTTAAGACAAAGCTTTTCTTCCTGCATGAATGCTCTTAAATTAAAAAAATAAAAAACAAAACAAAACAAAACAAAAACCCCACCTAAAAAAACCCCTGGATAAGTCCCATCCTCCTCTCACTGATAGGTATTTTCACACATGGGCAGATTTGCCACACCATTTATTCCCCAGTAATTCTCATTGCTAAGCTTCTATTTGTCCACTCTACACTATATTTGTTCTTCCATTGCCCATTTGTTTTCCTGTACCAACACTGACCTTTGGTTTAAGTAACTTTCCTTTTTCCTTGGTACTGGTAGCAACTGTCTCTTCCCCCTCCTCCTCTCCCAAGCCAACTTGCATCTTACAGGGAAAACGACCCTTCACTTTCCTAGCTGAGACAAGCCAAGCACTTTTAGTTGTCCTTCACAGAAATGACTCCTCCTTCCCCTTCATCATCTCAGCACCTATTATCTGTCCCTCTTCCCAGTTCCATTTGTATTTCTTGAACGGGGATGACAGAGCTGTACGCAGGATTTCCAGGGGAGGTTTCAGATTTGGTACAATGAAGAGTATTTCTGTAGCACTGGTGAAAACCCTCTCCTGTTGCCCTGTAGGATGCCATCGCTTACTTTTTTAGTTACATCACACCAGCTGGCTTATGATCAGAGTGAATGAGGAGCATGATGACTTCAGTATACAATTACTCATTTCCAACTGATAAGCTCCTAGTTTATAGGTTTTTTTTAATTAGTCTCCAAGTGCTTCTGTCCTGCTAAATGTAATCTTGTTTGTGTTACTGCAGTGTTCAAGGTTATCCTGCTGAAGACTTCAGAGAAATCATGAACTTGTCAATACAAACTTTCCACTAACTGCTGGAATAGGAGTGTCTGTGTTGCGTATACCTACAGATATTAACTGTAAATGGTTTTAATTTTATAAATGAAATGTGCAGCACCTGTAAGAAAGGATGGGACAGTTTCATATTCGAATTTCAGGCAGATACTTATTTTTGTTTAATTTTAAGAGGTCTAATATTACAGCTTTTCCCCAGATCCATTAAAGTTCTTAACACTTAGGAACACAGCAAAAAAGGAAAAAGGTGTTTCAGGCTTTGTTTCTTCCTCTTCCCAAATAAAAATATGACAAAAGAATGTATTCTTACCAATGACACTGTCAATACAAACTTTTAAAGTTTCACATAGCATTACATATTACTCCAGCTTTATGAAGTAAGCTTTATGAACTGAGACAAGTTCCTAAGGGGTGCATATTTTAAAAAAAATAAAATCCAAAATCAAAATGCTGAACCAGCTCTAAGTCTTAAAAACACACCAACTTGAGGCAATGTAACACATCAATACCCAGCTAGCTCTTGAGCAGCTTCAGGGATTCCCCTCACATTAGGCCTCAGGACTTTTCCAGGGAGTTTCCAAAAACTGTAAGAGCACTTTTGCAGTAAGACAATAAAAGCAATGCAGGCAAGTTCTCAACTGGCATAAATGGTACTACCTTTAAATTATGCTAATTTATGCCTAACAAGGTCCTGTGTCATAGCATTTACATTTAAAACACATCTTATTAGTGCATACTGATTACACTGGCAAATTGTAATCAATTATCCTATTTTGGAAGTGCATTTCAGTGAATAAATCTGATTATATTCATTATACTCTCTGAAATTCTGGCCTAGTTAGATTTTTTGGGTATGACTTATTTTAATGGTATTTGTGAAATAATGTCTCAATAACAAGAATTCCTTACCTCCTATTGACTACACGTGTAGTTTTAAACAGATTCACAAACTTATTTGTCTAATGAAGTCCGATATATGCATTTGGATGCAATTTATGTAGCAGACTCTGACTTTTGCCATCAATGATGGATGAGTGACAGCAGTATTTCATAACACAAAATACAGCTCTGGGTTGTTAAAGAATTCTATTAACCTTTTTAAGCACTACCATTGATAAATTAAGCACTCAAAACCAAACGAAAGCAGTCTTTGCAATAAATCATCTAACAGAAATAGCATGTTTGTTTAACATAGTCACTCTGGAATATTAAACTCAGTTGATTCAAGACACTGAATATTTCCCCCCCTCAACAACTGCGCTACTTACTAATGAAGAGATGATTTTTCTTCAGAGACAAGCTGCATTATTTCATCTGCAGTTTTCCTACTCAGTCTATGTTTGATAAACTTCCTTTCCTGTATGTCTAAATAAAACTATTTTTTCCTCCCTGGATTTTCTTTTTTTTTAATCATGATTAATTCTTCTGGTTTGTATTCTGAACACACAGACACACACACACCTGCTGGAGGGCCGATGACATACTTCAGTATCAACTGGATGGAAAAAAAGAGCCTCGAGGAAACACTTCTCCAGCTATAGTTTCAAAGTATTTACCTGCTATTTTAAATCACATGTTTGCCAGCATCCCTTCAGTAATGTTATTAATGCCCTAAGTGTATTTAGATTCCTCTGATCTGTTAACACCGAAAGTATATTGTGCTAGAAGTCATCCTCAGCACCTCGCAGCAAGGAGGCCAGTACTCACAGCACAGGGCAGCAGACCAAGACTCCAGAGACTTTATGCCATGTAATTCTTAGAGATCCTTCCAATCAGAGCATGTTTCTCTTTAGTTTAACAGGAGACCAAAGAGGACTATGGTTTTGGATTAGACCAGCAGACTAGTTGGATCAGTTTTCTCTAAGACTACAAGTGCCAGAGGAACATGCTAAATAGCTGCACTAAGCAGATAAAATAACCTGCCTCACGTAAGAGTCTTATTTAATTCCTTTTAATCAAGAACTTGCTCATTTTGAATCCTGAAGGTTTTATATCTCCTCCAAACTTAAAAAATGCTTTGAATACTTTTACTATGCATGTAAATGTTCATTACCTCTTTGAATCTTGCTAAATTACTCCAACTCAATGAAATCCTGTGGCAGCAAGTTTCTCGGCTGAACTACATGTTATTGCAGAAAAAAGAGGATTTTCTTAGATCTGTTTTGAATGTGCCAGTTTCCAAACACTACCCTATTCTAATGTTACCCAGGTAATTTACCTTTCCTATATCATACCTTTTTTGCCACATAAAAAGTATTGGTAATTATATCTATTGTATTCGCATGAAGAATGCATACGCATTCTTAAACCATTTTGAGATCCTTGTAAGAAAAGGCATTAACAAAGCACAATTCTCTTTGCTAGGTATCATCCTACCTGTTTCGTAGAAATGTGTCAAGAGATCCTCCTTTTCAATGAATCGTTCATATAGCCAGTGCGTCAGAGCTTCAGGCTCTGCAGGTACATCTTTAACTGGAAAAATCCTACCAAAGAAACAAACATAATTAAACCTAGGAAACGCATTCTGTATCTGAAGAACAAAACTCTTTCCTTCCGCTCCAGCCCACCCCAAAACATAGAGAACAAGAGTTTGGTATAAATCTAACTCAGGGTTCATTTTCTCTCCAATTCACAGATCACATAGGTATTAAGGATACAAAACTGGAATATTCCAGGTTACCAGCCAGATGCACACAGAAGACATAGGCATTATTAGCTTCTATCAAATGATGTAACAACATCACTAAGTACCAGTAGTTCTTCCGTATCCCAGAAAACGAGTCCTCTGTGCTTTTCAAAAGATGCCACAGAATCACAGAATCAACCAGGTTGGAAGAGACCTCGGGGATCATCGAGTCCAACCGCTGCCTCTACACCACCCTGTCAACTAGACCATGGCACTAAGTGCCATGTCCAGTCTTTTCTTAAACACATCCAGAGATGGTGACTCCACCACCTCCCTGGGCAGCCCATTCCAATGTCTAATAACCCTTTCTGTAAAGAAATTCTTCCTGATGTCCAACCTGAACCTCCCCTGGCAAAGCTTGAGGCTGTGCCCTCTTGTCCTATCGCTAGTTGCCCGGGAGAAGAGGCCAACTCCCACTTCACTACAACCTCCCTTCAGGTACTTGTAGACTGCAATAAGGTCACCTCGGAGCCTCCTCTTCTCCAGCCTCTTTGTCTGGAATTTCTAAGGCAGGTTTTACACTGAAAACTGACCATGTAAGTAAGTGTACTCAAATATTGCTGCTCTATGTTAAAAACCCCAACAGAAGAATTACCAATGTTTTGGTACTTCTACACTGAGTACTAGGTCGACTCAGAAAATAAGATATCCAGGGCAGAATTCACTGAGATACACACATACATACAGAAACCCCCAAATAACCCACCATACCTCACTGGATTTTTTTTCAAAATAGAATTTCAAGTCTTATAGCAATTGTGAAATCTCCTCAGTAGACCCTAAGTGCCTTTCGATATCTACAATAACTTCTGTATCTGCTGTGTTTCGCTGGGAGGCCAATGCAGAAGAGATTTGTGTATCAGGCTACCCTGAAAAATTCATACTCTGAAATATAAGTCCTTTACTGTAAGGTTTCTCTTTTCAGGTGAGCTCCCATTTATCCCATCATCCACGCCATGCTTCCATTTTTATTAGTGGATTTTTCATTTCTCTTTAAACACAGTCTTGACTGATTATACAGAAAAGAATTTGAAGTAACATCACAATCACGTGGGAAGTGTCTGAACAGATATGGGAATGTCAGAGTACAGAAATAAGACACTTCTGAAGAATGCTTTTGTTGCCATTACTGTTTTCAACATCTTTGCTTGCTTTTGTTGCCAAGTCATTTGTACCTCCTCCTCTCAGTTTGATGCATGGAAAAAATAAGCTGTAAGTGGAGGAGTAGTAGCAAAGCACTGCTCTAATGAGCAAACTAAAAATAATGGTACTTCGGTATACAGAGGTAACTTCAATATAAGGAGATGAACAAATTTATTTTCCAACTATGGCATCAACATGAACTCAGATATTTCTGTAGCCTTTGTAGCAATTCTACCTACGTATTTCTCACACTGCGGAGTTCTCTCTGCTCTAGTAAAGCCAGTCTCAGTAACCAGAAATTAGCAAATGTTATCTCAGGTGAAAATACAGTTTGAAGAAACGTCTTTGGCCAAAGACAAATATTATGAAATCATTGGTGGTCCAGTAAATAGCTCAAGTCCTCAGCGTGCATATTAAGAACAATGACAAAGACAGGTAATAAAGAACTACTTTATCTTAAAGCCCAGATGTTGTACAGCAGATTAAAATTAAACCACATAGAGGCAAGTACAAAACAAACCCACAGAGAAAGGACCATTTTTGTTGAGGGTATAACACTAAGAAAGACTGACTCTCTGTCCCCAAACACAACCGAGTTGCAAAGCACTATTTCTACTCTCTTCTGCCTATCTGCTGTGAAGAGAGAAAAGGGCTCAGCAACGGAATATGGTGTTTCACAGTATATTCCTGAGGGACAGATGCTTGCTTACGCAAGTTTGAAGATGGTTCAGAACTAACACAACGCATGTGTGGGCTCAGGACAGAAGTCTAGGATTACCTGGCTTCGTACATAGTTTCCATTGTAAGCTGCAGATATTCTTCACCTCCACCTTCACTTCTCAGTTACCTAACTGGTAACAACTCTACAGCTCCATAACCTAGTTAAGCCTGGTATTTTTCCAAGAATGTACCTACTAGTCTAGAAAACTACTAGAAAACACTAACACAAGATCTTACAAGATGCTCATTAGAAACAATTTATGAGCTGTCACTTTAATGGAGTAGTGAAGTAGCATAAGCGATACCAATATTGTGAGAGACTAATGGAACGCAGCACACCACTTTCCTGCTTGAATCCATCCAGGCTCTTGTATGAATCGATACAGTACCAGAATACTTGAATGTCTGGATATAAACTCTGCTTCTCAGAGGTTTAAAAAGCAATCACCGTTACACCCATTTTGAATGAATATTAATGCAAAGTGGAAAACAACTGGTTTTCCAGTAACGCTATGCTGGCTGTCACAATTTAGCAATGGTAAATACTAGTGTATTTAGATGCATTTTTGAACATATTTTTAGATTATCCAGAGTTACTTTTACAATCAGAACATTTTTATTGATGACTGAGCTAAATTAGAGATGAAATGTTTAAAAAAGTCCTTAAAACTCTGGAACGAGCCCTTCCTGTACCAGATAAGGTGAAGCTAAACCCCCTCTGTACTTATACTAAACATACTGCCACTGTCATCATTCTCTGCCCATCAGAGGGCTCCTTTAGCATCTGTGTTTTAAAACACCCTCTTTAAGGAGACTGGGTTCAGGAAAGGTAACTGAGAAAGTCTAATGTTACAGAGCTCTCTACACAGACGATCCAAAACAACGGCAGAAAGCCATCGCTTTGACTGGAGCAGGGCCAGCCCCAGCCATCGGCTGTGAGGTCTGCCAGGTCTACTGTTAAAAGATGCAGGAAATAGTTTCTTCTTTTCAATGAGATATGTAAACAGTTGTCAATGTGGTCACAGCATAAGCATCATCTTGGCTCTACCCCACCTTTCGGTATGCAGCATCAGGAATGCCACGAAAAGGAAAGAGTTTGCTGATCTCATCAGGAAAATAAAATGTTATCGCCACATAGAACTGTCCTGACAAGGAACAAGGTCAACATGTAATATCTGAAGCTTCTATATTCTCTTGGGCATTTGAATCTTTCTAGCTTTTGGACAAAACTAACCTCACATGGCATAAAAATAAGTGTGTCTTTGTTCCTGGTGTGGCAAACAAGGAATTTAATAGCACTGGATAAAGCAACTTGACCAGAAAATTCAAGCGGAATGGAAATACCTCCTCCTTTCGTTTCTCATCAAGGGAACAGCTGCTTTGCTATCGCAGGGGGAGGTGAAGATGGGTTTAAGTTTCAATAAAAGCAGTGCCACCACAGGCTGCACCCTGAGAAGTTAAAAGTGGTGGTGGAAGTAAAGACATACTCCAATGGGAGTCTGTAAATCTGTCTCAGTAATGAAGCAATATCTTCTAGCTGGAGGTTACCTATCTGCAGCTGTGAGGTGACAACGGCCACATAGCCGACTGAGGGATGGCAACTTTCTTAAACCACTACACAAATGTGTTTCTATGTCACAAACCAGAATATATTAGCATATATTCTAGCAGTCCAGAAAAGAAGAAAGGATTTTAAAAAAGGGAGATATAACTGCCAAAGACATGTTGGTGTACATAAGAAATTGTGGAGACTTACCTACTGATAGGCCGTTTCTCGAACAATCCCAAATAATTTTCAGAAACACGTCATTTTCAGAAACATTTAATCTCTTTTAAATGGTCCTTATTGGAGAAACAACCTCTAATTTTGTATTAAAATTCTTAAAGTTCATAGATACCACCTTTAAGTACTAATAGCCATTCATCAGCTCTCCTACCCTGAATTAGAAGTTCTTTATTACCCTTACGCCTTCTAAATCATAATATTATTTACTGTTTCAATGATTCTTTAAATAAACTCAGCATGATGGAGGTTGTTGGTAGATCTCAGGCACGATCAAAAATAAGTTACTAGTGTAAACAAAGCATATTAAAATATATTGCCAAACTGGATGCCCTTCACAGACATTTCTGCAAAACTCATTCAGCAACCACAATATATTCCATCTTATTTATAGCTAGGAGTCTAGTCTATTTCAATAAATCTGCATCAATGTAGACACAAAAAAAAGAACTTCCTTAGTAGCTGAAAGCTTGTTTCAACAGCAGCACAGCACAAAAACTGGAACGAGAAAGAAAGGTGACATAGTACTCATCCGCATCATGGCACAAAGCTGCATTAGCTGGAAACAGCATGGTACTTTCACGCAGCATAAACGCAGCTATCCTCTGCGGCGGAGGCGACTACGGCTGGCTCTGACTTCAAGGCCTCAACAATCACTATCACACGGTGCAAACGCAGGAGATGGTCATATGAGGGCATGACTCAGCGGGAAGCTAACGCAAAAAAACCCAACCCCACACCCTTCTTGACTGAGGGGAAGCTAAGCACCGAACAAACTTCATAGCCAGGGTTCTTTCAATTGTTAACTGTTGGGTTTTGACAACAGACCTGCAGCACATAGGAAATCTTACTATAAGAGAAACTTGGAGACCAGCTGAGAAACATCAAGTCAGCTAGAGTAAAGAAGTGACTGCTGTAAGAAGAAAATAAATAATCCCAAAACTCAGCTCACTGTGGGAAAACAGTGGGAGCTGAGAGTAGTAGCTAGTATGCGGTCTTGCTATACAGATACCAAACCACTCAGCTTATTTGTGCTGAGTGTAACTGCAGTGAATCTGGATTTATGGTCAACACACATCACAAAATGACCCAATCAATAAAGCTAAACCATTCTGAGAAGAAGAAACAAATCTTTTCAACAGACTTATTAAAAGGCAGGTCTTATAGTGATGTCTCTAGCAGAGATGCCTTGCATCTTCCAGCCCTTTTTTTTTTTGGTGCTTACTGCTTTAACAGATGGGTCGAAATCTCCCCAAAATATCCCAGCACCATTTGATCAGGAAGAAGATAATCAGATATTTTCCTTGAGTATTATGTTTCAGAGAGCAAACCCAGTTTTTCATCACATTGCAATGAGTTTTGAGACAAGTGTGTCAAGGTCAAAAAAATTGTTCGAGAGTTAGAAGTGTAAGTTCTCACACCTTTTTGTTTTGAAGAATCTGAAACTGGTAATTGTCCTTTTTTCTAGGGAAGTTTCTTTTGACATCCTGAGGAAAATCAGGCCACAGCTTACCCTAATTATGAACTTCTGAAAAACATGTCATTTGTACCGAAAACTGAAGTTGAAAAGAGAGGTTCAACTCATTATCAAAATGGAGCTTTCAAACAAAAAAAGATCACTGAATTAAACTGATCCTTCTCTGTCATTTCCATCAGCTAGAAAGGCATATAAAAATGAAAACATAAGGCTGCTTGCTGTTTCCTCTACGCTCCTCTGTTGCTCCCTAAGTAGGATGAGAAAGAAATAATCCTGCAGTAAAAGGACAGGCTATGAGAAAAGGAAAACACTAGATTTGAAAGACCATAAGGCAGGAAGAGACAGGTTGTGACCAAGGGGAACAGCAGAAAGGGCTGACTGAGCGACCAGAACAAAAGAGGCTCTGGAGTCTCTTCTGCTCCAGTTCAAGTAGCACAGAAAATATTGCTTTTTTCCCCACTGCTGACATACCTCAATTCCTCACTCTGGACTACTCTAAAAGGGGAAAAGCATGTTTAAATCCCAATTCTCCTTTCACACAATAGAGATGGCATCTGGTCAAAACTATTCTTTACTTTTTCCAAAGAGGCTTTTTTTTTTTGTATTTTTTTTTCTATAACTGTTAAAAGAAATGATACATGAGAAACTCACGTGCTAGAGCACATGGACTCATGCAGAACTTTCTCCCCAGCTATTTAAAAATTACCCTTAACATTTATTTCAAATGTAATCTCCCAAGAAATTCCAAATTACAAACAACGAGCAAACTTTTATTGCACTAAATGAAGGAAAAGAGAGGAATAACAACAATCCAGACATATTCAATATACACTTCATGAAAATTTCAGAGGACATCTAAGTCAAACGCAGAAAAACAGAAACACCTCTGATATTTTCCATCTTTGGAAGACATTTCTGACATTTCCATCTTTTTAAAGATGAAGTCCACTTTACCTTGGGTTTTCCTTTGCTAACTGAGTTTGTTTCAAAGAGTTAAAAGAAATGCACCAACTTTACAAGGGACATCTCAGGGCTCAACACAGCACACGCCTTTTCAAACCTCAGTCACTGATTTAATCCTTGCCTACACTGTTAAGGACAAAAAGTAGTTAATACCCAATCATTATTAAAATTAAGAATTACCGATGAACCACCTTGAATTTGTGACCTGCCGTTCCCAGCTGACAACCCCAGATACTCTAATGGCTCTGTTACAGCAATGTTTTGGTCTCCACACAGAAGATGAACTTAAAGAAGTAGTTTAGGTTTCCTGGCCAAGCCGTACCACTACACAGGTCTGGTGTATCATCCTCCACCCCACGGCTTGACCAGCTCTCAGGGAGCAACACTGCACAGAAACCTCCCAGGACACTTTTCAGCACATTAAAAGGTAGCTCTGCACTTTCAAACCGAAGTGCCAGGGAGGAGAGGAAGGAGGTTGACCCAGCAAGGATCAGTTAGCTGGTCACAAAGATCAGCTGTTTGTAGCATGTACTGTTTAACCAGCATAAAGGGTTTTGGTGTTTTTCCAGAACTGCTCCTGATTAAGATCTGACACAGAAACAGGCTCGAGACATCACTGTATTTTCAGACAAGTGAGAACACTACCAAGAAGGCACACATGCAAAGCTTCTGAGAGACCTTTTTTCCCCACTGATCATACCTATACGTTTCAAAAATAAGCTCTAAGAAACTGATGTCAGTCCACTGGGCTTCAATTATCCGGCTTCCCAATCCTGGAGAAAGTTCAATAAAGTGACAGCAGAGCTGTAAGGTTTTCTTTAACACCAGAAACCCTCCGGGAGAGAGCAGTTGCTCCTTACTCTTCCCTGTCCACCACCCCGTTTCCCAGGCACATACTCCATCTTCACAGGTTCTCAGTGGTACCAACAACTCGGTTCAAATCAACCTATGATTTAAAGTTGTCAGAACCTCGAAGTTGCTCATCACATTACAGCATTCTGCTACAATAAAATAACCCCTAATGAGTAAAGTCAGGTGATCTGGGAAAAAATAATAAAAAAAAATAGCTGCTGTAATGCCCTGAAGGTAATCCAACAGGAAAATTTCTGCATAAGCAACAGAAAAGGATGATGCAACATGAGTGAATTCACGTACACACACTGTTCAGTCGCTCTCTGCTAATCCTGCCATGGATAAATATATCCTTTACGTAAAACAGAAAAATATTTTTAAAGCTATGCAAAAATGCCTAAAAATACATTCTTTTGTCAAAAACACTGAAGGTGAAAATTCACCACATTCATTCCAAACTACAGCTCTAGTTCCAGATACATCAAAAGGTCTTAGCATAGCATAGCTAGATGATAGGCTAAGTCTGGAAAAAAAAGGATACAAAAACAATATGACTTTTTTTGGTATAGAATTATTCTGGGTAGTCAAAGAGAAGAGTTGCAGAAGGACCTGACAATAGATGCAGATGAAATGAAATATCCGTAAACGCAAGGCAATGAACACTGGTGAAGGAAAAAGCACCAGCTGCTGTGCATACACTGACACAGCCTCTACGATTAGCTGCTATTACTCTGGTAAGCAATCCTGAAATCACTGCGGGGAATTCAGGATGTCAGTCAACTCACAAACTAGTCATAGTAGAACCAGAAAAGGCACAGACAAAAGTAATAAGATAATCAGGGAAAGGCCTTTGGGTAAGGAGACACCAAACAGATGAAGACTTGTCGGGCTGGGAGGGGGACAGGGACAGCTAAGGCAGGATATGAGAAAGCTCTGTGAAATCATGGGTCATGGAGAGTGTCACTGAGGAATGATTCATCCACTACCGGCAGGACATGGGAAACAGGGTGCCACCACCAAAGGCATCAGGTGGAGAACTTAACACAGGCAAAAAGGAAGCGGTCCTGGCTGACACCCTCAAGAACAGTTGTGTCATGGGAAATTGTAGAAGTCTGAGTATAAGCAGGTTAAAAATGGTACTAGACAAGTTCATGAAGGCCAGCTCCACCAGCACCTACCAAACGAGTGATTCAGATGCGATGCCTGCTCACAACATGTTACAGCCACCGCATGTTTATGCACAGAGGGATGTCACGCAGGCTGCCTTCCCGTACCTTTGCTGCTACCGCCTGCTGTCAGAGCCAGGGTACTTTGTTAAGAATTGCTACCCTGCATGCAGCTAAAGCCCTTGGAGTCCAGAGGGTACGTGCCGAAACTTGACGTGCCAGTTTAAGAACTACCAGGACTGGAAAGTTAGCCATAGCTCCAGTTAAAACCAAGACACTCCGTTCTCATTTCAGAGGGATTACATCCAGCTCTCAGCCTTCAGAGACATGCCGCTGCATTAGTTTCCATTTGGGGCATACTTCAAATCTTTTTACAGGGTCAGCCAAAACAACTAGAGGTTATTTAAAAAAAAAGATCAAATAGAGAGGCTTGCCCCTGTCTACTAAATCAGTGATTTAGACCCTCTGGAAGAAAACAATAAACCTACACCCAACAATAAACAATTTCTAATATTTTTTCTTAGAATTTTAGTACTACAAGAACTGTTAACATTCAAGTTCAATGCAAGGAAGGTTACATCATCTTTATGCTCGTGCTCAAAAATAGGTTTTGAATACACACATTTAGAAGCAGGAAGTTAATTCAACTTAAGATAAAATCCTCTCTTTTTAAAAGGGAGTATTTTTGGAAATACTCTCTAGTAAAATTGTAAATACATTCAACTTGCAATTATCCCAGAGATCTGAGAGAGTACTAAGGTGACCTGAATAAAGCACAATAGATATTACGATCTCTTACATAAGTTAGGGTGTAAGTATGTTCGCCTTCGGAAAAACTTGAAGGCAGATTTCTATAAAAAGCAGGGACAGATTTAAACATGGCTGTGGAAAGGAGCTCCAGTGAGCAGCCTGTACTCCGCATCACACAACACTGACATAGCAGTGATGCTGGAGAAGGTCATTCCCAGTTAACTGCCACCCAGCGGGTCCATACAAGGATATCTGAAAGCTTACTGTAAAAGTCTAAAAGCTCCTCAGATCAGCAAAAGGGAATTAAGACAAAATGATGCAATTTTGGGATAAAATGTGATCAACTTATTTGGTATAGGAAAAGTATTGAAATATTTCTGGAGATTTCAGACTTGCAATTAACTGCAAATCAAAAGCAAAACGCAACTTCTCTCTTCATTAGTTTAGGTCCCAAGACAAAGAACTGCTGAGGAGAAAAATTTTAATAGTACCCCACCCTAGGTGTCAATGAGATTTGCTACTATTTCCAGAGTGTTGCTCTGCTCAACTATTAAGAGTATGCTTTGAGTGAAAAAGTTGACATTTCTTTTTCAGAAAGTTAAATACAACATATAATAATCTCTCAGGAAACCTGTTATTAAATAACACAGTGATTATTAATTTGTTGTCATTATTAAAAAAAAATCCAGTTTGGTTTACCAGCACCTTAACGTTAAAGTGGAAAAGATGACTTAGCCATCAAATATATTCCCCATAACTATATTCAGACACAGGACATTAGGCAAAAACTTAAATGTGCTAAGATATGGAACGGTTACTGAACTTTTCAAAAGAAAACTGTGTTGTGTTTAGATAATACGACTTTCACATCCATGTGAGACCCACATAAAAAAGACATTGCTCCTGATTTCCCATATCCTGAAACATAATGTTACTAATTTGTGAATACTTGTTTTTTTATATTTTAGTTCAATGTAAAAGTAGAAGGTTTATTTCCTACCTGTAATGCACATGTGTAACTGTTGGTTGTCGGTAGCCAAGAATCCAAGTTTGGATGTCTATAGGTTCACCTTTGGGGTACGCAATGGTTGTATCTATCACCCACTGGAGGCTTTTTGATTTGCTCTCTAGGAACAAAAAGAAATGTGGTGTTAAAAGTAATCAGAACGTGCATGTCACATATTTGATAGTTATTCCATTTTTATATTACTTCATGAGGTATGAGGCACAAATAAAATAAGACAGATAAAAATCAAATCCAGATTTCGTTACAAAGCACAGAAATACTTAGAAACTTCACCTAGACCAAGATTTTACTTTCACGGTTATTTCTGCTGTTCTTACATAATGTAGTACACAGAACAGGACAAAGTTCACTCACTGGGTATGAGTATAGTCACATAACACATTGGCCCAAATGTTACGTACCTCCTCCCACTCACCAAAAGGATAACTTCAAAACTCAAAATCCAACTTCCTTGATCTGGACTTTAAAAACATTTACAACTGGGCCTTCGTAAGAGCTCGCAGTTGCAGCTCACTGATGAAGCAACAGCCATGCAGATCCCTCAAAGGTTCTTAAAAATCAGAGTTATGGGATAAAAAGGAAATAAATCACTTTGACCATCTTCTATTCATTGCTTTCTTGTCTTTAATACACAGTTTTCACAATGGAGAGGAGTTTACATCCACAAGGTCGCAGAAAGACTGATACCAGTACATGTTCATATGCTGCTCAGCATATTTAGAAACTGAAAAAAGGATCAAAGGAGGTGAAAATCTTTGCTATGAAGATTATTCAGGAAAGTCCAATTTAAATCTGAACATAGGTTACTACCAGCAATAGTCAAGGTCAGATATTAACCTAGCAAGGACCTCTTCTCTGGCATGTCTTCAATTAACAGGTTTGCAAAGAGGGAGAGGAGCAGATCTGGAAAGCAAATCAGGAAGGAGGGGCACATTGCCAAGATGGCACTTTGAGTTTAGCTTGTCAATTTTATACCTGTTCTGTGGGAACTGGGACTGCCTTGTATCTGAGGTCACGTTATGTTCGGGCTAGTATAGTAATATGCTTACTTAATGCTTAACACACTAGTATAGTAATATGCTTACATCATACCCAACAATATCTTAAAGCATTTAAAAAGCTGACTATTAAAAACAGCCACCTGTTGGCAAAAGCATGTAAGAGGTGTTAGGTCTTAGTACAAAGCACAAGACTCTTCAAGCCTGCAGCTGAGATAGCTATGAAAGAAATATGATAGAGGTTGACAAAAACACTGTCGGCATGAAGAACGTGCAGAGGGATAGACTATTCACCATCTTTCTCAATACAAGAATAGATGTATTCAAAATGAAGCCAAAGAGGAAAAGTGTTCAAAGCAAGCAGAGAGAAATGATTCTTTGTGCAGAGGGGAATAAAACTGTAGGGAACCCCATGCCAAAGGATGTCAAGGATGCTGAGAGTTGGGTTCAAGAGGAAACTGGACAAGTACACCGAAGAAATCCATTGGAGGGTTAACTAAACAGGCAGAAACCTCCATCTGGCTTGGGAAACCTACCACACTGGAAACAGTCAGAAGCTAGGAGAGTATGCAGGAGAAGTACGATGCATGTTTGCTGTGTTCACACTCTTCCTCTGATATCCACTTCGAGTCATGGACAACATGTTGGGCTAGACATGTTTGGTCTTGCCCAGAATTGCCACTCAAATTTTACAGAAGAGGTACCACACACATGAAGAAACCTGCAACAGGCAGTCTGAGGCATACTCTGAAAGTCACAGTTATTAATACCAACTAGAACATATGTGCAAGGACTGACTCACAAGGTTCTACCTGTATTTAATTTAATTTAATTTGCATTTAATTTAATTAAGTGCGAGAAGACAATTACAGCAACGCTATCACATATATCTATCAATTATTTTAATAAGCAGCTAGTGTTTTCATGGTGTCTACTCAACAATGGAGTTGTACTGCTTCATTACAAAAGCACATACGCTACCTGAATAAGGCTCGACAGTATTTCCTAAAATTTACCTTATGAATTATTAGTAGCGTGCAAAGTGCTATTCCAAAATTTGACCAAGTGCAAGCTACACAGGTCAAGCTGAAACATCCAGTGTCACCTTCTGGAAATACAGTATTTTAAAACCCTGACAGACACGTGAAATGAGAACACGAGGTCCCGTCAGAGGCTCCAGGCTTGCCAGCATCATGACAGAGTGCTCGTCAAGTCTCTCTTAAGAAAAGCACTAACTACAGAGTCCTTCATTTTAAAAGTAGCAATGTATTAGAGAAAAGCCAATATGATATTAATAGTAAATCCACAGAAGTATTCATTTAGAAATGGATTTCGGAACAAAGCCATTCAATTTATTATTTTCCCAGATGTAAAGTAAGAATGGATAAAGACAAGTAAATCTGCTAAGTGAGTAAGCAACAAAGGTCATTAATTGCAATTAAAAAGTGCCAGATGAATATGGGCACATTATCTTATTATTTACAGTAAAATGTTTTAAAATCATTTATTAAATATTTAGCTAGTCTTTCAAACTGTTCTTTCAGTGGGTAGTGGTTCAGACTTCTTTACGTGAATACTCCTGTGGTCCTCTTCTGTGCTGATTTCCTGCCTTCTGCTTTTGTGGAGCAGAGCCACTGCATGCATTCCTCAGAACAGCCCCAGACTCACCTCCAGCCCCTTCCAGGGCAGAGTGGGGAGAAAAACCTGCCTCTGACAGGCCACCAGGAATCCCAGGTTAGAGAAAAAAAAAAATTCTGAGAGTAACGACAGCCTCCATAGACCCTCCTTTAGAGCAAGCAGGTCTTAGCACAGCTACCTCCACGTGCAATTACCAAGATGTGCTATCAAATCACAGTCGCAGGCATATTTCTGCATGCTCTGGTTTAAAATAAGCTTTACATAATTATTCAAGATCTCACACTGCCAAAAAAACCTAAGCCACCAAGGATTTAAGAAAATTAATTTTGAAATAAACCTTGCTGTCCTTTTTGGGGGATTACATTGTATTGTGCTCTGCTCATGAGCATATTTATTTTAAAGCCACAAAGCTCCAACAGATCCTGAAACTGAAAAAGAAACAGACAACTGCACACAACACAAAGGGGTGGTAGGACCTCATATGCCTAAGGATGCTGCTTTCAGGCCTAAGCAGACCAGTGAACAAGAATATACGATTTTTTAAAGGAAGCACGCTAACAGGAACTCGGAACAGAAAGATTGCTGCATTAGTTATAATATGGTGTGAATCTCAGGTCTGGCATCTGTAGCTGAAAAAAAGGGAGTCGAGCATACCTGTTCAAGAACTCCTCTTGCCAAGTTTGGCTTGGCCAACACAGCCACAGATGTTTCTGACAGCCAAACCCTTTTGAACTTTCTGCCTACCATTGAGAGACACCCTCATCCTTCATTTGAGTACCTGCTGAAAGATTGAGCAGCCTGGCTGCCAGAGATTTCAGCAGAAGACACTGCTGCAGAGGCCAAATTTAAGTTAATCTCTCCGAGGACTAGTTTTTCTTCTGTGGTGTCAGTCTGCTTGCCACTTCCAGCACAGCTGGAGGATTTTGATTTCTCAAATTGCCTCAAAATGTTAGCAGTCTGTTCTTTTTACATAGTACATAAATGTTCAAAACAGGCCTGCAGGCATCTGTCCTACACAGTTGCATCCAAACCACACAGTAATAACACACCTTAGTATGAATGGTACATACTTGCCTTACGAGTGCTAAGACAAGACTGAATAATCACATGTAACAGTAGCTTTCTGGACTCGACAAAAGATCAAAATAAAAAAAACAGTCTCCTAACTTGTTGTTTGGTTTTTGGGTTGTTTGGGTTTTCGGTTGTTTGGGTTTTGTTTTCTTTTTTTAAATAACCAGCAGAGACAAATCTTCATAACTATTTTCTTCCTTATTTTTGTTCTAGCTGTGGATTCAGTGATAGTAAGTTGCTTCATATTTAGTTGTGAAGCAACTTACCATCAGCGTCTTCAAGGGATTCAGTGCTCTGCATCTTCTATGGTCCCCTCACAGCACATACTTGACTGTCTACAATCACAAATTTAGTGGGGTTCAGAGCTTCTCTTTATCCCCTCTATGTCCTCCCTGGGGTTACTTCTCAACCAATGCTAAAATCCAGATTTGACTATGCACAGCACTTTTCAAACCCACCAGCAGACTGTCAGTGTTTACCACTGAGGAAAAGAGCAAGTTATAAAGTCAGGTTTCAGCAGGAAACCTCGCCTCCAGCCAAGCTCTGGATAGTGCGATACCGACGGATTGCATCCGGAGTGGAAAAGAATGCACCAGCCAGGCGTGAACCTGAGGACCACAGCTTCAACTTGAAAAAGCAAGCATTTACTAGCATTCACTAGTATTCAGCTGTGGTTTCCTGAACACTTACATCACTCTAAATGCAGCCAAAAGAGGCTGTTGCCTCCCTCTGCATAGCAATAAGTTCTTGCATCTTGTCCCTTGTTCTCTACCTGTCCTTGTGTGACCAACTGGACCACTGCCCTTAGCATTAACTTTTTTCCCCCAAAGATTAGCTCTCAGACTGAACATCTTACTCATCATCCCAAGATCTCTCTGTAACAAGTCACCTGGAATAAAACAAGAAGCCCCTTTTCCAGGCTAAAAAAAAGCCTTCCCACATGCTATTCAAGTCACACTCCTCATGTAACAGTGAATCCAAAAGTTTGGTGTCAAGCTCTGCAGAAGGAAAAATCAAATTTCTCTGAGAAAAAAGCATCAGAACTCAATGTACTGTGCTGCATTTGAAAACAGGTAAGATTTCAACATGGCTCTAACCAAGCTCATAGCAACCTCTTAACAGACAAAAAATTGCTGCATGGTAAAATAAAGCAGAATTTAAAAAAAACATACCAGAACAACGTTGATCAAAAAAAAGCTCTGGAATGCATATCTTTGGTGAACAATTGCTCCAAACTCCTTTGAACTGCCAGCTGTTTGGCATTTAGAATATTTTGCTAGTTCTAAAACCCACAAAACGATCAATTCTTATTAACTGAAGAAACATTGTACTTGCAACGATGTCAGAGACCAAGTGTTTGGTTAAAAAAATTAAAAAACCAAACAAAACCAAACCATAAAATAACACCCCCACACACACACATCGGTCCCTACAGGGTTAAGGTGATGATGGCTATGAATCAAGTATTTTTATGCTGCCCATATTTCTATTCTGCACTAAAACCTTCTCCTGGAACGCAGGTGCTGGCAGCAGCACTCTGTTTGGGGGGGCATAGCACATCTGCCCAGAGGGATGCTTTCATCAGACACCAGAATTAACTTACATCATCTTTGCAGGGACAGACACCACTTAACTACATTGCCTGCCCTTTCTAGCTTCAAAAGCACTCAAGCCATCAAGTGATAGTACTACCTTTCCTACATGCTCTTCCATCCTTCTATTTATTTAGGAGTAAAACTGTACAATTTTGTTAAAATTAAACAAGCGTTTCAAAAGGCAGCAAAAGCAACAATTGTTTTAGTGATTTAATTTAGTATTTACCAGCAATAAGTCAAATTTTACCCCAATGAAGGTTAATACTTAGGACTTCACATATGAAAGAAGGCTTGGAAAACTGTTAGGAGGAGAAAATTAAGAAAATAGAGGCTGCTTGCCTTGGAAGAGCAACCGATAAAGAACTGATCAGTTTAAGCACAAGAATAATCAAATAGTATTGATCGTCTAGCTCAGGAACATTTGTTCTACCTGTCACTTTAGAGGGAGAATCTGGTAATAAACTGTGGGAAATTCATAACTAGTACAAAAATAAACTGAAAAGTGGACTAGATATTAAGAATACTCATATCTTAATTAAGGCTAATGAAATTTTGAGGAGGCTACTGAACCTCGCACAAATCCACCTGTACCAAAGGGATGAGAGAAACCAGATTAGAGACCTCATAGAAGAAGGACAGATGATGTAGCAGTTAGCTGTTGCACAATACTTGAACTACGATTTGAAGGCTGTATCTCCAGTGACATTTGATGTACAAAAGCAAGCTAGTGGACTGGGAAGCTGTGGGGGTGACATGATGACACAACTGTATGCAACTTGGTTTGTACCAAATTAGGGTGCAGCGTAGCAGTACATTAAGAATGAACCTTCTTTTATTATAGTTTCTCTTGCTGTCTTTTCTTCTTTCACCCAGCATTATACATCATTCCAGTTGAGAAAGCAGAATGGTATAAAATCTACAATGGTATAAAAGCTACAAGAATAATATTAAATTAATTAACTACTAATAAAATGACAGTGCTCAAGAACACTGCAACTGTGTATCATGACTCATCATAACATAGCTACCCAGGGAACTCAACAGGAAGGGAACATAACAGCGTTTGACACGGTCTCCCACAGCATCCTCCCAGCTAAACTGGGGAAGTGTGGTCTGGATGATCGGGCAGTGAGGTGGATTGTGAACTGGCTGAAGGAAAGAAGCCAGAGAGTGGTGGTCAATGGGACAGAGTCCAGTTGGAGGCCTGTGTCTAGCGGAGTCCCTCAAGGGTTGGTACTGGGACCAGTTCTATTCAATATATTCATTAATGACTTGGATGAGGGACTAGAGTGCACTGTCAGCAAGTTTGCTGAGGACTCCAAACTGGGAGGAGTGGCTGACGCGCCGGAAGGCTGCGCAGCCATTCAGAGAGACCTGGACAGGCTGGAGAGTTGGGCGGGGAGAAACTTAATGAAATATAACAAGGGCAAGTGTAGAGTCCTGCATCTGGGCAAGAACAACCCCATGTACCAGTACAAGTTGGGGGCAGACCTGTTGGAGAGCAGCGTAGGGGAAAGGGACCTGGGGGTCCTAGTGGACAACAGGATGACCATGAGCCAGCAGTGTGCCCTTGTGGCCAAGAAGGCCAATGGCATCCTGGGGTGTATTAGAAGGGGTGTGGTCAGCAGGTCAAGAGAGGTTCTCCTCCCCCTCTACTCTGCCCTGGTGAGGCCGCATCTGGAATATTGTGTCCAGTTCTGGGCCCCTCAGTTCAAGAAGGACAGGGAACTGCTAGAGAGAGTCCAGTGCAGAGCCACAAAGATGATTAAGGAGGTGGAACATCTCCCTTATGAGGAGAGGCTGAGGGAGCTGGGTCTCTTTAGCTTAGAGAAGAGGAGACTGAGGGGTGACCTCATTAATGTTTTTAAATATGTAAAGCGCAAGTGTCATGAGGATGGAGCCAGGCTCTTCTCAGTGACATCCCTTGACAGGACAAGGGGCAATGGGTGCCAGCTGGAACACAGGAGGTTCCGCATAAATATGAGGAAAAACTTCTTTACGGTGAGGGTGACCGAACACTGGAACAGGCTGCCCAGAGAGGTTGTGGAGTCTCCTTCTCTGGAGACATTCAAAACCCGCCTGGACGCGTTCCTGTGTGATATGGTCTAGGCAATCCTGCCCCGGCAGGGGGATTGGACTAGATGATCTTTCGAGGTCCCTTCCAATCGCTAACATTCTGTGATTCTGTGATAAGAGGAGGAGTTACTCTTAATCTATAAACCAATTTAACTAAAATCAGGTGGGGAGGGACGTGAACCCCGATCATTATCAGTAAAGCTTGGTGGTAACAAAAAGATTGAGAGAATGATAAATAACAGAGAAGAAAGCTTATTATAGTAAGCTAAATAATTTGGTAACCCAGGACACCAGGAACATTGTTAAATAAGACAGTATAGAGCACAAGAAGAAGTGGTGCAGAGGAAAAATGTTTTCAGCCAACCATGAAGTTCAAGTGCAATGCTACTGACAAAAAAGCCACTTCCCAAAGGAGTACAGTAATAATGTACAAAAAGTTTATATGCAATCCCTATGCAAAACACTGGTGAAACCCTTCCTGTATATACTACATCTAGTTCTAGCACCCACAACTCAACGATGGTAACCCAAAGAGGATACAGGCAAGTTTGATTTCACTGAGCTGGGTTTTTTCTTGTGGTTAAATAAATTAAAAGATAAAAGAGAGAAAAAGTAAAGGTGATCACTAACTTGTTAGGCTTCTAACCTTATAATATAACCTTATCAATTTATACAATTGTATTTCATTCAACTAAACAAACATTCTTCAAAAATTTTCTGAAATGGTAAGAGTACAGTAAAAGCATTTGGAAGGCAGAAGATTAGAGGAAGAATCTTTTATATAAGATATAGATCAAAATTAACCTTTCATACATCTCTGAAAGGGAAGTTTCACCATGCTAGAAACATTTTCATGAGCTTAAGAGAGGACTTAAAATACCTCAGCTTCATATATATCAAATATTACTCTTTCCTAGCATATAAAATTTACTTTCACTTCCTTTTACATCCCTTTTATTATGTTTTCATGTCCATTACTCTGAAAGAACAATAGCTAAAACGACATATTTCTTTCCTGTTTGTCTTTTGAGTAGGAATGACAGATGTGATTCCATTGTATTCCTGAGAGAATTCCTTTATTTTAGTACCCAGTTAAGTCAACTACTATCAAATGCTCATTTCTCTAGTTTGAACCATGTTGCTCAAAAAAAAAAAAAAAAAAAAAGCTACGTTTGATACTCAGAGCTAAGTTGATAGCAATCAGAGTATGAAAATATAAAATTGGTATTTGACAAGTGCTTTTGGTCCCCTTCCAGAACTAGAAGGCCTGTAATGCCTGGCTGCCCGGGGCTTGGATGGATGGACCCTTCAATGGGTTAAAAACTGGCTGGATGGCCAAGCCCAGAGAGTGGTGGTGAATGCGGCAAAGTCCAACTGGCGGCCAGTCACTAGCGGTGTCCCCCAGGGCTCAGTTCTGGGGCCGGTGCTGTTCAATATCTTTATTGATGATCTAGACGTAGGGATTGAGTGCACCCTCAGCAAATTTGCAGATGACACCAAGCTGGGTGGGAGTGTCCATCTGCTGGAGGGTAGGAAGGCCCTACAGAGGGATCTGGACAGGTTAGATAGATGGGCCGAGACCAACGGCATGAGGTTCAACAAGAACAAGTGCCAGGTCTTACACTTTGGCCACAACAACCCCATGCAGCGCTACAGGCTGGGGGAAGAGTGGTTAGAAAGCGGCCCGGCAGAAAGAGACCTGGGGGTGCTGATCAACAGCTGGCTAAACATGAGCCAGCAGTGTGCCCAGGTGGCCAAGAAGGCCAATGGCATCCTGGCCTCTATTAGGAATAGTGTAGCCAGCCGGTCTAGGGAAGTGATCGTCCCTCTGTACTCGGCACTGGTGAGGCTGCATCTTGAGTACTGTGTTCAGTTCTGGGCCCCGCACTTCAAGAAAGATGTTGAGGTGTTGGAGCGAGTCCAGAGGAGGGCGACCAAGCTGGTGAAGGGTCTGGAGGGTCTGACCTATGAGGAACGGCTGAGGGAGCTGGGGTTGTTTAGCCTGGAGAGGAGGAGACTCAGAGGTGACTTTATTGCAGTCTACAAGTATCTGAAGGGAGGTTGTAGTGGAGTGGGAGTCGGCCTCTTCTCCCAGGCAACTAGCGATAGGACAAGAGGACATAGCCTCAAGCTTCACCAAGGGAGGTTCAGGTTGGACATTAGGAAGAATTTCTTTACAGAAAGGGTCATTAGACATTGGAATGGGCTGCCCAGGGAGGTGGTGGAGTCACCATCTCTGTATGTGTTTAAGAAAAGACTGGACATGGCACTTAGTGCCATGGTCTAGTTGACGTGATGGTGTCAGGGCAATGGTTGGACTCGATGATCCCCGAGGTCTCTTCCAACCTGGTTGATTCTGTGATTCATTTGGGGAACTTACTTTTCATACCTTTTTGCCTTTGAGACAGGAAGAAATAGAACAGGAACAGGCCAAACTTTTCTCCTTAAAAAAAAGTTACTTTTAACAAGGACTGGGGCGTTCTGTTTCTCTCTTTTAAACCTAAAATCTTCTAAGACAACAAGGGCTTTCTTCATCCTTTCTTTTCTTAATGTAGCTTGAAAGGAAATATTCTGATGCATTCTACAGCTTGATTTTCAGTTAACTTAAATCTTCCCTCCACTCCTGTAAGAACATCATCTCCATTCATTTCCTATGGTGACAAGATTAACTTCAAAGCTAAAAATCTGGAAGCAATTTCTGTATGAGGCTTCCTGCTAACCCTGAAATTTGAACTTCAGCACAGAAAAAAAAAGTCATCTGCATATGTGGCTTCATTAGTATGGATCTTTGGTTCAAATTACTAAACGATTATAATAATTTGGCTATGGAAATACCAGCACCACCCATCAATAAGAAACCATCACAACCCCCCAACCCATTGTTTCTATAATAAGTAACATAAATCCACAACTAGGTTAAGTAAGATCTAACCCTGCTCTCTCAATGTGCCAAGAAGTTAATTTTTAAAACTGAGAGACTAAAAGCACCAATTCCCATAACTACAGGCATTATTCTTGTCCCAACTATACTCTCCCCTACAGCCCAGGCACCCCAGAACAATAACGCTGCAGGAATATTCTTATTCTCTCATAACTTTTCTAACAGAAGACAGCCAAAACAATCCTTCAAATCTAGTCATCGGTGATAGTTAACTCCAGCAACAAAGGAGACAGTCATCATAAAAATCTGTAGAGAACAGAAGAATTTGAACTCAATAGAAAATAGTTCAAGAAGAGGAATGAAGTATACAGTACTGGAGGCAAAGAAACTTCTAAAGGTAGGAATAAAAATTTGAACATAGTTTGCTTATTTCAGAAATAGTTTTACTATAGTTCCATACTACCATAAACCAGTGCAAACCATCAATCTTGCTGAAAGGAGCAGCCCACCTTCTTGCCCACTCAGGGTGCTCATTCCAGTATCTGCTTTACCCATCACATGTACCAAGACATTCATGCAGCCACACTGCAGACTACATAAAATTAAAAATAAGGTTTTCTTTTTTTGTATGTCTCAATATAAAAAATAAACTTAGTGGAACTAAAAGCAAATACGAAAACATTTATATAAATATGACGGTGCATTATGGATGTATTTGACATTTAAAGAGACCAATTCAACACAAAATGTTCTGCTTAACTCAAATCTTGGACATTCAATTTCTTTTTTATCCACAAGAGTGAAGTGGTCTTTACCTTTTATCACAGCGTCTCTACCTGCTGGAGTTCCATTTTCTTGCGGCGCTACAAGCGTTTTCAGAATTACTTGTGTTGCCCCAAGTCTCGGCAGGGTGACATGTTTAAGAAATGGCAAATTGTTTTTCTTGGCAAATGCCTGGCTTGTTTCTCTCCTTTTCCTAAGAAAGCCACCCTCTGGAAATAAAACAATCCATTTCCGATTGCGGCTCCTGTAATATTTTTCTAGATGCTCCTTGAGTAACACAAGCTGCTGGTCACGGTGTGCTCTTCCCTATAAGGATAAAACGTTACCTAAATAAAATTAATGCTTAAAAGAGATAACATCAGACAGATAATTATTACATTTCTAAGATATCTCTCTTTTCAGAGATACAAATAAGCCTCTAAGACAACACAAAACAACGTTCTCCTTAGAGTACCAACTGGTGGCCGAATTAATGCCACTTTACTGAAAGGCTGAAAAAAAGCTCCTGAAACTGAGGATGAAGCTCCCGATTTCATGACTTCTCTGCAAGAGTGATGTCCAGACTGTAAGTGGGAACTTCACATAACAGGAGGATGTATTTACAGAATTCCCTATTTGTTACTGGGTCACAAGTTGAATTTGCTAAACTGAATTCTGCAACAGTCTAGGGGTCAAGCTACGATTCTGAGGTCTATGCATCATCAGTAATTTCTGCAAGCCAAACAGTATCTTTGCTTACACTATCTTAAACGCACCTCTCCTGCCACCCCCATCCCATATTAGAACTGCAGAGGTACCACAGACAGACCTCAAGACCACGCTGAGTTGGGTTACCACAGCAGAACCACAGATTTCACCCAAATCTGCGCTGCTGGAATGACTCATTCCCTTCTCCTCTGATGTATTAGCACAACTTCTTCACTTAAGACCATCAGATATGGCCTTAATTACTCCAGCAATACCTTTGATATCTTCAACAACAATCTTTTCTCTTCCCATCTCTGCACACAGCAAGAGCAAGCCACTCAAATTTTCACAGAAATTAATTTACATCAATTAGCATTTTTGAGTGCTCCGAAGTGACTTTGCCAAATCACTCAAAAGACACAGGAGTCCAAAATTTAAGCTCTCCTCAGCAGAGGTGATTTTAATTCTCTGAAACATCAACAAAACTGCCACAAACGTTCCACTGTTTGGTGGTTGGTTGTTTTTTTTGGCAGGGGGAGGAAGAGGAAAAGAATGGGGTTGTGTGGAAGACAACAAGAACAATATTTTATTGAAGATGTTTTGTGAAAGTGTTTCTCCTAGATTTTCAAGTCTCACTATTGCAATTACTTCCAACTTACCTCATGAAAGGGAAGGAAAAAGCTCTACCTGCTCATTTTAATGCAATTAAAGAGTAATAAAAAAGTTCCTCAGTTGAACCAGTCCTTTCTCACCAGACCACAGGACTCCAGGATAGCACAGTAGTTACGAAAAGAGCAGTCAACAATAAACTTTTCACATGTTAGAACTCTCCAAAACCAAAACAAACCTAATGAATATGACTGGTGGGTACACCGCAGTTTAGCAAATACCATGAGGTTTAAGATGCTGTTGCAATACAGAAAAATCTACTTGACTAATGGGAAAGAGAAGTGTGTTTAAAAGCAACCGTGACTAGCAGAATAGTGAAGAGTCCTGGAAGATAAAACACAGTTAACATATTGTCCAGAAAGAGGAGAAAGTAAGTCATACAGAAGCAAATGCAGCTCCTTAATACAAACAATTCTTGAAGACCATGGCTAGCTGATCACCACCACAGGAAGCAGGCTCAGCCTTCTTTCCTTTAGAGGAAAGGAAACAGGTAGCAGCAGGCTACTGACAAATTCTTTAGGGTGCCATGCACTTTGCATCACTGATATGGCAAGTTACTGACAGTCTCGATTTCCAGAAAACTCTTCAATGGGAGAAGAGAAAACACTGGTCAACTTTTAGTAAACCTCAGAAGCACTCCTAAAACTGCCATTGGTGCTGCTCATGAAAATGAAGCTGATGGACTTTTTTAACAAATAGGATGTATTGTACCACGATCAAATGACATTATTTTACAGGGGAAAAAATGAAGTATTTGCTCATCCAAATGTTACTAGGGCCTCTCTATAGTTAGGCAAAGGATCATTACTCACTCACCTTAAGTGTTTTTGCAACACCCAAAGGCTAACATACAGCCAAGAAACATTTTATTTTCAATTGGTTTGTATTTAGATTCATGATGACATCATTTTGTTTGGGACATTGCATATCTCAGCCACTTTACAAAGATGAGGAAAAGCCTTAGTTTTTGCAGCTCAGTAATGGTTCTGTTTTGTTAACTGGAATTGCAACACCATATTCAGAAATTACAATCAACAAGCTGACAGCCATGTGTACTTCCAAATGTGTATCTTGCGAATGTTAACTACTGAAATAGATTTATATTTTACAAAGTGTCACACCCTGTTCCTTTCCATACTCTCACAGTACACAGTTGCATATCTCTAGAGACCTTTATTTTATTATCTAATTTTGTGTGAGGTTTTTTAAGCATGCCTCTAGCCTTAGTGAGAAATCTCACTTTAGCTGTGCATAGCTGTGATTAAGTATTTATTTCTTTCTGAGTAAATTAGCTTCTCCTTCTCTGTAAAGTGAAAATTCATTAATTCTCTCTGGCTGCCCACTCATTTTAAGTCCAGACGAATAAAAATAAGGAGAGGAAAGAAACATGTATGCTGGATGTCACAGTTCACATAACTGGCAGCAGGTTCATGCTTATCATTGCACTTCTAAGTTCCTACTTTTAGAGGGCAGTTTGATAAACAGCTACCAAACAACAACAAAAACCCTAAATTGTAAGAAATAATCTAAGGTTTTCCCTCCTTAACATTTGAGATGCTGGGCTCAACACATATTCTTTCCTGATGCTCAAATAATAATTAACCTTCAAGAATCACTTAATTAGTATTTATGCAGGTCCATCACCACCTTAAACTGGTCTACTGCCCTGTCGCCATCAGAAGGGATGGTCCTGCCTTTCCTTATGTAGAACTTTGACAGTCAGAACAGTGACCTAATCAGACTCACTGCACAGCTTCAAGGTCACTAAGGAAAGAAGAGAGGCACCAACAACAGGTAGTCAGAAGCAGAGACACAAAAAGGACTGTCCATGTACTTTGCTTGCACACCTCTCTCATAAAAGGCTCCCATCATAATTGGGTTCCGTAAACATTCAGGTCTAGGCAAATAATAAACTAAGCCTGGAAAAAAAAGCAGTTTCAGAACAAAGCTCTACCCAAACACACATGTTACAGCATAGCTATTTCATTCTGCAAACCATCCAGGAGAGGTAATGAGTAAGTCCCATAACACCACAACATTCCAAATACAAGGATAAATCAAAGCACTATTATGTGTTTCCATTTACCTGTCTTATGAAGAAGTCTCCATGAATTAGAGACACAATGCCAAAGTTTGTGTACTTAAAAATATGATCCATCAGCCACATCATCTGACGAACAACCTGAAAAGTAAAAAAACCCAAGTTTAGTAAATATCGAATACAGAGAATTATGCACAGACTGGTCACATTCTCGTCACCCTCACAACAGCAACAAAACTAACCAATACATGGAATAAAGTCCTTTATGCCTCAAAGTATAAAGCAGCACAGTTGCTACACTTCTCCCTCAACAGCACGATTAAATAGCTGCCTTTTTGTAATATAATATACAGTTCTACACTATTAGCCATATGCTAGAGTAATTTCTAACTGTCTTTTCACACAGGTAGTGTAATGCTTCTTACTGACATACCACCACAATTTTAAGTCAGTTGCAAACTAAAATAATTTTCAGCGTTTGTTAAAGTACACAAAACAATGCAGATCTGTATTTGAAATCTCCAACTGTTTTATGCCTACCACAAAAACATGTTTCCATAAATTTTTTGTACTTGGTGACTTTGGGGATGAGATCATGTAGTTCTTGTGCTTCTGATTACACATGCTCCATACATGCTCACTCTATCTTTGAACAGCAGCATTCACTGAGACCTATATACAGCCCACATGCCATTACTGATTTCTCTCATGGCAGAGCAGCCACATGCATCTCTGAGAATTTCATTAAGCCATGCTCCTTGTCCCTGCCAAGAAGCATGGTGAGAAGGCAAAAATAGAGGTTGAGCCATTAGGTTCACTTTGGCCATCACTTCTTACAGGACAGTGAAGGCAGATACTATCTCTGTTCAGCCCTTTGAGATTTAAAACAGAAGAATTACTCCAGAAGTGGTAAACAGCAGAAGGGAAAAGCTTCTTCTCTCACAAGCTCTTTCACCTCTATAGCTCCTACATGTAGATTTTGAGAGGGGTAGGCTCTCCAAAACTGGAAAATCCAGTGTCTCTTACACGCTCTCAAACACAGATGATGCTAGCTGCCTTTACTCTTTCCTGTGTTATACGGCTGCACCAAGACTGATTCAAGTTCAGTGAAACTTGAAGTCATATAACACAGTACTCCTCCATTTACCACAATCAAAAAAGCATATGGAGAAATATGATCTTTCTCTGGCACTCAGGCACCTTCTGCTTGGCATCTTTCAGTTGTCCAAAATACATAATTTGGGGCCAAGACAGAAATAGAGTAGTCTAAGAAATAAAGATTTCCTCTAGAAAACACAATTCATGTATTAGTTGATTACATCTACTGCTAAAGTGTACTCTACGCTTCTCTCCAAACACCAGAGGCTTGCACAGTAACTGAAATGCTCAGAATCCACATCCATAACTCCAACAATACTTCTAACAAAACAGTGATACACTGGAGGATGGTGGCTTTTACCTGTTTTCACATCTTCACATGTCTATGTGGAATTTGTAGAAAGAAGCAGATCACATTTCATGCAGGAATTCTCTTTTGTAAAAGCAGCTTGATAATTTGCAATTTGTATCTAGAATTGCATGTATCAGTCAGTCTTTCTTTCAACGAAATCTAATTATCTCTTGGAGTGCTCTGATTACCTATTCTCCCCTTTGACCACAGAAGCTATAAATGAATCCTGGGTTATATATTTGGAGAAAGGTAACTGTCACATACCCTGTTTCTTTTACTTATCCTTAAACAACTGCAGAAGGATGCTTAGCAAAGAGTTTTTACACGCTTGCAAGAATATACCTGCCAAAGAACATTTAAGATACTTTATTGCCTTCGACATACAGCTGATCTCCCAGCTAAATCTAAATGTCACATTTAGAAGCTAGCTATCCTTGCCTAAGAACACCTCAACTTTTGTGTTTTTTTAATACCAGCACACTTTCTATTTGAAGATCTTGGACAATGCAAAAGCACCAGTTTCTGGACCCTCTAGCATCACTGGAAGGGGAAAAGGAAACGATGTCTAAGAGAAAAGGACAGCTCTCAGAAACATGAAAGGTTTTGCTTTGGAAACAAGCATCCATTTCTTCTCTCTGACATCCTAGTCTCCTTTCCTGTCTGTCAGTGGTATTTCTTACTAGATGCTACACATCCAAGGGAACAAAGACACACTATGTATTTGTGAGTGATAGAAGAAAAATTAGTTCCTAGATATAACTCCCCACTCAAGATTAATATTGGTGAAACGGTTTCTCATACAGCTATCCCCACGCCTGTGTTAAATAAAAAAAAGAGGATCTTAAAGCAAAAATTCTTCTCTGCAGAGATTCATATTCTTTCCATTTCAGTAAATTAGAAAGCCTTAGGGAAGGGAAAAGAAAGAAAGAAAAGGTGTGCCCTAAGGACAAGAGTTAAAAAAAACATCACTGAGAGGTGTTATTGCTCAAGGCACCACAGTATTGTAAGTTCATACCCACGCACCAGCCCAAAGACAAGTTCATGTAGTGAACCATATCCTTTGACAAAAACACCCCCAAAATTCCACTGATGATGATCTAGCCTGCAGCAGTACCCATATGACTACAATCTTTTACTTTGGCATTTTGACAAATATTGTTCTATTATATCAAGTAGAAGCTAAACCAACATAATCTACATTACTGGGGGAGGTAAGCAAGCTTAACAATCTGCTTCCCTGAAAAGACAAGTTTTGTGTCTTTTGAGGAGCCAGCATTGGTTCCTAGACATTCTATGGCAATCGTGGAGGATGAACTCTTGCCCAGCAATGCTGGTGCTTCTCTCCTCCCATACCACTTTATTGTCATGTACCAGCTGGGCATTTAGATGACAGTAGGTTTGTCCTGAAAGTTGATCATTGCTCTTCAGAGTCTGAAGTCCATCTCACCACGTTTTAGGTGACACAGGGCTTCTAACTAGCATCCCTGGACTTCCTCAGTCTTTATGAGGAGTGATGCAATTGTGTCAAAGATCAGTGTGACATACAAGTTACAACTAAGACAAAGCATCCAGGCGGTTTGCTGCAAGTGGGCTACAAAGAGGCAAACTCGAGAGCTCAGCGATTACAAATCTGCCTATAATCCTAGGCAGTGGGAAGAAGTACAAAGAGGAAATACAAATGTTTTTATGTGTGAATTAATGAATATATACACACACTCTAACACATAAAACCAAAAAGGAGGAGTTCAAAGAGTAGAATTCTAACTAGATTAATGGATATTCATTCTGTTCTGCTACCAAGGGCAGAACAGAGGACACTGCAAGATATTGGGTGATGGCTCTTCCATTTAGTATCCCCAGGAATGAAACAACGCTTATCAGATGAGTCTCTTATCACTTGCATTTCAAGCAGGTTTAAGCAAAGACATTCAGAAGCGTTTTTACCACAGGTTCATAGTTGTTTATAGACTGAAAGAATTTTTGGATGCTGTTTCAGGTCTTTTTTGCTTCATCCTTCCTGCTTAAATAAGTTCAGAATGTAGGAAAAGCTTTTACCAGTTTTATAAAAAACTCTAGGTGCCTCCTATTCACAGTTCCACTTTCATTTCACTCTACATAGATTTCATAACAAAGCAACCTGAATAGACTGACTTTCATCTTTCAAGCACCTCTAACTTAACAATGAAACCTGGGAACGCACGTCTTGAAACTTGCACTCAAACAGCTACAAGCTCTACTTTTTTCTCTGCACTGCACCCTTCCTGGCACTGCTTTCTGCTCTAAATCGGAAAAAATAGCCACATTTATCAGTCCTAATCCAGTCAGAAAGCAGCATTTTAACCTACTTCTCTTTGTTAAACACATGACCCTTAATGTTTATGAGATCTCAACTAACTTACTAAGTTTGTTTTAACACTTACTTTCAGAAAGAAATTGGAACAATTTCTTGAACTATATAAAAAGTGTAATTAGGTCACTTCTGATTCAGCTGAAACCTTGCTCTGTGTGGCTTGTCTTTTGGTAGCATGTATTAGTCAAACAATACCAGTCCAGTTCTTCCATTAAAATTATAACTTTAGCTAAGTTCCACTTCCCTAATAAGACATGATGCTTTCCTTATTCACATAAGTGAATCTGAAAGACAAGAAACATCTTAACACGTGTATTTTAGCTTACTGCTTAGTGAGATTAAATTTGCTTAAAACAGACAGGCTACACCATCATTTGTATATAAGAATTTATAAAACACTGAAAAAAAATACCATCACCGTTCCTGACATGGCCCTTAGGAAACATTGTCAAGTTGCAAGAACGTTTCAGTATTCTACCTCACTACACAGAAAAATACAGAACTTTAAATCAAACACTTCTGATGTCTTAAACTGCATTTTTTAAAAAGCAGCATTAAATGGTAAGTTCTTGCAGACTACATCTGGTTTCAGTCTGTATCGGCTGGCAAAAGCAAGCAAAAGAAATTTTGGACTGCCACAGGAGGAAGGTCTTCCTAGTTCTGCCACTGAACCATCACTGCTGAGAGGCTGCCTTTGGTAAGCTGTTTTACCTCTTTGTATGTGCTTCTGTGTGAGATGGAAGTGAGCCTTTCACCTTCACAAAATACTTTGAGCACTAAAAAGTGTTGTCTGAGTGGTAAAAAGTGTTTAGAAATCAGTGCAGGTTAACCATCCTAAACAAAATTAAAACAATTATTAGAAATTACTATCTTCTTACTAATAGATGAATATCAAGGTAGTGAAGGACTCCATGTTAAGTTTAAACTGTATTTAAAGAAAACTGCCTACTTTAAATAGTTGTCTATTGTATAACGATTTCTTTTGGACAGGTGAGGTTTTTTTTTTCTGCCAGTGGTTTCACAGTCACTCAAAGTAAAGACAATTCTCTTCTGTTCAGAAATATGAAGCACGTTATTGAAAAACACCTGATTCAGCAAAGTTCTATCAGGGATAAACTATCCTGATCTTTCTCATTATTTTTAGCCACTTGTACTACTCATGCTATATTATAAGCATGTGTTGAAGCTTGCACTTTTTAAATTTATTAGCTAAAAACATCTTAGGCTCTAGACATGTATATTCAAAGAGCTGCAACTATTTAAGGGAAAAAAATACTGATTTTAAGGATATTTTACTTTTCCAAAAACCTGCAAACCTAACAGTTTCCATGGTGAAGATTATTTGCCATCTCAATGCCTTCCTCCAATTTTAACATCTCCTACACTCATGCAACTTACTCTGTCTTGACTGAAACTTTTTAGCTATGGAGTTAAACAAGATAAATATGGTTTAGATTTATATATACACACTAGTATACATACATGAGTCAATGAAGTTCTGTGATATTTAAAACACCTGGGACGTCAATAGTCAAGATTATATGCAATACATATCCACAGGACTACACCGTCACAGTCATATCTTTATCACGATTGTCCTATGCATAATTTTGATGAAGGGAATTAAAGAGTGTTTATTCTATCATTCTGCTAATTGGTGTACAGTACAGAATACCATATATACCTAACCTCCTCAATTCCCAAAGAAATTAAAGCAATTAAAAGTACTTTTAAAACACAGTCTTCTCTAGGCTACAGGAGAAAGAAATTAGCCTCTGCTCAATCTTGAGTGGCATTTTCATACTTTGAGTTTGGTTTGTTTGAGTTGTTTTTTTTTTCATCTGCTCTCCTGTCATAAGTAACATCTGGGAACATTTCTAAAAAAAAAAAACTTAAATCACTGGTAGAGATACAGTGTATACACAATCTATATTAATATACACTAAGAAAAACAGTGCCAGTTACAAATTGTGCAGATGCAACAAAAAGCAGTTGTTTTCCTTGTTTCTTTACCGTATGGTTGCAAGAAAGAAGATAACACTGACAGATACAGCTGATGCATTTTTGAGCTTGCCAGGTATGTCTCCTACCCTTTGTAGACTAATCATACATGCCCCCATCCTCCTGATTTACAAATAAATTTAATTTCCTGTTTAGATCCCATACTCTACTTTCCAGCACTACACTCCCTAGACGTGAATTTTCTGAACAGCAACACATGAAACAGTTGACATTAGTTGCACTTCTCACCAAGAAATGCTTAAGAGTTTGTAAAATAAGAGCTAAAGCAATTTTGACCCTTGCTAACTAGCTTAGCTTGGACACGGCCTCAAAGGGAAGTCACTGTCAGTTTCTGAACTCCTACCAAAATCCCATACACAACTTGCTTGTAACTTTGAGAAAAATTCCATGCTGGAATAAAGTCATACCCAAGAAGACAGACCTATGTTGGTTTGAGCAAAGTTGGCGTGAGTTGCACAAGGGCACGAGGTGAGAGGAAAAAGTCAAGTACATGATTACTTGCAAGGAGATCTGCTTCCCTCTGTGGTAACCTAAGACTGGATGCACACTGACTCAGCTCATATTTGACCTTCTTCAAAGGCAATGATTATGGTCTAAAACCTGCTCCAAGCTACTGGCTGTCACATTAAACCAAATCTAAACAACAGGCTTCCTATTCAGGGCCTTGAGATTATACGGTGGATTAACACACACGTCAGTCATCAGTACCGCACACAGATGCAAGCACAGCCAAGATAACAGATCGTATACATAGAAGCTATCCCACTCCCTGGTTGTAGCCTACCGTGCCTTTATCCTGAAGGCACATCATCAGAGTGCAGACGTCACCCGTTGCTTGATGGTTCACCAGCACCATGGCTTCATCTTCTGATACTGCTTTAACGTCATCACCCCATTCCACTACTATGAAAAAAAATAAATAAAAAGGTAAATTTTACAATGACCACACAGAAATTTTACTATCAACAAAACAAAAAACCCAAAGACCCCACACCCAGGCAATTATAATAAAGAAAACTACATGCTACATGTCAATTTAAATTGGCATATAGCATAAGACAGGAACATTAGCAAGACCATTTTTCCAAGCAGAGGGTATCCAGCTTAGTTTTAAATTGCATGCGCAGAATAAGAACAAAACAAAAATACTCTACCAATGCATATGCACAGAGATTGATCTTTTTGTGTCATTATACCATTCTATATTTAGGGTCTCAAAATTACATAAGCCTTTGACCCAGCTCATCAGATTAAAAAAAAAATAATGCTGTCAAAAATGGTTTTTAAACTTAGCAAGTTTGTTTCATTTCTACACTTACTATTATTAAACTACTACTGTAAAAGCAAAACAAAAAATCTGTAGTTGGATCTTTATGTTTAAAATGCTACATTAAACAAACTCAGCAATTCCAATCTAAACAAGTTAGCTATAGCCAAGAAAGTGCATTCAGAAAATGCTGCTCAGATGACAGAAACAACTAGTCACTATTTTGTAGACCAGAGACCAGATACTCCCATGGCAAGAATGATGTCAGGAGGAAGCTACAGCTGTTGCTCATCCAACATTTACACTGACTAGCAAAAATATTCCAAGGTAAGGAAAAGGAGTTAAAATTGCTAGTTTCATCATCACAAAGTGACTAAATAGAAAAAGAGAAGGCTGCCTCCCACAGAAGAACACAGGATGGAAAACTAGAAAAAGTCTGTCGTAAATGAAAGACCAGAATACATCTAATGCTATTACTGGGGCAAAGAGACAAGCGAGTAGAGTCTGGCCCTCTTCCATAAAAGGGATGGCTACTGCAATGAAGGGTAAGGGGAAAGGATGGGCAGGCAGAGTAGCTCTATGAAGTTCAAAAGGAAAAGTAAGATGCATTGCCCATGCATGCAGGACATGATTATTTTTCTGTGTTTCTTCAATATCTTAAGTGGTTCTTTTCATTTCCAGCATCAAAGGAAGTATTTCACCTTCAATACTGAATCTTTAGTACTGTTATTAACAGGTTTGCAGGCAGTGAACAACTCTCATCACAGAACGATTAATTATTTTACTATCTGTCTTTTAAACAGCAGTTTAACTGATGCAAAAGCAATAGGCTACACTGAAGACAAGAAGCAACAATCCACACGTAGCTTCCCTGTCCTTGCAGAAATCCAATTAGCACCACACCTTTGAAAACATCCATTTCTATTGCTTTCTAACAGCTCCCAAATTAGTACTGAATTGAAACTTGAACACAAAGTAAAAAAATAAAACGCTGTATTTGGTGACAAGTAGATAGAAACAGACTAGAGATATGAAGGTGGGGAGGACTACTCATTCCATAACGTTCAACCTCCTTTCCTTTCCATAGGCAAGCTAAGCACAGATCCTTTCTTATTTTTCTCAACAAGAAATTGGAAGATCCCCTTTATCCTTCCTCCTCAATTACACGCAAATTCCCTCCGATGTCCTCTCTAAATCCACGGAAGCTGGAAAATGCCTGGACGTGGCAGTCATAGTTGACCGTGCGCCTTCCTTATCAAGTATTCCACGTATCTACCTATGGCAGTACCGCATAAGGCAAGAAACTAAGATGAAACAAGAATTGTTTTAAAGGGAAATGAATCAACCTTGTACTGATTTTGAAATTATTACTTCAGTGTCTTTATTAAGCAGCCAATATACAACAGTGTCACTGAACTGTGGTTTTCCAAAAGTAATAAAAACTAAGTACTAAATACATTAAGCATCTGCAAAATAAGGTTTCTTACAAGTAGCTAATTATTTTCAAATAAAATTTTTTATTTCTAGATCACTCTGAGAAAAAATTAATTGCTTTACTACAGATACTTCCCTGGAACACAGCAAGATACACTACTAATAATTTCTACTGTAGAGCAGTTTGAAAAGAAACTATTTTTAATCTTCAAAAATGTTTCACAGATCTAACTTTCTGAAGGATTAGAAGAAAGTTCATGACTGCAAAATGTAAGCCATGAGAAGTAGCATGCAACTGAAAACGACTGAAGAGGAGAACTTATGAAGCTTAATTTGTTAGAAAAAAGTACATTTTAGCATACTAGGTGAAGACTAATGTCTGACACTTTCAGATAGGCCCCGGTCAAAGAAAAAAACCAACCAAACAAACAAAAAAAGCTTCTGCTTTTACCTAGAGTATTTTGCCTACCCTTGTTAAATACAATAGAGGGTAAAAACACCCAACCAGCTTACAATGCACTAACAAGCTTCAGCTGAGAAGTAATAAAAAGGTGGGTTCTGTTATCCCACTCCAAATGCAAGGTAAAAAAAAAAAGTTGATTTAATTCTTTAGTTGATTTACTCAATTTTATCTATCAATTGGCTAGGCTAATAGCTCAACTTCTGCAGCTCAGCTGACAGGTAATAAGTTATTATATCCCAGTGATTCAGCTAGACGTCCTCTAGTTTCTTTTCCCTCTGTCATTTCTCCTCGGGCAATCAGGCTGTCTCTTGTGCTTAATAACACTTTATGGTCAATTGATTGACCCGATTATCAAGGAGAAAAGAATCAGTTTGTAGAAGTCCTTCACAGAGCATTTCTGAATCGGAAACAGAACAGCAAACCACAAAAGCGTGCAGAGAAAACCACTGCCATTACCACAATTTTTTAAAGACAAACCCCCACCCCCGATACCTAGAATTTTAAGCTCACAGTGTCCCTTTAAACTCAGCGGGGCAAATAAATGCCTGTCTTCAATTTTCTCACTGCCCTGAAATTTTCAAAGGGAGCGCCTTTTGCTTTAAGAAATACTTGGGCTATTACATTCCTCCACTGCAGTTGGAAACCTTCAAATCAAAACCTCAGCTGCATGGCAGCAGAACCAGGAACACTGCTTTGCTCCACTGTAACAAGACAAAAAACAGTTCAAAGACAAGTATTTGTCACTCAGGCGCCCGAAAACCTGCAAACGTTCCTCCACAGCTTCCTTCTATCGCCAGGACACATTTTATAAGGACCTAACTAAGGACACCGGTTACGTGTCTACAGCCTCACAATAATTAGATTTCTACAAACACAGTTTAACACAGTGAATTAACATAAAGGAAGGAAGGAGCAGGAAATCAGTTTAACCTGGTAATTTGAAATCACAGTAAACTCAGTACCAAGAAAATCTGGTAATCCTGATTAGTAACGAAGGCTTTTACCTGCAAGATTGAGACAGAAATGGTTTAGCTGTAAGAGATACTTAATTTGTGACTTAAGTGTTGTAAGCAAAAGGCTTCTCCAGGAAAGGATGAAGACACATTTCCATGTAATTGCATGCCGTAAGACAGAAAGATTTATCCTTCTCCTATAACAAGAAGTCCAAGATGTACACGTCTCTAAAACATCAAGAAAATATTTCATACAATGAGCTGCAAACCGAGCTTTTTACAAGGTAATACTTGCAGAGCTTAAAGAAGAAAATAAAAGCAATTAAGGTTTTTTTACATGTTTTAACCAAACTATTACATACCTAAATGTAGCTATTGAGAGTTCTCAGAATACCTGGCTGCTTTGTAATCATTTCCTTAACATAACTGTGTGCATGTAAGTGATGCTATGAATAAATATTCAAGTACTTTAATTGCAGTATGTCATTAGGCTGGGTAAATGACTGTTCAGCTAACTAACAATTCAGTAGATTTATTTTATACTTTTGAATATACCTGGCAAGAATGGCAGTCTAGTATTCTGTGCAATTGCCTAGCAATTAGTATGAACTACTTCATTTTGCATACTGCATTTTAAAACTTCACAAATGTTCTGAGATTTTCGACCCTCTCTTCTTCATTACAGCTAATAATTTCACTACAGCACGTGCCATAAGAATCAGCATAAATTTTATTGGCATCTTAATGACTTAAGTTCTAATGAATACTCGGGGTTATTATTTCAAAACGTATTGAGTTTCAACTTATTTCTTCTCCACCGAATTTGAAAGAGAAGTAAAAAAAAAACCTCCTACCAGAAATTTCAACAGCCACTAGGAAATGGTCAGTGAAGGAAGCAGATGCAACTCTCATACCAGCATCATCCAGGACAGAGTAATGCCGGGCACAAGAATAAATGGGGAGAGGAGTGGCTGGAGAGCAGCCCTGCAGAAAGGGGTCTGGGGGTGCTGGTCAACAGCAGGTTCAATATCAGTCAGCAGCGTGCCCTGGCAGCCAACAGGGCAAACTGCATCCTGGGGTGCATCAAACACAGCAGAACCAGCCGGTCAAAAGAGGTGATTATCCTGCTGTATTCAGCACTGGTGTGGCCTCACCTGGAGTACTGTGTGCAGTTCTGGGCCCCACAATTTAAGAAGGATGTTAAGGTACTTGAAACTGTCCAGACGAGGGCAACAAACCTGGTGGAAGGGCTGGAAGGTATGTCCTAGGAGGAGCAGCTGAGGACTCTGGGTTTGTTTAATTTGGAGAGAAAGAGGCTGAGGTGCGACCTCATTGCTCTCTATAGCTTCCTGAGGAGGTGGAGAGGGAGGTGCTGATCTCTTCTCTCTGGTATCCAGCGATAGGACACGTGGGAACAGTTCAAGGTTGCACCAGGGGAGGTTCAGGCTGGACATTAGGAAGCATTTCTTTACCAAGAGGGTGGTCAAACACTGGAACAGGCTCACTAGAGAGGTGGTCGATGCCTCAAGTCTGTCAGTGTTTAAGAGGCATTTGGACAATGCCCTTAACAACATGCTCTAAGTTTTGGTCAGCTCTGAAGCGGTCAGGCCGTTGGACTAGATGATCATTGTAGGTCCCTTCCAACTGAAAATATTCTATCCAAATCTAAAAGCTACCATATTAATCCCATAAATAAAAAACATGAGAAAACTGATGCTTTATGGCAAGGTCAGGGAAACTCTTTAAGTCTTCTAATCACAATTATTAAAAACCCCAAACCCATAAACCAGATATATCATAACTCTCAGGTGATTTATGTAAACTTATAATTGATTTGGGTATCCACTTTATTTGCCATTTAGATTTGAGTCTACACACAATATTCACAACGTTCTCTAAAAATTTGAGAAGTTAAGAACTTTTACTCCAGAACTTCCCACCTCTTAGTTTATTTTTCTTCTGATCACTCATAATTGCTTGCATCCATGACCCAAGACTTCAAGAAAACCTGTTCCAAGAAGCTGCAGGTTGGCAACACTTAGAACTGAACAGTACCACCTTTTGTCAATTGTTTGGAAACCTTCAGTAACAAATAAATGGCACTATTAATGGACTGCCACCTTTGCTTCCTCAAAAGTCACCCTGCTTTCTAAAAGAAGGAACGTTATTATTAGGTATTCAATAGTGACTGTACTCATGACAACCACGTTTCTATGCTTTAAACATTCCTCCTCATATTCAAGCATTTGTGTCTGGCAAGTTGCAACTCTGCTTTACTGTTACTCACAAATGGCTTGTCGAAGCATGTTTCAGCTACAGTAGCTAGGTCAGTTGTTAAACTCATTTGTCTCTCCTTTACAGATGGGATTCTTTGACAGTTGGCATTAAGAAATCCCAGAAGTGATGCCAGAGGTTAGATATTACTTAGCATGTCTAGACCACATTAAAAAAATGGATAAAGACGTGCTAAAGGTGTTTTTTCCCCTTAACAAAAGGGTTAAAGGCATTTGTCCCTGCAAATTGGTTGCCTACAGTGGAAAAAAAGGAAAATAAACAATGAACTAAGCAAATCAGCATGCAGTTAGTTTTTTAAATTGATTAAGCATATATTTTAGGGTTAGAAGGTATTTAAAAACAGCTATCTAAAAATCAGACACATACTATTAGAAAGAGAAAAGGAGCTCTTCCTATCCTACCCATTCCTTCCAAAATTTATACTGCCAAGGAAACCTTCATATATTGTCTCTAAGTACACACAAGACATACAGGTGATCAATAAAGGTACAATCCAGAAAAGGAGGGAAAGAACATGCATGCAACATCATACCTCATTAAACACAGCTTCATTTAACACGTTATCTTTCTTTTCCTGTTAAAGAATGGACCCTTACTAACAAAATTATTGCCAATTTCAATACTACTACATTATACACATCTTAAGGTTGTAAAAAGTTTCAAACAAGATTTTGATACCAAAAAAAGTATCTTTTACAGCTAACTTGATTCAGACTTACAATGATAATAAACTGACCTGCGCTAACAAATTTTTCCTTTTATTTCCACCAAGAAAAAAGCTTCTCATAGAGAAATCAGGAGAAGCAGCAGCAGCTGGGGAAGAAAAGCCTTCAAATAAAGGAAGATTGTTCCTACACTAAACCAAGGCTGAGTTTAAGATGTCCCAGTCACCATCTTCATTTTTCTGTGACAAACCATTTTGCACACCTCTACACTTCATTGTAGGAAACAACGCACATTTCCTTTTGCTTTCAGTTCCATTCTTCTTAGCTTCCACCCTGTCTTCCTGCAGTTTACAGACAGATCTGCTTTGTGGAAAAGAGGACTTTAGCAGTCACAATATTTATGCCCTAAGTCAACCCACACTCTTACTTCAATTAACTGACAGTAAGAGGTGTTAACAACAGGAGACAATTACAACAGAGATGTCCTGACTCTTCGATCTTTCTAACCAACCCAAGAACCACCTTTTTCCTAAAGCACAGCAGTTCCTTTTGGAAATAGGCCCTAGCAATGACTACTTTTGAAGACTGACTTAATTTTCCTGGAGTGCATGTTCCAAGACCTTATGGGTACAGTTTGCTTGAGTTCTGTAATTCACTGGCACAAGAGATGATGCTTGTGGCTGAAGAGAGGGCTCCTTTTACCCATATGTGACTGAGAATCAATAAAAGCAAAACCTTAGCTCACCTTCAGTGAAGCAAACTTCTTCCACTGACTTCACTACAGGCAGTATCATTTCAAGAGCTTCACCTCTTCGCAATTATGCTAGGCAAGCAGTTTATATGATAAGAAAACTTTTAAAGTTAACAAATTCTGTCAAGATACACAAGCTATGCTCACTACAGATATTTAAGGAATGGTTCCAATATATCTTAAGTCTTACAAGAACACATCTTTCACTGGACATACTCTCCACATTTTGCTGGAGGTCTCCAACAGCTATTTTATGGTGCTCCCACAACATTGCTTTAATTGTAGAGGCACCGAAGTCCCACAGCTCATAGTTCTGATAAACCAAACTGGAACCCCAGTTGTACACGGTGGTTACTGCTTCCAAGAAGTGGTACGAGAGACGCAGTGTTCGTAGCCACATAAGCAAATGTGGACTCTGAAATGTGAAGATTGTGATTGATGTCAGCTTTCCTGACTACAGTGGTAATAAACTGTAGCAGTCGAGAAGCAACTCCACTGTCTGTTTTGCTGCTTCTATTATTAGAAAAGCAACTGCAAGACTGAAGAATGGGATGCAGTGCTGAAATCCTTTTGAAGTACCTCGAGCTCATGAGTCAGACCACTTGCAGAAGGAGCAAGCTGTACAGCACATTCCTTCCCGCTGACAGATAAAATACATTAAGTATTAACTACCCAGAGGAACATCAATGCATTCATGAACTAATACCCTGAAGTTCTAATACCTTACATACTGTAGATGTTATAATGGCCAGGAAAAAAAAAATCAGTTTGTTTGAAGCGGAGAGGAAGGAGAAGCAAAACAATGGGGCAGTCTCGCAATTTTTTCTCACTGTGAAAGAATACTTTTTTAGAATACTTTTTTACATTCTTAACACAGTTAGGAAATGAAATATCAGAACAACAAGTAAAGGTTATTAAGGGATACTGAAAAGCAAATAGTCATGCTTGAAAGTTAAAAGCAATTCTAAGCAGTTTCAAAGTATGCACAAAAAATTACCTAGCTAGAAGCACATAGTCACCAAGGCCCTGAAAAGACCTGGTTTAGGAATCTGAACCAACAGTAAATACACTTCAGATTAACTGCTCTCACTTCAGTTCATATTCGGTACCATTTTGGTCATTCCTAGTTATATTGTGTGAATACACACTGTCAATCTACACTCAAAAATGTGTATTTCCAGTATCATCAAATAAAGACATAAAGTTTACAGGACTGTCTTTAAGACCATAAACCAAAAAGAGTTACATAAGCTAAAAATGAACTTTTGCCTTTTGCTGGTGAAAAGCTTCTACACACCCTGAGGCTGACCAAAAAGCTGTAACACTGTGACAGAAGCAAAGAAACATATTTTCCTAAAACAAGCATCGAAGAGACTCTGAATAGAAGGATCTCTGCTAAGTTGTTACACAGAGCAAAGACAAGATTTGCAGCTTACTAAGACTGCCCAAGTTCAGGTGGTGAGAAGCCTGCTTCGACAACTCCAGGGCCACAGGTTTGCTTGTATGAAACAATGTCCTGAGAAATTTTGGTCCAGACATGTTTTATTGGTCCCTAGACAGATACTACAGATTAGAAAATTTTAAGGAGAAGAACCAAGACATAAAAGTTTTTCTACCCGTTTGCACTTTTTGTCATTCAGCCTCAGGTCAGCGACAATGATGGAAGCACCACAAGTCAATGCAAAAAGGTCCAGCACTTGCAGAAATAGACTTTTGGTCAGACAAGGCCGTGGGCCCTACATTTTAGTCTCTTCCTCTACAAGGATGATTTTTACAGGTCAGAAAGGATTCTCACCACTCAAGCACATGACTTCATATACTAAATCCACAGAACATTTTTCCATTTTTTTAAAATGCAAGAGTCAAACTCCTGCGGTTTCACCCATAACACTGATGTTTACTCTTAACAAGAAGGCAGTCCAAAATCAAATTTGCATAATTTGATACTACAGTCTTAAAAGTCATATTCAGTGTACTGTATAAAGAAACTACAGTATTTTAAGTATGGCTACAATGCAAAATACCTCTTAAGCTCAAAGAAAGTTATATCTGTAAGAGAGTTTTATTAAAAACAGGTTGGCTTTTCTAGGATTAAAAACAAAAGTTACTTTGAAAACAAGAGGAATTTCAGAATACACCACCATTACAACAATTCAAGCACGTTTCTCTTTGTAAAAGGTTAAGTACCACAGAAGAGCAATGAGAAGAGGGAAGTGTTTCTTTCTCTCATCAACAAACGTACCAGTGCAGCTGGGTAACTATAAAATGCTACAAATACAGAGCTTGATATTATTGTTACCCTTATCACCCTTTCAAGCAGAGAACAGTTGGCTGCAGCTCCGTATGTTTAATAACTTGAACTCAGCAGGTTACTACAGTACTTTACCCACACTCATCTGCCCCATCACTACTGATGAGGAACTAACCAAGCAGGAACAGCTGACAAACAGGGTCTGACAGATCAAACGCTGACAGACAGGAACAACTCAATAAAAGCACCATGGCTTCCCTCCCCCTGCTTTAAAAAGGTATCTTCATGAAAATTCCCTTCTGGAGCTGAAGTGGTTCCTTCCTGGGTTCGAGTCAGAAAGAGTTAGAGGCAGGCCTCCCCTCTATATATATCTGAAAAGAATGAGAAATAAAATGGAAGGAAAGGGGAAAAGTCATTTAGAGCACAAAAAAGGCATAAGGTAGTTTGAAATTCAGTATGTCAATGCTGGAACTTGAGCTTTAAGAAGGAAAGTTAGGAGAGAAAATCATCCCCTCCAGCAGCACAAAGTCCAGCTGGAGGCCCGTTACTTGGGCGGTACCCCAGGGTCGATACTGGGACCAGTACTGTTTAACATCCTCATTAGCACCCTGAACAATAGGACAGAGTGCATGCAATGCAAGGATGCAGCAACTCTGCGGACAACGCAGAACTGGGAGAAGTGGCTGATACGCCAGATGGTTGTGCTGCCATTCAGAGGGATGCGAGACAGGCTGGAGAAATGAGCCAACAGGAAACTCAGGGAGGTCAACAAGGGGAAGTGCTGAATGCCACACCTGGGGAGTGGCTCTGCAGAAAAGGCCCTGGGGTCCTGGTGGACAAGCTGACAGTAAGCCAGAAATGCACCCTCATGGCAGGGCAAACAGTATCCTGGGCTGCATTAGGGAAAGCATTGCCAGCAGGTGGAGGGAGGTGGTCCTTCCCCTCTGCTCAGCACTGGGGAGGCCACATCTGGAGCACTGGGTCCAGTTCTGGGCTCCCCAGTACAATATAAGATGCAGACTTACTGGAGTGAGCCCAACAAAGGGCCACTGGGATGATTAAGGGACCAGAGCATCTTTCATATAAGGAGAGGTTGAGAGAGCTGGGACTGTTCAGCCTGGAGGAGAAAAGGCTCTGGAGGGGGAATTTACCCATATGTAACTACCTGATGGGGGTGCGGGGAGACGAGTAGAGAATACTTAGACTCTTTCCTGTGGTATCCTATGAAAGGGTGAGATGCAACGGGCACAAACTGAAATACAGGAAATCCTACTTCAACACAAGGAAAAAAAGAAAAAAAACCCTTTTTTGCTGTAAGAGTGGTCAAACACTGGCACAGGTAGCACAATGAAGTTGTGCACTGTCCACCCTTGGAGCTTTTAAAAACCTGACTGGACATGGACCTGGGCAACCTGCTCTAGCTGTCCTTGCTTTGAGCAGGGGGTTCACCTAGATTATTCTCGGAGGTGTCTTCCAACCTGAACAATTCTGTGATTCTGCGATCTACAGCCTGACACCAGGAGGAAAAAACCCAGTGTTAACAAAATTCTGTCTTAGCAGATACCTTCAGCTACAACAAAACCTACAATTTCATCCTGCAGCATGCAAAGGAGCAGCCTTTACAGTCACAAAGCACATGTTGCAAACACAAACTGGCAAGGTTTTTCTATCTTACTGCTGCAGAACTGCAGCAAGCTATAAATCTGAAGGACAGTTCAAACCTTAATCATGGAAGAAGCAGAATATGAGTCACCTGGGAACATGAGACCCAGGCAAAAAGGTGGGACCAGTAACCGACACTACAAACTTGAGGCAAAGATGAATTTTAGCCAGAATAAGCCATTGTGTTCACTGCTATGAAGTCTTGAGATCTTCATCCAAAGATAGAGATCTTCATCTGCATCTTTATCTGTATCTTTACATATATTACAATATATTATGGTAAATTAAGCTACTCTATTGAGACTTCTGTCCTGTATATCAAACATGAAGTATGCAAGCAGCTATGTTCAAATTGAGCTACTTTTAATTACTCAAACACCAAGGCATTCAAATTACTACTTAACACTCAGATATAGCTACTGACACCTACTTAAACATAAAACTTAAAGATTAGAATAGTAACAAGTAAACAAACAAACAAAAAAAGCATGTAAAGCAAGAAGGCCTCAATTATTTCCACTACTATCTTTATCTAAGATACTTTTTGTTTTTCCTATTTTGGGCAAACTGCTCTAATACTTGAGAAGGAAAAGAGAGCCACTGCAATATAACATGAGCATCCATGCTGGGGCAGGAGGGATTAAAAAGGGGCAAGACAGCACAATCAGAACTATCAGAAGAAGGTGGGATGATGGGGCAGCAAGCACCAGTTTGACCAGAATGAATCCTTATGGAACTGCGGTCTGCTATGCTTGAAGACCTGCCAGGCAAGTCCCCATTGGCCCAACGTGCAGAGCGTAACCAGCATGAGTCACCTAAGCTGCCTTCTAAATTGCTATGAATTTCTTTTTAAAACAAACAAACAAACTTGTTAGACATGTTGTGGACTTCAGATCACAGCAAACGTAGAGTTTTGCTCTTTTAAAGAACATTAGAACATGTTAAAAATGTGCAATCTCCCACTTTTCTCTTTTTCCCTGTAAGCTTAAGTACAAGAGAGAAAGATAAATGTTCTTGCTATAAAAATTTTGTAGCCATGTGGCACAAACACTACAGAACTGCTATTCAGGCAGGGACAGGGTGACACCTGTTTGATTTTTAGTGGGTTTTGGATTTGTTTGGGGAAAGCAAATTAAATAAAATATTTTCTCCCTAAGAGAGCACTCTGAAAGCACACCCTCTGCCACAGCTAAATTACTGCATCGTAACAACAACCTGAGCTGTCTTTGCAAATTCAACTGTCCAGCACCAAAATCTACCCAGGGGCAGCATCACAAGCTACAATACCATTACTACAGTTTCCTTTTGAGTCACTGACAATGGTATGTGTTACTGATTTGATCCTGTTGCTTGTCTTTCCAGATATGAAATTCCCTGTGATGCCAAAGAGTCATTCATAAGGTACTTCACCTCCCTCGACTGTTAAGGTGGCTCAAAAAGCACAGATACCATATCATACAGCCTTAAACAGCTAACAGACACAGGACAAAAGCAGATCTTCCCACTCAGGTTTCAGGGGAGACAATGCCCAGAGAATACACCCGGGTTCATGGCCCTAAGTAAAGGGATACTTTTGAGATTGTGTAATCAACACCAAAAAAAACAGTATATCCAAACCAACTGTGCGAAAAATCCCATTAGGGTAATGGTCTATGCAAAACAAATGACTTACAAAATAGCAGTCCTGTTTCCTCCAGAGAGAGGACTACCTCTTCCAAAGCAGGGGGAATGGCTGAAACCTGCTTTGCAGCCTCAGCTGTTAACTCTGAGGATCTTCACTGAAACAGAAACAGAAATGCAAGATGCAAACTAGTTGGTCTAGTGCAAGCTGGCTAAAACAAACCAATAATCAACAAGCCATCGTACAGGACCACAGCTCTCCCACAGTTTCCATTTGACTGTTCGGCCGCTTACGCAGAGTTGTGCACTGCAACACCACAGGACTTTCTACTAGGAATCAAACTTTCTTCTCTCTACAACAGAAATAGAGTCTGCACTTTACAGTCCAGAAAAATATGAATACTGGGGATACTGGACAAAGACTCCAGTGGAACGAAATGCACCCACAAAACAGAAGTAAGCCTTCAAACGAGTAATTGGGGAAAACCTGTAATTCTGTTTCAAGGAGAAACTGCTATAAAAAAATAAAGATAAGAACCATTATCATAAATAGGTAGGTGTAAGCTGCAGTAGATTTTTTTTTTTTTTGCTTTTGAAGCAGACAGATTTGAGTCCTTACTGCTTCTGGACAGCGATACACAAGACTTGAAGGAACTTCATACAAAAAGTTTAAGTATATTCTGTGATAACTGCCCAAAATGAACTCCTGATAAAGACTGCAAAAGATTTTCACCGTTATTTAGGAGGGAGGAAGCTCTATTACAACAAAGTTCTGCAAAAAATGCTGTTTAGCTATTTCAAAAAAAAAAAAGTGAGCTATTTGGAAAGCCACAGTTCTAGCCATATGGAAGATCCTGCTCCTACCTAGTCTAGATTTCCAAGTCAGGCCAGTTGAAAATATGGCTTTAAAGAGCAGCAACTGGTGGCATACAGCAATGAATCTGCTCAGGAAGAGATGGCCATTTCCTCTCCTTTTAAGATTTGTAGATTGCAAACATCCTGTATCATTTCAAGGAAGCTAGAGCATCTAGAAGCTTTCCAGATGTTTTTCCCAAAAACCACAGCTGCAGAAATAACATGACATATTCAGCAATCTTACAACAAATATCCCAAGGCCAGGGAATACCAAGCCTTTCTGCAGACAGTGAAAGAACTCAACAGAATTCAGTCATCACCTACTGCAGGACTGGAAAGGCTAGCTAGCAATGAAAAGACATGAGTTGGAAGTCTTATTTCCATTTTTAACTGCAAATTTTAAGTTACTGGATATCTTGGGACCATAAACTTTTCAGAGTGCTTTACAAGAGGCTCTTTCAGGTAAAAGATGCAGAATGCAGAAAATCGGATTGCACAGAGGGAGAGCAATTTCTCACAGGAAGCTGATAAAGCACATTATTCTAGTGCACTTATAGCTAGAGAGGTAACTAATCAAGGGTTTTCTGGTACCCATGAAATTCTCTGAAGTGCCTTGAGGTTTATCAAATACAGGAACCAGAAAACTGTAACAAGGCCGGAAGTGAGCAAACATTACTATTTCTTTAAACAAAATGTGGAACTTGCCTAAAACTCCAAGTGAGAGTTTGTATTCATCTCCCTACACACCAAGCTTAACTAAACAGTGCAGTGAAAAGGCTTGATCAGCCCCCGAGTGTTCCACTACTCAGCTGTAGAACTGTACCACGAGGAATGGGTGCAGGCAAGGGTTACAGCCAAAAGGGTACACATCAAGGCAATCTGCCAGAGTCACTACAGGTAAGAACTAAGACTGTGCTTTTCAGAAGATGGGCTAGGGTAAAAAACAACGTAATTACACTACTGAGCAAGGAAACCGTTTTCCCAGTGTTCAAATCCAACTGCACTCAGAAAAACACAATTTTACATATATCCTTTAAATAAGTCATTTTGATTCAAAAAAATACCAGATCTTCATCATTTTTTCCTCCTAACAGAAACAAACTGCATGACTTTAATCACTGGCTGAAGGTTTAAGTCAAGAAAACCAACAATACTATTACTGGAAATCAAGATTCTGAATGTGGTAAGACCACCCCTATATCCCAGTTCAGTTACCACATAGTTACCTCTTCATATTCTTCAGGTCTTGCCTAAGTTACTACAAAATGCTGCTGATGCTGTCTCGTTATACAGCTGATGTTTTTCAGCCCAGATCATGATGTAGTACAAATAATCACTACATAACAGTAGTGCTAGATCTAATTGGAAAACCCTCTACTTTTAGATTATCTCTGTTAAATGGCCTATATAGGAAAGGCAAAAGGCTATTCTGTGCATTTATTTACCATCTCCCTACAGTGACCTCAGAACTGAGGAGCTTCTCTCCACTTGAAGGACACTGACCATTTAAACCTCTTCAACTCAGTCAACTCTGCACAGAAAAAACAGAGCTACTGAGCACCGGAAAGATCATAAGAACAGAAATACGTATTCAGTGTATTTTGAGATTGCAGAAGTAGCTGATCTAAAAATCAATATCCACAAGCAATAAAACTTGCTACTAATCAAACAGCTGCAGCATTATTTGCTCCTCCCTCCATACACCTCTGCACCATCCCCCAGTTCCAGTGGGTTAGCGTTGCCATGCACCACAAAACAGAACCAAGTTACTGGACATTTAAGTTGCAGCGTGGCAAGGAAAACTTAATGAAAGGCATGCAAAGAATCAAGAAATAACTGGATACAGATGCAAGGAAGCAGAAGGACAAACCTTTTAAGGGAAGCCTTCAATGTTTGCACCATTAGGTTTCAAGGTCTTTATTAAACTTCTTACCCACACTACAAACAACAATCTTTACAACAAAGAAGTTATAACATGAACAAAACTGTAAAAACATTTCCCATTGGACTTTTTAGATACTACGTTCATTTTTTTCAAATAATGGATTTTATAAAGGCCAGGGGGAAAATGATGTTCAGTTACCACAGATTTAATCAACATAATTTAATCATAAAACAATAACAAGCTAATGATGCAGATTAACATAACAGCAAATTCCTATATTCAGTTTTATGTTTCTGTTTATGCAAGTCGCATTATTAAAACAAGAGGCTACAGTAAGTTTGAAAAGCATGCTGGAAAGTGTATGACAATAATTCTAGCCAGGAACTTAAGCTAGTACTTTTGCTGGTATGACACAGCAAATTATTTAAGCCAACAAAGCATCTTACCATATTTAAATTTACCCCAGGTTATCCTATATTAGTTCAGCATTCTTAAGAATTCAGTGCGTGGACACGTTTCAGATTGCTAGTAAGCAGAAGTCCGTTATCATAAAATCAGAAGTGATGCCTTTAATGGCACTCTCAGACTGTCACAAATTAAATAATTAGCAGGAAAAAGCAGCCTCTCTCATTAGATTGTTCTAGCTGACGTACCTCAAAGCAGCAGCAGAAAGTTTACTGCTCCTAATTTTAAAAAAAGTTTAGCTCTCTGGCATCTGTTACTATTACAAAACAAATAATCCTCTTACACCTGCTGACAGCTACAAAAAATACCTTGGATTTGTGGCTGGCAGTCTCACTGGGAGTTTCAGTATTTTTACTGACATAAAACGGTCGGACCCAATAGAAACAAATTTATTCAAACATTCTGAATGGCTGGCTCCAATACCTACCCTTCATCCTCAGCACACAGACTAGTATTCAATGCACCTTTCAATGAAATACCCAGGTCTCAATTTGAAATACGCTGCTGCAATGACAGTAATTGAGGCTGCTCTTCCTCTCTCTCTTCTCCCTCCTCAAATTAAAAAAAAAAAATCCACATCTCAGGTCAAGAAGTTTTTCTGTACATTGGGAACAAATGGTAAAAATGACAACAGACAAATGCTGGGGGAACAAAAAAAAAGAAAAAAGAACAGACTTCAGAGTATTTCAATTAAAAACAGTACTTCACTGCAGAGTAGTTTCTCTGGAGAGCACCAGTCAAGGGGTTGAAAAACAGAGTTGTGAAAGAGACTGTGGAAATGGACTTCTCCATTTCAAATACAGTAAGTGTGCCACAAATGCAAGAAGATATTACAAATCTCAAAATTCCACTTTACAGTTGAATGATTAATGTGAATACACTTAAGTCTGTGGGTAGCAATAGGCACTAGAAGCACTTTACATGCAACTTGTCATGATCTGTGGCTACAAGTGCCTTGGCTTACTTATGAAGCCCTTGCCAAAAGTGTTACAAATTACTCTTTCCCCCGATAAAAAGAAAACTAGACAAAAATAAATTTAATCAGGCTACAGAAGTCTAGTATTCCCACAGAGTAAGAGTTTTGGTCAATACACTTCAAACATTGAATTCTACCTACGCAACTAAATCCTCTGTACTTTGCTCAAAGACACCCTGCCTCAAAGCAAACCCAGCAAGTGAGCAGATGCTCAGATTTACCACATTGTTTGTGCAAAGGATCAGGAAAGGGTGGTAATGGGACCGGAAAAGGAAGGAGCAGGCCACCTGCCTTGGTTCTTTCTCCACCACAGCAGCCACCCAAATAACCCTTAGCCTTCCAACAGTGATGCATGGTGACGCCACTCGTGGTTATGTGAACTCAGCTCTGCATTTTAGCTCTTAAAGTTCAGTAGGTTGCTAAAACATTCACAATGAATGTAAGCAGGGTGGGGAGGGGGAAAGGCATGTTTCGGTATTTTCTCCCCCTGAAATAGATGAGGGATAAAAGTGCTTCTCCAGCCTGTAAAAATCTTGTCAAACTGCAGAAGCGCAAGGTAGGCATCAAATGATCTTTAAACACATCCAATACAATAGCATTACCTGGGCAAACACTTTGCTGTTGTCACATTCCCTTCCTACACATTACTAGGTTAGAAGACCGAAGCATTACGTTTGATGACACAAACAGAAGAGTTTCAAATACTAAAAAATATTCATCTCTTTGTTTTCATGTAATCCACTACATGCAAGAGGCTTAAGAGACATTTATATTAACCATACCTGCATCTGAAAGCATTTTTACAAATGTAAACTGAACGTCATGGGTCCTTCATGTTATATTAGTATGTGGTTATATTTCTCTCCAAGTAAAGCGGCTGCTAGGAGAAACAACAACTGAATTTTATGTCAGAGACAAGCACAGGAAATAAAAATGGATATGAAAGAAGAATGCATTTGGAAAGGAAACCGGCAGTTACCAGAGTTGGAGTTTTGCCAGGCCATCTATGTATATTTATGCATATCAAAATAGAACAGGTTCAGGTACAAAACTCAAGAGGCCACATTTCTAATGTAATCCCTTCACACGTGCTACATGGTGGTACAGAACCCTTCCTGACAGACTCTGCTTACCACCCACACCATTGCTCTCTCCCAGGTCTCCTCAAATACACCTCGAGCCTCATGTTTCTACATGTCCCCTGGTCACATTCATAACTGACTTTTTCTTCAGCTCTGCCCTGCCTACAGTAATCTGAGCATCACTGCTCTTTCTTGAGAGTTTCAGTAAGGTTCATGCCCTTCCAGTCCTCCTTTTAGGAGGCTACACCAACTCCTGTTTTATATACAGAGTAGAAAGTCTTAAAAACACAATACTTAAGTTCTTTTACCGCCTTATCCTTTTTCCTAGTATTAAGACCAAACAGTTTTCTGCATATGCCTTTTGGATCTAAAAGGCTATGATAAGCAAGGTGGACCAGACATCATCTAAACGAAAGGTTGCTGCTTCATACACCATCTGCCACTGCCAGATTAACACATTGCTCCAGAAGCAGCAGAAATAACAGCCTGGTTTCCCAAAAACTTGTTGTCTAACCTCTTCCTCCTCCTCAACGGGCTGGACAAGATATGCCGTCACTGTGGCAAACCCAAAACCATCGACACACTGGTTGGATGTGCAGATGTCAAACGAGATACGGTGGCCAAATCTGCCTGCGCTACCCTCAGCTGAGGCACTCACTTAGGTCTCTCCTCTGCTCACCTGCCAATTTTCACAAAACTCATGAGAACACCATTATGTGTGAAATCTGAACCATCTGATCAGTCACAGACAGATCTGCAAGGAGGTGAATCAGAAGTGTGAGAGGGGTGAGAGAAAGAATAGCTGTTAAACAAGTAGCTTAATCCCATCAGGAAACTGTGCTTAAAACACTAACACATTTATCTACGTAGATAATAATATACCCAAGTCACCAAATTACATTAAAATAGTGTTCGATGGCCCACCTTAAACACCACACTCAAACATAACTGATGCTTAAATTAACCAAAGCCACATATTCTTTAATATTAATGTTTCTTTTCCCCAGTTCTGGCAAGAAAACACAGACACTACAGACTTTCACAGAAACTGCATGTTTGTAACATCAGGATGCTAGAAAACAAATTAAACTAAATCAAAAAACCTCAGACAAAATCCTCCTTTTTGCCACCAAAACCACACACCCATAAGCACTCATGCCACTGTCCTAATGAATCCACTTTCCAGAACCCGTGTCCTCCCAAACACCAGCAATGCTGGCCCTTGCTCTTACACCATTTCTATTTTTAGTTCTATAGAAGTGAGAAGCAGTAATAAAGCTATTAATCTTTCCTCTCCCCCTTTACTTAAATTACAAAACTGAGGTGAATCTCTAAGCTAGTTTAAACTATTAGACTCCTTAAATATGGACAATTACTTACCTTTTAGAACTACAACACTTAAACAAGAAGTTTTCAGATTATGTTGTATGACTCAAAAAAAGTAACACCATTGACATTATCCTTCAAAGTCAGTATTTGCGAAAAGACATAATGGAAGTATTTAAGAAAAAACAAACAAACAAAACCCTCAGGTACTACTGTCTTATTAAATCTTAAAGACTTTCATTTTCTACCTTCCAATGACACTAAAAGTCCCCTCCTTCTTTACACAGAGACAGGGAGATTACATCTCTTCTACTCTATTGTTCCCAGGAAATGGAATCAATGAGTTGTCCAATTCAGTTCCAATTCAAGTTCAGCTGTGAATGAAATTGTTCTCATTTGATTTCAGTTTGCACTAATGAAGCTGTTGACCCTCTTAGAGCCCCTTCTTACCTCTTCAACAGCTTTAAAACAACTGAGACAAAACCAGCAAAGTGTGAAGCTGAACCACGGATATTTTTCATGTTATTCTCTGTCTTGTTCTTTACATATTTTATAACAGAACATATAGTTGTGCACTGAGCCAAAACTTTCCCTAAGCTCTCCACTACGATACTAATCTCTTTCCTTAAACTGCTAATTTACTTAAATGTTTATTATTTTGGACTGTTCAACTCTGAACAACTTCTGCATTTTGTTGGTTATTCATACAGCTTAAGTACTTTTGAAGTTCTTTACAACTGTCTCTCTAGCTGACAAACTCAAACAGTACACATACAGAACTTCAGAGGAACCCCACTGCTAAGCTCTCATCAAAATGAAACTGGTCTTTTCATTCCTTTATCAACCGGTTTTCAGCCTATGATAATCCTTTGTTCTCACCCTACGCTTAGTTTTCTTCTCTAAAGGAACTTTGCAGAAGGCACTTTTCCAGTCTAAACAACACTAACCAGTTAACAAAATAGTAAGAAAAGGTGAAGAAGTCTACTTCACTGACATTTTACTCACATACTAGAGCCCTATCCTACACAGGACTGCTCTCTTGAATTGGGGCCATAAGCAGCAGTTCAACAAATACATGACAGCTGGTACTGTCACCAAAAGAAGCAGTTCCTTCCTCTTTCCCTTGGCTATTTGTACCCACCTTCTTCTTTCACCACACCCATAAAATGAACTGGGTTAGGGACTGTGTTTTGTAAGTCACTCAGCAAAAAAAAAAAAAAAAAAAGGGGGTGGGTAGTTTTAGTGTGGCTCAGGGCCACGATCCAGATCGCCACATAATCATTAAAATATTTCGCCAATAAAACTGAAGCAGGGGTGGTAGGATGAGTCTGAAAGGCTGGGACTGGCTTTCCTCACTGGCACTCCCTGACTGAAATGCTTGTTGGGCTGGGGGCGGGGGGGGGGGAAGGGGGAGTGCGAAATACAGCCTTATATGCAAAATCCCTCACTGGTGTCATGGAACATTTTTAGGAATGCAAACATATTAGCCTTATTTATTTCAGTAACTGCATATACAAATGGCTGGACTATTATCTCAACTGTGGTGAGTGCAAGAGCAGTGCAATTACATGCCTACGCAATCCCACATTTGACATGTCATCTTAAGCACTAGAGTTTATATTCCACTGTAATAAACGCAAGCAGATTACATATCTTGGAGCTGTATTTTGGCTCAGTTCACACTGGAAAGTTACACCACTAAGCTTATATTCCATAAAAGATTTACTAACAGCCCTGTCTAATTAAGGTTGCACAACTCTTCCATTTTTAAGATCCTGTTTTCAGCAGGTAAAACCTTGCCAAACTAACCTTTGGCAAGACCTCTCTGTCCCTCACACACACCCGACAGAGAAAGTGATCTATTCTGTTTGAGTTTCATTCTAAAAAGCAATTTCCCAGGACAAAATAACAGAGAAAATAGGTTTTATCCACATTAAACATACAATTTTCTCTCCAGTTTTCTTGAAAACGTCTAAAATATCCATGCTTTAGAACAGTTACATTAAATTAGAATGAGAAATTGTGTCTCTGTCATAAAGGCATCATCTCCGACACGTTCCAATACAGATGCGATCACACTGTCAAAGTAGAAAAAAATTCCTCCTTCATAGAACCTGCAAAGAATTTGTGGACAAAGAATTCAACTCCGTAAGATTTTGCTTCTCCAAATCAGAGCTGGACAAAAGCTTTCCTGTAATTATTTCACATGGTTCCTATAACCTACCATCAAGAAAATGAACAAGAAAAGGTACAGAGAACAGAGACCCATCTCTCAGGTATTCTTAGTCATATCCTTTCAGGCATTCAACCAGCAACAAAAGGAGAAATAAGATGACTAGCATGAACAGATATGCTAAAACCAAAGGCCCAGAAGAACTCGGAGGGACGAAAACACATCCTAAAAGTAGCAAACCCAGCCATAAGCAGGAATAGAATTCCCAAAACTTTGTCTTCCTTTGGCTGTCAGCACATAAGCTAATTCAGAAGCATCCCACAGCCATTCCTGCACTTAAAAGTAAATAATCACACCTTGCTGTACAGGTATTCCTCAACAATTTAATCTTTACTATCCTTAGGCAGATGTGACAGATTCGGTATGCTTGCAATAGTTTTTGTATTATCCAGAGTAGGTGAAACATGAGCAGAGACTAACCCACTCTAAAAAAAAAAAAAAGGGACATAAATAGCAACAAACAAAAAAAATCACTATCAAAAAACCCAACCGTGTGTGCTTTTACTCTAAGTTTTGTGCCAGAAGGCAGCAGCTTTCTAAAAATAAAATTCAGAGAGCATTTCGATATCTAATCTTTTGGAATGATCCTTTATAGTTAAATGATACAGTAGGAAAATGAAAGACAAGGTTTACTGCTTTTGACACCTTGCTGACACTAGATAAACTACAAAGAAGTATGGTAAAGCTTGTAACTCATGTTCCAAAAAGAAGAAATGGGAATTTCCTGGTGTGATTTTACATATTATTAAAATAGGCCAAGGGTCACTGTATAGCACTCTTTACAAACAGACACATCACTTGCACAAAAAAGTTGACGGTAAGTTCACTGTACTGCTTACCTCCTCTTACGCAAAGGCACAATGAGCCTTTGCTCTGAGGCCACGGTAGGAACAGCTCCAATGTCCCCAACTCATTCAACTCTGACCTTTTCTTATCAAGACAGCTCACAAATTACATACAAACTTCCTCGTACAAACTGCAAAATAAATTTGAAGATCCCCACTTGATCACAGCATAACCTGCACATATATCATACCCATCAGAGAACGCTGCATTTAAGCCATGGCATAAACTAAAAGTTTCTCTGTGGTATGTTGTTATCCAATCTACTGAGTCACATCAGGTATTTTTGCACATTCAAAGAAAACACAAAACAAGAACGATTTTGTTGCTCCATTTCACACACTTCCTGACCTCAAAAACACGAGTTGTTTCCCCCATGTCCCTCCCCGCTCAGTTCTCAAGAGTTAGTGACCAGTCCCAAAACCAAAATATTGCCAGTTAAAAATCATACTTTAGGAACAGAGGAAGGTAGAAAACAATGGCAGGGTAGGAGGCATAGATAGGTCTCCCGAAATAACACCTGCTGCATTATTCAGGGCAAAAAAATTACTTTATCTCATCTCTTTTCTCCAGCTTCTGCTGCACTTCCTGCCCGAGGAGAGGGGCCGACTTGTCATGAGAAGCAGCACAGACAGCGCATGCTGTCTGCACCGAGGAAGTGTTGTCACAGCAACTCCACCTGTATCTTTTACAGTTCTGGAAGACAAAAATATTTGCATTCTTAGAAGATTAGAGGAGTTGAGACTTTTGACTGATGAAAAAACAATGAGTGGTCACTACTTAATCATACATACAAATCAGCCAATAAATTTGAAATCACTTGAGGGAAGAGAAGAGGGGACACAACTGAAAATCCAGAATTCAACTTTACTCTACTTGGCTGAATAACAAAGAAGACACTCTTTAAATATCACCTTCCCAGCTGACACAGAACAGTAACAGGCAATACCATAGGATTAGTTAACTTTTTATTAAGCACTGCATCATTATACCAGTAAGCATACTCACACCACTAAGACTTCTGTGTGTGTGTTAACAGAGGTGTATGGCTCTTCCCTTGTCAGCCCACAGCCCACCAACCTGTCCAACACTATTGCAGGTTGTTGGACAGGCTGGTGTCCAAGATGCTGAAACAGAAGGTTTTGTCAAGTTGTCCTTTTCACTGCTGGAGTATGAAATATTCCAAGCACAACTCTCAAGGAAACCCCCTCCCAAGATGCACATGATCCTGTTGTCCACACGCACACTTCTCTCCCCTGGTGCTCTGACAGGCAGAAGAGCGCTGACGGTTGCTGCAGACAGAGGACACTCATCCTCCACCAGTTCCTCCCTGTCCTCAGCCAGAGGTACAGGCTGGGCACACACCACCGCCCCTTACAGTGGGAGCAAGCTGTGTGGAGCAGAGTGAAGCACATTAGCATCACAAGTATCAGGACTGCATTGCTAGCTGATTACTCTGCTGTCGTAGAGACTTCTAATTGCGATACCGCAACAACACTATCATAGGCTAATGCTAACATCTGCATTTAGACAGCAGGAGAAGACAACAAAACAGTTTGTCTAAGCGCATTTAAGCAAAGCAAGCTTTTCTCTAGCAGCCCTATTTTTAGCAATTTCATTAGATACAGGGATATTAAGCTTTAGTCTGCAATAGCTACTTGCCCAAAGAAGTTCAAATCTAGAAGATGGCTGCTTTCAAACCAGTTTTGTAGGTGAGCAGGAGGTCATCAGAAATTCACCACCACAGATATGCTCCATCTCCCTTCCATCACATCTACTGCAATACTTAGTGGTTTCTGGTTTACTTGTATATTAAATGACAAATTGTAGTATAGGGGAAAAAAGGTACTTGCCAACAAAGGATCAAGCACTCTCGAGTTTGCTTTTTTTAGAATGCATCTTCCAACAAATGCAGGAAAATATTTAGAAGTGTTATTCAAAGGTGCCTTTCAAATCACACGAACATGCAGATTCCGAGTGTCCTAACTGAACAGCTCCTACAACAAGAGCAATACATTTATATAAAAAGCCTTAAAAAAAGGAAAAGGCTTAGAAGAGTTACAAGGCGGCCTTTCTGAAAGCATATAAAAATGAAATAACATTGCTAGACTATCTGAACGTTCTTCATAAAAAGACACTCAGTCTTCCTTTTCATAAGAAACACTACAGAGTTCAAGAGAACAACATCGATATTTATCATACTCTGCCCTTTTAAAAATCAAAGGCAACCAATTATACCCAAGTTCTCTCTCATACTTGCATCTTAAGAAGAAAAAGATTAGGGAAAGGAGAGTGACCTTTACAATTTCTCTTCCCATTCCTTCCTTTATTTTGCTTGTCCAGTTACACACTGTCTCTTTACATAACATCAAGTGCATCTGCAAACAGAAATACCTACGTTTATGAAAAAGCACAGACTAGAGCTGCTGATACAGACACAGATCATGTACTTTCTGTGACAAATCCTCTAGGATCCTAGCACAAAGGCACAGGTTTACGCACGGGTGGGCAGGAGAAGGGCAGACCTAGTTCATGAGTTTTCCTCAGCTCTTCCAGCTTTATTCAATAAAATATACCAACAATTACGCAACAGCAGCAAAGCCCAGAAGGCAAATCTAGCACTCACTATATTTTCTTCATTTGGTGTTGAGCTCTCTCCTACACATTACACACAAACTTACAGAGGAAAAAAAAGTCCGCCCTGAATCTACTTTGCAGGCTGAGTTTAAGTTCCTAATTACAAACAGTTCATGTCACTTCTCACCCAACAGATGACCCAAGATCGGAAGGGGAAAAAGTAAATAAATTAAAAAAACTGAAACACACCTTCAACGCAACTGAAGCAGAACACTACCTCCAATTAAAAGACAAGTAAACTTATTTAGCTGGTTACCCTCTCAATCCAGAAGAAAAAAAAACCCCACAAACTCACCAACTGCTCTGCTACTCAAAAGAAAAGAAATATCCTTAATCTTCTGAATGAACCCATACATACCTACTATCTTGTATTTACTTTTGCAAAGATGGAGCATATTGAAGCTTATCTTTGACTTGTTTTTTGGAATTGAAAACAGAATAATTCTGGAGCAATGTCTCTTTCAGATGCACCACTGCAAGTCTTAGACACCAGCTCTAATAAAGTAGTATTGCAGTTCTGAATGAGTTATGTTGTACTCTATAATAAAGATGGGACCTAGCGACAGTCTTTTATAGATCTATCAATCTGGAAACAGACACATAAATTACTCCATCTACGAATGTTGAAGTCAGAAAGATACACTTTCCAGGTTTGTTCTGCATGTGGTGGTGAGCACTGATGAGGGTAAAGAAAGAATGGACAAAGAAAGAAGCTATTCTTGCTATTTTGTAGCTTTCAGTATAAAACATGTTAATGTCTTCACATCAAATAAAATACATGGAAACTGAGACTTTGTACAAGTGTTTGCTTAAAATCCTCCCCAAAACAAAAGCCATGCTTTATAGTGAAAAGCGAAAAGAAGGGCCTCCTTACCCGTACACCATCCCAGAAAAAACTTCTGTGGAGCTGTTTGTAAATTATACTTCAAATAAACATACTAAGACATTTCAAGACTGTAAAACAAAGGATTTCAAATTGTCAAGGTACATCAGCAACACCAATCAACAGATGCTTCAGGAAGACTCTAGGATATGCAGCCCATGCTAAGATCGCTTTCCAAGCAACAGGCAAAAGAAACCACACAGTTCTGCAGTCAGCAGTAAAACTATCCCAAGGAAACTACATTCAAAAATTGAGAACCACATCATCATGGGACAATGGCTTGAATTTTAACTAGCATGTTCAATATACACAGCAAATCCCCAGGGTCATATGCTCTATGACTTTAACATTACCATTATGCCCATAAACTTTCCCATTTCCAATTAACAACATACACGACACCTTGAAAGTCAATCCTTCCTTCTGGAAGGCCTTTGCGCTTTAAGGCATAAAGCAGACTTCCAAAAATATACCTGCCACTGCAAATACTATGTGGACTTCTTTTAATGAGCAAATATAAACATATAAAAAGATTTTTAAAACAGCATATCTGGAAAAGCTTGAGCTGTACCAGGCAAGGCAATTTTGAAGCAGTGCAACGTTGCGACAGTTCTAGCCCGACAGACCAGAATCTAGCTTGCTGCTGCCACCATCTCCTCAAGAAGAACTGGAAGCTCACCTAGAGTATCCACAGAAACTTTGTGCATCTTGGAAAGGCACACGACAGGGTTATCAAAAGGCACATTATCACAGAGGCTTCAGCTCTTGCAGCCTAACAAAAAGAGAACTCCACCTGGGTCAGCACTGACTTTCTAACTAATCAGGAGTCTGACCAGACTCCAGCGCTGTGTGCTGCCATTCTTTTTTTTCCTTGTTTACATGGACAAGACCTGCAGATGCAGCCTGGGCAGAAGAGAGGGAAAGAATTTTAGAAGGGCTGTTCGTACTTTGCACTCAGTAGATTAATTTCCTCCCTTTTCAAGGTCTAAGCACAGACAAAGAATTGATGGCTGTTTTCTTGCACAAAGTGCAGTAGCCAGGATGAAAATCAGTGCATTCGAGGACAAGACTAGAGCCTTCCTTAATATTTCAGTTCAGTTCATCACCTGGATAAGCCTATGAATACTAACAAACAAAAACAAGTTCCATAATAACTTTAAAGCAAGCATGCAGAGGGGAAAAACCCTACGGATTCTGTAATTAGCTCTGCTAACAGTAAATGAAGAGCCATACAGTCGAGAAACATTGTGTATCACTATTTGTATGAATGAGGTTCCCTCTGTTTCCCTTCATTCTGAAGCAGCAGAAAAGACAGTCGCTGTTGCAAGGAATAGAAGACCTACTCTTCTGACATGAGGTTCGTGTCAAACTTCTTAGCCTTGTGTCCTGACAGTTTTAAGTGGAGATTATTTAGATGCATAGATTCAGTAAAGAAAAGTTTGGCTCTATCAGCGACATGCACAGGACAAATCAACCCTCTTCTGAGCAGACGTACCTTTTTCATGTAACACTAAAACAAAGTGATCATGATACTCAGGAAAAATCACATTTCCAATTATACTATGACAGAATACCGAATGAGAAACTCTTACTTAACATGTAAGTTTGTACCTATGATTTAAAAAAATGTTTCAGTACGCGCAGCATCTCGATTCAGAAATACAAAGCATCTGCATAAGAAACCTGGAAGAAAAACATCCCACATATCCACTATGTTTACATACTCCCCTACGTGTCCCCATACTAAAACATCTGTGTTTTAACACTTATTTACACCTTTATATTTGTAAATTTTAAATTAATAAGACATTCTTACCTGTATATCCTGCCCACCAGCCCCAGGAAGCCACCATAGCTAAAAGCCACTTAAATAATACTCCTTCGATATACCAGAAGCTTTTACTATCCAACACTCGGAGAGGCTGCAGGATAATTAAATACAAGACGTAGGACGGAATAGCAACCAGGTTATTGGCGACCATAAAAGCGAACCTGAGGAGTGCTTTCAGGCAGGTATAGCCCACCCGCTGGGCCTGCTCTAGAGTCACGGCCATTCTCTTCACAGCGGCGGGCGCGGGACCGTCCTACGGGGAGAGGAAAAACAAGGCACAGGTAGCGCTGTCCGAGCGGGGCGAGGGGAGCCGAGGGTGACTGCCCACCGCCCCCAGACCCAGCCCACTCCCGGGAGCTGCCCGCGCCTGCCGCCGCTGTCAGTCATCGGGGAAGGAAGCTACCCCCACTCCAGGGGGGCACGAAGGAAGCGGCGCGACCCTCCAGCCGGCGCCGCAGCGGGGGCCGCCTCGCCTTCCCTCACCTCTCCTCAGCGGGCTCCGGGGGACCCCAGCCCGCAGCTCCCCTGAGCGGTACACACGCGCGGTCCCACCCGGCCTCTATCTTCCCCCCAAAAAAGGTCGCGGGCGCTACCCTGTCTGCCGGCGGCCTCTCCCCCCGTCCCAGAGCGGCTGACAGGAGCCGGGACCCGAGGGCGGCGCTAAGGGGACCCGGCGGCGGCGGGCCCGGCCGCGGGACTCACCTCCGGCAGGGCGGCGGAGCCGCGGCGGAAGCGGCGGCGAGGCTGGGGGAGCTGGGCCCGGCGGCGGCGGCGGCAGTCCCGGCTGGCGGCGGCGGGTGGCGGTGGCTCATGGACCCGGAGGTGGCTGGCCCGGCCGCGGCAGCACTACTCGCCCTGCGGCTCCCTGCGGAGAGAGGGGGGCGGCGGCGTGAGCGCGGGGGCCGGCGGGCGGGGAGGCGGGAGCGCCGGGCGGGCAGGCGCAGACCGCGGGTTCACCTCGGTTCTCCCGCGCCGGCAGCCGCGCCGGGCCCCCCTTCTTTTCTCCTCCCTCCCCTTACCCTTCCCCTCCCTGCCTGCTCGTCTCCACACGGGGCTCCGCGGGCGGGACCGCGCCGAGCGCCGGCCCCGCAAGGACAGGCGGGTGCCGCGGGCGGGGGGGGGGGGGGGGAGGGAGGGAGGACCCTGCACCTGTTGGGGGCGGGGGGCCCGGCCCGCGCACGGTCCGTACCTCGGCACCGCCGCCTCCGTCCCCGGCGCGGGCAGCGCGGGCCGCCCGGGGTTCATGCCGGCCGGTGGGGCCGCGCTCCCCGCCCCCGCCGGCTGCGTGTCCGCCGTGACCGCCCGCTGCCGAGAAGCGGGGCTGGCGCTGCGGCGAGCGCCGCCCCCCGCCGGAGAGCGCGGGCGGCTGCGCCCCCCGCCCCTGCACACACACTCAGACGCTCGGCAGGACGGAGTAGAGCGCGCGCCGCCGCGCTCCGCCCCCGCCGCCCGGCTGGCGGCTCCCCCCGCCTCGGGAAAGCCTCCCGAACCGGCCCGTGAGCTGCCCCTGCTCCGCGGAGGGGGCAGAAGCAGGGGGTGCCACTGCGGAGGCTCCCCGCCGCTTCTGCTCCTGTCCCGGAGCCCGGCGGAGCAAGGCCGGGACGGGCGAGGAGTAAAACGGTCTGGCCCACGCACCGCGCCGGACCCCTCGGCGACCATCTGGGTTAATCCCCCTTTCGCAGCTCTTTTAGTTAAAATTGGGTAAACGGGGAAAGCGGAAGAGGGGACACTGCCACAGATCCCCTCCGCACCACCCGAGACGCTCCTGCCCAGCACCGCAACACCACATTTTGTCCCTGTAGTCCTAAATCTTTCACGTGCTTTTTATATGTCAACTTCGTCATTCTCTCTCTTTCATCCCTCCCCTGCAGCTGCAAACACCATCTTCTACTTCCAGAAAACCCTGACAGAGATCCGTGATCATGCTGCAGCAACACTTGGCCCAAGCCCTGCTCTCCCTCAGGGCTGGCTCAGAAGCAGCTCAGGAGGGAGATTTCACAGCCCTCTCCAGACAACCTGTGCCCCAACAAAAACCGCTCCAGCGTGAGGAGTAATTGCATGATCCTTTGTAGCAATACAGGACTGTTGCCTTTCATCCATTCACTGTGCCTGTCAGACACAAGTTGTCTCCTGTCTTCTCTGTAACCCCTGTACAGGCCTTGGAAGAGCACTGTCAGACCTCCTTCAGCTCTCTCCAGACTCCCCAGGCCCAGTTTCCTCAGCTTAGTTCAACCTACAATACCTACACTGAGCAGAATGGCTCATGCAAGTGATTTTAACTCGGTTTGTGTTCTTGGGGAATAGAAGCCGATGAAAAAACAACTACACCTTAAGAAGGAGACATGCTAGAAGGTCTTTTGTGCTGGGAAAAAAAAAAGGAAAATTTTCAAACTGTAATACTTAGACTGAAGAACGTATCACTTTCACATACAAACCATACCCTGCATAAAGCTAGACTCATTGTCTAGGAAACAGTGGACTTTAGAGATGACTGCACCATCAACAAAATTAAATCCCAACCTCCATTTCAGGATGAAAACAAAGTTGTTACTGCAGATAAATTTAATTTGCGAATTTAAAAACGCAAACAACCAAATAGTGCCATCATGTTCTATTTGAGCAAAACAAAACAAAACTGCTGACCTTCTTGACAAAAAGGATGCGTCTTGCATAAGTGTTTCCAAGTCTGGCTGTTTTCCTGTCGATGTTATTTTTATTACTAGGTTAAATTTGACAGTTGCACTCAGTAATCATTATGGAGTCAGCTTGAGCTGTTCTGAAGTGTTACCAGCTTCAGTAAGACTTGGGGGTTTTGGGTTTGGGTTTTTTTTTTCCTATCTCATGCAAACAACTCTGGGCATACACTTGAACTTACTCTCAGCAAAATTTTTCTCCAAAATTCTCAGGTAGAAAAAGGACAGTTTTTAGGCCAGAATTAAAGTTACATTTTAATTTTTACATCCCAACAGCAAAATGAAGCCTTGTTTATATATTATTCCAAGATGAAAAACATGAATTATGATTCATTTTTATAAAGTTTGGTACCTCTTAATGTTATTCACACTGTATGATTTAGAATAATATTCTCAAATCTCATGCATCAAAATGAGGGACTGCAGAAATGATGTTAGACAACTAACGAATTAGGCAATTTATATTGCAGAAAGGAATCGCACATGGGGAAGCAGGCCTACAAAGCGCTCTTTGTCAGAGTGACTGCCTTAAAGCTTAGGAAGCTGTGGTTTAGCATTTTGCTGAATGAGCTAGTAGCAAAGACCCACCCCTGTTCCTCATTTCCTGGCCTTCACGTGGACAACCCAAGTCCTAGGAAAGAGGCACAAGGAAATATCCCTTACGGATCTTGAGAAGCCTGCTATCATCCAGTCTGAGCCTCTGAAGAATCCTTTCTAGTATAAAGCAACACATACGTGTATATATATACGCGCCATTACTGCGAACAAAAAGAACGAAACAACTAATCAGTAGAAATTTTTTTCATTTGGTCAATAACTGTTAACGCTGGAGCTCAGAAGTTTCACAACTGGTTTTTGGTTTTCTTTTTTTTTTTTTTAATTCTAATTTCTGGAAGCAATTCCTTATAATCTCTGAGCTTCATGAGCTTTCATTATGTATTGTTTGTCATTTTACTATTATAAATGCAAAAAAAAAAAGCGGCAAAAGATTAACATAAGCAACTCTCAATTTGTGGCTTTTTTAACCGTTTCTCTAAAGTTTACATATTTTTTGACTGAATAGCCCCCTGTAACTATGTCTTTTCAGCCTCATGGAAATACTGACAAGGATGTCACTAGTGATCACTGTAAAAATACATTTTAATGTGCTAATTAACTGGCAGATACAGATACTAACATTGGTAATATTAGGTGATTAACCAGTGTCAAGGATTGCTGAAGCAGATAATTAAATATTGGAGTTGTCTCCCACTCACCTCCAAAAAAACCTACAGACCTAAAACACAGAAAAAGAAGGTTAGACTTACTCCTGCCTATAAGAAGGAAGAACATGTTATTGCTGAGGTGGGGGTGTTACACAGTAACAAACAAACACGTCTGTTACATTCAGTTACTTTAAAAAGTTATCCTGAACAGCATATAGGTTACTGCAAGGGAGCTGCACAGCCTGGAAGCTTCTTCATTCACACAGGCTGGATTTGATGACTGTGTCTGGCTGCAGGATTCAAGTCAGCTTTTATTCATAAACTCCTTGAGAGACTTTTGAAGAAGATAACTTTTTTTGTCTCTGGGTACACTTCAAGAAGTGGTTAGCCACTGTCATTCTCATACGCTACTGTTCAATGGCACATATTTGCATTCCAACTTTGCCGTAGCATTAGAGGTGCCTGCAAGCGTAGCTGCGAGGAGGGAATGCGTTGCAGACATTCAAGTAGCCCACGAAGTCACGGAGGCATGGATAACCATAATGAAATCCAGGTTCAAAGCTGTAAACACCAAACCAGCTAAAAGATTTGTTTCTGGAGTTCAGAAACAGCAAGTTTTGGAATGCTTTTGAACTTCTGTCTGAGTCAAAGATTGGGAAATAAAAAACTGCTCATTTGTCCCAACCAGATTCAATCAGTTCTCCCTGCTTGCCTTCCTTGTAGCAAACTGAAGTCACAGATGCCATACAGTTGGAAAAAAAAGGGTTAGGAGGATGCACTTGTGTGCTGATGACACTAAAACAAAAATTGCCTGTAAAGATCATAAAGGCCTGTCACACAGAGAGAGCAAAGACAAGAAAATAGCCTGAGAAATCTCAGAAATTCTAGAGAGCAGAAAACAACTACTGTTCCCAACCTTTCAGAAAGAGCAACTTGCTATTTGGGAAATTGTATAAAGTTTTCTTTAAAAAAAAATAGCATGACAGAAAAGATGAAAGTAGACAAAACTGCCATGAGGAACTACAAAGATGGGAGCATGTGCACAGCAGACTGCTGGAAGGTGCATATGAAATAGGGCATATACTCAAGCAAGCACAAATCCAGAAAGCGTAGTTAGCATTGGATTTGGAAGAATAACAGTTTAAAGAAGCACCAAGAAGAGCTTAACAACTACGTTTTCTTTAGACTGCAATAAAGAAAGAAGGGAAAAGAACTGTAAGGGAAAATAATAAACAAAAGGTAGAAAGTTGTGGGCTCTTTTAAAAAAAAAACCCATATGTATATATATAATTAAATTTTAACCTCCAATCCTGAGCTGCTTTACAGAGTGTCAAATACCCTGGTGTGGAGGGTTTTTGCATTGCTGTCTTCAGAACATTAAACCTTTCATTCATTCATTTTCATAATACAGAATATTATGGAAGGTTTAACTGTTAACAGTAGCTTCCACTACATCCTCTGTATGAGAGGCAAAATCACCTCCATTCTCTTAAGTAAATTCTTAAATTTAAAGGACAGTATCAGTCACTCCATCTACCAGCTGTACCTCAAGAGGAACGAAGGAAACATGCTTGTTAAAGTCCCTTGATCTTCAGTGGCAAGCTGTTCTTACGTCCTTTCTCCTACTCATCCAAGAGTACACCACACTTTTTAAAAGCTCAGCTTTCAGTAATCTTTTAGATACATGAGTTCCTTTTGAAGACTCACATCCATTTATCTCACACAAAATGCAAAACCCAGGCCATTTTCCTTTTGTGATTTTTCTCTGGGAAGTAAATGTTATAAGACTATTTGACCTTTCGGTCATTTGTGGTTATTTAGATCTCAGTTCTTTTAAGGACACATCAAAGTAACACAAAGGAGCTGTTAAAACGGAAGTAAAGTGTGGCATTGACTTTAACAGTTGTTATGTTCCTGTATTTATGTAAAAAAGCTTTAACTGACCTGACACAGGGCTCAGCCCCTTAACAAGCTCCCTTCCCTTGCCCCCCGCTCCAGATCCCCCATGCAGTATCCCCCACCAAGATCAGCCAGCTGCAGACAAGTCAGCCTTACCAGTTCTTACAGTTCTAGCACAGAGTTGTCATTTTTGCTCATTTTCTCTAATAGATTAAGCTCTTGGATGAAAGCCTAAGTTTTTTTGCATTAAAAAATTATAGGCCTCAGAGAAAATATGTCACAAGCATGACCAAAACCTTCAGGCTCATGATAAATGCACGCTTTTTTTTTTCTCCCCCCTCTACTAGCTTGAGTTGACATCAGACCTGAGACAGTGTTAGTTCTAAGAAGACTGCAGGATGCCAAGTTAAGGCCTTGAGTTGTTTTAGGGCCATTTTTTTCCTGAGAGAAGGTGGCAAAGAAGATTTCCTGGTTTTAAACAAACGATCTATATAAACACACAATCAAATAAACCAAAGAAGCCAAAAAGTAATTGGTAGGGTAAGAGAGACTAAACAAACAGAAGGTATTTCTTCTGAGTAAATAAAAATAGCACTGAAGTAGCAGAGTCACGTTTTTTGACCCCAAATCTGTTTGGGTTTTTTTTAGTCAGGAATCATTAAATATTATGCAAGTTGGATTGTTACATAGTTCTTTGAGTTAATATTTCATTCTAAAATTTTTGTAAGCCTAAATGAGACCGAGTCAACATTTTATAACCAGGTATTACTGCATTTGTAATTTTGCTCTAGGGAATTTTATATAGTTAGACACGGACAGAAGAACAAACTCTGGTTCCAGTGAGGAAACATCCCCTCACATTCCACTCCAGTGCAATGCCTGAAATTCTATCCAACATAAAGTAAAAATTAAAATTCGACACACAGTTGCTGGGGAGAGCAAGCCAAGCCATAGCCAAGGACACCATATGACATGAAAGACACAGCTATGCTAAACCAGTACACGTACGCATTATCAAGTGTGCTACTGGGGAAGAGAGAAGACCACTCAATATGTAATGCTGGGTCTGGCTACGGTCCCATCACTTCACCTAGTAAGTCCTGCAACAAAATGGATCTTTATACAGTGAGAAATCTCAAGAATGTGTACTGTACTCTCCCTGCTCTGCACTTCAGATTGAACTCTGTTGGATTACTGCTGCTTAGTTTAATTGGCCAGCATTGTTGGGCACTCTCTACAGGAGTGTATTTTTGTCCCATTTGATAGCTAATTCTTATTTATCATCTGTTTTCCAATGGCCTCCTGAGGCCAAGGCTGTGTCAAAATAGATTTGCTGGGTATGGACACATGTGAAGTGATAGTTCAAAAAGTTTATCAGGTGGAGATTATGTTCTAAAATTTAGAAGTACACTGTTATTTATGATCTGTCAAGGGTTTGTTTTAAACTATTTTTGGACACATTTATTTCCTTTGTAGTACAAAAGCAGTGTGGTAATCAGTATCTGTACTACTCTCACCACAAAGGATCTAAAGAGACTCTTAAGTATTAGCTCCAGAGGAGGACCAAGCCATGTGATACTTCAGTCAAGGCTATCCCAATCTCCTAAAAGAATGTGGATAGATTCATGTCTGAATGTACTTACCCTTTCTACAGCATAGCAAGACCAAATCAAGGAAGTTTGGAGCTGGATAAGAACAGCACACTCATCTTTGTTCATGACCCTCACCACTTTTAAGAAAGGTGAAAAAACAGAATACATCACATTTGGACAATTTGCCAGTTAGTCAAGACTAGCAGAAGGTGAGGCAGATGTAACCGTCTCTCCCTTTCTTCTACCAGCTACATGCAAATTTCATAATTTTCCACTTAGGCAGAGCTTGTTAGCCTTTATAAACAATGCCACTCTTGGATTTTCCATCTCAATCTGTTTTACGTAAAATATATACATCACTTTTATAACTTTTTTGGTTACTTTTGGTCTAGCATATCAGGAATATAAGCCCTCTTGTTGCAGCTACATGTTCTGTAACTCATCTGCAGACCTGGTAAGATTACTTGTAATGTATTTCACAGTTGTCCAATGAGTATCACTTTCAAAAAGAAAGGTTAGCTCTCAAAAAAAAAAAGTTAGGTTTTAAACAGCTAAACCCCTCAAAAGATATTTCAATGTCCTTAAAGATGCAGAAGTTAACCTGAAGTTGCTTTTTCTGGCTACAATTTTCATAAGGGTATAAGATAAGCAAGAACTTAGTGTTAACCATAGAGGGACAATGCCTTGAGTCTCAGATTTGTGACTTTTTTTTTTTCAAGAAAATACACATTTTGATGTGAATCTCGACATTGCAGTAACCTAATATACACATCTCCCAACAGGAAAAACACTCGTTCCTGTTATCACAATGCCATTTCATACCGTAATAAGTTTTCCCATACCAGTGCCTGTAACTGTGAGCTGAATAATTCATGTGTTTTGAGGTGTTTAATTTCTCACTAAAACTAAACCGAAGACTTTGACAGAGACCACTTATTAAAGATGGATAACAGATACACCGCAATGCAACCAGATGGTCAGCGAGCAACATCTTCATTTGTTACTACATGTAATGCGTTTCTGACATACTGTGTGTGTCAATCAATGGGTGGCTTAAGTAGAGCATAACAAAGCTGGGTTCTCATCTCGGTGACACGAGTGTTTTTCACCCACTGACACTACTGTCACCGAGGTAAGTTTGAGCTGAGGGTTTGCTTTTGGCTTTGGTTTGTCTGGGGCTTGTTTGGGGTTTTTTTGAAAGAAAGGAGCTCTGGAGTTACTCCAACTACTTACTGAATCTTTAACCTCTGTGTTAGCTTGGTTATGAAATCTTCTATCCATGACAAATTCATTTAGTTCAGTCATATCAACAGAATCATATTACTTCAGGCAATGATGATATGCTGACTATATATAAGCTTGCACTTCGCAAGATTTTTATAAGCCCATAAAGTTTGCATGTGGAAGCATGGTACAAACACAAAGATGAATCCAACCCATCTTTAGGCAGATGGGACTCCTCTAACATTTTCTAGCTATCACACTGCTTTGCGATTAGCCATTTTAAAAAAAGAATGTAGTAATAATGGGGACTTGACTGCACTGAATTAATCTCTAATATTTTCTCCATCTGTACTGGCAAATTAAGCACTACACTGCATGGTCCTGATCATAAAGATCACATGCTGTGAGATCAGTCATCAGATGAAGCTCCTATTTTCTTCAAACCCATTCAAGTTCATTTCAAGTCAACATTTACCAGACTGACTGACTTGGGTTTTGGTAAACTCTTATCAACATCCAGTCAGTGTTTGTAGATCAAACCGCAAATATCAGAGAACTAAATAAATACTTATCGCAGTTAAGATGATTCTCACACTTAAACCCCTAGTGAATAGCTTGCTATAAAATTAAAGAGGTATTCAGACTACTTTATCCTTCTTATGTTTGTTGAATTCTATATCACTACAAGCTAAAACGAATATTGATCTTTCAGAGAAGTGGTGTTTTTTCTAGATGAAAGAGTCCAATGTAACGACGACAGCTGCCTTTGTGGGGGGAGTCTGTTTGTCCATGTGCTGAATTCCAGTGACTTCAAACAGCACTGTGCAAAGTGCAAAGATCCATCCCATTTGAGCTGACTGAAGAACCGGGGACAAACTATTCGGGTCTGATTCAAGGTCCATTGAGCATTTCTAGCAAGCAGGTATTGTAAAATAAATACCATCACTGAAATTTGATCAGGACTGAGGTCTATTAAAAAAATGCATCTTCCCTCGCCCAATTTAGCACCACTTAACACAGCATACAAACCCCTTGTCTTACCATACCATACGCAGCTTTGCAACTCCTTTGCTTTGCTTCCTCAAGACTGTGTAACTTGGTTACGGGAAGAATGTAATGGATACATCCATACTGCAAGCTAGTCATGCAGTCTTTGCACAACAAGCTGAAGCTGACTGAAGAAATAGCGCAACGCTGGGAAATCTAAAAGGAGAAATCACATTATAATTTGCATTTAAGCTACGTTCACTCCCATCCTCTGCAGTCTCACTACCTGCTTGTTTCATGGCTGAAAAAACACTATTACTGTCTCTTTACTGAATGTAGTAGAATACCAGTGTCCGTTGTTAACAGCAATTAATCATTTCCTTTGGAAAAGTTCAGTTAAAGCTACTGTTGGCATCAGTAATCATTAATTAAGTTAGATAATGTTATTAGTTAGGCATTATAAGGTAGCCTGGTTTTTTTTTTTTTCCTCTCCAGAGTTAAAGATGTAGGAGGAGGCTGAATTCCAGAAAACCCTTACCCATCTTAGTTGTCGTTTCACATTAAGTTTATCATCCTAAGCCAGGGACAGTCCCAACGTGCATCAGAAGAGGAAGGGAGGAGGCTGCATTAAAACTGCCATGTCATATGACTGGCATCAACAAGAAGGCTCCTTCCCATTCTCCCCACAGCACGTCCAAGCTAGGCCACTTTATCTTCATTTATACTAGCCAGCAGCAAAGACTTAAGCAACAGTCATCATCAGTTAAAGAGGAATTTTAATCTAAAGAGGTGAAAGTAATGCTTTTATAAACTTATTACAGACACCCAAGACCAGTTTCCTTAAGTCTGTGCCACAGCACAAACATATTTGTAAGGGACAAATACTCTGTATTTTCATGCCATAGAGTCAAGTGTTGCCCAGAAGGTCCGCAGGTTGGCATGTGCAGTAAGTGCTGGAAATTGTTCTTCCTGAAATACCACAATCATTTATCATTAGTGCTACTGATGCATTTCAACTTAATAAAATGCTATAAAAGCCATTACACCACTGTTAACTGTGGCTACGAAAAGCAATCCTAATGGTGTGGATGTATCCAGCCAGATCATGAAGGGTTACATAGCTTGATCAGTCAGCCTAAGTTTCATAACAAAAAGGCAGAGTGAAACAAAACTAAGGTTTCAAAATGATCAAGACATAACTGTAATGCTACTTTGGCTTAATCTATGTCTTTAGGAAAAAAAATGCTTAAAGAACATAAAAACACAACAGAAACTCCCTTTACTACACAGAAATGATGCAAGGGGAAAAGAAAACCCCCTTTCAAACATCTGCTAAACTATTATCCCTTTTTCCCCTATATATAAATACTCTGCCCTCAACAGTCCCAGTTTCACTGAGCTCCTTTGGACACACATACACCTTTGTCAATCCCACTTGGCCCAGGCTGTGGCTGATCCAACCTGCCAGTTACATGCCTACTGCCTCACATCCAACAGTTTCGCCAAGGTCCCAAGTTTCACTTCTTAGCACTCTATAACCCCAAGGGTTCGAATGGAAGCTGGGGTCAAAAGAGCCCAGAGCAGGAGGAGGTAGAAGAGGACAACCTGGTCTGACAGCATATTTGAGTAGGACATAGTATCTGCAGCATACTTACCCCAGGACACTCAGCACATTGTTCAGATGGGGATGCATCCCCAGCTTCGAGGGGTAAAAAATGGTAGTTAAATGAAATTGTGAGATTGATAAATGAAGTCTGGTTATTGGTATAGCTCAGGTCTTTCCATTTGCTTCCACTAATAATTGTCAAGACTGTCAGACAGCAGTGAAAGACACTGTGATTACATTTTTTTGGGGGGGGGGGAGGGAGGAAGAAGGAGAACAGGAAACAGGCTAATGTGTTGAAGTTCTGAAAAGTTATCAAACATGATGGACCTTGTGTTAATGCTGAGTGGTAAAATGACACATCACAGCAAATTCAGTATCATAGAACCGTAACTGCTTATCACACTGAGCTGCGAGAACTTTGTACTGACTTAATTGAGGTCAAGATTTAATTGCGTGTCTTTTAGATAACATTTCTAAATGACAGCATCTGTCTAAAGAGAAGACATTAATTCAAACCTTTTAGGCCAAAAATTTACAGAGAAGCAGGAAGTTCCAGTCAGAGCAATATGAAAAAACGAAGTAAAAAGTTATCTTGTCATAAAACGTGTCTTGATTGGCAAACTGTAAGTAAGGATCAAACCAGTAATATGCTGGAGAAATAGCTAGATATAACAGTGTAGGCTTGGGTATTTATACTATTCAATTTTATTTATTTATTTATTTATTTATTTTTTTTAGTATTCCAGGGGATTCTTGCCTCCCGAAACCAGCCTAGCATCCTCTTTTCCATTGTTAATAGTCAATGACGACAACTGGAGTTAGACCCTTATTAAAGCAAAGCTACTAAAGATAAACACAAATAAAATCCAACAATTGAAGAACAAATTGTATTGTATTTGTTACAGCTTGTTAGTAAGTATTCTCAAGCTTGAGTGAAGAAACAGGACATACGATGGGGTGGTACTTTAATTCCAGACTATCTTGGTGCCCAAGATCACCAGCTGACAGCCTAGTAGTAGGGAGCAGCCCTAGCTAGAGCAATGTCTTGGACACAGGAATCTGCACGAGGATCTACCATGCCCAGCTAGAAACTGTTTGTTTTCCTGAAGGCAGGGAGGAGTGGAAGCAGAGGCTTGACACCTTCCAGTCCCACATCAGCTATTGCTGTCTCAAGCTGGGGTGGAGGCCGGTAATTTGGAGTATTGCAAATTGTATTGCGCATTCCACTCCCTACAACACACGCTCTTATTGTGGTAACATCTGTCTCCAAGTGGAGGTAGTATAGGAGTTGTTACATACCTTAGATATTGATCATCTCTCCCCTAAGGATGATGTGTACACATTAAAACAAAAAAAAAAAACCACAAAACCAAACAAAAAACAACCCCCCCAAAAACCAAAACAACAGCAGTCATTAGATGGGGCCACAAAAACATTCCCTAGGCTCCACCCTGATAAATGGCAGAGGCAGAAGCTAGGGCTGCAAGCAAGCACAAAGTATGCATGTCCCAGTCTATAGCAGAAAGGCTCACATTCCAGGTGAGGAAATGCACTTGCATCTCTGCTCTTCACTGTACTGCCAACCACCTCAACACTTGCTCCTGGCCATTAAATTTTCCTAGTGAAGTGTGAACATGGAAGAGAGCAGCCCGAACACAGCCTGGTCAGGCAGAGGCTGTTGCTCACTGTAAAAGCAAGGGTGGCCCCACCCCACATGTGCACATTATTTCCTAGCTCCCTCTGCTCTTCCTTCTCTTGAAGTATCCCTAAGTATCACAACTTTTGCAAAGATAACTTAAGGGAATGACAAAAAGAATCACTAGGTATATCTGGAAGGACTGGGTGCAAACACTGTTGTACAAGATGACCTATTAGAAGCTATGGATTATGTTTGGAGGAGATGGATGAAAAGGTGCAAGGTAGCAGCTGGGTGAAGACACAACTGAGTAGAAATCCACTTGTGAATTTGAAGAATTAAGGCAATACGTTGTAGGGAAAAAAGTTAATCAAGTGTTTACATAAGATTGCTTAAATTTACTACATAATACACTCTGGAGAAGCCTAAACCATTGCAGGAAGTCAGAAAGGTTTGCAACTACTCTTAACCAACACACCACGAAGCAGTCATTTTTCACCAGAGGCCTTAGAAAATACCACTACTTGATTTCATGATCAAAACAAAAAGAGAAAAACATTGACTTGCAACTTGAGTCTCGCAATCCTGTAGTCCAGAGATCAGCAGCTGCCAAAACCTCAAACTGTCTCCAGTCACTATCTTTAAAATAGACAACAAATTAAATATCCTTACATAATACAATGGATTAATACTCTGTTCTGATAGGAAAGTGTTGAGTGCCACAGAAAAACCTATATATTTGCTATTTTAGTTGAAATTTTCAAATTTCAACTGTATTTTTCAAATATTACCACTGCTTTTCAGTAGAATCTCTGCTTAACCATTTCCTTCTAGGTCTCTGTGCCCTTGTTCACAGAGCTCTTCATCCTGTGAGCTATGTTGCTGGGATCCTACCAAGCCTGTAACAGCTGATGTGGTTCACACTGAATTTCAGTTGAACTGTTATAAAAACCCTGCAGGGTTTCTACAAAGGTCGTCACAATGTGCACAAATGTATGTTATTTATATCCTTTCATCATGCAAGATAAACAAGATGAATTACTGATTAAAAACAGTTCATGTGAACTTAGATATTATATATATGCCAAAGACTACTTTTATATAATCTGATCGTACTAGTTAGTGTCTTTATTATGCAGGGAAACATGAGCTAGAATACTCAGATTTTTCAGTCCAGTCTACAGTTTCACATAGACTCATTTGCATGCATTCAGTTCCAGGCTAAGTCCACTCCTAAGTACATCTGTAGTCTGCAAACAGAGTTCAACAGAGCTGCCTACATAAATGCAAAAAATCAGATTTTGAATTTGTGATACAATGCTATTGGATTGGCCATTAAAAAAAAACCCAACACATGAATAAGCACAGAAGCATGTAAATTCCAGCTATTGCTACCAGCTAGATAAAAAAGGATGCTTATGAACAAGATTCTAGTTTTAACAATTCAGAAGTACTAATTCCGTTACATTAGACTTGATCAAGTACACTTAGTCTTTAATCAGTAGTTTCATTACTTAACATATGCTATTTGCGTGTATTTACTAAATGCACTGTTAACATCTCCCCTCCCAGAAACTCAAACACACCAAGATCCTTTTAAAATTCTTTTAAATTCATCTTTAATCTTTGCTATTACAGAAGTATAAATTTGTCCAGTTTATCTTCCACTTCCCTTCAGAGTAGCAGTTGCTTACACATGCAGAAGTACTTTAAAGACTTAAGTTCTTGAAGAAAAGGTACAAAGCTTTCATGCATCTCCAACATACTACTAAGTGGAATGCCCACTCAACTGTAGCTCCGTCTAATACTAGATAGTGAAAATAATTAAAGCAATAATTTAAATAATGACATCATTAATCACAAGTAGCATTTTTTGCAATGACTGGATTCTTTGCCATTGCCTGGATAACACAGGTAAATATTTCACTGTATCAGGTTGTATGTCCTTCCAGGCTTGTAACTGAAGTGGCCTGAAAGTTTTAATATTTTAGAGTGGCACAAATGAGTCATGGTCTCGACTGCCTCTGCTGTGCATTAATTATGTAGCTCATTTTAATAGAACTCCAATACAGAACTATAGCAGAGATCCTGTGCCAACCCTACTACAGCATTAACAGGATTTGTCCTACATTGAAAGAAACTTTTGTCTACATTCTGGTTAGACATTTGAATCCATCTAGACTGTTGAGTAACCAAATCACTGGTGAACAAGTTATGTCATAGAATCAGAATTGTTTTGGTTGGAAAGGACCTTTAAGATCATCAAGTCCAACCGTTAACCCAGCACTGCCAAGTCCACCACTAAACCATGTCCCTAAGCACCACATCTATTTGTCTTTTAAATACCTCCAGGGATGGTGACTCCACCACTTCCCTGGGCAGCCTGTCCCAATGTCTGATAACCCTTTCGGTGAAGAAAATGTCTCAGGCAGTATAGCTGTAGATTGCCGCTCTCTTGCTGGACAAGGCCCTTTCCATGTCTATCCTGTAATTTCAGCTGTCAATTTTTCATTACCAACACTGCAACTAGTACTAAGAATGGGTACAAATGAACCAGTGCTCAAACAGGTAAACTGCTATGACTAACCCAGGCTCCACCGCTTCTTTAGAAAACTGGTCAGTGTCTTTCCTTGAAGGTAAAGGACAAAACGAGTTATATTTTTATTCCCAGTGATCTCAATATTTCAAAACTCTAGATTACCAAATATGTGACTTTATTAGTTGTAATCATTTCTGTGAGCACAATCAGAGGGTGTTTCTTCTTTTCCAAGAAGTGGAGATGAGGAAATAAAGCAGGTGATGATTACAGTGACACAGTTTTAAATTTCTAACTTGCAATCAGCTTTTGTCAACTTGCAAGCCTCACTCACACAAGTGCTCCCCACCTCCCACCCGCACTTCCTTTTCTACAGGTTTGAGTGGAAGACACTTGGCTTGTAAAACTTCTGTTAGTTTCCTATTCTGCTGTTCCCTTACTCCTTGAATGGCCAAATACATCAGGCACAGCCCAGTAAGACCAGGCGTTTGAAGGCCAAAGAAAAGCTAATTGAATTGTCTAACAATATCTGTCAGAAGGACAGATTTTACTGAACATTTGGCTCTTGGTATTTTTTTAATTTTTTTTTTTTTTAAAGCCACACCTCCTGGAGTCAAGTACTAAAAATAAAAATGAGGAATGGGATTATGCAAAATGCAATTTATGGCTATCATGATTGTGGAGATGCAGCTGAAAGTAAAAGCTCAAGAGATTAAAAGTGGCATTTTTAAAATTTATTCAGATTGCATAGCAGAGTGTTTAAGGTGGCCAATGCCAACCTCTCCCTGGGCTGCCTTGGAGCCGCTAGAAGCAGTCTAAGATTTACAGCAGGAAGAGGGTGTCAAGCTCCCAGCAGCTTTTCATATCAAAGAATATTCTTATCTCTACTAGCAGAAGATAAGTGGTCAGACATAGGTAAGAACTCGTGAATCAGAAACCACATTACATCACAGGTGAACAGTGGCTGACTTGACAGTAGATTATTAGCCTGTAAATGCTGTTATTAGCCATGATGATAAGGGCAGTGCCCAGAAAGCACAAAGCCCAAGAGAAGCACAAAAGGCACACTTCAGGTGATTAGGCAGGCATTGCAGAGGGCTCTCCCATCTGTCTTGTCACAGCAAGAACTCACTATGTTTAGACTACAGAATGGGCTTCACTGAAAACAAGTTTTAAGTTGCCATATCCCTCTTGGTAAGTTGTTTTCTAGTGAGGTAGTGTTTACAGATATACATAAATATATTCAGTGAATAATCAACATTCCCATCTGCCATTTACTATGCTCATATCATTAAAGGACAGACCTGAACATGAGTACCTGATCTGCAACGCTGTTTTTTGTTGAGAAAAGTTTTCATTGTTTTAATTGGAAAAAAAAAAAAAAAGGGGAGGGGGGGGAAAGATTGATTCATCAGCATGGCATTTTAAAATAGTCTTTCTGAAAAGCAGTATTACCATGCAAGTTCTGCTCTGGTTTTGTTATCTTGCCAAGTTGAACTACTGTAGGTATTGCAACACACTTCATAGTCATGGGTTGGGACCACCTTTTTCCTATACAAAAAGAAAAAACATCCCTTCACAAAACAACAGCACAGTATTTTGTACTTCCATAGGACCAATGAATTTCTAAAACTCTGAACAGCAAAGCATAAGGTATTAGGATTTTGTTTGTTTTTTGGTTTTTGGGTTTTTTTTTGTTTAAATGGGGAAACCAACACACAATAACTAGGTGCTTTTCTTAGGGTCAGGCCAAAATATCAGGAAGACAACTAAATTTACAGCCTTTAAGCTATCCTTATGTTTCACCTGTATTGCTCCGCTCCCCCCAAAAATAAAAATCTGAGTATATTTTTGTTCTTAACAAAGTGTACACATGCTAACAAATATAAATTTCTCTAGGGGATCCATCATGTGGGGTGTACTACCCAGATGCACTCAGAATTAATCCTCTCAGAAATTCCTACCCAGCTCACACTTTGCCCACACTAACACACAAACCCTTACAACAGGTGAAACAAGGCAGAGTTCTGCATCTTTCTCACAGGACACAGAAGACTGTCAGGTAAATATTTTCCTCTGCAAGGATGAAAATGCACATTAATTCTTTACTGGTGACATAGGGAGACACAAAGGAAATAAACTATCAGAGTTTGTACATTGTGGGCAGGATCAGTTCACACTGCTTAGGAAAAAATGCGTCAGAGTGACGACTTCACTAAATGAGTTACAACAATTAGCGTAATTAATTACAATAGCTTTTGTTCCTCCCTTGTGAAATGAGGGAAAGAGACCTTCTGAAGAGGTCAGACAACATTTTTTGTGAATTATTACAACTCCTGGCATTTCCTATCTGTCTGAAGTGGATGACTAGGTCCAAGAGGTCTCCATCCATGTCGCATTCCCACTTTACTCAGTGGACAATGATCTAGTTTGAACATTGTCATTTGCATAGACCAATTTCTGCAAATACGTACCCATGAAACTAGTGCCAGTGGATTTAAGGTTAAGTGATAAAAGCCTGACTTTAGTCAAAATTTCAAAGTGTTCATGTAGGAATAACAGCAGTATAACTAAAAAATAATGTGAAATCAGAGCCTTGACATCTACACACTTTAGGATTTTGTGAAACAAGGCAAGTCAGACAGCTGTCATCGCTCACAACTCTTAGCTACTGCCCATATGCATTGCTGGCAAATCAGGACATATTCAAGCACACCTCATCCACTCCAGAGCAAAGACAGACGACTGACTGCAGGCTTGGCCTCATCCACTGCTCCACAAGAGCATTTCTTCCCTTCTGCTGCCTCACTCGTGGGTGGTGACTCACAGCAGATGGGAAGGCCAGACAGCTGGCTGGTAACTACTGCAGTGATCTCTGCCCTCTCAGACTGGTCATGCAGAAATGCCACAGTTCACATGTATGTGAACAGATTGTTCCCTCTAGACTTGTGTTAAATACAAAAATATACCACAGATACAGGGTCAGTCAGTCCAACAGTTGATTATTACTTCCAGGATACACTATACGTCTTCCCCAGCACCCTCCTTGTACTGGCTCTGTTGATCAAGCTGCTGCACAGTCAGCCGAGACAAACCTGCTGATTCAGGTGAAAAAACACCCTAGCAAAATGAAACCATTTTAACTGTATAAACTCGTGATCTGATGCAAAGAGCAAAGATAGAGGCAGGAATAAGCAGCAGAGAGAGCCCCTTTCAGCAACACCACACACCTAGACTGTGTTAGGTAAAGCACGAAGCTGTACCCTGAAGATTCACCCATCATCTTTGGCAGAGTCCACCCATCCACATACCATTCAGTTTATATTTATCACAGACAGTCTCTTCTAGTTCAACCGCTACTCATTGTTTTTGCCCTGCAGTTAGAAGCTGTGTGTTCAACATGGACAGCCGTTAATTTCAAATTAACTGCATTTCTAAATTTAGTACTTATAGTAAACAGGGAAGGGATCTGTAAGATGGACCACCAGCAAGTCACATACTTAAACTGTTGAACAAAGGTATTTTATATCAGCCAACCCACACAAGTCTTTATTTTATCTTCTTTGGAGCTTTGTAGTCACTACCGATACCCATAAAAATTTTAATCAATTGCTTTTATTAAACAGAGTTTTAAAAGACTTCTTGAAAACCCCACCAAAATCAAATCTGAGGGAATGTGAATGTAAGACTCTATCCATTGAAAAAAACCGGGATGATTTTTAAGACTGTGAAGTGGCTGTGGCCTAAGTTTTCTAAGTATTTCTAAGTATTCTACACAATAGAAAAGCTGCACTACCCCCTTGACTGCTCTATTGGGTCACTGCTTCAGCACTGACAAAAAGAAAAATCAGCTTTTTAGTCTACTCGACACTTAACTATAGTAAAGAGTTTAAGATATTGCCACAGGCTCTTTCTAGCCTGAGAAAGATTTTTCTCTCAAAATTCATTGAACGCTCCTCTTGCCTAGTCTAAGATCCTTGGATCAGGAGGCTGAGGCTAACTGGAAACTCCATTAACATGCAGCCAAGCTGTCCTTAATTTTGATAGCATTGCTTTGAGGTGGGCAAGCAAGAGGTAGATAAAGACTTTATCCTAAAAGCAAATGAGAACACCAAGAAGATTCCTATTTCTCAGCACTATGCTGACAAATCAGCAGAGTAGAGCAACTTTCTGAAGTGTGCAGAACAACAACTGGGATGACTGCTCACTGAAATACATGCAATCTGTGATTTCAATACCGTGTTTGAGCAGCTGCTGTTTGTCAGATAGGTGTCCCTTGGAGCACAAAGAACCCAGGGGCTATCTAGGGTCACCACTAAAGACTTGTTTCCCGGTAACACAAAACAGCACCTGGCTTAAAAATTCCATGGGGAGAAGGTAACTGCAACACTGCATAATATATCTTGTAAATAAAGCAATGTAACACTTGTTTTTCCCTTGCTTTCAAGAAGTGCTTTTGTCTCTATCACTCTCTCTCTCTGCTTTGGAGGTTAATAGGCCAAGGTTCTGGATAAGTCTCCTTTTGCTTAGCATCTCGGGTTCTGTCCTTGGAGGCAGCTATGTGGGTGAAGCAAGAGCAGCTGTGATAGTGCTGGATGCTGGGTTACAGCAGTCAAGCAGAGAGAACTACCAGTTCTTGGGCCCTGCTCAACTCAGAACTGCTTTGTGAGCTAGCAGGGCTCGTAAGTCCCCTCTCCGCTACCCTCCCTTATTTTTTCCTCCCTCTTGCTTTGGACAGTGCAGGTACCTGACTACACCTGCACTGCCACAAAAGGAACAGATTGTTCTGAGAAGATGCTGCTGAGAATTAAAAAGGCACGTGGGTAAATATGCTGACCAAGGAGACAGCAAAGCACTGTAGGCCAGCAGAAAGAAGACAGTCAGAAAAGAAACATAGCTACTTTGAAGCCAAGATGCTTCCATACTGTGTTGCACGAGATCTCTCTTTCTCTATACACATACACACACGTTGAACATAATTCAAAAGAGATTTTAGGAATGCAATATAATTAATTCAAATCCTATAAATTCCTTCAATAAAATAAGCTGTTTTTTTTTTTTTAACTAAAATTGTGACATCACTGAAGAAAAGAATTTTAGAAGTTTATGCATATGTTTAAAGGACCATTGAACTTGTTTCTAGACCTGTCCAACTCCTGTACAGTTTCACAGGATTTAAATCCAAGATTATGTATGCATCCACTATAAAAAACAAAAAACTTAGCTAAATTAAGGCATTTCAGTCCTCATGTAAAATGAGTGCATATCCAAGGAGACAAAAATGGGACGAAAGGGAAGTCTAAGATGCCACGGATACCATGCAACTTCAGGGAATCACTTGTGAAACACACTTAAATGACCTTAGTAGGAGATTACACTCTGAACTCCAGAGGAAGGCAGAATTTAAGAGGGAAAACTCCTTCCTTACTCCTTGTTGAGGTTCCACATTGCCTCGAGCACGGGAGCGGCCACTTATCTAAAAATGACATTTGTATGTCTGAGTACAGGTTCACAAGAATGTGAGTAGCAAGTACTTCTGAGAGTAACTGGCTACATCATCCACAGAAAAGTCAGGTTAAATTCTAGAGCCTAAGCACCAATTACTATTGGCTTAATGCAGAACTGCATGTATTATGAATACCTCCAGTCATCTTAATTTGATCATCTCCACCCTTCCCCAGACCAAGAATTTATCAAAGCTAAATGAAAGCACATCTTAATCATTAAGACTAGATAATGATGTAGCTGCCTACATAAGCCTTTTTGTTTTTATTCTTAGCAGCAGCCTTTCTTTTGCCAGTAAGTGTAAAAGGTCTCAGATGTCTTCCATTATCAGTGTGCAGCTATACGTAGTGATCAAGTCACTGCTTTGTTTATTGAGAAACACTAAGGAGATTTAACTTGGGTCCATATCATAGAAGTACTTTCTAGATCCTTTGTTGCACACCTTCAAATACAGGCACCAAAAACAGAATGCAGGATTCCAGCAAGATAACCTCCCTGCTTCTATTAATAGTCAAGGATCACATTCACTGCTGATAGCTCCAACAGCAGCTTTCTGTACATTGCTGTAGCACCATTCCTCTAGCTGTAGCACCCCTCCTCACTTCTCTTTGGGTATTTAGAGTCATTGATTTCTATGAAAATCTTGGTTCCTGTTTGCCAAGGGTATATCACAGTGTATTAGGAATAAAAATACACAATGTTTGAAAACAAACAAAACAAACACCCAAAGAATAACCTCACTACAAACACCACATAACATAAAACACTGTGCTTACGTAGAACAATTTAGTAACAGGTCCAGGGTCTTCCCTCATCAGCACAGACATATAACTAACCTGCAAATGAGCCAGCATGAGATATCCTTCAGAATTTGTTAGAAACTCATACTTGCACAGCAAGCCACCTTCCTGTACAAGCTAATTTCCAATAAATACTACGTGCCATTTTCCAGAAGACATTTACCCTCACCCCCCATCTCCCATGCTTAGCATCCAGATTTTCAGACTTCAATTACTATTTGCCTGGCTCCAAATTTGATACAAGTTCCTGGAGTTCTAGAGGCCTCTGAGATCAGGTGAACAAACTGGTTTGGAGAAGGAAGAGTTTTTTTAACTGCAGCAGGGTTAACTGTCTCGCAGACAGTTAAGCCTCAGGCCAGGTCAGGGCTTTCCCTGGAGAAGTTATTTTTTTTTCTACTAGCCTTCTCATAGGTTTAGCTATGCACTAAGTGAACATTGTATGACTTATGAGAAAAGTCTGCTCCCCAATGTGGAAATTTCATTTAATTTCTGAGTTGTTTTGAAATGCTGCCATCACAGGTTTCCAGCAACATATTGGTCAATAACAGAGCAAGAAACACACATCCATTATGCAGGATAATAAAATTGTTTGACCTCTTAGCCTTTTTTTTTTTTTTTTTTGCATTACAATAAGGAGGGTTTTGTGGTTAAGACACTGATCTACAACTTTAATGAAAAAACCTAACCTACCACAAACAGTTCAGATCTTCAGTCTGACAGTCTGTGTGCACAACATTAGATGAATCACCTCTTTCTGGACCATGTAACTATACATAGCTACACATACATGTACGCATCCATGCATACACAGCCGTATGTATATACACACACAAAACTAAGTATATAACCATAAAAGTGAGGACAGAAGCCACCACTTTCCTCAGCCAGATTGAAGGGCAGTGGTAGTTTCTGTCTCCTGTACAAAATAAAAATGAGATTTAAGGATGCTGGTGAATTTTTCACCAATTTTGGAAATCTTCTATTTCCATCTTGCATCCCAATTATCTTTTCTGCTTATGATTATAGCCTGATCAAGATATTACGAAATCTACCATGATCACTTTTTTTTTTTTAGTTAGTCTCAAGCCAAGAGGAAGAAAGTTGATTTCTTAAGTAACTACAGGAAAACACAGTGAAAACAATTCTTCATCCAGCTATACCAAAGAAACCTAGGCTTATAACAATTCATTATAATATTCTCTGCATATAAAGCAAGCAGGACCTGCAAGCTCTAGTCAGCTTCTACAGTGAAATCAACTTGAACTAACAGTATCTTAGGAATTCACTGAGAAAATAACAATGAAAATTTCTGCTCCAATGAGAGGGATTAAACCATTTACAAGCTGAAGTCTGTAAGAAGTGCCATTCTTCCTCCTCCCCATTCAAGTGGGTCCTACTTACCAGCAGAGTGATAAGTAGAGATTATTTATAAGGATCAGGTGAAGGACATGTTATGTGATCTATTGCCTGAGAGTCCAGACATCAGCAGAGTTCAGCCTTTTAAGTCTCAAAGGAAGCAGCATATTTTTAAAATTATTCTGAATCAATTTCTGTTATTAGCAAAATTCTCCTTCAAGTTATCCTGTAAAAGTGACAATTAAGATTACTAAAGTGGTCAAAGAGTACACAAGATTACAAAGCTTTGGTATATAAAAGTCCTTTTTAAAAAACAAAGGACAACTTGCAAATTAACTTCCCTCTTAAAAGAGCCAAAAACCCCCAACAAAACCAAAGCCTTCTGAAATACAGATACATGAAGATTTAAAAACAACATAGTAATTTTTTCTATATCATCTGAGAAACAGTTATTGTTCTCACCTGTAAAATTCTGCATCATGTAAGACTCCCTGGACAGCAACCCCTCAAGCAGTCTCCTCCCTCTACAATGACTGGGTATGAGAAGTGAGCCACAACTTTTTTTTCTTTCATATGCATGCATTAAACAATGCTGATGAAATGTAATAATATACATACACCAGCCAAATACTGGAAGTTGCTATTAAATGTCAGAAAAAAAAAAATCTCTGGATATTCCTGCCTACTCCTTCACATTAAAAGACACAGACTTGGTATTACACTCAGTTCTGTACTAACTAGTCAAAGTTCTTACCAAAGTCCTGTGAGCCTAACATTAGAACCTACGTGCTTCAAAAAAAGAAAATACAGAAAGTACTAGTCAAAGAGCTCTTAGTGTCCCCTGCTATCACAGTTTGCAGAGCATGCTGCAACAAGTTTGTAAACAGAAGTGATCAGGGAGAAGTTCTTATATTAAAAGCACAACTCCAAATTTGAACAGAGTTGCTTCTTCTAAATCAAGTTCAAATTTACCCCAGATAATTTAAAAAGCAACTAACTGGCATCTGAGACTTTCTAGGAGAAGGTTAAAATTGTAGGTCTTTCAAAAAAAAGTGTCCAAGAGAAACTGTAATACCATTGACCAGTATAGAGTCACTTCTGGAAATTAAAACCGTGAGTATGCTGTCCTTTGCTGTTGCTGCTGTGATGGTGGCTGTCCTTGCTGTTGCTGAAGACGAACCTGCTGGGAGTATGGATCCTCAAGAGATTTAACAAAAATAGTTGTTTTAGGCCCAGTTTTCCAGACAATACCATTTGAATCTATTACAGAGGACTCTACTGTGATGTTGTGGGTGCCAAGTATCACAAAGTTTAACAGAAACTGAGTGCTGAAGTAGTCGTTGTGTGGTTCCACTCTCTGCTCCATTTCATTGGTCATGTTGTCAATAGGAATCTGAGAACACATGGAAGGTTGAAATGCCATTTTATATAAACCTGTTAAAATAAGTTTCCTGCCCTCTGTTTGAAGGAGGGGGAAAAAAAAAAAAAAAGATCTTTGTCCTCAATTTTGCCTAAACCAAACATGCATGTGCATGTTTGAGCCAACTTGACATGCTGTTTCATCAATGAACGAGTTATTTTTATACCGATTGACAGAAGCAAGGTAGCTAACAAGTCTCTTTCTCCCTGAGGTTCTAGTTTTCCACAGAGTAATGAGTCAGACAAACATTACACACTTCCTAGTCTTGTTCTTTTAGAAACAACCGACTTTTTTTTTTTTCCCCACCCTCAAAAAAACACCAAACAGCAAAACAAGCAAACAAAAAACCAAGCCCAAAGCCCACCAAAACAGGCCTTTCACTAAATGCCACACTTTGGCAAAACCTGAACTTCAGACATCTTTGATAAAACTGTTGACTTGAATTTAATATGTATCTCCTCAGGTGCTATTTAATTTGGACAGCCTGTTCTCTCAATTTCCATAAACACCCGCCCCCCTTAAAATGAGGATAAAGAAGTTCTAGAGTCTATGAGGTAGAGAATAATCTGCTCCTGCCTTTTTGAGTTTCATATGATATGTACCTCGGCTGAACTTCCCTGATCTCAAGCAGACTCCTAATGACTTGTTCTGAATATTTGCTGATATGCTGATATTTGCTGATCATTTAAAAAATATGTCCTGATATTTGCTGGGAGGCCTACTCAGCCAGCCATCCTCAGTCCAGGAGGTTCCTCCAGTGCATTGATGATAACTTTCTGATGCAAATGGTGGATGAGCCAACTAGGAGAGGAACGCTGCTGGATCTTATCCTCACTAACAAGGAGGGTCTGGTTGAAGAGGTAAAGGTTGAGGGCAGCCTTGGTTGTAGTGACCATGAGATGGTAGAGTTCAGGATCTCACATGGCAGGAACAGAATAGCTAGCAGAATTGCAACCCTGAACTTCAGGAGGGCCAACTTTGGCCTTTTCAAGCAATTGCTAGGGGAAATCCCATGGGACAGGGTACTAGAAGGTAAGGGGGCCCAAGATAGTTGGTTAGCATTCAAGGACTGCTTCTTCCGAGCTCAAGATCAGAGCATCCCAACAAGTAGGAAGTCAAGGAAGGGTACCAGGAGACCTGCATGGTTAAACAGGGAACTGCTGGGCAAACTCAAGTGGAAGAAGAGGGTGTACAGATCATGGAAGGAGGCGCTGGCCACTTGGGAGGAATATAAGTCTGTTGTCAGAGGATGTAGGGAGGCAACTAGGAAAGCTAAGGCCTCCTTGGAATTAAACCTTGCAAGAGAGGTCAAGGACAACAGAAAGGGCTTCTTCAAATACATTGCAGGTAAAACCAACACTAGAGGCAATGTAGGCCCACTGATGAATGAGGTGGGGGCCCTGGAGACAGAGGATAAAAAGAAGGCGGAGTTACTGAATGCCTTCTTTGCCTCTGTCTATACTGCTGGAGGCTGTCCTGAGGAGCCCCGGACCCCTGAGGCCCCAGAAGAAGTCAGGATAGAGGAGGAATCTGTCTTGGTAGATGAGGGCTGGGTCAGGGACCAATTAAGCAATCTGTATATCCATAAATCCATGGGCCCTGATGGGATGCACCCGCGGGTGCTGAGGGAGCTGGCGGAAGTCATTGCTAGGCCACTCTCCATCATCTTTGCTAAGTCGTGGGCAACGGGAGAGGTGCCTGAGGACTGGAGGAAAGCGAATGTCACTCCAGTCTTCAAAAAGGGCAAGAAGGAGGACCCGGGTAACTATAGACCGGTCAGCCTCACCTCCATCCCCGGAAAGGTGATGGAGCAACTTGTTCTTGGTGCTGTCTCTAGGCACATCAAGGATAGGGGGATCATTAGGGGCACTCAGCATGGCTTCACCAACGGGAAGTCATGCACAACCAAGTTGATAGCCTTTTATGAGGATGTTACCCGGTGGATAGATGATGGTAAAGCTGTGGATGTGGTTTATCTCGATTTCAGTAAAGCGTTTGACACGGTCTCCCACAGCATCCTCGCAGCTAAACTGAGGAAGTGTGGTCTGGATGATCGGGTAGTGAGGTGGATTGTGAACTGGCTGAAGGAAAGAAGCCAGAGAGTGGTGGTCAATGGGACAGAGTCCAGTTGGAGGCCTGTGTCTAGCGGAGTCCCTCAAGGGTCGGTACTGGGACCAGTTCTATTCAATATATTCATTAATGACTTGGATGAGGGAATAGAGTGCACTGTCAGCAAGTTCACTGATGACACAAAACTGGGAGGAGTGGCTGAGATGCCGGAAGGCTGCGCAGCCATTCAGAGAGACCTGGACAGGCTGGTGAGTTGGGCGGGGAGAAATTTAATGAAATATAACAAGGGCAAGTGTAGAGTCCTGCATCTGGGCAAGAACAACCCCATGTACCAGTACAAGTTGGGGGCAGACCTGTTGGAGACCAGCGGAGGGGAAAGGGACCTGGGGGTCCTAGTGGACAACAGGATGACCATGAGCCAGCAGTGTGCCCTTGTGGCCAAGAAGGCCAATGGCATCCTGGGGTGGATTAGAAGGGGTGTGGTTAGCAGGTCGAGAGAGGTTCTCCTCCCCCTCTACTCTGCCCTGGTGAGGCCGCATCTGGAATATTGTGTCCAGTTCTGGGCCCCTCAGTTCAAGAAGGACAGGGAACTGCTAGAGAGAGTCCAGCGCAGAGCCACGAAGATGATTAAGGGAGTGGAACATCTCCCTTATGAGGAGAGGCTGAGGGAGCTGGGTCTCTTTAGCTTAGAGAAGAGGAGACTGAGGGGTGACCTCATTAATGTTTATAAATATGTAAAGGGCAAGTGTCAAGAGGATGGAGCCAGGCTCTTCTCAGTGACATCCCTTGACAGGACAAGGGGCAATGGGTGCAAGCTGGAACACAGGAGGTTCCACATAAATATGAGGAAAAACTTCTTTACGGTGAGGGTGACCGAACACTGGAACAGGCTGCCCAGAGAGGTTGTGGAGTCTCCTTCTCTGGAGACATTCAAAACCCGCCTGGACGCGTTCCTGTGTGATATGGTCTAGGCAATCCTGCTCCGGCAGGGGGATTGGACTAGATGATCTTTCGAGGTCCCTTCCAATCTCTAACATTCTGTGATTCTCTGTGATTCTGTGAACATCACAAAGCCTCTTTTGTTTGGAAGAAAAGCTGTTATTAAAAAGGTACTCTGGCCAGTGCTTGAATGTCAACTGTCAGAGAGTGAGAGGATTACAGAAGAACCCATTCATTTCGACCTGAAAATTCTGCTAACCAGAGCCAAACAAAAGAGCATGAAAATACAGCAAGAAAGCTTACGACTCCTCCTGGCTCTGTTCTATCCATACCTTATAGTCTTGTCCAGATTTGCTCTGCAACACTGAAGAGACGTTTAGACAGACGGATTGGATTTTACGGAAAAGGCCTGGTTTAGATCCATGCTGAACCACTCCCTCCACCTTTAGGGCCAATTGCTGATTGTTCTGTACTGCAATAGGTTCTGCTGGGTTCCTTGGAGATGGGGATAGAGCAAGCTGAAACACGAGAAAAAGAGTCCAAAATGTAATTTTATGCCTCCAGAAGAGCAAACACAGTTCAAGGATGAAACAGAACACCTTCTTATAGAAAAATTTCCAAGGAGGCGTTTGGTATGGAAACCAGCAAACGGAAACACAGACTCATTACTATAAGAATTAATAAGCATCATCAGCAATACCAGATGTGGTCTTCATATCAGTTTCATTAATTGCACTTCTTCAAAAGAAGCAGAAAAAAAATCCACAAAATTGCCACAGGTAAGTATATTAAGCTGAACAAAGAAGTAAAATTCAGTAAGAGTAAATATTAAAAATCTTATGGCTTTCACTTTTCCCAGAAAAAAGGAGCTCTTGAGTAAAAAAAAAAAAAAAAAAAAAAACCACACCACTAAAGGTCACATATATCAATTCTTAACTATTATAATTTTCTTCCAAGATAGTGAATGTTGCTTTCTAAAGGAAAAGGAAAACCAATACAAATTAATAAAAGTTGCCTTCCCAGGACTAGAACATTATTTAGCTTTGCAGACTCAGAATCAACAACGGCCTAGTGGTTCTTAATAATCATTACGATTATTAAGATCTTAATAATCATATGTACATATTATTCAATTTATTCCTAACAGATAAACCGAGATGCTATTTGCAGTTAAGTAACTTCACTAAAAATGCTGAAGTTCTGTGCCTTCAGTAAGGCTTTTCTCATGAAGTAAAGACTCTAGAAAAAGAAATTTTAGGCCACGTTTGAGCAGTACTTACCTTAATACTTGTAGACTGCAGCTTCTGAAAAAAGTACCTTTGAAATGAAAGAGGTACCTTCAACAATGCAATGACAGCATTGCACAGACAAGCTGTATGCTGTAGGAAACAAGAGCCAAAACAATTGAGAAAAAAAAATATCATTCATAGCATAGGAAAGAGGCATGCACTTGAGGTACTGAAACAGCAGTAATTTCCACTAGAAGTCCAGAAATACATTGATACGGTCATACAATAACAGCCACTATGATGACAGTGACTACATTCAGCCTCTCTGTTTATGTTCTGCCCTTTAGGAAGAAGGTATTCTGCTCTGGAAAGAAAAAGGAGGCCAAGAAAAAGAAAAATCCGTATCATTTAAGGCCTAGTGTTCCAGTCAGCAGAGCAGGATCTGCTTGAAACACTCATACACAAAACCCTCACACACAAACTCTCAAATAAACAATTCCCCTCCAAGCAAACAAGACTGGCATCTACCACAACTTAATGCAGTGCAATAATTAAGTTTTAAGCCTCTTGTCTACTCTTCCTTTCCTCACTGCACTATACCATCCTTCTGGCTCAGATGAGCAAACGCAGTGCTACTGAAGTCACCGAGCTGCATTGGTATGGAGCCAGTGACAACTAAGTTTACAGGGTTTACCTTTGTTATGTTTTACACAACTCATTCTTCTATTCCATTTGGAATTGGTTAAGGACTGTTGAATTTAGAAACAAGGCAAAAATAGATGCCTGCCATGACAAATGAACTACATCAACACACACTTCAGCTTTATGACATTCGCTAACAGTACAAGACAACCATACTAGCCCTGTAAAGGAGTACGTTATCAGCTCACTGTTTGCATTCAGCACACTTTACATTGTGTTCTCTGATGACCTGCATTGATAAGAGAAACACTGTACTCACAAAACACAGTATTAACTGCCAACAGTTCAGTGATCGAAGCTAGGCTAGTGCTGGACCCTCCAGCACTCTGTGTGGTAGAGGAAGAATTCCTTCATGACAACAGCATGAACAATGGGCTTCAGTATCTGAACCTAAGTGTGGCGAGAGATTTGACAGAGACTTGACACTACTTTTAGGTATCCTATCAGCATCTGCTATATTCTTAGTATCAGAATTTTTAAAACATTATTTTTAATCAGACCAGTAAGGTTACAGATGTCTTAGCAAAACCTTTTTTGAAGTATTGTGTCTCCACAGAGACCATTTGTGCCAGTAAGTGGTTATGTTAATTAACCGAGTGTGCTCTTCAGTTTCTAGACCACCATAGATATATGGAATTGCTGAGTTTTTGGAACCTTTGTCTACAAAATATATATTTAAAACTGTTACTTGCCAAGTAAGACACAGGAGCATACTTCCTGTTGAGGGATTCCACTTCTTCCAGTACATGATTAAATACAGACATCATTCTTCTTTCATATTCACTGTCAACATGTGCTGTCCCATTTGAGCTATATTCCTGGAAACTAAGAAAGAAAAAACTTTTAATTGCGTCTAACGTACTTTCCATATTGTAATCCGAGAGGCTTAGTCCCAAACAGGCCCAACACGACCGTCCTCTGTTACAACTTGAAATCTATTAAGAAATAACTATGTCTTTCAAACGGTTTACTCTGTTTCTTTATTATTTTTCCACTATAAGACTTGCCCTTTACATTTAAATCTTTTCTTAACTACAGCTTATCCACCATTTTCTGTCCCCAGCCTCTCTCACTTGAAGCAGTTACAGGTCTAACAGACTCAGCATGCATAATTCCTCTAGCTTTTATTTAAGCCTGTAGTGTTTAATTCCCCTGGCTTTTATTTAATCCTGTAGTGTTTATAATGTTTTTAAAAGTCTCACAACTCAAGGAAAAGCAAGAATGCCAGTCAGAGTTAAGACTAAATCTGGAATCTTCCATTTAATCTCAGCCTGGGAGTTTTAAAGAGTGATTCAATTCATAGGTACTTCAATGTGATTTTCTAGTGGGTGTAAGTTCACCGTTAAAAAAGAGCCAGAGGTGACAGATTTACATTAGAAGTTTAAACTAATTTAGTGCATATATTTTCAGGACTCTTAAGGCAACTAATCTGTGCTTACAAGTGCAAACAGTAGGTATGGGACCTAACGCAGAATGACACAAGTTAAAATAAGTGGCTAAAGAGAATAAAAGTTGTTTTTTTATTTTAATGCAAGTCTATATTTAAGGCAAGTCCAGTACAGTGCTCTCAAAAGCAAAACCAGTATGAAATGCAGAACCGGAAAAACAGTCCCTAGACTGCCAGGCATAGCACAGCAGCAACAGGTCCTCAAGCCTGCCCAGAGCAGAATTAGAAGGGTCTACTGAGAAACTTTCTGAACATTCTTTGAATTCCTAGGCTTAAAGCCCCAAGGATTTAGAAATAAATAGCAAAGGAGTAGAAAGTTACTACCTTGCAGATTCTGGATCCAAAATCAGAGCTTCTATAGCATGTGAAATCAACAGGCAGCTTTGCTGTTGTCTGATATTAATACTAAGGAGTTAAAAGACTTACAAAGTTGGTACCTAAATCAATAAATGCAGTATATTTACTGGCACTTTTCCTTATTTCTCTAGCTTTTGTAAAGTAATCCTACAGTCATTATTCCTTTAGTAAACTTAGAGCCAGAACTATGAAAAGCCCAAGTTTTATGCTGTCGTAATTTTTGTCTCATAACTTGTTCATAAAGTAATTCCAAACAATAGTATGGCAACGTTTATTTCCAAATAGGTTTTAAGCAATTGGTATCTAATTTTTATGTTACTGCTTCAAAATGACTTTGTGCCAGCCTTCATAGAAAAGAGGATTGTTAAGCTTCACGCTGTCCACGTGAGAAGGAAAGTGGACAAATTCTAAGACTTTAAAAGGATACAGTTCTACATTCCTTAGAGTTGCTGAGTCTGCATCAAAAGATGACTGATACAGATCTCCATACCGTGTAGCCAGGTTTCGGAATTCCTCCATTGAGTGTTTCATCTACAGAGACAATGTTACTAGTCAAAAAATCAAATCAAAGCAAAACAAACAAAACCCCACACATCCCAAAAACCACTCCACTATAACATACAACACTGAAGGAATAAGACAACATACTCCAGCAAAATATATAAAGTTCTTGCTTCTTCACACAGATAAAAATCACCAGAGTGACAGACTATTATCCACACATTAAACAGGTATTTTTCCTGTAAGATAGCACGAACATACTCTCCTTGGGATGAAAATAAAGCAAACAAAAACCCCAACAACAACCTCCCCCATCCCCTACTAGTAAATCAAACTGCTCGTCTTTCAAAGACTACCCACTGATTCCTTCTTACAGACAACATGCATTTTGGAAGCAGACTGTCGTGGTGTTCTGTATGGTACTAAGTCAGTTGCCAACACTCACCAAAAGGAGCTACAGTACAATCCTAAAGTATATGTTCTTCCTTAATGTAATCACAGTATCTGAGGTGTTTCAAAACAAGGTGTGAAAGGTCTTACTGCAAGTTTGAGTGTTCTGAGTGGCTTACTATGTGCATAACCTTGGAAGCTGTGCATGTGAATGTATGAGAAAACATACGTACATGCTCAGCTTCAAAATATGGCCTGCTACATGAAGGCATTTTTATAACTACAGGTGAAAACCAAGGCCCACTATTCAGCAAAACTCTTTACTACCACTTTTCATTTCTTTCGTCAGATATGTTTGCTGAAAAGGAAAATTCATACCAGAGTCCTAAACGTAACTGTACAAGACTGGAACAAGAACACATGCCTGGTTAGAGATGCGTCCACACCTTTGGAGATCATTCCCTGACGTCATAGCAATCGTTGTGGCAATAGCTGGTGGTGGACTTGTTTTTAGACTGTTGCAGGTACAAATAAGTTGAGAAAAAGCTTGCAGAAGGTCAATCCTGAGTTTCACAAATCCACACTGAAAGCTCAGAGGATTAAGTGGCGTACTAGCAGCCTGAAACGCAGTAATAGGAATGTTGGTAATCTAGGTCAAAAGTAAACATGATAAAATAACTTTGCAATGTCACTGAACTATCTCATCAGACAACTGAACCCTTCAATTCAATTCTAAAAGCTGCTTTTTTAAAACTACATTTAACAGATTTGCTCAACTTAAATCATACTGAATATGAAGGACACAGAAACTAGGTAATTACTAAGCCCTTATTTCAAGCGTATCACCCTTGTAACAAATGTGACTTAAGCTGTTACAGTGCTATTAGGGCACTGATTTCCTCTTTTTCCAAGGCCAAGCCATTAGGCTTCAAATTACATTAGTCCAGACAGTCCTTACCATAAGAGAGAGCACACTGAATTGGAAAGCAAACAGAAACACAAAGGACTGAAGAAGTGACTCGCTGCATCAGCCAAAAGAGAAAGAACTGGCTGAAGTTACCTTCAGCAGGAGGAAGGGGTGATAACCTTCAGTTTTTTTGGAACTGTGAAATGGGCAGGAACATTACAAAGGCACTGAACCTTGCATTCGATGAAGTCAGAGATGCAGTTCAGTGACAACTAAGAACAGTAAATAACAGAACTCTAGGAGGGTAGACATGCTGCTATTATTTAGAAAATATGGTTCTGTGCAGCTTTGCTCCCTAAGAGCTTATTTGACTTGTAGAAGCATCTGTGACAGCTTAGGACACCCAGGAGGGGGTCAATTGCAGCACTCAAGTTTTGCTACTAGTTAAGCCAAAAATCCACTGCTTATTTATCTTATACTGTTGGATTTTGAGAAGAGTACACTTTTTTCTTTAGGGGGAAAAAAGCCATCTGCAAAACAAAGCACCGGGACCTTCTCTTACTCAGAGAATGGATGCATGTCAAACTCTTGCATGTCTTCCCCAGTGCTTCTTACTCTTCAACAGAAAAAGTCAATTCTGGAAGCAAGAAGTTACAACCCATCCCAAAACCCTACTAAGAACCATTTATTTGCCATCAGGAAAGCAGCAAACTAGCTTCTCACAAAACACCACGCTATGTGAGAACTGGCCCACTATTGACTGAAGTGAGGAAACACCAGCCAACTGCAACTACTTCAAACTACTGAGCTAGATTTCAACTAAAGAAATAAGACTATTTCATCACTTAAGCCATTCAGCCCCTCTTATCTACCACTTTGCTTTCCCTTCTTCAAGGGCATAAAAAAATCCCTTTTGAATGGAAACTGTTCAGGTTTTTTCTGCAGGGGTGGTTTCAGAAAACCCTCTGTGGAAGAGCTCTCACTGCACTATAATTGCTCTACAGAGACTACATGCTTTTATAGAGAGTAAAGTACCAGTACTTATATCAGAAAATCCAGACATTTTTAGTAGCACAAATTGGACTCAATTCTTGTAAATGGAAATACAAGCTTGTCTCATTAATACTGCAATTTACCTTATCTGCTACCCATATAGCCATGGGCAATAAATGAGTTGCAATTCTTTTTTGAAAATGACAGAGTTCTTTGGCTCAGCCAAGTTCTTCAAACACCGCCACTTGTTATCAACGTATTTGGAATTAGTACTACTTAATCTATGGTTATGTTAGTGCTTTGTTCAAGTTCTGTACCTTCTCTAGATTACCAGCAGTGAAAAATAAGCACAATGCTTCCAATGAGATGCACGTTCTGTGCCAGAAAGAGCAGGTCCTATTCAAAACGTTTGCTAACTATACAAGCAAGTACACAGCGAGAGACATGGGGACTGTGGCCGATACGCAATATGACAAGTCTCTGCCTTCCCCCCTACACCTCTCATCCATGAAGTAATGGGACTTTCTTTCCTCAAGTGGACTAACTCACGTGAAAGAACATTTTGCATACAGCAATGCAAGACAGACAGTTGCATGTATATCACAAAGGAATTGAGAAATTTTCTGAGAAGATCAGACACTGTGATTATTTTATCATTGCTAAACTGGGCTGACTGAACATCTGCAACAGATTTACTGGCACAGTGTCTTCCAGCTACAAAGTGGACAGCTACACAGGGTTCATCACGCGCACTAATGGTCTGCAGTACCAACAGTGTTGAGTCACGCTCTATACTGAAAACAGCAGCAACAGTAAAGCTGAAGTCAAGCAGGAAGAGACAGCAAAAGTCTTCAGTGGTAAGACTATTGTGCGCTTTATGGCACTTTACTCCCCTTTGAGATGCTGAGTTCTGTAGACGCAAGCAGTGAGTGGCTCCTTTCACAGCTGATAACACTCCAGCATGTTTAGGTATTTGTCCAAAGTGATGCAACAAGTCAGCAACAGCCAGCAACAAACCCCAATTTCCTCTTTTCTAGCCCTCTGAAACCTGTACTTACTCCTCTGGACCACAACCCACAAGGAAGCGCTTTTCTGGGTGCAATACCCATGTGCAACATGCAGGAAATGAAATCAGCAGAGGAGATAAGGACAGGAATCCTTCAACAGAAAAAAGCAGCAAACACTAGGGAAAGGCTAATTAAATTACTGAATCACAAAATGTCCTATTTAAGCAAGTTATTTTCCTGCCTGTATTAAACATTAATATCTGATTAGATGAGGTCCCCCCTTCAATGTCTTCTAGACGTTTGAGAAATGTTGAATTAAAAGCCTTATTCACTCAGCCAACAAGTCAAAGACAAATACTTCAGGACCAATGGAGCTTTCCCTCAGAGGACAAAGGTGTAAAATTTACATCCTTCCTGCTTACTCAGGGCCAGTTTATTAATAAATATCTAAACTTCATTAAGCACTAATATCTGAATTGTCACAACACTGACAGTTCCAGTAATTGCAAAAAAAAAAAAAAAAAAAAAAAGCAACCAGCTTCATTCAAAAGACATACAGAAAACTGTATGTAAAGATTTCTTCATGGAACCTAAAATATGAAAGAAAGTATTGTGGGAAACTGGATTGTCTTTTGTTAAGAAGCAACTTCACAGTAAGAACTGAAGGTCCATATTCATTAATGCTTTTTTGTTTACGTTCAGAGATGTCACACACACAGCTTCTTGCTATTTTCACCACTTCAGAGAAGGAGAAAGTATTTGCATAAAAGCAGGTACCATCTGAATTCTGCATATTTGATGAGATTGAATTGTCCTCCCTCCTTACTAAACAGCTGCTGCCTTGTTGTTAGGATTCCATAGGATCATATTGACAAATACAAGACAACATGAACTCAGCAGGAACGAGGAAGACAATTAAATCCTTCTCTGTATCTTGAGAAGACAGCAGCCAATTTAGACAAATTTCCATGCTGGACTATTACAATAGTGTTTATTCAGCCAAGACAAGGAACGGAAAATTTTGAGTACTGTAACTTTAAAAAAGGCCTGTCACATATCATATGATTTGATCAAGACAGGAAGTGAGGGGAGGAGAAGAAAAGAAAAAAAGAGAAATCTAGCTAATCACACTTAGCTGAGCTACAGGATCTTCTCTCTGAAGATGCAGTGTGTTACAACTGGCTCTTCCGTGCAGTCGTCTCAAAAAGAGAGTCTGGCAGTTGTCAGACATCTTTAAAAACTTTTCAGATATTTAAGAACAGAAACCAAACAGACCTGCTGCAGTATACAGAAACACCATCACTAAAGTAGAAGATCTGTGCTAACCGTCAGTGACGCTATTCCTTTGTGATAGGATTTTAAAGCTTCGGCAATGCAGGAAAGCGCTGAGCTATAGTTGTCCTCCTGCAAACCTGTCAGACACTGTTCTGCATGGGAGAACTCCTTCAAGCTGTTCAGCCAGAAGTAGAAGTGTTCTGAAGCCACTTGAGTCAGCAGGCTTTGATACAATTCTCTGGCCATGTCATGGTTGCCCTGTAATGACAAGAAAGTTTCTAAGGGGATATAAAAGAAGGCTGTGGGTTTCTACAAAACAAATACAAAGAAGAGAACAGTAACATCTCCATAACTACTCTTACTTTAAAAATAAAAATAGTGAAACTTCTTCCAATCATTTGACCATGACAATCCTAACAATAAATAAAAGCACAAATGCTTATTTTATGGAAATATCAGCCTCTGTAAGGTATAGTACTTATTTAAGTATCGAAATTTACTTTATTTTTTTACTGAAAATGTATCTTCCATCCCTGCAGAAACGCTGGGTTTAAAACTAACAAATGAGCCCAGAGCTAAAAATCAAGAATCCCGACTGATTTAACCAAAATAGTGCTACGTCCTCTCCTCTGCAATACGTACTTCACCAGTTTGAAATTACCCCAGCATCTCGTACTAGGGTTTCTACATAATTGTGGCCCCAGCTGTGACTTTACTGAAGGGAAAAGGGAAACAGTATCTTTTTCTTCCTTTCTTCACATTGAAGAAAGAGAAGCAGGCATCAGGATGGCCTATATCACTTTCTAAAGAACAGCTAGACAATGAAGATTAGGCACGTGCTCAAGAAAGTACAAGGTCATTACTTTCTTCCCTCTCAAATACTTCAAAAAGACAAGTGAAAAACCATCCTGATGGGATGACTGCCCTAAATGACATATATCTGAATCAGCATTCCAGGGAATTAAAAGGGAAAATGATTTTTTTTTTCACCCTCCCCGCCCTTCACTTCCTCCTCCCAAGTCCTACCATTTTCCTTATTTTCTTTTTCCAGTTCAAAGAAATCACTAGCATACTTCCAACCACAACAAACCATTTTCCTCCAGGTATTTTCACTTACCATTCTGGAAGCCTGCCTGGCTATCCTGTAGGCTGTCCATCCATTGGAGGCATTCTCGAGCTGCTGTTTGATAACAGTTTTGATTTCTGAAGATAAAGCTTTCTGACTGGAAACAAATATCACTGTGGCAAGAGAAACCTAATGAAGAGTGAAGGAGTGAGGAAGAAGGTTATATTTCAGGAACTAAACAAAACAAGAGGAGAAAAAAAGGCCATTCTGTTTCCTAAACTACCAGAAATGATTTGCTTGATTTTGGACTCAAAACTACATAGATGATTATATATTTTAACTGAGGAACTTTTCTCAGTCATGTATCTTTTAAGTAGTTATGGCAACCCAAGTATTTATTGTAGATGAAAGTCAGTTTCATTTAAAGAATACTGTGGCTTTTAACTTGAGATATTTCAAATGCTCCAAATGAAGTAGTGGGAAGCTTGTCATTTCTTTCTTAAAATTCAAATTCAAATAGATGTGATAAAAGCATTTTTGTCTCTTACAGTATATTAAAAGTCATGTGCATCAGAGTACCATACATAAATTGAGCTAACTGCCATTTTGTTTTTCTATAAGCATCATTTCACAGGTACCCCAATAATGTCAGTAGGTAGGTTTGCCTGAGCAGTGCCATCTGCTGGAAAATCTAATGGAATACACTGCATAGTTCAGCTCCACCTGTGAGATGTGATTTCAACACTGAACACTGACATATGTTGTCGAAAGTTAAAGCAAAACTAAAAATAAGGCTGTAGACTGGCACATCAACTTGGACACAACAAATGGCTTATCTGCCTTTTTAAATAAAATCCATCCACTGTAGTTTACATAGACTTTATCCGTCAAGGGTATTCACCAGGAGGTCTTACCAAGAGTTCCTGTTTTTTATCTGTGGTAGATCGTCCAATTAATTTATAGAGGTCCATTAGGTCTCCTAGCATCCCATCTGCTAAGACAGGTAGCTGCATGGCAATAGCTGCTAAGCAGTGGCACATGAGAATCCTAGCAGCGTCCTGGGCACTCTGCAACTGGGTCAGCAGAGATTCAACTACTGACTGGCTCAGGTGAGGACGGCACTTGACCAGCTTCACCATACAAGTTAACGTGATCTGCAATTCACACAATCAACAGGTACAATAAACACAATGTCTACTTAAAAATAAAAAAGCCCCACACACTTATCTGCAAGTATGATTGCAGAAATGTAGAGATCTGGTATTTTCAGAACCATGTACTCTACAAAAGAGGAGATTTTTCTAAGAGCCCAAGCCTCTGCTCCTGAGCTTACAGCACAAAAACATATCATAAATTCAAGAAACTATAATCTTCTTTCTCATACCACCAGCCTTTACAGGCAAATAACTAGATAAAATTACTGGTAGCAGCTTATGAAATGGGAAAATAAAGCTTTATAAAAGTATTGTAATCATGTACATTGCATCCCCATCTCCAAAAAGCAGGTTCTCTCCAAGATTCTCTTTGTCCTCCAGAGACACCTCCATCCCATGTTCAAGTTCATGTTTTGTTACAGCTGTTCCTCTGAGGGGAACGATTTTCTTTATTCCCCATACAACAATCAACTTACTGTAGAGTTGAGATGAGTTGCACTATAGTTATGCTCAGTTTCTCTGATTATGGGCAACACACAGAAAAATCTTCATTTCCTTACAATATGTTTTGCTTCCACACTCATCTTTCTATTATACAAGCTATTACTATAATTTACAGCTGTGCTAAGGGAAGACAAAAGTAATGTACCTTTAAGGTTGCCTGAGCTCCTGGACTGTCGTCTTGACTACAAAGAACAAGAAGAGCTTCTAAGCCAAAAACTGCATCTTGCTCCAAGGGCAGAAGATCTAAGAAAAGAAAAATGGAGTAAGTTAGTTCCTTGTTACGTTTTCTGACCATAATTGGTGTAATGCTTGCACTGGTGTTGCAGTCATAACACATAAGTACGTTCCTAATACTTCTGCCTTACCTTATTTTGATTAGAAACAATTCTGCCATTCTACGTCTCAGGTAACTATTCAGCAGTCGCACTAATGGTGACATTTGTAGAGCATACATAAATCTCTGGACTAAGACTTCTAAATGCCCTGTTATTCTTTTGCAACGGACTTTGTGCAAAGAGTTTTCAAAGGGTAAAAAACAATTTACTAGTCCTACAGCAAATGTAAGACAAGCATTTATTTAGCATGAGTTCTACTGTGCCCAATAATTTTCTCTAAATTAGACGAAGATGGAATCTTCCCAGCCATTCACAAAATAATACAGAATATTTTCTCCTAGATTATAGTCCCCATTCTCCCAAACCCCTAGCACAAAGGATCAGACAGATTTACAGACAGAAGGATGAGACAGATTTACAGACAGGTTCACAGACAAGACCAGTTAATACATGTTAAGTGCATAAGCCTGACTGTAAACAGACACATTTCATTGTCCTTGCTTTCATTTACCTTTTTCCTGACAAGAAGCCGATATATTAGTCAGAATTCTCACACCATGAGCTGCAATGCCGCGGTTATTATGGTAACAGCACTCCTGTGCTAGTTTTACTAAATCAAATGATCTCGCAGTTGTAGCTGCTGTTCCTAAATAAAGTCAAGGCAAACAAAACAAAACAGCACAATCCATAATTCCACCACAGATCTTTTCAAGTACATTTCTGAAAAAAAAAAAAAACCAACCCCTATATTGACTTAGCATTAGGGTTTTTTTAATACATTTAAAGGACAGGATGAAAACATCTCTCTCTCCGCACAGTCTCTCTCCCTCCATTCCTGAACACTCTACAAGTTAGACACATGAAAAAGAATATTTGGTTCTAAAGGCTATTTCAGGGACTCAGAAATATTGCTTTAAGAAATATTATATCTGATTAAAAAAAGCTGGTGAGCGTATTAATTATTAAAACATGCCAGAATGACTGAAGAGAATGTACTATTTTCTCAATTTCTGCAGCCCATGTCGTTGGGCTCATAATACTCATTAGGGCAGTCTGGCTTTCAAGAAGAAAAAAAGAAAATAGTATGATCACCATTTTAAGAACAAGATACCTTGAATCACTTTAAAATGTCTACTCTAATTCTCCAGAACATAGTCACGAGGCAGAAAGGTTCACCTGGTACTTAAGGAGGTAATTCCCACCAGGGTGGCATAGCTTCACTGTGCCAGGGTAACACGCCAGCCCACTCTCACACCGTTAAGTCCCCATGCTACTCAAAAACTATGCAAATCCATGGTTTCAAAGCACTTTAAGCAGAATGCTGGTCAGCCATTTGAGAGGCATTACATTTCTTCATTTCATGAAGAGAAGTTGAAGACCCAAGGTAAAAAACCCTTTCATATAGCGTATTACCCACAAAATCCAGAACAAAATCTTAGACCATGACTATTCATAGGTATGCAGCATCCCATTTTAAGTTTACATACAATGAACACAGTCTGACTCTCAGCTAATGTTCTGAAGTTCAAAAAGAATATGCTATAAAATGCTTAGATGAAACTGATTATCAGTAGATAGCCAACACTAGAAATGCCAAAAATGATAATCTAATCTAGTTTTCTTACCTGGAGCACTGCTGAAGTACTGTTTAATGGCAATGGTCCCTGATAATGTGGAAAGAACAGATAGCATGCCCAGTTTCAAGCTGTCGTAAGGAGTGTGAAGAGCAGATTCACAGAGTGCCTAAAGATTAGCAAGAGAAAAGATACAGAGGGAAGGAAGTTCCATGAGCTATCTGGATTAAACACTTAGCTGCACTTGTCTGAAAAGTTCTGAGAGTCAAGATTTTTCTACAGAAAATACTATACTGAAATCAAAAGTTAGAAGTCACGTCCTGAAGCATCTGTTTTAGTAGACTGAGGGCATGGCTTGCAGAAAAGTGACAGTGGGTCTCGTATGCTAGGAAACACCAATTATAAGTCATTTAGTAATTAAAAATCAGAGGCAAAATATTATTTGGTCTCATTGATCAAATGTTGCAACTGATTTTAATACATTCTTCAGTCTTAGAGGTATACTGATTATTTTTCCTTATAACAGTCTGCAGAGTTTTAAGTAAGTATACATCTCTGAAGAGCAAAGTTTCAAGTGTTATTTCCTTTAAGAGTCCTGGTGTCCAACAGAATACAGTTTAAGTTTCTTGATAAACATTTAAAGTGTATTTTATTTTTTAGCTCATTTATAGTAGAGCTCCTGTCATACTTTTGTAACTTTTGCCAGATCTCCTCAGGCCTTATCACATCTAGAGTGGAATAACTCTTAAAATTCACATTGTTCAGATTTATTATGCCAACACAGTCCACAACTTAGTCATTCACTGATTTGGGAGGCTTTTTTAGTCAACATGACAGAAAGCAATGAGAGACAAATGGAAAATATAAGTATATTCTGCCTCAGAGAGTGCCAGAGCTGTAACTGCATAAAGAAAAACAACTCAGAATTAGTTCCACACAACAAAAAACCCCAGAGTCTTCTTATCATATGTATGTTCTTGTCTGGTATAAGGGTTAAACTCTAAATTCTAAACAAACTTGTAGTTTGTACAAATGTTGTATTTTGCTAATCTACTGAATAGTATGCCATCAACAGACAGAAGAAGATACAATGATCTTTTTATTCATTACACATGCTTTATTTCTCACATAATTATTAAGAAAAATCTGCATAGTCTTTCCTCGCAGCTGTCTTATGCTCCAACAGCATATAGCAAAAGTAGCTTCTAAAAGTAGTAAAATCAAAGAAACAAGACCCATAAAAGTAGAACTATAAACCTATGCCATAAAGTTCTTGAAATATCTTTATAGATGATCTAGATGTAGGGATTGAGTGCACCCTCAGCAAATTTGCAGATGACACCAAGCTGGGTGGGAGTGTCCATCTGCTGGAGGGTAGGAAGGCCCTACAGAGGGATCTGGACAGGTTAGATAGATGGGCCGAGACCAACAGCATGAGGTTCAACAAGAACAAGTGCCGGGTCTTACACTTCGGCCACAACAACCCCATGCAGCTCTACAGGCTGGGGGAAGAGTGGTTAGAAAGCGGCCCAGTGGAAAGAGACCTGGGGGTGCTGATCGACAGCTGGCTAAACATGAGCCAGCAGTGTGCCCAGGTGGCCAAGAAGGCCAATGGCATCCTGGCCTCTATTAGGAATAGTGTAGCCACCCGGTCTAGGGAAGTCATCGTCCCTCTGTACTCGGCACTGGTGAGGCCGCATCTTGAGTACTGTGTCCAGTTCTGGGCCCCGCACTTCAAGAAAGATGTTGAGGTGTTGGAGCGAGTCCAGAGGAGGGCGACCAAGCTGGTGAAGGGTCTGGAGGGTCTGACCTACGAGGAACGGCTGAGGGAGCTGGGGTTGTTTAGCCTGGAGAAGAGGAGGCTCAGAGGTGACCTTATTGCAGTCTACAACTACCTGAAGGGAGGCTGTAGTGAAGTGGGAGTTGGCCTCTTCTCCCAGGCAACTAGCGATAGGACAAGAGGACACAGCCTCAAGCTTTGCCAGGGGAGGTTCAGGTTGGACATCAGGAAGAATTTCTTTACAGAAAGGGTTATTAGACATTGGAATGGGCTGCCCAGGGAGGTGGTGGAGTCACCATCTCTGGATGTGTTTAAGAAAAGACTGGACATGGCACTTAGTGCCATGGTCTAGTTGACAGGGTGGTGTCAGGGCAACGGTTGGACTCGATGATCCCCAAGGTCTCTTCCAACCTGGTTGATTCTGTGATTCTGTGATTTACTTTCCCATTAGAATCTTAATCTAATCTGAAGTTATTTTCTATAGTCATTTCTACCAGAAAAAAGGAAAGACAAGGAGAAAAAAATGTTCATATGCAACTGCAATTGGAAGAAAGCAGCAATATTATCTACAATGTAACAACTATTTCCCCAAGTAACACAGATGCACGATAAGCACCTGCTAGGGTCTCATTCATACAACAGGAGTCACAAGGATACTACTGAAAATGAGCCATTAATCCTAAGAAATTAAGTCAAAATTACATTCATCCTTTCAAGTACACCTTGCTGGATGACATGCTTTGACAAATCCCAGAGAGACTCTGTGTTACCCGAGAGCATTAAAACATGCTCAGTATCGTAATTTTAATGTAAACATTCAGCTTTCATGTCTATTATCTTAGGTAAGTTTTTTAGATGGAAAAGTTATTTCCTTACTGTAAAAAGGCCTACTACAAGACACATGCCTTTCCTCAGTTATAATACTTCAACTGTTCATTAATACTTGGCTACTCTGCTTGGCAGAGTAACCTAACTTAAGGATGTGGAGATGTATGTTCTTCCTTTCTTTACCTCCCAAATTGTTCTTCTGGAAGGAATTCTACAACTAATTGCAAAGTTTCATAATAAACTTTAGCTTAAAAATGTATAAACCTGAATATTTTCTCTGCTCCACGTATGTGGTGTCTTGTTGGCCAACAACTTTAAATCTTGGATTGCAAGCCTCTTCACAGCCTTCCTGGGGTCATTCTTCAAGTACTGCAACAAAAGCTGGATCTGCAACAAAGTAAATCCATTGTTTAAGAGAGAGATGCTACTAGAAGGAAGTCTTTTCAAAAGTACTTGTGAAGACATTTTGAGCACACTCAGCCAAAACTAACTTGCCTTATCTGTCTGATTGCTTGCCACATGGGAAAAAGCCCTACTTAGGCTGTGATGCCATGGCAAGCTAAAACAGTCTGACAGCTGATTTCCACCATCATGCTCTCCTTGTTCATGCACCCTTCTCTACATCACCCTGCGTACCTGAGAAACCTTGAGACCTGTTTCAGCACGCACAGAAATACCATAAGACATCCTGAGAAGCTCAGTAAACACTATGCTGTGGTGATTATGCTACTAGAAAGTATTCTGGGCATTTGATGCTAATGCGGGCGTCTCCATGATCTGCAGTTAACAGCAACACAGACATACCTTGTATGTCTCAGTAGTTGCCAAAAACGACCCCAAAAAAACAACCAAAAACAACCCCTATCCACCCCTCCACAGCATTTATCTCAAATTAAGTGACACTTAATGTCCTTTGTTGTGTTCCTTTCCTGCAAATTTACAGAGATGGAATCGCCAGCACATGAAAAAATATGAACATGCCAGCCATGGTTTTGCTCTCAATCCCCACCCTTGCTACATCATTTCTAAGCAGCATTGGTTGTTGCGTTGCAGAAACACAGCCTAAAGCTCCATGCTTACCACCATAAAAAAAAGCACACATCAAGTGTTCTAATGTTGTTTCAGTTGGCTTAGATTCAGTGCTATCTATCAAAAGCATCCTCTGAAATACAGAAATCAGCCATACCAAAAAGAAGTTTCAGACAGATCAATGCTATTAGTCTAATAGTAACAGACACCAGCCTTCCATAGCTGTACACAATTGAAAGAAAGCAAATAGATTTTCATGACTTTACAAGGATTAGTTAGATGAATCTCAAATGTCACTGTGTCCAGACCTGCTATATAAATCATGTCCACAAAGCACATTATCAGAACATAAAAGCATTGTATTTTTCCATCACTGCTTTCCCACAACTTGGTTTATAGTCCTAAATTATAGCAACACATTCAAATTCGTCAGAGTTCTTTAAGAAATACATTTTTAAATGCATCCTATGCTATTGAAATATTCATTTGCTTGCATGCAAGGAAGGCAAAAGGCACACCCACGACCCAAGAGAATGTACAGCAGTGAAAAGTGAAGCTTGGATTCCACAGGTGAGATGAAACATTTTCAGAAAGGGTCAGGGTGTTTGCTTTCCTAAATGCTGACTGATCCCAGTTTATTTCAATCCCAGTTGATTTAAAGAAAGACATGTTATGATCTGTAAAGAAGGGTTCCTGTGTTTGATGGGGTTTTCTGGAAATGGGACCAGACAGGGCAAAAAATATGAAAGCAGCAGCAATTTTCAGGGTATTCTTTCTCTACAGCACAAAGGAGTAACCATCCTAGCATATCCATCACTATTTATTTTCAGCATCAGCTAGAATCTGAGCTTTTTTAAATGTACTTTGCACTTTAAGTTGAAGGAATGAATTAGGAAGAATTACCTGTTTAGGAATGTCAACCAAAGAAGAAGCAGCAAGCAGAGTAAAGGTGTGCAGAGTAACAATGACCATCTTGGTAGAGGGATACGATGTTACCAGCTGCTGAAGCAGCTGCCGGGAGCTGGAGGCCAGGCTAGCATCATGATGCATGTGCTGTAGAATAGGGATCAACTTCAATTTCAAGTCCACAGGTGTGGCCAAACCTGCAACAAGGAAGAGACACACAGGCAGAGGGTTAGTCCTTAGTAGTGGCTTCTGGCAGTACTGTGGTCACAGTATGTCTGCATTGCTACCACTGCTGCATGCAGATTGTGCACACACTGGCATTAGCTTCAGATAACTCATCTACTAGCTAGCATCGTAACTACAGCGGTATCAAGTACTTTCACAGTTCTTTGAGGACCACTGCTCCTTGCTTCGTTGCACGTAACACACACATTAACTCATCTGAAGCAATCTGTGATAGTCTATGTAAGTTCATTCATCATACCATAGATTAGCTTTTATTCTTTACCAAACAGGTGTTTTGAAAACTTAGATTTTAAGAGGACATAACAGGCCTGAAATTATTGGTTAGCTAATTTAAAAACTGGAACCATCTGAGGACAAGGGCAAGAGTATTCTGATATCTGATATTTACATATGGATAATAAAGAATTCTCAAAGAAATTAAGACCTTTTCCCTTTATCATTCAATATGTGTATGTACCTTGAATCATCTCACTGATTTTATTGCATATTCCTGCAGCAAAATCCCTGTAGAGAAAAGACAAAGTACCAGGTGAAATGAAAAATAAAGAAAAATAATTAAAAATAAAAATCAACTGAACTACTAAACATTGCATTTTAACAATAAAAACTTTTACAAAAGAGTGCTTGCCAAGACCTAAGTCATTTTAGAACCCCTGCACATGGGCATGATCAAATGATAAAATGGAAGCTTTCAAAAATGTGAAAAATGACAAGCAGCACTACATTTAATTGCCTAATATAACTTCTGTCAAACAATCCTTGATTAAAGCTGCTATTCCACTTTGCATTCTCATATTTATGAGCTTTCCTTTAGTATTTAAGAAAAAAAAAAGGGAAGAAAAGGATTTCTGTTAAACTTGTATTCGGATTTCTTTATAATACTGTTATTGCACATAATTAAATGTTTTGCTACAAATAACATGGCTAGCACTACAGGAGAAAATACTAAGTTTTGTGAATGCCAGTGTCAATGGAGTTTCCATTCTCTGTAATATGAAAAAATGAAAAAAATTACATCTTACTTTGATTGTGCAGAAAAGTTGGCAGCAGCAAATATAGCAGCTTCAACTTCCACATTATCATGGGAATCCAAACTCTGACGAATACTGTGATGTGCATTCTTCCTTTCTGGAATAATAGATGCCATGCTGCCCAACATCCTACAAAAATAAATCACAGCAAAATCAGGGAAAACAAAGATCATGAAGAAATGCAAGATGAAACCAAACAAAAGTGTAAAAGGACTGTTAGAAGACTCATTTTTTATATAAACATGTGCTTTCATGTCTATTACAGAAACAAACAAATGCTAAAAGTAGGCATATAATTAAAAGGTAACAAATTTTGTCATGTGGCTTATGTTAATGGTTTAATAAAACTTAACTACATTTTGGGACCTTCTAGCTTGCAATGGGCACAGTGAGAGACTTATAAAGAATTCTTATAAAATTAAGAGTGCACTATGGCACTAGGAACATTGAGCATTCTTAAGATGCTTTTATGTTCAAGTTCTGATATTAATACAACAGATTTAATGCTAAAATGCACTGATGGCTATTTTCAGACACACATGAAGTACACATCATGGGATTTAAAATTAGAAATATGGTAGTCTAGGGGGATAAGAAAAAGCATTTAGAGAACTGTTTCCACCCGCCTTCCAATTAAGACTGCAGAATAAGTGACAAATGTCTGAACAGTCATAAATGTTAACCACATGCTAAGAAAGCAAAGTTTCTAGAAACTTTGCGTTACCATGATCAAGATGTCTGACTTTCATAATTTGTTTCTAAGATCATTTGCTGATCGGAGGTAAGGTTATTATTGGGAATAGTGTAATAGTGTAACACCTTTTGAGTAACTGCTAAAAAAGGAACAAATCAAAATATCTATACTTTTGCTAAGAATATCTCAAAGATACTTTTCAGACATTTAGCATAATCCAATTAAAAGAAGAATGAATGCAGGATTTGCACTGATGGTAATTTTAGCAAGAGTTCTATGTAAATATTTACACAGTTATCTAGCAAGAAACTTCCTGCCCAGATACAAAGTTTTGTTTTAGCAGATCTTTCTTTCACCATGTTTTTTCTGGCTTTTGTCTTCCTTAGGTAGTGTCAGTAAATCAACTGAAGATTTTCATACTGCTGAACCAACAGCCATTTTAACCTTTCACTTGATGCATCCTGTGAATTGATGTATTTTTGCAAACTGAGCAGATTCCTGGGACTTTTAGCAATATGTCAAGATAGCTCTCCACACCCGTCAACAAGTATAATCTTATGTTAGAATACTGAAGTGGAACTACAAGAAAATATATAGATATACTGTACTTGCATATTTCTGAGACACTATAGCATCAAAGCATAATCTTAAATTAAAAAAAAAAAAGAAATGGATGTATGAGCTAATCAAACCCCTGTTAATGCCTCCTGTCTTTCAAGAGTGAAACCAGCAGCAGTTCTAGATGGACAGTAAAAAAAGAATACAAAAGGAAAAAGAAGAGTGCTCTCTTCACCTTTGAATTCACTTGCACAGGATTTAGAAGATGCAGTTAAGATGGTCATGTTGGGTAGTGTTAGAGATACAGACACCAAAACAGCAGGACGGTGACATTAAAGATAGCTTAATTTATATTTTCCTTTCTCTGTTTGATTCCTAGGAAGGCCAAAGCAATCAAAGCAATCACAAGCGCATTCCCTTAGAAGTTATTATCAGAGACCAACAAGCAGTAAACTTCTAGCACAATAATAAATGAAAGACAGGTGCAAGTGTAACAAGGTTCACATAAGTTAAAAAAAAATTATTTTGACACATAGGGAAGCACTCTCCTTTTGGCCTTGGTCTGAATAAGTCACATGCGATATATCACATGCAATATATCATATTGTTACCTATAGCTACATACATCTAAGTTATGCATACACCAGTTTCATTTTTCTTCTCTTGAGAACACAAAATTTCAATGTTGCAAATTCCATTTTGCCTGGGGCCATCCACACAATTCTTACCATCATAAATGGTTAATAACTGTTCTTCTGATGACAGATCCTTATTGTTCACCCCCTTCAAGACAAATGTCTTCGCTTTTATCTCTATGACCAATGTAGAAGATGCCTCCTACATTTCATTCATGGTAGTTAGAGATTTTGTTATTCCAGACTAGCACGCTAATAAACAGCTAGAGAATTTAAGTAAATTAGGTTCATTTATGTAATACATACCGAAGTGTAATAGCTCGAGCAACTGGATCATTGCTATGAATTACTGAAAAAACTCTTTTCACAAACTCATCCACATTTAGGATCTTCTCTAAGTGTTTCTCACTCTGCTGAGTAACTTTCAGCACACACAGCCTCAGGAAGTTGTTTCTATTAGAAGACACACACAATTCTTTATCAGGCTGTTTTACAATAAAAATTCAAACACTTTAAACACCAAATTATTTTAAAAAAAACTTCTGACAGGTAATTAAAACAATGAAAGGTCTATGCTTTAGAAATGGTATATTTAAGTAGGCTGATATAGTCAAAAAGAGACTATTAACACAGTACTGTTTTATTTTCTAGTACAGGTAGTGTCAAATTCAGGCCCAGTTTCAGGGAAATGAACCTGTTGACACCAGTTAGAAGAACCCTGTTTTGTGCACTTAGGGATCTAATTCTGCTAGAAAATCATGCCCAGGACTAAGACAGAAAAGTCTAATTGCCATTGCCAGGTGTGAGCAAATTTCTTTTCCTTTCTGGAGCCAACAGTCAAGGTTCCACAACAGCAACAGGTAACTTTGTAAGCTATTACAAAGTAGCTCCAATTCCATCACATGTATCACTTAGACATCAGGCACTTGGAAAAGCCACACTTGAGGCTTTGTTATTAACATTCCTTAGAGATGGAATTTGCAGGTATGATCATTCATCTATTTATTAATTATTAATTTGAACATGCCTATGGAGCAGAATTTGCACCAGTGAACTTAAACCAATCAGTTTGCAAGTGATCCTCAAGTCAGGACAGATGGAAAAGAACTGTGTCATTGATCATTCGCAGACACTTAAGCCCACGAAAGACGGGGAAAGCAAGCTCCAATCAACTTGTCCTCAATACAGTAGGTACCACTGTGGTATTACCGGGCAAAGAGAAAAACCCCGCGACTGCCCAGGCTCCAAATCAGCGACGCTCCAAGACAAGGTGCATTACTACGGATCAGAGATTTTAATAGACAGAAACCGACTGACGGTACTTACCCCACTCTGAAAACATCAGCTAGCTTCAGGAAAGCTGAATTAATGAGAATAGGGAAAGGGTATTTCTGGAAAAGCCTGGGAAAGCGAACGACGGCCTCGCACTGCTCCCCGAGTTTGCCAGACCTGAGGCCTAAACAAGAGAACAATGACCGGGGAAACCGATGCTCCTTCCGAACCAGGTCCCCGCCCCACCCCCCGCTCGCGGTAAGGCGGTACAAAACACCACTCCCCGCCGCTAGGTGCCGAAGGACGGGACAGAACCACCCCCCACAGCGCGCCGGCGGGCAAAGACCGGGCGCCAACGGCCCCACCCCAGCCCCGCGGGGGAGGCAGCCCCAGCCCCGCTCCCCAGGCCGGCAGCAACCCCGAACCCGCCCGGCCTCACCTTTGTCCAGCTCCATGAGGGCAGAGTTGGCATCCAGCTCCTGCTCGCCATAGCCCGCATCGGCCAGGAAGGACTTGGCGCTGGTAGCCATCCCGAGCCCCAAGCCCCGACCCCCTCACCGCCGCCCCGGCCGCTCCCCGCCCCGGCCCTGCCGCCACGCATGCGCGATCACCCTCCCGCCACCTCAGCCCGGGGACGCATACGCCGTCGCCGCGCGATTTGTGCGCAGGCGCGACGCCGAGGCGCGTGCGCGCGCCAGCCGCCACAGGGGTAGGAGCCACTCGCTGCAGCCGCAGCCCGGTGAGCCACCGGCAGAGGGGCGCGGCCTGCAGGCCCTGCCCCTCTGCGCCACCCAATCAGAGGGAGAGGGCGTGGCGAAGCGGGCGCATCTTGCCCAATGAGGAGCCGAGGCGCGTTTGGCGGGCCGGTCGGTGGCGGGAGTTGGCGCCACGAGTCGGGTCCGGGTACGGGTCCGCATCCGCGCGCGCCGAGTGTCCTTGGCCATGCTGTGCCGCGCGCTGCTCCGCCGCGCCTCGGCCCCGCCGCCCCGTAAGTACCGCGGCCGCGCCGCTCCCCGCCCCGCCCCGCCCCGTCCCGCACCGCACCGCTGCTGCCCCTTACCCGGGCGCCGGCACCGCGGCGGCGTGAGCCCGGGTCGGCCGCTGCCATAGCAGTGGTCTCGGCGTCCCTGGGTTAGACCCGCCTGTGTGCGGAGTGAGCGGTTCGGGCGCCGCCACGGCCGCTGTGGGGGCCTCGGGGCTCCTCGCGTCCGAGTCCGTGATGCCTGGTGCGGTTACGGTCCGTCTGTCTCGTTGTAGGTCGGTCCTCGCCGCTTCCCCTGCAGCATCTCTTGGATAGCTACCAGTGCAGCCGAGAAGATGACCACCTGTCTTACGGGGAAACGGGAATGCCGGTCCCGCCGTTCGGCTGTACCTTTTCTGCAGGTAAAGTCACCTCCCGAAAGGCCCTTTTAGGGGGGCTGACAGGGCGTGGGCACCGCTGTCAGCTTTTTTTTTACAAAAAAAAATGTGTTTCGCGATATGATTGCAGAGTTTCTTGTTTTAAAGTGAGCTGCTAATAGTGTACTTGCACCTAGATGTGATCTAAATTGGATCATGGTGCTCCTAGATATACTGGTGGAAAGTATTCCCTTAAAGAAGCAACTACAAAGCATTTATTTTCGTCTCTTTGTTTCAGCTTTGTCTGTTTCAAGGTATGTCCTCTTGGTGACAGTGCTAGGCTACACAGTTGAAAAATTGGGCTTTGTTCAAAATATATAAAAGATATAACAGGATGGAGAATGGTAAGTAGAAATCAAAGAGGTGGATGTATGTCAGTAGACATGTAGCGCTTCCCCATGATAAATACGTGATGAGTGAAGAAAGCATGGAAGTTCCTGGATCTTTAGGACAAAACTCCCTCATTTGTAGTACTCTAGTTTTGGTGTGAGCTTGTACCTTTCTCCAAGGCAGCTTCCTGGTTTTCCAACTCAGATCCATAGAAAATACTGGAGGTTGTAAAGGATAGGTAGTATAGATACAGAAAACTATAACTGGAGAACTATTATAGCTGGTGAAAGAGGCCATTATCTCAAAAGTTGCTCCTGGAGCCATTTGATTGCCCATGTATAGTAGCTGCTGAATGGAACGTCTAGAAACAATGCTTGCCAATATTTCTGCATTTTGAACATTTAAATTGCTATGTAAATACAGTTTCTTTCACAGCTATTTGCTATGTACCCTATTTAAAGTGTCTGTGGCCCTTCTCAAAGAGCAGGGGCATGATTATGAATCAGCTACATAATACACAAATAACGTTTGGATTTCTTTTCAGCCCCAAACTTGGAGCATATACTGGCAGTTGCAAATGAAGAAGGATTTGTTAGACTGTATGATACTGAAGCTCAAACTACCAGCAAACTCATCTTTAAGGGTAAATATTATATAGAATGTGATCTTCATTTGATGTGACAAGTACGTGATTTACTGGAATCAAAGAAAGATTTTTGCGAGTCGTTTAACCATAAATGTGGGCAGTACTTAAATCCTTTCATATACAATGCTGAGTCTTCTTTACAAAGCAGCAGCGTGAGTGTGCTCTTAGAACAGCAGTAGTAGGTGAATTGTTCTGTGTTGCCTAAGGCAAGCTGTTGACAAGTTTTCTGGTTTCAGTGTCTGATGTTCTTTAGTATTAAGCAAAATATCATGCTGCAAAGCACTGAACTAATCTTGGCTTTTGTTTTCTTGTTAGAATGGCAGGCTCACTCAAATGCCGTATTTGACCTTGCCTGGGTGCCAGGGGAACACAGGATTGTAAGCAGTCTTTTGCCATCTAACTTTGTTTTTAATGCTTTGGCAACTGTGTGCAGAAAATGACTAAAGCTTTTTATTTTTTCCTCTGAAGGTCACTGCTTCAGGAGATCAGACAGCCAAGGTGTGGGATGTGAGAGCTGGCGAGCTTCTTGGCATATGCAAAGGTCACCAGTGTAGCCTCAAGTCAGTTGCCTTTTCTAGATATGAGAAAGGTAAATGTTGATATTCCCTGTTGTCTGTCTTTTCCTTCTTCTTTCCCCCTGGCACATTGGTACTTTTGGGGCTAAAAAAGGGCTTTGGAAACTGACAGTTACAAATAGCACAGGCTGACTGAGCAGCTACCCAGCCAGTGAAGCAAAACTAACTTGTTGGAACTTCACAGTGACCTGATGCTAACATCTGCACATTTCTGATCTTGGGCAAGTCTAAGATATGATACCTACGTCCACACATAAGTGTGTAAATAGTAATTTCATTAGCAGGTTTCTCTAGAGTAGTAGTAAAAAAAAAACTAGGAAGAGTAAGTAAACTAGTCAAAAAGCATGGCAGAACAACGACCTGATTTTTGTATTTCTAGGACTGGCATCCCAAGTTTTGGGGCAGAAGTGCCAGAGGCACATAGACGACATTGTACTGCATTCAGTTAATTAAATTAACACTGTTGGAAGCTAATAGCACTCTTTTTCCTCTCTCTCAGCTGTCTTCTGTACTGGAGGCAGAGATGGAAACATCATGGTTTGGGATACCAGATGCAACAAGAAAGGTAACTGAACTTTCAGATATGTATCAAAAAAGCTCAGTATCTTATGTAAAAACAGTATTCAGACGTACTTGGACTAATGCTTTTGATTATAATATAGGCAACACTTTAGTAAGAGGAGGATTGTCAGACAACAGTGTACTGCTTTAGTACAGTAAAAGGATGGAATAGGTATTTCTTCTATGTATAATACATTTTTCCACTTTGTAACAGTCTCAGATTTGAGCATGATATACATGCTGGCCTGATAATACCCTGTGTATTGGTAGGGACGTAAGGGGGTACAGAATACATCCCTGTGTGGGACAGCACGGAGATAGATGGGCTGGGTGAGAGTGCTTAGGTCAGAGCCATCCGGAGGGATGAAGCAGAGCTGGGAAGGCTCCTACCACAGTAGGAAGGCAGGCAGAAAGTGCAGGGGCAAAGGAGCTTGTGAGTGCTGGGAGCAACTGGATATATTGTAGGAACACCTACTAAATGCAGGGTGAGCTCATTCTGCTCCTCTCTTTCTGATTCCTGGAGCTTTTCCTTCCCTGGTCAGGTCATGCCCTTATGCCTCTTCCCAGTTCCCTGCTCTGTCCCAGCAGTTTCCTGGCCCGTGCTGCCAGAACATGTCTCACTCACTCATCTGTCCCAGGTTGCCTGGCTCTTCAAAGTGGCAAGTGGAGGAAAAGGGAGACTTCACATGACTGAAGTGGATGGTACAGGAAAAAAAGCAGAAAAGTTGCTTTACTCTAGTAAAGCAATACGTTTCATAAAGTGAGAAGTAGCAGACAAAAAGCTAAATAGAAAATTATAAAATAGTGTGGAAAAGCACTGGAAGCCTTCCTGTGAGTGCAGTTCTGCTTGCGATGAGATGGTCTGAATGCTCCAGACCAGGATGCATGCTGAAGACCAGACCAAGGGGTAACGATTTCCAAAGGCAGCCTGCCTAGACCAGTTTTAGTTTCAAAGTCCATGCTACATTGACCTCTGTAATTTTTTGCAGTATGTGCTCCTGTTTTCTACTGTGTTCTCATCAGTTTCGTATGTAACTATCAAATTTTGTTTTCAGAATACATTAATGTTTTTAAAGATTAATCTCAGCCACTTTTTAGGACTTATTCCAAGCTGATGCCTGTTTTATTAAAGCGATAGCAAAATTGCACAGAAACTCTTAATTGAGATGTCTGATTTCTTTCAGATGGATTTTACAGGCAGGTGAATCAAATCAGTGGAGCACACAATGTGGTTGACAAGCAGACTCCTTCCAAACCAAAGAAGAAGAGGCAGAACCTAAGAGGACTTGCTCCCTTGGTGGTAGGTATCTGGGGAATGAAATGCAGGTCCCTCTTCTGAGGACAATGATGTTATTCACAGAAGTCTTCGTAAGTAATTATCGAGAGAAATGTTTGGCTTGGATGTGGTAAATGCTTCCATTTATCTTTGCAGAGGTAGATTTTTGTGTCATGGTCACTTGCTATGGCTAATTTTAGACATTGTTTAGTTGTCTAACAACCCACATGCCATCAAAGCCACCTTTGTGCAAATGCCATGTGAAAATACATCTTTTTTATTCCAGAGAGGAAAGGAATGGCCAGCCTTCCTTTTTTGAGGGGGGAAATAGGGAAGGTTATAAGTTGGTTTTTTCTTTCTTTCCCCCCCCCCTAATTTGACCACACAAATTACTGCCTTATTGGAGTAAGACCTGCTCTTATTCAATCTATTAAACCTTGTGATGAAGGCATCTCTCTTATCTCTGACCTGAAAGGTACAATCTCAAACTGCGGCCGCTCAAACACTTACCGCTCAGTGGCGATTTCACTGGTGGGAGTGTTCAAAGGATTGTTGTGTCCTAACTGGCATCTGGTATTTCCAGGTTCTTTCGCCTGGCTAGGAGGTTTTCTCAGTATTCACTTGGCCTTGAACTAAGCAGCAAGATCTTGCTGACCTTGAAAGTAAATAAAGTTCTTTTTTTTTTTTTTTTTCTTTTTAAGGATTTCCAGCAGAGTGTAACTGTGGTGCTGCTTCAGGACGAGCATACTCTTATCTCTGCAGGAGCCGTTGATGGGTAAGGAGGGCGGATGCCTGCTGTTCTGTCTATTCTGTGTGTTCTTAGTGGCACAAAAAGATTGGAAGATTTTTTTTTCTGAGATTACTCAGTGGCCTACAAGGCTAGAGTTACTATTATGTAGAATCAGCAAAGCTATGGTGCCAGCTTGCGTTGGCAAAGCTGAATGCTGCTTTCCTTCCTTACTGGAGATTGCAGTGCTGGGACAAATTGTGCATATGTGATAAATGCTCATTTTAGTGTTTAGCTATGAGGCAGAACGAGAGCAGTTCTTATCATCTCTCTCTGTTCTCAAGGACCTATGGGACCACACATAAACAGACTATTGTTAGACAGTGAGCTGTTTTGGGATGCAAGTGGGTAGTTGGTGCCTGCATATGTGTAGGTGTGCTTGAGAAAATGTTGCCTTGAGTTACAAAAGATGCATTCTTTTAGGTGCCAGATCCGTTGCAGCATCTTGGAGCTTGAGCAAACTGTCTCATTGATTAGCACGGAGATTACCCTCTCAGGATGCGATTCTTTAGCATGTGGTCAGAGCCTTTCTGAGGCAGATAAGATTGACTCTCCTGCCTATGGCTCGTGAGAGAGGCTTGCTCCTGGAGAGCAAGAAAAAACTTGAAGGGCTTCATTTTTAAATCTACAAGTCAGGAATATAAAGGCATCCTTGTATTTCCTTTTACTAGTTGAAGAAAGTTGACTTGCAGGCTCTTGTTGTATCTCGTGTTAGTTACAGAAGACAGTGCTGCTTCCTCATCCATACTCACATCTCTGCTGTACTTCTGCTCAGTTGTGCTCCTTAGCACTGGACACCCCTCAGTAATAAGCAACCTCTTCCTGTGCTCTTAGAAGGCCCTATCAGCACTGCAAAAGAAATTTTGAAGTTGAAGAGACTTGTGCTTTTCTATTTCAGTGTGATCAAAGTATGGGACCTGCGTAAGAACTATGCCGCTTACCGTCAAGACCCAGTGCCTTTCAAGTCTTTCTGCTACCCTGGGACCAGTACTCGCAAACTTGGTAAGTTATTGGAGGATGTATTTGTTAAAGTGCAAAGTGAATTTAAGAAGTACTGACAGTGCCACCTCTTATCTTTTTAGCCAACTATTGATCAGACTGACAAGATCAGCAGGGTCAGCAATTTGGATTGCCAATACCAAATTTTCGAGTTGAAGAGTGAAAGTGCCCCACTTTTGTATCATTGCACCCATGATAAAATCTTGCATAAGCTTCAGCAGTTCATTTTCAGAAATGGAGATGAGAGCTCTCAAGGTAGAATTTAGCTAGTCGTTTTGATGCGTGAGTAGAAATCAGATTGAACTCTTTCTTTGCATTGTATCTTGCAAAGACAACAGACCGGACTGTGTTTTTTACATTATAACCTTCCAGAGTTGAACAATACTTGAAGCTGTTTGTTATCAAAAACAATAGCACTCTTATTTGTGTTGCTCTGTGCTTCTTTGTATCTTAACGCCTTACAATGCTCTGATGCAACACAGTAATTCCTGATGACTTGTCAAATCAACCATCTTTATGTGGTAATGGTCAGTGTCAGTCCCAAGAACATGAGGGAAATCCTCGAGGAGCTGGTTGTGAAATAATTTGTTTGCAGGGAAAGATTTTTCTTGAACCTGAATCACTAGCAAGTCAGAGGATGGCTTATTCTACCAAAGCATGAGGATTTCTATTTGTTTTTAATCTCTGCTTCTACAATTGGTTGTTCCTGTTATCCATTTGAAACTATCAAATAAATCGCTTGCCTGCTCTGAAGGTGAGATTCTTCTCTAAATATCACCCTGAATCCTCATGAGAAAATGTAGATGTTATTCTAGAAACTTTCCTTCTCCAGCAAGTGCTCTGTGAAACAAATAAACTTTCCAATGGCAATCTCATACGTGATGGAGATCCTTTGCAAATTACCCTGTCTCGGCTTTTCTTTGAGAATGCCTGTTTTCCAAAATGTTTTTTGTGGAGTTATTTCTTATGAAGAACTTCTCTCTTTGTCTGTAGGATATTCTAGTCTGGTTTTCGATTCCACTGGTGCTAATCTGTTTGCTAACTGCACTGATGACAGTATCTACATGTTCAATATGACAAGTTTAAGCACCACTCCAGGTAAGCATGATATCTGTGGAAATAGCTGCAAAAAATAGATGTTACAGAGCATAGAAAGGCGAGTTTCTCCCTGTAACGTAGAGAGACCAGCTTGAATGCTTGGGAAACCTATTCCATGCTCTTATGGCTAAAGCTACCCGGAAGAGAAGGCACCTGTTACAAGGGCTGTTCATATTTTGTGTTAAGCCATCCATATAAAATTAATAGCACAAAAACTTACATGAGTGCAGATACTGGTTCACCCAGACTGAGACTAAGGGTAGTTTGCATGTTGTCTGGTGAGGAATGGGTAGTTTGAATCTTCTGCTTACTGGCAATCACTGATTTTTCAAGCTCTTAGATATGAATCCATGTAAAATGGTCATATTCAGATATTTTAAGGTGTCTTTTAAATTTAGCTTCTACCGCAGTTGCTGGGAGAAAGCATCCCCAGCATATTGTGGAGATGCTTCAGCTTTTTAGATTCCTTCAGCTGTGCATCTGTGACCTTTACGTCAACAAGGCAGCCTGTGGACTTCAGTGCACTAAGCTGCTTTGTCACAGGCCAGTGGCCGCTTCTCAGAAAGCAGCAAAACTTGTTAGATGCATTCCAGCCAGACACAGGATTTAGTGTCCGTTGCCTTTTCTCAGTCTCTCAGTTAATTGAAATTAAATGAACGATGTGTCCTGTCTGCTCTTCAGGAAGGCAGTCTGGTGGGTGGGATCACTTCCAAAGTCAAGGCGTGGTGCAAGTAGTAAATATTAACAAGTCAGTTGTTGAGGTTAACCCCGGGTGCCACCACTGAGCTGTGGAAATACGCTCACCAGCCTGTCCCCGCTGCACAGGGCTCTCTAAAGCACAGGGCATCCCGCCCTCAGCCTCCTCATGGGGCTCTTGCCTTCTGTGTGCAGCCGATAAAACCCAGCAACACTCGATTCAATCTCGATTCATCCAGCTGGATGAAATACACGGGGCTCCTCTCTGTGCCACTGTTCCCGCAGAGGGCAGCGCCTGCCCACCGGTCGGTGCCTCTCTCCTTGCTCGCTGGCTTTCATCCCAATCACAGCTGCACTTATCTGGTACGTAGGCAGCTTTAGGTTGCAGGAGGACATGAGGAAATCCTCACTGTAACAGGACTTGCTGGTAGGTCTGTCTTAGGAAAGGACTCGCTGTCCTGTGACTGCTGCACTTGAGAGAGCTGCGGGTAAAAGCTAAGGGATCCATCCTGTGGGTCACCTCTTTCACCAAAATCACTATTAAAACAGGGCTGGTCAAGGAGGTGCCAGCCCTGCCTGGCACTGCATCAGGAAACTCGCCCTTTCTGTGCCGATGAGAGGATGGGATGTAGTGTGGCTGTGTGCTTTAGATCCACATTCAGCTCCTGTGCTGGCTGCCGGCTCCTCCGGTCCTTGTGATACGGGAAACAGCAGCCATTCGGGGCGATGGTTTGAAGGCTTTAGTAAACACTACTGAGACTTTAAATATAGGCAACCGGTGAGTGTGGCTGACACGATGCAAGTTTTGTTGACAAAGATGCCAGCAGCAGGAGGAAGGAGCAGCAAGCGCCTTTGTTGCCGCCTGGGTGGAAGAAGGCCCTTGCTACACTTTCTGTGCGACTGCCCCCGTGAACGTAGCAGGGCTGGTGGTGGCGGCTGAGAGAGAGGAAGAGACAAGGAACCTTAACCAGAGTAGTGGGGCAGCCCAGGTGACGTCCCGGCCTGCTTGTGACGTGGGTGAAGCTAAAGCTTTAATGAAACTGCCACTGCTTCCTAATGCTGTGGAGAGAGCTGTTCAGGTAAACCTGCTTCATTTGGGAAGCCTGAAGGGCTCCCGTTGAATAATAAAGGCTTCCTGCCCCAGAGCGAGGGAGCAGTGCAACCACTTTCTCCAGAGGATATGGATACGTGGCCAGGCAGGAAAATCCTGTAAGATCAGCCCTGCTTGCGCAACTCACTCCATGGCTGTGCATTGAGTGGGGCTTTTATTTTCTTTTTTTTCTTTTCTCCCCACAGTGGCAGTTTTCAGCGGGCACCAGAATTCAACCTTTTACATCAAATCCAGCACCAGCCCAGATGACCAGTTCCTGGTCAGTGGCTCGAGTGACTGCAACGCATACATCTGGAAGGTGAGGCCATTGGGAGACCCAAGTGTGCAACCCAGAGCTGCTCCACTCTTCCATTCTGTTTGCTTTTCATGTTCACATAGGACACTCCCTGCCTCCCACTCCTACTTACAGCAGCATGGGGTTAGCTCCTGGCATGTTGTGCCCAGAGTGTGTTGCTGTCAAGGCTAGATGTAACTGTTTAATGTAAAACAGAGCTAACCTCCTGCCATCAATACGTCTCTCATCGCTGCTGCTTATTGCAAGTTGCTGATCTTAATCTGGTTTTAATGGGCATTAAAATCCTCTTTCAATCCTGGTGATTCAGCCAGCTATGACAAGTAGACAGACAGTTCTCGGTTCATATTTAGCAGTGGAGCACATTGACAGAAACATACCAATAAAATACCAGGTGTTTTAAAGGGCACTCTTTCCCCCCACTTTCCCTTTTTCCAGCTTTTGCTTCAGACATAGCTTTTTCTCATGCTGAATTTACAGTAGTTAAAGCCTTTGTAGTACAGTAAGGGCTCAGCCAGACCCTTCAGCAAAATTCCAAAGCACGTCTGACAGCTGAGAGGCTTCGTCACTTGGCATCTTGTGCTGATGTGTAAGAAATGCAAATGTCACCAAGTTAATAGCAGGGACCTCAGAATAAGGCGTGCTTCAAGTTCTGTTCTCCATACTTTACAGCCATATGGGAACAGAGTGGACTTATCCAAAGTAGAATAGATAAAAACCACAGGTGACTGCTTATTTCAGGTTTGGGGTAATTTTTAAGGAATGCTGACTTGCTTACCCCTTTCACGATGAGTTTCAAAGTAAAATACAAACCTTTGAGAGCAAAGGGCCAGCCTGCTGTGATTGTGGTTTGAGCATGTATTATCTTTGATTTGGAGAACACTTGTAAGCAGCTAGGTTGCTTACTCAAGCAGCAGGAGTGCAGTAGCATGGCTATTCCCATGCCAAGTGGTGTAATTTTAACCTTCCTCATGTTCTGTGTGAGTTCAGCAAAAATACCTGTGCAGACTTGGGTTGCGCATTCTGTGTTGATGTGTTTTGATACTTCCCTGGAACGCAGGCTGGGACTGGGTCGAGAGCATTCAAGGATGTCATTACATCTCAAAGTTTAAGCATTTAAGCACGTTTAAAATGCATTCGTATACAGAAGGCTTCTGTTGCTATCATATGTGGGTGACAGGTCGTATTGCATATTTATTAAATAAATCATCAGATGATTACTTCTATTTTAATCCCATAGTCATGTTAGAAAGTGGGACTTCCAATGAAACTGTTTCTTTTGAGACCTGTCATATCCAGAGGCTTCTTAATTTGTTTTAAGTGTTGACAGATTTTACTGACTCTGAAACATATGTATCTTTTCCTGGGATGAGGACTTAACTATGCTGTGAAAAAAACCTGGTTAGAGATTGCACGAGCAATTAACAGGTAATGTCAGAAAGAACTTAATGAAAAGTGCTAGCTTTCCATATCTAGAGAGGAATGAAAGGCAGAGGAAGACCTTGTCCACCCAGATTATTTCTTTGAGAAACTTTTGCAGCAGTGCGAAGTTGTGTTTGGGTCAGCAATTCCCAAGGAATACTGTGGCTAGAAGTTATTGCTGATGAGGATGCTCTTTCAGTCTGTTTCCATATATAAATCACTTCCAGGCAATGAACACTCACTTTATTGTGTTGGTGTTCTTTCTAATTACTAGTTCGTCAGTTAATAAACTGACTCTTGAACAGCCCTAAGATTATAAAAGGCAGAGAGCAGAGAGGTTGCTCTCTACAAAGACAGTATCTAGCTGAACTGCCTTCCTGGTAATAAAAAAATATCTTTTTTAGTCATATACTTCCATAGTTCCATTGTCCTTTGAATCCTCTGGTGCAGACCACTCTGAGGTGACCATATTAAGTCACCCTTTGGTCTGTCCTAGCATTGGAATTTAAGCGCTTCTGTATCATATGGTGCATAAAACTACGCACCATTTTATGCTGAATCTTGAAGATGGATACAACAGCTGTTGCAGTGAGTAACTAATAAGGTCTCATTTCCTAAGTTTCTCTTTTTAACCTTTCCACAATAGCTCTAACTTCCCCAACAATATCCTGTCAAATCAGGCAAAAGGCAGCATGTGCTGTGGCTAATCCTGACCCAATATGTGCAGACTGGCTGACTGTCTTCTGCCAAACACAGTGGACACACCTATAACTATGCATCCTCCTTTAGTTCACAATAATATAAGTTGGTTTAATTTACACTAGTATAGTGTAAAACCAGTGTGTCCCAGCAAGAATAATTTTCTTCCTCCACTTTCCTTTCAGCGATCAGTGGCTACTAGACCGCTATTGTGCCTGTTATGTGTGTATAGCAAGACAGCTATTAAATGTAAATGAAGGTGTTCTCTGCACTGAGATCTCCTGTTGCTTATTCCCTAAACAGGCATTTAGTTCCCATAGTATTCCATGTTTTGGCAGAAAAGGGAATACTTTCACCAAGGCATTTAGTGGATATTTAGTCAAGTGATTGCCTCTGAAGCTGGATATTCAATTGCGGTTTTTCAGGCTGTTGTAGGAGGTGATCCACAAGAAAAAAACTTGTGTGTAAATCAGAAGCCTTCCCCGATGTCTTACATCTTCCTTTGAAATCTGTATGTAATGTCTACTCCTTTGCCCACACACTAAAGGATCTGTTCATTCACTTAGTCATTTATGCAAATCCCTTTGATAAATCCCCCTTACAATGTCACATCAATAATGGTGACTCACGGCTCCAGAAAGGATTGCCTGCTGAAAGCATGCAAAACTTGGATATGATCTGTGTGTGTATGTGTGCGTGTTTTCTTCCTTGGGCCACTTAATGCTAGCTTCAGCTGTATCTGGCACTTACATGAGCTGTAACGGAAGATTAATAGTAATGCTGTAGAACAGGAGAAAGATTTTTATGAAGGGTGTAAGAGAAATGGACATCAGTTCCATGAGCATGAGTGATTTAGGAAGCTTTTTTATGAACTCTTAAGAGGCTCTCTGGTCTAGCTGGTTGATTGGAGGAGGTACCAGCACATGGCAGTCATACAAATGCCAATTCTGAAGCCAGTGAAGGTTCATCTACAGGATATTGTTGGTGGCAGTTTTATTTTTTGACCTAAACCATTGACCTGTGATTGGGACATTTGTAAAACGGCAGCAGAATATATTTGCCTATCCTGATTCAAAGTATGAGCTTCACAAACTTTTAAGGATCTTAGCTAGAACAGGTAGAGGTACTTAATATAGTAAAATGCTTGTGTTGTGTTTTGGGCTGACAACTCTGGAGGCAGAAATCCTGTGTGTAGCAGGAATTGAACAAGTGTTTCCAGGCAAGTCAGTACATCTCAGTGCTGACCAGCTGCTTCATCTCTAGAAATGAAACATGAACTGATTCTTAGGGCTCCATCAGTTGTTGCCTCATGATAACAGGCAGAGAGCATTTGATTTATCTGTCTCATATAGGAAAGATGGAAAGTATTCCCATGCTTCACAGGTGGGCTGTGGGGTCTTAGTGATATTAGGCTGTGCGGCTTCTGATTGTATACTTGTTTTTCTATGGAATTTTTAAGGTTTCTGAGCCCAGCCTTCCTCCACGGGTACTCCTTGGTCACTCTCAAGAAGTTACCTCCATTGCTTGGTGTCCTTCAGACTTCACTAAGGTTTGTTTTTTGGAAAATTCTTTTTCCCGTGAAACAATACATGTGATGTGGCAACATCTGCTTTTCGAAATTGCAGCAGTATTTGTTTATTTGGGAGGAAATTTATAGTCAATAATTTGTAAAAGTGTTCTGGGGGGAAGTAAACCAAGCTTGTCACATGAGTACAATGTATCAAATTTTTTATTCTTTTCAAATAATTTAGGCTATTATTTGATAAGACCTAGGAAATTGCAAATGAACAAAGACCTCTCCTGATGAGAGCTTGTGACGCTACCTGTCAGAGACAAAACTGTGAAACCATTTAATCAGGGCTTTCAGAAGCCAAAAGCTTGTCTTGTGGTTCCATACTTACAGCTTCCTTACCTGTCTGACCATTGATACATCTGCTAGTCTTGTACAGACCAGCAAGGAGTTTTTAATGCCCTTTAAAAAACATGTGGACTCTTTTCATGGTGACCTTTTTTAAAATCTGAGCTGTTTTTATGATGCATTTGTGCGTACACCCGAAAACCTACAGTGAAATTGGGTCAGTAAGTATGTACCAGGTATCACTAAAAGGAAGAGAATGTTATAGGAGGTTGGTTCAAATGATTGGCCTAGCTCAAAATGAGAAATAACCCTGAAAAATCCTAGTGTCCTAATAATGGCTAGATTTTCTTTCACCCCACAGTATTAAGCAAGTCAGCCACTTTCCCTAGCTTGCACTATAGCACTGGGTCTTCAGAAAAGTGTTGTAGTGTAGCAGGGTGGGAGTCTTGCAGGCAAACAGGAGGAATTGTTCTAGTTGTGTAAGATGCACAAAAATACAAGAATTAGCATTTTAGATGAAGTCTGTGATCTAGAGGTGGCCCAGTATCCTGATTATGATGTGTTGGAAATAGAGACCAATACAGTCTTTAAAATCGTTACTGACACAGGTAAGAGAGTCAGCCATTGTAGAGATGCCAAAGCATGAAGAAAAGTGGAAAATGTGGTGCTAAGACAGGTCAGGAAGCTGCTTGGAGTGATTTGAGAGGCAAAGTTGCTTTCTGTAGGGACAATATTAGCGTCACAGAGGTCAGAGTAGAGGCACTTTCCCATACAGATTACTATGAACTTTGGCCACAGCATTTCCTTTTTCTTGCTGCTGATTCCCATGTGAGTCACCAGCTAATCTGTCCAAAGAGAGCCATAAAATGTGGGCTAGGTGGGTTCTGGTGCTTCTTCGGACAAGATTCCACAGATCCTTTTGGAGCGCGTGATGCTGTGGCAGGAATCTAGGCCAATGTTTCTAGCAGAGTTGGTTTCTCTGCCAGATACTGCTGACATCTGACTCTAAAGAGATAGTGCTTAAGGCTGGTGCAGCAGCCTTCCAATGTCACCTTCTCAGTGTGTTGCAAATGTTCGTCCCCAAGCAGAAAAGGTCCTGAGTAACAAAAACAGACCTAGATGCAGGTGCAAAAAGCAGCATGGCCGCTTTTGTCTACCGAGTGACTGAAATCTCAAAATATGCCCTGGCCCTTCCTGAGCAGACTGCCGTCAGTTACAGAGCTGTACAAGGCAAACGGTTACTGGTGACTGAGATTTCTCTAGCAGAAAGACATGAAGGCAGCAGCCTTGCCTGCTTTAAAGCAAATACTGCTCTCTGGTACAGTAATGAAACAGAGTTGGATTGTTTGGTTTGTTTTATGGGCAAATCTTGTACCCCCTCAACAAGGCTTCACCCTCATTCATATTGGCATGGTGTGTCAGGTGTAGCTGTTCTAGTTCATTTGGCCAGTGATCCATAGGATGTGCCCTGGTTACTCCAACAAACTAATTTATTTTGTAGATTGCCACGTGCTCTGATGACAACACTGTGAGGATTTGGCGCTTACGACATCGTCCTGAGGAGGAGAAACGAGCATTCAGCAAAATCAGCTTGGTGGGCTGGGTCACTCAGAAGAAACCAGAAGGACAACGTGGAGCAGGTAAGGCCCCTGAGCTGAGATATCTTGCTCTGCAACATGGCTTCTGAATTTTGGCTGTTCTCTGTACCAACAAAAGCCTTTGGGTTGTCTTATTAGTCTTCTATTTTTTTCATATTAGGCAATAATTCATATAGCCAGACAAACACTTCTACTTGTAAAAACTTCTGCCATCAACAAGACAAGCTGGCTGAAATAGCTTACAAGTATGCCGAAGTCTGTATGACCAGACTGCAAAGCAAATATTCATTAATACAGCTTGTTGGGCAGCCACATCTTCAGTGGGTATCAGCAGGGTTCACTAACTGAACAGCCAAAGCAGATGTCATGTGTGCATGCACTGGAGCAACAAGTCACGCTTTTTTTTTATATCAAATAATAACTAAGAGTAGTAAGATCATATGCTTTTTCCATTTTACTAGTTTACCCAGTAAAGGGCTGATGACACATGTACAGCCTTGGAACTCTGAACTGTTTCCTCCTGCCCAGTAGTTGAATTCTGCACAGATTTCTTTGCTGCTGCTATCAATATTGCATCTCTTTCTTCAGCTTCATACAGTGGTACTGTCTATACAGACAAATGCCATGTAGTGAAAGTACTTCAAAAATGCATGTAGACAATCACGATGGGATCATAATGTTCCAGAATTAATCAGTAGTGTTCATCTATTCACATGTTAAAGCTAGTTAACAAATGCAATGCCTTTCTACAAAGCCTAGGCGATCAGACAAGATACACAGCATGCTGTCACAGCTAGCGAGCACGTCTGGGCTCTATGGAGAAGCTACTCACTGGACAGTACCCTATACCAGAAGAAAGGAGCCCTGGATCATAGCACTACTTTGACTTGTCTGAAACACATTTTGTTACAGTAGAGTAGGTGAAAGGAGAATACCCTCCTCCCCCAAAAAGTGAAATAAGATGAGCTTCTCTGTAGAGTAGCTCTGAAACTAAGAATACAATAGCTTCCCAGCAGCTGGTGGTGTGACTTCCTGTGTTCCACCTATCTTTTCTAGCCATCCTCCAAATGAATTTCACCTTGGCTAACACAAATAAAGGCTGAAGGTCTCCAAATCCCACTAATGGGATAACATTACATCTAACCTTTTGCCAGTGAGTAACAGTCTTGCAGGAAGTTTGCAGGACAATAGCAGGGAGAGTGCCAGGTCTACTCCGTAGCTGGTAAATGGTTTGTGTACACACACTCTGCTTCCAAGAGGGCTCAAAAATCACTTTGTGTACTAGTTTCAGCAAAAGAGAAGTAAGCATAGGTCTAGTCCAGAAGCCTGAAACCTAAAGTAGCTTGTACACTAAAACTTTACAAGTCAGTTTTGGCAATTATACTAGAAAAATAACATTTCTCCTTGCTCTTGCTGCATTAAAGTAACACAGGAGGGAAGAGGAAGTACACAGACACTGCAAACACAACAGCAGGCTTCCTGCTGACCTTGGCTCCTGAACACAAAGCACATGCTGTTAGAATGTAAGAGCTATCTGCAGAGACTGATTCAGAGCTGGCAAGCTAAGTACTATTTCAGACCTGCTGGGATGAGATCTAGGTAGTTCCCCACCCATTTATGCGGAACAAATTGTGAGACTGAGGTTGTGTATTGACTGTTGACCTATATCGTCAAGCGTAGCAAGCACAGTTTCCTTTTCTTTGGAAATTTTGTGGTTTCCCTAAGTTGCGCTACTTTATGTTTTTGTGTAACCAAATTTCTGGAGCAGGCCTGTGCATGGACAATTTGTGACTCTTAAATCTGGAGACTGATAATATCACTCTAGAAGATTTGTAGTAGAGAAGGTATGAAACATCTGAAATAACCTGCTTTGGTGTTAGGCAGGTTGACTGCAGGTATTTACAGTATTGTACTACATGCAATGGCAGCATAAATGGAAACAGCCTGGAATTGGCTTAGTAGAAACCTGAACAATGCGTGCAGTCTTACAAAAAAGCCTGATCTTCATATTCTTTATCTCAAATTTGGGCATGTTTCTCAAGTGTGGGTTTGCTTCTTGCCGTGACATCCATCCAGCTCTCAGGATAGCTTTTGTTCCCTTGTACAGTGTCTCCACAGTATAACTTTCAGACTGGTTTGGGACTGAGAGTGCTCATATCCAGCTAGTCATGCAATATTTCTGCAGTATGAATTTGTAGATAGTCATTAGGGATCAAGAGTTGCTGAGCTTGCTACTTCTCTTCTACCTCTAGGAGCTTAGATTTTTAAGTGCAACTAATTCCCCAGCTGAGATATTATTGTCTTTTAAGTGCTCATTAAAGTAAAGATTAGGAGAACCAGTCTTGGTAGTTACTTTCTCTTAGTCCACATTGAAGCAAGTTGTTATGAAGTAGCATATTTTATCAGGAAAGGAGCCTTTAACTCTGTTTTGTGTGTTAGAGTGATTTATAGTGGCATCTGTTAATACGGAATCCTATTTAATTTTGCTCTGATGCACCAGTAATTGTATTTTGGATACTAGATAATACAGTAAAAGGAAGGACTGAAAGAGGCTTAGTATGGTATATAATCGAAGAGTCGTGTAGGTGCTCACTTGACATGTTATTTGTGAGACAGCCCAGCTTCCTAAAGAAAATGGCAGGTTATTCACACTAGACTTCTCATTGTTCTAATGAAGTGCTTTATAGTACAGTGCTAATGCTGAGAATTAAGAGTTCAGATTAAACCCCCGGTATACAGAATATGTTTAGAGCTCTTGTGCTCAGCAGTGGAAATCCATAGAGTAACTAAGGTGCTATCCTATTTAATTGCATCACCACAAGTTAAATGAATGAGAAAGCAGGCATCTAAGAAACCCGCTAGTGTGTTCTCTGCTGGAGGGTGCCAGAAATAAAAAAAAGTTTTAAATTTTTTTTAAATTTAAAAAAAACCCTCTAATACTGCTGCAGACCAAGATCTTTGCTATATATGATTTCCACTGTTACTAGTGAGGTCCTTATGCCCCTACCTATGACTACTGTTTTAAGAAGCTGGGTAGTCAGAACCTCTTTAAAAGCAGGAGGGTTTACATCTTGGCTAGTGAGCTCAAAAGCCACTGTGAAATATCTGTTTGGGAATCATCTGTTTTAAAGAAATAACTTACTACAGTGACAGATTTTATTTTCTTTGGAATTTAAGTCCTCATTCAGGAGGTGAAGAATTTCTCACGTTTCCCTGGGTGTGGTAAATAACTACCATCTTCATACTAATATAGCATCGCAGAAAATCCTCCAGCAAAAAGAAGAGAATGAAAGTGTGTCCTTTCCTGTTCTCACACTTTTTTTTTCCATCTTTAAAGTATGCAACTATTAACGCCTGACTAGGAGCATTATTCATATGGTAGGGCATTATAGCATCAGGCTTCCTTGGTATTGTAATTAGCTGTGGGACCTGCTTACAGTCTGTCCATCAGTCCCCTTGCTGTAGCTCACGTAAGAGTGATCACTACAGATGGGATAGACGTCAGACATGACACAAACATACTGTATTGTACTTATCAATATAATACAGGATTTTACATCGGACTTGTACCAGTTTAACAAATATTAGAGGGATTTATGCAACATCTTAATTCAAAAGGGTATGTCTGAGAAGCAGAGTCAGCATTGAATTAATCTCCTAGTTGGAAGGGATGTTTATAAAAGGGCTGTCTTTAATATTCTGTTCCGTGTTCCTCATCAGACTGCTTATTTCTCCCCTATCAGGACCATCAGCCAGCCCACAGACTACTCCTGCCAAGGCCTTCACAGTGGGCAGCGTGTGCATGTCCTCGCCACAGCCGGCTGCCTGTGCTCCCATTTATTCTGGAGACCTTCCCCTGTCTACAAACACTCCAACGGGTGCTCTCAAAACCCAGATGGCCACAGCCCGCACCCCAGCCAAGCGGAGTGGAGCCAGCCCGTGCGCTTCTCCCAAACTGATCTCTTCCTCCAAAATGTCCATTAAACATTGGGTTACAAGGACTCCGTGCTCTTCTCCTCCAGAAGTGGGGAAAAAGGCTCCTTCTCCTAGAAAAGCCCTGGCAGAAGTCACCCAAGGTCTCCTGGAAGCCACTTGCCCTCCTAAAGCCCCACACTTGCAGTTTGAAAAGCGTGCCAAGAGAAGGCTTGACTGCAGCAAGCAGGATGATGCAGGGCAGAAGTGTCTGCAGGCCTGTAGCTGTGTGACTGAACTGGACCATGTGGCTAAGAAATCCAAGCTGAGTTTATGTCACTTGGCTGCAGACCAAAAAGTTTGTGATGAAGGCTCTCTCAGCCCAGCTGACTTGGATAACGACTGCGAAGGCTCCAGCCGCAGCCCAAAAGATCCTTCCTTTCCTGGAAGCCATATTAATCCATCAGACATTCAAACTCCCCCCCATCTTTTCAGATCTCCATGCGGGAAAGACGCTGAGGTCGTAGATAAAGAGAATAGTTCACCTGAAAGAAAAAACTGGTTGTCTGCTCTGGGAGAGAAGCTCCGGACTGGCAGAGCTGGCAGCCAGAGTACGTCAAACAGCCCCCGGTCATCTTGTAGTCCTGGTGCCAAACGACAAGAGGCTGTGGCAGCGGCCACTTCCCTGAAAACTGTAAGTAGGACGGTCAGTGGTCATGAAAGAAGTTCTCCTTAGCTGCCACTCTCCCCTTGTTTGTTCTCTCCTGCTCAATCCCTTTGATTATGGACAAAAGGGATGATTTCTGGCCTAAGCCAGATAAATTAATGCTGTTATCTACTAATCCCCTCCATGCAGGAAGAGAATTTTTAGGATGTTGATGTCCCTCACTTTAAAGGGACTTAGGGCACAGAGGAGCTCAGAGATCTTCTCAGTCCCCAGCTGGGTGTTAGAAGGATATAGTCGTCATCTGAAATACAGCTCTACTCAGAGAAGCACAATAATGACAGCACCTTTCCTGGCAGATGTACTGTTTGTGTTTACTGTCACATCTGCCTGGTTATGTTACTGGAAAGCCACTTTAGCATTGGAAGAAAGAGCTAAATTGTATTCTAGCCCAGGTAGCAAAAGAGTTTGTTACCCATGTTAAAACCATGGGGCTAAATAATGCCTTCAGTTCCTTCAATTGAAAACTAGCAGAAAACAAAGGAATTGCAAAAGAGTCAGAGGACAGGACTTAAGATACATAATCCTACTTCTGATGTACAAGCAGCCTGGCACAGAGCTCATCCTAGGATCTGAAAATTAAGCTTATAAAGCAGTTTAAAAAGTTGGCATGAGGCTTTAACATGCAAGCTGAGAAACAATAATTACATTTTTTAAAACAAACCAAACTCGACTCGTGTGTGAAACTGGACTCTGAGTCCTACGGTGTCTTTGACTGAGTCTTCTTTCAGTAAACGTTAGGTAAATTTTCACTCATTAAATTGAACTCTCAATTGAATATCTAATGCTAGAAGTTGTTGCCATCATTAAGGTTATTTTGGTAATGTATCTCGTGTCTTACCTGATTTCACCTCTTCCAGCACTTCTATCAGATGTGAAATGGGCAAGCCACCACTCCTTAAGTTATGCATAGCAGCTGCACTCTTCATATTGTGGTTGTACCAAGAAATCTTGGTTATAGTAAACCTACAACTACTTGTGCTTTATGCTGTACATGTTTAAACACAAGACAGAAAGATTCGCACTGGAGAAAGATTACTATAGAACGATTACCTTTCCTGCCCAGCATGCTCTAGTTCAGATTTTGGGATGCTCCTGTGTTGCACACGAAGCCTGAGGAGGTGCCCGGAATACCAGCAGCATTTGTTAATCAGCTACGTCTCAGAAATCTGCACCCCTCTTACTGCTGTAGGGAAGCTGAAACTGCAGCCAGAGTGCTTTCCCTATGGCAGTAAGAGAACCCTAGGTTTTAGCCAGTGTTTCCTGTAGGTAGTAAGCCTCTTATCTGTGAGACAAACAGATAATGGTAAAGAACCTTTCACTTACTATCTTATTTGGGAAGCTAAAAACTGGAACAATGAAGGAGGGGCAACTTTAAGACTCTTGCAGCATATGAACTGTTAAGCTAGAAATGTTGCTTGTTGGTTTTGTTTGGCTTTTTTTTTTCTCTAGGCTGGAACCGCTTCAGTTTCCATGAGGAAGATCTGCACATACTTCCACAGAAAGCCACAGAATGACTGAAGCGGCGTGCAGCAGTTGCACCTGATGGATGTTGACACTGTGGTGTCAAGACCAGATTTAGCAACACCGACAACGATGTGTCGGGATTACACAGTTTGTTGTCAGGCATTCATAAACTTGGGGTTTTAGTCTTCTGTTTTTAAAGCCATTAACAATTGAAGTCACCCGAATGTCAAAAATCTACACTATACTCACTCATGGTCTCTTACTGACTTTGGATGGATTTTTTTTAATAAAAAATGGAGTATTTGTAACATGGCAACTGTTACAGTCCGAAGACAGTAACAGCTCTGCTGTGCATTGTTGACAGGCATATATAGCTTGTCAGTTTATGTTACTAATCTGCCGTTGAAACTTCCTCTCCTTAAGAATAATGTGTAAATCATTACACCCTCCTGAAAGCAAGTGTTGGAATGTGCGTAGAGAAACTTACTGGAGGCAGATCTGAGCCGCTTCATGCTGAATGGCATTTCTACAGTTATTCCTCTAGTACTGCAATGACTGCTCACTTCCAGCATGGAAGTTATGCATGTGTTAAGTAAATGTAAAAGACTTTTAAACACCCTGTGTCCATCCGGTGGTGATTAGAGTCTAAGACAAGACAAAGTATAATCAGGTACATAGTGCCTGTAATCCTTTTGCCATCCCTTTGCTTCTCCCAGTCTGAAAACTTCTGTATTTACTGACTTAGCCGGCTCTTGAGCCATCAGCACTACAGCTGTTGAGGCCAACAGCTTGTCACTTCTCTGAAATAAAATACTGGCAAGATGTATAGAAAAATTAGTTTAATCTATCCCAAATAGGCATCCCATAACAGCTGGTTGCTCAGCCACTTCTTAAAGATTCAGCCTGTAGTAAAGGCACTAATAACTACTTATAACTTCATAACACTTTTATAATACAGTATCTAGAAAATAATAGCTTGTAAACTGGGGGAGGGGCACTTCACATTTTAGAAAGCACTTGACAGATTTTACATATTAATATTAAATGCTTTGCCATTGTAAGTCGTCACTGATGCTGAAAGAACAAAGTCACTGAAATGAGATCACTGTCCTGCTGGCTAATGATACTAACTCCTCAGACATGCTTTCCCCAGGGGGAGCTGGTAGAAGATCCATATCTTAGGTTGGAGCATTTATTCTGTCTTCTGGTATAATAGTTCCTATGAACTTTAAAAAAAAAAAATAAAACCAAACCAAACCTTGAATCCCTATTAAGTTTTTCTACTGCAAAAGAACTGAGGTATTTGAAGGGGATGCGATCCAACTAACTCACGTTTTCCATCTGAAATTTTCACACCTACTTTACAGTAGCATTGAATAGTACAGTAGCCGAAAAGGATTAGAGGAAAACATGCTGGTTTGTATTTTATGTTGTAGATTGTATTTTGCCAGGAAATAAATGACTTGAAAGAAACTGGCTTTTGTGAAACGTCTCTTACTGCTACAAAGCAAAAGTAAATGTGTAGGGTGCTTTTTTAAAACAAGAAAAGCAGTCATCATCAAGTTGCATCTTTTAGCAGGAGCACTCAGGTACGTATAGGGGCCAGAACAACTTTCTCCTGTTTACTGATTACAGGACATCATCCCATGAGCTTTGAGGAGATGCATTAGGAAAGTGGAAAGGTAATGTAGTGCTTCAGGCATTTTTTTATAGTTCTTGTTTAAAAAAAAAAAGGATTTTTAAAAAGTGGTTATCTGAATAGATCTAGTATCTTGGGCCAAACAGGAATATAAAAAATCTGTTAGTTTAATTTTAACCTACTTCTGGATATTGAGATAGATGGAAGTAGTAGAAATGTAACCTAAAATAAGTAGGTTTGGTATTGAATTTTCTCTTAATTTTAATTATTAGAGCAACTGTGTAGGGTACAAGCTGCCTTGGCTACAGCCAGTTTTTCATGCAGGATTCTTCCATGCAGTTTGTAAATAACAGGTTGCAGAATAAAGAGATGTGGACCCTATTGAAGTACATGAGAGTTGTCAGACATTTCAACGATAGGATTTCATATTCCTCTACTTCTTTCACAATATTTTCCTCCTCCAGAAATGTTCTGCAGCCAAACTGTTATCTATCTCTCATATCTTGTAAATGGCTACCTAGAGATGATTGACACTAATGAGATACCATTTGGATGAATAATATTGTGTGGGGATGCGAGATTTTCTCCTTTCAAATAGTACTTGTTTAGTGAAACAACTTGTTTTATGGACCACCAGGCATAATTAATCTTAAACTGATGTCAACCTGGTTCAGAGCCTAGGAGAATTAACTGTAACTTACATTCTTCTATGTCCAACTGCCTTGACCTTAATTGCAAAAGCATAGAAGAATTCCTGAAATAAAGTGTATGTCAAGTGGTTTAAGGTAACCAGTGCTGTCTTTACCTTAGATGCTTGCTGAACTAAGCATTCAAAGAACTGAGCTCTTGTTTTAAGCCAGCAAGCAATACCTCTGAATTAGCTTTCCTTCTAAAGGATTTACAGAAACTGTACTCCATGTTTTATAATCAAATTAAGCCTTTTGAGATACTATTCCCAAATCCTATGTATATCTGTAAATCCCACCTTATGTATCTTGCAGGTTTTTCCATGCAGATTGTACTGCTTACCGATGTCTTGTCTCTGGCCTCAGTGTTTACCCTCTAATTGCCAAGTGGCATTTGGGAATGACCACAGCAGTTTATGATGGTACTATTTCCAAGAGTTGTTACTACTGCTTTGTTGGAAGTTATGCCTCTCACTGCTCAGCTATGATCGGTTGACCAGTTTAGTTTAATAGCAGTTTGACAGTGACTTGAGCTAACCCGGCTTGGCAAAACTGAAGAGGCACTCCCAGGATCTGCACAGATGCATGGTCAGCAAGCCTTGGCAAGCATTTCTTCTGGCAACAGCACTGACTTAAGAATCCCTTGGGGAAGCTAACTACAAAGAAAACCAAAAATTTGTCTCAGTTCCTGACTCAGCTAAGGAAGTGCTTCATTCCTTCACACTAAGATGTCACAGTAGTAGCTCCACTCGTATTAACACAAAGCAGCTGTGTCTCTCCTTTACCTCAAGGATTCAGCTTTATGATTTACTTCTCCCCTCTTGTCTAAAGAAGAATGGCTGAATCATTAGGTACAGTATCTTCAACTGTCCACTTCTGTACCATGCCTGGATTTTTTTTTTTGGCTTATAAATTACCTAACTCTCTGATTGCCTCATAAGCGTGCTCTCACATCATGTTGTGAGCATGGCAGAGGAGGAGATGGACACACAAATCCAAGCAGCAAAGACTAAGCTGACTGAGTAGAGCCCATCATTCTTACATCAACTTACCTATAAGAGTAACAAAATATCAGTATACTCTTGTTTGGTTGGGGTTTTATCCTTCTGGTTTTAGCATTGTTATGATAAAATCTCAGTTTATTGTTCTATTCCTGTTCTTGCAAAAGGTGTTAAGCATCCAAAACCCAGGCTAATAATAGTCCATAGGACTGTAAAGCCAGTTACACTGTATGCTGCAGCGACAGCAAAGTAGGCTGTGTTGACAGGAGTTTAGCAGATATTGTCAGAGTGTATTACTGAATTATTCAGTGCCACCATTATTTTTGTTCTGCTAATTTTCATGGATTTACTGACAGAGGACGTGACAGTGTGTATACTGGGAGATCAAGTGATCCATTGGATTCTTGAAAACAACACGTAAACAACAAGGATTACATGAAAAAGACAGTTACAACATTTACGTAACTGACATAAATGCAGTGTGCCCTGATTTGCTTGAACAGACTGCTTTGCTGCAGGTAGTTGACAGCAAGGTGGTTATGTGAAAATTGGAAGTGTTGCGTCATGAGGAATCAGGTGTTTGTACACATGCAATTGTTTTAAGAAGCAGGACTGGAGAGATAAAAGAGAAAGCTGACGACTGCAGAAGTAAGCAGGGGAAAAATAATCAGCATAAGAATAAAACTAAAACAACAAAGTACATTGCATAAGAGATGCAACAGACAGGAGAAACTAAACTTCACAGACTTGTTACACACTTAGGAGAAAGAGTAGGACTTGGGAGGCCTATGCTACACCTTCATATCAGACTCCTATCTATATACTCTGTTTTTTTCCCTCTGTGCAATGGGACAGTTGTCCACGCATGCCAGTTCACCCCAATCAAGAGAGGGTGTGAGTTTGAAGGCTGTTCTTGATCCTTCTGTGTGTGGGCACTTTTCTACCACCTGGTCTGATTTAACCTAATCCACTCTTGGAAAGGAGTCAGTTTTGATAGAGTATTCAGATCAACCAGAATAAGGTTTTCTTGTTTCAGAATGAGCCTGGTTTTGCACAGGGTTGTTCAGAAATGGCTGTTCTGAAGTAACAGCTCTGCAGTAACTCCACCACGTAGGCGATCCTTCGAGAAAGTGATGCGCGACTGCTGGGTGAGTGGTATTACATAAAACCAAGGAATGAGTCCAGAGGAGGGCCACGAAGATGATCAGGGGGCTGGAGCACCTCTCCTATGAAGACAGGCTGAGAGAGTTGGGGAGAGCCTGGAGAAGAGAAGGCTCCGGAGAGACCTTATAGCAGCCTTCCAGTATCTGAAGGGGGCCTACAGGAAAGCTGGAGAGGGGCTTTTTACAAGGGCATATAGTGACAAGACGAGGGGGAATGGTTTCAAACTGAAAGAGGGTAGATTTAGATTAGATATTAGGAAGAAATTCTTTACTGTGAGGGTAGTGATACACCAGAACAGGTTGCCCAGAGAAGCTGTGGGTGCCTCCTCCCTGGCAGTGTTCAAGGCCAGGTTGGATGGGGCTTTGAGCAACCTGGTCTAGTGGAAAGGTGTCCCTGCCTGTGGCAGGGGGGGTTGGAACTAGATGATCTTTAAGGTCCCTCCCAACCCAAACCATTCTATGATTCTACGAAGGATACCCTCAAGCACGAAGGCAGCAGGAAAACTTTTCCACATGAAAATTAATTTCTTAATTTTCTTGTCTCTGCACCCCCAGCCATACCAGGCAGTGAAAAGCGACATTGAGGATGGCTCCTGCAGTGAGTAACACAACCTGTGGTTTGGCTGTTGATGTGCTGCTGCCCGTCCAAGGCTGAAGGAACTGTTGCTGCTGCTGCTTGGTGGCAGAGCCCTTGCCTTCCTGTCGAGTGAGAAAGACTTCCCCTTGCTTCCGCATTTGTACAAAATTGTGCTGCTCCGCTTTCCCACCGCAGGCAGGCCCACGGTAACGGGGGGTATTTCCCGCAGTCACTGAATCCCTGGCCCCAGTGGGTCTCTCAGGCTGTGCCTGCACCCCTGTGCCTCCACCGGTGTCAGCACAGACCCGCATTGCAAGTGCTGTCCCCCACCGCCTTCTGTCCCCATCGCTGCCCTGCGGCCCCTCAGGGAGGGCCTGTGGGTCCCCCACTGCGCTCACACAGCCGAAGTGCTCAGAAAAGCACGTTCTGGCTGCGCTTTTGTCTGCTTGCTGTGCACCCAGCAGGGACACCACGTTGGGGCCTCCCCTATCAAAGAACGTGTGTGCAGCTTTCTTTTTCTGCCTGGAAGGTGGAGAAGAGTGAGTTTTAAGTATAATGCTGCGAGCTCAATGCTGCTGAGCAGAGCTTGTCTGATTGCAGATGCAGCTGGAGCTCCTGGCTTAGTCCCAGCACAAGTGAGTTAAGGACAAAAGGTCTTCGGTGGTCTTATGCAAAGAGACAATTTCTGTGGCAGCTGAGGGCAGCATTAGTATTCATGCCTTGGTTGATCTGGCAGCAACGCTGCTAACTTGATATTAACTGTGGCACAATGACTGTTTTTTATGGGCCTTTTCTTAATATATATCACAGGTGGCCAACCAAGTGGCTCTTTATCCTAATTTCCTCAGAGTACCTGCCCTCCTACCTGCTCCAGCAATGGGACTTGTTTTTTTCTTGAGTTGATGGTGGTTTTACTAAGAGCCACAGGCACGTTTCCTGCCTGGCTCATTTGTTGTCATGTTGTAATGCTGTAGTGGTTTATTTTTCAGCTGACCAAAGTTCCCCTTAAACTCAAGTCATCTGTGTTTACAAATACTTTATTGTGTAATATACTAAAGCTTTTTCCCAGTGTTTGAGCAGAACCACAGATTCGCAGCTGAGACATTTCCACATTATATGCATTAGAAAAGTGTTACACTAAATGAGTAATGGAAATTATTTCTGCTCCAGGAAGCAAAATGATGCTGAGTGAAAGAGAGAAAGAAAGAAGACGGTTTATATGGAAACAAGAGTATATTCCCCTTTGCCTGGGCCCGCCAAAATGCTCCCTCCCCTTCGCCCTCACCGTGTGTCTCACCACAGCATGAGGGTGTGCCAGAACATGTTCCCACAACCTTTCAACCCATTCAGCCCAGCCTGCAACTTTCCTGGCTATTTTTGTGTATTCCACTCCATGATTAAGTGCTGAGGACAGTGATAATACATCTTTTCACCAACGGCACCCAGCAGAACGCAGACTCAGCTGCTCACGGGCTGCTTTTCCAGTTACTCTTCCTAAAAACTGGATTATCAATAGATAATCCTTCTGATCATAAGGGCGTAAACTTGAAAATGTGTTGTTCCTGGCCAGAACTCCAGCTCTTAGTAATCAAATATTATTCTTGTTGACAATATGATTTCTGCATCTAACCAAAGCCCTTTGCAGGCTGCCTTTGCCTATTACAAACAAAGTGGCTCATCTGCAGCTGAGGATTAACCACCTCTGGGTCAAAACAAGGCAGCTATTTACACAAAGCTAGAGCACACAGTGGTTTCCTGAACACCTCCGGTTGTACAGCAGTATCTTACCTTTGCTTCAGCTTCTTAGTCTATTTACCAATACGCTATAACACTGCTAATGATTTATCCTTTGTAGAAAAGCCCTTTTCTGCTCTGACATCTGCCAGTTTTTCCACTGCTCGGCAACACTTAGGTACTGCAAACCCCACTACCATAGCAAGATTAATTCAATCTCACGCCCAAGCGTAAGAGTCACCATCGAATCACTGTGGCTCGCCGAACTTGTCAACAACAGAACAGTCTCCCATTTTGGGGTGAGGTGCTGTGATACAGCACAAATAAGCCATCACAATTGCTCCTGCAGCATCAACTGACAGTGACCAAGGCACAACACATCCACCATGACTGATGGGCAGCCCACTGACAGCTCACAACCCAAATCGCTTCTGTTTCATGTTGTATCCTGGTGAACTAAAAAAAAAGACAAAAAAAACCCCAAAATGATAGTGTACCCATTCAACAGAGTAGGGGAGCATGAGCAACGGCAATGTGGGCAGGACGTGATGGGATCAGAAATTGGCACTTTTGGTTCCCACCTTCCCACTCATCTTCAGGAGTGCCTGAATCCTTGAGGAGCCTTCATCCCCTGAGCTTCCAGGCAGGCTCTGCAGTGACATTTGAAAGCAGGAGTTTGTCTTCCAAGGACCTTTGGCACCAGTGAACATTTCAACATTAAGGCCTACGTCACTAAATAGAGCAGGGGTAATTGTAGGGAGCCAAAATTAGGATCTGGCCCTGCACAGACCTGCAGAGACAAGCGATTTTTCATGCCGAGGTGACCTGCTAGGAACAGGGTCACACGGAAGGGGAAAACACATCCCTGATGGGTTAGCTCTGGGTCTGGGAGATGTATCCACTGAGCCTCATGGGGCAGCCAGGGGAAAGACTCTATCCAGGAGCAGAAAATGAGACTCTTTTGGGACCCACCATCCATGGCTGGTGTGAGTTGCACATACAAAGGGCCAGAGTCCCGCAGATAGAAATCAGCCAGGCTTCACCGACACCGCAGCTCTGCTCATTTACACTAACGAAAGGTGTTGCCTACTGAATTTCAGGTGTTAGATTCTAATTTATGTTTGCTCTCTATCCCGCTACAAGGCAAATCACACTCATTGGCAGGCTTTTGGCTGAAGAGGGAATTGCATTATGCCTCTGGTTTCACTTCAAAAAGTAAAAGCAAAACCTTAACTTAGTCCTTCCAAATTATGGTATGAAAACGCATGCCAAAACTGTGCTGTAAAAATATTTGGAATGCTAAAAATAGATTGGCATTTGAATAGCTGTTGAAAGGGGAAGTATTCCCAATCAAACCTGTCACAACCAAAGCTGTTTATTTTCCATACACTTATTTCCAAACAGGTTTAGCACACAGGACCATAATTTCCTTATAGGGTCTTTGTAAGCCCAGGTACCACTGAAGGCAGTTCCTAGTGTAACTGTAGCTGGGTTTCCACTGCTGTCACCTGCCTTCCTGGCCAGGTGTCCAGTCCGGGCATCGTCGTCATCAAACCGGAAACTTTTTTCACCAAAGGAAACTATGAAGGTTGAGTTAATGAGAACAAAAATCTCAACTCAGAAAAGATTAGCATCTTCACATTGAAGCCTCCGATACTCCTCTATATTATTTTAAAGGCAGAACTTACTGATTCTTCAAATCGTCAGACAGATCAATGCATGAAAACATTTGCTGCTCTCTCGGTGCCTTGTGTTGACACACTTGCACATTGCTCATTTTCCACCACCGAAGTCACGCTGTGGTAAATCAAACATTAATAAGTAAGTCTCTGCAGCATCCTATCGTGGCAAAATAATGATACCTTAGAAGTATTTTTTTTCCAGCTCAACTGTAAGCTTTTTCCAGCTCAATGTATTTTTTATACCTCTAAAATCAATCTTCCTCTTTAAATATGAGAGACCTACAGCACTTCTTATGAAAGCATTCCAAAGGGCCAAAGCATGGGGGAAGTATAAGGCCTGTGTTATGGGGAGGGGAATTGATGCCAAGAGGAGTGATGAAGACACTGTTGTGTGAACCCAACGGAAAGGCAGAAAAGCAGTAGATAAGTTTTCTCATATTATTCTTGTCCGATTTAAGCCTCAAACCTTTTGTGCCCTAATGTTAGTGAGAAAGAGATGTGCTGCCAGTAGAGTTTGAACGTCTTCTATGGTATTTTACTTGACTGTATCTGTGTGTTTCTAAATAAAATCTCCTCCACAGCAGACTGCAACAGTCGGCTTCACACTTTTTCAAGGCAAAAAGCTTCACCTTTGTTCTTTCTTGCCAGTATGCCTCACTTAAATTGAGCCTGGCTTTTTGACGACTGCCTGAGGTGGTTTCTCTGTGTGCTAGGAGAATCCTTTCAAAAGGCTTACTTGTTCTAAAGTGCACCAGAGGAATGTGGGGAAGTGCACTGGCAAGGGAGAAGATAAACAGTGCAAACAAAAAGAGCAGTTTAATCTTGCTTAGCTGTATCTCAGCTGCAATTCTGCTTTCTCTGGGCAGCTTTGACACAATTACAATGCAAGTGGACAGCTAGGAAGTGCAGTTTGCAGTAGCACCCAGCCCTGCCTTGAAACACAGAGACTGAAACATCCACAGAAGAAGAAAAGGTTGCTCACCAGGCCATAATATACAACAAAATTTTCCTCTACCGTGGTTGCAATTTGTTATAGCCTCTTACATTTCTGTATCTATCGCGTACAGCAGGAAGCTATGGTCTGTGTTCAGACTTATCACAGATAATGATTTTTGCTTAGCAAGCCCACGGATGAGTCATTAGATCCACCAGCTCAAGCATTGCGTGCTGCTTCATGCCAAGCACACCCCGAGGAGCCAGGACAGCAGCGTGGCCACAAACCTGCAAATGCCCACAGGACAAGAGGCTTGAGATGAACCCTGCTCTTGCCAGTGCTGTGGATGTAGCATCGTTTTCTGTAGGTTATTTGATATTTTTGTCCTTGTTTCTCCTCCTTTGTAATGAGGCTATTCCTCTCATTGTCACCTAATGCTGGTGGCATCTGCCACTTGCAAAACACTTCAAAATCATTGCATAGAGGGCCATCTATGGAGAGACACTCTGCAGCTCCAGGGTAACTGGTGAAATGAGGAGAAAGTATATTGCCCCCCCAAATCCAAAGAGTTAATGTAACCACAGGTTTCCTGTCTTAGCTGGGGATGCCAAAAAAAAATATGCTTCACAGCAAACTCTCCTTCTTTCTGGCATCTTGCTGTGGGTGAGGGGAGAGGAAACCCAGGGAAGTATCCCTACAGCAGGGCCTGTAAATAATATTTTATCCATTCATCGTCTTAAGGCAATAAAAAGGAGTTTGCTTCACAGCATGATTTCCTTATGATCAGGAACCAGAATCTTGAACCATTTTATTATACTGGTTCAAGATTGCTGAAGCTACCCAGAAAAAGTTGTATGGTCCAAATGAACAAATGCTTAATCATTAAAAAAACCCTCTTGCTCTTTGCATGTTCTTGCGGCGCTGCCACAAGCCACTCGAAAGAGCAGGCTCGGGCCAAGGAATCCCTCCCCATAGCCCTCATCCATGGCAAATCCTGTCCCAGTGTTCCTGGGAGGCTGTCTGGCTCCGGCAGAGTCCCTGCGGGTTGCCAAGCAGTGGCATGAGCATTGCTGTGCCTGCGCGTTGTGCTTTTGCTTTTATTCTCCCTGCTATTACCAGAACATACACTTTGACCAAAATAGGAAGGTTCCTTCCTCCAGCGCGGCGGCTTGGAAAAACACGGACTTATGTCAGATAAAGGCCAGGGAGGTGAATTATTTGAGGTGCATCACAGCTGATTAACAAAAATCCTGAAGTAAGAATAAGCCTCTCTTTTGAGCTACTTTGAAATAACCTTTAGCATAAATGTCTCTCTAGGCTCGGGATATCCAAATGCAAAGCAGACAGGTCCCAAGGGCTCTTTCCCCTGCTCTCTTATAGCTCCTCTGTATCTTTTTGTCATGATGTATTTGCATTTAAAAGTTACAAAGGGAGAAAAATTACACCTTGTGGGAAGTTTAGCTCTGTTCACACGATCCGCTTTCTTTTTTTAGCGTGATGCTTCCTGTATGGTCAGGGAAGTCAGTCGCTGTTTCTGGCAAAGTACATTCCCAGCAGAGAGGGGCACGGAGGAGAGAAGGGAGTGCAGGAGCGGGCAGTTTCTGTATAAGTAGCTAAGTGGCCCCTGCCAGCACAAAAAGAGATATGGATTTGAAGGGAAGGTTTTTATTCATGCAGAAATCCCTCTTCCTTCTGGCCCCCTGCGAAGCTGTCAGAGTGAGCACAGCACCTCTCACCGCAAACCCATGGGTCTCAGAGATGCAGTTGTTGATTTCAAGTGTGAGGGTGAATGGAAGGTTGCAGCCTCCTTGGCCTGTGACCTTCAGCTGTGATGGCACTACTGTAGAGAGCGGCTCCTTAGGCCAGCTCTCCTCACCCCTTCCTGGGGGCAAAGCTCTGGGTAGTGCCCTGCTGCACCGAGAGGCACCCAGGGGATGGGGGAAGAGAGACACTGGGGAGCAGCAGAGCCCAGCATCCTGCACAGCTCCGCACCCCATGTGCTGTTTGGGTTCAGCAGCCTTCTGCGACATCCCCATTTTCAGGTGGGAGAGAAGAGCATCCCTCTTCCCTCCTTCCTCCAGCACTGCTGGGTGCGTTTCGGCTCCTCGGAGTGCGGACCGGGCTGGGAGCCACTCCTGCTGAGGAGACCTCCTGCCCGCGCTGCCAGCAGTGGCCGCGGGCATTCTTTCCGTGTGATAAATATGGCAACAGAGTTTGCGCAAGGTCAGAGCTGGGAATAAATTCCATTGCTCAAATAGGAGAGAGCTAAGTTTCATTCACGCGCCACCGTTCCAGCTTCATACCAATGCTGTTTGTTAAGAGTGACCTATTACGGTGACCTAGAGGCTGCCCTGGAAACTAAATTCACTTACTATCTCTCCTGCAAGCTTGCAAACGCACCTCGGGTACAGCCAGTGCCTGAGCATGCCGGCCACATTTGCTCCTGGAGGGGCTGGTGGTGCTTGCACAGGCTACACACATTGGGGCAGCAGCGAGGACAGAAAGCAGAAGGCCGGGCACAGCACAGGAGGTGGTACGGACACAACCAAGGTGGCAAGGCTCTGGACTCGGATGCCTTTTCTGCATCCAGAGGTCTACTGCTTGCCACCAGCACTGCTTTCCCAGGCGAAGCAAAGCTGGGAGGCCGGCACTGTCACACGGTGGTTGTGCAGCCCCGGCAGCACGTGGCCCATTCCTGCAAGGCTCGTCTTGGCTCGAGTGGGAAAATCCCTTTCCAGGCATCTGGAAGTTGCAAATAGGTCCAATCGCTTGCCAAAAACTAGCAGTTGGAGACGGTGCTAATAGATGCACAAAGAGACAGAATTCTTCATTACAGGCAGGTTTTTTAAAATCTGGCATTTCAACAGCCCTGAGCACTTGCCTTTGTGACTTAAAAAAGGGAGTAAAAGGACATTAAATATTCTATGTGTGGTATATGTTCAATATGGCAATCGCATATTGAAGACCATTAATCTCTCTCTGCTACACATTTTTCCCACATCACATAGAAAAGACTTATTTTGGGATACCTGAAATATGCAAGTGTTGTCCAGGTTAATAAATTATGGGCAAATCAACTGTCCATATGCATAACAACTGTTTGGTGAACATGGGAGAGGAAAAAAATCTCATCTGACCATAGCTGATGGCCTTTACACAGCTCTGACTAGGAGGTTACCTAACAAATGCACATTTTATTTGAATGATGAATCTGCCTCACATCTGTGCACCAGTGTTAGTGATCTGCTTGGATTCGCCCTGCAGTTGAAGTTAAATTAGTATTTATACACATTTATGTCTGGTTGAATGGCTAAGAGTGTCTTCTCAGGTAACGATGTTTTGACTAAGGGGAATACACCGTGGAATAATGAAACAGCTTTCTGGGCTATTGGGCAATAGATCATATTGGACGATGTGAATTCAAAATCTTAAAGCTGTATCGAGTGAAGGTGAATTAGGCTGCTTCATCCTCATGATGCTCAAGAAAACCGTTCTCTGACTTTGCTACCAAGAAGCTGGACTAAGTGAAACTTAGGTCACTCCTTCCTAAACCGTTCCTGTTCATCACTTTATTTTTGAGAATTCAGAGAATAATATGTCATTCTTATGCTTTGATATACAGATGAAGATGGAAAATTTGTTTTCAGGATGGAAGGTGGTGTAATTTAGATGAGGAAACTCTAACACTGAAAACTGACTTCTGAAATCTGATAGCTTGCCACTGGACAAACATATAGCTACCGTAGTTTCAGTGTGCAGAAGCAAGTTTTAAACCTCCAGAAAAACAGAGCAAATTACAGTCCTTTCCAGTTCTCCTCACATACTTTACTAAATTTTTAATTGTCATCCATATGTGCACCACAACCAAAGATAATTCCTGCCCTAAGGAATTGTCAAATCTAGTTAAAGATGGATGGAAGTATAATATATATTTTAAAAGTAACCAATTAAACTTGAAAACATACCTGCAGAATCATCTGGTACTTTGTATTTATACAGATATGACTTTCTAATTGAGTTAGGCGAGAATATGTATGTCCAGTGCACATCAGCGATGCTTGCTTGTAGGTTTGCACTATGTTCCTTCAACATCCCTGTGAGGGCCCTCAGGCCAATTTGAAATCTGTACGCTGTTTATTTTCATTTTAAGCTCCCTCAGTGACCACATCATTTGTTCACTGACAGCACACTTGAAAGGCTCTATCGCTCCAGTTTGTTTTTAATTGCAGGTTATCCAAGACCTTTCTGGACGCCAAGGCAGTAAGCATCACAGCAGGCTTGTAAAGCAGGCTAGCAGGGCTCACCTCTGATGAAGGTGGGAAGAGGGGAGGTGCTAAGGGTAGCTTGGGAGAGCATAAACAAAGTTATCTTCACAAGGAGTAAACAGATCCATCTCTTGGCATGGAACAAGGGTGGGAATTATGGCTGAATTAACTTTCTCTGTTTGCATCACTACTGACTTAATGTGTTTGCAGAATGAGTTTAAAGAGACAATCGGATGTTTACAAAGATCTTTCTGCTGTTTTCTGTTCTTAATACATTCTCCTTTGAAATACTGAGCCTTGAGCCAAATACTTAAGTCTTTAATGAGAACTTTGCCTAAGTAATAAAATGAATAATGACTTCAGGTTTTGGCCCTGGATAAAAAAAAAATGTTCTTCCTGTGACAGAGAAAAATAATCCATTGATATGAAGTACCTAAGTGGTCACTGACACAATAAATCATTTCATAAATCCCTGACCACTGATCTTTCAAATGCTTTGTAGTCTGAAACGGATATACTGCATGCTTTAGAAAGTCCTTAATTATGCATTTTTCCAATACAAGTATGCAAACCTCTCACGTGACTAATACTTGTTTTTAAGACAAAGCCTTGAGAGGGTGAAGTTAGCTGGCCTATAGCGTGATGGCTGTCTCCTGGGCAGATGTCCTGGAAGTGCAAAGGGCACTTCTGACACATCTGTCCACAGGCAGCAACAGTTTGGCTCTCCTCTTTGGCCAATAGCACAAAAATATTCCTGTCTCATGATTTACTTCAATAAATCATCCTCTCCCTCATGACACATTGGGTGATATTACTGTGTTTATATAAAGCCTAATCAATGCTGCTGACTCAAACAGTTCCCAGTTTGGTGTCGCAGCAAGATATCCTTACAGCGATCAGGACTTGGCCCATGCACATTATTGAAAGTTAAATACCAGTAAGCTAGAGTACTATATTGCAACTTCTCTGTCAGTGGCTGCTCCTAGTGAATTATTTTGCCTACTGTTCTCTTTCAGAAACCTCTTCAGCGGAGAGCTTTTTCTCCTTTTGGATGCTATATAGCCACGCAAATACAAGTGACCAGCAGAAGACATCCAAGAGGAAAAAAAATCCCAGAATAATCATCTGCTGAATTTGATTGCTTTGAGTTTGATATTCCTTTCCCAACTTGCCTTAGCATCTTTGTACTATGCCAGAATTGCTTCCTCTGGGTGGGTGAGGTAGAACAAGTACCTAAACATTTCCTAAAGGATGTGGAGTGAGATGCATCCTCAAGATGCACAATAAGACATGAGTCCATGAATCTTCTGGATAGCCTTGTGTTTGTCAGCTCAGTGGTGCATCATCTGGCCAGGAGCATGTGCACTCTTTCAGGAACATGTACAAAGTGATGGGAGATACAAACAGGACAATGCATTGGGACCAGCCAAGTTATGCCATACACTTCCCTTACTCAGATATTCAGACGAGGTCCACTGGGTGTTATCAAGGAAGACAATCAAAGATTTTAAAAGTCTAAAATCTACTCTTTTTTTTCCACATCATTGAAGGAAAAGACAGATTAGAGCATATTTCCCTAAGCTAGTCTTGGATCAGTAAACTTGATATATTCTTAAGGATGAGTTTCTAAGATCAGTACCTCCTGTCCGTAAATTAGCCCATTATCTCTGTGCAAGGTCTAGAATTTTAGTAACAAGGCATTTTTCTGACCAGGAGAACCAAGCTGATTTTTAAACAAAACTGAAAGAATTTATTTCTCAAATACACTGGAGTTAAAAAAAAAGGTGGGTAGCTATATTTATGTAAAATTTGGAAAAGTATCTATTCTTAAATTGCCTCAGTTGTTCACTCGGATGTTTCTCTCTCCCCCACATACTCTGCAGAGGAACAAAGCTCTTATCTTGGAGTTTTAAATCCCACAAACCCACCAACAATGCAGCGCTCAGCCCTGTGACGTCTAAAATTTCCTGCATGGCTCAAACCCCTCATTAGTGAGATACTCTTTATTACAGAGCAGCCACTTTTGAAGTTGCAAGAAATCCCCGTGACCTGATGGGATACTTTTTTATATCACTACTGAAATCTGTTGTTTTAACCTCCATCCCCAGGCAAACTGTGAGAGGTACATATGGGACTGGCTGTACCTCCCCTCGTGAGGTGCAATGCTTTGCTCAGTCTGCTGTCTGCTGCAGCTCTGCAGTGTCCATGCAACTGTGAGAGTCTCTCCAGCAGAACTGCAGTTTAACTTTGTTGTGTCAAGGAAGAAGCCTGATAAAGCCTTTAAAAAGAAGGACAAAAAAAAGAATGCATTATTTTTTCTCCTATGCTGGTGACCACAGCTTTACTCAAGAGTGTAAGGAAGGAAGTGAAGAAAGTGGATCGTCGTGCTCTCTCACACCAACAACTTTCTACAGCTCCTCAGTGAGAAGGGGATCTTCTGAAATGTGCTATGATAGGTAAACACAGCATTGGGTGTATCAAGGATATTGAGGGCAATATTAACCATATCCCAGGGCATCTCTTTGTCTTTCGAGTTCAGACCCTGTATGCAAACATCAGACATATCGAAAAATAAATACGTTACATATCAGTGCCACAACTCTGCCTCCAAATGGGATGAAGCAAGATAGGACTCTGCCAAGTAGCTGCCCAAAGTTATGTTTGTTTTATGAGCCAGATCGAGCGGCACACAACTCACGCTGATATAAGACTTACCGATTGTATGCCACAGCTAAATTAATTGCTCGTGCTTATCAGCTAAGTAGTTTGCAGTTCTTTCTCTCCTGACTTAAGACACACTTATACTCAGAGGGGAGCTGATGCACAGATGGCATTTTCTTCATCAGTGTTTCTGTTCCTTGAAGGGAAAGTAGATCGTTGATTTTTTACAAAGAAATCCCAATGTTACCTGCTTTTCCACAGTAATGGAGTATGTCTCTCTGCAGCCTTTCCGCACACTTTTATGGCTCTGGGACAGGAGTCTCTTCATCAGGCCCTGCACTGCTAAACCCTTCCTGCAGGCAAGTGCCTCCCTTTCCACAAAGAGATTGAATTCCATCCTAAAAACTAATCAGGCACTGGCTTCCAGTTAAACATCCATGTCTCCATCTTCAAAAGTTTTCACCTTGCACTGCAAACCCGACTTTCCTTGCCGCCAGCGCTGCTAGTCCCAGGATGGCGCCTGCCAGCTTCCTGGTGGTCCTGATGGGGAAGGAAGAAAGAAACGGGGAGAGGGTTGTGAGGGTCCCCCCAGCACTGGGTGCCTTTCAGCAGTTCCCATTTTAAGTTCAAAGCCTTCTACATGGCAGCTGAATGGGAGGCCTTCCAAAATCTACAGGAGGCTGGGAAGGAATCCAGCATCACAAGGAGTATCCTGATGGAAACAGAAGAACTGGCAAATAAGCATATGTGAAACATACCCCTTTTTGTCACAACCAGAGGCACTGTTTTCCCAACAAACACCCTACCCATTTGGAAAAGAACAGTTGCTACCTGTTTTTGTGGATATGAGCCTTGCTGCTCAGCCAAAGAGAGCTTAAGCAAGCAATACCTCCTCCCTGTACATTACAATGCTCCTACCTTTTGTTCCCTTTTCAGTGCTGCTACCCTTTTTTTAACAGACTGTATTTTTCTAACTTCCTAGACCTACAAACTACAGTACTGTCATGCAAATGAGTTCATTTGCAGGGACAAAGACTTATCACGAGCATGAGTTTTATAGGACTCAGCCTTACATTCTCCTTTAAGTCCTTGCAGCGATTTCTCTCCTGTCAAATCCCTTTCTGTCTAGATCCTGCTCTTACAGTCAGACTCCATTTCCTGTGGCTTGGGTTTGGCTGGGGTTTGCACTCTTTTTTTCCTTCTTAATCCTTCAACTTTCTTCTGCTGTATTTTTTTTTGCCTCTCAAGCTCGTAATAGCGTTTCTGTAATCAGACTTTTTCTGCACAGCACTGAAATGGCAATACTGCAGGTCTGTCTCAGAGCATTAGTTTGCAAGCATGGGAAGACGCAGAGAAAAACACTCCATGTCTAAAGCCTACCATTTAAACAATTATAATGGATAGTGTTTGCAGAAAGTCCTTTAAATGCTTTTTTTTACAATGATATAATATGATATTTTTGTAATTATATGATTTTTTTAGATATGATATCTCAAATGTCATACACGTTGCAGGCACAGACTTTGTAAGTCACAGATTTGCACTAAAATCAGTGCCTCTTCTACTCTCTTCATAAGCAGAGCCTAACTCTTTCCTGATCTGCCCTTCCCTTTCTCCAGCGGCTGCAATAATGCCAGTAGTAACTCAGAGGAGCAAGAGGCTCCTGCTTTGTGCGTATCAGTGAAAAGCTCAAGGACAGAGCAAGCCAGTGCTTCTGGCAGCACAGCCACTTGATAACTAAGCAGCCCTGGTTACATATCCGTCCGTGCAGGCATGGCATACTTTCCTGGTGAGTTGGCAGAGGCAACTAATAAAGCTTGCATGCTTACACGTCCATTATGAACAGACCTATTAAGAGCCTCTCCTCCCAGAGGAATGCTGTAGTATACATGGAAATGAGCCTGTGGTCACCCAGCATTTCGCAGGTATCCAGCTGCGCGCTCAGCAGACACCGAGCACGCAAAGCCCTCCTGTGCCTCCCAGGCAGAAGCCAAGTATTCTTGCTTAGAGAAGGAGGATCCTTCTCGTTTGAGCAAAGAGAGGGTCTATTTGCTTTTAGCAGTATTTGGACCACAGAACAAAGCCATTTCTCACTTTCTTCAAAGAAAGATGGTTGTATGTATATGCACAACCCCCAAGGTTTTTTTGCTCCATCTAAAATCCTCCCGATTACTTCACGAGTTTCTTAGCCAATATCTCATTGATTACTGTTGCTCTAACTCCTCCTAAACACATACAGTATTTCCAGTGCTTCAGAGAATAGTATGTCCCCTCTCTGCACTGACGTGTGTAGAAATGCCTCTCATACTTTCTGGATCTAGCTTATCTTTCCCAAGGGCTGAGGCATGACGATCCTTCGCTATTCTTTTCCCTAGTATTTAGGATGGTGCTTCTGCCTTTCTCAAAGGATGAGGGAGGTCAGGATCTTCCCCCATACATTTTGCTGACGTTACACTATTTCAGATAGGTTATTAATGGTAATGGTATTGCTGCCTTATTATATTTATGGACTTTATTGTGAATCGTCTAACTTCTCTCTTCAGGCATATTTCCTCTGAAGTAAGGGGTACAGTGTAAATGCTTGAAATCTCAGGAGCTGCTAGGGTTTAGGATGCATGTGAGATGATCAGTATTTCCTTCAGGAACTTCACGTTTCTGGGATATTCTTAACATCGAGCTCTCGCATCCCCTGGACAATCAAAACTCCCAGGGGATCTAGGGAAGTTAAGTTACAGTCCAGCCAAGTCCACTTATTCCCACAGTTCGTTTTCCACACCTCATTAAAAAAGTGATTCAGGATTTCTCTTCAAAGCTTCAGCAGCCCTGCACATTAAGAAGAAACTTTTCAGAAACAAACCAGCATATGCTGTTAAGTGCATGCAGTACTCTGAGAGGGATTATATGACAATAAGGAAATACTTCTGTGCAAAAACCAAAAGACAAAAATATTTTTAAAAAGCAATGCAATACAAATGAGACCAGCAGCTCCGCCTGACTCCAAACAAGATTCCAAGGTCTTCAAGGATGCATCTATGCTTACAAGTTCTGCTGCTTTAATTATGCTAACACATAGCAGCATAATGCCTTTCTGGCATAGTAACAATTATACTGGTATGGGTTAGTCCAGTTACACACAGCAAAACAGAGTATACTGGCATACATTTCTTTATAGGTCTGTATGCAGAATGTAGTTTTTGCTAGCAATATATATATCAACAGAAAAATCATATTTTTGTTAATAAAAACCTCAGTGTCAACTAGGTATAAGTCCCAAGTAAAGTCACGTTACTTGAACTTGCTTATTTCACTATCACTTCTCCCAGGGTTTTTCTTTGGGGATCTTTTTATCATAACCCCCCTTTGCCTTCCCTGCTGTGCTTCTGTGTGCGCTTCCACAGCTTCCAAACCTCTTCCCAGCTTTGATTCCAGACTGGACTCCTCCCAACCCTCTTACAACACTTTCAGATCAAAACAATGGGTATGATCATCTAAATTCCAGTTTTCCTTCTAACAGTCACTTCCTCTTCTTTCCTATCAGATGGGTTAACAAACCAGAAGGCCAACATGAGCCCAGTTATTCCAGCAGGACAGGTGGGTGTTAGGCAATACTGTCACCTGTTTATTCCTGCATTTTCATATAGGAAGACAGGGAATGCATACAATTTGAGAGAGGTGTAGTTCTTCTCCTTACCATCAGACTGCCTCACCAGCCTATTTTCCATTGCAAAGAGGTTTCCCTAAGTACAGACCTTATTTTTCCCTACGCAAGTTCTCTATGAGGCTCTTGCACATTTAGATTTATCAGATATTTGAATTAGAAATTAACAGTCACCCCACAAAACTGGATAAGGCACCTACGTGTGTACATCTATCTTCCCTACTGCTTCTCTAGTAGCAGCAAGATAATTACTCCCAACCACAGGCCATCACTACTGGAATAACTCCTCCATGCTTCCTTCCTCCATGAAGGGAGTCAGCATCCTCTCAGCCCCTGTACACACATGAACACATCCTTCTCTGCGGCAATCACAAGCTGGAGGCAAAAAGAGGGGGAATTTTCCATCCGAAGTGAAGACCGCCATCTCTTCTGAGTGTACATCTTCATGCCACAGCTGGCACCAGTAGTTTGAAGAGGGGTCTGAGATGCCAGGCTCATCTGTTAAAAATTAGTATGAAGAACTGTCTTTTTATGTTACTACCAGTCTGAGTGTCCAGGGAGATCTCCTGCAACTCTTTGGACTGGTACACTTGAGGATTATTTCGCTGCTGGTTGTGTCAGCTGCAGAAGCAGCTGGGTTTTAAGAGGGGAAGCGTGAGAAGGGCATTGGAGAACTGCCTGCACTTCACTGATGTCCTGCTTGCAGATCGGGTAGGTACCAGGCTGCTGTAAAATATCTCTCAGGGAACTAACCCACAACCCCAGCTAAGAAAACTCGCTTTCGTCTGAAACAGTCAAGCTTATATCTCTGGGAGCTGGAGAAGCAAAGGGCTGCACAGTGCTGAGTACAGTGAGGTTTTGATCCCTGATTACTTCATGTCGGTCATTTAAACAACCCAGCGAAAAAACAAGGAAAGAACCTAACAGACGTGGCAATTAAAAAAAAAAGCTAAGCTTCAAAATCTGACTTCCTTCATATTTACTTGACTCGAGTAAGAACAGACAGTCTGCAAAGTACACAGTGGTAGCAGTAGGAAACTGAAGCCCTGTATTGACTCAAACATTAGCCTGAATCCTGTGATGACCCAGATCACAAAGATTAAAAGCACCACAATCCTTGAACTAATGAAGTAGGTAAGTGGCTAGGACTTAATGATGGTGTGATACTTGGATTACAGTTTGTGTACATATTGCAATAAAGAGAAACTCTTTGGCTAATGGATGAATTTATTTTTCCCCCTTTTTCTCAGCCTGTCTGGAACCAGCACTTACACTCTCGTAGCATCCTGCCAACAATTCTGAGACAGACGGTAAATGCGAGTAGCATCAGAAATATAGTAGTACAGAAATGGCTTAACTTTCTCCCATCAGCTGCCCTTTTTTATTATTTACACTGTAAGCTGTTTAACTAGGGCAGGGACAACTTATTTTTATGGATTTGCATGCTGGATTCAAACTACAGCGCCTGTATTTCACTGGGACCATTAGCTGCTGCTACAAAAAAAAAAGTAAAATAAAAAATCATACAGGGATGTGCAGTGAGAAAGTCTAATGGTTACTGAAAAAACCCACATATAGAAAGGGCAGTAGTCCAATGATAAGTGACATCTTGTACTGTTATGTGACAGTGATAGAGATAGCAAACAAGGCACTAACAGCACTTGTCATCAAAGGAACAATTACAGCACTAGCAATTGTGGGTGAATGTGAAATCTCTGTAGAAAAGCCTGTGCCTCTACCATGCTGCTTTGATACCAAAAGCAAAGAAGACACTGAGCTACTAAACTGCTGCATAAAGGAAGAAGATGATACGAGCAAGTCAGGCGTTGTTGCGAGTCACTTCAAACTTCAGATAGCCCCAAAATACACCACACTTTCTAAACATACGTCTAGGCAAGCGCGAGCAGTTAAAAGTTTGTGGCAATGGTTTTTTGAGGTATTTGGATATCACAGTGATGGCTGACACAGATACACGCATGCTTAGAAAATATTCCATAGATGGTTGCCGCTGTGAAACTCTCTTTCCATTTTCATGTGAGTGGGCCTAGACTGCAAGGGACGTCATGCAGTGGGAGAGATTGCTTGTCAAAATTACAGACCATTTAAGGACCAGAAAAGAGGATGGTGTTTTTTTCTGCTTTTGTTTAGGAAGTGACAAATCATGGAATGTGATGTATTACAGCAGGGCTGTCTAAGCCTTGGGAGACAGGATGGCAGTTTTGGAGCACTTCTGTGTACGAGCTTTGTCTCCTCCTGAGCCCCGTGAGCACAGAAGCTGTGAGGGCTTGGGGTCCATCCATGCACAGGAGCTGTAAGGAAGCCATGGGTTACGGCCTCGCCCTTGGATATCCCTGTATTACTAACTGCACCTCTTCTCTCTTTATAGACTAAACACTTGGGGGATCCCTCTAAACACTGCAGGAAAGTACATCATCCTAGGCATTAATAGGGCTGACAGCCTTGTACCTACTGGTGTTCTGTAATCGAAGGAGTGAAGACTGCAATTAGTTGCTCATCTTTCAAGCCTTTATTTTGAAGAAGGTAACACTCCCAGCTGCAACCGAAATGATTAACACAGCAGAAACTGCAGAGCAGATGAGTAAATAATAACCATTTGACTCACTTCCTAACTCAGAGATGTGTGGAAGCAAGTCACAGAGCAAAAGGCTTCATCTTCAGCAATTTCACCTTTCCTTTTTATTGTACATGAAGAGAGAAAAGTCTGCAGTGCATGGGCCTTGTGACAGTGTCTTGCTAAGGCCATTTACAGAGGAACCTGCACTTTGTTATATCTACAGACATACCATGCCTTAAAGCACTGTGCATGGCCAGGGGGTCTGCAATGCACCTTCACGAGCTCATCCCTGAGCAGGGGAAATTTTATTAGAATATTTAACATAAACTGGCATTCTGGAGGGAAGCCGTACTTTGGATGTACTCACAGAAATTCATTACAAGCGTAAATACATGACATACAAACGACTGATCCCACCTTGACAACTTGCAGTCAGGATTTAGGAGGTTAAGAGATAAAAAGTTAAGGCAGATATGAAAACACTGAATCTGAATGTAATTTGAATGTCCAACAGAATGTCATTGTAGTCCCAAGTGACCCAAATAGACAACTGCTCAGAAATGAGACTCAGGGAACATTATTCAGAGTTTCAAATTAAGGAACATAAAAAATGGAGATGATGTTAGCCTACATTACTCATAAAGGCTGGCCCAGTAAAAGACCCAAAGGGCCTGAGCTTTCAGAAAGGTCAGCCAGGGATGATCCCCTGTCTAAAGCCATTGGACCCCATAAATCACTCAGCCGCAGTAGACTTCAACACCTGGAGCAGAGAAGCCCAGGTAAAAAAGAGGAAATACTTAAGAACACAAAAAATCAACAACAGTCCTGAGCAGCAGAAGGTAACTTCTAAATCTATGAATCAGTTACCTCATTCTTATGTTTACATAGTATTCATTTGTTCTCAAGAGTTTATTAAAAATAGCATCCTTTCAAATTTGAGTAAAACAAACGGTACCAAAACCATAATGAAAACATATGGTCTACCTACAATTTCAGCAATTATCAAGTGTATTATTTTGAGTTAATACAATTATTAGCAAAGGGTTTGCAAATATTTTGGATGCTCTGGTAATTCAAAACAGGCATGATATATATTTGCCTGTATTTGCAGCAGAAACAAAGACGTGTTGAGGTCCTGTTGGCCTCCCTGATAGTGCTCTAGAGCTGCTCACCTGCCCCAGAAACCTCACAAGTGGGCTGAGGTGCAGTGCCTGTACAACAAGCTTTAGCCTCCCCAGCTGCCCCAGCAGTCCCAGCACAAGCAGCAACGGGAGGCTTTCCACTCTCATCTCCTCACCCCTCAGCTTCAGAACTGAGACCTACTTTTTATCTTTCTATATTGTCTCAAACTGGCCATCCCGTTGCCCCTTCCTCTCTTCTCCTGCCATAGGCTGTCTTCCCATCCCATTAATCAGCTGCTCTCCACTCATTTTCCAGTTATTACCAATCAAACCCAGGAAGAAGCAGCAACAAAAAGACAAATTTTAGCTCAAACATGACATCAGCTGCACAACCCAGACCACGTCTTTGTCTGGCATATCATCTTTTCCTTTGCCTTCATCTGACCATGACTCTAGGGGGCCTCTCATACAATGATGTCCCCATTTGTCCAGCCTATATTGTTTCTCGCTTAGTTTTCTGGTGAAATTCCTGGTTGCCATTAGCATGACTGTGCATACACAGCCTGCTCAATGCAAGCACAACAGCCCTTCACCCGAGGTGACACAGTCACCTTTCTCCCTCCCTTTTTACTGCATCTTTCAGAGGTGGAAACTTTAACTCCATTTGACTCAAAACATTTGAGCTTCTTAAGCATCCATGCCTAATCATCCCCTGCTCACTAAGATGCTACAAGAATGCAACTTCAGCCCATCTATGAACTGCCTCTCTCCGCTGACTGTAGAGGGAGCATAGATCCCTAATTCAGACACCTTACTTATGTGCCCAAGATTAGTTTGTATGAATCCATGCAGTCATGTGCATTAATCCATGTGAGTATTGGCATCTGATATATATATCTTATTTGGAGTAGTTACTGTATTTCTGTGGGCTTATACAGCACCTAGGGGAATGGGCCTGGAGCTATTCTGGAATATAGATAAAAATAACCACGTGCAGTTGCATGGCTGGTGTAGAAGTGCAGACTCTCAAGCCCTTGTAGAAAACCTGCCCCAGGCAAAGGGTCATTGGCAGCATCAGGTGAGTTCTGTATCTCAGAACCCCACCATCAAATGCAGGCTTCATGAAAAACAAATACACCAGGTCTTTAAAAGGGGCCAATTTGGATCCTAAACTCTACCTCAGCCAACATACAAGTGAGCACTCAATTAAGAGGCAGAAATACCCAGTGTGCTCAGTCACAAAAACATCATTCAGTTCTACGGAGCTGTCATTGAACCTCCAAATTATGGCATTGTTACAGAGTATGCTTCTGCTGGCTCACTGCTTGATTACATTAATAGTAACAAAAGTGAAGAGATGGATATGGATTCAATATGGATATATTGATAATGCACGCCATTATCAATAGTGAGATGTCAATATTCAACATTATGGAGTGTTTTCACCACTATGGGTAGGAGCACTACCTTCATCTGTATTTCACCTGTGCTCTCGAATCACATCTGTTTTTTTCCTGTACAGTTATTGTACACTAAGCCAGAGAACACAGCCCAAGGATTTAGTTCTGTTTGTTTAAAATGTACTTGCAGCCATGAGGTTTTGAAATTCACACTTCTTTTCAACTGCTGAAGCAACACTTTGGGATGACATATCACAAAAGTGAGGCCAACTGCTTTCCAGAAGAAGATATATCATAAAATAAAATAAATGACAAAGGAAAATGGGCCACTGTAAAAGCAAAAGGAAAATAGTGCAAGGCGGTAACATAAGCAATCAAAAAACAAGAAAAAAAAATGTACAAGAGCTCGTACCACTCTTTCAGTCCATAAGAATACTCAAATAAGGGCAGCAGTATTCAGGGAAAACTACACAACAGCACCATCGCCCAGCTGCTTTATTCTTCTCTTATAAAAGTGGATCTAACATTAAACACTGCAGCACCTTGTTAGAACATGAGGAACTAATGCTGGCCACACACTATGAATCATGGTGAGTTTCCATCTGCATTTAAATTTTTTAGACTTTGAACAAACTGACCTAACAGCTAAAAATACAATCCAGTTCCCATTTCTGCCCATACTAGCAGTTCATAGCCAGTGACAGTTCACTGTGAAGGTACCAGAGATGTGATGCAAGCTCTTACTGATTGGCGTGGACAGGTATTCAAACAGATAGTTTCTCTGAGCTATCAGTTCTTAACTTCTGCATTGCCCAGACATGATGACAGGGATCTAAAAGTTAATTACCTTGCAATTTTCCTTGCTTAAAGATATTTTGTAAGACTGATTTCTGGCTCCTGCTGCAAGACTGTGGGAACACTACTACTGCCTGTGTTTGGTTCTGAATGGCACTGGTAGTAGGAAATGGCGAAAGACGTATCTTCTCACCAGCCATGGAGATGAACAAGGAGAAAGAAAAAAAAAAAGGTGGATTTTAACATCAAAAGTATCACACATATTACAACTTCTCTAAAAGAACTTTATATCTGTCCACTTTATAACTGTCTACTCTGACTTAACAAAAATATCATTCAAAGATAAACTGATCTTCATGAAAAAGTAGCTGCATCAAATTTTGCATAGGTAGCTGTATAATACTATGCAGACAAGGCTGATTAGACTTGAAGATAGGACATGTAGACCAAGCCCTTACAATATGGAATTGAGGTTTTCTGTCCTGCATAAAGCATCCATATTCCATAAGTCAAGTTTGGAAAATGACAATGATTCTTATGTAGTCATGTAACTACATAATTTAGAAACTTCACCAAACACTGCTAGTCTCACAACACATTTGGCAATACCATATAGTGGAAATAAAGCAACTCCATAAAGCAGGGTTATTTGGCATATCCAACAAATGTATCTTCCTAAATCAGCTCCATTTGTTTAAAAAAACTAGCAGGTCTGACTTAAGAGCACACATTCCTCGAAAGTTAAACAAGTCTTCTCTTCAGAGGAGTGGTGCCACTTTACTTGTGTGAAAGGTATAATCCCATTTAGCTGGCAATTTCATTTTGACAAGAAGTGTGTACAATTATATTTTTGCAATTCTTTGACCATGAGAACAAAAAAGCCTTACTAGCTCATTAAAAGCAAATCATGCTAGAGAAGGCTTCTGCAAAAATCATGGTGGCAATAAAATTATGGAAATTATAAATTGAACACTTTACCTGATAAATAAGTCATAGGAATTTGTAACAAGTGAAAGAACTGTAACCCTGTTAACTGATAGATTAGCAGTGCAAATAAAGCAGCAAGCTTTGTAAGTTTATTTTGCAAACAATACATTTTTTTCCCATACAATGCACATTGTTTGTATTATCTCATGCTCATTTTCTTCTATCCTTAGACCAGAAACGGCACTACAGCAAAGCAGACAAATTGTGATGCACCATTGGTAATTCCTTTTCATTTTGAAAACCACGACCCTATCTCATCCTGGAGCAGAGGGTCACTGTGCTCCACAAAGGGCGTGACCCAGTCTGGAACTGCCCCCGAGAGTCAGGATATTATTATTGCTCAGAAGTCCATATCTCTTGGGTACACAGTAAAGGTTATACACATCTAACTAATGACCTCTCCTGGCCCCCATGGAAGAGTTTGAGGGGTAGACAAGGAGTGTTACAGAAGCTGGCAGAGCTGGGACCTGCCTCATATGCGACCCTGGAGTTGCAAGGAAACCATGGGGGCAGATCCTGTGCAAGCCAAGGGACAGGCCCTATGGAGCTCCTTGACTCAAAGGCAGTCATGGTGTCCAGGTCTTGCACACTTGAGTGACAGGCCCAGTGGAGCTCCTTGGCTGAAGGGCAGTCATGGTGGCTAGGGCTGGGCATGGGTCAGGTGTAGCTCAGGCCAGGGTTCAGCCCCGTGGGGCTGATTGGGGCAGAGATGGCCAGCTGTGCCCCAGCACTGCATGCCTCAGTCTCCTTGGCTGCCACCTCCAGCCCCACACTGACTGTTGTGCTAGTATGTAAAATGGAGGTCATATTATTACTCCCAGAAAAAAACTGATGGCAACTACATCTTTGCCTGCTTCCTTAAGGAAATGGGACTTATACAATCATACTGTCTGTTAGTATGTTCGTTAGATGTACCCCTACAACAAATCCTGAGTCTGTTGGCCAATTTTAACCACATCTGACAGAAGGGCGGGGGTCTTAAAGATAAAAGCTCTTCTGAATCTCGTGCAAATCAGCATGAGAGTTGTGGTGGGGAGACCACAGCAGTTACTCCAGCATGAGAAGAGATTGCTATGAGAGCTCAAAAGCCGTGGGGCTTTTGGCCAGTCAACGTGCAGCAGTCCAGAGGCAGCCATGGCACCATCTGCGTCCTGCCCACAGGAGCACTGGGGCACCAAGGAGGTCATAAGGACTCACGGGGGACATCTGTGGTTAGTAAGGAGCTGTAGGACATCGGACACCTATCAGAGGAAACCGGGCTCCATTAGTTCTGCTGCACAGCTTGTCGTTCCTTTCTTTAAATTAATCTAGAGAAGAAAGATCCTTGTTAAAGGTCACAACAGAGATGAAGTTTGCAAGAAAGTGTTGTGAAGAAGCCAATATTTTAGTGTCTGATAGTTTCTAATGCATCACACTGACATTATAGCATGACAACTTTATACTACCCTAAAATAACTCCTGATGCTCACATAATCTGTAGATTACCATTCTGAAACTCTCATTAAAGAAAAAATCCTACTGCTTTATTGTTTTTTGGAACTTTATGTTGAACTAGACCTTTATAGGCCTCTAACTCACATGCGGCAATGAATGAAAACTGAAGAGCGTAAGTAGTTTTCCAGTGTTTTCTCTTGTGAAGATGAACTAGCAACTTAGGAAGCTATTAACCCTTAGCGCTGAAGGGAGCAGTAAGAGAAATCTGGTGAGCATACCAGCACCAGTTTGCAGTCAGTTGACAATGCCGTCTTCTAACTTTGAAAGCATCATAAAAATGTGTATTTCCTCGCCTTCTCCATCCTCACCAGCATCTTCTGCAGAGAAGTACCCTAATCACCAGGAAAGCAGTGCACCTTATGGTACCAGCCACAGGAGGATGTGGTCTGTGCCCTCGGGAAAGCCCAGAATCACCAATTCTTGTCAAAGTGGTTGGGGAGGAAGGGAAATGGAAAGTTTCAGAATCTGGATGGCAACCTTAAGAATAGCATGTTGCTTCTTTTAACCATTTGCTAACTAGAATTGGGAATGTACAGTTTAATTTCTGTAGCAGAAGAAATTGGGACGAACATTACTTCGTTCAGTTCTGTTTACTTATAAAGAAGGAAAAAAAATCCCATGTCTTTGAATGCAAAAGGAATCAAGCAGCAGGGGAGACAGGCTTTGCTCACAAATCCAATCCCCTTTATAACTAGCACTCTGCCTGAAGATCCTTTTTTTTTTTTTTTAAATTATTTTTAACGCTGCCAGACTATTGGTACTTCTGTGGCTGTGGCCATCACTTTCTTACTTCCCTAGCTCAGTTTCTCAGTCCTTCCTCACAGAACCACAAACCTTTACCAAACAGCACTCAACAAAACCTCTTTACCTGCATATGCTTATGCATTGGAAAATAGCTCCTACTGTTTCAGCTATCTATCTGGTCCATAAAAGATCCCTTTTCTTACCAAGTCATTAAAACTTATTAAAACTACTTACTCCTCTGAAGGCCTAATTAATGTTTAAAAACAGCAAAATGATAGCAGCATGCAATCTGATTAAAGACACTCAGCATGATGTGACCTACGGAAGTACTACAAAGAATTTAAACTCTGGTCTGTAGAGCTAAAAGCAACACTAAATCACATAGTGCTACAATTCCTACAGTGACAGATTGTTTGCAGTTAAACGAGATCAGTGGTCAGTGCAAACAGCAAATGTAATACAATAAATACGGGGTCGGGGGCAGAGAAAAAGAAACTTACTAAGAAATTGCCAGATCTTCCAATAATGTAAATCAGTATATCTTCAGTGAAGGTGATGAACTTATTTAATGTAATGGAGCTAAGAAAGTGGCCCAAAGCAATTATTAGAAATTAGGATGGTCATAAAAGAACAAAGGGGGAAAACAAATACATTAATGGAAACTAGTTTCACTCTGCATTATCTAGGCAACTTGCTTATTATTACTCAGATGAACAGAACATTCTAACATTCTAGTTATAAATCCGGTAACTGTGCTCCTCCAAGTGCTGCTGACAGTCTCCTCTCATCATCTGTGCAGACTCCTAAGTTTCTTCAGACCCACAGTACTAGTCTTGGAAAGCATAAAGTGGCTGGGCTGTGGCACCCACTTTCTAAGGCATTAGAAACAAAGACCGAGTGCCTGCCAAGCGTCACTTCCTAAAGGGAGAATAGTCAAAGGGAAGCAAAGCACGTACAGGTTTTGCAGTTTGGGATAACACAGTGACTTGGCCAAGGAGTAACTGTAGGCTGTGCAAACATACAATGCAAATGAGCATAAGCTGATTTCCAAGTGTTTCACAGATTAAGTATACATCCATTCTGATGAATTAAACATTTTGGAAACCAGTTCTTGGCATTAAGAAAACATGCCTAACCTCAAAACCAGGGCACTGCCTGTGCATGGCATACTGGGGTCTTGGGAAGGTCAATCTGAGCAAGGTGCTGTTCCAGTAAAACAGCTATAGAGATGTGAGAGTCCCAGTACCTGGGAAGAGTCCCTGCACTGTTCACTCATATAGTCATAGTCTCAGGTTCCTGGTGATCTTCATGAATCCTTTGCTATAGCTCCAGCTTTGTAGATGTTCTGGCCTTTAGAAGCCAAAGGCCTGGTCAAGTCACACCCAGCACCTACATGGGATGATGGTCATGGTAAGCTACTTCTGTAGTCAGTGTAGAGAGGCAGGCGATCTCCAGAGAGCAATTCAGCCCACCTGAGATGTGACTTTCCACTACAGAGTGCCTAGCTCACTCCACCGACTGGAAAGCACCTTGGTCAGTAGGCTGAACTTCAGGTAGGTGCCTACAGACAGATAGGATCAGGCTGTGTGTAAGTCTCTGGGTGTCTGTGCAAACCAGAGTTCATAGCCATGCAGACTTTGTATTGAACTCTAAAACAAGTGACTCTCTACTTAGCTCACAAAAGAAATATACAATCATGCACAAACTAATAAACTTCAACCGTATTTTCCAAGCCTCGATTTCCACAGCGTTGTTTGGCAATAGGTCAGACATCCTCTAGTGTTATCCACAAGCTTCTTGCATCTCACCACGTCTCCTCAAAATCAAGATGCCTTTCTTTGACATTGTAGTTAAATCCCACCTCTTTTCTCCTGCTTCAAAAAATTGCCTTTCTTTCCCATTCAAAACCTTTGAAGGACTTCATAAATCTTCCCCTTTGTTCTCTCCGTGAGTCCCTCTGGATCCGCCATTCTTTTAATTCCTGTTCCTTCATCCTGTTTGAGAACTTTCCACTTTATCTGGTACAGCCATTAAAGTTAATGGCTCTTCATCACTCTGACAAGTATGTGGTATAGACCCAGTCAGCAAACGGTCTGTTCCACATTAAAAATAGGACATGCACAATAACATTGTCCAAAATTCATAAGATGTGTAGAACATGCTAGCCACCTCATATGCCCGGGATCAAACAGAGTTTAAATGTTGTTTAAAAGGGATGCTTTAGGGGTTTTTCTAAGACAGAGTGCAGGACTGAGCCTACTTTAATCTCACAAACAGCAGCTGACCAGCCAAATCAATTAACACAGATATTTAAGTAAGAATTTAGTAACAATGATTTTGAAATTCCACCCTTTATTTTCCTACAGAAAAGGTAGTCAATGGTAATAATAAAACTGCAGAAACAAATGCAGGTGTGTGAAATCCCTACTGCCCTGTTGGACAGGACAAACAAATACTAAAGACATTTAAGTGACAATAGTTTTGTGGTGTTTAGTAATTATATGTGTAGACAGCAATACATTCAACACTGCACTACTGTGAAGACACTTTTTAAATAAAAAGCTGAGAACTTATACATCCTTTGAAACCTCTGTGGTAAAAATTGCTGAAAACAATTTTGATCTAGGACATACGTTTGGAGTTATGAATGGGTCATTTCCAACCACAGAAATCAAATATATACGGTTTATACCAATTTGTCTACATTATTTCAGAAATGCAGTGAATATTAACAGAAGTTGTCATAAGAAGAGATCCCATCTTCTATCCCTTAGAGTCATCTAGAAAAATAGTGGACTATGCTTGTATTGAATAAAACTGGAAGACGTCTTTTAACTATATCCCCTCTTTTTCTGAACACTTCACTCTGCACGGTGGAAAAGCAGGCGTGGGTTTCACAGCGTGACACCTGACACGTGGCCCTGTACAGCTGTTGATATGGGCAGAATAAAAACATGGTACACAAGAAACTCAGGGCATAGCAACAGTACTTACAAAAACTCTCTTCTCACTTCGTAAACTTACTAGTGATGCTTCTTAACAGCCATAAAAATGCAAAAGTGAGAATAATCATTCTTAGGCTAGACAGGAGCAACAAGGTTTATGCAACAACATCTATTTTTTGAAGTCATACTGTTGAAATCAGTAACAGCACGAAGTATTTTGGGATCAGCGAAGGTCCTGATTTACCAAGGATTATTTTGAAAGAACACCTAATATTTTTCTGCCTTATTTTTCACACACTGTTTATCAAGTATCAGCTCAGGTGCATTGATGCTATTTTGTGATAAATGCATAGTAAATGTCTTTAATCTACAAAGGAATCCATGTCCAAACCCAATTATGTTTTTCCTTGAATGCATTAATTTATCAGCCATGAAATGCTCTCCTATTTTATAAATTTCTAAGCTGCTTCAAAGACATGTCTCCAGTGGTGGCTCCCCAGAAGACAAGAAGTTTCCACAAGTCTTATGAGGAGTAGTTGAGGGAACTGGGGTTGTTTAGTCTAGAGAAAAGGAGGCTGAGGGGAGACCTTATTGCTGTCTACAAGTACCTGAAAGGAGGATGTAGTGAGGAGGGTGTTAGTCTCTTCTCCCAGATAACAAGTGATAGGATGAGAGGAAACAGCCTCAAGCTGCTCCAGGGGAGGTTTAGATTGGATATCAGGAAAAATTTCTTCACTGAAAGGGTTATCAAACATTGGAACAGGCTGCCTAGGAAAGTGGTGGAGTCACCATCCCTGGAGGTATTTAAAAGATGAGTAAATGTGGTGCTTAGGGACACGGTTTAGTGGTGGACTTGGCAGTGCTAGGTTAATGGTTGGACTCGATGACCTTAAAGGTCCTTTCCAACCAAAACGATTCTATGATTCTATAAGCAGCGGGGTAGCGAGCAGGCAGTGCATGCAGTGACAGCATGATGCATCCTACAGAAAAGGTAATTGCATTTATTTTTTTCTAAGAAAGCCCTGTAGATCATTATTTTAAGACAAGCAGAGTAGATCCAGGCACAATGCTGCAGTTTGTTGCACTGGTTCCCAACTACTGAATGCCTATAACACAGGTGAGGTGTGGAGCGGGCTGATAAATTCCATGGGACTCACGCCAGCTCTGGGCAGAGAGAAAGTTCAGGACAGACTCATATGAATTTTCCAGCTGGAGCCAGAAGCTGGAGCTGGTGGAAGTGGCGGGAGAGCAGGACACCACCCGGGTGAAACAGGGAAGGGAGGCGGCAGCAGCAGCACCACAGACAAGAAGCAGCACAAAGATGCTGAAGGCAACTAGGGGAGGAAGGGTGCAGTGCGTGCGGTCCGGTAGGGCACAGTGTGAGGAGTGAGCGTCAATGGGCGCCAGCTACAAAAAGGATGGAGACTAGTGCTTTGTGTGATAGCCCGCCCACAGTGCGATAGAATTCTTATGGACCATTTCATTAACTTGCAAAAGGATGCAGCAAATGCATCTGTTTTTGTCGGATATTTTTGGTGTTAAGGATTGCATGGATCTGGGAGACCTGACACCAAACTCTGCATTATTAGGCAAATAACCCAGCGAAGAGCTGCTGAAGTGGCACCACTGCAAAGGTACATTGCAGACATTCTGTCAAATCGAGGGACTGTCTTGAACTCATTTTAATCTTAACAGAGAAACTAGAATAGAACATACAGTACAAAATGAAATACAAATTTGCCATTTAACATAATACAGTGGTAGGACACTAGAAGCAATTAGACAAGCAACAGCAATGGAGCTGGATGCTAGTCAGCAAGATGCCTAACCAGGCCAACAGAGTACTCAAAGAGGTAGAGATGTCCTGGTCCACAGTACACGTATGTCAGAATATATAAATATATATACCTAATATATATACTTAAGATTGTATATATGTATAGTCTTAGTCCAGTCCTATCCAAGTATATATTTAATGTTTTTAACTATGGCAAGGAGATTAGGATCACGAGTTGCCTTTAAAAGCAGACCTCATAGAACAGCATTGAGCTTTACTTACAGATCAGCTCATACTTCTGCTGCCTACCTGTTCTGTAAGAAAATGCATGGCTTTACTTTCCAGACACCCACTTTTATGTTATTTTTTAAGGAAAAACTGATATTTTAAAAGAAATTTTAATTTCAGAAAACTGAAATTTACATTTTTAATTGTAAAATCTGGCCTTCAGGCTCATTTGAGGAGTTGGTCCTTAATGACATAAGTTAGGACATTTTATGTCAGTGTAACTTTGACAACTTTGGCGGTTCTATAGACTTCAAAAAATAGAGTAGAGAAGAATCAGGCCACCATTTTCTACAGGAGGGGAAAAATGGAAGAGGAATCTGAGATACCCCTGTATGAAGGCATATAGGACCAAATAATTTAGCATATTTTTCCTTTAAGGTCTATTTTATGATTTAACTCAATCAGTAAGAAACAATCTAGACAGGAATTACAGCAGGTGCTTGGTTATACTATAATTATTCTGCTTCACCTCAGACAGTTCTGAGGTCTATTAAGGCAGAAAATAGTCTGAATTTTTTCTTTCCTTCAAAATTGGCAGCTTTTTAATGAAGAGGTAGACCAGAGTAGCATATGTAGTCATTGCAATGTGTTCTGATCAGTGCTGGCTAATTAAGGCTTTAGCTAATTTAATTTTGAAAGATGGTTTGAGTTAGAATCTGAAAACTCTTGTTTAGTAATACAAATGAGAACTGAAAACGTATGCTACATCTGAAAATGAAACAGCACTTGTATCCTCATCTTAGTGGAGGCTGTAGGTGTCACTGACAGCAGTTCATTTCACAGTAACAATTTTGACTCAAGGAAGACGACGTCTTTTTAAAGTGTGAAATAACCTACTGGTAAACTCTGATGTTTGAAAAGGGACACTAAAAATGAGAATGTTGAAGTAATAAGTGGTGGGCTTGAGTGGAAAACCTTCAAAAAAGGCTTTATTCTCTGTAAAACATCTTTTCCAAGGATTCAGTTTTGTTTCATTTAAGAAATGTCAAATTTCTATTAGTTTGACTAGCTATGTGGCATATTTTTCCCAACACCTTGAACTAACTGTCTGTCCTAAGACATCAACAGGACAAAAAGTTCTGCCATTGCTTGTTGGCGTTTTCCTGAAGTGCTAAGCAGGACTAATAGGACTTGTGCACAGACAGCTTGTACATCATGGCTACTCCATGGCGTAGTGTGGTTTGAGCCAGAATAATATTAAAGATGTGCTCATCATTTACTTCATAAGAGTACTGACTTATCTAAATGTTGTCCAGTATGTTCCTTCCCCAGTAAAGATGAAATTTTGAAGAAATGCAGTCAGGTGAGATGACGGCTTTGGTAGTAAGACTGGCCTCAGAAAATCCCATCCCTGTCTACTGGCTCTGCCTCTCCAGGGGAGAAGTGGGTTGTGACTTCTGAAGCTGGCTTTGCAGTGAAGCCAGGGTACCTTGTAACATCATGGTAAACCCCATAAACTTTAGAACATATATTGAATGGCATTCAGTATAAAAATTGTATCTTTTTATGCTTTTACATGAGTGGGTAAAGATAAGTATGTCTACAGCAAAATTTCAGGTTGAAGTCCATTATACTTCCTGTGATCAAGTCATTTTATACTATTAAAAATGTTATATATTAAAAAAATATGGATGGCTCATCTTTTAAGAATTTTCAAACGTATTTAATATTCCTGATATTTGGCTACCTGTTTGCGTTCACTAAACTCTTTCTTGAAAGTGAAAATACAGCACTATTTTCTTGACAATGTTTAACTTTCTGCTTCTTAAATAGTAAAGCAATACTGCTATTTAGATTGCAAGAACAGCATGAAGAACGTTTGCTCTGTTTAAATCTTCCCTTTCTGAAAAGATAGTTTATTTATTTGTTTGTTTATTTATTATATGTGGAAACACACTTTAAAAAAAAAAAGTAAAAAAAATTAATAAAAACAACACACCAGAGTTATGAAGTGAAATTACTGTAACGGTGTGAAAAGGCAAATATTCAGAGGGTAAAAACACATTATGCTGATAACTGGTAATTCAGGATGGAATTCATCTCTTCCAAAAATGGCAAGGTTGCATACTGTCTAATCACATTCATACGACACAAAGCTTTATTTCTCTCAAAATCTTTGTCTTTTTAGTTGGTCTTGATCTAAGACGTTAGAAATGATTGCAATCTACAGCAACACAGGAAAAAAAAACAGTTGTTAAACACATCTGACTCTTGGAGATAATTCAAATGGAAAAAAATCCAGGTCATTGGCCTTTTTAAATAGACCCCCGGCAATATTTACTTCTCCATAAATAGCACAGTCACATGAAATAAAACTGTGTTCAGTAAAGCCTGCAAAACAAAAGAACAATTTACAGACTGAAACGCAAACTGTGGCTCATGTGTTCGCTGGGTAGGATTAAGTGAGCTGGCTGCACGGTCTGTGCTTAGTGACTGTGGTGTCAGGTCCGCTGCAAGGAGAGCAAGTCAGGTCACCAAAGGTGCTCCATCCTTCAGCAAAAGCAGGGAAATGCTGGGATCCTGCTCTAGACGGTGACCTGTGAGAGACAGCTTTTGCTATAATGTCACATTTCCCTGCAGCAGAAACGAGCGCCGCTGCCTTTACCATCATGACTAAGAGCACATCTAGGTAAGGAAAAATCACGGGCATTTCTATGCTGCTTTAATTTGATCACTATGGCTCTATCGCTATAAGAAAGGCAGTACATTTCCCCAAGGTAGACAAGTCCTAACATGGAGGTACATACTTCTGAAATCTCAGTAAGACCATTTATTTCGTCTGCTGGAAAAAATAAATCTTTTTGGACGCTACAGACAAAAAGACAAATGACTAAATTACTATAAACATTATTTACATCTCTCTAAAGCTCACGTCAATCTCTTCTGTGCGCTTACCCACGCTTATCTCTTTATCTCAAGTCTTACTTCTCTTTTTTCCCCCCAAAGATCCAGCTCAGGGAATCATGTTATTACATAAGAACCACAGCTGTCTCTTAAGTCTCTTTTGCAGCTCTCAAAAAAGTTGAGAAAAACTTGAAAACATGAAACAACTGCACAAAAAAGCTGTGTAACCTGTATGACAAATTAGGAGTATCCACAAGTGCATTGACAAGTGACTTGATTTCATTCATTAACCGGGGAGTGGAAGAACTAATTATAATTAATCAATATTTAAGACTCCCCCTTTCTAGTAGCACTCCTTCTGCTTTTCCAAAAATGAATTTTAAAAATGCCCCTGAAAAGGTATAAATTGAAATTGACCATTGTTTGAGAGGGCAGATTTGCAGATGATGGGTGCCAGCCCACTTGCTGTGGAGAACTGGCTATTCAGCAGACTTGGCTCCTTGTTCCCAGTTGCTAAATCACAGCAGAGACAGATGAAAATATAAAAATACTTTTCTGTTATTATTCTCCAAGGAGAATAGAATTACAAGGGAATAGAATTACACTTCAAGATGCAAAACCCATTTCTTACAGAAAGTTTTCTACGCTGTCAAAGTGCTCAGAAACCCTGGTACAGTGAAGCCTTTCCACCTTGGATTTACAGAGAGATTTCCCCATCCTCTTCATTTCTCTTCACTGCAGCCTATACATCTGGTTTATATCTCTTGGCCACGTTTTGTACTTTTCTGGCTGCCACAGTAATTAAGTTTCCAAGAGCAGCTGATTCTTAGTATTCAGTAATTCTTGTTAGCCTGCTGAGAAGCTGACAGAATAAACCTTGCTGTTTGTTTGTTTAATTCCCTTCACTGAGCATTAGGAATTATTTCTGAAAGAACTCAAGCTTTCAGGTGTTCATTTTTACATGTAAATGTTTCATAACAGAAAAAGTTCCCTTTTATTTTCTAAATGCTGTGTTGGACAATCTTTACTGAAGACTGTAAAGCTGAGGATAGTGCTCGTTGGCATTTACAGAAGTCTGGTTTGCCACAGACAAAAGCATTTAGAAAGTGGTAGTGGAAAGGCTACAGTGTTTGCTGTTGTTGGCAGTGGTGGTTGGTTGTTGGGGGTTTATTTTTGCATTTCAGTAAATAAAGGTGCCAGTTGTTACACTTAAAAATACTATGAATCCACTCCTCTTGCTGAAGACCTTTCCCCATTTTATATATAAAATGCAAACAAATCTTCAGCACAAAGAAAGATTAATAAATACATATATCCTTACATTCTGTAGATTTTTGCTAAGGAAATGTCACTATGGCAAAGATACTAACTGACTTGGAAAGCTTAGTTGTAAACCTGTATCCCTGAGGGATGCTTTGCATCTCATTGAGCCAGAAAGACTGCTGTTGAGTTCTCAGACAGCACTGCTTCCACCCAAAATGACAGTTCAAGACACAGGCGGAATTAAGGAGTTAAATTAGGATACATTTGCATTGGACTATCAGTTATGATAATCAGTGTACGAACTTCTTAAAATATATTTTTTATTTGCAACACAATCACACTGGATTGTCTGACAGAAGACTTAATTAAAAGGTTTTTAAAATAACAACATGAATCACAGCTAGTTTTAACAATCCATTGCCTGCACATACCCATACACATAGTTTTGCCTGGAAAGACTGTAATGACATATTCAAAGGTGTGCCAAAGGAAACCGCTCAGGGCCCTTACAAAGAAGGTCTTGCCAACTAATCTCTGAGTTCCAATCCCAGAATTTCAAATCCTGCTCTAGGATGAAGGTGACAGATGGTCCCTGAGACAACCGATCCTACATCATTTCAGGATTTATCAAGCAGAAGTCTTGGGAACACTTCTGTTAGTGACTAGCCAGTGCAGACCACAGAACATGTAAGCATACGGTTTAAACTGATGTATGTGAATAGCTCATTTGGTTTTACTGGGACAGTCCAAGTGCTTCAACTTAATTCCACGCATGCTTGAAAGAGCATAGCCTTAGCCCAGAAAGTATTTTAAGTTAGCTGAAATACCCTGAAAAACTGATGAAGTGGTGCAGGAGTAAACATAAGCACAGCTCCAGCCAACAGGACTTTTCCTTAAAGATTTGCATTTTGAGAAGGAAATAAAAATAAGTTTTCATAATCTTTCTCCATAAACCTTCCTTGCTGAGGGTTCACCCACTTAGGACAACCACTTTAATAAAATATTCCTCCCACTGTCTCTGAGAAGAGCAAGATTTCTTGTAGCTTGGCCTCTAAGAAGAATGGGAAAGCAAAGCTATAGTTAACTCCTCGTCTGCTGGCAACCAGAAAACTCCCTGTAGCAAAAACTCGGGAGCAATGTGGTACTCAAAGTGCCACGCTTCCAAGCCAAGTTGGTCAGGATTCTGAAAGCTGATGATACATCACGTTCTCATTCACCTTTCCAAAGGTCTCGCTCGTGGGTAAAAAGATGCTAAGAAGGTGCAGGAAAATAAATCTCTACGATTGAATGAAAAAAACTGCAAATGTGACTTTTAGTTAAATCTATTCCAGAATGTTGCTTCTCTGTTTTGAATAATGATCATGAATGATAACGAGCTTTCTTCCAAGTCAAGTTAGATACATGTGTGAGGTTTTGCAGAATCAATGCTTCAGTGCATGTTGAGGGCTCTGATTTAAGAGTGGGAACAGCTTGGCATAAAACTACTGTTCTCAACGTTCCCTGTGGACATCTCAGACTTTTATGAATTGGTTTTGGAGCCTGGCATCATCGCTGTGTGCCTTTAAACACACTCTAAAAACCAGGGGGTTCAGAAGCTGACTCAGAGCAGCTCCAACAGCTGTGTAGGAAGCAGTATGTGTGGAAAGCAGGGAAGGGCAACCTTCAGCCTTCTCAAATGCAGCTATTTCAGATTGCCAGGCAGCGCTCTTGCTTTTGTTTTTTTCTCCGAATACCTCAGTCCCGCAGGCCTGTATGTTCCAATGATTTCATACATCCATGTAATTCCATTGACTTCAAGCGCACATTAATTCAAACATTACCATTTCAGTTTGGGAAACTGTAGCTGGTCTACAGAGCTGCAGCTGACTCTTTTCCGAAACAGAAGAGTTATATTAAAAAGACAAAAGAAACCTCAACAGCTAAAAATACTTTCAATTTATTTGAGAGAATAAAACACTTTCTTTTTGTTTGGCTGACTCAGATGTCAGCAATGTTTCTTTTATGAGTGATACAGGAAGATACGGTCTGAAAATATCTCCCAGTGCAATTGATATGAAAATCCCATCATTGCAAGACTACACCTATTATTTACTGAGGTCTTTGCGTCATGCATTTCAACTGCCAACAGATTTTTACAACATAGCTTTAAACAGCACGGCAGCCATTCCAAAGCCTAGTAACCTTGAAGAAAATATTTTAAATCTCAGAATAATATTTTTACGTTACTTAGAACTTACATAAGGCTTTTCATTAACAAATTCCAAAATGTTTAATTGATGAAACTTTTAAGGTAGACCCTTTTACACTGGGAACAGGCAGCTAGGCTTGAGTTGCCAATAAACACTATGCAGGACACACCAGGCAGTGTCACTTTCTAAAAATGGGTGCAGAAGAAAATGACAGCTGTTGGAGGGCAGGCAGGAACAGAGGAACACACCGATACAGGGTCTGGGCCTCAGTGCTCTCTCAATAGGAGCTGTGGGCTGTGAAGCAAAACGTGCATTAACCAGGTAATGAATGCAAGGATTTCCTTCACCACAATGAATACATGAGTTGGCAGTTTAAAGAACAGTGCCTAAAGACTGACGGGTTTTCTGTAAAATGGATTTTGTAATATATATAAAAAAAGAAAGTCTACACACCTACAAGAAAGATAACAGTATATTACACTTGTCACCTATCATTTCTAGGTATGTTATGTCCAGAATTGAATCTAAAGTATATAGAAAAGGATTCTCTTAGAGTACTCTCCATTTCCAAACACTAAAGATTATTTGACCAAAAGCAAAAAAGATGGAAAATACACAAGTAATCATACATTACAAAGTTAGTAGAGATTGCACTGACAGAGGAAAGGAAAAAGGAAAGAATGACAGAGGGAAACACAGACAGCAGTTTCTATTGAATAGGCTTCCACAGTCTTAGTCTTTTATGTTCGCATAAAGCTATAATCTACGCTTGGGTTTTGATTTATGGTTTATATCTATAAAGATTAAACTCTTAACCCATGAGAGCATCTAACACATATGATTACCTTACAGTGCTTATGTCCTACTCCAGCTACTGAAACTTGAGCGTGTATTGAAAATACTACAAATACATATTTGCTGAATTAGTATGTAAAACTATGTAGTAAGAAGAAACGTGCTGATGTGCATAAAACTTATCTCTACGTGAATGACTACAGCTAAGGCATCCCACACGTTTGCAGGTCAAAAGTGGGGCTGTTCGTATATGGAAATGGCACTGGGCAAAAGTAAAACTTTAATGTAGCCATGTACTGCACGCACAATCATGATTTTCATATGCTGCAGCAGTCACAATTCTCATTTTTCACCCCCTAACTGCAGCCTGAACCATGTAAGTTGTATAAAACAGAAGAATTAGTGACTCCATAAATATTCACTCCTTGAAAGTTAACCACGTGCTTGTTTCAGGCAATTTTGTGCTTTCAGCCTGCAAAATGAGACTGTGACTCAGTGTGAGAAAGTAAACACCATGGTAACACAGGCTCTTCTAAGAGCCAAATTCATCTAGAGACGCAAGGAAGACCAAGAACGTTGAGGTGCCAGGAGGGTGGAAAAAAAGAAGTCGCAAGTACTTCGAAGATGGCATAAAACACATTCGCACGCTGCCGTGGCTCCCGGTGCGCGCCGCTCGTGGTTCAACACCCTTTTAGTGGTTTCCCCCGTGGGGAGCAGCTCCAGTCACCGCGCACGGCTGCTATTGCCTTGAAAACCGCGACCGTTGTTTTCCCAGCAGCTCCCAGCCCCTGCCCGGCCTCGCAGCCCTCACCCCGCCGGAGACACCGGAGCCGGGGTCCCCGGCTCGCTCAGCGCGCCCACGGCCCTGCCCCAAGGGCGGAGGCACCCCTCGGGCCCCGGGGGAGGCCCCCGGCTGGGACAGCCGCCCTCTCTCCGCGCACCCCCCCTCACAGCCCAAACCCCGGTAGGGCAGGGAGCCCGCGGCGGGGAGAGGGCCCCGGGATGCCGGCTGCACCCTCTCCCCCCCGCCGGTCCCCCTGACGGCTCGTGTCTCCACAGAAGCACAGCGAGCAGGCTTGGGCTCCGCCAGAACAACGGGCCTTCGCCGCCTGCGACGGCCGCCGCAACTCAGTAACGGGGCGCCGCTCCAACGGCGCCGTCGCGCGCCCCACGTCCCTACTCTGCCGCTTCCCGCCCCCCGGCGTTGATTGGCCAGCGCCCACCCCGCCCACCATCTCCACCCCTTCCCCTTCCCTCGCCTTTTACGTCGGCCAGGAAAACCCCACCCTCCTCGTCTCCCCTCCTCTCGGTTGGAGAAGCCTATTGTCAATCACGCCGTACCAGCTCCCGCGTCCTCCCCAGGTCCCTGCTCGAGGCGGGGAGGGGTGGGTGCTCCACGATCCTCTCTTTTCATTGGCTGCCCGGCGCCGTCAATCATCCACCGCCGCCAGCAACGGCCACTCCTCTCGCCCCTTCTTGCCCCTTTGGCGGTCGCCCCCGCCCCGCCCCTTTCCCCTCCTTCCTCCCCTCAACTCTACTCGATCCAACTTGCGCGGCCGCTAGCGCGCCGGCTCCGCGGCTCTGGCGGCGCGGCAGCGGCGGGCGGAGACACTCGTGGCGGCCCCCGGAGGAGCAGGAGGGGGCAGGATGACGGCGGAGGCGCGGGGAGCACCCGGCGGTGGTTGAAGGCGGAGAAGGGGCGTGTGGAAGCGAGCGACTGGGGAGTGGAAGCTGCCAACCCGGCGAGCTCGGCCCAGGGGCGAGTCCGGCCGATGACAGCGGGCTCGGCGCGGGCTGGCGCAGGCGAGCCCGGTTGAGGGGGACGTGGAGCAAACGAGGCGGGAGCGGGGCAGCGGCGCCGCCGAGCCCGGCCCGCGGCGGCTCGCGTCGCGCCTGCCCTGAGGAGAGCGGGAGCGTGGTCCCGTCCCCCCCCCCACCCGCCGCGGGAAAGTTTGGCGCCCGCCCGCCCCGACGGGCAAAGTTGTCGTTGCGTTTGTTTGTTTGTTTTTCCCTTTCCTCCTCCTCCTCCCCCCCTTCCGCTCCCCGCCGGCCGCCGCTCTCCCCCGCCTGCCCGGCAGCCGGCCCCGCGCGGAGAGGAAACTGCGAGGGAAGCAGGAACTGAGGAGCCAGGCGGCAGCCCGGACCCAGGAGCCTCCCCAGCTCCCGGCAGCCAGCACCGCCGCCGCCCCGCTTGCCGCCAGGACGCCAGCCCTCCTCCCCTCTTCCCGTCGGTGTGGTGTGCGCGGGCGGCCGTGAGGGCAGGGAGGACTTGCTCTTGGTGTTGTGGTTTGGTGTTTTGGTTTTTTTTATAAAGCCCTTTTTTTGCCCGCCCGCTTCTCCCTCCGCTTTAATATATGCTTCTGGAGACCGACGTCCCCCCGCGCCGCCTCACCGCCCAGCCATGTCGGCGGCCATCTCTGCCGCGGAGAAAGTGGATGGCTTCACACGGAAATCGGTGCGCAAGGCTCAGAGGCAGAAGCGCTCGCAGGGCTCCTCGCAGTTCCGCAGCCAGAGCAGCCAGGTGGAGCTCTCGCCGCTGCCCCAGCTCAAAGGTACCCGTCTGTCGTCCTTCCCCCCCCCCCCCCTCCTGCACACCCCAGCCCTCCGGCTACAGGTGCGGGTGTCCTCGGCCGCCCGGGGCTGCCTCTTCTGACTCCGCTTTGCTTGCCCCGCGCTGCGCTGTCCCCGCCTGCCCTGGCTTGTCCCCTTGCCGCGCACCCTCTGCCCTTTAGCCGTGTCCTCCTCTGCTCCCGGTGCTTTCCAGGTAGGGACCCTGCAGGAGTAGTTCTGTGCGCGGATGAGCTCGCTTCCTCTGCTCGTGTAAACAAGTGTCGTACAGGTCGGTTCTCGTTTACTGCCCCGGGCACTGACTCTAACTCGCCACCCCGTTTCTGGGTAATTTAGGGGTAAGTGCTGGGCGGCCAGGTGTGCTTTTTGAGGGCTTAATGCGGAAAATGTAGGCAGTAAATTGAGTTTAGGAGTGCAGGGAACTGAGCACTAAAACCTAGGAGCGAGTGGTGGCTCCTCCCACGAGGGGATTTTGCAAAGAGGAACTCCGTGCCTGTGGCATAATATCCTGAGTTACCGGAGAGAGTTTGCGTTTGGCTTGTTTGTTCCTTCCCATCACTTTTGGACACTGTTTGAATGATGTTTTGAGTGTCCTGTTTTAATGATCAGGAGTCCTCCTCCTGCATAGTGCTGTATGTGAACGCTCACAAGTGAATGAAAATTGTAGATGCTGGCATCGCTGACATGAAAATAGATAGTGAAGGTTTTGTCCTTTGTACTGGAGCTAAAATCTGAAAAGACTCAGTTCGTTAAGATTACAAAAATGAAACAAAAGTTAATTGCAACCTTCCACACCTTTGAACATCAAACTAAATTCCTGTATATTTCTTCTTTTAAAAATTACAAAAATAGTTATTAGGCAGATAATATAAACTCGTTATTAAAGTATTTGACAGGGACCTGAAAAATAAGGGAGAGATAGTACCTTAACATGACCCGGTATATTAATTTTACTTCCACTAGTGTTAAGGTCTTAAGGTTTTTGAAGCTGCATCGTATGATAGTGGAAAAAATCTCTAATTTGCAGCAGATATCCAAAATCTGAATGAAATACAGCAAACTTAAAAATATTCCTAGATACTAAGTAACTTTTTTTTCTGTTCGATTTTTATGGGTTTTGCAGTCAAGTCTGTAGTATTTCAAGACAATTTTTTTTTGTACTCTTTAGTGTTAGATGTACATGAACCATAAAACTCGCTATTAGCAGAAATGTTATTAAATGCAAATAAGCTTGGGCAGAAGAGTGACAAGGGGAGAGGTATTTTTTTAGCCTCTTTGTTGCAGCAGCTTTGGGTGCTACTTTTAGCAACAGCAGGGGTGTTATTGCTGCTTGTTTTGGGCTTTCTTTCCCTCTGAAGTTGTGTCCTGTCTTGGTACACCAGTTGGATTTGAGGGATTTATAACCGGGATAATTTGTTTGAAATAAAGATATAGTTTCTGCTATTCACATGCTATTTGGACAGTACATTTTCCTCAGAGATCATTTTTATAAAACCACACTTGAGGCCTTGTAAAAGCACTTGGTAAATATTGCACATAGGTGGCAGACTTCAGAAAGCTTGAGTCCTGATCCAGCAAACAGTTAAATGTACATTCTTTATGCAGGGAGTAATTCCAGCTTAAATCAGCAAAATGTCCAAGTTTACATTCTTTTCTGAGCTGGGACTTTAATATTAATTTTTTAACTCTCTGTGATTAAGTCTTATAGTTTTGTGAGTGCAGTTTTACAGCTTTTTACTTATAACACAGAGAAATTCTGCATGGCATCAGCAGCTCAGATGTTCGGAAATTTGAGACCATAAACTGTCAGAGAAATTTCTTCAGTTATGCAGAGTTTTATAGTAGTTTGAATTGCCTTAAATTCTTAAAGGAAAATCATATCTGTCTTTATGCTTATGACTTAAATTTAAAGACTTCCTCTCTAAAGCTGCTTCAGAACATAAATTGTGGGCAGAATATACTTTTATGCGTTATAGTATCCCAACTAGCCAGTTAGCAGAAAGTCAGGCAGCACTCTTCTGTGTGTTTTCTCCCTTGGGTTTTGTGATGTTAGATTTGTCCTGAACATAGCTATGGACATAGGATGATTTTTCTCCATCTGCTTGAGGCTCTCTCTCTCTCCCTTCCTCTCTTGAACCTCCCCTGCCCCCTAAACAAAAAAAAGTTTCTAGAGAGAGAGTGTCTTTCTAATGTATCATTTGTAAAACTTCTTGTTCTAATTGCGTACATCTTGGGAAGGTGAAGCTTTGCTTTGTTCTTTAAAGCCAGTATGGAATTCAGTAATGGTTGTGATGCTGCCAGTGTAGTATCATCTACAGAGTAGTAGCCAGCGTTCCCAGGGAGGGGCTGAAAAAGGAAAGTACAGTCATTATACTGATGCCTAAGGGTGCTCAGCATACATTTATGAAATTAGATTAAGACTTTTTGCTTTTCCAGATATCTTCAAATAAATGGTTACATTGGAGGTGTTTGAAGCCTTTATTGGGAAAAAAGTAGTGTTTTGTAGACGAAAAAGCAGTTTGGTATTATGCTGCTGTAAAATATTTCATCTTGTTTATAGTTACTATCTTTATCATCACTTTTGAGAAAAAATATTCTAAAATAAATATAAACAGTATTCTAAAACTCCCCAATAGGCTTGTCAGACTGGCCTAAGATACTTGCATCTCTTTTGCTGGAAGGAGAGATGTTCCAGAAGAAAAATTAAAATTACCCATCCACTTTAAAAAGTATCTTCTTGGGTAGATAGTGTTGTGAGGTTTTTTTTCCTTTTATCTAAAGACTGTTGTTTGTTTGCCACTGAAATGGCCAGATCAGATTGTGTAACACACTTTCATAGTTGTGTTGTTTGAAAGCCTGTAGACAGATAATCTTAAAAGTACATATTTCTGGAGTTAATTGTATTACTGCTGTGTATTACCAAAATTCCTTAATTGGGCTGAATATTGTATCTCTGCTAGGAGAAGAAAAATATCTATAATTAGTAGGTAACAGTCCCAAATAGTAGGTACTCTTGACTTCGGAGATTTTGTTGGAGGAGAGGGATTGAGAGGAGGGGCAGCAAGATTGTGTGTTGTCATTAACATTCAGCTTATTTTTGTGTGTGGTGATATCTATCATTTTTGGGTAACAGCTCAGCAAAATCTGACTGATGCCAGGATACATAAAATAAATTAGTAATGTGTTCTTCAGTTAAGTTAGCAGGTTTCCTATATGTGTGTTATTCAGGAGAGTGTCCGTTCTATTGTATTATTTAAAAGCCAAGTAAGAAATGCTGAAGACACAGTGACTGTATTTAAAAGAAAAAGAAAAAAAAAAAAAAAAGCTTGTTAAACCTGTTAGAAGTTGAAGTAGCTTTTTTTTTCCTTATCTCCTTTTCATTTTTTTTTACTTTATAGTTTACATAAATACAAATCCTTTAAAAAATCTGCAGCCAAAATAATGTGCTGGTTAACAGCAGGATTTTATCACTTCATGGACAATTCTGAGTGTGTTGAGTTTAAATAAATCTGGCAAAGGAAGTGTTATTTTTAACGTCTTAAGAAGTGGTAATTTTGTCTTGATAGCAAGTTGTTTTATAAGACTGTGATAGAACATGCAGTTACCTTCATTTTTTGAAAAAAGAGATACAACTTGACATTGGAACCTGGTCTGACTCATTACAGTAAAAGTATGCGTATTTGTTTCTGTCATTTTTGACTGAAGCAGCATATAAAAAATACAGGTGGAAAATGGTGAATAGAAAACATACAACTTGTTGCTTTTGTTTAGCACAATCAATAGGGTCTGTCAGGTTGTAAAGAAAATACACCTTTTTTTCCCTGTGTACCAAACATGTCGAGTGCAGCTGGAACGAATAAACATTTCCTTGTGTCTTTCTGTGATCTTCTCAATAGTGAATATCCATTTGGGAAGGTGCATGTCACTGCAGGCTTATTTCCTGTATCATGCTCAGAGAACAAATATATTAAAAGAAATTCTCAGTATCCACTTCCAAATTAAAATGTCTCCCCACAGAGAAAACTCCGCCCCTTACAGCAGAAGAACTGGAAAGTGGTCCAAAAACCTTTCAACCATAGGTTAGCGATGCTTATAACAGTCTCTGTGGGACTGAGAGTTATGGCAGTGAAGTATACTGGAATAAGACATTTCTAAGAAGACCCTCAAGTGTGTAGTTTCAACATTCAAATATGGGGTCTAAAATAGGTGTTAACAATAGTATTTTCTTTACTTAAACCTCTGAGAGTGAGCCTGGGTTTGACTGAAAGCCATGTGTTTCCTTCAAGCTAAGGTTTTGTGGAAATGTTACAGGAAGGCCTAATAAGCTTGCTTAGGGGTAAAATCGTAACATTGTTAAATCTATCAGGGTCAGTTCAAACCTTAAACTTGGAATATTTTGAGTCATATAGTGTGTGCTTCAGAGTGACAAAAATAAAGTGGAGTTAAAAACAGCTGAGAGGAATTCTCTCCTCGTATTAAGTTGCCTTTGCTCCCCAAAGGAAAATGTCCTTCAAAAATTTTAAATTGTTTACTTTTACTACAGCATTAATAAATATTTGTAAGTGAAATGACAGTTTTCTGTCTCAGATTTACACTTTTTTTGTATCCTTGATGTTTCATTGTTATTTCCTCTTCTGTAGTCCCCCATCCTCTACCTTTTGTATTCAACGTCCCTTGCAACTATCATCTTCTTGGGTGATTTTTTCCTTGAGAGATAATCTTTATTTCAGATGAAGAATGAGGATGTTCTGTGAGGAATTTAGGTTTAACTGTTATGTATAATCACAGCAGGGCACACTATAAAGTAGTCAAAACTTCTGTTTAGTGAAGTTACTATCTTGAGAAATAGCAAACCTATAATAGCGAAAGAAGCTTTAAGAATATTTTAATATTCTGATATAGTTCCATGAAAAATGGGCTGTTTAATTTTTTTTCTATATTAAGGAACTGTTCCTAGTTTATGGAGTGGAACATTTAGTCTTTAATTCTTAAAAAATTGACCTTTTTTATCCTCAGACTTGAATTTTTGGTCTTAGAATATACTTCCATCAAGAGCAACTCCTAAATATAGAGCCTATTGACAGTCTTCACATGAACTTTTCTATTTAAATCTTTCACATCTTCTGTGTGCCAGCTTAGTATCAGATTTCTTTTTCCATATTTGTTGCTTTCTAGTTTAGTCAGATATTAGTTTTGCAGGTGCTGAATTTAATGTTAGTTGCTGTAGGAAATACAAATGGAATTACTTACTGCTTCAGGCTATCTGATCAAAAGATGATTAATTCAGTCTACAGTTGCTTTTTTTTTTTAATATCTATCTAAAAATCTTTCAGTGCTTTTGAAAAGGTGTCATACCAACAGTTCTGGACAGATTAGTATTCTGTTTAAGCACAAAAGGTATACGTGTTGTGTTCTTGGGAAAAAAGACGTTTCCCTTGGGAAGGTATAAAATGCAGCTTCTATGCCATAGTAGTCCTGACTCCAGTTTTAATCCAGTGGGCTAAAATTATATTTATAGTCTCATAACAGTGTGTGGATTTTGAAGGTTGGAACCACAGCCGAACTAGATGAATAAGTAGTAAATAATGTCTGTTGTATAAGATTCCCTTGGCAAAATGTTCTAGTAGAAACTGGACCAACAGTGACAGCTTCTTTTTAACGTCTGAATCATTGATTTTTATCAGAGAGTCACTGAAGTAGTTTCTGTTAAGTTTTGCTGAGTTCATGGACAATTAAGTATGTTGTCTACAAGAAGCATATTTCATAGTATACTTTTGACTTAAAGGCAGAACGCATCATAGTTAGGGTTGCTTACAAAAGGGTGCTTCACAAGACCTTATTCTCAGCTGCTTACAGCATTGCTGAGCTGTTTGGACTGCAGTTTTCCATGCCAAGTATGGACAGTTTTATTTGGAACTGTTCATCAGGCTAATTTTCTTAGTTTCAGCAAAAACAGTTCGAACTGCTTCTAAGACTAGTGTAAAAATAAATTGCGTATTGTCAATATTAAAAAAAAGTTAACTGTCTTGAGGTTTAATGTTTGCTGTACTTTGGAGCTTAGAACATAGTTCTTAATGAAAATTGATCTAATTTTGTACAAGTTCTAAGACATGCTCAGTAGCTGTTGTAGTTCAGTAGCAAGACAGATGATTCGGTATCTACTATGTTCTGTATAGAAACTTCAGTATCTGCTGTGCTGCTCTCATCTGCTGTGCTCTGTGAGGCTACTATGCATGGCTTTTCTTTGGTTTTCTTGGCTGTAGTACTGCTAGGCGAGGCAACTAAGTGTATGGAAAACTTGTAATGTATTTTTCTACAAGCAGGAACCCAGAAGTGTGTTACAGGTGAGGGGACAGTGTGGAAGCAGTGGGCTGATTAGAGAAGCTTAAGCGGGAAGAGAAGGCAGAAGCTAGCTCCTCTCCAGTAGCTGCAGTAAGCTCAGTATTTAGAGTCTCAAAGCTCCTGTTGGCTGTGAAACTTCCTGGACACGTTTCTTATCATACTCTTTTCTAGTTTCCTCATAGTTTTTCATTATAACCATGGTTTTTGAACTTCCAGTGATCTTCCTGAAACTTCATGGGCTTAGGAGTTTAGTTCGGTACATCAGGAATTGATTGCTGATGAGTTGGCTCATCAGATGAGTCTTTACTTGAGAGTTTAAAAATGAGGAGAACATAACTGCAGTGACCATGATTAGAGCGTGAAATTCACTTTCAGTCATTGTGTTTAGCAGTACTGCTTCTGGCTGCTGTATGAAGGGGTGTGGCGGGAGCCAAGCCAAGAAAGGCTAGTGAAATGTAGGTGCAGGATACTAGGCCGTAGTATTTTAAGGGTGTGGAGGCTGTGGGAAGAGAGAGCAGTCTGATCAGAATTGTAGGTGACCTGTAGCCTGCTAAAGTAGTAGCATGTATTGCTGCTGTGAATATGGTGAAGGGAAAAGGCTATAGATTTTCTTTAAAAAAAGATTGTGCTGTTGTGTTGCCCAGCTACCATTGTTCTCATCTCAAGTTTCTTCTCTGCGAAAGGAAGATGGTCTAATTCTACTAAGTGATTTTTAAACCTTTGACAGTTAAAGACATTAAAGCTACTCTCTACTGTAACAGGAAAACTTTCAATAGGTTATATGAGTTTACTTTTTCAAATTACCAATTAAAAGGTTAGATCTGAGACCATCACATCCTTGGAGAGTTGACCAGCTCTGGATAACAGGTGGAAGAAGCACAGTAGATTTTCTCAGAAGAACTGAAAGAGAAGGTGGAGTGAGCGAGTTTGAGAAGGACAGTAAAGCATGGGCCAGGAAGGCTGATCTGAAGAAGAGCAGGAATAAAAAATCACAGCAATTTGTCTGAATATGAAGGGGGAAACAGCTTTATTTCTGCTATTGCTGTATTTGAGAATTAGCAGGGTGTATCACTGCATAAACAAGTGAACATTTAGAAGTGATTTGTTAGGTTACTTTGTTTCCGTGGATGGTTGGGCCTTTAAAAAATAAGAGCACAGCTTTTTATTTTTATCAATTTCTTCCCAAGTAAAATTCTGTGGGAAAGTGTGGGGGAATAAAATGGGCTTTAAAAAGTTTCAATTTGGTGTAATTGGGTAAAGCTTTTGAAAAGTGTATGATGTTTGTAATTGAAAATCCTATGCTTACTTAAAATATGTCGTATGTGTAAGACTGAAGTCCTGCTAAGCAGCATAAATTTTGGTTCCACATGTATGTAACAGCAACAAATTACCTGAATTGAACTTAGGTTTTGAATTACATATATGAAATAAATTTGTGCATTTCAGCATTGTTGGATTCTGTAGGAAAACAGTCATTATTATTTTGAGATGAAAAACTAAGATGCAAATGTCAGAACTCCCTAGAGAGGCACAGGCTGGGTCCTGCAGTACAGTGAGGAAGGACAAGGTTTGGTAGTTCATATTTCTGTGTATTTTCCCCTTAAGAGTAGAAAGCAGGAGCAAAATAAACTCAGTACATCAAAATGGTGTAAACTGAGTTTAAAAATAGCCAAGAGATTTTGCCAAATGGGAATATACTTAAGTGTAGCATCCCTCATTACTGAACACCTGATGTTCAGTAATGTTTTGATAGGAAGTAATCTTTGATAGAAAGAACATAACTCTTAAAGTATGGTTAAAATTGATGAAAAAAGTAGCCCAACCTTTTATTTATGAGGCTAAATGCTTAATTGAAGTGAAGGAGGTAAAGAGATCCTGTGAGTGCTTAGTTCTTCCTACTGTAACACTTATCATTATAAAGTGGCTCATTATTTTATTTGTCTGAGAAAACTTTGAAAATTAAGGTTTAGCCAACTTGTAAAGTCTGTATTTATCCAAGGAATTAATCCAATATCTGTAACTTCCACCTGGATTTATACAGGGATTCAAGGGAAGAGGATGTTTTTCCTTGGCTTTTGAAAAGCTGGATTGCGTGTTTCTTCTCGCACAGATTTCGTATTAAGTTACTCCCCTATACATCCCTTTCACACATTTAAAATAGCTAAGTGCTAAATTCACTGCAAAATGAGTTTCTGTGCTTTGTGAAGTGATGTTTGACAGCTACCCCTTGGTTTCAAAGAAAAAGTATTTTTATATTGCACTCAGTGCTAATTTTGCCAGGTGAAAATGACATGAGTGTTTCTTCAGTTTCTGAGAAAATACAAACTTGATTTGTAGTGTTGACTTGCATTTTCTAGTGTGATGCCAAACTGGAGCAACTTCAGCATCTTATTCAAAATTAATTTTATTCTTAGATAAGGTGAGGAAATGATTGGGGAAGAATACAAGTTAATAGATTTAAAAAAATAATATCCTGCACCAGATCCACTTATGGTGTACTTCATTATCAATGCTCACTAATTATAAAATACTGTCATTTCAGTCAGACAGGAGTTTTGCTGTTGACTTAAGAAAAAGGGAACTTATTTTAATGGTAAGTACAATTTCTGTCCTTTCAAGCTTAAAAGGTGCAAATCAAATTGCTTGACCAGAAGACCAAAACAAAGTGTTTATGTTCCTATGAATAGAGAGTGTTTTTAATACAGGACTGTATAATGGGTATTGGGCTTAAGTTTTTACTGAGTCTGTGCAGCACACAACTTTGTCACCTGCTTTTCAGCTGTCTTTATCCCCTGGTAATGTACGTACAAAGCACTACAGCTGTTGAGGGGGTGAAACAGGGAGCAGAGCTGTTCAGATTATTCTTCTTTTAATTCTTAGCAGGGCAGATGTGAAACAGTTCCTTGAGTGTGTCATGTCACAATGCGAAGGGTTGTTTAATATCTTCAAAATTACATGTGAAAATCCTAAATTTTATTGAACACTTACACTTCAATAAATAGTATTTCTTTAAGGGCAAATGCTTGTGTTTGTGAAAAGTATAATTTACAGTTCCTGTGTCAGGAACAAGCAGCATCATACTGATTGTCCCTTCTGATTTTTTGATTTGACGCTCTCGGAAACTTGGTCTGTAGGCTCTTTCCTTTTCTGTAGAGTCTCTTGGGTCTTGCTGGTGGTTAATTCCCCTGGGACAGGAGTGAGTTACCAGGAGTGACAAGTTGCTGTGTGCCAGCCTCTCTGTGGGTGCCTTCAGCTTGTGGCTAATACAGTGTAACCTGTGTAAAGAGAGGGCCTGCGTATACCCCCAGGACTTTACTTTCTCCTTTATTTGCCCTCTTGTTAGGAGGACTTCTTGAAAGCATGTATGTTTTACCATAACAAAAACCTTTGTGCATTTCAATATAACAAAAGCTATTTAGGAGTTGTATTTTCTGTTTTGGGAAAGCAGTTTCAATTCTCAGGCCTTTGTATCAACTTCTGTAATTTTAAGTTAACTGTTGCCATCTATTCCATATTCACATCTTCTGAGAAACAATTTCCCCTTCCAGAAATCAATTACTCTCCCCTCTTTCCCAGTTTAATAACCTGGCTGTGCATGTTAATTCTGTGATAGGATTTGTCACCCTTAAATTTAGCACTATATTCCTTACAGAGGCAGGGTTCCTATTTCAAATTATTTGAAGATCACTATTACTTAATAATGAGCTTTTATACCTTCGTCAAGCCAGTGAAACCATTATTTGGGCTAATGTCTTACATGCAGGAGAGAACGCTAAACTCTTAGAGCCTCTGGTTATATTCAAGATAGGCCCATCCTGGCATATGATCAGTCATTAAAACTGCTTGATGGTTTTTAAATGAAGACAGCAAACACAGTAGCAGCGTTTGCCAAAAATGTAAATGAATGCACTGGGGAACATAATAGTTGGCTTGCTGGTGGAAGAAAGCTTGTTTCAAATACAAGAGGAGTAGCATTATTGTTTTTTGAAAACATACACTTCAGCTACATAAGGAGTAAAACTTCTTTGCCTTTTATAATAAATATAGTACCACTCTGAACAAAACTTGCATATAGTTAATCATATGCAAATTGCTCAACTTCTCAGTATTTTCAGAAACAGAATTGATTCAACTGTGTCAGGTCATCAGACAATTTTTTTTCTGGATTTTTTTGTTGTTCGGCATGTAGCTGAATTTGATTCTGAACTGGTAGTGTGCTCTTGAGGAAACCTTTGTATTGTTCCAAGTTGTACATTTTGTTAAGGATGACTTCAAGGTGTTTTATATTCACATTCCAGTGGTTGGTATGTTTGGTGGGTTGGTTTGTTTAAGGAATCAATAGTACTTTAATTCTCTTTTTTGAGAAAGTGTAGTAGAAGTGAGGTGAATTGTGGCAGACCTGGTTACTAGAGTCTTGCTATTTAACTTTTTGAGGACCAAGAGAATAATTTCTATTACTTTTTGCATCTGACTGTGTGTTGTCTTCTGTAATTAAACAGTAGGAAATAGGGCTATTAATATGAAAGCACTTCAGTGGAGTACTTTCTTACTGTCTGAAGTGTCTTGGTTGACTCAAATCTTCATTGAAATCAAGGGATTTAACATGGTAGTAGCTGGAGACTCTTAACTATATGAGGTTATAAGAAAGCTTGGAAGATGGTAGAAACAATCTAGATAAGATGGTTGCAGTTTACCATCCCTGCAAGGAGCCATGTCACAGAATTTGTGACAGATGTTAGATCAGCACAGGCTTTTCAGATTTTCTGGACTGATTTGCTAAGGTCAACTACTGGCCATGTGGAGTGGCAGATGAGACTATCTGAACAAACAATATCTGTTATTGTATGGAAGATAGCTTTCCAGGAGTATTTTTAGTAAACAACTTTAAAATTATCTATAGCCTAGACTTTGTAACTAACTTCCTAAACCACAATGCTGTGTGTGAATAAAAGTCATTGTTGATTGTTATCCTCATGTAGTTTTACTTCTAATGTGTGAGGTTTTTTTTTCTTTCTTCCTTTTCTTCCCTGGCATGTATCACAGAATTAATCTTAAATCCAGAATATTCTAATGAGCAAAACTTGTGGTTTCTTAGCTATTTCAAAAGAAAATGGAGATTTACTTGGATGGTGGTATGATTTTTAGCAAGTTGGTTGTTTTTGCCAGTTTTAATTTGACTTTGCACAACTTGTTGGAGAAAGGTGTATATTAGGGACATTTGAGCAAGTAGGGTGTCACAGTGTATTATTGAAGTATTGTTCATGTGGATCTCTTAGTGCAAGTCCTGCGTGATGACTGTCTACAGAATAGTTTACCTATAAGTGGAAGTACAGCAGAAGCTCAGCTCATTATCTTGATTGCTCCTTTGCAGTCCTTTTGATTTCTGAAATGAAGAGGTTAAGTGTTAGTATGAGCACTTGGGTCCTAGACAGGTTTGACCAACGTGCCTTCTGTGCCTTTAATTCTGTGCCAAGTCTTTGTTTTGGTTATCTCCTATATGTAGTATGAATTTCCTTGTAGCATGATGTTTGAGAATACCATTCTACTTTGTTGTCTTCCAAACCTCCTTCTCTAGTGAACAAACCTACCACAGTATATGGAGCTGGTTAACTTTTAAGATCTATAACGTTGTTCTGACTCCCTTATCTGAACTAGAAAGTCAGAGCTTTGTTTACTGAAAACACGCAGAGGAACTTGCTCAGCCCCTTCCACATTTCCATCAACAGCTGTAGACTTTGGGGTAACAGGTAATTTGAAAATATATGCTGTTGAACTCTGAATGGAGAGGGCAGGGGGAAAACCTACAACCCTAGTCTATTAAGAAATGGTACTTATTCCTTAGGGTGGCAAGGTTTTTCTGTGTGGAAAACCTGAAAATACTGATGACAAGATTCCTTGGATACCTAAGGTGCTGCATGAATGCTCATCTGAGTAGCCCCATCAGTTTCAGTTTGGCTGTTGAGCTACCAAAAGCTGGAATTGTGGGAACTTCTCTTATGGGTGTATGGAGTTACTGGAGAATGTTGTAGACTACCAGTATAGCCAAGTATACTGTGAGATTTTATACAGGAGCTACATTTTCCTTTAAAAAGGAGCTTAAAGCTATTAAAAAAAAAAAAAAAACAAAACCAAACCCCAAACAAAAAAAACGAAATGTATTACTCGAAAAAGGAGCTAACTTAATGTGTAGGTAGGATTTTTCAGTTATCTCATACCTCAGTAGTTGGATGATATGGTTCCAAACGAGATGGTGAACTAACTTAACAGCTCACTGCAGCTGAAAGAGGAGTTTCTGCTCCAATCACTAATCTTGTGCCAGAGCTCATGCACATCAGGCCCCTCCAGAAGCTGTTTAACCTCACTAATATGTCCATGTTATTGAGTTAAAGGGGCTTGCAGAGAAGTCTTGACAAGTTCCAGAGCCAGTGTTGAGGGATGGATGTGCCTGGGAGCAGAGGAGGGGAAGGGAGGAATAACGGCAAGGGGGTAGTGGGGAGAGAGACCTCCTTTTCATTGTCAGCCAGCTATTTTGCTGCCTGTCAAGCTGCAGATGTAGACTTCTGAGAACCCAGAAACATATTCTGTCTGCCCACTGTTGTAACATCGTGTCAAAACTCCATTTATTAACAATGCTTTACCATGCCTTATAACATAAACACTGACACTCAGATGCTATGAGAGATTGCAACAATAATGCACACAAGAACTCCCCAGGACAAAAACAAATTTTAAACTTAGGTTAAACAGGGCTCCCTATGCTTGATTTATGTAGGCTAGGGCAGAGTTTACCAGACTAACCCCTTTCCAGACTTAACAGTATCTCTGAAAAGAGTGGTTGTACAACAGTGTTGATAATTTCCTGATGTGAAGAAATAAATAAAAAAGCAAACAAAACCAAACACTTGATGTCTCATACTACATGCGCTCCTCTCTTCACGTCAGCGTTAAGGCTTCGCTCTGCTCTAGCAGATCCCTCCACCATTGAGTACAGCTGCGTAGCGCCCCATAAATGTAAGTGGACAACAAAGACTAAACGCTAAACTTCACGCTGTGGCATATGACATAACTATGGCACAATCCTTGTCCTGTATTAATCCTTGTCTGTATTTTACTTTGTCAGGGAAGTATGTAGAAGTGTAGGATTGACCACCAGGTTCAATTTGCTGTAAGGAGGGATGCAGTACTTTAGTCCATAATGTCATTGTCCTCTAAGTGTTTGAAAGGGCTGTGTGTGAACTGCTTTAAGAGGCTGTCAGAGGAAAACTTTATGGTGGTTTCTCTGCCTTCTGCATATTCTTGGGGTAGCTTTTTTAGGAAAAAGTAGAAATATTTAATTAGAGATATTTTTAAAAAATAAAATTGGAAACTTGTTGCAAATCTTTGAGAGGGTTTATTTTGTAGTGTTAGGGAAAGTAAGTTTTTTTTGAACTTCCGATTTCTATAGTTGAGAGAGGAGTTTTTGTGGACTTAGATTCTGGTTCCTGCTACTGAAGCAATGATTATGTTAGGTTCTCTGGCTTTGTACAGGGCTTGGGTAAACAATTCTGTTGACAAAGGAGAAGTATCTATTGTTTCCTTCCAGGAGAAATGCCTGTAAACATATAAGATAAATATACTGTGGGAAGATGTCAGTGTAGTCCCCTGGCTAGTGATATGGTCATGTTTGTTTTTCCAGTTGTAGACTAGTGAGGTAGCTCTGTGATTGTGAACTCTTTCCCTATCTGTATTTTGTCTGGGACCTCCCTGAAAAAAATCATCTTTTACCAACACAATATTCCATGCTTAGACTTGGACTGATGACCTTGAACATTCAGTTGAAAGCATTGACTTTAGAGACAAACCTGTACGATCATGCGGTTTTAATGTTTAATAACTTCTGTTCAAGAAGAACTGCCAAGTCATCTTGTTTGTAATTTTTTTTTATCCTTTGATGTTGTGGCTACTGTCTATAATGGTCAGGTTTTTGTAAATAATAGAAATAGTCTGTTGAGAATTTCAGTATTATGAAGTGCAAGAATCAAATGAACTATTTTCATCAGTTACAAACATTTTACTATCGTGAACATGATCAGAGGCAATGAATATCCTTAGAAAGAGTCATGGTGGGTCATAATCTACAATAATTTTTATGGTGTTGGATGGAAATTTTTGTGTTTAGGATTTCGCTTACTACATTCCCAAGGATGTCAGATCAACTGACAACCAGCCTTTCAAAGAATGTTAACAGTGGATTTAAAGAATTTGCTAAATCACCATTCTGTTGAGCAGCCCCTAAAAAAATAAAGTTGAGGCAACTGTATTTTGATTACCTCGATCGGATGGTGTGTAGGCCGTTTTCTGGGGTGTGGTTCAATGTATGTGTCTTGACACTTTTAAATAGGATTAAATACCGTTGCTCCTTTTTTTCCTGCTTTAGACTTCCTCATGTTTTGTTTCCTTCCCTCCTCTCTTTTTTTCTAAAGTGTCTTTTCCAACAACACGTAGCAATTCAGGGACAGGCTGATAACAGAATTCAGGCTTCTTTTTTTTAACTCTCCTTTTTTTTTTTTTTTTCTCTTCAAAATACAGCCTGTCAACAGGGTTATTTTATTGAAGCATCCACTGTCTACTTTGCACCTACATTATCTTCTATGGTCCTTATGGTATTTAGTGTATTTGAAGAAAAGCAATTATCTTGAACTTCAGATGTATGGTGTAAATCTTGATAGATGTTAAATTGAAACTAGTTTAAAAATCTTGCCACGGGTTGTTAAACTACTAAAGCTAAAAGCTCTGGTGTTGATGCAATTATGGTGGCACAGTTTATTTTATTCATAGAACTGGAATAAACTATTGCAATATGATTTTATTGTGTGTAGAGTTGTCTAGCTTCCATTGTACTTGGGATAGTTAAAGACAAGGCTTTAAAAAGTTAAGAGCACTGTCCGACAAACAATTTTTCCGAAATCACTTGATGGTTCCCCTGGTATCTCTCATAACATTCCCTGGTTAAATATGCTATATATCAAGCAGGGATTGGGCACATGAAGACAGGTAGTGCTGATACAACAGAACTGGCTTTCTTGTTACCTTTTTTATTACCATGATTGCACATAATTTTCGTCTCTTGCAGATGTCTTTATTTTCTGCATGCATAGAAGAAAAGACTTCCTTTGATCTTGCTTTAAATGATAAGGGCAACGAAACAGATTGATGGGCAGGTTTTTCATTTGAGAAAACATGTCTTAATTGAGATAGATCAGATTGCTAATGAAATGGACTGGTGATGCATGGCAGGAGAGATACAATCTCTGTTACTCTAATGTCTAACTAAAAGTGGCTAATGCAGGGATTTCTTTGATATTCTAGGGCAGGTAATAAGTGATTTGATTATTTTGTCTGAATTCCTGTTACTTGCTTTTAACCTTAGGTCTTTAGTCTGTTTTAATCGCTGTTAGGAGTATCCAGATGCTGTCTGCTGGTTTTTGGAACTTCTAGTAAATTTTTGTTAATGATACTTCATTTTATTGAACATCAAATAAATACACTGTATTAGCCATGCCTCACTGCTGGGCTTTTGTAACTTGGAGTATAGTTAAGTTTTGTAGTGAGGAAAAATAAGAGTAGGTTTGACTCCTATTTGAGTCTGGCTATCAGCTTGGGGCTGGTGTTTGAAAAAAAAAAAAAAAAAAAAAAGCTGTCCCCCCGTGTGGGTTCCTTAAATCAGGCTTTTTGGATTTTCTCCTCAGCATGTCACTGTTATTGCCGTGTTGCTATGATACAATCCTTACTCATGCAATCCACTGTAGAATATTAGAAGATCTGAGCTGAAATGTTATGTAATTTACAAATGTTTTTACAGCTGATGTTCCTTATTTTGCAGGGTGTAACTATTCATGTCTTTGTAGTTATCTGAGTGAAATAAGCATCTTGCAAGGCTTCTATTCCAAAGAAAAATGGTTAAAATTGCAGAATTAACATTCAAAAGTATGAATTGTTCTTTATGAGGGAGTAGTAATTGCTAGCTTTTTCAAAAGCTCACAGAAGTTGTTATGCTCAGTTAATAGGATCATAACTGTCAGATGGGGAAAGGGAATACAATACAGTGTTCTGGTGTTTGAACTTTCAGGGCAGAGCGAGCAGTTGGGATTACACTGGGGGTGTTTCAGTCCATTTTAGCAATTACTTTTTGCTTATGGAAATGAAAGAGTTTTGTCAGATAATTACTGAATATTAAAACCACTGTTGACTGTTGTTCCAGCCACTAAACAGAAGGTGTTTTGGTAAGGAACTTGAGGAACTGGCATTATCAAAGAGTGTTTGAGTTGTTAAACTTACAAACTTAAAATGAAGTTTAATTAGAATAATCCTAAAACATAGAGAGAAGCATGTGATCTTTTGCGATTTGTTCACATTTTAAAAGGAGACGTAAGATTTTCAGTACTCAGTGTTAACAAGGCGGTTGCCTTTTTCTTGTCTTGATAATTTCCTTATGATGAAACAGCAGTGCTAATATCAATTCTGCAGTGAATGAATGAAGCTAAGGAATTAGTAGTCTGGCTATAGATAGGTCTTGAAAATTCTTAAGGGGGAGAGCGTTCCTTATTTGCAGATAAACCTGGAAATAAAAATTTTTTACCAGAACAAGTGAAATCCCAGCTGACTGATAGATGAGGTTATGCTATGCTGGAGTGCCTTAGAACACCAACAAACAAATAAAACCAAGTATGAAAGGCACACTAAACCAATTTCTCAGTTAAAACCATGGCTGCTTTTGTTGTGATCATGCAACTTTTGAACATTTACAATATTCTAAGGATGTATTAAATTTTTTTAAGTGTACAGTACTTAATAATCTGTCTTCCTTAGAGCTAATCTGAAATATTAATGGAGGTATTTTGCTTATCAGTTTATACTGATATAAGCTGCACTATAAAATGGAAATGCAAAGTCATAGCCAAACACGTCGTCTTAATAGGCCAAAAAAGGTGGAAAACCTTGCATGACTAAGATGGTAATAAACTATTTAGGCCAAAGCATGAAAATTCAGGATTAATCCTTTTGAAATATTGGAGTTGATTCTTAAGAGAATTTCTCTTAAGAGAAACATTCATCACATGATGTCAAAAGTATGTGAAGTATTTTGCATTGGGGTAAAAAGACAAGGTTCCTTCAAAGCAGATTTTACAGCTTTTAAGCAGGTTACATAATAAAGGATTAGGGAACAGAATGAGACAAATCGGATGAATGAAAGGTTAGTATGATGCACTGCTTCTGTATATGACTTTTGGTGAGGGAGAGTTGATACTTATTAATGTCTATGTATTTCAAATAAAGTTAATTCAGGAACTCATTTTCTGTAAATATATTTACTGCCACATGTGTATCCATTATTTCTTGTATGAAACAAGTTGTGAATGGTGGGTCTTTCATTCTAGAATACTTAAATAGATATTTTCAGTTTTGACAATATTGATTATTAATTTGCTGACTATAGAGCATACTATTCCCCATAATAAAAACCTGATAGCTATGCAAATCTTAGTCCACAAAATAGATTTAGAAATCCTGAGTTCGCTTCTACAGACTTAAGTGTTGGTTTATGGTTTGGTTTGTTTTTTTTTTTCTTTTATAGATGCCACCTTCAATGAACAGCAAGATCTTTTTTGTCAGAAGTTGCAACAGTGTTGTGTACTCTTTGACTTCATGGACTCTGTTTCAGACCTGAAAAGCAAAGAAATTAAGAGAGCAACACTGAATGAACTGGTTGAATATGTTTCAACAAATCGTGGAGTGATTGTTGAATCAGCTTATGCTGACATAGTGAAAATGGTAAGTAGAATGCTCTTGTTACATTTTGAATTTTAATGAAATATCTTAAATTAATCTGTTTACAGCTGTGATGGCATCTAACTCAGAATTGCTGTTGGTTATTCTGCTTATAAAATATAATTTGTTAATGATAACTTGGCTTACAGGATTGTTTAGAAAGGCTTGTAAAAACAAACAACTTGTAAGTTTTAATTATGAGCTGAAATATGATACATTCAGGTTAATTAAAATGAAAGAACTGGTATATTGCAGATGCTTGCAGTCTGGGTAAGCTTTGAAGTTGTTCTCATTCAGAAAATGGAAATACTTTGGTGCTGCCTGTCTTTGTTTAAGAGCAGCGGTGGAGTGACAGGCTAAAGTTTTACAGTAAAGATCTTGTGGGTACTAGTGTCAACAGAACGGTTTATCAGTGTAAGAAAGCAACTCTACTTTGTAAATACTTTATATGGCTGTTTGTTGCTGTTTTGGCCTCGGAGTGCTGTGCTAGAGTAGTCTAAGTGGTTTGCTCAAGTTGTAAACCACAGGATGACTCGTACTGTGCAATTTCTACAAACGGCTTGTTGAATAAGCAACAAATACTTGTGGTCGTTATCTGCTGACGTTCCCGGGTTTTTATATGCATTTTCAAATGCTATGTAAGTGATGTTTTAGATTTGCCTATACTTTGTGTACAGGGAATGCAACTGAAGGACATTTGACAATAATCTGAAATATTTTTAAATTGTTTTTTTTCTAGAAATTTGAAATGTAAAAAGAATGTGTTTAGTGCCCGTGCGTTTAGGCTCATGGTTCTCTAAACTTCGGTTAAGTTTACATAGGCACAGTGCTGACTTTTAAAGTAGCTATGAGGAACGTAAGCAGACCAGTTCAAACATAGGGCCTACGACTTCTGTAGTTTTCTATACAGTGCAAGCTGTTTTTTCTTAGGGTTTCATTTGGTTTTTGTTTAGTGGGTTTTGTTTTTTTCTTTTTTTTCTGTGAGCAGCTGATATGGAAGATCAGATCTTTAGTATAAATAAGCGTAGAAATCTTGCCATTATACTGAAGGACTAGGATTACTGAAACCCTTTTAATCATTTTGGCTGTTTCACCAGGTGCTTATTAAGTTTTACAAAAGATCTAGGACACTGGGGGTTTTTGTATAGTTTTGGTTTTTTAAAGGGCTTGTGTTTCTGTCCTAAATGTTTTTTACACAAGAAAATAAAGGACAGAGTATGTCCACCTCTTTGGCTGCTTTTTTTTCACTGCTAGTGCAGCCAGCCTGAATCCTTGCAGTATTTTCGTACTCTGTGTGCCCTTTATAGCCTCTTGTTAGAAGAAAGAGTATACTAACTAGCCTACCATACTTGTTGAAGGGAGATTTTTCTTTTATATTGGAGTTGTTTTCTTTTTTTAGAGATAAGATGTTGCTGAACTGTTCTTTTGAGGTTGTTGTTGTTGTGCAAATGATTTGGCTCCGTGGATGCTTGTTTTGCCTTCCATAACAAATTTCCATGTCCTTTTCTTCCCTAAAATGACAGAAAATGAAGAAGGCCTTAAATGCTTAGTGAGAGCTTTTCCAGAGCTTCAGACAAAAGATCCCTCCAAGCCTGAATAGTATTTCTAGTCTCCCTGGCAACTGGCAGCAGAAAAGGTCTTTGCTGTGAATTAGGACTAAGTACCAGCTTTCAGAAAGAACTCTGGATGGGTCTCTCCCTCCAAAAAACACTTGTGTCAGGCTTGAGGCCTTTCTTTGTAGCAAAACTTCTATGAGATTTAGAAGATTTTTTTTTTTTTTTTTTTTTTGCTTTTTTAGTCTGTTCAGTGTTACTACATTAAAAGAAAAAGCGTGAGTTTTTTTCAGTTTGAAGGATACTGTTTTGGGGACAAAAAAGTAGCAATCAGCCTTAATGAAACCCAGCTATCATCTGACTGGTAGTAAGGGATAAACAGACTGCAAAAATTCCCTGAAAAAAGCCAGAGTGGCATTAGTGGCAGAAGCGGAGCTAATTTCTTTCCAAAGCCCCCTTGTCTTTCCCTAGGCCCAGGACCCCTTTCCTCCAGCTTGCAGAGGAAGCAGCCCAGTTTCCTTGGAGTCGCCCGAGTCTTGGGGAGGCAAAGCCAACAATCCCTTACAGATACCAAGAGGGGAAAAAAAAAATGTTGTCCCTGAGCAGTGCATAGGCAAGGTCTGTGCAGGTGAGGAGGTCTCCTGGCATTCCTTCCCTTCACATGGTCTCTGTTAGCATGATAGCCGCTGGGTCAGTACCACGCAATAACAGCTCGTGTAGTTGTCCCTGCTCTGCTTGGATCCTGAGGTAGGGAGCACTAGTTGAAACGATACCAATGTCTTTTCAAGCCACCAAGGATGGAACAACATCATAAAATCTTTTTGTTTAGGCATATGTGCAGGACATATGCTTCTTGCTGTCCCAGGCAACCTGATTTTCCCATAATTCCAAATTTGCCAAAGCCTTTGAATTACAAACTGAGGAAGAGTTTTGCTTACAAATAGTTTTGAAAGGGTAGCACAATGGTCTGTGCACCTCCTTTCTAGGTCATCTAAAATTAGTATCTTCTCTGTCTGGAAATTCTCAGTTGAAAGTACTCTGAAGCTAAAAGCAAATTAGGGTTTGTCATTGGGAATATTTTAAATTTTAAAACTTAGTGGGAAGTTAGAAAGCTCTGTCCTTTATCAGTTTGGGAGCATAACAGAAATGTCCCTCCAGTACACATTACTCCATCTCCTTGTGCCTGCCAACCTCCCCTCATCCCCCACCAGCATATAAAAATCCAATGTAAATGAGATTGTCCTAGCAGCTTGCACAAGCTGTGAATGCAGAATTTCAAAAAAACATCAGGTATCCCTATCTGCATGCTCAGAAATTGGAGTTGAGTCTAGTATCTCTCCCAATGTTTAGCTCCTTGGGAAGTGTACAGACAATAAGAGACTTTTTTTTTTTTGTTTTGTTTTAATAAAATATAATTGCTGTATCTTAATACCTTAACTGGCACATTTTCAGATGTCACTTTCACAAAACTTTCTGATATTTAATTTAGAAAGATAATGGTGAGTTTCTCTGGAAACCTACCCAGCTGTAAAAGCCTTTTGTGATTTGTATTTCTTAAATCAGTTTTGGGATAAGACCCCACTTACAAAGGAAAAGGAGTGTTTTAAATAATATGAAAGGATATAGAGAAGAATTTGCCCGTAGAAAAAAAAAATGAGGGTTTTAACTCAAACCACATTTTTGATCAATACTATTAGCAAGACGTTAGAAAGAAGCAAATGAGACAGGAAGCAAAAGTATTTAAAACATAGCGAAGTAAATGAACTAGTTATTTACGGAGACAGGCTAGTACATAAAAATGGGTACACAGTTTGTTCTAAGTTTCAGATGTTCTCAGGAGACCAGTAATGCTGGTAGAAGTACTGAATACTCTGAAAATCATAACATTAGTTTTCTAGAGATCTGGCCGAGAGGCTTGCTATTTTTCTGCTCTAGAAGTATGTTCAGTAGTTAGTACCTTTGTTTTGGACTCAACTTTTGCATTTTGTGCTGTGAGGTTCTGTGCTAAAGGGTTGACTGGTTCAGTTCAGCAAGATGCATCTAGAACTAAAAGGATGCATTTTCAAGAGACGTTACCAGAAGACTTGCAAGCAGAGGTAGGGAAGTCTCTGTAGGGGACTGATTTGTATGTCGGATGTTTTTGTTGAATACCTAATAAGAGTAGACAATATCAAATAACAGAACCAAGATTATAGTCTTGGTTTTCTGGCTTGATTAAAATTCACATTCTCCCAGACTCCTGTTTTCCCCCTTCTCTCCCCGCAGCCAGTTTCTCTTGTGCTCCCTTGAGTTTACAACATTAAAGGGCAATTTTGTACTGTTTGTACTGTTCTGTACTGTTTTCGGGTTTTTTTCCTGCTCTGCAGTAAACTAGGAAACTGCTGTAGTGCCCATAATTGCCCTTCTACTGTAGAGCAGCAGCGTCTGCAGCTTTACTGTGTACCAACAGGAGACAGTGACAGGTCAGAGAACGAAGCGCACAGGAGGAAATGAAGTCAGTTTACTCAATAGCTTTATATCTTGTTTAATGAGGCAGCTGGTTCTTCTGTGCAGGGCCAGCTGGGTGACTTCAGGATCTTTTAAAGTCCTTTTGCAAGATTCTTCAAATGCCTTGGAGACTCCGTGGAAGCTGTGCAGTAGCATTTGCTGCAAACTGTCAAACATTCATTCCTTCGTGTTTAGTAGGCTTGGGTGGTTAGCAGCTATTTGGAACAGATTTCATTGAAAAGACTAAGGAGTCTGAAAGATGACTGGAAAAGTTGGACTAAACATGTTCCTGAAAAAACAGTAGAAAATGCAGAGACTAAATTAACTTCATGTTCTCATATGTTCATGAGAGATTTAAAATCCAGTATGTTACATCTGGCAGAGATATGACATTTGTTTTTCTTTTGACATCTGAAAGATTGGTTTCTGAAGAAACCTTTTGAAAACTCGCCCTTTTGAAATTGATTTGATATGACTACATCATACTTAAAGTAACTTGGTAACTATTTTCCTTAGTTTTTTCAAATTTACTCTGTGTTAGATCAAAAAGTTAACAATTGTTATGTATTTCTGACTTCCCAAAACCTTGAAACATCTTGAAATTATGAAAGGTGAAAAATTGCAAACAGATCTTCAGTTCTTACTTGACAGTGAGAAAAACCTTGAAATTAAGTAAGGTGAAGAACTCTAAAATTAGGTGTATTTTTTGGATTGTCTGCCTTACGTGTGAAGAGAGCTCTGTTTAAATCATACTGTATTTGACATCTTATATAAAACCTCAGCTCTCAGTGTCACATAGTTAAAAATTGGTCTTTATAAGGGGAAACTGAAATTTTCTTTTAATTTCCATGGTTTCAGAGAAAAATTTTAAATATGACCATGTCTAGCTACAAACTTGTAAAACAGTTGAGACAAAAGTTACTTTCTTCTTATTTTCATTGGCCTGTTTCAGACTTTTGGCTGTTTGGATTTAGCAGTTTTGAAAAACTAAAGAATAAAAGTGGTGTGTGTTTTTTTTTTTTTTTTAAAGCTAGTTTTATTTCATGTAATTTTAGGATAAAAGCAATACCTTGCTGACTATGGTCTGTGGAAGCATAAAAAGTGATACAATTAATTTTTTTTTTTCACTTGCAGATTAGTTCTAATATTTTCAGAACACTTCCACCTAGTGATAACCCGGATTTTGATCCAGAAGAAGATGAACCAACTCTTGAAGCCTCATGGCCCCACATACAGGTATACGATTCCTTTATTTTCAAGCCTTCTTGTAAGGCAAGAACTGTGAATGGATACTTGAGTCATTTTGTGCCTTTGGTAAGAATGTCAAAACTGCTTGTATAATGCAATTGAGTTTCTATACTTGGGAGGGAAAAAAAGTGGTGCTTTTCTTAATGTATATAGATATGGCAGAATGTAAGTCTTCCAAATTGCTTAAATACCATCGCTTGTTTTTTTAACAGAGTGATTGCACTGTTAAAGTGTGGTATATGTATGTCTTAGAAATATATGGATATTTTAGGTAATTACACTCTTAAGAGGTTTCTTTTCTGCACTTGAGCAACTTTTTTGTGTGATTTCAGTAAAACATAAGTGGATGTTAACAGTTCTGTTTCTTGTAACAGTAACAAAAACTGGAGCAATAGCCTTTATATGTCTTCTGAGCAAGAAATAGATATCTCCTCATTCTTCCCACCCTCTTCCCTCCCTCCTTGCAAAAACTTTACAATATCAGCATTGTTGTTTGGTAACAGTTGGTTAGTTATTCTATTGTTGCACTCCTGTGCCAATCTCGTGATTTTTTTTTAGCATTGTTATATCAATCACGTGATTGACTTGCAATACTGCTGAATTTTTTTTTTCAATTAACTATTAAAGTTGAACAAACCTAAATCACTTGTAATCATCCAAGTTAATATCTCAGGTAGTTCATTGCTGAATTTAAATACGTAGTAAATAAAAGTTACATAGCAACTTCTAGTATCCATCTGCCTACCATTCTCTCCCCTCTCTTAAGGGAGTTAAAATCCTACTCTGTCCCTATAATATTACTGTTCTAACGTATCAATGAATGCTCTGATTTAAAAACTGAACTTCTAATATTGGCTGTAAAAAGTACATGTTCAGGATAGTATTGGAGATTTAAACCAAGTAAGAAACAAGTTATCACAAAAAATAACTCTTCAGGCTAAAGGCTGTAATAATAATTATCTCACTTATATATGGCTGATTCTAATTCATAGGAGAAATGACTATAACTGAACGCAATGAGGAGCTTGATTTTTGGAGCGGTGGGAGGGTGCAAGGGCTATGCAAATGTCTCTTACAGTTAGTAGTGGCATCTGACTTTAAAATGCCCTTGTCTCAGGTGTAAAATTTGTAAATGTTTGCTCAGTTCACTTTAGGTCATAAGTAAACTGTAGTTCTTTTTTTTCTAAAAAGACTTGTGGTTTCTATGACCAGTTCACTTGTGCTTTAGGTTTGTCTATGATAAACTGAAAGATGTTTGTAGCCCACGGTATTATTTGAAATTTTATTTTCAGCTTTTTCCTTTGCCCTTTTCCAAATGAGTTTTGACCAGGCTGTCTGATCATTGATTGCGCGTTTCCTTCTGCTGTATCAGCTGTTCATCCTGTCCTTGGAATAGGTTGCTCACTGCAGCACAGTGGAAACAGTTGGTGTTTTGCTCTCCTTTCTTTGACAGTTCACATGCTAATGAATGGTAGAAGACTGAGTCTGATAACTTACTAACTGCTCTTCAGGAGCACAAAGTTGCTGGAAGTATCAAATTTTGTGTATGGAGGCAGGGGGTGTGCACACCCATCCCCCCCCCCGCATCAAAACCCATTATTACTTTTGGTATAGTCTAAAGAACTGCTTGGGGCAGGGTGTGTGGATGTTTTGCTGGCTTTGATTTGTGATTGCTCAAATGCAAACAAATTCAGAATTCTATCCTGATCGGGCAGTCAGGTAGCCAGTTTTCTGGGAGGGAAAAAGAAAAAAAAGAAAATGGAATCCCTACTCTTCTCTGTTGTATCTCATGGTATTTCTCTATAAAATAACATGATACATAATGGCTTAGTAAGTTTACCAGTGTGTGTAGTCACAATAAAAGACTCTAGACATTCAGTAAAATGAATGCCACTTGAAAGACATTGCTTTAAAGCAATACTCAAGACAGTTTGCAACAGCCAAACTAGGTTGAACAGGTTGGCATTAAAGCCATCATGCGTTTTGGAGCTTAGGGAGCTGCATAGTTAGTGGAATTGTTAGCTTAAAGCAGGAATACTCTAGTGGTCTCTGCAAGAAAGAAGATTGAATCACGAAAGTAATAGGAGTTATAGTTCATAGCTCTTTGACCCAAGCACACCAATTTTAAGAACAAAAATGACTAAATCCAACAGTTCTCCCCCAGTCTAGTATTTCTAGGGTTTTGGGTGTTTTTTTTGTTGCTGTGGTTTGTTTGCTTTTTTTTGGTGGTTTTTTTGTTTGTTTGTTTGGGGTTTTTTTGTGTGTGTGTTTTTTTTGGTGGTTTGTTTTTTGTTGTGTTTTTTTGTTTGTTTGGGTTTTTTTGTTTGTGTTTTTTTTGTGGTTTTTTTTTTTATGTAGGAGCAGCCAGTGTCTGTTGTGGGTAGAATCCAGTCTTGACCCCCTAGTTGATAGTTGTTGTTGTGCTTCTAAGTTTGCAAACATTAGCATACAGGAGAAGGGAGAGACTGACTATGCAGAAATGGCCATTGCAGCTTGCTTCCTGAAATGCCTCGGATAAAGCTTCATGGATTTCCCAAGGATTTTACCAGTTGTACATGTTCTAGGAGCAGTGCTACTAATTATCAGGGAGCTAGACGATTCTGTAAGCATCAGAACTGCATAAATATTCCTTCAATGCACAAAACTTCCCAGCTCAGAAACTGGATTTTTGAGCACTAAATTTTGTTTTTCTGAAAGCTCTTTGAGAACAATAGCAACGATCATGGTTCTGGAATTGCATGTGTTTATACAATATGCATTCAAATGGTTACTAATGCATATTCTCCTTATATTAGAAATGAGATATGTAACTGATGAATTTGTCATTGTATATTGAGAACCTTGCATTAATATTGACTTGTTATATTTCATAGATGAGAGGTACCTTTGTTTTGACCCTAATCGATATCCTAAACTTAATCTTGGACAGCTTATACCATGATGTTCCAGCATTATGCTTCAATTTAGTTCTTCTGCTTGATGTTTATTGCAGTCCCCATATCAATTTATGGAAAGAAGCTGTAATTGTCCTTTCTACCCCTGTCCTTTAGGGGAAACAAAACATGCCACTTTAGTCTTCACTCATAAAAGGTGCTCTATCCCATGACAACTGTAGTGGCTCCTTCTCTGTATCCTTGCAGGTTTGAATAAATTTCCTCAAGCGTGTGTAGGACTGTGCATCTCTATCTGTACTGTCAGTATCTTCCTGGAATATACCAGGATTTCATGTGTCACTTCCATGGCTTTGCTGTGTAGATGGGTCTTAGCCATACTATGGTTAACCAGTATTCATAACCAGTATCCCTTCCTTTCACAGCTTAAAGGCTTGCAAGTGCTTTGCAGAGCTTTTTCTTGGATCTCTAACACTGTGACTCTACAATCCTTGAGTTTCATCCTGTATCCATTACTCCAGGCCTTAAGGATCAACTTATCCTTTCTTATTGACAACCTGGCATACTTTCTTCTTTTTTTTTTTTTCTTTTTCCTGGTGCTAGCTTCCGATATTATTTGTTGTGGTCACTGATAGAAATACTTAATATAGGAATTTATTACAAAAATATTTAATGAAATTTAATTCCAAAATGAATCCCTATGAAGCTGTACTAATAACCTCCCTCCAGGCATATGTTTCCCATTTTAATACAAACCACTATTGAGTTTGTCTAGTTTCTAGCTTGAAAAAGATAAGTAGAATCATAGAATGGTTTGGGCTGGAAGGGACCTCTAAAGGTCATCTAGTCCAACACCCCTGCAACAAGCAGGGACATCTTCAACTAGATCAGGTTGCTCAGAGCGCCATCCAACCAGACCTTGAATGTTTCCAGGGATGGGGCATCTACCACCTCTCTAGGCAACCTGTTCCAGTGTTTAATCACCCTCATTGTAAAAAAATTCCCTCCTAATATCTAGTCTAAATCTACCCTCTTTCAGTTTAAAACCATTACCCCTTGTCCTGTCACAACAGGCCCTGCTAAAGTCTGTCTACATCTTTCTTATCAACCCCTTTAAATTACTGAAAGGCTGCAATAAGGTCTCCTCAGAGCCTTCTCTTCTCCAGGCTGAACAACCCCAATGCTCTCAGCCTGTCCTTGTAGGAGAGATGCTCCATCCCTGTGATCATTTTTGTGGCCCTCCTCTGGACCTGCTTCAACAGGTCCATGTCTTTGCTGTGCTGAGGACTCCAGAGCTGGATGCAGTACCCCAGGTGGGGTCTCACAAGAGTGGAGCAGAGGGGCAGAATCACCTCCCTCAACCTGCTGGCCATGCTTCTTTTGACGCAGCCCAGGATACAGTTGGCTTTCTGGGCTGCGAGCGCACGTTGCTGGGTCATGTCCAGCTTTTCATTCATCAGTACCCCCATCCCTCAGATGTGTCAACTGCACCACTCAGCTTGGTGTCATCTGCAAATTTGCTGAGGGTGCACTTAATCCCACTGTCTGTCACTGATGAAGATATTAAACCGCTATGGTTTATCGCTAAGACAAATGGTGGAGTATGGAAATACTTAAAATTATACTATTGGATTGTCTGTTACCAAGGTTTTAGAATTTCTATGCTATGTTGTCTATTGTGCAACTGTATGCTATTGTGTTTATGCACAAGAAGACAAATTAAGGCTGTACAAGGAAGTCTGAGTTTTAATAGTTACATGAAACTTGTGTACATTTGAACTGCTGATATGAAAAGCTCTTGTTATAGTCTGTCAGAGGGGAAGAAAGAGTGAAGGGGAACTTGTGTTTCAGAGGTTCTGCTTTGCAGATACAGCATACCCTCCTTGAGGCTATGCGTAAGTAACTGTCATCTCAAATGTTCTAGATAAGAAGTACTTATTGCCAAGCACTTTTCTCAAGTGACATTCATAATTATAACTATGAATTACTCAGATGTTGGTGCTCAGTTTAATAAGTACTCTTAGTGGTAATACATGCCTGTGAGTATGACCACAGCTCTGTGTGGGTTTTATTTAAAAGTCCAGTCCGTGACGTCCTTATGTATCTAAATTGCATTTTAGTATTATTACTAATCAGTTGTTTAACTAACGTGGAGTTAAGAAATAGGTGTTGAGAACATAAGCAGCCCTGAATGTATCTAAACATTAAGACATCTTTCCTCTCAGTTCTGTCTTAGTTAAGAGATGCCTTATGTGTACTTTATAAATTGGCCATTGTTATGGAAGTACAGTATTTTGTGTCTTGGACTTCTGATGAACCCCAAAATATGGGACTTGCGCTCTGGCTTCTTCCTGCCTCTCTCTGCTACTTCAGGCCCTCCGTAGCTCTATCTCCTGTCTCTTTTTCCATCTGTGGTCATTGTGGGATCATAGCGAATGGAGGCTTGAACTCAATAGAAATAACACACTATAAAATATACCGGATGTTGAAGAGAAATCTGCAGAAGGTCCTTTTGTTTGAATTGAGTGTCCAGCATATAGAAACCTAATGTTAAGTTAAACTTTTAAGTTTCTGTGTATTCATTCAGCTTTTGACTATGACTTTTCATTTTTGGAGTTTGCAGCTGAAACTTAATTTCAGGAACACTTAGCAGACTTTTCTTTGTCTGTTTAAGGAATTATGTGATGTTAGAGCATTTAATTTTACCCTCAGTATTGGTAAGTGGTAACTTATTTCTACGTAATAAATTCTTAATATAGTAGGAAATGTGAATATATGTAATACTTAGAACTTGTTTTTTGTCTAATAGTGATACTTTCAGTAGATTATTTATTAAGCTTTGACTCTTATGTGAATTAAAGTGTTCTTGATACTTACTGTAATTCTTTCAGTAAATTCCGGTAGAGGCAGTGATTAAGCAGTGATGTGTTAGGCTTCGGTTTCCTTTTGTACCTTTTAAGCATGTAAATAGTCCCACTGCCTTTGTAGTGGTGGCAGGGCTGAGATCTGTGTTACGGTGTACTTACTAACTTCAAAATGTTCATTTCGATGTTTGTAGTTGGTGTATGAATTTTTCCTGAGGTTTTTGGAGAGCCCGGATTTTCAGCCTAGCATTGCAAAGCGATATATTGACCAGAAATTTGTACAGCAGGTAAGTAGAGAGCTTTCACACCCTCAGATTTAAAGATCACCTCTCAAGCTTAACTTATCAGATGACTGAACAGCTAAGGAGATATTAAAGCTCCCATGATGACAGGGTTAAATTTTAGTTGTTCCAACAGTGGTTTCTGCCAAAATCTAAATTAACAGCACATCATACCACACAGGCTATATGTAATTAGTAACTTCAGAAACACTTTGTTTTCAGATATCAACCTCAGTGCTTTGCAAAGCAAGATATTTGTAATTTGTAAATACAAGTTGTGTTTTTAATGATTTGTGACTTCCAGTCAAATCAACAATGTGCTGATTAAATCGTTCTTTTGCTTTTATGATTGTTTTTTTTTCATAGATTTATCACAGGGAAACTTACAGCAAACTTTTTTCCTGTATAAAGCTCACATACTTATTCTACATGAAATGTGTTCCAACACTTGCTAACTTGTCACTAGGTAGTGTCGTTCTCTTTACTATTGTGTGTTAACCACAGAAGGAGAATCAAGTAAGAAAGTACATAGGAAAATCACGTTTCACCATGCAAAGTAACTATGAGCAAGAAAGTGAAGTGAGATTTCATTTTAAATATAACTTCTCAAGGAATTAGGCGGTAGAATACTATAACAATTTTTGTCCAAGGTTAACTCAGTGGGGACTTTTTTTACCATGTCAAATACTTGTTTGTCAAGGAAGAGCTCAGTATCTGAAGAGTGAGTGCTGGCAGGCCATCACAGTACAGCAATGAAAAGTCAAAACATAGATGGACACTTTCCCTCCCCACCTTCAGTGACTGCATTTAATTTCCACTTGTTTCGTTTTAGTGTTCTTGTTTATCGGTGTTTCCCTCTTCTCAGTTTTATTTGACTTTCCCACAAAATTTAGGCCTGAAGCTGCTGCTGAACTTATTGGCAGTGGGTATCCAATTTACTAATTGACCTGTGGCTCTTAAGACACATGTTGCAGAGTTTCAGTTCCTGACATTTCACTTGATCTTTCTCTAGAGTACAAGAAAGACAATGCAGTGAACAGCTAGCTATATATGGAAAAAAAGTGGAGCAGTGACCCTGAGAACTTCCTTCTAAATATAAAAATGAAATGAGCCTGAACAAAGTTGCTGAACAGCTGTTTCCAGTCCCTTATGCTGCTTGGTGTAGACATACCTAAGCTCGCAGACCTGGACTGAGCTGGAGACTGTAGTGACTGCTTGAGCTAAGTTACTAACTTATGTAGTGCAGTTAGCATTTCTGACTATGCTCTCACTTGGACATGCAGGAAAAAAAATAACTAAACTAATGGTCTGTAATGGGACTGGAGTATCTTTTGATGTCTTCAAGTGAGTATGGTCTTTTCTGTATCCTTGGAAAACTTTCTACAAGAAAAGGGTGGAAAATCTTGCTAGCTTGTTACAGCATGTAGCCTGTATTAGCAGAGAATCAGTTAATAATTACATATCTTATGCTTATTTTTAACACCCCCCCCATATTTAATCATTAGTTGTGAAATTTCTTGTATAGGAACAAAACCAAACATGTTCATCACCCAGAATATATAAGAGGAAGATGGGGGTGGGGGTGTGTGAAAGGTGTGTTTAAAAAAAAAAAAGGCGGGGGGGGGAGGCATGGAATACTGATAGTAGATTTGGACAGAAATGAACCAGCTTCTACTTGCAGTGATTTTTTTATTATTATTTTTTTCCCAACGGCTCATTTTTAATGCATTATCATTCTGTTAAATGTTATCTCTCCCTCTTCTCCCCCTGAGGAAATGTGCATGAGTCTTATCATCCACTTATCCTGCAAAATGATTCTGCAAAAGATTATGCTTTTCCTTAACCTTCAAGACACAAGTAGCTTTTTGAGAGATGAGTAGTTCAGGATTTTAATTAAGACAAATATCTTAATTTAATTAAGGCAAATATGTGACACAGATTGGATTCCTTCTGATTTCTTAGACAAGTGTAAACCACTTACCTAAGGTTTGATAATCTCATTCTTACAATTTCATTTTTATTTTGATAGTGTAGTCGTTGTTGGAATGGCTTTGGTGTCTGTTGCATACAGACTTTCGAAGGGAATGAAGCTGCTGGGTTTATTTTAAAAAAAATAACCAGTTTTATTAAAAATCTAATTTTGAAAATATAATTTTGACATTCAGACAAAATTTTCAGTTAAACTGATCCTAATTTTTCTAATGTAAACTTGTAAATTAAAGCTAAAACTCGAATCGGTTAGTAACATAACAAAATTTCAGTCTTTCAAAAGTAATACATTTCAATTTAATTTTTAAAGTTGTTGGAGCTTTTTGATAGTGAAGACCCACGAGAACGTGATTTCCTAAAGACAGTTCTTCATCGAATTTATGGAAAATTCCTCGGTTTAAGAGCATTCATCAGGAAACAGATTAACAACATTTTCCTCAGGTATGCTGTATATATCTGCATGTGTGTGTGTGGCTAGGTTGAGGAATATTTTATCTTGCCTTTGGTGTCTGGGTCTGCAGTGATTTATTCTCGAAATAAAAGACCTGGTTTTGGTCTGTGATCTGACTGTCAAATATTTGAAGCTTATTAAAGGTTATTTCTTTGGAATCTCTGATCCTCTGTTTTGATTTTTGATGGTTGTCTTTTCTCGTAACAGGTTTATATATGAAACGGAGCACTTCAATGGTGTTGCTGAACTTCTTGAGATATTAGGAAGGTAAGTTTCATCTGAAAAAATACAAGACGTTATTGTGGGTGTTTTCTTCAGCTTTCTTGCTTTGGGAATGAAGGGGGGGAAGAGAATTACTACAGTAACGAGTGATGAAGTGCAGTCACTGATATAATCTAATAATGTCTGGGTTACCATGTGAATATCAAATTAGGATATGGAGTATAAATTATTCTTTTTCTGTGCAAGTTTTAAAGATGACTGGCAAAATATTTCTCAAGGGTCCTTGTTTGTCAGGAATATCTGCTCTTGCTTGTCTTGTATCTGATAGATGACTTGTTCTTTGATTCAGAAAATGAAGGTCAGCTTTTGCCCTCATGCTGAATGAAATGCTTTAATCTTCTGCAGGCTGGTTTTCTTTAAATTCTGTTCAGGAAAGCCTTGTAAGTGTTAGGGTTTTTTAGTTATCTTTTTTTGACATTATTTCACTAATTAAATTTTTAACTTTGAAGTTTTTTGAGGGTAGTATTTTACTGTTTTTCCAAAACTGTCACATATATTTCACAGTAGAAAATTTTATAAACATTAGTGGTCTAACTGAAAATACAAACATTGTATAACTATTGTGGAACAAATTTTCATGAAAATCAAGTGAAAGGGATACCATTATTTTCTCAGATTTATCTAAAATGTAGGGGGGAGAAATACTCAGCCTCTTCCTGAAGGTCTTTTCCTGAAGGTCTTTTGTCTGCTCTATGAGTCATCAACTCTTAAAAATAAGATTACTGAATCAATGAGACAACTTTTTAACTTTGTTTTTGGAGGGAAAGGTTGTTGAACAATCTCAAAACAAACGTTCAAATTGCACTGTTAAAATAATTCAGAATTTTATGCCGTCAATTTTTTTTTTCTCTGCAAGTTGCTAGTGATTGTGAATGAAATGCATCAGCTTCCTGATGCATCTGTCTAAGCTTTACAATTAGACAGCAAGACTTACTGTAAATTATTTTACTTAATGGAGGTCACAATAAAAATAATTCAGCTCACCCAATGAGTATTATTTGACTTCTGCTATGGTTCTTTGGTATTCCTACCAAGAGTAAACTTGCATGATACCAACACTTTAAAGGTTGTACATATGTAGAGCCATTTTATGGCTTCAAAGTAATCAGGTTTAGAAACTGATTCAGAAATGGAGTGTCTCTTGAATTTACAGGAATTCTTGACTTGCTAGGAAAAAATTATTTTTTTAATAAAAATAAATCCTGCTTATTCATGTTTTCAGTATTATCAATGGTTTTGCACTGCCACTGAAAGCAGAACACAAACAGTTCCTTATGAAAGTTCTGATTCCCATGCACACTGCAAAGGGATTAGCTTTGTTTCATGCACAGGTAAGCTTTTGCCTATTTTTAAGAGTGGTGGGGTTTTTTGTATTTGCATTTGAAACTAATGAAATTTAAAGCAGTATGTGTTACAATATCAATATTCCAAAATATTTGCAAATTCAGTCACTGTTGTTTTAAAGTGATCTTGCAAATCTTATATCTAAATATTAATTTGGAGATCATATTTAGCATATATTAAAAGTGAAAGAATATAACAGTGATTCAAAGTCATGTCAACTGAAGTGGGAAACTTTTTTGCTTGCTAGTCTTGTCACACTTTAAGCTTCATTTAATCCCAGGACCTTGTTCTGTTATCACTTCATTTATGTAACCTAAATGCTGTGTATAAAGGAACCTTGAGTATGGCCAGGTACTTATTTCAGAAGTGCTTTTTTTTACTTCTAAAACCATTCCAGTGATGGGGCGGGGAGGAGAATGTTGGATATAAGTGGCAGAAATGTATAGTAGCTCTCTGGATCAGCTAGAAATGATGTAGATCCATGACATGCTGTCAAAGTGCTTTAGTTCTTCATTTGACTTCTATTCTTATACTTTGCACAGACGTTCAGCATTTTATTTGAGGAATAATGTATATCCTTTCCAGACATATGGCACTTGAGTATTGAATAAATTTGATGCAAACTTGCAAGTAATTCTGCTGTGGCTAATTAAAAACTTGCTTTGTTAACTTAGTCAGCTCACTAATACAGCTCCTTGTAGACTAAAGATACAAGGAAATGAGTTTCTAATTAAAGTGAAATCATTATGACTATATAGCCTACAAACAGGATCAAGTCAAGAGCTCAGTTAATTCCTAATTCTCATATAAAGTTTTAATTTCATTAAATCACTTGTCTTTGTGGTTTATTGCTATGCAACAGGCTGCTTCATGGAATGAGTCAGTGATATGAAAGGGATCAGTCACTTGCCAAAGGCATTCTCACTGGTAGATCAGTACAGCAAGCCGTCCTTTTTTCTGTTATGTTTCTATCCTTTTTTTCCATTGTATGTTTCATCCGGTTCACTGGTATGTGAAAGGGTCCTATTAATTCAGTTGTGCTGTGTACCTGAAAAAGTAGCATTTGGTTTGTTGACCAGGCTGCTCATCTTATCCCTTCATAGACCACTAGTGCCATGTGCAGTTTCAGCACTGTGTGTTTCTGGTTTCGGATTATCCTGAAGGTGTAAACCAGCATTATACCTGCAATCAGGAGTGGCCTGGTTGCTTTGTTGCTACAGTATAAGTTTAGCCTATCCTTACAAGTTAAAGCCTTAAATCTGAATTAAGTTTGAGCCTTTGTGTCTTTGAACAATAAAGCATTACTGTACAATATATATAATGGGATTTTATGAGATTAATATGTGACATTTATTATTTTTTGAATCTACACATATGCATCCTTAGCCTAAGGGTAAAAGAAATAAATTAGACGTGTTGTAATTACAGTGTTGTAATTATCTGCTTTGGGATAACAGATTAAAAAAAATGGAAAGGTAATGCTTGAATTCAAGCATCCTAAGCATTGAAATGTACATGCGTTACATGTAAGTAATTTTTGTCTTTGCTTTATATTGAGATGAAAAACACTGTGGCTTCTTAAAACCAGTCTTAAGGGAATCAAGGATTGTAACTACTTTAAGTAATAAGAGTTATTGTATGGTTTCTGTACTGGGCAGCAATATGGCTGTTCAGTTACTTTAACTATGTGCTAAGTAACTAAACAATAAGTAATTATATAACACATAATGCCACACTTTGGCCTGAGAAGACCCCCTGGACAGAAATCGCTAGAGGCTGGGAGAGCATGCTGATGACTTAATCACCTCCGGCTTCTCTTTCATGCACTCTTCCACTGGCATTTGTTGTTGGGCATTGCTGGGGACAGGATACTCAGCTGGACTGATGCTGCCTGATCTCTTGTGACCATGTAATAAGTTAAAATTCTTTCACCTGTAATCTTATCACTGAATGTTGTGTGCTGTAGATGTCTAGTACTTGAGCAATGTGTGCTCAGTCAAACCTGGTTTAAAACTTTTTTTTTTTGACTGAAAATATCACCTTTTCTACCCCAATATAGATGTTTGAAAATGATAGCTTTGTAATGTTAATACAGGAATTGATGTTGAGAAAAATCTGTCTGGATACTGGATCTGAGTTAGGGAAATATCTGTCAAGCTTAAAAGTAATTTTCTTCTAGGATGAAAAAAAAAATTAAGATTTTTGGTATGCAATAAGTTTTTTTGTAAGATAGAGCAGGCCTGTATATCTTGCTGCTTTAATTGTTGTTTTGTTTAGTTTGGCAGAATTTTAAATGGCTGTGTTAGGGGTGTTTTGGGTTGGGTTCCCCCCCTCTGATCTGAAGTGCTTCCATTATAAGTTGTGATATTTAGTTTGCTGCAATGTCTAAACAGTGCCTGTTTAACCTAAATAATCATATGACTTACATTCTAGCTCGCCTATTGTGTTGTACAGTTCCTGGAAAAAGATACAACTTTAACAGAGCCTGTAAGTGTTTTTCAGTTGAATGTTTTTCTGTTTTTAATTTCAACTAAATATTTCAGCATCACTTGTTAGAATTGTATAGCAGTGCTATCTTAATGATCCATAGGTGGTTTTGTGAAAAAATAATTTTTAAATCTAGGACAGTTGTTAAGAAAATTTGGGGCTTGAAAGTGCAGTTATCTCTGACCTGTGACCAAGACAGAGCACAAATTTAAATAAAAGTTCAAACCACTGATATCATGCAAATTACCTCATATGAGAAAGCATGTATTCCCTCCTGATAAGAACCAAAACTTCAATATTTTTGGTGCTGAAGGCTTGTGCCTAGCCACTGCCTAAAGTTGAAATATTTCAGGGAATAAACAATCCCAAAATAAAAGTTGGAAAGAATAACACCACTTTTTTTTTTAGGCAGAAAGGACTCTGAAATTCCAAATGGGATGTTTCTGTTCTGTCTGTTCAGTAACTGGGGTGCCTCTTGGCAGTTATCATACAGGTGCTTCGGGCATCAGTGGCTTTTGCCAGACATGATGTGTATTGTCAGCTCAGCTAAAAAGGGGGTTGCAGTGCTTCATGCAAGGGCTTTGGCAATGCCCATAAAGAAGAATGTAGGCTCAAGGCAGTGCAGCAGCTCACAGGGACACAGACTGAGGTCAGACCAGCTAGAACAGAAACTGGTTTCAGTTGGACAAACAGAAATCTTCCCATTAGGGTTATGTTGATATTTAAATACTTTATCCCTTTTTTTGACAGAAAAATGAAGAGCTTATGCAAAATCTAAATTTTTCTATAAAGAAAAAAGATAAACAGCTTTGTGGAAACAAGGTAGATCTTCGCCAGACTTCCAGTGGAAGCTTAGTTTCTGCATAGCTACTTAAGTATTGATGTTCCTCATCAAGAGACAAGTTATTCTGTAGGTGGTTGATCTGACTGTCTATAAATTTGCCTTGTCTGCTTGAAGCATCTTCTTTCCCCCTGTTCCGCAGTGTTGCCAGCTACGCTGGTCAAAAGCTTATTTTGTTGGATCGGCGAGGAGAAAAGAATTGCGTAAGCCTTAGTCCTTAAGCCAAGTGATAAAACAGTCTAGGCATTTTGACAGTTTAAGTTGACATGTGAGCAGAAACTCTGTCGTATTACATAAAAACCTGCAAGACTGAATGAAGTGACAACGTGACAAAGTCAGAACTTCCTGATAAGACTTTACAGAACTGTGATGCAGGATCCAAGCCCAAACTTTGAAGTGAAGAAGGCAGGGCTTTTGAAGTGGGAGTGCCATAGTGCAATTCTGAGACTTCATCTGGACTATACGTATATACAATTCTGCTTTCCTCTTAATCAGTAAAGATGAATTCAGAATGGAGAAGATACAAGAATTCACTGCAGAGTCACTGCCTGTGCTTGCTTTGGTCGCTGCTCTGAGCATATAGTAAAATTGGCTTTATAAAGCAGTAAAAGTTAATAAGATGATTAAGAAGTGAAGCTTTAAGAAACTTTCTGAAATGCTTGAAAAGTAAATGTTAAAATTTGGGGCAACTGATGAGATAGCATTTAGAATTTTTTTTGGCTTTAGGTCAAGTAATATTTTAAGAACTCCATCAGAAGGCTGTCTTCACGAGTACCTTAGTGTTATTCTTCTGGCAGGAATTGTCACTCAGGGTCAATTTAGAGGACACTCAATCCGAGCCTGTGTATCTATGGTAGTCTGCCTTAGGTCAGTCCTGATGTTTGCAGAGCTGACAAGAAGAGTTTGTTACCTAACCCTGCTAAGCGCAGTGGCCTTTACATTGAAATCAGGCTAACCATGCAGTCCTTGTACATAAGATGTGTTTTCTAGCAGGTGCCTACTGTTGCAACTCAAGGTTATGGGAATTTTGTAGCTCAGGGAGAATTAATAATCTTAAGAGTTTTGTGTAGTAAGAGCAGCAGGATTTCAGATCTGCATTCATGTTGAATATTTCTTTGAATAAAATCTTTGGACATAAATGTGCATTTAATATGAAAGCATAGTCAAGCTGGGAACTGATATTCTTTTTGAGGAGCAAGGAATAGGTATCTTGTTGAGGTCTGCACTGTTACCCTCGGAACATGTTATTTCTTTATGAAGTTGAGAATATCGTCTGTGTGGCGAAGTATATTCAACACTCTTACAATAACAAATGCTGGAATCTGTACTTTTCCAGCTAACTCAATATTATACTTTCGACACCAGGAAATTCATGCTCCAGGTAGGGGTGTATGGTAGGTTCTCACAGCTTTTCTTTGGCAAATGTGCTTGTCTGAAATTTTTTGGCTTACTTGCATTGTTCTGGGGGAAGGGAAGGTGTCGGCAGAATGAGCTATTATACCCGTAAATGTTCGGGTTTGTTCTTTGAACATACAAAATCTCAATAGTACATAACTGAGTCATTCAATTACGAGGTAATTAACAAAGATGGCCCTAGATTTAAAGTGTATTTACATAGACTACTTTAAATTTCGAATCTAGAGAAACAAGCGTAATTAATTCACGCAAGTCTGACTCCTCGGGGGCGGAGGAGAAGCGGGTGAGTGAAGGACTGCCAGATCAGGTAGTTGCAGTGGAATGGAGGAGCTCACAATTTCTTTTCCCCATCTCTGTGCCATCTGCCCCAGCTCTCCTGCTCCGTCCATGGAGGCAGGAAGGAGGCCAAAAAAAAAAAAGAAAGAGGCAGAGCTCTGCCTCTGTGGGCCAGGCTGCAAAACTGTCACCTGCGCGGGCTGACCGAGGCCTCCTGCTTCTGCGTCGCATGTCAGATGATGGTGTTACTATTGCAGTCGTCTGTAGCTTTCAGGCAGCTAGGCAGAACTGTATGGTCAAGGATCTGTAAGGGATCTGTTCTTCCCATGTAACTTGCTCTCTTTTTGTGGATTTGAGTGTAGGACTTCACCAGCTGCCTGAGGTTTCTGCATTTGCTCAGTGTCATTTGAAGTGACATTCAGTTTTGTAGTAGCAGGATATGTGTGTATCCGAGGATAAAGACTTGTGGGCACTTAAAATCATATTAACTTTTTCTCTAGAAAGTCACTTTTGATAGTACACAGAGTTGTGAATAAAATAGCCAGCTAGGAAGCTGGGAAAAAGAGAAATCAACATGACAAAAATCAAATATGGAAGGTATTCAAGTAGTCGAGTAAGTTTTATAGCTGTATATGATCAATTAGGTGCTGTTGTATCGTAAAAAGAGGTCCTCTTCTCAGGATGAAAGTTTATAAGGCTCTGAGAATGTTTCTGCTTCTGAAACATGCAGTTACAGCTGCTTTTTTTTTTTTTTTAGCCAGCATTAATTTTGTAATTTAGATGCCATGCCAGATGTTTGTTTCTAGGGAACAGGCCTCCAGCCTTTGTTTGTGTGTTTCCCCCCTTTCCTCTTGGGGGCTGTACTTTCTAATTAAGTTTCCCAAAGGTTTTTTTCCAGTCTTACATAAGATAGTTTCCAGTGTAGAGACTGGAATATATTTTCTCTGTAAGTTTGCATCTTTTTTTTTTGTTTCCAGTCTTTAAGATTTCAAATCCTAGAAGAAAAAAGGAAGTGGTAGAGGCCATGACTCCTCTGTATAGCCCTGTTTGTGCAGTCAGCGTATACCCCTTGGGCTTCAAGCCTTGACACCAAGACAGGTGCTCCCCAAAGTACGCATGAGTAGAAGACAAAGTATTCTGGAAAATCTAGCTACAGGGGAGTTAACTTCATTTTATGACACTTTGATGTTATCAGCATCCTATCTATTAATGTATGTACTGGGATGGGAGTGGAGTGTGGAGTGTGAACAGGTAATCAAAGACTCGTGAAGTGATAAGGGTCTAAATTATCTGATAACTTAAACAAGATAAATATTTAAATGAGACAGCACAGTATTTATTTTCAGTGGAACTACATTTAGCTGTATTTAGTTTGCTTTGCCTTATCCAGAGGTTCAATGAAAACTAGGGGTTTTTTTTTAATCTTATCAAATACATAATAGAAACTTGTTCTGCTTTAACTTGTTTGTATTTTTAATACAGGTAATCAGAGGACTGCTCAAATTTTGGCCAAAAACTTGCAGTCAGAAAGAGGTTGGTTTTGTCTCGTTTCTGGTGTCTGCTGTGATGTAAAATGTAGCGTGGCAGGTTCACATACCTACCTCTGCTCTGCTTTTCAAGAGATCTTGCAGAAAACTCACAGTTCTTGAAGCTTCTTGAGGTGCTCATCTTTACCATGCAACCCAACGCAATTGCTTTGTATGTCTGTTCTTACTATGGTGTTACTATGTTAAAATTATATTAAAAGTTGCATTATGATCAAGATATTGCACAGAGAAACAGTTTGCCAAGGTCAGAAGTATTTCAGTAGATATAGACCAGGTAGAAGGTAGTCATCTGCAATGTGACACTGAGGTAGCATTTGAGATACTGAGTTAGTGTCTGGTAAAGCACATATACATTCTTTTTCTGTACTATAAACATAACTTTAAATGGTCTTGGGAAGTTATTTTTTTTCTGGTTTCTTCTATGTTGTTAAAATGAGTATAAAAATCAGGAGTGTGATTTATGCCATCAGATCCCACCCCCTGACAGCTCTTTAAAAGTGGGGTCCCTTAACACTCTTGCCTCTGTGAGTGGTGGTGAATTTTTCTGTGCCCCCCTACCTAGTGTTCTGCTGGTTGTAATTTAAAATGGGAATTAACTATTCATCACTTCAAAAGCTACTATGGAGATCTCAGATAATGGTAACCTCTGCAGCCCTTCTTGAAGAAATAAAATGTTCTAGCGTTTTTTAACTGAAAAAAAAAACCCACCATATTCTGCAGAAGCAGTTCTGTGAAGTGTTTTGAGCAATTGCACCAAAGAAGAAATGCAAGATGAGAGCTGTAACCTGCCAGCTGAAACTGATGATTGACTTCTTTTGGGCTGCAAAAAGCCTGTGGCTGTCTCATGCATTGTAATGACCTATGGTGTTCTTTGCAGGGTTACTGACTAATGTATAAGCTGTATTTTGTTGTTTCTGTTTTTAATAGCGATAGAAAACATTCTCATACTTTTTGATATATTTCTTTTGTACAAACAGGTAATGTTTTTAGGTGAAATTGAAGAAATCTTAGATGTAATAGAACCGACACAATTCAAAAAGATAGAAGAGCCGTTATTTAAGCAAATATCCAAGTGTGTGTCAAGTTCACATTTTCAGGTAAAAAAAAAATAAATATATATATATATATATATAAACTTGTAGTAATTTATTTTGTGGCTGTTGACCCCTCAACTTTGTGTTTCAGGTTGCAGAAAGAGCTTTGTACTTTTGGAATAATGAATATATTCTTAGCCTGATTGAGGAGAACATTGATAAAATTCTACCAATCATGTTTGGCAGTTTATACAAGATCTCCAAAGAACACTGGAATCCGTATGTAATGTTTAACTTTATCTATAGCACCATAAATAAATTGTCTATTGTTACAGGTTTGGATCGGAAGCTTGTAAATGTGATTTCATTTTTACCCAAATCAGATGAAATCAATGAGATTGTGGGTGCTAAAATGGACGTCATTTTCGGCTATATCATGCTTTCACTGTTCTGCATGGCTCTGATGGAGAACTGGAATTTACTGAAACAGTATGAGGAAATTGGGTGATGGTCTTGATACTGTAATCGCATTTGATCTCATGCGTTAGTTAAAAATGCAAATTAATAACTACAGTTTCCAAGGGATGCTTCTGCTATATTTATGCTTTGCTGTCCTTTACTACTTTAGACGAACAAAATTCTGTCAGTGTCTTCATAAGTAGTTATTGCTGCCCAGTGAGATAAGAAGGGGAACAGATACTATTGGAGAAGAGCGGTTGCCTACCACTATAAAGGATGGTAGGAATGAGAAATTACTAACTACTTCACTTTATATTTAATGCCACAAGTTAAACGTTAGTATTTTTATATCATGTTTGAAAGAAGCAGTAATTACATTGAAATACTAAAAAGCAAAGTTTGCTTGTGTCCAGCATCCTGACTTGAGTTGCAAGTCAATTTGCAGAACGTAAAGCTTGCACAGGCAAAAGCCAGAGTAGGCAGGAGCCTCCCACAACTTTGAAGTAAATCAGATGCCCTGTTTTTAAGCCCTTGGAGGCTCTGAAGCTATTCTGAATTTGTGTAGATGATATGTCTAGTTGCAAATGTATCAGCTGAGACTGAATATAAATTTTGGAGAACCAGTTCTTGGAGCATTAACAGTACTTGGGACCTCAACACATTTGAGGGATGTCCCTCTTTCCTTAGCTGCAGGCAGAAGTTGCTCTTTATGAAGGAAGTGAAAGACACGGGATAGCTGCTTACCTTGAGGACCAGGAAGTTTGGGGAAGAAAGTCTCACCCTTTGGTTTGAATCTGTTTTGGAGGGCAGAGAAACATGCTTATATCCATCCATCTGTCTGATATGGACTTAAGCTTGATTTTGAGCGAGTAATTTTCCTCTCAATAACCCAAAGCCCTGAGCAAGCTTTTGTCTTCATACCACATAAAAGCTGGTGTTCCAAAAACAAAAAAGAAAGGTGTGTAGAGAGGCTCAGTGTAGTGTACACTTAGAGTGAGCATTGGGCCACTGATGAATACTTGGGAGATCTCCTAGTGCCACAATGGACAAAGCGTACTGAAATGGCAAACCTTGTCCTTTGGTCACTTCCTTAGATTTTCCTTTCACTCATTTTTCTGCATGGCTCCCCTGCTCTACAGCCTTATGGTCACTACTGCCATGTGAAGGTGAACTGCTAGTGAGGGGAGAGATGGGGAAGACAGTTTACCTACTTTTTGGATTAGCGATCAGCTTAATGATAGGCACCTTTTTAATGTTTAATTTTATTGCTATTTTTGCATTTCTTTGTATGATTAAGAGTGGGCTTAAAGGAGATAAAAATATAATATTTAACATAACTTATTGAAATATTAATACCTTCACAAAAAGAAGAGTAATACCGAAGGTGGAAATATGGTCAGCCATTTAAAACACAGCCAGTATCGCTCAAGCTGTTCAGTTTCTTAAAGAAACTGAGGTACCAGAAACCATTATCTGATGTTCTCAATTCAGTTCTCTCCTGGGGCATGTGCAGCAGAACCTTCTGCTGCCCAGAAACGCTTCTGGCAGAGCTCTCAGCTGTACTAAACCATGCGCCTGTGATTTCTCTGCCCAGTCTTGAAGCTATTAGCCAGAAGTTTATTTTTCTAGACTCTCGTATTTCATTACTCAAATATTACGAAATTGTTGTTAAAACTCTGTTTTTTAATTGTTAACATAATTGAATGGCTTTATAGTACAGCCATGGTACTAATAATTATATCCTGTGCAATTACAAGAGTCAGGAATTTAAAGTCACGGACCTTACAGTAGTATCTTAAAGCAGCAGCTCAGAGTCCAAAAAAGAAACAGAACACTTATTTACCAAAGTTAATTTTGTGTTTAGTAATTCTCATGGTTGCGTTCCTTCTGTTCTAGAACCATCGTGGCACTGGTATATAACGTGCTGAAAACCCTGATGGAAATGAATGGCAAGCTTTTCGATGAACTTACCAGCTCGTATAAAGCAGAAAGGCAAAGGTACTGACATTTCTTCCAAATGAGCGTTGATGAACACGTATCTAAACTGTACCAGCTGAAAAGAAACAAAACTCACCTGTTGCGGTTGTGGGGTTCTGTAGTAGAACTGCTCATCAAATACTTGCTGCTAGGTGTCGCTTGAGCACGAAGCACCCACACAGGCGTGTGTCAGTGGTGTGCTGGGAGCTGAAGCCCGGGGAGGTGGCAGCAAGGCCCTGGCTCCCCGTCCTGCCTGGGCAGGGAGCGCTTGCTCTCCTGCGTGGGAAAACAGGGCTCAGCTGCTGCTGTGAGGGGCTGTCCCGTGCTGGCTCTGCTGCTTCAGGGGGTGTTGTCTGAAGAAAGCTGAGCTGCAGAATACTTCATAGCTCAGCTAAAACCTCTCTCTTACCCCACTAACCTACCAAGCAGTACTGTTGGAGTAAGGGAGGCAGGGAGTATGTTACCCTGGGCCAGCTGAGACCACACGCTAAGTCTCCTTTCAGTAGTTGTGCTTTTCCTCCCTCAAAGATGCTTAGTCCCTGAATTTGTTTGCATGTGGTCAAGAACCTCCTTAGAATTGCAGCTGTCTGCGCAAAGCCACGCTATAGCAGTTGTCCAGGTTTGCTGGAGCAAAGCTAAGTTTTACCACTAGCTGCTACCAATTTGTACACTCGCTTTTTAATAGAGGAACTGTCATTGCCTCCACAAATAGCTTTGCAGAAAACCTTACAAAAGGAATTACTAGATGTAAATCACAGTTGTTAAGTAACTGCGTCTCCACGTTGCACTTAAAAACACATCTGAAACTGATACTTCGCTCTCTTCTACAGAGAGAAAAAGAAAGAATTGGAACGTGAGGAGTTGTGGCGAAAGCTGGAGGAGTTAAAGCTTAAGAAGGCCATGGCAGAAAAGCAGAACAGCACTCACAGTGTGCTAAACGCACACAGTACAAGTGCCAAATAAAAGGAGCAACCACCTCTACTTGGCAGACTTACTTTTTTGTACCCTTTTGAAATATATAAAGATTTGCAAAAGAAACCTCATCAGTATAATAGAAACAGCCAATTTTTTTCTCTGGCAAATGTAAAGATTTGAATTTAAATACAGCAGTTAAGTGATGTCATTACCACAGCATATTGTAAATTTGTCTAATTATTGATATACTGTCACTTCCAATGTTTCATACAACTGAGTTATCATCCTTAATGAGTGAAATAATTATGGGAGTGGTGAGAATTATGACTTGAATTTTTGATTGTGTTGCACATAGGTGGTATAGTTTGCTATGTACATTTTTTTTTTCCTTGTTTTATATGTGCTTTTCACATTGCTGCATACTTTGGTTAAGATGATAGAAAAGGCTTCTAGTTGTGCTGTATTTTCTCAAATAAAACCAAGGTACGTTACCAGTAACTTGAGCTATTCAGTATGTGCCCTGTACAGCGCTGAAAGGAACTCAGATATGGTGCTGTCCTGGAATTCCTGATTGGATTCAGATTTAGATTTACAGAACACTCGTGTTAGAATGAGGCAAAGTAGGGGGAGAAAGTCAGCTTGAACAGGTTGGGGTGGTCTGTGAGTCTGACCTCCCACTTGGTGAGTGCCTCTGCCCCCTTCTTGCTGCCTCTTGGTCCTGGGCTACCTAGAGATTTCCTCCTGCTACAGCTGAGGATGGAGCTTCCTCCAGAGAGCCCATCAATGATGCTCCTCATCAGCCCAAGGACTCCCTGCAGAGTAGTACAGGTCTCCTAGAGACCATCTTGGATGTTTCTGCATTAGTTTTAGCATCTCATAGACTGAAGAATGAGACCAAATTGGGATTACTTTTTTTTTTTAGTAAGGAGGGAAGGATGTCAATAAATAGTTCCTTGTTTTATTTAAAGAAAATGCAGTCTGTTTCTTAAAGGTGGAAAGCTGACAGCAGAAGTCTTGTCTGTTTACTTGATCGAGTATTTTTCACATCTTTTATCAGAGTACCATTCCAATCTCTTAAATTGCAGTTGTGTGGAAAACTTTTGTAATGAAAGATCTTTGGGGAATTGAGCAGCATTCAATAAAGTCTTTATGTTTGTATTTAGTGCTGTATATCACATCTTTGTGTTTATAAAGACCAGGAGAATTAGAATGGCTTTTACAAGCAACCTTTGAACTGCACACCTGTCTGAATAACCTGGGGCTTTTCACTGAGCGGAAAAAGGGCTGGAGGTGCAGGCTGCTGGGGTTTTGTTTTTATGAGCAGCGTTGCAGGCTTTGTTCTGCTTTGTTCGGTACAGGGCTGAGGCAGCTGTCTGGGGCTTGTTCTACCTGTGGCTTGGCTGCTTGATTGACTTTATTCAAACTCACTCTTTTGAGTTGACTTTATTACACTTTTATTGTTACTTCATTTTTGTCTCTAAGAATTTGTGTTTCACAGAGGAAACGGCTTATGCTTGTAATAGCTCCGTCTGAGCAAAACCAATTAGTTGCTACTCCCTACCTGTCAGTTTTACATAAAAAGCCTACATTATCAGCTGACCAAAGCCGACTCTGCCATGGTAGGTGGCTGCCCAAAATTTGGGGGGAAAAAAAAATCCTTTACTTCTCATGGTGCTTCTTGAAGTCCCCAAGCCAGATGTTAAAGCCTGGGGGGGCTGCAAGGGTGGGCTGTGCCAGCATTGTAGGGAGATGACAGTCCTGCAGACAGTTTACCTCAGCTTAGTTGTTCAGTGCCTTTTTCCCATGGAAGAATAACAACCTCAATTTGAGATATAAAATAGTTTTAGGTGTCCTACAGTATAAAGGAAATAAATTATATGGAAGTTAGGGAATCTAACACTCCCCTTGCAGTGGTACAAAGAACAAATTACTGGCATTTGTAACTGTTACAGGTTGTTCAAAAACTTACCAATATGGACATCAAGAGTAAGTACTAGAAAAGCAACACAGTAGCTATAAGAGGCCATTTCAAACAAATTGTGCAACACTTGCTCTTAGAATCACTCCTATAAATAGGTATATAAAAGAAAGGTTTCTTGGCTGGAATCAGCCAGCCTGGTCTAGTAACATCTCCTTATAAAACAAGACTGTGCTAGCTGAGAGGTAGTGACTGAAGCTGACTACTCTGGGAATTTGGTCAAAAAAAGTGCATTAAATACTGCAGAAAGGAGTGCAGCCTTTATTTAACCACACCTCCTACTCAGCCCAGAGCTGGGGCTCAGTTCTCTTCCACCTTACCTTCTCTGACCTCACTAGCAAAAAAAAGAACAAAAAAATGCAGTAGGATGCATCAGTACCTGTTGTTTCTAAACATTTTTGTAAAATCCAAGCAAGAGCAGCTGTAATATCATTTGTTAAAGGAACACTTGTGTGTCTCTGACAGCAAGAAGTTAACAAAGCTCAGCTGTCTCTTGTCTTACCTGTAGACCCAGCCCTCAGCAGTGTATTTGGGAAAGCAAAGGGCTGTAAGCTGACGGGGAACTCAGGGGAATGCTTTCCTACCAGCCTAGGCTGTTACATAGCAAAATCAACAGGGGTTTTCTTGATATAGATAGATCGATCTAAGTGTGGGGAGTTTTTTTTTCATCCTCCCCCTCCCCCAGGTTGTCCCATTCCCCACCACACCAGCACCTGGGGAGGAAGTAGCTTGCCAACAGTTTGCTTCAACAGTGGAACGTTTCGTCTTTGCTACTCCCCTCTCGTTTAACCTCACTCACTTGCTCTGCGCTGTGCTACCTACCTCACCCGCAGCAGGTACAGTATTGGCCCCGCTGGACCTGCTGAAGAGTCATCAGTGCAAGATACTGAACATAAAGTGTTGCCTGAGCCCCTCCTCTTCTTGCAGCCCAACATTTCTTTCCCAGAAGCGTGTGACCAAGTTAGCTCAGACTATAGCACTGAAGCTGTGAGCCATTTGAAGCACCAGCAGAGGAGCTGGGGAAGAGGCAAGAGCAGGAACCTCACATGACTGGTGGGCTGTCACCTCCTCCTGCCCTCCCCTGTCTGGACACAGGAGACCCCCCTACGCTGGCTCCATGGCTGCAGCCAGTGCTGCTCTTTTGTTTTTCTTACCACAGTGAACTGTTGCTCCTTTAAGGCTATGTTGGGTCAACGCAGTGCCTGAAAGTCAGCTGAAAGGAGTAAATTTTGTTCCAAAAAGCTTCCTTAGAAGGCAAAACAAAAGAATGAGGGGGTACTTTTGATACACTTACTACTATAGTAATATTCTGGAAGAAGCAAAATAGGACTTGGCCTGTTCCTTTCCTTGCAACAAAGCCTTCAGAGCAAACACAGAGTGGTGCACTGCTGCCCTGTAGCCTCCACAAGTCCGAGTTAGGCATCTAGACTAATAAGGGACTTTTACTTACTTATAAGGAAGAAAAAGACCGCACCACCCCAGCACGGTTCGTTAGCACGCATTCTCTGTTATACAGAGAATCACAGTTAAATACCAGGCTGATGAAAGACTATTTTTACTTCCTTAGCAAAGACTGGGGGAAAGAGGGATGAGCAACAGCCCAAGCCAGACTTTGAACTCTTATCATCAGCTCCAATGCCCAGGGATTGAGTGGTTTGAGTTTACTTTGAGTTGGACTGATCAGGAATAGCTTTTTGTTTTTCACATTATCTTCTTGCCATAATACTCCTGCCTGAACTCCCTCCTGTAAAGCTCCAGCTGAACCTGAGAGCAGGTAGTTTCAAAGAATGTACACAATATCTTATTTTAAGTATTTTTTTTTAATATTAAAGTCACTATACTTTAAATCAAAAACAACACGTAATAGAATTCCAGTGTATTTTGTTTTAACGCATACTTTGGAGAGGGGAGGCCAGACTGTTGTTGAGTGCTAAATGTGGTCAAGGAAGTAACTGCGTTACGGTAGCAGATGCAGGTCATATAGCTCGTGCAGAAGTTAAATGGTCTCCTGTTCCACGAAGCATTCAAACACTCTCCATTTTTTTTTAGAACCTGTTAGCCACTTTTTGAACATGAGTGAATTCTCTCCTTCTCCCTTGGTCCCCCATATATTGAGGTAAGCTTGTTAAATTTGGAATAGAAAAGTGTGAGTTTGTTAGACCTGTCCTAGAGTTAGCTCCTTTCTGAAGTTCCAATGCCAGTTCACTGGACTGTTTCTCCAGAAGAAAACATACCTGGTTTGCATCTTTAACTGCTGCATTGCTGATCGAAGTTTATTCCAGTTATTTTCTATCCCTTCTGCTATGAACAGTTAAAAGGCAGTCTTACGCTCAGCTTATGTGGTTCATTACTTGACTCCTCCTCTTCAGATGTCTCTTTCGGATTTTGATCATCCACTTAACACTTAACTTAGCAAAGTCTGCTGCCTTAAACAGAGCCAAAAAGATACCACAAAGAAGGGCAATTGTGTTCCAGGGATTTGCTGTGATAATCTGAAAGAGAGTAAAAATATTATATCTAAACTCAGCATATATTATACCTAGTCAATAACAAACAACTCCATTTTTCAAACTGAAGTGTTTTGCAGCATATTCCTTTACACTACAGAAGGGCCTGTACTGCCTTCTCCGCACATCTGCCTCACACCACAGTCCTCTGATTGCTTCTGTCAGGAAGAAAACACCGTACTAGCTGCTAAATTCCTTTTAGACTGTTTCAGGATATTTAATTGTTAAGAACTTTAGAGATACAGTTAAATTGCTAATTTTAAGATTAAATAATATAGTAAATTTAATCTGTAAAGATTTACAAAAATGAGCTAAAAGAAGCAGCTACTGGAAGGCTTTAACAAGACAGCATTGTAATGCTAAACCAGCTTTTGACAGCGGCAACTGTTTCTGCGGACCTACAGCAAGTAGTTTATGTTTCTGTTTTTAACTACATTTGGTTCAAGAGTAGTTAAGTTTATTTATGGTTTCCAGTTCTCCTCACACCTTTAGGCACAAGGTATGACTTCTAGGATCTCAGATGAAGCAAGCAGAGCTAGGCTTAGGCACACAGCTTTGGGACTCGCCATGGAGTCAGCATGAGCCTAGCATCACTAGGTCACCACCACAGCCTTGTGGCCTTCAACAGGCTTTCCATGTATTTGTTACTCCTCCTAAAAGCAGCAGCCCTGGCTGCCAGTGCTTGTGAACCACGGCCTCTTCAGCAAGAAGAAACAAGCACCCCTAATCCACTGGATCGAGGGCAGCTTTCAGCTGGAAGAAGGCAGAGGTGTGAACCCCATCTGGCAGAGAGGAGCGAGAGGTGCCAGGAACAGGACTCGTCTCTTGAGGCCGAGGAGGCACCTGCAACTGAGGAGGGTGTCTGGTCCTAGCACAGACATGCAGCAGGAGTGCAAAGGACCAACTACCCCATCCTGCCCTGCACAGTCTGCATTCACCCTCTGGTTTTGGGCAAGAAAACAAGAACTCCATGGATTATCCTGGTGATGGACTTGGGTTGTCAGGTACGGCCATTTTAAATGCAAAATTTTAAACAGATGGCCTTTGCACACTTTGCTGTTCTACATTTTTCTGGGGAGGGTAAATGTGTCTGACCTTCTCCCCTTGAACACTAGGAAAACAAGATCTAGCTCACGTGTTTAAAGCGCATGTACCCACAGCGCACAAGCACTCCAGTGACTGACAGTGGTCTTGTCTGGCACATCATATCCTCTGGCTGCAGCATATTGAGCTACATTTTAAAGTGCTTTTTCTGCCATTTTAATGCAGTACCAAATTCTATTCTAATAAGGGATATAAAATACACTAGGCTATTTTTATTATTCTGATTTAAGCCTAGATTTCTTATCAATTAATAAAAAAGTCACTAAATCAGTTTACCCAAGCACACTTTTTTAAGCAAGAAGTTCACACTTGACCTGAAGCCACACTTTTGGTAGAACACAGGGGACGTGTGCATTTTCTTAGCTACGTGTACCTCTGGCTGCAAAGAGAATGCTGAGTGTCACCAAGCCCAGGGAAAGGCATCAGCTGGTCTTGACCTCCACAGAATGTGCATTACTGGATATGAGGAAGAGCCTAGACTGAAATTTCAGAAGCAACCTCCCTCTTCCTCTGAATTTCTGCTTGGAGTGAGGTAAGAGAGGCATGCACATGCACACACACACACACAAACCATGAGCATGTACAGTCAGACAACAATTCAAAAAGGGACTAGCGTTACTCACGTCTTGAACAGTCTGTATAAAAGGATCCTTCCATTCGAATACCACAAAAAACAGCTGGTCACTTCTTGGTTTAGTTCTCTGGTCAATATAGTTAACCACGCTAGTCTGGGGAGAGGGGAAAAAAAAAACAAACGTGCAGGTTACTTTCTGCAGTGGTGTAACAAGTCTGTGCAACAGAAAAGGCTCATAAGAAGGTGTAAACAGCAGACTGTTCAGGGGCTTCCAGTTCAGCCTTCCTCTACCTGGAACAACAGGCTCCCAAAATATGGAAAGGGCAGTTTCTTCCATCTGTCTCATGTTCATATTCTTTTCCTATTTCTCACTTAGTACAACACTGCAATACCATTTTTACGCTGGTAGCCAGGGTCTTTATTTTATTACATAGTTTTTGCCTTTCAAGGGGGGAAATTTCAGTTACAAAATTCATTTACTTGGAGCAACACAGCATTTGGAAAGTTCTCATGAATGAATGCTAAATTACTTTTGTCTACCAGAGAGCTACATGATCGTGTCAGGAAGACTTTTTTGAAAACTCAGTTGTAGAATAAACTAGAAGATGCCAGCAAGTGCAGAATGAAAACAGAAGGGAAAGAAGCCTAGATGTTAACAATTAAAGCCATACTTCCCAGTACTGCCCATTAACTAGGTCACCATTTGGAACTAGCACTGACAGACAGAGAGGTTTAGCACAATTCCACCAGGGTACAGTTTAGGATACCAGATCCATGTTAGTGTCACATGAAACCAGAGTCTTAAGAACCACAATCAGGAAAGCATTAAGACATCAGGCCTCAGAAAAACATTTATCTTGTCTTGTAACACACCCCCCAGCCCAGAGGGGAACTACACAGGGCTTATACACAGGCAGTAACAACACAGTTTGCACTAACCCCCCACCGCTAGAAGACTATAATATAAACTGCTCAAGAGCCAGACAGTTAGTTACCTAAGAGGCAGGCAAGCACACTGGAGTTACAGCTGAACAACTGATGGAAGGACTTCTCCAGCCCTCAAAGGAGTATTTACATCTTAGTGTGTGCACAAGGAAGTACTGCTGCTCTTCCTACACTAGTTTAATACTGCACTGGAAGTAATGAATCCAGCAGTACTGTAACTTCATTTCAGGACTATGACAGGAACTACAGATACAAAAACAGTGATTCAGCAGACATTGTGTGAGGGATGACCTACTACAAAAGCCTCCTGTCTACCACAGCTTAGTTTCTTTATAAATACTTCAAGATTTCTATCAGTCTTCTCCACACGCCCTGCCCTGACCAGATTTTAGGCTGCGAACACGTAGAAAGAAGCAGGAGCTAGAACACTCTGTGTGTCTATTCAGAGCGTATGGGAGCTTCACCACCTCATGTTTTCTGGTCAAACCCCTTTGCTGCAGACTTACCCTATACTTCCACAGCTCGTTTAATTACTGCAGTGTACCATCAGCCCAATTACACTCATTCAAGAAAACTGCACACCAGGAAACAAAGAGTACAGAAAGCTAAATGAAGGCAACGGGAAAGGAAGAAAAGACAAAGTAATGACTATTGGGCTAGTTAGCAGACTAACCGACTGTGCTATTTGACCTAATATTTGTATCCATCTTTCTGGTATGCTGTCTCCCAGTTTAAATTTGAAAGGCTAATGGACTTCCTTATACAATTCCAGCAGACGTTGTACTGTCAAACAAAGCAAGTGCAATTTATGTCTGAGCTATTTCAACTTCTACTGTATTATTAATAGCGATCTGAAACCCAGAATTCACATTTGTACCAATTCCTATTTCCTAGATTTAAAAAAAAAAAAACACAACCAAACACCCACAACCAAACCACAAAGCCAAAATAACCCAGCACAGTGTTCACCTACTCAGATGATCAGAGAGTCCATAACAGGCTGGACTAAATGGACGTTTATGGTCACAAAATGCTCAGCCTTTTCTGAGTTTGAGTCAGCCTTTTGTTTCCACTTTGCGACACGTTAGACTTGGGCACACAAAGGAGGACTTTCAAAAACCCTACTCTAGGTTAGTATCAAATGTCAGGTGATACAGAGCTGTAGGTGATGAAGGACAGACAGACAAATGCTGTTAGCGCTTATGTGGCAGCTGCTGACTGATGCATCCTTTCCTCTCCTCCAAACTAAGGCATTAGTTTGGGACTTGCATGACTTTGGGACTTGCCTCCTGCCTTCCTCCAGTGGAGCGGGAGGGTACCCACCTCAGTCACAGCCCTGCTCTTCCCTTAAGGCTTTGCCACATAAGGCCCTAACTGTGAGAATTAAAGATAGGAGAACTGAAGATGCTGCTTCATTTTTGTCTCCAGAAAGTACTCTTTCCAAGTGTACCATAGACTAAGAGACAGTGTTGTCTCTGAAACACATAGTCTCTGAAAAGGACTGCTCTTCAAATTCTCATTTCTCATCACCAGTGAGACTCCTTCTCCCCAGCGAACACTGAAAGCAAGATACCAAACTCAAAACACAATTAGTCTCCTGTCCATTAGTATGAACAGAACAGGAGCAAAAGTCAAACTCATTTCCTCTCTAGCTAAGTTTGCATCTTCCACCTGCATATCTTCTAGTTTTAAATGATGCAAGAAGTTAAGTTACTCCATGTTTCTAAGGATACTCAACAGATAAAAATCCCAAACCCAAACAAAAGCAGACATGAGAATGCTGCAAAGGATACAAGTCTTATGTTTACCTCTTCATCCTAACATCAGCCCTTGTGGTAGCCTAAACAATACCTCTTTCCAATACTAGCTATTCTTTAGACAATTCCTTTGGCAATTGTTCCCCACCTTCAACCAAAGGTAGCTGTGTTAATATTTCTATGTCGGTCTCGTCGGACCCTTAACTTGGACTATAGCTGTCACTTATAACGCATTCAAGGCGTGGATTTTCTGGCCTCCCCATTAGGGGATGTTTTCCCAAGATGTGTCACTAGGCCATACCAACAGCTGCGCACATCAAGACATTTACGCTTTTACAGAACCTCTCCATGTTAAGGAAGAATGCAAGTAACTGTACAGCCAAAACTGCTCGGTGGCAAGTGGTGTAATGGATGAAATGAAACAAAAGCAAGCTTCTGACATTTCACTTACTTAACCAACCAACACACCAACCCTTCTTCCAATTCATATTGCTATCTGCCCCAAGAACTGGTTCTGTTGGCCAGGTACCATTAAAACCATGGCAGTAACTAGTTCTTAATAAACTAAGAGGTCCCATAAAACTCTTCCTGAGGATTTTTTTTTTACCTCTTGTTTGAATTCAACAGTCTCACTACCATCTTCTTCTTTTGTTTTCACCAAGGACATCTTGACCCAAGTTCGAAAGCCTCCGGAAAACTTCCAGCTGGAGTATGAACTTTCACAGTCCTTCATGAATTCTGCTTTTTCTGGACTAAGGGAAAAAGACCATTACTTTACTGACCAAACTCAGAGCAGTATCCAAGCACTGTAGGCAGAAGAATGTCAGACCTACAGGCCCTTCAAAATGTGTTCACAGTTCCTTTTATGTTTCTACTGCTAAAATTCAGCACACCTAAAACATTGTGAGTAGGGATGTTTTGGTTAAAGGCAGCACTTGCACTGATGTGTTCTTTATCACAGAAGACTTACCTGGTGCCTACCCTCCTAGAGAGTTGCCTGCCCCTAGGGATTGTTCTGCCTTATAGGGGAGCTTCATTCTGCTCACCTGTCATCTCTGGCACAGCAAGGAGCAGAGACAGGACCCCGGGAAACAACTCGCCATAATGCTAGGAAGCAAGAGATGGAAGGAACAGCCTAGAAGCAGGGCAGGCTGCTTCACGCCATTTCTGGGATGCAAATAAATTGGTTGCAATGCAGACGTATTTAAAATGCCTTGAAATTTACATGTAGTGTACTCCTATTATTTTGAGAACACTATACCTTTGGTGTAAGGCTCCCATCTGCAATAACAGGGCTGTTTTCCCAATATGCAATCACAGACACTTGTAGCCCCAGAACAGCAGGATTGCTTTGTGTCTTGTCTTTTTTTAATATACTGTGACCATAAGCCATTTTAAGGCTTCCAATGCCCCTCATGCCACAAGTGGTAAAGAGGCAGCTCTAAGGCCTGTCTGGTGTCCATCCTCTCTCTACCACCAACTGGACAGGACATAAAGAATTAACCACGCTATTTGCTTATCACAGTACTATAAAGTACTAAGTGATCTTAGCCACTTTCATGTCGTCTCTATGAAATAAGCCTGGCCTTGCAGCTGCTTTTTCAACAAGGTTTCATTTGAGATGAAGGGGTAAACCACTGTGATGAGTCATGAATCAAAGCACAGACTACTGATTTTTACTAAAGAGAGATTTCAGGTTGCAGAGATACGTCAGGGTATGCTGGTCCTTGAGACAAGGGAAAGATAAAGGGTTTTTCACTCAGATTAAATCCATCTTCCCAGGTGAAGGGAAAGAGTATACTTTGCTCATATGGCAGAAGGTGTGCACGGCTCAGTCTGTTGGGAGATTAAGGTATTTTGGTCTTTCAGAAGAATGATGCAAAGAAGTAAAGAAGAAAGGCAGAGCTGAAGAAGCAAGCTCTTGTCCCAGAAAACAGACCAGTCAGGAAGATTCGTCCTGTACCAGCACTGGGTGGATTTGCACTTCTCCTGTCTTTTTCCTTAGTTTTCAGAATCAGGGCTCCCTCTCTTCCTACAAACAAAAATGTTTTGTCTACAAGGCAGCAAGAGCATGCACTGATAAAAAGAATATCATACTGATGGCTACTCTGTACTACACTGCCTGCTCAGGCTTAATAGATGAACGTGCACATGTTCGTTCGTAGGAAGGCAAAACCTAGCAAAGCCATTGCTCTCAGGTCAGGACTTCAGGCGATGGGCTCAAACACAGAACGCCATTGTGCATACAAACAGAAAGGAGAAACATTCCTGGAAAGAAAAGCTAATACGCTTTGCTACCCATCAAGACAGATGATATTCCAAGAGTGTTTTAGCAAGTTTGGAATATCTGTGTCTGTTTGTAACATTAGCTGCTTGTTTAGTGATCCCAGCAGAATGGCTGTGCACCTCTCTAACACCCACAAGGAAGACAGGAGCAAAGCATCAGAACAAAGCCCATCGCCGGACTGCTCCTCACCGAACAAAACAATGACAACAGGGAGACCTAGTCTGACAATGATTTCTTCCCCCTTCGGTAAGTGGGGGAAGCAGCAGCTGATGGGGCAGTATGGAAGAGCACAATGCTTTGCCACTCAGAGGAACATACATAATTAGCACTCTGCCAGCCAGTCATATGCCTAATGCATGACTAAATACAGCATCCTAGAAAGCTTTCCAAACCAACATGGAAAATTGAGGGAGGAAGTTATGACACAGAGCTGAACATTACAGCCACAACTTACATGGTAAGCAGACAGCAGTAGCATACTGTGCCTTCAACAGTAATTGTAGGCTTGAAAAAGAAAGATTAATAATACGTTAGGAGAAGCTGTGGAGAAGTGATCTGAGAAGGCATTTGCTTGCATGTGCCCATAAACCAGACCACTGCCACAAAGTCGGGGAAAAAGAAGGCAGGGGGGAGCAGAGCTGAGAGGCAGAAGCTTTGCACAAATGACAGCAGAAGGCAAATAACACAACTTACAAACCACACACAGCTAAGTGAACACAACACAGGCAAGGGATTTTAATCTGAAGAACAATTCTCCAGGCAGACAGTTTAATTCCCTCTTCACCCCAAAGACAGACAACCTGCAAAGGCTGCACGTTATTTTTTTTCTTTTTCTGTTCAGTAAGTTCTTCTGTTATACTGTCCTTTAGATGTATGGTAAGATTCCTGGAATACTCTGGACCAGGCTCTCACAAGATACTAATGGTACCTCAAGATCATGCAAAAATTCCTACACCACAGCAGAGAGAAGTGCAAGAGGCCACTGTCTCAGGTGAACTACAAAGCTCTGGTCTCCCCTCAGCCAATGCTCTCTGGTAACCACTGACAGTTCAAACAACTAACAGGGAGCCCTAGCACAGACTGATCAACGTCAGACCACGAGAGATTGTATTTGTCCCAGCTGTGGGAGTTGCTAACCCAGTTCTGGACTGGGTTCTAGCTCTGCAGTGGATCCTTCCAACACCAATCTCTATGGACCAACCCACAAGAGGCAGAGGCAGCTCAGGACGTCCGTCCCACCAGCGGATTCCAACACAACAGCAAGAGCCAAAAATCACAGATGGGTCAAACCGGATTTGTGCTTATTGCTTTTCCTTTCCCCTAGACTGGGAAACTCTCAGACAGCCATGGGATGCAATAAAGGGTCAGATGGCATGGTACCAAAAGTCTCGACCCTTCTATATTATAATTTATTTCTCTGCACGCAGCAATCCAGACCAGAGACATGAACGTCGAGCTTTATTTAGACCTTTAAATACTCTCTGACCTGTTCAGGCTGCTATTCATCATCTCACATGACTGTAAGTTATTTTACACACTATGCTAACAATAGTTTGTCAGTAATATGTTCAGAGGTTTTCTTGTTAAACCCATGTATTATACTAATGACAGTTCAGGAAAGGAACTTGTATTTTTAGCTACACTTTTTTGGTAATTTGCAAGGGTTTCATTATTTCCTTCCCTCCAATTAATATGGTACAGACAGCAGCTGCCACTGTCTTAAAAAAAGAAGAAAGAAGAAGAAAAAAGCCAGCAGCAGTATCCCTCCAACTCCCAGGCCAACAACAGCACACAGTTCAGCAGTGTCCTGCGAAGGCCAGAACAAAACTAGCAAGCAGTGCCAGTTTCATGCAGTCTGTCGATCCAATTTTAAACAGAAGAGCTGCAGAGAATAAAACCCTTGACAGAAACGACTGGACCTTACTTGAGTCCTCACCACTTGCTGTTCCTCAAAAAACCCTTACAAGACACAAGTCTCTAGATGCCATTTTTATTTTTGCTTAAGGCTGAAGCTTGCAGCAGCTTTCACTGATACAATTATTCCTATTTAAAGCAAAAGTGAGGTGTGCATAATACTGTCTACACAGAAACTGTGGTGTAGATACAGCAGGACTCTTCTTACCAATTTCAAGGGGTTTTGGATTGTGATTTAAGATGATGGAATACCCTACACATTCATTTTACAGCAGTCTGCTTGCCCAGCCCAACCTAAGCTGTTTGCAGCCATGGCAAAAAACTGTAAAGGTAATTATGAAGTCTCATGAGTTTTAGCATGTATCTCAGCATCTTTGGTAATACTTTACATGAATTGCTGGACACAGTGCTAATAATATGCTCTCATAACCAGTAACTGAGACACTTTGTCAGGAAAAGTAGTTAACAGTGGCCAGTAATTGAAGTTTTTAGAAGCCGTATGGAAGGACACACAACAGTTTCTACAGATATCTTAGTCCAGACTTCCCATCAACTAAATTTAGCATCCACTGATGAACCAGAAATCGTTTCTATTTTCTCTTCTGCTGGAAGTTGGACAGAACGAGTACATTCCACATATGCATGTGGTCTCACATGCACTTCAGAGTAAACTTCCAACCTGCCGTGAGCCCGTGCAGTTCATGCTCTGGCACACCAGGACGGCAATGCACAACATTAAGCAAGACAAGCCACACAATTTGTACCAAGCTTTGGAGGATGCTATAAAAGAGACACTACCGGCCTCTTGCACACAACTGGTTCACTTACTGTATTTCACCTAGACATGCAGATCATTTACTACCAAGTTTAAAGGCCTAGATACCTTTGCCAATTTTACCCTTACCTGGATTAGTTCAAAACCAGTTTTAACTCACATTCCTATTTCCTGCTGCAAACGAGCACAAAGGATGCATCCCCAAAAAGACACCACTATTTCCTACCTTTTCACTTTCCTCCAAACATAACCCAGGCTCAGCCTTCACTCTCCCAGCTTCAGTTCTGGTGCCTTCCAACACCGAGACAAGGCACCTTCTCTAGGAACAAACTGACACTTCCCATCTCTTCAGGGATCTAACCACTTTCACCTGGCAAACCTGGAGGCAGGAGGTTGCGATCCAGGTTTCTCTCAGGCAGCTTACAGATGATTCTTACTGATTCACCTACACTGGCACAAACACGGCCTTGGACCTAGTACCTTTGCAATACTGCTTATTGCTGTTTTGCACATCTAACCTGCCTTTGCACAACATGTAGCACAAGCATTTGGGACGCAGACTTGCAGCTTGCTTGTAGAAATACTGCCAACTTAACTAGGACGTACATGTTTTAACTTGTGAAGAAACAGCTCTTTAAAATGGCTTATCTGCAAATTGATACAATGAGCACAGAAATGTGGTGTCCAAGACTTGAGTACGCACAGACCAAGTTGTGTCTTGGTAAGTTGGCTCATTCTGCAAAGAGACAGGAACCAGATGCAACACAACGGAGCCTTCTGCTCTGTGTTTCACAAGGGGTGATCTCAGACAGTGCTTTTGTCTTGCAGTATAGAAACAGCTGTGCCCCTTGCTGGAATCGGTCCCACTGTACATAGCGCTAACTGCGGCACAAGCCACAAAAACTGAGACAAAAACAACACAGAAGGAACAAGCAGCACGTTCTGCATCACTACTTTTAACTAGTATTTTCTCACCCTAAAATATCAATGCCTGGAACATTAGCATTTTATGAAGTGTTTTAGTACAGTTACAGAAAGTACTTAATGACTTAAGATCTCTCCTTCACTGAAGTAGAAATGCTCTCTAAAAAGCAAATTCAGATAATTGGTCTTTGGCCATGCAGAGATACTGTGACTGAACACTTCCAGTCTTTGCTCCATCTGAAAAGCACCAGTATGATCATGTCCAAGCCTCCAAGAATGCCTTGTTTTGAGAAAATCTGTTATTTCTCTTCTCCTCCTTCACCTAATTTTGTTCTGCATATGGCCTTTATCCCCTGTCCCTTTTTCACTGCGCATCCAGCTATTGCCAAATTAATGCTTCCTATTAGGTCTCACTGTGACTAATCTCTCTTGCCTAGCTTTTAATCTGGATCACAGAAGAACAGAACTTGAATTTAAATTAAAGCAAAAATTAAACAGTTAACCACGGAATTTATTCTCACAAGGTAGGAAAAAGGGTGGGGCTTTCAAGAAAGTCCAAGGCAGGATTAATTCCACTCCTGTTAAAATCAGAAGGTTGATCAGTCACTCCAATGGCACCCATGTCAAACCTTGATCAGTCACTCCAATGGCACCCATGTCAAACCAATACGAAGCAATTTTGAAAACCCCACCTATGAAATGACATAATTCTGTAGAGTCTTACATAAAGGTAGTAATACAAAGAAATATAGTTAATCTTTCAACAAAATCACAACAAATCAATCTAGGGATCTGATCTTTACAATAATTGCTGTCAAAAAAAAAAAAAAAGGTACAGAAACATCAGTGTTCCCAGGGCACTTCCTGAGCACACTGCCCAGGACAGCAGACTTCCTGATCACCCACAGCAGCAGACAGCAGTAAGCCAGCACAAACTTCAAACTTTTAGAACGTGCAGCAACAAATGGCTGAAGCATAGCTGAAAGGTAGTTTTTGTCACTGAAAAAGTCCTCAATTAATTTTCTAAAAAGTAAGATTAGTAACCTAAGCCACGAAAGAGCATCAACGTAACCCAAACATAAAAAAAAAAATTGATGAGAATATGAAAGCCTGTCTAATTTTTACTAAAAAAGTCCTGCTTTCACTAGTTTGTTGTAGCAAGTTCAATGCCGTTACAGGCTCATCCCTTTACATACCTGTTGATGAACTCTTGGAAAGAAGAAAACAGAAGGTAGTCAATGGCACTGAAATCTTGGTCTGTTCCATTTAAATGAAACTGCAAAAACACCAGTTCCTTTTTCTTCACATCACGAGGGCCTTGAACAACCAAAGCATACTTCTGTAAGCAAACAGCGAGATGGTGAGAGTAGCAGAGGAATCCTCATTTCCTGTTCATGAATTTGCCATCTGTCCCTAATACTCTACAGAAATCTAATACACACTGAGATTTTCTTGGGTGCTACTAATGCCAATTGAATCCCTCTTTTAGTTTAAAAATGAAGTCTTTACATCAAGATTTAGTGGTTTTCTAAGAAATCTGCTTTAGTTCTATCATAGTCCTTTGGGTTCATGTGGAATTACCAGTCAAGGCCCTGCAGCCTGCCTTCTGCAGAAGGTCAGTCAAAACTGTTTTGAGCATTAAAGTCTAAGAACTTTCAGCTCTTGACATGAAACAAGCTAATTTGGAGTCTGATGTGGTGAATATCAGGCTTCTCCTTGAGAAACAGGAACAGCTTCACAGCCCCCAGCACCTCAAGCTGCTGAAAGGAAAAAAAAAAAACACACCACAAAAAATGCCAGCAGGCAGAATACAACCTAAAGTAGCGCAGGCATTATATCGAACAGCAAGCTGCTGCTTGCAAAAGGACTCAGCCAATTTGAACAGGGCTCTACATGGTTCAGAGGTCTCTGCTTCAGTGCCTCTTCATTCAACTGCAGGACTAGAGCCTACTGGATCAGCAAGCTTCTAAATGAATCTACCACGCAGCATAAAATGCAAGTTCTTAGTTTGTTAAAACATGCAAAAAGAGCATATTAGTGGCAGAAATTAAATTAGACTCGCACCCAGAATATTACTTTCAAATATACTGAGAAGCTGTTTCCCAGAAAGCAATGGTGACTAAACAAAAGGCAAAACATGAAGAAGAAAACAGCTGACCAAACAGGTACCTAGACAGTTTGTTTGTTCACGTTTAGTTTCTTTAAAAACAATGTGAGCAATCACTTTAGATACAAATGATCACATTTAATATTTTTTTTGAACATTGATTTATACAGAAGCAGAGTTCCTGCATTTTTAAGGCAAATTCAAGACAGACGATCACTCAATGTACCCATCTTACTGGCTCACAGCATTTCAGTGTAATGAAACACTTGGTGCCCAGTTACGATTTTTCCAAGTCTGACAAAAATAGTATGTAATTCCCAGCAAACATACAAAAAGAGATAAGCTATCCTGCTTTAATGGAGTAACTGCTACTGCTTTGAATTAAAGCTACATTTACTGTATCAAGGAGTAAGCTTGCCAGTTCATTTTGGAGAGGAATGAAGCAAGAGTTTCATTGTGAAAAATTACTTATTTTGTCCCATTCAGGTTTTCATGCTGTACACACCCACATGACAGCTGATCATCCATAACACATCTACACACTGACTGGGGTCTTTTACATTTCTGAAAACAAAAGGACAGATGGCTTGAAAAAAAACTAGAAGCAAGGATTTTTTGGAGCACTAAGTAAATAATTTTCCTTTCAAATACCATTACAAGCAGAAAACCCCCAGTGAATAAGCTTTGTTCTATTATATTATTATTACCATAGTTTGATTAGTAAAAGGATCTGTGTAGTTGATTCTCTGAGTAGTACATTCAATGTCTCCTGGCTGACCTGGATTTATCAGAGGCGGAATGTGATCATAGTAATGATGCTTGCAGCTAAGCAGCCGAGCCTTGCCTGGGTAAAAGGCAATACCTGTTTTGGGAGAAAAAACATTGAAGAGAGCTAATTTCTTTCCCAAGTACATAGACTTTCATTCTGGGATTTAATCCCCCAGGATACTGAGCTATCCTCAAGATCCAGCAAAACAATCAAATTAAATCACATGCTTCAGCATTTTTCTGGAGCAGGACAACAGTGCCAGCTGCATCAGGACAGAACCCCCGTGATGCATTGAAAAAAAAAATCAGGGTTTGTGTTCTGTTATGACGATTCAAGGTTCACAGAAGCTATAAAGTTTTCCTAGTCTTCCCACACGCCAGCAGCTAATGCATCAGTCCCTCTGGCCCCAAGTGAAATGAATGTGTAAAGTAAGTTAGGAGACTACTGAAGTCAAATGGGACATGTAGCGCTTCAGCATGTACATGTTTTCATCTATTATCATTTAACATGTCAAATTTTAATTGGAAATAATGTATGTACTACACATGACAGATCAAAGATCACTGGCTGATCTAATAAAATGAAAAGATGCTCTTCAGAAAATCTAGCATCTTCTGTTCACTGAATACAATATGATAAAAATCAAAGCCATCAAACGAGTACTAACTGTTAACCATCCCTCATTACTTATATCACTAGATAGGCAGGCTTGCTACTTCACCTGTATGGAAATTCATATATACCATAAATCTATGGTTTCAGACCAACAGCATGCATTAAAAAAAAAAAACTCAGTCACCTCAGCGGTAGATGGGCTACAATAAAAGGCCCCAAACCCAAAACCTGTTATGCCACATATGCCACATTTAGTATTGGAAACAAGCTTGCTTGAAGGTAATCTAGACCAACTACCAAAAAAGGAAGATTTGAGTTATTAGATATGATTAACTCACACACCTGAGATGGCCAGTCTGCCAAAATGCGAGACGTCAAAGCAGTCAGCATATATCAGTCTAAAAATGCTTTATTCCTTTCTTCAGTGCTCATGCTTGCAACTTGCCATCTCATCGCTTTAATAAGAGCAATGAAGTAAAGGGCTACATTAATTTACATTCTCTGATCTGGCAGGGATCCCTGCCAATACTTCTGGATTTATATTGTTGCTCTGCTTCTTTACATAACATTTTCTTCTTGTGGATGTATGAAAAGCTCAGGTTAAAAAAAAAAACAAAAACAAAAACAAGGGGGAAAGTCTGCTCTTACAGTCAGATCCACACGGTCCAAACGTGAGGACCTACTTACAGAGCTGAGCCTAACTGGCCATACAGAAAAACCACCACAGGAATATGGCAACAACTTGAAACACTCACCTTTCAGCCACAATTACTGGAGTGGTTATTTGTAAAATGTGGTAACACTTCAAACAAAGGTGTTATTTTTATATTGGAAACTGACCTATGACTGTTTGAGTTGCATTTGCTACCGCAGCTCTATTTATGAATGGTTACTGGATAATTTAAAAAAATAATGATAGAACTCACTATTCAAAAATGCTTCTGTGGCATAATCCCTCCCGCCAACTGCAACACAGTTTTCTGATGCCACGCTGCATTTTTATGCCAACATTGTTCCCTGCAGTCACATCACATTTTCATTGCCTACTGATGTAATATCAAGTTGTAAACAATGCAGAACAGAAGCAGAAAGTGGCATTGAGGTTATTTTGTGGTTGGTTTGAGAAATTCACCATCTTTACTGTCAACAGCATCTCACTGTCCAGTGCAGCACTGAGGTACTGATACACATCCTATGTGCTATCCTGTTTGAATGATACAGCTTTGGGAATATTTCCATAAGGAATTATCTCCTTTCCCTCTAAGAGGACTCATTCTACAGTCTGCCAGGACTCATTCTACAGTGTTCACTTCTTATCTACCAAATTTTGCATGATCCTCCACAGCTACTGTCATTCGTGTTATTGGCATGAAAACCCCCAAACATCCCCAAAATTTGTCCTACAATATTAACATTTCCATGCAAAGTTCACACAACATAGATTAGAAAAAAGGAAGTGAAAGACCTGGGTCAAAGCATTATATGCACTCTGGGCCCTGAAGAATCAACACCAAAGATGTAAAACAAAGACAGACAAATGGGAACAACAACTTCACCCATTTTGTTCGTTACCAGTCTTACCAGGTGCATCGTACAAGGACACTTCCTTGTAAGAGACAGACATCACTGGATGCTTGAGCTTCTCCCTGAAGTCACTGATGGTTTGGTAGACAAGGAACACAGCTACAGACATGAGCAGCAGATAAATAAACAGGAGAACTACTGAAAAAACATTCTTTAGGCAGGTCTTGCTGAAACGCAAAGAAGGGGCAGTGGTACCCAGTTCACTATCTGGAACCAAACAGAATATGGATTAGGACTTTAAAATACAGATATTTGGGCTGAATTTACATAGTGTTCATTCAAAGATCAATCACTTGAGAGGAAAGTAAGCCTCAAACTCAGTTTGATTAAAAAAAACAAAGCTATTGCTGGTTTTGATGCTCAGATTGATGGTCAGACAGATGCTTCCTTCTCAAGCGTGAGGCATAATCATCCAAAGACTGTGCCTCTTTTTCACATGTTGAATTTGAAACTCTGCTTAAGGACACGGCAGGCAGGAAACGAGGTTTATTTTCAAGAAGGCAACTCAGAAACACAGTTCAAAGTTCGTAAGAAAAAAAGTCTGTTGATGGTCAATCCTTCCTCATGGAAAAAAAACAACTCCTTTCCCCCTTCCCAGTCTGAAGTGATTCTTACACACTCAGCATATGCATCAGCAGAGAGATTTAATATTCTAATGCTCCTACACAGCTGTATGTGTTGCTTCTCCACCATGGTAGAAGTCACTAGATATTTGTTACCCTCTCATTTTGGACTCTAGTTCCTAACTCCTTGTGCATACTACATAAAGTTTCACAAAAGGATTCTTCCAATTACAGCTACAAAAAGACCAACCCAATTCTTTCACGCTCTCCTTGCCTTCAAAGCTTATTCTGTGAAGATCTTCACACTTGCCTCACTTGTACACAGACACCGCCTTCCCCATACTCCTTGCATTTGCCATTTCTTTTGGCAGGGGGGTTGGAACTAGATGGTCTTTAAGGTCCCTTCCAACCCCAACCATTCTATGATCCTATAACACTTGCAAGGAAAAAGTTCATGTACTCTTGAGTTTCATGTCATGTTTTGATCGCGACCAATATATAGCTGAACAGGCAAAAGGAGCATTAAACCCCAACAAATTAAAGGAGATATTTTACACTGACTTTACTGTGTGGTGTAATCTAATGAGTCAGGCCCTCTCAGGCTACGCCACACTCTGCCCTTCAACTGTAATAGCACGGTTTGGTGTTTGTTCCTTACCACAGCAAACACTAGCCTTTGAGTAAATCCTATTGAACACATAACCTCTTACAAAAGCCCATGGTCACAGAGGTGTTCCCAAGTTCATTGCCAGGAGATGGCAGCCAAGGAAATCAGGACATTAATATGCATGAAATTGCACTACTGAAACAAGTATGTCTCAAACAGCTGCAAAGCATTTAGGGGATACTCATTTCAGGTTGGCTTACCTTAATGCCTACATCTGAGCTGCAATAAGCCCCTTTAACACTGCCCCGCACCCTCCAAAAGCAGGTCCAAACAGTCTAACTGAAATCTGTTTAAAAGTACTGAAATCTGTTTAAAAGTACATCTGCTCAACATTGCACCCTGCTCATGTAAACCCGGCACAGACTTTGCTTGCAATCCACTGCCATCACAGACACTGCAACTCAGGTAAGATATAACATAAAGGAAGATGACATACTATGCTACCTCAGCACCAGATGTGCTGAATCTTCTTTGACTGAGCACAGTTCCTGACAAAGAAATATTCTCAACTCAATCCTTGGAAAAAACTCCTTGGCTTTCCATCAGCACTTATTCCCCGAAATAAGTAATTTAGTGTTTTGTTTGCTTTCAGACGTGCAATTTAAAAAATACAACCAACCAAACCTACACACAGAAGCAGCTTATCAGGCAGCTAAAATTGGTAATTTCTGGGTCAATAGTTCTCACCTGGTAAAATAACAGAGCTGGCATCTTCATGAACTTCCATCTCTCCTTCTCCCTCATCTGTTGGATTTTCAGATACTCGCTCCACATCTTCACTCAGCTGTGTAGTTAAAACAGTGGTTCAATTTCCAAACATGCTCTCAACTTGCAATTGCTGGAATTTCTATGGTACAAATAAAAGAGGCTCCAACTAACCAAACACACAAAAACATGCCCCTAGTCCAAGAGCACCCAACATCTGTTCCACTTGTTCACAAGACAAGAGCCATATTTATGTAGACCTACAGCTAAAAATTAAGTGACTTGCATGCTGCAAAAAGAGAAAGACAGCACACTAAATTTAACCTACTTCTACCCTGCTGCTTCAACAATAACATCACCTTTTCTTTCAAGATCAAAGTAATTGTTTCCCTGGCAGCTTCAGCTCACTTTAAACCCCCAATTAGGGCAATGCCCTCTGAAATAAGCTGGAACTCTGTTCTGTCACTCAAGAACGTATTTTTAGGCAAAATACATACCAGCAAACAGAGCATTAGCACTTCTTAATAAAGAGGTGCCTAAAGAGCGAGCTGCATTTTGACAGGTATTAGGGCAAGTAACTCAAATGCAGTCTCAGTCACATAGGTAGGTGGGTCATTACAAGACAACAGTCAAACATCCCAACACTTCTGCCACTTATTTGAGCTCACTGTACATATTATTATATATTAGTGGTTATGCAACTAATTAGTCTTCCAGTGTTTCTAAATCAGCAACAGAGACCAGATGTTTTCTTGTTTTGCTATGCAGAGCTCTGGACCCAAACTGCCAAGACACTTCTGTCAAAGTCAGAAGATTGTCACATCAGATAGGCATCACAACAGACCATGAAGCATTAGACTTTACACACACACATTATATATAAAGTGTCTCCTGTATGTTTTCCAGATTTCTTTCATGGCAAGGAATGACATACAAATTGCAGCAAGGCAAACCAGGGCATAAGCTTACAGCATATCATGTGCTGCAGAGTAACTGTCCAAGTTAAACGCTCAGCATCACCTACGTAATTAAGTAAGGGAGATTAGCTTTGTTCCTATTTCAAGGAAAATGGGTGCACAGTTAATGCAGCAGCTATACTAAATGCTCTTAAACTTTACACCCCCAACTTACTCAACAGTAACGTGCATGTATCCTTAAGGAAGTGCTTTTATTTCACCCAACTTTAATTCAGTATTGAAATCATCATTATACCATTAACAGATCATCATTTGCACTTATTAGGAAAGAGTCCACTCATTTTACGTCTTCAAAGTCTGACGTAAAACTTCCATCACTTTCTGCTGTACTTCTGCATTCATTTCCACCATGCAAAGCAAGTTGAAAGCAGTTACCCAGTTGTTTTTAAATGCTTTGCACATACATAAAGCATGATTTCCTATAGCATGAGGCACAGAGTGAACAGGTAACTAATAGGCTAAACTCAGCTCATTTGCAGGAGACTCAGCAGGGTCCAACCGAAGATACTCTTTTCGATTATCTTCATAAAATGAGGGAAAAATAACACTATGCTCCTTTTTGTAGAAACAACCAGTTCTGTTTGCTTACCTGACACAAAATAAACGGTTCTGACACAAGAATTCACTGAATCTCTTGTACTGTTTAAGCTAAATCAGCTAAGAAGCCAGTTCAAATTATACTAATGCAAATTCCTTATACCAGAGATGATCCAAAAAGTTTAACGTAAGTTACAAAGTCATTGCAATTTCTCAGCTGACTCCCACACCTCTCTGGTTCAGCCACAGTCCCCCAGGTACAGGCACCTCATCGACTGAGGTTATGTGGAGGGTAAGCGAATTCTACTCCTGATTGCAAGAAGATCCCAACACAAGTTTAATCAAGAACACAACATGCAACATTTCTTATCCTCTCAAGAGGACCTACAGCAACTCTTCAACATGTAGGAGAAGAGAAGAAAAACTCAGAAAATGTAACCTTGTATTCCTTAGAAACAAAACAAAAAACCAAACAATATCCAACTATGTTTTATTATCTCTGCTCACAAGGCAGACATAGTTTCATAAGCTTTTCACACACATAAAACCAGTGAAGGACAGCTAGTCAAAAGCAGGAGTGCTGACATTGCCTCAGGTGCAGTGAGTAGGTTGAGCTGATGAGACCCCCTAAAACCAACTAATTTCACTGCAAATCCTGAACACCTGACTTGACAAGAGGGGAAGCTGCAGAAACCCCCTGAGATCCACCAAGAGCCTAGTGCTGTTCATGGCTCAGCCACCACGTTCTGAGCGTACAGCACACAGCACACTGACTCTACAAGGCACGGCAGCACAGATCTGCAAACTCAACAACTCACAGACGTACCAAGCTACAGCCTCCTAATGACTGGAAAGCCAGCACAGCATTACTGCGTGACAGCTGATTGTAGCTTCTCCACACTTGACAGAATCCCCACATCAAGGCAAATGACAACAGTGAACCTGGCATATGCCAACGGTGTTCACCCTCACAGGCCAGCTCTTCCGACATCTTATTTTTGATAAAGTGGTGAAGCATGGTGTGAATACAGAAGGAACACAAACTTGCAGGGCAGTTAAGCTTGCAACAGGATGCAGAGATAGGATGTCAAGGGCAGGAAGGGCATGAAACAGACCTTTGTTCAGCATTCCTCTGGGCTCTGCATGTGCAGCTGAGTGAGAAACAACTGCAGGACCTGCTCATGACCCAGCAGTTCCTTTTCAGTCCTGCACACAGAAAGGCACCGGACAAACAGAAGCTCAGAAAAGGCAATTCCAGACATTTCAGCACCCCTGCTAGAGGCAGGAGCATCACAGACTGCCCCAGGTGCAGAGATGGGATGGAAATACAGCCGTTGCACTTAAGCACCATCTAGACTTGTGCCACGGAGTCTTGGACAATCCCAAACATATGGAGCAGTGTCAGCAGTGGCTGACACACAAGGCGGAAACGTAACACGCAGAGTCCAGTCCATATGTCAGGCATCAATGCAACTTCATTCACTCTCTCAAGTACCTCCCCTAAATACAAGCTCTTACACGAGTTAATTTCACCCTGATAACCGCAGGATAAAACCTTCCTACTGGATAAAACCCTCTTAAATAAAAGGAGAACTTGTCCATACAGGCCTTTTGCTGGTCCACCGATTCACCACCTTCCAATGCCTTCTAGCCTGGCACAAAAAACAGAAGCTGAAACTAAACAGTACTAACCTAAATTAGAACGTATTAAAACAGAGCCCTAAACTATCCATCACATGCAGAGGAAGGCAAACACCTGCATTCCTTTAGCCTGCAAGATGCAAACAAAAGTGACCTGCTGCAAGTCTCCACCGCTGCTGAACTTGGCACAAACAGTTTGTATCTCTAGTACCAGAGATAGGAACGAGCAAGGAACTCCCGTTGCTGGAGGCTGTACATTGATATGCAAACTAGGCGCTGCCCGGGGCTCTTGGCAGGGTGATAATGCGGCCTTCAGCTTCACACGCGAGAGCTCCGGTACCGAAGTCGCTTCTCACGCCCGACAGACCATCTCCTTATTACCAAAGCCCGTCACGGAGCTCACGGGCCAGCTGTACCCAGCTCGTACGATCAAAGAACTGCTGACGATTATTGTTACCACGTTGAAAGGCAAACCATGAAATTAACCGCACCCAAAACACCCGCCTCCTTCTGGCGACTGCGGATGCAACCTGACAGCCCACGTACCCGGCGGTCAGGAGGGCTGGGGCAGCCCACCCTCGGCCGCGCTCCAGCAGAGGCACACGGGCAAGTTAAGCTGCGCTCCGTGCGGCAGCCGACCCGCTTCGCCAGCGCTCCCCGTCCCCGGCAGCGACGCGGCCAGCCCCGCCGAGACGCAGAGCCAGAGACCGGAGCCGAACCGAGCTCACGGCGACAGCGCTGACTGTAACCGCTTGGCAAGCGGCAAGCCCCGGGTCGGGCATCGCCGCCCGGGGGGCTGCCCCGGCCCCTCGCGGCGAGCTGGTGCCCACCGCCCACTAGCCTGCCCCCCCCGCCGTACCTCCTGGTAGGATGCGGAGACCTCCGGTCTCAGCATGGCATCGGCGGGGAGCGGCCGCCGCGGGGGCCGGGAAGCAGCCTAGCCGCACCGCACGTGCCGGCGACACCGCAGCCGGGCCGAGCCGCCCTGCCCGGGCAGGGCCACGCAGGCGCCGAGACCCCCCACCCGCCCGCTCGGCTGCTTCCCGCCCCGGAGACGCGGCCTCGCCACGGCGGCGCGGGGGCTGCTGGGAGGCGTAGTCCAGCGCGAGCCGCTGTAGCGGCCGCCGCGCGACCGTTGGTGCCGGGCAGCGGGGAGGGAACCGGGCAGCCGGCAGGTACCCGCTGCTGAGCCGGGCCTGGCCTCACCTCAGCGGCAGGCGGCCCTTGGCGTGCCGGGGGTCGCGGGCAGCCGCCCCGGCAGTAACCACCCTCCTTTTCCGCGTCCAGGCCGTGGGGAACGGTGCTTTAAAATGCACCAGATGCTACAGGGCTTGCGACGCCATCGGGAGCTGCGTCTTGTTCCAGCTTCCAGAGCTCGCTTAGCGATTTCTGCCGAGCTCTCTTGCTCGAGGCAGAGCAGAGCAGAGGCGGACAAGGCAGGGTGGCTTCTCGTCGAGGGTTTTTTGTAACGTTTATAGGAACAGTTTCTCTCCACTGAACACAGAAGTGTGCTGTAGTGACAGGAAAATGGGGCTTTTCTACACCATGCACTTCACAAATTCATGCGAGACTGAACTAGATTGGAAAAGCCATTTAAAACAATTTTGCCAGCTCTCCCCAAGGTCCACACAATATTACTTTTTAAAAAAAAATATATTTTTTGCTGCTCAAGGCTGCTAGCAGAACACCAAAACAACTGACTCTCTTGGCAACCAGACAAAATTTCTACAGGGCTCCTACGAAGAGCCACCCACGCTGCGCCAGCAGAGGAGCAGCAGCAATGGGGCGCTCCGGGAGGATAAAAGCCAAAACCATGTAAGAGCTGACTCATGAGCCGTCCGTCCACAAATACCTACACAGCTATTTTTCTTCCCCAGCATGGAAGTAATTGTTAGTGTTTCATCATCAAGAAAAAGCATGCACGTTTCTTGCATTGAGACGTAACACTGTAGTGGAGTCCCTGCTCAGTAGGATCATTTCCCTGTGCCTAAGACCCATGCCTAGTAACTTAATAACCAAGGTTTGAAGTCCTTTGACAATAACAATCCTAATATACAGCTTCTCCTTTTGAGACAGAAAATATTTTAGGTCTTGTTATTCATTTCTCACATGTCTGGTTCAAAGGCGGGCTCTAATTCACCCCCAAATCAGTAACACTTCAGACAGATGTTGGCTAGTATTGAGCACTTGCAGCCCTCCCCTGGGGAGACACTAATAAATAATTATTTCAGAATAAAGGGTAAATCTATAACGTGACTTGAACCAAACTGACAAATTAGACTTTTGCATGTTTCCCAGCAGCACGAGTCTCTGCAGCAAGCCATGCGGGGTATTTGCAGGCAGAGCAACCAGGCAAATGCCAGAGCTCTTTCTCACACATAGTGGGAGCATCCAGGGGCTGTTTTGTCCAAAGCCTTACTAAAGGTCTCTTTTCTGCTTGACATTTCATACCTGTCTTGTGGTGTGTGGAGTCAGCAAATGGACATGATGGACAGTCAGGATGGTAAGCCCGTTCTGAAGCCCAGCTATTGTTTAGGCAGTGAGGCAGACTTTACTGCTTAAGGAGAATCACAGCAACAACCTCATAAACCTTCACCCTAATGGGACCAGCTGTTACTCAGCTTGCCACACCAGATAGCAGCCTGCGGCAGTCAGCTCCCAGATGGCCACAGCAACTCACCTTGCCCACGCCCTGGCTCTGCAGGCTTGGCCCAGCTCCTCACATGGGCACGTGGCCCATTGGTCATCACCCCCATACGGTGGTGACGTGCCCTTCCTCCCCTGTGCTTCTCATCTTGTGCTGCGTTTCATCCAGAAGAGAATTATGGAGCTGTTGCTTTGGATTAGCTACTTCACCTCTGCTTAGATCAACGCACAGAACTGCCTTTGGACAGCCTGTGGAAAAGGGTGTTACCTCAGGCAACATGGAACAGGTGTCCTCTGAGGTGGATGCATGGATGTTATGCAAGAAGAGTTTATAACCAATCCTTAAAGCAAAGATCAAACCCATTTCTATCTCCTGTTTACTGTCTGGATCCTTCTCTGAACTGTTCAGCTTTCACAAAGCACTGTACAAGGAGCAGAGATACCAAACAGGGATTTGAATTACAGCATGGTAGTCGGAAGACTGCTGCAGCATCAAACATACAAGTTTTAAATCCTTCAAGTTGTCAGCACTACAGCGAGGGATATGATGTATAAATATCTAAATTGTAAAAAGTTTCTGATTTTCCTAATTCTATATAGAATTACAAGCATTCAAGAATATACAAGAATTACATGCTTATTCTTCTGCCATCCCAGAATGTTTCCCCACGCTATATTTATAGCACGGGGAAATAATGTCATTTGAAAAATTCCCATTTATTCTCTCCTTCCTGGGGCTGAAAACGTCAGTGTGCTGGGTTTTTTAAAGTCATAAAGACGAAGCCTGCTTTACGTGCGGTAATTTTGTGACTAAACATTTAAACAGCAAGCAGAGAAACTTCAGAGGGGAAGAAGGATGGAAACGGAGGAATCTTTTACAAGCAGCTGCCTGTTACCGTGCGGCCGAGCATCCCGCAGGGAAGAGAGCTCCCCCGGCTGCAGCGCGGAGCCTCCCCCGCTGCCCCTCGGAGCGGCGCCGGACACTTCGCAGGCACTGGCTGACTGTCAGTGCATATGCGCCTTGGCTTCGACTCTTCCTACGTACTTTCATTTAACCAAGCCACCACGGCGCCGTGGCAGGACCCGGCTGCCCGGGGCGGGGGGCCGAGCGGGGCCCGGAGGCGGGTCGGAGCCCGCCCTCCTCGGCGGCATGGCGGGCGGCGCGGCGCGCGTGCTGCTGGCCGCCCTGCTCGGCGCGCTGCCGGCCGCGGCCCAGCCGGAGCTGCGCTTCAGGCCGCCGGCCGAGGCCCCCGTGCGGCTCTTCACCGAGCCCGAGCTGGCCAGATACGACGGGCAGCAGGTAGGGGCGGGCGGGAGGCAGAGCGGCGGTGGGAGCCGGCCTGCGCTTCCCAGCCGCGGGGCCGGGCTGGGCCGGAGCTGGTGGAGGCACCCAGCGCTGCCGCCTTCCGCGCTGCTCGGTGCCCTGAAACCACGTTAAAGCTTGGTTTTCCCGTGCTCTGCTGCTGTGGTGTTCCCTCCCTCCCAGTAATTATGGGGTAACTCGCTTTCTAGGCGTGAGCGGTTTGTTAGCACTCGCGTGTTGCTAGCCTGCCAGTCATCTGTCCTGCTGGCAGCTCCTGATTCTGGTCCGTTGAAGTTGCGTACAGACAATTAGATGGCACGTTCCTATTTTATTCGTTACCTGCCTGACAAGGTGCTCATGCCAGTGAATTTCAGATTACCGTAAGTTGGAGCCAAAGTAATTTTCTCTCATTAATTCATTAAAGCATGTATTTAGACCCTTTTTCTTTCCTACAAGATTATAGAAATCACAAAGCAATTTCAACTTAAGAGTTTTCAGCTTTCTGTGACGCAGAAATCTGAGCAGAACTTCACATTCAAAATGGTAAAGTCCTATATTGATACATATCTGTCTTCTCTTTTGAAAAACTTGCTGGCTGACCTTCTCGGGGCCTTTTCTAGATACTTTCAAGAAACTAACCAGCATCTGACTAAAAATACATCTTACCCATAAAAGGCAAAGCAGAAGCACTGGCTTATTAAGTAAAACAGATGTCAGCAGGTCAGATTTGTGTGTGTTTATGTATTTATCTGTTGTTTTCTTAATCAAATAATGCTGTTGGCCATACACCCTTTTATCTTGGGCGATAGGCATCTGCATTAGGAATAGATGCAGTTGATCATCTTCGAGCAGACAAGCTTGCAGACAAGAGGTGACTTGCAAGAGGGACATGTCTTCTATGACTGATGTTTAGATCAAAAAGATTCTCTCATTCCATATGCTTAAATCCTCAAAAAAAAAAAATCTCAGGGACAGTTTAAAGCACAAGCAAGAAATTTCAAGAGAGAATGTGTATGCCTGTATACACACACAAACAAGAGAAAACATACAACAGATAATTTGATTCTCTTCTTTGTGCCCCGAGTGCTTATGGATTTCATAGCTAAAACTAATTGCCTTTTGCCTACGCTGAAGTGTTGAGGCTATATTGATGGCTTTCTTCCCAGGAAGGACAGCCCATTTACTTGGCGGTGAAGGGAGTAGTATTTGATGTTACTTCTGGAAAAGGTGAGTGTGCTTCTCCTCTGCTGTATGCTTTGTTTTCATGCTATTATTCAGTAATTTGTTTTTAAATATTCCCAGTGTATTAGAAGCCTGCAGTTCAATTGCAACAAAAAGAAAATACTTTTAACTCAGTTTTCCTCCTCTGACATCTCCCCCACTAAGGTTTTGTCTAGAACTTACACTGGTTTGAGATTACAGTACACATAGACAGACAAGCCAGCGTAGTCTAGTTAGCTTGGGTACTGGCAACAGGAATGCTGAAGATACCTGCCCAGGCCCCCGAGTCCTCCCCAGATGTGGGGTCAGGCCACACAGAAGCTGGTGCTACAGCATTTTATTGCACTGGGTACATGAAATGACCAGATCAAAGCTAACTTGGGTGTACCCGTATTGCACTACACAGTATCGGCATTGCTGCAGCTTCATTTTACCCTGTTGTGCTGGTGTTTGCCTACCCGTGCTGTCCAATGGCCTGGTCAAAACTCTTGGAAGAGTTGACTGATTTTGAAAGGAGGGCAAGGGGCTAAGTAATTATTTTCTCCTTTAAAATTTTCTTATTTCATGAGGCTTCTTGTCTCATCATTTACACCTAAACCCTTTATTGCTGTATTTGCTGTTTGTGCTTTCCCTAAGAACTACAGATGTTTTAATTTGAATTCCTGCTACTTAATCCAGATTTGCTGTAAAATGTTAGAAGGGACCAAGGGGATCCTGGACACTCGCCTTAATGTCATCATAAGCAAACTAATGGCTTGTTGCTTTGTTTGTACGAAGCTTGTTAATGCAGCTTGTCTGGGCATACAGGTTGGCTCATCTTCAAACCCTAAGTTAGCCAAGGCTTGCCACTGCAAATTCTGGAGTCTACAAACCTCTCATGAGAACATAAAGCACAGCTCCCTAAATAATAGGTAAATTTTAAGACCACAGTATAGAAGTTCAACGGTTGTATTGTATAATCCCACCCTCTGTGGTGTTTTTTTTTGTTTGTTTGTTTGTTTGTTTTTAAGGACTGGGATATAGTATCGAAAAGTAGCAAATCAAAAATCAGTTTTGGAAAGAAGAGTCTTCGACTTGAGTTGTTGCTTTCAGTTCACTGACAAGTGTAACAGGCTGGTGAAAAGTAGAGGCTGAACATACACTGTACATTGTCAGATCATCACTGGATTTTTTTTTTTTAATCTGACAGAATTTTATGGAAAAGGAGCCCCATACAATGCTTTGGTTGGAAAAGACTCAACGAGAGGAGTTGCAAAGATGTCTCTGGATCCAGCGGATCTTACACATGACATAGTAAGAAAACGAACTATTAGTTTAATTCTGTTTTGCAAAGTTTTATTCTTTTGCAAGATAATGAATGATAATATTAAACGACTTGTATTAATTTATTGAAGTGGATTCACATCTTTAAAAACAAAATGCATTAATATTCTTTAAATACATAAAATGGATATGTATTGACTGCTCATGAAAGCTGCAGTGCTAACAGCCCTAAAGAGGAAAGTTTTTAATCTGTGGAATCAATACAGCTTATGTAAGCACGTGAAGGGGGAATTACCGGCTGTTTAGAAAGATGCTTCCGAAGAGAGTAAATCACTTTGTCAATTGATCTAGTGTATCCTGTGTCACTGACATGGTGGTGGATGCTAACTCTGGCAGTGGGTTGTTGCTCGTTTGAAGTGTGATTTACTTATGCAGGGGAAATGAAGGGAGATTAACGATTTGTTTGATCTGAATCAAGTTTTGTCAAGGCTGAATTTGAATGAAAAGAAAAAAATTACAGGTTATACTATCGATTTGGTTAATCATGCTCTGCAAAGTAAACCCAAAAGCTGACCCTAAGCTTTATAGTAATGAATGAAAAAGAAAAATGCATGCAAATATCTGTATTTTTATTTCTTTGAGACAGGACTTTCATTTCCATATTTCATTTAGACAGGACTCACAGAAGAGGAACTGAAGTCCCTGGATGATATCTTCAATAATGTTTATAAAGCCAAATATCCAATTGTTGGCTATACTTCTCGACGGATTCTGAATGAGGATGGCAGCCCCAATCTAGACTTCAAACCTGAAGATCAGCCACATTTCAACATTAGAGATGAGTTTTGAGGAACATTTTTGTACCTTGAGAATGCCTGGGGAGAGGCACGATAGAATATTAGACTGAGTCCCTATTTTCTGGAGTTCAGTACAACAATTAGCTATCACAAGTCAGTTTTCTGTTTAGAAAATATTTATGTGTGTACACACGTAGTTTACATAGCATTCTTCCTTCCAGGAAACACACAGATCTGTATTAGTGTCGTACACTTGGGCTGTTTGCTCTGAATTATGAGAATTCCTTCACATGAAAGTTCTTTCTGCCTGGATTTCTCTGTTTACGAGTGTGTAATGTAGAATTACACTCCTTAGAAGAGATAAGGAAGTTTTTAATAGTTGAAACATGACTGGTCTTTTTGTAAATCCCAAGTTGTTTTCCACTCCTTGGAAAAGTGTGAATGTATTATCTGGATGAGCTAACATCGATTCTCTGTGCTTCAAGTGAGTGTAGGTATCAGATGTACAAACAGGTGGAATAGAGGCTTACATTTTAAAAAGTGTTGTGGGATTTAATATTTGATAGGTTTGAGAATACTGGATATAAAACCACTCAATCTCTTAAAATGCAGTTACTGTGGAATATTTTGCAAAGCCTAAAACCAAGAAAAATAAATCTTTTTTTTCCCCATGAGAACTACTGTGACATTTTAAGTAAGACTATTATTATGTTAGTTTTGAATAAATGACACTTTAATTTTTTTAAATAATTATCAAAGATGTCATCTATATTAGATTATGATGATTTCCTTCTAGCTTCCTCCACTTTTTCTCTGACAAAAAAAGGAAATGATAGCCCACTTTTTACCACATAGTCTTACAGCACAAGTTTATTATAGTAGTTTAGTATCCTGTGGATATTGTTAGCATCTTTATATTGATAATTTCAGCTCTCATTTTTAATTTCTGTTAGTTTTTCTTTGTTCTTACTCTGGCTTCATCATTGCTATTGCAATGAAGTGTGCATTCATATGTTCCTCTTCCTTTTAACCTAATATAAAACTGCAGATCCTGTTGGGTGAAAGCAGACTCCCTTTACTGGGTTTCTCTGTCAGTCTTTCAGCAACAAGAGGACCGTAAAAGCACGTGCTGTATAAATTGCTGCTAACCACTGACTTTTACTAACTTAAGCAGAATGTAAATTGTCATGTGTGTGGATTTATCTGCCACTGTGACAGGTTGAATGACAGGGGAAAACCAGGCAGCTGCTCCCAATTCTGTATTAATAATATAGGTATTATAAAAATACAATTCTATGTTTTGTTCCATAGCATTTTGGCCATTTTCTTTGAAGGAATGATTTTATTAGATGATTTTAATCACCATAAAAACCACTTTATGGTTTGCAGGGGACAGCTGCCTGTCAGTTAAATAAATAGAAAAGCTGTTTCTATTTATTTGCCCTTTATTTCACAGTGTTACAGATTTTACTCTAAACTTGTTTTGTGTCTTACCATTAGACCAGTTAACTTGCAGGAGGGACTCCATGGGCCCCCCTGCTGTTGGATGGTGCTTGGGGGGGTGGAATAAATAATTTAGCATCTACGGATGTACTATTGCTTCAGAGAATTATTTTTGGTTTTTTTTATTATTACTGCCGACCTTTTGATTAGATACCAAAGCAAACTGGCTGCTATGTTGTTTTGTTCAGTAAGCTCCATTTCCCTGACCTCTGTCTTATTCCAGTAAGACAGGTGCCCTCACTATCTATAAATTGCACTCAAAACAAGCAAGCTGTGTAAAGCCCTACTGTAGTCCTCCTACTACTCCACACCTCCTTTGGAGACTGAAGAATTTCTTCTCAATTTACTTGATGCTTCCGGATAACATTGCAAGTGTCATTTTTGCTGTGCTGCTTCTAATCTGCATCTTGCTGACTTAACATGGGTGTTTGAATGGTCTGAGGTTTCAATGAATTGCTGCGCCAAGAATTACCTTACTTTAGTATTTAATAATAGTTTACTCTTCAGAATGTTAAGAATTACCAGATGGGTTCATCGCTTAGAGGATGCATATCCCAAATTGCTGTTTCCCACCTGGCACTCTTTTCAATAGTCCCTCACTTTGATGCTAATACATTTGGCTAACTTTTGTGACAGGATAGATTCTATCATCTGTACTTTGAGGCAGACTTCTCTGATTAACAACTGAGGCAACAGAACTAATAATATAAGCAATCAAAAGTCAATAAAGGGGTTATGAAATGCAGGTGAAAGTATTATGTTTATTTTTGCAGTTGTAGAGACTGCAGTTAAGTGAAATCATAGTAAGAACATGTAAGGTGTGTTAGCAGCTGTTAATCACAGTTATTAGTTATTGCATCCTAATCTAAACAAGACCACCTGCCAGAATGCAGGTATTCTGAATCCTGCAGATTCAGTGGCTGAGATTTTTCCAAGAATTTGGGATTAGACGTAAACCGACGTTCTTTCCTAACTAACTGTAATCTGTATATGGACACCATTCTTTTTGTGCCCCTTTGCCAAAATATGAACGTTTCATTGATTTAAGTGAATCAGTTTCTATATTAGTTCTCTTATGCAGAAAAAGCCTTGTGTTTCTTTGAAAACTGCAGCCTCGACTAATATTCTTTGTGGTCTGATGATATCAGCTGTGAATTCATAATAACAGGAATCAGTGTAGGATCACGTTTCAGTCTGCACTTGTCAGACCTGCCAGACTTTCACATTTCAGTAAAAATTAAAAGAGGATGCTTATTTGTTTAAGTACAGTGCTTTGGAATGGGAGAAGCCTCAACACAGTTTGTAGATCACCTCCTTTAACTTTTGTTTCAAAACCACCATCAGGCTACACATTCAACAAGTGATAGTTTGGAAAGGCATTTAATCGCTGCAGGTTTTGCCTTGCAAGACTCCCAATAACATGTAGAATTCACTTGATGGTGCAGGAGAGTAAACAAGTAGAAAAAAAAAAAGATTTAGCTGACTTTTACAAATGTATTCTGTCTCTTTTATAGATAAATACACTTATCTGAAACGTGCTCAATGTAATTTGCATCTGCTCAAGAGAAAATGGAAAAGATGTGAAGAGTTTCATATAGGAAGTCCAATGCTAATTTTTCAGCTGATCTGGTTAAACTGACAGGAAAAAAAATTAAAAAAACTTCTGACTACTTCTGTGAATGAAAAAGCTGCCATTCAGTAGGATTCAGCTGCACATCCCTAAGATGTGCTGAGTAGCTCTGATGAGTATTTGCATATTTTCAGATGAACATTGGATATTCTCACGGATATCTTGAAATCTCTAGAACTGACATAAGTGATGACAATCATACACTTTGTTATCCATTTATTCTTTTGCTGAATGCTTTTCTGTCCATAAGGGAAACAATATAGCGGTGTTCCCCAGGGCTCAGTTCTGGGGCCGGTGCTGTTCAATATCTTTATAGATGATCTAGACGTAGGGATTGAGTGCACCCTCAGCAAATTTGCAGATGACACCAAGCTGGGTGGGAGTGTCGATCTGCTGGAGGGTAGGAAGGCCCTAGAGAGGGATCTGGACAGGTTAGATAGATGGGCCGAGACAAACAGCATGAGGTTCTACAAGAACAAGTGCTGGGTCTTACACTTCAGCCACAACAACCCCATGCAGCTCTACAGGCTGGTGGAAGAGTGGTTAGAAAGCTGCCCGGTGGAAAGAGACCTGGGGGTGCTGATCGACAGCTGGCTAAACATGAGCCAGCAGTGTGCCCAGGTGGCCAAGAAGGTAAATGGCATCCTGGCCTCTATTAGGAATAGTGTAGCCAGCCGGTCTAGGGAAGTGATCGTCCCTCTCTACTCGGCACTGGTGAGGCCGCATCTTGAGTACTGTGTCCAGTTCTGGGCCCCGCACTTCAAGAAAGATGTTGAGGTGTTGGAGCGAGTCCAGAGGAGGGCGACCAAGCTGGTGAAGGGTCTGGAGGGTCTGGCCTACGAGGAATGGCTGAGGGAGCTGGGGTTGTTCAGCCTGGAGAAGAGGAGGCTCAGAGGTGACCTTATTGCAGTCTATAACTACCTGAAGGGAGGTTGTAGTGAAGTGGGAGTTGGCCTCTTCTCCTGGGCAGCTAGCGATAGGACAAGAGGACACAGCCTCAAGCTTCGCCACGGGAGGTTCAGGTTGGACATTAGGAAGAATTTCTTTTCAGAAAGGGTTATTAGACATTGGAATGGGCTGCCCAGGGAGGTGGTGGGAGTCACCATCTCTGGATGTGTTTAAGAAAAGACTGGACATGGCACTTAGTGCCATGGTCTAGTTGACAGGGTGGTGTCAGGGCAACGGTTGGACTCGATGATCCCTGAGGTCTCTTCCAACCTGGTTGATTCTGTGATTCTGTAATATCCAAGCCATGCAACTTATATGACAAATCCATGCACCACGAGTAATATTCAGATAAAGATGTAAAATACACATGAACCTATAACCTGAAAGCTACTTACATGGTATACAGAATGGCTTTTTTCAAAGAAAATCAGTCCTTGTTTGAGAATGCTTTCATTAAAACAAACAAAAAAACACCCTTAACTTTCAGATTTGTAACAATTACTTCTCTCAGAGCCCTATCTGTGAATGCTGATTCAGATAGTTATAATATAGAATGTACCTGACTGCTTTGAGAGAAAAATCAGTGCTATATCAAAAGGTGATTTTTTTTCACTCTATTCAATTTGAATCTCAAAGAACTAAGTGTATGGTAAGTGGGCATCACTGCTAGAAGTACTCTAATAGCACAGGCATTAATTTGATCTTGGCATGACCAAAAAAAACCCTAACCCAGAAAACAGAATAGGTGGGAAATGAGGATGTATCTTAGTGTGCTATTGGGACAATTAATACTGGTAAGGCAGATTTGGCAGAGCAGTACATGCAGGTCTGATAACAGACAGGGCTTCGTATTTTTGCTTCTGTCAAATATGGTCAGTGATAACAACGTAAACTTGTACCCTTACCCATCTGACGGTCTTTACATAACACCTTCTGTTTTGGCTTTTTTCTTCCTGTTCAGTAGAAGGTATGAGTCCTAATTTACTTGTTTACAAAACTTATGCTTAGATCTTCTTGGCTTGGGTTATCTGTTAACAAGAAACCCAAAATAACAGATAGACAGAAACCGAGATTAATGTTCTGTGAAGAATAGAGCTTGTGCACCTGGATGAACTGCAGAGCCACAGGAAGTATTCTTGAATAAACAATTCCTATTACTGTTTCCCGTAGGTTATTTGTAGCTGTTGCAATCAGAAGTCTGCACTGCTTTAATGAATGTTCAGATTCCTGTGTTCTGCAGTGCTTCTTGACATGAGCCTTTATCTTTCTGACATGAGACATTATCTTTCTAAGTGAAAAGTTTAGAAGAATGTGGTGCAAGCCATCTTGGAGATAAGCCATCCAAGAAAAATCAAAATATGATATAATTTTCCCTCAACTTAAAGAAACCTCTCTGAAAAAGGAAAAGAAATCGACATCCCAATGTCTGCATTTTACCTTCCAGATTTTGCTGAAAGTTTTCTCATATTGTGCAAAGGCAGCAGATAAAGCAGAGACTTGGATCTAATCCTCGCATTGTGAAAATTTGAGGCCACTTCTTGGCATATCTACTTGGGCTTTAGAGATTACAACAACACAGATAACAGACTGATCACAAAGAGTCAAACACACGAACTGAATCCAAACAGGCCTAAACTTGTAGGAATGTTTGAATGTAGAGCTGAATTTAAAGCCTTGCACCCTTCTTTTGTAGATGACAATCTTTGAATGAAAAAAACCTTACAGGTAGCTTTTATTTCAGCCAGTAGAAGAAAGGGAATTTTCTTTTCTGGCACTTGGGCAGATAGAATTAGATGATGATTGAAGTGAAAACTTCCCTGTGCCCAGTTCTGTGCTCCTTCGCAGAGATACTAAAAACAGTTGTGTTGGATACGCAGAGTTTAGTTACCAAGCAATTCACTGCCTGGAGGAGAGCTTTATAGATTAAACTGATAACTGGTTCAAAATAGCTGTGGCAGATGAAGAGTATCCTAGGAGCCTACTCTTCTTGTTGGAGGCTGTGGCTAAATACCCTTTATATTACATTGCAGTGCTGTTTTGGTAATGATCGCAGATAAGGTAACTCAAACTTACTTATTACGTTTAACCCCTTATTAATTTTTATTACGTTTAACCCCTTATTAATTTTTATGTTCAAGCAAAGCTCCTAAAAACATAGTCTCATTAAAAAGAATAAATATCACTCCACAAAAAAGCAAAATGTTCATTCTGAACTGGAGAACTGTGCAGCCGTGCATCAGACCTAAGTATACTTATGGCAATTGAAGGGATTACATGTTTAAATTGAGATTATATTCTTAGGTAACGTGTCTGTGTCCTACATTATGCTTGGAAGTGTGTAAAGAACATCACTGATTTTTTTCCTTATTTATTGTTTAACCATGCTCTGTACTTTAAAATAGTTACGCACTACTTCTTAAGACTAGGACAGTAGGACTTTAAAGGCATTTGTGATGTATTTTTGTGTTACAGAAAGACAAACATACACGTATGTCCAAGACGATAGATACAAAACAGACAGATCTAGCAATTTAGACAAAGGCAACAGTCTTACAATCTTTCTAAAACCTCTTCTATTCCGTGAATTTCTTAAACTGAACAGGTCAGAAATAACGCCCTGCAGTTTTGATCTCTGACACAACAAAAATGGTAGACAGAAATGAAATGATGATGGCAGCTTATAGTGATATCTGAAAAGCTCTGAGTATTAGCATGCAAAAGACCAACCTATCATCAATTTCAGTCAACTTGAAAGGATTTTAAGAACACATGCTTAGGGGGGGATGTTTGAGTATGTGGTGAGGCTCTATGATTCTACACATTAAATATTACATATGTCCCTAAATTGCTGCTGCCAAGGGTGAATACTTCCTTCCCATTTCTCTGAATGGTCTCCTTTGAGTTTAGCATGTCTTGGAGCTGGGAGAAAACAGGCTGCTGAAAGGTTTGTATGTGAAGCAGAAGTTTATCAGTGGAATGTAACAATCCGAGGCAGAGAGAAGGAAGGTGAGCGAAATTCTACTTACGGGAAGCAGCAGGAGATTATAAATAACTCACAGGAGAGTACAGTACAGTTTCAGAAGAGGTGAGACTTGCTGATGCACTCAGAGAAAAGGTTGAACTTGAGAACGGAAAAGTGTGACATCCTCCTTGGATACAGTTCTGGGAAAATCAGCATGAATTAAACAGTTCGTGACTGCTGGCTCCTTGCTTGACATCCTCAGTCTCATGTTCCAAAAATACTGATGCCTTTGCTTTGATACCTTGATTCATAGAAAATCACGCTGCTGCTATTCAGTCCATAACTTATCAATATTTCTCCTTTTGTCTTTAAATGATGCCCATTCTAGTTTAAGAAAGAAGGCTGGAGTTTTGCTGCTGAAGAGGTGACCTGGGACCCAGAGATGAAAGTGCAATTCTCAGCTTCACTACAACTTTGCATTCCTTAGTGCTAGGTTTCCTGACTGTTAAATGAGCTGATGCTTCCCTTGAATTCCCTTTTGTCTTTCACCTCTATTGGGACTTTCAGCCATTTGAAGAAGGTAATGTTGGTTGGACGTTTGGGCTGGTGGGACCCTAAGATGGCTGTAATAGAAAGAATTCTACTTTCTGAAGCTTTAGCTTTAATTTCCTCACTCCAAAGAGGTATCACTTTGTGATGCTTTATCTTTCAGCTGAAGTGAGTATATCTTACCCATGTTCATCTGTGTCTGTCATCACTTGGAATTTGCCTGTATGTCCATTGGTCATTTGTTTGTTGAAGTACTGGTAGAAACCATGATGACCTCAACAATATTTCTGGCTCAGCCACTTAAAGACGTTGTATAAAAGGTGTTTCAAAACATTTTCAAGAGTTTTAATGATACATTCAAAATGTGCAAAATGAAGGTGCAGCTGGAAGCTGGAGGTAAACTTTCATCCACTAGGCTTAGCTAGTTTATGATACAATATACTAGATATTTCAAATAAGTAAGAAATGAGCCTCTAATCCCAAAACAACTGTTTGTAGCCTTTGCAGGCTAAGAGACATTAACCTGAACTTCCCTAAGTCCCTAAAGGAGCTTTTCAGCTTGGAAAAAAGTAAAATCTTAAGCAAGATTTTATCTGAATAATTATGTTAGCTGTATCTGCTTCACAAAGCAATACATATTTATGGGAAACTTTAATACATAGGGAAACAGTTACAAACTATTATTCTACAATACTGTAGCTCACCTTATTGTAAGCACTGTCAGAGAGTACGCGTGTAAATTCCTCATGGTACTGTGAAAACACAACTATAAGCTAGTCTAACTAAGTCTTTTAAATGTATCTGGTTTATGTCACCCTTAAAAAAATCACTCCCATTCCACTAGGCTGTTTGATTTAATAACAACAGAAATAAATCAGGGATTGTCCTGATACTAGCTGAAAAATTATCTCACTGAATGTGTTTTCTTCACAGCTGGGAACCTGCAGGCCACTTCCATTTCTGATTGTGCACACTGTTCATAGGCATGTAATATCACTGGAATAACCACATCAATTATTTACATAAATACTTCTAAAATTCTACAGAAATATATTCTGGTTTTAATGCAATTGAACTGAAAACAAAGATACCTAGCACCATATGAGTAGAGAGGTCTCCATGAGCCACTGGAAAGAACTTCTTCATTTACAGACAGGGTTTGGAAAGCCAAATGAATTTTGCAGAGTGTTTATATAAAAACATTACTCTCCATAACTTCCTCTAACTGGACTGTCCTTTCATTTATATCTTTTTCCATCAACTCATTTAGACTGACTCATTGCACCTAAAAATAGTTTAGATTTACTTTATCTTTTTATACTCAGAATAACACCACAAAATGGATCATGCCTACATGCAGTTATCTGAGAAAACCTACTCTGTTATTTCAGCTCATTCCTTTTGGTGTCCGAAAATCACTGAACCACATATTAAGTTGGTATAAATTTACATAACCATAAAAGTCAAGGAAGTTATGTGCAAGAATCTGACCCCAACTTATAAAGTGTTAACAAAGATTACTCTCTAGGCCATAGAGAATGTCTCACCTCTAGATATCCTTTTAGAAACAGAGCACGACTGTAGTGCTGTTAATGGAATCATCCCAGATCTGTGTTGGTGTTACTTCAAATAAATCCAAGTTTCTTGAATTTTAGTTTTTTGCATGTGCTGGAGCAATTTTTCCATGTAGCAGAAGCTAGCTTTACATCACTGGAGCTGAAGGAGGAACTCAGTGAACAGCAGGCTCTTATCCTGTCTGGAACAAATCACAAGAAAGAAACAAAACCAACTGTAGTTTATTATTCTGTGCCCTGCAATGTGGTCTTTTTAGAGAGAAAAAAACCCAAAGAAGGGATTAGAGGATCTTCAGAGGAAGAAGTGGGACTACAGCTGCACACCAGAGAGCTGGTATGAACTTTAACAGTAAGGCTTACCCCTTGTACACATTTTTAGCGAGCACAAAGATCAAAAATATTCTGAAACACTTAATACAAGGGAGAACAGCACAGATATAATTTACGTGTTACTTACCTACTTCAGAAAACAGATTTCTGCTTCAAGCTGTAAATCATTACGACCTCTAACTTTCAAACAGTGCATCACAAATTGGCTTTCCGGTTTATAAAAATCATCCTAATATGCCTCAGCACTGTTTTCTTTCAAGAAAGCCTACAGAGAGCCAGCTGTCTGAGCTGGTTGTGTTGCTGTGTAAGATTTGGGCATAAGTGTCTCTCCGGGAGTTTTGTTTTGGTTCTATCATTTAATATTCATGACAATCATCATTAACCTGCCAGCTGAGCCATCTTAGCATCCTGCCTCCAGACAGAGTCAGAAGTTTATTCCTAGCCCACACAGCTCCTGGAAGCCTACAATTCCACGTTACAGGCTATCTCCGCTTGGAATTCTTATGTTTAAACTAACAGGATGAATCAAGAAAACCCCTGAACTGCCAGGGAAAAGATAAAGCAAGAACAAGAGGGTGTTCAGCACTCCTAGTTAGCAACGACATGGTTAAGTATTTAAATTAATCTGATCATTCCAGCCCAAACACCAAGGCTTTGGGAAAGCTGACAATTCAAATGTATCCATTAATAATAAAATGTGATGGGGAAAAAGGGGAGAGGGAAAATCCTTGCTTTTAAGCTGCATGGAGTAAACTGTGCCACCTGAAAATTACTCATAGCCCACTGCATATCTGTCAAAATAATATATAAATACTAGGAGTAATAAATAATTTCAATGTCACTGAGAAGAGATGCATTAATGCTAAAAGCAAATTCTGTAATTACATTATGATTTTAATGTACATATTTTTTCATCAAGAATGTCAGAATAATCAAATGATGATTAACACTCTAGACAATTCAATTACACAACACCCGGAGAAATACAAGGGATGCTGAGTTTCAGCTTCCCCAACCAGACAGAACAAAATATTCAGTAGGTCCAATCCTGCCAATGTGGAGCAAACTGAAAAGCTGTCAGAGAATCAAGAAAAGGAAAGTGACACGAGGAGGAGGGAGTGATGAGTGGTAGAAGGAGAATAAGAGCAGAAAAGGACCCCCAAAACTGAGTGAGGGAGAGGTAATAGAAATTCTGATGCTGACAGCCACAGCAGAGCTAGCCTAACTGCATGGTTGGCTCCTGCCCCGTTATTTCAGACTGGCGTAGTGGGGAAAGAAGATGTGCACATTTTAAATAGAGAACCATTGGGGATAAAGTTTTATTTTATATTGTACCTAGTGATTAGAGAAATATATGTTGAATTATCTTTCTCCTTTTCAGTTTCTATGTTGTTTTTTGTTTAACTGCAGTTGAACGGAGGGATGTGGAGAGAGGCTCACTTGTTGCCTGAAGGAGAAAAAATGTTTTTCCTTATTGTACACTACATCCTGCAATGGAGCATCAGGGACGGATTTGTCAAAAAACAGCAGTTGAGGGAATTAAGAATTCACTCTTACGTCAAGACTACGACACCTCATAATCTTTTCTAAGGCGGCATACATTTTCCAGGGGGAACTGGTCTCCCATGGGTGTTGCTAGTAACAACATACTTCTAGAATTACCTTTCAAAAACAAAGGTTTTGATAAAAGGTCCTACATAAAACTCTAGAGAACAGATTTCTAAAACTTGCCAGTGGATAAACAACTTTATGAATGCTTCTTCCTCACTGACAAAGACTTCAGGAGGCTTGAAGAATGTGAAATACAACTATCTAACATGATGAACAGCCGTCTACACATAAAAAGAAATTACCAAAACCAGGAACAGTAAAGAAGAGTAGGGCAAGAGCCTCTTAGTTTCTGTCTAATGTGCACCCCAAATGGGGATGCAGATATCCCGAACTAAATCACAGTTCACCTGCACTTCCCAGGTAGAACCAGCTCATTCGTGATGGGGAGAGTACCAACAGCTTTCACCAGGCTGTTCCCATGCCATAAACCAGCACTGCTCAGTCTTGTTTCAGTCTCCTCTGCCTTCCATAAAATCAGTTCGGCTGCATTCGGGACTGGTTTAAGGCTCTAGCAGTGGAAAGTCCACCAGGACTCAAAGCCTGTTATGATATCCTAACAGGAAGACCCCATTTTCTAGCACATCTTTTCATACTTTGTATGTCCTTTAATAAACCTGATCCTATGAGCTGTTTAATAATGATAAGTCCCCCAAGTTTGACACAAATATTATATAGAAGAAGTGTAAAGCATAATGCAAATTTAATTTGCCAGCAGCTGGGTTTTCCTGCACCTCTAAGGTGAGGAAAGAGCACTTGTTTTCTCTAAGTATGACTGTTATGAGACTTATACATATTATCCAGTCTATGCAGAAAATAATGACTTTATATCTTTAGGAAAAGCTGCTTATCAAGACTGGTAGATGCCTTAACAGCATTAAAATTAAAATCAAGGTAAAAAAAAGGCAGCAAAAATAAAGGAGAAGCAGCTCCTACTGCATACCAAATAGCAACGCAATACAAGAAAAAAAATTTTTTCTCAGACTCCTTTCTGGAAGCCACTTTTTGAAAGATTTTTATCTTTTCTTCAAAGCCAGCCATAAGTATGGCTTTATGATGATGTGGCATAGCTGTTGCATTTTCAAAAAAAGTGCATCCCCATTAGACTGTTTCTGATCTCCTTACAGTCACAAGCTATGCTTAATATTGTTTATTTTCTATAATTTGTTAGATCATGTTTTACCCTCAAGTACATTTCATTTAAGTATTGCTCTGCCCACTGTTGATTCAAAACAGCTAAAGGAAGTAGGAACAGGACAGCAAAGTATGCAGTAATAGGTAACAGGCCTAGAGAGAAAGTTTCAGTTCAGAGAGTAGCTATTTCTGAATAAGCAGAATTCACCTAAAGGCAATTTTCCGTGTTTTTAGGAGCCTATTAACTTTGATATTTATGAAACTATTAAGCTGTTCCTTTGGAAACAACCATAGCAAATGCTTCTTAAGGTGGTTATGAAGCATGGGTATTTTTCTCTATAAAGCTTCTTTAGAAGTAATGAAAAAAAAAGAAATTCAGTTCTTGTAACTATACCATCAAGGCAGCTAAAAGAGCAATCAAAGTTTGCTTCACATTTCAGTCCACATTTTCCAGGAACTCCCCACTAGGAAACTTTATTAAATTTAATAGTAAATTTAATTTAGGAAGAGTTCTGCTTTCACTGCATTTTTCTTCCCCCAGTGTTTTCCTAGATGGACGCTTTCCTAACAGTTTCTTTGGTTTGCTTTGTTTCTATGCAACTTGAAGTCATAAACCAATTTTCAACTAGTATACATCAACAGAAATAAAGAACTCCAACTGAGCTATGCTGATTTTCACTATTTTAAAATCCAGTTCCCCCTCCTTTCCCTGGACCACAATAATCTCCTACATTATCAGCTTTGATGTTTTCTATGGTGCTCAGAAACCTATGTATTTTACATTATTTGGATTAAGCACCAAAAAAGGACCTCTGTAATTATGAACACAATTACAGACTCACTTTTCTTCCATAATCCTTGAATTAGACAGACATTTGCTTTTGACTAAAAATACACTGGAACTTCAGAGCTCTGTACTGCAGTCATCTGCGTACATTATTATCCCTTTCCCTTCATGTCTCCTTTTGCAGTTTCAACAGATCTACACTACAGCGAGTTCTGACAACACTAGGACAAATACTGTTGCAAGATACAGTATAGGATAATTAATGATGAACGCTGAAGCAATTGCTAAATCCTGCTGAAAGCTATAGAAAGAAACCATACACTATGATGATGCTTATTCTTGATTTTGCTGGGGAAAAAAACCCAAACACCCCTCGAAAAACTCAAAGCAAAACTCCTTTTCTAATTGCATGCCGATTTACAAAATTAAATAACTCTCCAGGGGTTTCACTGCCAATCTAAGATAACAACCATACAGTCTGGCTCTTGCACTAAATAACCGTTTCTGATTATTGTTTTTATACATGATCAGGATTAGGCAAAGATCTTTCCCAATACTAACCTGGAAAAGCTAAAATCCAGATGGAGTAGAGACCTCAAAATATTGAGTATAGCAAAATGCAGGTTTGTCTGCCCTAGACTTCAAGAACACGGCAATGAGCACATGCCCTGTTTAAGGCTTAGTTTAGACTGTTAAACAACATTTCTGATATTCTTAAAATTTCACTGTCCGAGATAAGAGAGAGCAAAACTTCTTGGATGACCAAATGCCATTTAGGTCCTTTAAAAAGAAGTGAAGCTCAAAAGAATTGATAATAGCACATTTCAAAATATGGTAATAGATTGGTGCATAAATCCCACCTTTTACAAAGAAGCGAGAGGCAGACTTTCCCTGCCTGTTTTCCTTAATGGCTACAGAGAAAACCAACAGGAAACAGAGTGGAATGAAACCGGTTTGTAGTCCTAGAGAGGAAAGTGGTTTTGAAATGTAACTGTGGGCAAACAGAAGACGCAGACAAATAAGTATCGCTTCCCAAGCACCAGCCACAAGGCAGGCAAATAACAAAAAATCTGAGCCATGTGGATGTGAACAGAAAGGTGTGTATATAATTTTAGGAATCTGGTGTAAGCGATGCAGTCAGAAATGTTACATATGCAGACAAAAAAAACCCCCAAAACAGTGAAACACTTTGTAGAACAATCCTGATTTGCACAAAGAGAGAAAAAGAGGGAGCGAGAGTTTTCTGAGTGCAGTGCTGATTGAAAAGAGAGGCTTGGGTTACTGCCAAAGGAGCTGTTTCCTATTGTCCTTTTTCCTGCTACATTCAGGGAAACAGGACCCCAGCTTAATCTCACTTTGATTACAAAGAATGTACACAAAGATATATCACTTCACGTCAACGTTTTTGACAGAAATAAACTTGAGGAGCTCAAATACTGGCCAACCATTAAAGTAAAAAGTTATGTAACTTCTTTGATGTATACTGAGAGATACAGAAAAAAATCCAGCAAAATTCTGAAAGATATCAGACTTTTAGCACTCAGAATTTGTAATCTAAGTTGGTTTTAACTTAAAGAATTAAACAAATAGTATTAATATAAGGAAACACGCTATCTCACAATAGACAGATGAAACTATTTCTGAAAATCATGTGGGGAAGAATGGAAAAAATTACCTAGTCATCACATTACCTTGAAACTTAAAGATCTCCATTACATTCCTCCTTAACTCCAAATTCCTGTATTATCCTGGCTAAATCACTGAAACCCTAAATTATCAGCACTCACCTTCACAGGTCCTTCTGAAATCACTGCCTGAGGCTTCACTCTGTTCTCCCCTGTATTTCAGAACACTGAAAGCTATGTGATATGAAGCAGTATGAAACGCTTTGATTCTACACAAGTCAGAGACCTTGAAGTTCTTAACCTCAAAAGGATTTCTTAAGCATTTTCCTGCATTCGTTTATTTTTGACGCATCAAACAAACAAGAGCCAATAATGCGCGTGCAGAAAGATTTCCATTGCTTAAGCAATGAAGCTGCGCAAAACAAAGACCTCGTCCTGTAACCTCGACTCACACAGGTAACCAAAAGTCTCTCCTAACGTTTATTTTTCCAGAACAGGATTTCATGGGAAGATCTGAATGTGTCTCTCCTAATTCTGTTGGAGCTAGTCCAGAGGAGGGCCACGAAGATGATCAGAGGGCTGGAGCACCTCTCCTATGAAGACAGGCTGAGAGAGTTGGGGCTCTTCAGCCTGGATAAGAGAAGGCTCCGGAGAGACCTCATAGCAGCCTTCCAGAACCTGAAGGGGGCCTACAAGAAAGCTGGAGAGGGGCTTTTTACAAGGGCATGTAGTGATAGGATGAGGGGGAATGGTTTTAAACTGAAAGAGGGTAGATTTAGATTAGATATTAGAAGAAAATCTTTACTGTGAGGGTGGTGAGACACTGGCACAGGTTGCCCAGAGAAGCTGTGGGTGCCCCCTCCCTGGCTGTATTCAAGGCCAGGTTGGATGGGCCTTTGAGCAACCTGGTCTAGTGGAAGGTGTCCCTGCCTGTGGCAGGGGGGTTGGAACTAGATGATCTTTAAGGTCCCTTCCATCCCAAACCATTCTATGATTCTATGATTCTATGAATTCTGTTTCAGAATAGAGAAATGAATAGAAGGTGCAGACTTTTCCAGAAAAAGGAGATCTGGTTCTTGTCTAGCTAAAGTTACTACCAACTTCAGCTGAGATCGGAGCCAGAAGCCCCCGTCCGGAGTACAGAAGATGTACCTGGTGCATTTCCACTCCGTGGTGGTGACTGGTCTCATGGCACCGCAGCCAGCCGGGCAGCACAGGACGGCAGGGTTTCCATACGGCCCCATTCACCTCCCCGAGATGTAGGTGCCCCCCCTCGACAGGCCCGTCCTCGCGCGTGTAAGCGGAACAACAGCGACACCCAGCGGCTGCACCGCCGAAGTGTATGTTTTAACCTGACCGGGGCAAACTCGGCGACCTGCTTCCCTAGCCTATGCTCTTGTGTGTATGAGAAATCATTTATGTGCCAACTACCAGGCATACAGAGCCAGAGAAAAACATATTCCAGTGGCTGAAGCACTACTGGCATCTCTGCTGTATATATTTCCCACAATCTACAGACTTCCTCGCTGTGTACTCCAAGCCCCATCTGTAGTTCTCCCTTTTCCTCTTAAGCTTAAACTTCATCATTTTGATTCTCAACTCATGTGAATTGGTATAGATCTATTAACTTCCATGGAGCCATAATGGTTTGTGTCAACCCAGAATCTCATTCTAATCGTTTTGCCATTCAGACATAATCTGAACCAAGGAGTCGCTGCCCCTGGCAGGGGGGTTCGAACTAGATGATCTTTAAGGTCCCTTCCAACCCAAACCATTCTATGATTCTGTATCAGGAAAAATTTCTCCACTGAAAGGGTTACCAAACATTGGGACAGGCTGCCCAGGGAAGTGGTGGAGTCACCATCCCTGCAGGTATTTAAAAGACATGTAGACATGGTGCTTAGGGACATGTGGTGGACTTGGCAGTGCTAGGTTAACGGTTGGACTTGATGACCTTAAAGGTCCTTTCCAACCAAAACGATTCCATGATTCTATGTACTTTTCACAGCTACTAGCTTCTATTCAAATATCTTCTGTAACTTTAACTCTATTTATTCTACTTACTTTTATGTGCATAGTAAATAGACTTCCCAGTCATTACTGATATAAAATTCCAGAAAATCAGTGGTAAATCCTGGTATTAAGTGGTTTGATCTTCATGTAAGAGCAGGGAGAAAAAAGATTATTAAATTCACTAATATATATTAGTAGTATCTACAGTATTTGTTATTAAAAAATCCATATCTTTACTGTCACATCTAAACTATTTCTTGTATATAAAAATACAGCTTATTTGGAAACATAAATCAGCACAAAAGGGCTTAGAAACTCAAAAAATCTGAAGACAGGATGAATAAATAGAAGAGAAACATAGGGATAAGATTTTTGACAAAGTATTAGCAATATTAATTTAGAAGTGATTTATTTGCAAAAATCAACTTTGTCACTGCTACATCTTAAATAATTCATTTTTTAAAGGGCGTGACCCTTACAAACTTGAAAGTTCTGTATGAAAAGTCCTGGTAAGAGAGTAAGGAATAGGTTAATTCTTCCATATTTAGTGAAGAATTGAAGGCAGGCAATTGTTGACTTCACTTACAACAATGTAGGGTGAGGTGCTAGGGATACAGTTAAGGGTTATGAGCAAATTTCCCAGCTTCTTAAGAGAAAATGGTATGCAGACAATGGAGTAAAAACAGATAATGTGATGTGATGACCCAAAATTAGCAGGATATGCTACTTATGAAAAAACTGATATACCCACTACGAGAAGAAATTTGGTTCCCTTCTTACCACATACATGCATGGAAAATCCATCACACATAAGTCAACAACATATCAAGCTGCAATAGAGTTATTCCTAATATTAAAAAAAAAAACCCACAACAGAAGAAGGCTGAAGTCTTATACTGTGCCCTCTGCTAAAATATTTCACTCTGCTGTGCACTTCCTTGCAAGGTTTTTTTAACTGTGTTGCTACAAAAACACTCACCTCAAACAAACAAACAAAAAAAAACAAAAAAAAAAAAAAAGAAAAAAAAAAGAGAGAAAGTGAAGAAAGAAATATCCATAAGGCACTTCTTACTGCTGCTTAGTAAGAATTGCTTGGTATAGCTTTCATATCAACATTAATTCCATGCTTGAATTAAATAAAACATTTCTTGACTACCAAATGTCCATGGGGATTTATTCCAATTGCTAACATCATTAGAATCTACTTTCAGAAAGGCTGTAAATCAATATATTCATAGACTTCTGCATATACCCTACTGTGACCGAAAAATGAGAGCAAATAGTTGTCCTTTACAATTTCAGACCATATTTGATGTCATTGGAAAGCCAGACAGGCTCCATTGAAGCAACAGAGCTGTATCAATAGAAATTGAAAGCTGAAATAAGAATCTCAGGTTCTGAAAATCAAGTGCAGTCTCTTTACCAATAACCTTTGGACAAGGATCCTTGTTGTTTAAATATTTTATCAAAACACTGCTCCTCCTCTTGTGTTTTTGAAGGAGGTATGTAAGCAAGGCAGAGCAGATGACATTTGGAGAATTATTAGACAAGGGGCAGACCTATTTTTCAGTCTGAAATCTTTTTTAAAAGAGGATGTATCTTGGACTTGCTGTAAGGCAGAATTGTCATGTTGTCTAACCTTAGGGATCTATCTTGGTACCCATGCGGCACAACCCAATAAGCAAACCCCAAGCCCTCCCCCAGGCAACTGAGAATACCTCATGGAGGAGCTTATATTCTCCCTGCTGACTAGGTACATGAGGGCTGTTTGGCTTCAATATTGTGTCCTGTGTTTGTAAGCGATCAGGCAGTAACAGCTGTTGGTGGACATTATCCACAACTAATTTATGCAGGTGGAGGTCCATGGCACTGATCTATCATGTACAGCTTCATCTCAGGCCTCATCAGCAGTAGCAAGCCAGTTGTCAGCAAGCCTCATTCCTTGACCAGTCTGGGGAGGGATGCTGAGTTGAACTCATGTTGTTAGCTAACCCCAGGGCCTCGTGTAGAAGTGGACGATACAGGTGGTGAACTATACCTGTATTAAAGTCTAAGCAACACTTCAGTGTCTTAAAAACTCGTATATCAGAAAGCTATTACATACAAAGCAAGCCACCCAAGCAAACAGCAATTTGGTACAGGGCACAGGCACAGAAGAATTTGGTTTGTCTGACAAATCACAGAGCTTACATTACTCCGATTTCCTCCACAGCAAATTCTTCACTGATGCCTTTATAGCAATACTTTGTAGCACATTGAGCTACAGCCCATCCAGCACACATCTGCCACCCGTCAAATTAGCTTTGATCAGCATTAAATCAACTGCCCAGTTGCCTCACTCAAATGGCCTAAGTTGAGGATTTGCCCGTCTGCCGAGTCCTGAACAGTGCCCTCAGAAAACAGACAAAACCACTTGAGCTTCAAAGCATTTAAAGGCAAATCCCAGGCTTTTTGCCCATTCACAAAAGAAAGCTACATCATCCACACAGGCATCAGGAGACAACAAATCTAGCACACCTTTTAAGATTCAGTCTATTATATGTCAGAATAACACTGTAGCAACAGTTTGGGTCTTGTTAGGTACCAATTTGGTAATGAAACACAAAGTCATTGCATATTCCAACCCTGGCACTACCGCTTCACGGCAAGGTCATGCAGTTCATCAAGATATTCAGGATACACCTTCTGTGAGGCAGCTTTGTCTACAGGCAGATTTTAGGTCAGCGTTAAGCGATGGGCAAATGGCAACTGAATTCCTCCTGATCTCTCCCGATGGCCACAGGACCATTAGAGTTCATTGTTAAACAAACAAAACTGGACTGCTCTGAGCTGTAATTACTAGTCAGCAGTGGCTCCTTCTGGACTGTATATAGATGAAAACTTTTCCAAGAGTTAACAGCAACCTGAATGCTGATTTTTCTTTTGTACAATGATGCCTTTTCATCAGTCTGGACTCATGAAAATCATTAAGTCTTACCTAACTGCTGTACTCCAGAGATCTAAAGTCCTTCACATTACTGCTCCGTTGCGGGGGGGGAGTGACATTGGCTGTAGGCGATGCTCAGTTTTTTATGAACTTCTTTCTTTTTATACTTATTCCTGTGGAAGAGTGCAGAAAAATGCATGTGAATTTTCTTCTGTCAGAAGAGTTGTTAATTATCAACAGGGTAACTGGTGGAGTTTTCACCTGTATATCATTAGTTAGATAGATAACAGACAGTAATTTGAAATTATTATTACTTTCTAGTTATCTCAAAAGAATAATTTTTTTTTAAATTTAAAGGTTAAATCAACAACTGATTAACATTAATTAATCAATGATTTAATCATTTAGGTCTAAACATATTAACAAAACATATTCTAAAATACCTATGTGAAAAGTAAAGAAAGGAAAATAAATATTTGAAATCTGTTGTTTTTTTTTCCTTAGCCTCCATCTTGCTTTGGAGTCTCGTATACTAGGTAAGAATTCACTGAAAAATAAAGAACTTAAACCCTGTGATCTACATATGGCAAGAGCTCTCCCTGATTTTCCCCAAACATATAAAAAATACCACTCCTGAGACAGGATTCTCTCAAAGAGTTTGGTGCTATTGTAACAGGCAATGTATTACTGATTTTTACACTGCATATTCTTTGCACTGAGGACCTTGTTTCCATCAACAGCCCTCAAACACTGCGACGAAGTAGCTATTATCGTCACTCCACTCTCCATACAGAAAATGGTAGGGAAAAACGATATCCAAAGTTTCGCCAACACTTTAAAGTTGAAACAGAGCAATAACTCAAATCCCTTGAGCTGATGGTTTGTACTTCTTGAACAAATATTCTTTCACTTGTAAGCTCAAGGAACAACACAGAAGAATGGCTGAGGCAGCCGACTAAATCTTACAGCTAACCCTGAAACTGAATCATGTTGGCAAAGTATCACTATCGCGGTCCACATCAACTCTGTTACAAAGTGCCTCTGTTAAGAAACTCTTCCTAAACGTTTTTGTTATTATTAGGCGACCTTTTCAGAGCAAGATGGTTCTTCAAGAACAGCATTAACTTGTGAATAACAGAGATGAGGCGGCAGCAGAGTGTTTTACCACCAGAGGCCAGCATGATGCAACCTCCAGGCCATGCTGCATCTGGCAGGGAAGACTCTGGCTTCAACACTGCTTGGAAATCTAACAACCTGAAGATGGAGGACTCTGTGTAGTAAAGTGAAGAGGAAAAAAAATGGCACATTACTGATTACTGGGACATAGATAGGAGCACCCACATACAGCCACCGCAATGATAACCTTGGGTGTGAGCGCACTTGCGAGCACCAGGCAGGGCCGACGGGCTGTCTTTGCTTCTCTGTCGGGCTGGGGGTTAAGGAGAAGCCTTAAGGACTCTTAACGTGGCTACGTGGCACAAATCCTAAAATGCTCTCTCCTTTTCACTGGTCCTCTTACCCAGGCAAAATGGCATCAACTTTGATGGGAAAGTTGCCCAACTGGGGACTGAGTAAAAACTGGAGAAAGGCCTCAGGCAGTTGACCTGTTAACAGACGATGCACAAAGCTGAAGGGATCAACGGGTTTATATAATAAAATTGATAATAAAATTAGTAAAGAAAATGTCAGGGGATAATTATTATTCTTTATCTTTAATATCACTACCTTCTCTTTATGTCATACGACACAACTCTGATCCCATTTAGGTTTCTGAATCGAGTCACGGACTTCAATGAACAGGCTCCTCTCGATTTCTGACTCTGAGACAAGCCTCTTTCCTTACAGCCAGGTGAAGTGACCTTCACGGTATCAAAGGGGTTTAGCAGGTATCTATCTACATTGCACAAGGACAGCACTGTGTACTTTGGCAACAACAGCACGGGAAGAACTTAGGACTGGAATAAGAGAAGTGACACAGGTGAGCGTGGTCTCAGGTGTGCAGCGAGAGACGCATGCAGACATACAGCAGAATTCGTTTGTCTCTCATTAACGTTATTTAATGACCCAATTAGCCCATATTAATGAAAAATAGGTACCACATAGAAACATAACGTGAAACTATGAAAATAAGCAAATCAAGTTGCCAGAAAGAATGGTCCCTTGTTAAGATGCAGATGACTTGGGCAGCGGCCTGAAGTGAGTATTTAACTATTCCATGCGCTGATGGAGATCAGGCTGTGATCTTGGTCAAGCTGCTACAATCAACTATGTTTATTTTTCTTTATAAGAAATGAGAAGGTGCTTACCTAGCTGTGAGAACTATGAGTAGAAATAACTGGATAAAGAGCAGAATCTTACTATATTACACCTGGACAAAGGAAGGAAGGAACCTCTGTACCCGAGGGAACTACTGTGCAGGGAAAGTCTTGAGATACACAGGAAAGGAGTGAACAGGCTGTCTGCGCAGCCACTGCAGCCCAGGAGGGCTGATTTACAGCATGAGGAATGGCAGATTTGAGTTGAACGCCTGGAAGGGACATACATCTGTGCAGCACAACAGGCAATTTGCAGCATCTCCTGCGGCAACAGTGCCCAGGGCACAATGGAGAAAAGGACAATGAGATGGCTGCACAAAAGACCAACAGTATCATGCAGAAAATGTCAGGTTGGTTGGGTTTTTTTCTTTCTATCAGTGAATAAATTTACATCCATTCCAGCCTAGCACAGCATGCATTTCCACAGTTCAGAGGCAATGAGATTTCTGTTCAGCCTCCTACAGAAAAAAGGATCTGAATGGGGGTCCACAAGCACCCAGAGCTAGGTCTCTGTTCTGAGCAAAATGACCACATATAACCCAGCAATTCCCAGAAGAGTTAGTTACACCCTTTTTCCTGCTGCTCTGCACCAAAACAAGGTGTATTTTCACAAACATGTCTTTCAGCAACAGTGCTGGCTTTAATACCTTGTTCCCTCCAGCTTACTCCCACCTTACACCACAACCTTATTTGTGCCAGGACAACTGCTGGTATGGCACACGTTGAACTGTATTGAGGAAAATAACCCTCCTCTGCCCCCCCAAAAAAGATCTTTTTAAAACTGAATTAGTTTCCTGACCAAATTCACTGTGCAGTCACACAAACTGTTATATTGGCACAAATGAATATGCGGGCAAAGGTGGGAAGCAAGCAAGAATGAACAGCAAGTGGATGGCAATACTGTGAGAAACAAGCGTTTGTGAAACCACAGCCTTAGCGGAGGCTGAATCAGAACATTAATTGCTGCTGAAGCACATTTAACTTTGGCACCAGCTGACCTATACTCAGCTCTTAACATTTCTACCTGACCACCTAGACAAAACTCAGGATTCTGGAGGTCTTTCCAGTTAGAAAGAAGATACTGGTATTGAATTTTACTCTAAAATAGTAAGTGGTTTAATTATTATCAAGTTCACAAATAATAATTAGTTTTAACTGTTAGTTTTAATAACTAGTATTAATTTATCATTTTGAGGCATTCCTCCATCCGCTCATGCCTGTTACCCACTTCCACCTTGCTCACTGGACTTTCCAACCCATCAGCCACAGCACAGCTGCAGAGGTTGCTGCATCAGCCTTTGCCACAGCCGGGGGACAAGAGGGGCCAGGGAATGAATGGGACTCTTCTGTAGCACCTCTACTGCTGAGAGCACAGAAACTTTCATCACCGATGCCAGATCATTCTTAGGAGAATTTTCTGACGCTGTTTCCAGGCTGTGCTCCTCACCGCAGTTTCAGCCTCTCAGCTGTGCCAAATACAGGTACTCAATGTGTTTGAGTGCTTCACTCTAGCTGAGGGGTAGAAACCTCCCACAGACAGAAGGCAGAAACAAGAACTGACTTTACTCTTTGTTTGTTTTTCTTTTTTTCCCCCCAATTTATTTATCAGCTACACTTTCAACATAAAACTAACAAGCCCTTTTACAGGGTCAGATCTTTTCCAGCTGTGCAAGAATCAAACAAATGAGACAGCTAAAAGTGCCCTCAGCTGGTAAAGCAGGATGCTGCCCCAAGAGCTCTTGCTCAGCTTTTCTTTACTCTCACCCAAGATATGCTTCCTACTCACTCTGTGGTTTTTCTGTTTTAGTTCCCCAGCTCAGCTTTTTCTTCTGCATACGTGCTTCCCCTCTCTCAAGACTACTTAGTATTGCTCATTAGTCCAAATTGTTCAAATATCCAAGAAACCTGTGCTTATTTTTTTTTCCGGAACTGCTGATGTGCTTGACTGTCTTTTAAAATACAATATAATTTCTTTAACATAAAATTACATAAAATAAAGGGCATCAGTAAAACCTCCCGATTTCAGGAAATCACCTCACTATTTAAAAATGGAATTTTCAAGCACACACACAAACACGTATCTTTAATTCAGCTGCATCTTCCCCTTGGATACAATTACATATGAAACAAACAGCTTAAATTAGTCACAGGCGAAGAGAATTTATACAAATAATTGTAAAGACAAATTTAAGGGGAATCAGTAGTCCTAATTCTTCCCCTTGAATACTGTAAATTTTGATCTCAAAAAAAGATAAGCTCCGTGCCTATCAAGAGGGGATGAAATCACTTTTAAGATCCTATATTTCAAAATGCCTGCATATTTGAATGTAAGTAATTACAGACATTTTACAGAGACATTCTCTCTCTTCCTACTTTTGTGAGTTCATATTCCAAAGCAGGTTTTAAAACCTTCTTTTAGCTGCAGAAAACACAGTGGTTGCTAGAATGAAGCAATAGTCAATAAATACATCATAGGGTAATTCCAAAGACGTGCACTGTAAAACTTACAAAATTTGCTCAATTCCATAGACATTAATCCTACATCACCTGAAGAGGAAAGACTGAAAAATAGATTTATTTAGATTTATTTCTGCTAAAAAAAATCTTCAAGACAGCATTGTAAGAATGAAGTTTTGGTGCCCGAATTATACTGAACGCTTGTGTCCAACAGTGCTTCTGCTTGTTCCGCTCAGTGCTTATTTTCATTTCTGAGCACATCAGACTGGCATTCCACTTGTAGGTGTAGTAAGAGAAAACCAAACTCAAACTCCCTTTGTACAATGTACAACTTTCAAGCTTGGATGCCTACATTAAGCCAGATAAAGGTCAGAGCAGAGGAGCTGCAATTATACTCGTCATTAGAAGAAACCCGAGGCCTCAGTCCAGAAATGTATCAATGAAATTGCTTAGCTTTCAGTTGCTGAGTATCATACAGAAGTTCAGTGGTACTTTCCTAGATAGGACCCTAAATACGAACTGAGTTTCCAAGTACTTTACAGTAGATTTACCAGTATTGCAAATAGGACTGTCTCTCTCTTTACTTCACTCCATATAGTAGTACCTAGTCACGTGATGATTGCTTAATGCACATGCAGTCCCCTTCCTATATCACAGCTGTGCCTGGGGCTGCATTAGTCAGTTTTGAAGTTTTGGACTGTGTGATTTACCAGAAGGACATGGGTTGCCTCAAGTAAAGGGCAGTACCTCTAGCAGATGGGGCTTCACGTTTGCATCCATATTGATAGCCTGGAGTCTTGTCTGCTCTGGCTGAAGTTATCGGGAATTCTCCAGCTTTCAAGTTTTGCCAGTCTTAGGGAGAAGGTGTAATAATAATTGGCTAAATGCCTGAGCTGGCCTGAACTGCTTTTTCAGCCCTAAAGGTTGCATTTCCACATGAGAACGGAGATGCTGTTACACCAGCAAGAGGAAAGCCTGCAGCATAACTGTACGTATTGTATCTGTTCGAGGGATAAAGTGTCGCTTCCCAGAACTGCTAGCCCGATACCTTCCCACAAGCATGACATTGTCTGTTTTGGAGGGGGGAAAAAAGAAGAAAGACAAGATTCCCTAATTACTATACTATGTTCCTCATACTGTCAAATGACCTACCACGCTGCGGTGAAGCATGTGAGGCTGGCTAAATCCTGCCACATTATATAATTTGATGGTAACAGAGGACTAGGCATGTTAGCCAAATGACTGAGCAGATGTGGCATTTAAAAATGTGTCAACTTTGCTCTGGACAATCTTAAAGAAAAAAACAAACAAAACTAACCCAGCCTCTTCCATCATCCTGATTATAATCTTTGGTGATTATTTTACTTCAAATTTTTGTCTAGGACACGTGATTTTTCCTCCCTGTCCTCCTCAAACCCCAGCTGTGGGAGTTTTCCCATCTCCAGTGCCAATGATGGGAATGCAAGAGTGAAACTGCTGCTCTGGGTCACACAAGCTGCCACAGAGATCCCATCCCAACCCCAACTTCACTGTATGTATCTTAACGTGAATCTGGGGAGGCAACATGTCCTTAAGCTACGACACTTGCATACGATCACAAAAGTCAGTGAAGGGAGCATGTTCTCCATCTCACGACCAAAGCAATGGGCATGCTCCCCACATCCTACTTTTGTCAAGCAAATTACCTGCTCATCTAAATTACATCTCAAAGATTTTGGGGATGTGGCCTAAATTTGTACTGAGTGTGCAATTTAAATGAACTGTGTAATTTCACATTCAAGTCCATAAAGCTATATTACAACACCATTTCTATTTAACTCATTTCCAGCCCACATAATCTTTTTTTAAGTTAAGTTCCCACAGTAGAACAGATAGCAAACTAATAAAGGAATGCACAGTCCAAATACACTGAGCATACACTGCCTGTACACAATGAATCAGTATATGATTCACCCACTTTCATACAACAGTTGTGACCTTTCATCTGACTACTTCCTCAAACACAATACAGAGAAATATATATAACACATGGAAATCAGGAACCAACAAATTAGGGGACTAATAATAGCTCATCTCATGATTTTTTGCTGTTGTGCTAAACCTTCCTACATGCTCTATCAAACATTTGTGTCATCTCTTGCTATCCTTTGACTAATTAATCAGATCAACTAAGGCATAGGTTGCTCTTTGTTATGAAATGAGTGAAGGCAGAGAATACCTAAACTTTTCAAGTGTCAGGCCCTAAAGGCCTCAAAAAGGGATAATATTTAAAAAAAATTATAAAAAGAAATGTTCTTTATTTAAAAAGTGACATTTATTTGTACAACTAACTTTCCTTTCTGCCACTTACAATGTAAAGCTGATAACAAGCAACCCTGAGCACAAACATTACATTTTGTCTACAAACACAGCTTACACTTAGAATTAGGGAAGGTAAGGTTAACATGCTACAGCATTTCACCACAGGCCTTTTCACCACAGGTCTTTTCACCACAATGTGTGAAAAATTGCAGGTATAAAAATAAACACTACACCAAAATCCTCTCAGGCACCTACTAGCAATATCTCACTCCATTAGGCATTTTGAAACAATTAACTAAGTATCAGAGAAAAAGCCCTGCTTGGTCTCTAGAAACATAAGGTGATACACGTCAAGAGAAAAACACATTTTAAATGTATTGCAAAGCTTTGGCAGGAAGACTGAAGCAGCCCTATTATAATCCAAACTCAAAGCCAAAAGTTTTGAGATAGAGGAGGAAGATCAGAGCTACAATGTATTCTAACAAGACATCATACATATAAAAGAAACACATGATAAATCTGAGAAGCAAAGGCTAAATGTATTTTCAAGGGACACTATCCTGCAAATATTTTACAAATGGTGAAAAATAGTGCATTTTTCTCACAATATATAAGACTTTGTGGACTGGTGCTTCAGTGCATTTTTTTTCCTAAATCATACCAATTATTTCTTAGTGGCTCACTCTGGTCAGGGATCATAGTATTCTAGGGACCATATAACTGGTACCCTAAAGCCCAGGAGAGATGGTTTCTTGGAATGTCACGGAGCTTACTGCTCACTACCAGGTTGCGCTAAGAGTTCATATCTGAGAGAGACAGCAAAGCCCACAGTGCGTAAGAAAATCTCCGGGGAGTGGCAGAATTGTGACAAAGTTTGACTGTTAACCAGGTGTAAGTCATCACAGTGATGCTTTGCAATTGTTAATGATCCAAATCTCCAACCATGTAGCTAGAGGCCTGTTTCGCAGCCCTCCGAGGGTCAGTTCAAAGCCAAAGTACAGCAACCCCCTTTTCCCACGTGAATGCGGTGACAGTTTGCATGACCCACTGCCTAACACTTCTACGTATTAGACAACGCAGTGGGTCAAAATGAGTCAACCAACAAACGATTAGTTGAAATCACAGGTTTATATTACAAAAAAATCTTATAAACCCCAGGAAGAATTGGGTCCTGTTATCCTTAGCACTGTACCAGTAAGTAACAAAGAGCCCCTATCCCAAACAACTCACCATCTCAATTGCTGACAAGATGCCACAGGAGGAGGAAACACAGGAACAAGATGGGGATGGATAAGCATAAAAATAGCTTAAAGAAAAGCAGAAGTCCATCCTTCCCCTTTTCCTAACCATTTATTTATGTCCTTTGGCAGGATGGCACAAACGTGGATGACTTAAAGCTACTGCATTGACCCTTAAAGAGAAATTCTGTTCTTCCCTGCACTTGGTGTTCTGTTTCCCCATTGCTTTATCAGCAAAAAATTAGCACAGCTCAAGCAGCTCAGATGTTCACATGCTGATGCAAATCCTGAAAGACTGGGAACGTTTGGCAGTTACATGAATGCTGCAACAGGCAGACACCCACAGGTACAGATGCAACGCGGTGAAACACTCAGGTCTGCAGTAAAGCTTAATCACACTATCCAACACAGCTGTCCCAGTCACATGCTGGGGATTTCCCAGCTGCAGACTCTATCTTCCAAAGCACACGTAGTTTGAAACAATTCAGTCACTATGCAATCAGCAACCATGTGACAATTTCATTTTCTCTCTCCAAACATCCAAACAAGTCTGGATTCAGAAAGTCTTTGCGGCTCAGCCACTGCGACTCTTTCTTAGTACTTTTTCTGCATATATCACGTCAAATATAACACTGCTACTACAGTAGGACTGTACTGGCTTTTACAGAAAGTACTTCTATGATCTTCGTTCAGGAAGGAAATAAATGTTCTTATGTACTCATGAGATCTAAAGATTTCTTTAGCAACATGATCTGGACAAATCATATCACAACCACAGGTTAATCGTGTGACACTCAAGCATCATCAGGTTTTGAGTCTCTATGACTGGAAAATATCAGATGAAATCTGTATAAGAAGATGACTATTTTAACAGAGTACAAAATAGCTAGGAATGAGGAAAAGAAAAGCCTGCATTTAAAATTCTTTGTAAATTCTAACTCTGTTTGCTTATTGTTCCTCTCATTCCTCAGTTACAAACCAGACTGCAAGCCCATGAAGGAAGAGGTGCAGTTGAATTTTGCCAGCTGTCTTTTCCTCTCTGCTCATCATCTATCAATATTTCTGTTCTCAGATAGGAAAACCTACAGAAAAAAATAACTCTTTACTTCCAGTTTCCTTCTAGTCTGTGCTAATTGGCAGGTTTAAGCAGGAATATTACTAAAATATTTTTTAAAAAGACTTAATTGCAACATACATGTATTAAAGAAACAGTTTTTGCTGGGAGTACCTGCTGCAGACAGGAGAACCTGCAGTGACGATTATTTTATTTCAGGAAGGAAAGAAGTCAGAGGGGAGAATTGAGTTAAGGGCCCTGCCCTTGGAAGGCATTTGACTTAAAATACTAAAGCAAGCAGGTATATCCAAGCCACATTTTTTGTTTATCACCTTCGAATGGCTATTGTTTGTGGATGCTGACCAAATTTGAACGCTCACTGCAAAATATGCAGTGTGCTCTACTCTGGAGAGCAGCCTTAAACGTCGCTAACAAATCAGCTGGATGCTATAGTTCCCTCAACACCCTTTCTATCATCCCATTGAATTTACTACACACTATTCTAAAACAGGAAAGAAAAACACACACTAGTTTGGAATAAAAAGCTGACACATCCTCCAAATACGCAGGAGTCCAAGTCACAGAGGCAAAACGCACAAAATTAAAAGGAGGGCCTGCTGTATAAGACCATCAGAAAAATGAGATTTACTTTTGGTTTCTGCTGGTATACCACTGTGGGAAGCACACTAGTGAAAAGTTTGCATAGAGAACATAATGTTGTGATGAAATATATTTGAAATCTCCTTTTTGCAGTATCACTTCTGGAACAGATGGCATTATCCTCAGAGTAAGTATGGTCAGATGGATAACAGACAAATGAGTGCATGACTTGGGAAAACTTCATTAACAGGGCTTTTATGAAAATCCACTCACCATGGTAACCTTACATCTTAGAAAAAACTCTAAAAGGGGATGGTGCAAGTGTTACCTCTTTCTGATCTGGAGATAAGCTGGAGTAGGCAGAGGGATGTTAAAGTAGCAACACCTGAGGAAGCTGGTAAGAAGGCAAATACAGTACATGCTCAAACAGTCCCTGAAGAAATTGAATTAGTGTGGCAAAGAGTATTAAAAGATGACATTTTTCAGGCCTTTATGTATTGAGATTGGAAGAGGTACTAAGTCAGAGAACATGAAATTATCACCAATGCAAAAGAATGATGCCATTATCATTAGTGAATATAGTGCAATGATTCACTTGATTTAAATCCTAGAAAAACCCACACTAAGAGGGCAGAATGAGTAGGAGAGATGAGGGAGACACTGCTGCATAAAGCCACAAGCGTGGTACATGTGTTACAGTTGTCAGTAACCTGCAACTTCAGTTTTCTAGCAGAGTAATTAAAATGATGATTGACATTCATGTGGGAAAGTCGAAAGTGAGAAGTTTCTTTAAGAAGAAATCTTAGGATGGTCAAGAATTTGTAATTCCACAGTCAAGGAGAAGAAAACTTTGACTAAAAAGGGTGTCTTCTTTCACTACTCAAGTGTGAGCAGTAGTTCAAATAAAAAGTACTATGATGTAATAAATGAAGATAAACAGTAATAATCCATATGAATTAGGAGTTACAAAGTGGAAAAAATCGATAAGGCATGCTAGAAACATTAGCAGAAAGTTCACAGCTGACAGGACCATGTAACATGAAGAATTAAAAAAAAAAAAAAAAAAAAAGAGTATCAAGACTACAATAGTTCTAGGAGTTATATAAACCCTTTGCCAGATGGAAATGATAAACTTTTTAATAGCGATGCAGGACAGACAGAAATTTTTAGAAATATTTCTATCCCATATTTGGACAGATGTTCTTATGTCACATGATGATGTCGAACTGTTTTCCAGTCCCTCTAGTAACCAAGCAGGATGTTATACAACAGGTACTAGAAATAAACATTTTAAAATCAGCCAATCCATCTACCTCGCACCTAAGAACTAAGACTGAGAAGGCCTGAGAACTAATCATGTTTATTTTAATAAATTAAGGCATTCCAGGGAAATGCCATGTGACTCAAAAAGTGCTAATGTTGTGCCAATAATAACAAAGGCCAGCAGGATGACTCAGAAAGCTAATGGGTAGTTTGTCTGACGTTACTTCCAGGTAATAAAGCTGTTATAAAATTAATAAAGAATTAAAGTACCAGAATATAATTAGTATCAGTCAACCCAGTTTTGTGGCAAATAGATCTTGTAAAATAGTTATTGCATTGTTTGATGAGACAGACATTTGGCTGAAGAAAGTAACTGTATATCTGCAATATATTTGTGGAGAGCAGTTGACTTGATAGTGTATGACATCCCCATTATGAAAATTAGCACAACACAATATCAATAAAATGTGATAAATGGACTGAAAACTGAATGATCTAACAAGCTAATAATGAATGGAGACTTGTAACAAGCTTTAGGGCTTTTGTGATTTGGAAATAAATATAAATCATCAATGATTTGGAAATAAATATATACATCTATGATAATAAGATTTTTGAGATTAATAAAATTGTGAGGACGAAAGCTGAAGATAGTCATGTAGAGCAATTTGAATCACTTAATAAACTAAGCCAGTTCTAATCAAACATGTCTTAATACAGCCAAATGCAAAGGGATTAGAACTAAAAGCTCCACCAGCAGCCAAGTCTTCCCCCTAGAAAACACATGGTCTGAAAGGTACCAAGGATTACAGGTGACAAACAGCTGACACTGCAGAAAAAAAAAAAACAAACCCAATATGATCCTTGTATGTATAGATACAAAAGCAAAACAGCTTTATGCAACTATGTGCAACACTGGTGAAACCTGCAGTGAAACACCACACCAAGTTTCACATTTTAGAAAGAATGTTTTCAAAACAGAATACAAAAAAGCAGACAAAATGCTTGAAGAGGAAAATGTCTTACAGGGACATGTTTGAAGGAAAGACTTAAAGTTCCCTTGTTAACATCATTAACTAGCTTGACTTAATATATCACAGAAAATACTGGCTCCTACAGGGTTCTTTAGCATAAACACAAAGTTCAGGTAGGAAACAAGGCATATTAAACAACAAATTATTTATAACTCAAATTACCATGGGAATTCTCAATGGCAACTTTAGTTCTTGAGATCAAGTCCAGATTTGCTTTCGAGTGTTGTAGCTCAGCATGTATTTGGATGTCTACTATTGCAGTTGAACACAAAATAATCTATACAGAGGTAACTGGGTAATAATGACCTATGATACGGAGAGGAAATTAACTGACTTAGTAGTTCCTTCTAGCTTTTTTCTTCCCATGTGGATACAGTAAATATATTTTACTCTCTCTTCTGAAGAAGTGAGCTGACACCACTTCACTAATTTTGCAATACTCTATGCTGAGATCTGCCAGAAATCTGACAATAACAATAAAGATTGTCAGATCCTCAGGCTTATCATCAGAATGGGTATTCCATGGAAAGGAAAAGAAAAGGGTTTTGTTTAAAGAAAAGATGGGGGGAGAGTGAAGTGAAAATCCTAAGCCTGATTCCGTGGACATTGATATGTGATTTGTCATTGATTTGCAGAGGCAAGATCTGGAGCAGAGAGTTCATAACACTATGGAAATAGTTCTAATATTCTAATTTTGGGGTTCTTAATTCCACTCACAATTTCTTCAGGAGCAACTGCTTGGCTCTGTGTATGGTGTAATAATGACAGACAGACCTTCCGCTTTTCCAGAAATAACCATGTCATAAGCTGCTGCTTCCTTGTTTTATGTATTTACAGACATCAACAAGCCTATATAAAGCCCCTCCGTAATTTGTTCATATACAGTAGTTTTCCTTTTGATATATTTTTAGATCAATTGCACTTAAACAATACTTCCTCAACCTACTGAACTTTGCTCCAAGACGGATGATCAAGAGAAATGCAAACACTGTACTGTTTAAAGGATGACAGCCAACATTTTCCACAGTACTTGTTGAAAGGGTAGGGTACTATGAAGTACAAAGAGTTTAGCATGACTCCAGCGTGGTGCAGCACTCACGCTTACAACCTCTGCATCTGCCCTTTGAGTTGCCTCCGAAGCAAGACAGGTGTGAATTTATCAATGTGCAAGAAGCAGAAGCTAACTCATGACATTTCAGTTTTCTAATAAACAGTGCCACTTTGAAGAAAACAGCTTTAAGCCTCTTTGCAAAGAATTTTATCAAAGGGAAAATTGTAAGGAATAAGATGAGTCATCAAGGAAAAGCTGTGTCCATGTGCTCCCTTCCTTCTTTGGTACAAGGTACAAAAAAGCTGTAAACATTTGGAGAGGGTATTTTCCTATGGCTAGGTTGTTGTGTGCCTTCAAGCACATTATCATAGAATCTCAGGAATGTCAAACCTACCCTCTTCTGAATTTTCCAGTGCAGAGGATATAAACAGGCCCAACTTCTGGTTACTGGCTCTAGTACAGGAAACCTTTCTATCAGATCCTCCCATTCGCTACAGAGAAAGAGGTATGGCTAAGTACAGCCATGCCTTCAACATTTTTCATGGTCCGAAGAGCTTGACTGCTAAAGCAGTAGAGTGGACAAAAGTCACAGAAGACTGTGGAGACATCAGGATTTTTTTTTTTACATGGTTAAAGTACAAGCTAAATCAGTCCCAATTACAGTACTGGGCACTGTTGCATGAACAGATTTCCCCTCACAGGGTGTAAAGTACACCAAGAACAATTCATAGTGGTTTTGAAAAACAATTTTCAGCTACCTTGTATGCTACGAAAACTCTCCTGTTCTGATCCTGTTTTGATCCCAGGCAGCTAATGCACATCTCACTGTGCAGAGCACTTGTGTAGGGAGGGAACCTGTTAGCATGTCCTCACTGGATGAACAGACTCTTTGTGTGCAAATTTTGTTTTAAAATTATGATTAGCCACATAATTAAAAATCAGAATATTGAGGAGAAAAGCACTCAGAACATGTGTAGTTTGCAATGATTACACCTGAGTTGAGAATCCACTGTACATTAGAATATACAGGCATATATCTTGCTACATCTTAGTGAGGAAAAACCACAGCAATTTCATCAGATACCAGACGATACCCCAGCAGGTAAATAAAAACCTTAAAATGTTGAAAAAACATTAAAATGTTAATTTTTATGCTTTCTAACTGGAAATTGTTGAGATAATGTATTTAAGAACATTTAATTTGCTTTTCAACATAGTCTTAAATTACTACACCATTTTGAGTGGTGATTTTTAAAACATGTTCACAAACTAAACACAGTTACAGAAGGACTTTCCCTGGATCAGAGATCCCTAAAGGACTAAGATATTGTATTAGCAGTTCAAACGGATGCCTTTTTTCCCTATAAGTCAGTATTGGGCTAATTTACCCCATACTGGACCACACCACAAAGGAGGTCACACATCTGCTAGTATTTTCAAGAAGAAAAAGAGTGATAGAGGCCATGATAAATATCACTTTGGGCAAGTATTCTACCAATTTCCATTTCCCTCTGAAGATTCAACTTCATGTTGTTCTTCACTCGCAGATACAGTGTTTCTAAATGCTGACTACAGGTAGAGACATCTCATGGCAGCTGAATACCATCCCTTCTGTATAATTACCTGGGGAGATGCAGGATATCTGTGTGGTCAACAAAGAAAGCCAAAGTGAATACATCAGTGCAAAACAGAATACAGTTATGTCTGCTTTGCAGGAACAAGTCATTCTTGTAGAACCGATTATACTGCAACTCCTGTTCTGCTGGCAGAACTGGAGACACATGCAGGTGGCATATTCTGCAGCTGGTAATCCAAAGGAGACTACGGAAAAAGAATCAGGCACTAAAGAATAACCTCACTAAGAATGAAGACAGACACAAATGGACTTTGAGATGGAGAGTGGTATGCAACATGAAATGAGATGGAAAATGATTGACAGAGGGACCGGCAGGACAGGCACATAAGCAGTACAACAAAAGGTATGGAGGCCTGGGAAGGGTGGAAGCATATGGCTATATCTTGTGCAACTGAACTGAGCGAGAGCTGACTCAAACTGGCAAAAAGCGCAGGATATACGTAAAGGTAAAAGAATGGTGAGACACAGGGTGTGTGCTGGTGCTGATTTCGCAGGAATCTGAAGCTAAGTAGTCGAGGCTTATAGTCTGAATTTGATGGAAGATGAGAAGCTGGTACAGGCCACCTTTTTTCAGCTGTTAAACTTGTATTAGATGAAATTCACTCCATCATAACTGAAATGCATGCCTACTGTGAATGCCTCAAGCCACCACAAATTGTCTTTCAGGATCCTGCAGAGTTCTGTCGTACATATGGTCTGGATCTTAAAAGAAATCATTTTAAGAAGGTCTTGTCCTGTAAAACTCCAGCGACTAACTCAGTAACAAATGTCTTGAAGTTTCAGCAGGAAAAATGCCCCTTTCCCAATTGTTATCTATCCTGGCTGCCCCTTCAGGACCTTTGCAAATAAATGGAGCAGTTTTGCCACGCTTACTCACAATGAATAGTTCCCATCACATGGCAGCCCAGTGGAACAGAGTGAACACAGTGACATGGCTTGCATGAGTTAGGATTACAGAATCAAGCCTACGGAAACTAACGGATAAGCTGTTCCTATCCAATAATCTAAAATTATTCGCTGGCTTCCAGACTCAAGTTTTTATGTTCTTTCCTGACTCATGCTACCTTTCAGCCCTGGACTGTAACGGATCTGACTTAATCCACCCTTCTGTGCTGTTGATCGCTACTAAGTGTTCCCTATCTCTGTCGTCACAGTGCCATACTTTAAGAAAAATGAAGAATGCAGCTTTTGTGGCAGCACTGAGAGAACACCACTTTTAAGGAGAATGTCCCAAATCTCATTAAAAAGAGATAAAGCCATCTGGATCCTAAGACAGTCGGTTTAAAAAAAACCCCACAAAACTCTTTTGAAACCAATTTACTAAGAAAAACAGAAAGGAAAACAAGTTTGCTGCCAACAAATGTTGTAGCCCTTGTCATCTATTACCACATGAACAAAGCACTCAATGACTGACTCCAATACCATTGCCAATTATTATGACAACATACAGTATAATCATATTATGTTTACAATATAATACATATGAGTATTCGATAGAGCCTGGCAGGACTTCAGTCACTGCCTCTTTTATGCTTTAAAAATCAATTTTTCAAACTGAGTTTGCTGTATAACATGTTCCCTAATTACATACTTTACTGTATAGAGAACAAGAAAGGATATTGAAAGTGATTTCAGGCAAACCTCTTAACATCTAGTGAGATAAACCAGTTTTATTCACACACATTGCACCATTACCAGCCCACATAATGTCTTTATTCTACAAACATGCCCCACCTCCTTCCCATTGACATTAGAGGCAAGTTTTTCAGAAGTTTCAACCAAAGCAAAATCAAGACGAAAATGTTCAGGGCCTAGTTTTAAACTGGCTCTTGCCTCACCATTTCTCCTACAACTGCAAATTACTATAAAGGTAAACAGGGTCATTTAAACATCTGCTTAATTTGTGAATGACATCAGGTAACAAGCTTAGAAAATGACTCAATTTATATTTGCCAAATCATGTGCAAAATACAAGCAGAAGGTTGCCTTGGAAAATCTGAACTAAAGGCATATGCTCAAGACTCAACTACCTAGTTACTAAGAGACCCCGTTGTCAGCCCACAGCCAATACCTCAGTCAAATTTCTGGGTGGGCTACTTACTTTCCAGATAAATCAGGACAGAGGTGCAGAGATACTTAGTAATATGCATGCTAGCTTAAGTCCACCATGCCTAAGCAACAGCACACAAATATGACTATAATGATTCTCAGGCAAGCCTGAGTTCAGAAGTAGCATGGTTCACATAGCTCTTCAGCTGAGTTATTGAACCTCACCAGATACAAGATATTATTATAAATTATTATAACGCACCAGCCTGGGTGCCTCTACACTGCGTTCCACTGAGCAGCCTGTTTCAGAGACTTCTTAGCTCAGGATCAGCTAAGAATAAATGAAATCAATTTAGGTTTAAAAGTTTAGATTTAAAAGCAGTGGTATTATCCACAGCTGCCTCTTCTCCAGACTACCCTGGTCCCTTGCTATCATGGCTTAAATGCATTTCTATGATAAAATGTTACTTAATGTAATAACTGAATTACAAAAAAAAAGTGACATTGATGAATTGATGTAATGGGTAAAAAACTAGTTGGATAGTTGGTTTCAGAAGGTAGTGGTTAATGGGTTGTCCTCAGCCTGGAGGCTTGTAACAAATGGAGTACCACACAGGTCCATACTGAGACCTGTTCTGTTTTACATCTACCAGTGACCTGGAGGAGGCAATGAAGCGTGCTCTCATGAAGTTTCCAGGTGACACCAAACTGGGCAGACCAGTCAAACATGCTCAAGAGCAGGGCCACCAGTCAAAGGGACCTAGATAGGCTAGAGGGTTGGGCTGATATGAAACGCAACAAGGACAAATGAAAGTCTTGCACTTGGGAAGGAAAATCCCCATGCAGCAGTACAGGCTGGAGACCAACTGTCTGGGCAGCTGGGGACATTGGCAGCAACACATGAGCTTGGCAGCAAAGGGCAACAACATCCTGGGCTATACTACCAGGCACATAGCCAGTACATCATTAGAAGTGATTATCCCCCTTCACTGAGCACACTTTCAATTGCATTGAGAATACTGCATCGGGAATACTGCACCCAGTTTCGTGCCTCCCAGTATGAGAAAGGTGTTGATAAACCAGAGTGAGTTCACTGAAGGGCGACCAAGATGGTCAGGGGCCTAGAGCAGAGGCTGGGTGAGGAGATGCTGAGGGAAGCGGGCTTGTTCAGCCTGGAAAGGAGGTGGCTTTGGGAGGGCCTAACGGCAGCTTTTCAATACCTGTGAGGAGGTTACCAAGAAGATGGAGCCAGGCTCTTCTCAGCACTGCATGGCAGAAGGATGAGACACAAAAGGACAAATTGAAACAAGAAAGGCTCTAACTTGACATAAACTTTTTCACCAGCCAAGCATTGGAGCAGGTTGTCCAAAGAGGTTGTGTAGTTTCCATCCTTGTCAGTGTTCAAAACATGACTGAAAAAAGCCCTAAGCATGTGCATATGAATGCCACAACTTGAACTCCAGTTACTGACAAACACTGGCTTGTTCTACTATTGAAAGGTGCTCAAAAACACATGCCACCACTGGCAGCTCCAAAGCACAGCCCTGGTTACATGGGGGCAGAGTCAGAGCAAGTAACAATTGCAGGAATCCCTTCTTAAATGGGATGTTCAGGTTGGAAATTTTAGTACTGGCACAGTGGTCTGAGTGGAGCTGCTTTGCAAACACCTGAAGAAAGTCTGGAAGCTCTTAGAGACTTTTCTGGTCACTGTCAGGGGATCCATTTTCACACTTCAGTATGATTTATACAATCTACGATCCATGTATAAACTTAACAGGAAAATTTGGAATGTATGTCCTTGTATTTCTATAGCACTGACTAAAGAGAAAACAACTGAAAGTATCAGGCTGGAAAGAAACTGTTAGGGTAATTCCTCAAGTATCTGTCTTGGGACATACTTAATATTTTCCTTTGTCACCCTGGCACAGAAATTGGGTCTGTGAAAAGCTGTTAGTACAAAGAAAGACTTTATTCCACACCAAAGGAGAACGGGTAACTGCTGTAACAGAAACAGAATGAAATTAGATAAAATAAAGTGCATGGTCATACACATAGGAGTAAGAATTCCTGTGACAAGTTGGAAATAACAAATGAGGAGAAAGAAGAGGGTGTGTTAGTCCATCAGAGGATGACTATGAGCAATCACTGTGATGTGGCACAGATAACACTAACATATTCTGGGTGAGATGTTGCCAGGAAAGACAGAGAAGTATTAATGTCAGGCTACAATGTGCTAATCAGAGTGAAACATATTACATGTAAGGTCCTGTCACTCATATTTAAGAAAAATTAAAACAAAACAGAGCAGTTACAGAAAAGTCTGACTTGAGCTCCCAGGCAACACAGTAATAAAAATAAGATAAATGCTAAAGATGTAGATAAAACCTTTGTTATGAAAGACAAGTCTGATCAAATTATTATCAAGCTGACAAAATTCACTACTTTGAATATTTCCTTTACAGTTTCTTTCATGTGTAAACAATTACCATTTAAAATTATCAGCATTATGTACTACTTCGTTTCTACAGACATCAGTTTTAGCATATTTTTCTTCTGGATATCTCTTTTTTTAATCTTCTGTTCCAGGCCTATGGATAGCAACAACTCTGAAATTTATTTCAACATGTATCCTCAAAAATAGAAACAAACTTCTGCCATTCTCTTAAGAGTTACAGGAAACTTTAGCAGAAATACCACTACCAAGGAGAAACAGAAATGACAGTTTGAGTTCATCATGAAAAGAAAGTCTGTGCAATTATAAATTTGTATTGCTGGAATCAGGAATCTTATTTTCATTCTTCAGGTAAGATCACTGAAAAAAACACAATTTCCCTGACCAACATCACAGACTTTGTTTTCAAGGCTGGCAGTAAATGTACCATATTCTTAAAGTCAGACTGTTCAATTAACCCTCATGGTTCTCCTGGTAGGTAGTTTCGAGACCCGCCTAAGGCCACAAAAGTGAATCAACCAGGATAAGAACACAGCAATGTCCATCTCCTAGGTGTGTGTTTACCATTAGACCATGCTTCTCTTCTAGGAAGGGATCCTGGCAAATTCCAAGCTTTATGGGAAAGAGGTTCTATTTAAACATTTAAAACTTTAAAGCACTTACTGGAACAGAAAAAAGGAAACAGAGAGAAAAGATGAGAAATCCAAGTTAACCCAAGAAACACGATAGCGATTGATCACAGTGCAGTCTGGAAGGAAAATGCAATCGATACAGAGGGGAAAAAATCAAATGAAAAAGATTGCTTCAGTGACTGAAGCAAAGATCCTCAAATTGCAGGTAGGGGTGATGAATTTGTTCTTGCCCCTACTGTACGATGAAAACTAGAAAGCTAAACATTAAGAAATGTCATCTAATGACAATATACATCTTTCTTACAACTGTCTAAAAGTGGCAAAATATGAGTCTGAAATTGCTATCAGGATTGCTATTCAGTGCTTTAGAAGTGGCTTACTCACCAAACAGACTGCTTACTCACTGCAAGGGAGTGTTTTGGTGCACCTGTGCTCCTGGAAAATGATGTTAGCATGAAAACTCTCCTGGCTTTTAATGTCTTTTCTAAGATCTGGTATTGATATTTTGATGACAAATTGATATTTTTGGTGACAATTTCAATTTGTTCCAGGTATTAGGAACATAACATTGTTAATGAAAATAATGCTAACATTTACAAAGTTTATGATGTTAGTGATCTAGACAGAAAGAAAGTGCCACACAGGCAAGTATCCTAAATATTATGCAAATACTATTTTAATTTAGGAAATAAATTGTCATAATTATTTGAAATATTACTTTGTACTTAAGAAGTAACTGGGGCCAGGTCATTATGGTCCTATATATACCTAGAGGACAGCAATACTATTTTGATATGAAAATCAGTCTTTCATTACAGAATTTCAACGTTTTTTTTTTTTTAAGAGAAAAGTAGGGAGCTTGGAAAACTCACATCTCATAATCAAGAGCTCAAAAGTCAAGCTCTGCTATTCATATTTTACAGTATCTTATTCTACATGTAGCTACAGTAACTGACTGCCAACACCTTCACAGCACAATATTACTTTTATAGAAGTAAGAATGCAAAATCCATCTCCAAGGTTTTAGAGAGAAGTTCAAAAGAAAATCTTGCCTTTGTGTTTCCTCATTCTGCCCTCTAATTCTCAGATTGTTCAGTCTCTCATAGGATCATCTCTGAGGGAAATACTTGAATAAATGCCCTCCTCTGTGTCCTATGCTTGCTTTCTGGAACTAATATAACTGGTATAATTTAAAAAAAAAAAAAAGACTTATCTGGGTTATGTCAGAAACTTATCTGGCCCTCTGTTAGTACAAGAACAGGAGAAGAATGATGGTCCAATTTCTTTCCCTCTGTCCTCAGATGGGACAACATGATATAGGTGGGGACTTGATCCCCTGCCTTTCATAGGTGAGTGAGTCACTCCTAGGATTAAGAACACAGACATCTTGATCCTTAAATCCCAGGGTCAAATCAAACTCTCTTTTCTCTTTCAGATACTATTAACTCAGAGAATATGAGACTTTTTTCTTTGTCGCCTTATGTTTCATTGAGCTTTAATTAAAATTTATTTTTAATTTAAGTATTCCCCTAGTTCAGTTTTCTTGAGTTTCATTTTTTAAAAAAGTTTACTTAACATTTTCCCTCAGAATTTAAACTCTTCTTTCTTTCCAAGGTTTAGATGACATTAGAAAATGAATACTGTTTCTTTAAAGCTGACACAGTAAGAACAAGCAGGCTGTCTTAGATTGCAGGCCATTTCATTTCTCATAAGCATGCTATCATTAGCTACCTTTAGGAGAACGAATTATATTGATTGGTTCAAATCAAGCTTGTGACCTGGTGGCAGTATTAGATGATTGTTACAAAGCATCATCTCCTCATTAATCTTTCATTAGACAGCGTGATCCGAGAAGCCAGCAGCAGTCACACCACGCTTACTCTCTGGAGTGATGCCACCACAGAGGGCTCCCTTATTGGATCACAGCAATTACTGGCCTTACAACGCAGATTCTGAAAGCCTTATCAAATTTCCTCCTAGAAATGGCAAGCTTACAAATAATCATGTGCTGTTTCTTGGGTGAGGACATCACGGAATTACACCAAAATGCAGTAAGCTCAAGTCATTTGCAATTAAACATGTGACTCTTGATTCTGAGATGATACATCTCCATTTGCAGCGTATGAAGTATTTTACAGAAAGCTGAAATACATAAAATTAAGGTGTCTTAAAAAATTCCAGTCAAAGAACAGAAAACTGCCAAATCAGATTTCTTTATGGGAGAAATGAAGCAGAATCTCTGGTATCTGGATTGCTGGCATCCTAATGTTGTGATTTAAAGGAACTGAGTAACAACTGCAAGTAAACAGCAGACAGTATAAGAAAGAAGCATCTGTTCCGAGTACCCAGGTGTTGCTGGAACAGAGCCCAAGAGGGGGACAGAGGTTCTTATTTTCAGCTCAACAGCACATCATAACAAGGCTTGGGGGGGAAAGTTGGGAATTGTGCAACTCTAACAATACATTATTATTTGCATGCAAACATAAAAAAGGTTAAAATTTTAGTGGCTCTGAGTGAAGAAGAGCCTTCATATACTGCAACTGACCTACACTTCCAGGCATCCTCAGGCTTACAAGTATAAAGGTTGTATCTCTAAGCTATTTTCTGCAGCCATACAAAAGTAGCATTAAAATCTGAACACAAGATATCCCATTAACCTCTGCGACCATTAAAATAGAAAGGCCTAGCAAAGGACAAATTAACTCTCCATTAGAAGAGAACTTAAAAATGCACACTGCAGAAATGTTCTTACTTATGCAGCTTAAAAATGATTCTGGCTCAATTACCAAGTTTTGATCAGGGATATGGAAAAGCGACATGCACAGTGCATGCTGACGTAAGGTAACCACCTCATTATTGCCTCAGGCAAGGTGGTGAACGCCTTCCAGTCCCACAGATGTTACACCTCCTAGAAGCATCATCCATGGCCACACCCACGGCAAACTCAATAGAGTTGTCCACTATTAATATGACTGTGAAAGGACAGGCAGCCTACCTAGAGCATAAAAATTAAGACTGACTCCCTTCCCCACATGAAAAAAAGACACTTCCAGGGCAGGCAGATGTAGCTAATCCTGTAAATTGTGGGTTCATCTCATTATGGGCAGTACAAAATGCCAGTGTAACACCTACTACACAAACTCCAGTGGTTCAGAGTTTGGAATTTGCTCTTAAAAAGATAATTTGAGCTTCAGGAAACTGAAGTGCCTCCTTTTTATTATGCTTTTGGCTTGGGCACTTAGTTAAGTACTTATCTCCTCTGGTGTTCAACAGGAAACTTCTATCATTGCTCTCTCAAGTCCCTCCACCAAAGCACACACATTTGGAGAAGAAAATGGTACTATCCTAATTCATATGATATACTCCATCATACCTTGCATGACAAAAATCAGTCCCTAGTCTCTTACGCCTAGGTTGTGATAACAGCAAACAGATAGACAAGATGAGCTGACCCAGATTTCTATGAGGCAGATTTGCTGTACAAATCTGGACCTGGTAGTTGTCAGAAAAATCAGCCTTCAAGTTTCACACTAACCTCAAAACCATCATGACATGGTTCCTCAGTGAGGAACATGGACTTTGGAAAGACTGAAACTGTACCATGCTGTCTTAGCTCACATGCTAGTGTTCTCTAGAGCTACCAGACAAGCTTCAAGTAAGACACAAGTATTCCAAAAAAAGATGCAAGTCTCTGGTGAAAAACTCTTCAAATGTGAACATGCCATTCTGATGCAGAAACTTAGGCTGCTAAGAGATGAAGAAGATATACACGCATTGTCAAAAGAAATTGAAATAAAACAAGGTATTTGTCCTGGTTTGGCTCAAACCAGGCCAAATAGTCTTAGAGAACCCAAGGTCACTGCTTACGAGTAAAGAGCCGAAGGGGGTTGTACCTGCAGGGAGTAGTGGACGGGGCAGGTGACCCAGGATTGACCAGCAAGGTATTCCATCCCATACATGTCATTCTCACTTTCCTGTTTATCACTAACCCACTGCCTCCTGGAGGTGGGGCCCAGGAGGGAGGGGCCCTCCTGTCTCCCACTGATTGGTACCAGCTTTGCCAAATCTCCAGTTAAAAGCCTGCAGGTGTGATGGCAGTGGAGCTTTTGCATTTTGCCCTCTGCCCGTGCTGGGTGGAGCTACTGCATTTTCCCCTCTGCCCGTGCTGGGTGGAGGTACTGCCTTTTCCCCTCTGCCTGTACTGGGGGGAGCAATTCTGCCTGAGGAGGATTTCCAAGCTCTTGATCTTGGTTTTGTACATATTTGTATATATTTGGTTATTTCTATTATTATTGTTATTATATTCTTTTTCATTATTATAGTTTATTAAAACTGTTTTAACTTTCCAACCCATAAGTCTCTCTCCCTTTTCCCTTTCCCTTTCCCTTGGCGGGGGGGGGGAGAGGGTTAACAGAGAGCATCTGCCACCTGGTTAATAGCTGGCCCAGCTTTAAACCGTGACAGATTTATTGGCGCCCAACGTGGGGCTCGAAAGAAGCTCCAACAGGTTGCTCTGATAAGTTGAATCCTGGCTCTGGTGGGAGGAGACCCGGAGAGCTCAGCTGAGAGAATATCAGATTTCTTCCCTTGAGATTTACGAGGGGTTGGAAAGTTAAAACAGATAGTGAAGATGGTGATGTCATTTTTGAATGCTGTGTTATCTTGTCTTTTTATGGAGTTTCTTTCACAATTGAGTATTGCAATGATACCTTACCTGCTGTGGGCACTGTGTTATTGCTTGCTTCTTATGAATGTTTACATGCAGTTTAGCAGTGGGCGCTGGTCGAAATGTATTGTTTTGGTGTGGGGTTTGATACTGATTTATGCTGTGATAAACTGGGCAGTTAATATTCCGATCTCTTATCTTTATGACACAATGATGGGCAGCTTTAATCACGAATCAGTAGCAGCAACTTCATCTGCACGTTCCAGGCATCCTTTAGCAGATTCTGTTAATGATTACACTTCCAGTTTTACTTTGGGAAATAGTACCTTCTCCTTTTCTGCCAAGCTGATTCCACTAGATTTTGTGAAATTAGGATGGTGCTGTCTAGGTGGCATGTTTTTATTTTTGGTTGTCCTGAATGTGTTTCTGATGTGGGATAAGATTAAATATCGGTGCAGGGACAGTTGTAGGTGTTATGCAGCCACCTCAGATCCTACAGTGTGTACTGCCGCTACAGCCTCAGATCCTACAGTGTGTACTGCTGCTACAGCCACTAAACCCACTGAAACCTTGGCAGCCTGTACCACAGCTGCTACACCCCCCAAGATGGCCACTGCAGCTACTCAGACTCTCAGCACTCCCACGACAGCCACTGCATCTACTCAGACCCCAGCATCTATCGAATCTGTACCAATTGCTCCTGTAACCAGGAAGAAATACCAAAAGAAATCAGCTCGTGAAGAGAAGGATGATGACTCAGAGCCTTCTAAGACAGAGCCATCATATGACCCAGGTGAGGGCCCTTCTCAGGCAGAGTTAGGGCCCGACACAGATGGGGGTTCCCTTGATTGTCCTTTTAAAGCAGACCCATCACAGAAGAAAGGCCCTTCTAAAGCAGAACTATCACAAGAGGACTCGGACGTAGAGATAACCTACCACTCCTTATCCCTGAAGGACCTGAGAAATATAAGGAAAGACTTCAGCCGTTATGACAGTGAACCTATTATTACCTGGTTGCTCCGATGCTGGGATAATGGGGCAGACAGCATGCAATTGGATGGCAGAGAAGCCAGACAGTTGGGATCCCTGTCCAGAGATGGTGGTATTGATAAAGCGCTCGCAAGAAAGTCAAACACTGTCAGTCTCTGGAGGCGACTCTTGTCAGCTGTAAAGAGCAGGTATCCCTATAAAGATGATGTTATGAGCCACCTAAGCAAATGGACCACTATAGAAAAAGGTATTAACTACCTTAGAGAACTGGCTGTGCAAGAGATCATTTATAGACACCCACGGGACATTGTAGATCCTGTAGATCCTGATGAAGTGGAATGCAACCGATCCATGTTCCGGAAGGTTGTGAAGAATGCTCCACCGACATATACCCATACATTGTCAATATTAGTATGGGGAGAAGATGCTATGGCACGATCTAGTGTGGGCGAAATGGCTAACTGTATGCGACAGTATGAAGATAGTATTTCTTCCCCACTGCAGGCACGCATCTCGGCTGTGGAAAAACTGACTAAGGAGAACAAGGACTCATTTAAACAACTGTCAGACAAACTGTCCATGATCGAGAATAAACTTGACTCTCTACCTACACAGGCGCGCGTTGCAGCTGTTAAGAGAAAACGTTCTCCTACAGGACCAGCTCAAAGGAAAAGGAACACATCACGAGGTATCCTGTGGTTTGCCCTGCGTGGTTATGGGGAGGACATGAGCAGATGGCATGGACAACCTACCAGTACCCTACAGGCACGAGTACGTGAGTTGCAAGCTAAAAGAAATACCAGAGAGAATTTTTCTAGGAGGATGGTTGCTCCAGTTACCAGTGAGCAGGACCCCAGTCAGGGGAGATGGGCCTCAAATCACTTTTTCCCAAGTGTGAATAGGAGAAATGAAGGTCCAGTCCCTGTGAGCAGCATGAATCCATTTCTCAATTAGGGGGGCCCTGCCTCCAGCCAGGTGGAGGAGAGGGACAACCGGATTTATTGGACTGTGTGGATTCGATGGCCTGGCACATTAAAACCACAAAGGTATCGAGCCCTGGTAGACACTGGTGCACAGTGCACCCTAATGCCATCGGATCATAAAGGGGCAGAATCTATCAGCATTTCAGGAGTAACAGGAGGATCTCAAGTGTTATCTGTATTGGAGGCCGAAGTGAGCCTAACTAAAAATGAATGGAAAAAGCACCCCATTGTGACTGGCCCAGATGCTCCGTGCATCCTTGGCATAGACTACCTCAAGAGAGGGTATTTTAAGGACCCAAAAGGGTACAGATGGGCCTTTGGTATAGCAGCTGTAGAGACTGAGGACATTAAACAGCTGTCTACCTTGCCTGGCCTCTCAGAAGATCCTTCTGTTGTGGGGTTGCTGAAGGTTGAAGAACAACAGGTGCCAATTGCTACTACCACGGTGCACCGACGACAATATCGCACCAATCGAGACTCCCTGATCCCCATTCATAAACTGATTAGACAATTAGAAAATCAAGGAGTGATTACCAAGACTCGCTCACCCTTTAATAGTCCTATGTGGCCAGTGCGAAAGTCTGATGGAGAATGGAGATTAACTGTGGACTATCGTGGCCTAAATGAAGTTACGCCACCGCTGAGTGCTGCTGTGCCAGACATGCTAGAACTTCAATACGAACTGGAGTCAAAGGCAGCCAAGTGGTACGCCACCATAGACATTGCTAATGCATTTTTCTCTATTCCTTTGGCACCAAAGTGCAGGCCACAGTTTGCTTTTACCTGGAGAGGTATCCAGTACACCTGGAATCGACTGCCCCAGGGGTGGAAACACAGTCCTACTATTTGCCATGGACTGATCCAGACTGCACTAGAAAAGGGTGGAGCTTCAGAACATTTGCAATACATTGATGACATCATTGTATGGGGTGATACAGCAGCAGAAGTTTTTGACAAAGGGGAGAAAATAATCCAAATTCTTCTGAAAGCTGGTTTTGCCATAAAAAGAAGCAAGGTCAAGGGACCTGCCCGGGAGATCCAGTTTTTAGGGATTAAATGGCAAGATGGGCGTCGCCAGATCCCAATAGAGGTGATCAACAAAATAACAGCTATGTCCCCACCAACTAACAAAAAGGAAACACAAGCCTTCTTAGGCGTTGTGGGTTTCTGGAGAATGCATATTCCAGATTACAGCCAGATTGTACGCCCTCTTTATCAAGTGACCAGAAAGAAGAATGATTTTCAGTGGGGCCCTGAACAACGACAGGCTTTTGAACAGATTAAACAAGAAATTGTGCATGCAGTAGCCCTTGGACCAGTCCGTACAGGACAAGATGTTAAAAATGTGCTCTACACCGCAGCTGGAGACAATGGTCCTACCTGGAACCTTTAAAAACTGGGATAAACATCTGGCACAAGCTACCTGGTTAGTTAACACCAGGGGATCTATCAATCGAGCTGGCCCTGCTCAGTCAGACCTTCTACATACTGTAGAAGGGGATAAAGTCCCTGTGGTGCATGAAAGGAATCTATTGGGAAAAACTGTCTGGATTCTTCCTGTAACGGGCAAAGGTAAACCCATTCGTGGGATTGCTTTTGCTCAGGGACCTGGATGTACTTGGTGGGTGATGTTGCAAGATGGTGAAGTCCGATGTGTCCCTGAAGGTGATCTGATTCTGGGTGAGACTACTTAAGTCTGAACTGCATGTCGTTGCTGCATAAGTGTCTTTTAGGTTAAGACAGTGGTGATGCGACCGGAGCTAGCTTCATCAAGTGGCGTCCAGTAACCTCCTCGAGTCTGACATCTTTAACCTGCAACCCGTGGGCACGAACCATGACAAAAGAGAGACTGCTAGCCAGAAAGACTGCTGAGAGACTGCTAACCAGATGCAAACCCACAATCCTGAACCAAATGAACTTGATGGACTTTTTGCATAAAGATGAATCATAGACTAGTGATATGTATATATATATTTGAAAATGAAAAGGTAGTGGTGATCTGAGTATGACATGAATGGTATGGAATAAGGGGTGGAATGTCCTGGTTTGGCTCAAACCAGGCCAAATAGTCTTAGAGAACCCAAGGTCACTGCTTACGAGTAAAGAGCCGAAGGGGGTTGTACCTGCAGGGAGTAGTGGACGGGGCAGGTGACCCAGGATTGACCAGCAAGGTATTCCATCCCATACATGTCATTCTCACTTTCCTGTTTATCACTAACCCACTGCCTCCTGGAGGTGGGGCCCAGGAGGGAGGGGCCCTCCTGTCTCCCACTGATTGGTACCAGCTTTGCCAAATCTCCAGTTAAAAGCCTGCAGGTGTGATGGCAGTGGAGCTTTTGCATTTTGCCCTCTGCCCGTGCTGGGTGGAGCTACTGCATTTTCCCCTCTGCCCGTGCTGGGTGGAGGTACTGCCTTTTCCCCTCTGCCTGTACTGGGGGGAGCAATTCTGCCTGAGGAGGATTTCCAAGCTCTTGATCTTGGTTTTGTACATATTTGTATATATTTGGTTATTTCTATTATTATTGTTATTATATTCTTTTTCATTATTATAGTTTATTAAAACTGTTTTAACTTTCCAACCCATAAGTCTCTCTCCCTTTTCCCTTTCCCTTTCCCTTGGCGGGGGGGGGGAGAGGGTTAACAGAGAGCATCTGCCACCTGGTTAATAGCTGGCCCAGCTTTAAACCGTGACAGTATTATATATATCTTCAGTGGCACATAACACGCATTCATTTAAAAAGAAGACCAAAATTTAAATATTTATAATAGAAAACCATGCATTTATCATAGCCGTCCAGTGCATTTACATTACAGAATTAAACATTTTAGCAACAATAGATGAATACAGCAAATACACTCCCAGTTCTAACAAAACAATTGTCAAGCTGATATGCCTTAGGCAAGATTGTAAGCCAACAAATAGAATTCCTGGATGACAGTCCTGTGTTTTGACAAAATGCACTAATAATAACATTTATAAGCCTAACAACCTAATTAATATTCAAATACAAGCACATGAAAAATTTTAACCAGTGCAACTGTCTTAGAAGTCACCCAGAGATTACTTCAGCCATAACTGAAAGGCAGGCACCTATGGGGCAAAAGGTAACAGCTGTGTTACACAATTGTTTTGGTTGGGGAATATATTCCAGCTGAAACTGCAGAAATAATTTAGGCAGCTATATAAATATAATCTAAGGATACAGAGGTTAACAACCTTGAAAAGAATCTTTACAGACCACAAATGGCTTCTTTCCAAAAGACACCTCTGTATCACAGCATTCCACTACACCATCCTAGAAGCATGAATCCCAAATACTGAATGTTTAATACCAATTCCTAGAATACAGACACGGTCAGTGGATGCTTCTAATCCAAGTTTTTATTGAAGCTAATGGACCTCGACACACAAAATGTGTTAAAAATCAAAGCACAGTGATAAAAACTGCGTGAGCCATATCAGTTAATCATATGCACCATGTACCTATTTTAAGGGTGAGGCTGATAGACTTATTTGTTCTTTTTAGCTCCTGAAAACATATACATTAAGGAATAATTGTACTGTTAACTTCCTATAAGTCTTCCATCAATCATTTGTATATTACTACCATACTGTGAAATGTTGAAACAGGAAGGAATTATATAATGACCTGACTTTTAAACTCCATATAATTAATAAGCCATCCTTAAGAAGTAGCAGATGTGTGAAAGACAAACTGATTACATCTAGAAGGACCAAGAAAGGCATAATTTAATTTTCCAACTTACCAAGCCTCAGAATTCCTTGCTCAAATTGCTGGAGATTAATATTAAACTCTAGGTGTCATCATGGTCATACGAGCCTATTACAATGAAGCCAGAGGCAGTTTACATTTTTCAACAATGCTATTAATTTCACCCAAGAAGTCAGAAGTGGATCATTTCCAATAGTAAACAACAATGTGACATATGAAACATGTCTGATGCAACTGACTCTTACTGGTAAACCCGTTCACATAAAGCCATTTGTGTTAAAAAAAAAAAAAAGAAAAGACTGGAATAGCAGAACGCTGATTGACAAGGTAAACAGCTCCACAATTCTTGACTAAACTGCAAGCAGCTAGATGAATTTCGACGAGCCTTCCCTGCATATGGACCCATGTGTAAGTTGGTTCCAAATGTCTTACTGCAAGATGTTACAAGACTTCATGTGTGGAATATTTTTCAGTTTGGAACATATGAAGCAATGAATGTCGATCTTCAGATTTGGAAGCTTCCTGCACAAGGCGGCCTCAAAAATAAAGAAATAATAGCTGCATTTTAGTAAATGAAGTAACTGTATACCTCCATGCTTCCCTCAGGTTCTTGCTTGCTTGGCTGGAAAAAAAGAGATAAAATGGAGCAGCTCATCTGCTTCTCAACAAGATGACAAAAATTCTTTTCATTCTAAGAAAACATTTTGCATTTGAAAAAATCATATTTTCTGACAACAAAAAAAAATCCTACCAGAATCCTCATTTCACCAATCCTAATTCCATCCATTTCACCAACTATAACTTTCCCTGCCTTTCATTGTTCCTTCCCCCCAACCACAAGCCTCTGTTTTTCTGTTCTAAGTGTTCTGACTTTCTTTGCTTGACCACCTAGAAATGCTCCAGAGGGATAACATACATGAAGTAAAACCAAATAAACTTTACATAAACCAGATCTTTCATAAATCATCACAATCAGTTGGAAATTTCAAAACAATACTGAGGACATTCCTTGAAGTTTTGGAATAAACAGTATGGCTTCATTAAAAATTAAGGCACTGTAGTCAGAGAAATGTTAATGTCTTGAGTGTTAGACTTTACTTTGCTCAGCCCATATCACTGATATCATTCTATTGAATTAATAAACATGGCTGAATACATTTCCTGAATTCTGTTGGAGGCCTGGCAGCAAGCTCATTGCAACACGGAAACCTTTGGGAAAGTTTGTGTAATGATAACCTTCCCGATATATATTCAAAAACTGTGATAAGAATCACTGGATATGGACTTAGAGCAAGACCTGAATCTACATTTGTATAAGGATGACAGATCCTTGCACAAAGGAGACTGTAATCTGATAGAGTGAATTTAATCTCACAACTGTAATACAAAACTCTAACAAATATTCTAATAAAATTCTTGTATTTGATTCTATGCAGAACTTTATTTACAGACTTTGATTCTACCTTCTTCAGGTACTTCAGAGAACAACCCTGGTTTTAAGCTCCTTTCAGAAAAATCCAAACTCTCAAAGGCTCAAACCAGAAAAGAAACAGGGAACGAAAATCAACTTGTCTGAGAGGACTACCATTAACTCACAGTTCTCACCAGATTAATACAGAAATTGGGTTCCTAGCATTACCCAGCTTGGTCACTGGCTTTTTTAATCTCATATATGTGATGCAATACTTAAGTGTAGTAAAGGATTAAATCCTTAAACCCTGATAGAGCAGAGCATTTAAGCAAGTAAGCAACTAAATAGGAGATGTGACTTCCACGAAGAAAGTCACACTATGAGAAGTTTAGAAAGGGTTTCTACAGCTAACTTTCAAACATATAGGACTATAGGTGGAGAAGGAACAACCCAGATAAGTCAAAAACATAGCAAATCAAAAAAAAGGTTAAATTAGGTAAGGTAGGTGATAAGAACCTATTTAGTACATTCACTTATGAAAAACCTAAAACATTTCTGTAAAGAGCAGCAGCAATTTCAAATGCTATTAACAAAGCAAGGCCTGGTTTGTTATAATACCCACATTGCATCTTATATGGTGAAGAACTGTGCTGAAGCCAGAGTAACTGGGGATAATGGGACCTGATTGATTAATTAATAGATGGATAATTTTTCCATAGACAACTTAAAAGTTGAACAGAGGAAATAACTCACCAGTATTAAAACATGATAAACCAGATGTTTGTGCTGGAGACATCAGCATTCATCTGGAATCTGGACTGTTTAGTTTAGGACATATGGTATAAGAATGGTAGTGAGAGGAAATACTGTGAACAAGTTTAAAAATCTAACATATATCTCATTCTGAAAACAGACCTTCTGCTTCATGAAACAAAATTAAATTCACCAAGTCTTATCCCAAAAACCAAGAAAAATCATTCACAACCCTGCCTCTGATTAATTACTTTTTTGCTGGTCTTGCTGCCAAATCATGGAATTTCATAACTCTGTACTATTTCAACATCAGAAATACGTACTCTGCATGTCTGTATACATTAGTTAGCACACATTTTCTAGACATCCACATCAGTAATAATAGCAACATCTTTTAAAGACAAGATTTGCAAGCATGGATGAGCCTTTTTCACACACAGAGTACATAACAAAACATGAAACTAGATGTATTTTGTGGTGGCTTTGGATTTTACCAAGAGCTTCTGGCACAGTGTAACTCCCTCCTATGCTGTCATTTGAGATCACAGATATGAGAGAGACAAAACATGTTCTCATTTACTTTTAAGTCTGTGGTGCACTGTATCTAGCATGGAATTTCTGTGTAAGCAAAACTCACTTAGGTAAAGCATTATTTACTAATCAAGTATTTGGTAATACATTAAGCAATTCAAATACCTCCTATACAATCAACAGTGTACTTTCCAAGGACTGTAGAACGTATATTCTACACAGATTAAGAATTACCTACTACAGTGAGTCACACAAAATCCCAATACTTGGCTTCTTTCCAAACGGTCTTACTAGAACACGAGACTGAAAACTACAGAAAACAAAGGATTTATTGTAAATGACTGTTCTTTTTGTAATATGCTCTGTAATTCTAATAATCAATCAGTTCTAAAAAGGCTTCATTTGCACATGACAATATGGGACAACACCTACTACAAGGAACTCTAAATACATTATCTGTGCCAGCTAGATTTTAATAACTTTCCTTGGTTTCTTTTTCTGCATGATCACAGAATCACAGAATGTTAGGGGTTGGAAGGGACCTCAAAAGATCATCTAGTCCAATCCCCCTGCCGGAGCAGGATTACCTAGACCATATCATACAGGAACGCGTCCAGGCGGGTTTTGAATGTCTCCAGAGAAGGAGACTCCACAACCTCTCTGGGCAGCCTGTTCCAGTGTTCGGTCACCCTCACCGTAAAGAAGTTTTTCCTCATATTTATGTGGAACCTCCTGTGTTCCAGCTTGCACCCATTGCCCCTTGTCCTGTCAAGGGATGTCACTGAGAAGAGCCTGGCTCCATCCTCATGACACTTGCGCTTTACATATTTAAAAACATTAATGAGGTCACCCCTCAGTCTCCTCTTCTCTAAGCTAAAGAGACCCAGCTCCCTCAGCCTCTCCTCATAAGGGAGATGTTCCACTCCCTTATGATACAACTCTTGTTTTGAAAGCCATATAGAAAATATTAAACTGGAGAAATTAATCTAATTTACAATCAATAAAAAAGTTAAAAATATAAAATCCATTGGAATAGCAGTAAGTTCTATTCAGATATAAATGGTATTTTTATATGTATTCATACATACGCATAAAATAAATTACTTGTTACCGAACTGTAGGATCCGTGCTCATCTAGAACACCAGCTTGGTAAAGAACATATATGAATACAGTGGTTTGTATATCAAGGTATACTAAGACATATGTACATCGAAACGTAGAGATTAGAATCTGGAATTTGTACCCAACCTATCTTAAGTACAGATATTGTATCTACCATACAGAACAGAGCATCTGATCCTATTCAGCGTCTGATCCCACAACAGCACTCCCACTGATATCCCCCGTCACATGGAGAGTCACATCCATACATACATTAAAACAATGCTAGTCACATTTTACACACTAAAAAAACCAAATAATTTGTTATGCAAAATACAGTGAATTTGACATTACTTTGTGAAAAACTTGGCAGTAGAGATAAGGTTATAGATTAGTATATGCACACGTGATGTGGTACTGGATGGTCATCCTGCACAGTACTGTACGTATTTTGAAATGTACTTGATTAATTAAATAACTATACTTTACAATTATGAACAATGTATATGGAATTGCATTAAGAAAAATATTTAAATTCTAAACTGATAACATCAAACGGAACGGAATTTCCTGATTTCATGTGAAAAATCCACATTATCAGGTAAAAGAGAAGGCCATTTCAACAGTAACTGAAAATGGAAATGCAGAACTGTAGCAAGCCCTTCCATGAACAGTCCTGCTGACCTAGGAGGAAGAGTTATCTATGCAGGATTAACGTTTGAGCGCAATGTCTGCTCAGCATTCACAGCAATGAAAGAACAGGCACTGCACATCCAGTACAGGGAATAAACAGGAATCCAGAAATCCTATTTTTCCAGGGCATAGTTATGTTCCGCTTATGCCATCAGGACCTCCCAGTGCATGTAGCCAAGCGGTAAACTAAGATTCATGAAGGCGACAGTGGATATAGATGTGCGTCTGTGAAGGGAAGAGAAAGATCACTTTAACATGGGAAACTAATGGAAATTCAGTATACCGCTAGCTCCTAGAAGAGCATTCTTAAAAAGCAGAACTGCTGTCCTCATTAAACAATTGTTTTGGTGGTTGTTCATATTAGTCTTAAATTGGCTATTCACTAAATACATTGTATCTCAGTCAAGTGATTTTTGACTATGCAGTTTTATTTAACACAAAACTTTTTTCGAGCCACTGATAAGCATATTTAGATTAAATGATATTGAGACTAGAAAACTTCAGGTCATGTAGTATTCTAGCAACCCATTTTTTGCTACTGTAAATAGCAATGTTCTAATTCTTACCTGTTGAGAATGAGTGAATTTAAGGATTTAACTAAATCCTTTATGAATATAAGTCAAACACTGAAGATTAATTCAATACAGCCCACCATTTCAGTATATTCTATACTGTTTGCTATGTCAATTCTCTACCAAAAAAATCTACATAGCTATCTATAGTTGACCTACACGACTAAATTTGCATATGTGTAAAAATAATTCTGTAACACAGTAATTTTCTTTCAGAAAGTCCAGAATAGCCCAAGATGTATGCACCATAAGGTCCTGTTTAAAGTTTCTTTAAAACCTCTTGTGTACATCATTGCTTAGAATTTTAGAAGTGTGAAGTACAACTGACATACTATTTTTTTCATGTAAGATGTGTTCACACTGGCATATTTTTTTTGTACAAAAAACCCCTTCTGTACTCCTTTAGTCTGCGTGGCTTTTATCTTAGACCAACAGAAACAATAAAAATCAAAGAAAAAGAGAAGTGTCTCCAAGAGTTGTCCTCATAAAGGAAAAAATTATGTTAGCTCACAGTAATTAAAAATGCAGTCATAACACTGCTGCAGTATCACCTAGACATGCCTGCTCTAGCTTTAGAATAACTTACCAGGATGCTTGTAGCGATCTAGGTGGGGCAGCACAGAGCTCAGCAATGGCGAGAAAAACGGGTCTGCTTCGGGCAGTCTCAATGGAATTGAAAGCTTTATAACAGCAATACAGTTTCTAATTCTCACACAAGATTTGCTAATCAAATTTATAACTATGCCGCCTTGTAGTCTTTATTCAGTCTACGTGCTTGGATGAAAAGCGCCCTCACTTCCCTAGGTTTTGCCTTTTTGTTTATAGGAATTAATACTTTCATTCTTCTAAAGGCCCATACATGAACGAGACTGGAAAGTCAGATCAACTGTTACTTTTTGATCTAATAGAGACTCCTGCAGGCTTCTTTGAAATTTGATATAGATTTGGTTTTGCTGTAATATTAGCTCAAGCTGCAAGTTAAATACTGACCTTAATTTAAGTCCTATCTCTATATAAAAAACCCTAGCTTGATACAGCACTGGAAGATTAAAAGGACAGGTAAAGGTCAATTTACACAACTCATCAGTGGCTCACACCATCACTTTGTAGTGTGGATATACTTGCTTACCATGCTCATATGCTACTAGCGTTTCACAGGTGTTCACAATTACTTCCATGTCTCCAGAAGAAACAATCCACTAATAATTCAGAGAGTAGCAAAATCCACTGTAATAAAAGAATCCAGGGAATACGCACCTGAATTCACCCTAGCACACAAGAAGGAGTGGATCTCTTGTATGGACACATTATTTCATGCATCACTTTGCACTGTGTCCCTGTTTAGGCTAACTTGACATGAATTACACAGCAGAAAAAAAAAAGCCCATTGTCCAGAGACAACATATTCTCAGTGGCTGTCCTTACCATGTGGTTTCTCACAACACCTACAGATTGTCCACATCCACTCAGATTCATCGCTGTTCTTATGCCAGCAGTGGTACAAGGATGTAAGTGAGGTGGCTTTCACCTTCATTGGTGAGGGTCAGGGCCATGTAAAACCATCAGCACAACTTAGGGCAGTTCTCCAGATTCCCTAATGTGTGCTTCTGATATAGTCCTTATAAATTATTACAAGGAAGCTGTCTACCGGTACACAAAAGCATTCTGACTGCTCCCTCCCCTTCAACGACTTTGGGTGCTCAGACTGTGTACAGGGGCCAGGAACATGGAGGCAGGATGCTATTATAATGCTATGAGGAGAAGAGACAGAGAACCGGCATACAGGGAGGAAGACGACCTTTTTGCTCTCTTGTCCCTTGATATCTGCACATGGGGTAAGGCAGACCAAAAAATGGCTCCTAAATATAGAATCAGTACACAATCATGCTAACATGTTAGTAAAAAAACACATTTTTTTCCTCTGTTACAGTTATTACCCATTTCTTTTTTCTCAGGTAGGAAATGAAACTTTAATCAAGAAAAACACTAATACCTAAGAAGACTGAAGAAGTTCCATCAGAAAATTTTCCTTCTAAAAAACTTAATCTGTGAGTAGAGATGTTACTACAATATTCTAAGATGTGCTTTGTTCTCTAATTGCCTCTTATAAAGAAATAAAGCAACGTTATTGCGCAGAACAAAAAAAATGCTCTACAATCTACTTCCATACGTTTCTTTTCCTAGACTTGAAGACAATAGCAACATTAATCAAAGAGCTAATAAGTACTGCTACTACAGAAAAAGTAGCCCATCCCCCCAAACAGATGCACATTTATATTTAAAAAGTAATGTAATGGTTCCTTATACTGACTTTTATCTGTATACTGTTCTCAAAGACAGCAATAGACATTTCCGTTGTGAGGAACACTATATGGCCAGGGATGTGTACCATGTAGAAGAGAAAAACGGTTACTACCTTCTCATATCTTGTTCTCAGAGTAGATACATTGCTTCCACTCTTGGTTGGGGCATCTCCTGGGCACTAGAGACAGATTTTTCTTGACACTGAGTGGGATGAACACTATTTTGCGCTTTTGACCGGAGTAGATACCTCTCTGACCTGTCTTCCATTGTCATGTGAAATTACTGACGGATACACACGGTGAAATGGAAGAAAAGGCAGAACACACCTCACAGAGCTTGCAATTCTAAAAAAGGAAAACGGATACTTTGTGTTTATAATTCTTCTTTATATGACTTTCAAAACGTACTTTGTAGATCCTGAGAATCACAGTCTATTTGGAAGACCTGAACAACATTACCAAGTCTGCATCAGCCCTCAAAGTAACAAAGCACTCTGCAACCATACAAATGGGTGACTAAGTAAATCTGCAAAACTGCAAAAAAAAATTGACTTCCTACTATATTGTGTGTACTATTTAGAAATCATAAGGTAATCTAAAAAACTTACAACAAGCTGACACTTTAGCTCCTCAATAAAAGAATACTATCCAGCAAATATCTGTTAGAAATTATCTATGGAGAGGCAGGTAGATATTTTATGTTTTCTACATGTGGTATAACCAAGGCTTCAGTTTAGAGTAACACAGAGGGTTAGACAAACAGTTGAGGCTGTAATTCTTCCCTCTCCCCTATACCTATGAAGCTCGGGAATGGAAATGGAAGATAAATATCATCAATGAAGTGAAAAGTCATTACTAGTTTTAGTCAAAAATTTGGATAAAATCTCAAAGGTCTTTGCCCTTCTAGAAAGAGACAAAAAAAGGCCCTGGTACTAGCAAGAAGTACATTAGTTTGGAGTTATTAAGAGTTAACAAGGTATTCCATAGTAATCAGACCACTGCCAAACAGACTTGACCTTACCTAGCACCAGGCACTGAAGACTAGCCATTGAGACATTTTGAAGCGTTGAAACATCTGCAACCCTTTAGCAACTATCAACATCATCTGATGTAGGAAAAGACTGTTGCAGGGTTTCATCCTGTGATGATTAGAAAATACTATGAGCAGACTACATGATGGTAAATTTTCTAAACTCTACCTTGTAAGACATCTGCTCACATATGGAAGGTAACCCTGCACAAATGAGAGACAGAGCTGACTACAACCCTTAGAGATGATGGAAAAGATGACTCACATTTCAAAAAATTAGTAGAGCAGGACCATCTATAGAAAGGAACAGCTACAACCCAGACCAGGCCATGGCAAAGAGGACTACTGCTAAAAGTTCCAGGGACCCATGTCTGGCTCTATGGCCTATTTATTATCTGCTGTGAAAATAAATTTCTTGGATATAATCTGGACCAGCAGTCTAGATCAGCAGTTCACAAACTGGGAATCGTGCATCTGGGAGGAAAAAAAAGGGGGTAGCAAGCATCAGTCTGCAGTAGAAGCTTCTCAAAGCAGCAGCTCTTCTGCTTTTTAAGTTGGTTTGGGCTCAGCTCAGCAAGTTGATTGCAACACTGAGCTTCTGTGAAGCAGTTAATAGCTACTGGGGAGAACTGCTGAAAGTAGGTGCTCCTGGGGTGAGAAGAGCATGAAGCTTCCCTATGAAGTAGTAGTGAAGGATGTGATCTTTCTCATTGACACCCAAAGCCACCACTTTGACATCTTCCTTTCTCTGGAGATATGGTGTGAATACAGTGTGCATTGTGGGGCTTGAAAGGCAGAACTGCAGACCCCAGCAGCCACCCTTGTCCTGTAGCAGGGAGAGGTACCTGTAACAGCAATTCTCCAGAGCACAGTCTAGAATAATCTCCAACCTGTTATCTTATCCTGTTCTGTTCCCCCTACCACAAGAAAACATGTATCCAGCTGAGAGGAAGTGTAGGGAATGTCAGAGAAAACATGTGAGAACTGCTCCTGGATCTATCTCATACACTGTTTCCAGCAGATCTGGAATTCAGCTGTGGGCATAAGCAGTTTATTGGCACAGGTGAGGCTGTATCAAGAGGAGTAAAAATAGGATGGTGTTGCCAGTCTGATGTTGCTTCAACTATCAGTAGAGTTTGCAATGCCAATGCGGACGCCTGCCTCAAAGAAAAATGACACTAGAGGTTTCTAGCCTACACTTCAATCTGTTGTGGCATTGGAATCAAAGGAAGGAAAGGAATACCCAGATGAGAACTACTAAACATGCTAAAGCTCTCAGAAGTGGAAAGAATACTTTGATATGTAACAAGGGAGACAACAGAAATAAGAAAAAAATTTTCATCCATAGAACAAATGCTGTGACATAAATCTAGCAGAGGTGGCAACAGAAAGGTCCTAGTGATTAACAAAAGGGGAGGTGGATGGGTGGAGTTTCAAGCAATTTTGTTATGTCATTGTGTCTGGCTGTAATGACAGACAACAGGACCAGTCTTGTTTGTGGAAATCATCAAGCCTTGGCTCTTATTCCCCGTTGTTAAGTCCAGACACTTTTATCTGAGATATCCCAATATATTTTCCTGTCTTGAGGGTTTTTAGTGATCCTTCTGCTACTGCTCTGGGAATCTTACAAAAATGCCTTGAAGACAGAATAAACCTTCTCTTGTCCAAAGACAAGACATGTACCTTCAACCTTACAGAGGAGAGTTAAATAGCACTAAAGCAGCACTCTTGAGAGAAACAGACTTGCATAGCTTTGAGAAGGTCATGAGGAGTCCTGTTGCTGTCTTTCATGACCTAATAGAAGGGTGTAGAGAAGATAAAGTCAAACTCTCCTCAGAAACACAGTGAAAGGACTGCATTAGATGAGGCAATGGACACAAGTTGCAACAAGGGAAATTTTGATTAGATATTAAGAAATTATTCACCATGAAGGCAGTCAAACCTTGGAACAAGTTACTGAGAGAAGATGTAGAATTTCCATCCAACCTGACTGGACAAGGCCTTGAGAAAAATAATCTAAGCAGGCCATGCTTTCAGCGGTGGTTTGAATTAGGTACTCTCCAGAGATCCCTTCCAATCTGTATAATCCTGTGATTCTTGACCAGGCATTCTTCTTGTCAGAAACAGATGATGGGACAAAGATTCAAGAAAATAATCCTGTTAGTGTATCTCTGGTTACTTCTGAAGCCTTTTCTTCAACAAATGTGTCCTCCACTCTGTTTTGTGGCAAACCTGGAAGAGAGATGCAAGGGCTGCTGCCATGGAAGCTTTGGAATTCTTGTGGTATTAGGGGCAGAGTAGAAACCATGGTCTGCAGTAATATAAAGAAATTAGAGACAAACTTAATGAAGAAGAGTACTCCCACAAACCTACCTATTTAACACTATGCTATTTACATTTACAGAGAGTTGTTCAAGGAATGTTAAGAGCACCAGTTCTCATCCCCATCGAAGAAAGGTCAGAAAGCTCTACATGAGAAGCATGCCCATCCTGTCCTGATGCTACTAATTTTTCCATCTCTGATGTCTGAGATACACACATACTAAGCATGGAAAACACATGTCCTATCAGTAGAAGGACTTCTCTTAGCTCTTCCCAAAACACTTGTGCCACTATTACAGTCCAGTATCTTCATAGCAAAGCTGAATTATATCAGGGGATATCTTAACAGAAAGTTTTCACCTTTGTCCAACGTTTTATGACATCTATGTACAAGTGATAGACATTTGCTCCTAAAATTAGAAATAGCATTGCAGCACGAGTACTTCCCCCAAATTTCACAGCTAAGGAAGGAAACTGCTATAGTTACTGCTTTACTTTTCTGCAGTTCACTATTTCTAGTAAGTTTTGAAAGTATTCTTTAAACAGACAGTGTTCCTTTACTCCAGTGCTGTAGGGCATTTCTTGATAATCAGGAGGAAGTAGGAGAAATGAAATGAGTGTTACTTTCAGCAAAAGCTGAGTCACAGTTACATTTCGCTACGCAACACCCTGCCCTTTGTGCCCTTCTGCTTACAGGCTGCAGCAACCTTCAGCTGTCTACAAGTTGAAAGTCATGTTCAAAAACCAAACAATGAAATCAGCAGCTTTTGTAAGATGTCACATGGATCTGTGAGCATGATTTTGGGAAAGTTCCAAGTTTAGGAAATATTGCTTCTACTATTCCAATTATGTGGCAAGAACTTTTTGTTTACATGGCTTATTTCTAATACTGTGTAGGATTGGGTGTTTCATCCTGAAAATAAAAATGAGGTATTACTGGAAACTGAATAACAGTGACATGGCCACTAATGGTCCTCCATTATGTGTGGGTGCATATTAGGAACTGCAGAGAATTGATCAACATGCGTTTATTATGTCATACGGTGATCAACTAATCGAAGTCAAAGGAGAGACTTGTGCTGCTTTCAATAGCATTTGGATCAAATAAGCCATGATGCCAAAACAATCCAACCCCAAAACAGTTGATGTCAAACCCTTGGGTACATGCTAAATAAGGATGACTGACGTTCCCAAACTGACATATTGCCTGTGAATACTCAGATTCCCAGCCTTCTGCGCACTCACAAATAAAGTCAACTGCCAGTAAATCTGGCAGCTGTTTCAGCTTCATGATGGTTAGAGTTTATATACCCAGGCTTCACAAACAATGCTAAAAACCCTTGTCACTGTTGGAGACCTGGGTATGTTAGTGCATCTGCTAATGCCTATGGCTTATTCACCAATAAACTGATGTTATTTAAGATGCTCTTGCCTTTCTGCAAGGGGTTAACATCACCAAGCAGAGGAAAAAATGTATGAGCAAACCTAAGCAAAAAGTGGCCTCAACTGTTTGCTAATGAACATATCCTTTGTGTAGCTGAACTAAACTGACAATGCTACAGAAGCACACAAATGCCTAACTGCATTTTTGCATTGCATTTTACATATCTTTAGTTCAGGGTATAGGGTCAAGTTATTATTACACTTTTATGACCAGTTTATCTTTTTACCAAATTTATCATAATGGAGTAGCGTAAGCACATTGTACAACGTGGTTTTGCCTCTATCTTCTTCTAAACCAGAACTTCCTAGTTTCAGAAATGTTAAAGATAAATTTATAATATGCAGTATGAGCTTGTGTATTGTCTCAGCTGTAGTTCCAACATGAAATCAACTAATCACAGCAGCACTGTGCCACATCAAAGACCCAAACTAGACACTATGCTGTGACACGTGGCTACCACAAGCTTGTTCAGAACTTGGGTCTCTCTGCATGTGCACGACTAGATGGTATAGACATCTATAGCATATTTCAGAAAAGGACCCATCTGATCTCTAAAGTTGGCTCCTATCTGTACACAGTGAAACATTATGTACAACTCATCCCCTGTATTATCAGAAGGCCAGTTATCAGAAAGTGAACTAATATTCAGCATCCTAAAATGGAAGTTCTCAGAAAGCAGATACAAGCAGGAAGGACATACTGTTATATTTGAATGTTATGCAATACTTCACTAACACAATTGTCAGCGTAACATGCAAAACCTCAGGTCATCTCCAGTGTCAGATGTTACAAGACTTCTTCGTAAACCATTAAGTTCTGGAGAAAAGGCATCCAAAGACACCCAAAGGACACAAGTGGCTTTCAGCACGTTCTCTACATATTGTATCATACAATGAAAACAAAAGGAGACTGTGAAGAAAGGGTAGAAAATATTTCTTCCTCTGTGCAATTGCTCTCCTTTAATTTACTGCACTCTGTTTTAAACTTATAATCCAATTCAGTGAGATACAAATGCTCTTTTATGGATCTAAGTATTTAGCAAAACCAGGCTAAGACCATTGGAGAGTCATCTTCCCAATCATATTAACAGCAAAACTCCTGTCATTGAATGCATCAAGAGTTAACTCTACAACACATTAAAGGGACAGTTTATAGTAATTGTCCAAAATGTAGGCTGTCTTATTAATAAGAGTATCATCACAATAAAATGTTTGTTATAAATGCTAGAGCACTATAATAAACCAGAAACTGTCAAACTCACCTTTGAGAAACATTAAGAGGGGAAAAAAAAAGGTAAAAACAACTCCAAGTTAAATTCCCTTACTCCTGTTACTAGAAATAAAATAAATGAACACCTACAGCACTAACGCACTCCAATACCAAGATGATCCTCCTCCAGATCTGTGTCAGTTGGAGCAGCTAACCCACTCTTGTATGGAAGGGACAAGCTTCAAAACAGCACTGTCCCACCTTTTCCTTGGCCTCGTGAAGCACATTCATGAGGAGAGAAGAGACTGTAAGACTGGGGACATACATTATCTCCACTGTCACTTTTGGAGGGTTTACAGGAAGAGAAGGAACAACACAGTGGAAATTTTATAATAATAAGGTACCTCCAAATCAATGCAACTATGTGTTTTAAGTACAGTTAAACAATACTGAAGTGTTTTTTCAGTACTAGGTCCTTCGTTAGACATTGTCAGCTACTTGCTGATAGCCTCTCACGTGCTCAGTGAGAACAGACATGGAAATCAAGATTTAACCTAGGCTTTAAAATGATTGCTGAAAACTATTTAAAAAGAGTACTTACTTGTTTTACGTCAACATGATTTATTTTCTTTTCTACAGATGGTAGTTCTATTTTCTATCCAGATTTTCATTGCAGCACTTATTATTGTACATGATTGATACTTGTAACCGGACAAGAATCTGCAAAGTAACACTTAGAATACTGTATCTTAGAATACACATTTCCTCAACCTGAAATCAGAACTACTGATTAAAAAAATGTGTCACATTGTTTTGTGGTTCAAATGTACTATAAAAAAATGTTTCCAAGAAACATCTGGTTTGTATTCACACCAGTTTGGTTTAAATACGTATGTCAACAGATAATCCTCATATTCCAAGTCTGAGTGAAAACAGGCCTTTTCAGCAAATTCATCTTCACCCTAATTTCTTCTGAAATAAGTGTTAATTTCCACTTTATTGGGTGCAGAATACTATCCACTAGGGATAAAACTCTCAATGAACTTAAAAATCTTACCTTTAATAATCAATTCTTACCTCATCCCATTATCACTGATCTCAGTGACACAGGAACATATTCTAAGGGATCACTAAATAAACAAGCCTATGGCTTTTTAGATTTGAAATTGTATTTTTCAAAGAATTGACAACAAGCATAAAAATGAATCATAATAACCTTTATTACAGATGCACTCTTATTTTCAACAGCTGAAGACTCTTTCTTTTCAGTGCTAAATAACTTAGCATTTAAGCAGAAGAGCAATCATGAAACAACAAAACTCTAAAGCAGTTATGAAGTAGCAAAAGAATAAAACCTGGATTTCTTTATCTGCATTTTCAAGCCCTTACAAAGATTGCACTAAAGACGGCATAACTGCCCAGGAGGCGGGCAAGATACTACACTGTAATCACAGTTATTAAAAGCAATACAAACTACAGAAGCTAAAGCAAAACCAGATTTATTTTTAAGTACTGTTTAGTACAGCACAAAGATTAAAAATCATTATTTTCCAGATTACAAAGGGCTTTTAGGACATAAGCTACCATGACAAATTATTCCAATTCATTTTTCTAAAATGTGAATAAAACAATGATAGATTATGTGAAAATGAAATACAAATAAGTTTTCAGTAGAGTCTTGAATAACATTCAAGCAGTATGCAACTCAATCCTTAAAAAACATTTCATTATTTATAACATAAATCAAATTTAAAAGCTTAAAAAAATCAATTTATAATTAGGCATGTTGTATCACTGAAATGCATTTTCAAAAGTAAGTTAGTGATTTTACTGAGAGGAGGGAGGAACCAAACTTTTGTGGGAAATCTCTCACTTCCATAAAGTATGCAAAATTAGACAAAAGCTAATTAGAAAACCTTAGAAGACCCTGCTTACAACAACATAGATATAAGAAGCTATCCAAGTTCAAACACAAATCAATGACCAGAAATACAATCTACATACCTGGCACTAGAGGGGAAAGCACTACGACTACAAACAAAATCAGTACATTGAAATGACCTTAAAAGTAGTTACTGAAAGGGAATCAAACAAATTTTAAAAAAATCTTCACTTTTAACATTGTGTAGGTTGTGTGTTTTAGCAGCCAAACCTGCAGCTTTTGGTCACACATCAATCCATATGAAGACAGGAAACCAAGAACAAGCAAAGTCTCCCATCCAAGAACCTACACACCCAGTCCTGCATCACTTCAGTTAGCAAGAACTGTCACTGAGCTCAACAGGGACAGGATCACGCCCCACTTGGAAAACAGTTATATCTTATTTGCATTACTTTTATATGTAGGGCAGAAAGAAGATACCATTCCTAATCATTCAATAAAAAAATACTTTGAGATTTAAACATGCAGAAAAGTCAAAGAAATGAAAGATTAAATTCTCACAAAGCAACAAGTCTCTCCTCTACTGTAAGTTGTATGGTGCATTCCTGCTGATACTGTTTAAATATATTGCCTTGACACGTGTTCGTGCATGGTTTTGCTTCTGCTTTGCATTCAACTCAATGAGTAACAGATTAAGGATTTCTTCTAAGCATTGTGGTCACTTAAGATAAATGTTCCACAGTACACAGTGCCTTGTTGTTTATGGAAGTTTCAAAAGTTGAGTCCCTTTTCAACTTCTCACATTTAGTAAGTCATTCCAAAGCAAAACACAAGTTTCAAAGAATGTATGAAGCCAAACAGTTACAAAAACAGGAGCCCTTGGGGAAAACAATGGTTTTTTAACTTGTTTTAAACTTCTTTACACAACTGATCCTGCTCTATGAACTATACTTCCCATTGTGATTTACAGTATACTACAGTTCTTTCTTTGTGAACTTAATAAAGTTACCCGATTTTTTTTTTTAATAATAGTTGAAAACTAGAGTTCAGACCACTGGCAGTCGTAAATAAAGGCAAATTATCAGGCCAGAGCAAACAAAAAAAGACCCAGTGGATATGAAGGAAGTGACGGGAAGTTTTGAAAGAAACAAACAGAACAGAAGTTTCAAAGAGCCTGAGCTGCATCAAGAAGGTTTATGTGAAACATTTTGACTTTACAGTCTTGGAAACTTTGATTTGGGGGTGGGGAGGGACATGAGGGTAGGAAGGATTAGAATGGAGAACAGAGCAATAGGGCTTAATCTATTTCTGAACTTTCAAGTTACACTGTTGGTAAACAGCGATAGCAACAACAAAACATTCACACATTCTGTAATTCATTGTGTCATGATAAACACTACCAGGTAACAATCCTGCACTGACCCTGTGAATGGACTAGTTGACAAAATGTCAATTAGAAATTAATAGATTTATGAAATAGCTTAATGTTAAATGAAAAGCTATGATAACCTTATGATATGAATGAAAGATCACGATTAATTCACAGGTAACTATCACAAAATTTGTTAGAGCTGAATGCTGTGAAATCTCACCAGGATTTGAGGACCGAAATAAAAAAGGGACTTTTTTTGATAAGTTATTCAAATTTTCAATAATGTCACAAATGAAATAAATTTATTTGTGAGACTATTAGACTACAGCAGATTCTATGAATAGCTCTACTGTTTCAGTTCATACAGATGCTGAAGTATCTATTCTGCAGAAAGTAGTAAAAGGTCAAAAAAAATAGGTAAAGTCTTCAATGTGCAATTTCTATTTATCTTAGGTATTTAAATGATAACGAGTCTTAATGTTATGCTCACCACATTGCTATGAGGTACAAAATGTATTATCTCTATTTGTCAGAAAGCATTAAATGACTTACCTAAACCACCCTGTGGTAGACTGTACATTTCCTAAGTTTCTTGCTCACACCTTAACTACTCTTTTCTACCTGAAAAGAAAAATACTCAGGATCACCGATAATTCTGCTTATACTTGCTTGGAGAAAGGAAGCTATCACCTAAGGAATAAGATAAAATAATTTCTTGATTTCTCAAAAAGCCATGAATTCTTGACTTTGGTGCTGCTAGAAAAACAGGGAACTCCCATGAAGAAGAAAACTACAGGATACTGACTTAGTGCCTACACTTGATCAAGGGCTGTTCATAAGTAATAGCAGAACTGTACACACTGAGGGATTTGAAAACTTTTTTTTTAAACATTAATTTTCTCGAATAACTTCATCATCCAGACTATACCCACTTCTACAAAAACTTTCATCATGTCCCTTCTTGAATTCCATCTTCCCTCATTAGATTCACAACCACAGGAATAAATAGCTTTAAGGGTAACTGCCATCCTCCACCTTGCATAACCTAACGATCTAATGAGAAAATGGTATTTCAAATACATTTCAAATGTATCATGTTTTCTCTAGAACGAAAAAGCCAGACTGCAAGAACTGACTTGACATTCAGCTCTGGTTCATACCAAAAAGAAGTCTTGATTGTGAAGGAGAGAAAGTAGCACATTTAAGTCACAGATATATCTCCCATCTACCTTTTTGGAGAGCTCCCACAGAAAAAGGAAGGCGACCACAAATCAGAAGTGTAACACAGCCAAATCTCCTCTATAGCCACAGGAAAGGTGCAATTATAATTTAGCAACAAAACAGCAACTCCTCCAGGCAGAACTAAATCACAAACATCATATTGAGAAACAAAAATCACTCCTCCTTTCCCTCTACCCTCAGGGTTATAATTAAAGGAAACTCAAAAGAGATCCTCTTTATTTCTATTGCTTGAAAACAAAGAGCCCTGTTGAGTCAGGGAATACATATCTCTTTCTTAACTTCCACCAGAAACTCCTTCTAGTCTGCCCTGAAAACGGATTCCAGACATAGAAGGCAAGGACATAGATGTATTGATCTGATAAAAAAAAACAAAACAAAACAAAACCAAAACAACAAAACATTTCCCATTGCTTTCTAAGTTGTTAGAAGTACTTGGACCTTCATAAGTCTCATAAGAATTAAAATACCCTGATTACATTAAAAAGCTAAATGTTTTTATAGAAAAGGGTAATTAACACTTAGAAGTGAGGTAGGGCCTTAATCATCATGGAACTGAAAGAACAGCTGTTAATTGTTGCCTGTGGGAAAGCAAAGGGCTGACAGGAAGAAAAATTACAAAATTAAGCACCACATTTATGTTTCTGTTGAAACCACAGTTTTTAAGCATCCACCTCAGTTTAAAAAGTTAAGCTCTGGGCTTATATTTTGGAGGCACTCTATCAGCCCACTTGGATTGCTTTGTGAAAATATTCTTCAGCTGCTGACTGGCCATTTCTGTCCTTCAGCTTGTGAGAGCCACCCTAATGCCTGGTAGTTGTTTGGGTTCATCCCAGTAACTTCCATGAGGACACTCGATATATTGAGCAAGTACATCAGATTCTGGGATGGGAATGAATAGGATCCATAGATCATGGTAGTTCTGCTGTGGAGGGCATTTATTATGCAATACTCACACATAGTCTGATTCTGCTCGGGACTCAGTGACTTCCAGGAAGGCTGTTTCTCACAGGGCATCACCTGAAAGCAAAGTGCAAATGGAAAATTCTGGGAAAGCTTAATTTTAAAGTATAGGACCTTTTCCAGGATAAGGGGATGATTTAACTATTTTCCACGGAGGTTCTAGCATGAGAGAGTACATCACAGGCAGAGATGTACAATCAGTACAGATTTTCTTTTAGAGTTACAGTAAGCTTTGCAATGGTATTCTGGTAGGTCATTCAAAAGACTGTTTCCGTGTCGGCACACAGTCATCCTTATAATGGTGAGGTAAGCATTGTAAAAGCCTCCTTCAGAGGAGATCCAGTGTTACCTCCAGAACTAACAAAATATCCTGGGGCTGTTTTGTTGCACTTAGAACAATTAATTTTGCAACTACATGTACATTGGTCCAAACACCATTCTGTTTGACAGGTGTGTTCACAGTAGCATGAAACCAGAAACAACTTAATGGAAAAGTAGCAGCTATTAAACTTCTAGAATCTAATCAAGTAATCCAAGTTTTTGATATAAAACAACTTTATCATCCTGATTTTAGGAACAGCACAAATTTGTTGATACAGGTTTCTGACATTTCTTTTTTAAAGCAGCTGAAGGAGAAAGGCTTGTACTCCTGAAAGCCTGTCCACTTCCCTCCTCTCTTACTCTGTATGATTCAACCTAATAAAAGACACAGCCACTCTTTACTAACCACACCACCTTCCCTTGGAATGCTCTGTGACAGCAGTATTTACCTTAAGTTTGCATTGCACCATGCTATCATTGCACTGCATAACAAAGCCCTTCAAATTGGATACACAACCTCTGCGAACACACGCCGCTTTATCACAATGAAAGAGTGAAAAAGAAGGATTATCCACAACTGTTCAACTACCTTTTCCAGTGCGCTGCCACACACAAAGGGCTGAATCTCTACTTTCTTCAATTTTCCAGTCAAGGCTTTGGCTAAGCCTATTCAGAAACACTTGGAAATAATCTCAATTGAATTACTAAGGTGTGGAATGAAAATATTCCCATTTTAGATTTAGTTCTAGATTTAGTCTAGATTAGTTCAGAGTAGTCTAGATTTAGTTCAACACCTTTATCTTTCAAATACAAAAAAGATGAGTTCAAGAGCTTGTGCACACTGATGCAGACACATCAGCCATATGGGGACAGAAGCTGGCACGCTCATTTTGCCTTCAGGCAATTTTAACCTATTTTACAGCTCTTATAGAGACCTTTATTTGGTGCTTATTGCATAACTCTTAGTGAATTTTTCTATGTCTTTTACCTGCTCACAGTCACTAGTGGACCAGAAGCTACTTGCTGATGAGGTAGTTCAAGTTCTTGTTTCACATGGCCCGCCACATTTTCCTTGAGCTCAAACAATCTGAGAAGATGCCATCCCAAGCTAAACATCTATTTGCTGCCTGATCTGTCTACAGAAAGCAACAGCTTTGGGACACAGACATACAGCTACTGACTTTTATGCACAATTTCTAAAAAAAGCTGCATGCAGAAGGGATCAAAAGGACCCAGAAGCTCTATAATACCCTATTTTGAAATACAAAGAGTTACAATAACAAGCGGGCAAGCCTGGTCTACCAAATATCACTATTAAAAGCTTGCACACATGGCCCAATATCCTTTCAAACATACAATCATTACAACACTTTTTTTAATGTAGGATGATCTGATTCTTAGAAAAAAGGCAAAAGAGCCAAGGCCAGCTCTTGCAGGGGTGTGTAAACACTCCTCAGCTTTGGTCTTTCACAGAAATAGTACCCAGCCACAAAGGCTGCAGAACATCCTCAGGCTGTTCTTGACAGAGCTGGACTTGGCAGCGGGCATAGAAATGAAACAGCATCCTTATAAGATTCTAGATACAAGCTACTGCTGTCATTGCTGTAGTTAAGAGAAAGACTGTAACACAAATGGCATCCCTGACGTGATATTTATGTAATAATTAATTGTGGGGAATGCCCTGTTCCAGTGGGTGTGGAAGCTATTCCCCCAGGTAGTAAGTTCTTTTCTTCACTGGGAGAGCACAGAACTGGAACAAGAGCACCGCTGCTCGTTCTTGCTCCCAGTGTGAGGGAGGGAGTTACTCCTTCACGCAGGACCCCACAAACAGAGGTTAAGCAGCGTCGCTGCCCCCCTGCTGATGCCAAATAAAGGAAAAGCGACAGCAGCGCACAAAACGGCCTCTCTCTGTTTCAAGCGCTACAAGTTCAGCTGGAGCTGTCGACCCCCGTGACTCAGAGGCGTGACTACCCGCACCAATCAGCGCCCCAGCCCCGGCTGGGCTGCACCGGGCCCGGGCTCTCTGCCTGCCCGCCCGCCCTCCCCTTAGGCGAGGCGGTGAACGGCCCCACTCCCACCCGGCCGGCCCGCGCGGGCTCCTCGCAGGGGCGCGGGCTCCTCCTCACCTCTGCCCACCGGCCCGGCCCGAGCCCCGCGGCCGGGGAGGGCGAAGCCGCCTCCGCCACGGCGGGAGCCCGGGCCCGGCGCGGCCCAACGAGCCCAGCCCGGTCACCAGGCAACCGCCGGCGGCTGCTGTAAACACCGCCACGCACGTGACATGACGTAGCGCGGCACGCACGGCCCCCACGACGCGGCGGCACCCCCGCATTACGTCACCTCCCCCAGCGCCGGGAGCGCCTATAAATAACCCGAGGGCGTGCGCAGGCGCAGCGCCGGCGCGGGGAGGTGGGCGTGGCGCTCGGATCGGAGCACCGCGAGGCCGTCACTGCTGCCGCGGGCGCGGCCACGCCCGCCGGCCGCTGCCCTCCCCACCCTCACCTTCTATTTTTATTCCTTTGTTTCAAGTCCCCGCCCCTCCGCCGGCAACCGCCGCGGGAGGACGGGATGACGCCATCCGCTTCCCGGAACGATGACGCGCCGGGCCGCGGGGGGGGGGGTGGGAAGGCTGTTGGAATGCGCGCGGGGCTTCGCTGCCTTAAAGGGACAGCGTCCCCCGGCCCCGCCCCCGGGCGGCCCTGACGGACGGGGGCAGATGGCGGGGGGCGGGGGGGCGCGGAGTCACCGCGCTCTGCCCCGCGCCAGCCCCCGGGTGCCGCCGCTGCTCCGGCGAGGGGCCGCGGCGCCCGGTCCCTTCCCGGGGCGCTCCTGAGGGTCCGGGCTCGGGCGGTGGGAGCGGAGCCGGCCCCGAGGGGAGCGGGCCGCGGGCGGGTAGCAGGTGCCGTCGTTCAGTGGGGCCCGGCCCGGGTGCCGCCCTGTGAGGGAAGCCGACCTGGGGTGAATGTGGCCCCTCTGGCGGGGGGTGTTCCCCAGTTCCCCGGGTTGGGGGTCAGGCCCGAGGCGGTGGGGCTGGGGTGGGGGTTGCCTGGGCTCCCCATCCGTCCGGGCAGTTCAGCGGACGCGGACACGATCGGCCTCGCCTGATGCTGCTTGGGTTGTGTTCTTAGGGGTTCTCTCATCACCGCTTACCCTCTGTGTTCCTGCTGTGGAGCGGTTCCCCGAGGCCGGGCCCTGCCGCTGCAGCCCCCCGCCGCCCTGCCTCCGGGGTGCGGGGGGGGCGGGGGTGGAAATGCCCCGTCATGCCCCAAAGGCAGCAGCATCGCATGGACAGCGTCTGTCTGCTTCTGTAGAGCAAACCACAGACACACATCATTAATAAAACGACACTAATTTATAAAGGAAGAAGTCCTTAATGTATCTTCTGTGTGTTTCTAGCTGAAACACAGAAGCACCAAATACTACAATAAAGGTTTTCTACCAATACGTTAAGCATGAGCGTGTTTGACATAATAAAACACAATTTTAGCTCAGCCGAGAGCTGAGGGCTTCAAACTGCGGGTATTATCCATAGTAGGTTATGTCTGGATCAGGGATGTGCTCTGAAATAAAGCCCCTCACTCAGTATAAGGTCGAGATGATGCTGTGGCATCATATTTAGATCATGGCTCGTAGGGAAATGTAGGGTGTACTTAGTCACCTATGGCATGACCTTATATTCCCACTCAATTTAGTAACAACAGTTGGTTTCTTATGGGGCATGTGAGATTTAATTTATTTACTGAGTTTCTAGGGTAAGTGGAGAGAAAGTCAGAAAAGGCATGAGATGAGAAGTCATCAGATGAAGGAGAGATGGAGCTCCCAGGGAAATGTAAGTCTTGTCTCCTAAGTTTCTCAAATAGGACATTAATGTAAATACAGTTACTTATCAACAAGTATTTTTGATACAGTGCCCTGAGTGATTTTTTTCCCCTGTCTTTTAAACTATCTGGTTATGATTTTCGTTTCAGCTTTTGCCTTTTGTTTAGTTTTGAGCCTTTTTATTGATTAGCACAGTGGGATCTGTCAGAATGCTAAAACTCTTGTGTTCCGAGAATGATGTTTCAGCCATCTGAAAAAAAATGCCTTCATTTACATTCAGATGGTATATTATCTTATTCATCAGGCCGGCATGTGGGAATATTGATATATGTTTGAGCATGTAAAATCCTGGTAGGCAAATACCAGAGTAACTCGCCTCTATATATTAATTATAGAAAAAAAAAGCTGCAGCTTAGTCCTGAGATAGCCAGTGTGTCACAGATGTATGTCCCTGTATCTTTTAACTCTGGCAAGAATTCTGCTCTTGCTGTCCCTTTGGCTGCGTTAAGTTAGAAGATATGTTACAGGAACTTTTAGCTTGTTGAAGAGCTTCCGGCTTTTTGCATTATGATCCAAAAGTGAGCTAAAAGGTTTTTTTTTTTTCCTAAATGATCACTTGAATTAACTAAATCAAGGAAGAGGCAGAATTAATAAAACATCAGAGATGATTGACTCTGAAATGTAATCTAATTAAGAAGTCAATTTAAATAAATCACTTACTGCTGTTGGAACTAAATAATGAATGTCAAAAGCTGTTTATGAGCAAAAGATATCTGTGAAGTTTTCCTGGGAAAGTAATTCGTTAAAAATTCAGTATTTTTCATTCTCACTCTTATAAATAATCAGTCAGGCTATTCTCTTACCAATTTTATGTTTCGGTGAATCTGAATTTGATTGTCATGCAAGCTTCCTTATGAGTCATTATCATAATTTCACATCACTCATTAAATGAAAGTTGTTTCTCCCCTAAATCCCCTAACCTACTTCTACTGTGCCAACAGGAGCATTCAGAAACTGGCACTAAGGTGCAGCTCTGATACAAGTTTTCTGTTTCCCTGTGACTCATTTGACATTAACATAATTATGTTACAGAAGTCAAAGTGATTTTCCAACTATGAGTAATGCACAATACTAGAGCGAATGTTTACAAGACACCGAGGCATATCAGCTAGCTGAAGTAACCAGCTGCTGATAACAGCTGAAGTAAGTTGGGGAATTAAAAAGTCTTATAATACAATTATCCTTCTTTGGCACTTGGTGTCACGTATGGCCGTGAGGTAGGTCGCGTGCTCTGCGAGGAAGAATCCAGAAGCAGCACTGTGCCATAACGGGGAGAAGACTGAGCCCGTGGGTAGTTCGCACAAGAAGTCTTCATAGTTTTCTTCCCACTTGCATATTTATGGCAAAGTCATGCTCAAACGAGAGCAGTGATGTTTTCAAGAAGTGGCTGTATTTACCAGAGTTCTTTTCAAAACCCAAGTGACACACATCCTCTCAGCCAGGAAAACAAGATCAAAATGAAACAACAACAAAAAAAATATGAGGTCATCTCGCAAATATTTTGAACCATGTGTATGTGAATAATACAAAAGAAGAAAACTGATAAGGCAAAACTGAGTGCTGTTACCACAACGAGATACCTTTCCTCTGTAATAAAAATATCTATCTGCAGGCTAGTGATAATGGTACAGAGAAAAATTACAATGAGTATGTTCTGAATAAATAGCAGCAAAAGTAACTACAAAATGTATAAGCCATAAGAAAACACTATAAAAATAAAATCTTAGTGATGATGACTTGTTTCAAGTGTTCCATGCAATTTTTAGAACTGACTGACTTCTCAGGGTTTTTGTAAGTAGTTTGAGAAATAGGTTCATTTTGTTTCTGACTTTTTTAGTTTACAAGCAGCTTTTGAATGAAACTGGGACACTTTCTATTTAGAAGTTTGTCAACTTTGGCTGGGTATCCTTCCAATGAGGCCTTATTTCACTGATGTGCTGAGCACCCAGAACATCACTGATTTCGTAAGAGTTGAGGACACTTAGTTTCTCCCAGGATTAGCCCATGAAGGTAGAAGTCTAATTTTGAAATACCAACACAAACTATCTACAATTTCCTAGAGTACTAGAAGTGAAAATAACCAGTTAACAACTTTCCTGTAAAATACCACAATAATACAAGTGGGAAAGAGAGTGAAATGCAGAAAACACATGTTGATAGCAGAACTGTTAGTAGAAAGCATGTTTTCCAGGAGACATATTCAAGAGTCAGAAAAAAATTCCACGTCACACCCCATTTTTTTAATTCACGAGAAAATCTGCTGAGGCCAGACATTTGTCATGCTGGAATTGTAGTCACGGATTCTCAGAGCCAGATGAGGACCAGAACTGGTAAAAAAGTTGTTCGTGGCTGAGGAAGGCTGGAGGAGGAAAGGTTTGCCACAATACCTTGCGTTGACAACCCTCCCCATTTGCCAGGAGAGTCAAGACATGGAGGTTTTCTGTTTTCATGCTGCACGACTGTGGGCAAACTCTAGTCCTGTTTCCTTCAGTTTGCCCACCTCTTACTTACTAGGAGATATAATGTACCTGCTGTGTGGAGATGGCTTTGGATGGCAACTGCTAGTACAACGACCAGCATGAATGTATTTAACACATTTTGATAAAATCACCCAGCAGAACCGAAACCAAACAATTGTTTAGCAGAACAATCCAAGCCCCATCAACAGAAATAAATTCCCATAGCACAATTTAGCAGTCTTAAATTTAATCTGATTTGTTATAAGCTCATCCAGGACTGTAGTTCTATAACTGCAAATATCCACCTCTGTAGCATGCTGTTTACATCTATTTTCACTGCTTTTAATTACCAATATCCCTAACTACCAAAGCTCAACCCTCAGCTCAGGTTGCTAAAATATACTCCAGTACTACCAGAGCAGGTTCCTATACTACAGGTGTATATTGTCTTATTCCTTATAGTAATACATAACAGGAGATATTTGTAAAATAGTTCTGCTCAGCTCCTTACCTACCTGGAGTCCCCTAATGAAACGATCTTGAAAGCAGCACCTCTGCAATGCTCTGCATTTCCACCTCCTGCTTTCCCCCATGGCTATAGAGGAGTTTTCTTCTTATAATGCTTTTCAGGGCAGCTGCACCCCATGCCCTCTCTTTTTCCTTCTTGAAGGAACTACCATTTACTTGTAACATTTATTTAGCATTCTGCAGTGACATACAACCTGTGCAGATTCCAAGTATTTAACCTTTGTTCCTTGACGAAGCTTGGCAAATTAACGTAAAATAGCAGAGTGAAATACGCACCGAGGGGCGTTTGCTGGAAGTAACTGATAAAATCTTGTGAGTACTGCTTGCCCTTACTGGTTGGTTGGGTTTTGTTGTTGTTAGCTTGTTTTTCAAGCGGAGCTCCAAAAACAAAATGTTCACAGACAATTATTCAGTATAGAAAATCATGACAATTTTAGAAAGCATGAAAGAAAACAGATCCATCAAGATTTAGATTATTTTCTGAATTAGAGGAAAAATTAACTGATATTAATTTTGGAGTTTTCAAAGTATGTAGATATCGTAACAAGGCCCAATGTTTTCTGTAATAAAAATAGCTATCTTGGTGATAATTGATAACGTGTTACTCTGAATTAGCAGCAGAAAACAGAATTAATTAGGAGTGCATACCCATGCCAACAGCAATGAAAATAATTTCATCCCGTTCCTTACCTGGATGAGGCCCCAGTGGCATTGTCTTCCCTTGGTCTGGACGGAACAGCATGAGCTGCTGCCATATCCCACCACAGGACAGCCAGGAGACCACAAGCAACCTCCTCCACAGCTGCCAAGAGATTTGGGAGCGTGGCTGTTCCCATCAGACCACCACCATGGTAAAGGTGAGCAGACCTGCCAGGAACATGGGCTCTATTAGGAAACACTGGGGGAAACCTTCAGATGAACAGCAAATATTGTTGTTTGGGATGGTGATGGCTCCCCAGCACATGATTAGGGGCTAAGACAGGCTGAGTTAGCATGAAGGCAGACAGGGAGCTTCAGCGTGGGGCAACCCAGCCTCTTCGTGTCTGCGGGCTGGAAAGAGAAGAGCTGTTCAGGGGGGGCTCCCAGGTTTTCCCCACAGGGCAGCGCGGGGCAGTTAAATGCCTCCATGGAGAGATTAGCTCTGCAGGAAACTCACTGAAGTCAACAAATACTGAAGCTGAGACTTTGTTCTGCTACGTGAGGGGAAGATCCTGCACCAGGGGAGATGCTGCCAGAAAACAGTTTTCAAAATTTTTCCTCCCTCAGTAACCCTTTCTCTAAGGGTTTCTTCCATGAAGTTGTGTCTCAGGTTCCCTGTATGACTCTGAGTACTTTTAAGAAATATTTTATATTGTAATATATATATTTAGAAGTAGTCTATATTGTAATATATATATCAGTTAAAATATTTGTTAGATACAGACTTATTTTTATAATTTGTTTCATATAATTCAGTCTTAGAAAACTGAATTTAACAAGGTATTAATTTTAACGCTGAAAAACTAGACATTAAATGTTGTGCTATAGTAAAGCCCAGTCCTGCTAACACCTATGTGTGTGCTTAAATTTAAACACAAGTAGTACTGGACTCACTGGTATTACGTGCACGATTAAAATTAAGCATGCATGAAAGTGTTTCAAGGTCAGGACTTCCAAATTCTTTCGCTTGTTTAGAGTAAAAAAAAAAAAAACAGACTAGTAACTGCTCATTCACGTAATAAAATTGCAGTGATGTTTATGTTAAGGGACTTACTGCCATTTGATAGGCAAAGTATCTCCTGTCTAAATGTTTTCCCACTGCTTTCTAAAAGAGAGTTGTCCCTTGTGGTGGTGCACTTGGATCATCACAGGAGAAAACAAGGCGGTTTCTCTGCCTTGTTAATAATTGCTGTCCTTACTGTAAAATGTAAACTTATTGAAGAGGCTCAGGAGCCAACAGAGTTCCCATAAAACCTCAGCTACCCAAAATCTAGTCGCAGCAACACCTGACTTCTGGGTCCCCTGTCTTACATGTCTTTATCCTCAGCTGAAAGACTTCAGCCTCTTGAAGTGTCTCCCAAATCAGCCACCAAGATGTGCAGGGAGCAGCTCAGCCTCGCCAGCGAGAGATGGGGGGCTGTAGGGAGGCACCTCTGTCCTCTTGAGAGCCACAAACCTGCGATGTCTGCCTGTGCTTTGGTCATATTTTCAGTCTAGCAAGGCGTCACTCCTTTCTTACAAACGCTGGTGGAAGGATGAGGTAGTGCTTATTCCTTTAAGCATTCGGTGGGGATATGTGAGAGCCAGGTTCAGTTCCACTGGTTGTCTAACAAGGTTTAATCTCATATTTCTTTTGATATGGGATGTTGCCCGAGCTGTCAGGGCACCCTCCATGCTCCTTGCTGCGGCCATGTCGAAAACAGAGGGAGGATAGCTGACTCAGCAGGAGACTCCATTTCTGGTCCTCGGTCCCAGAGCTGCTCAAAGATTTTACACAAGCATTTTTTTTTTGACCAGAGATGGAGCCCTGTTCTCACTTCTTTAAAGCAATTGCCCTAAAAGGCACCTTATCTTTGAAAAAAAGGCATGACTACTCTGTGCAGGCGCTCACTCCCACTGCATAGCATGGACATGATGAGAAAACACATATGTTGGAGGATCTAGGGTAAGATTTAGTATCAGGAACCCACTGGATGTAGTCCTGAGGAAGGCCCCTAGCTGGGTAGCAGATGTATTTGAGCACCTGTCCAGAAATGAAACTTTGAGGTGCATAGGAACAGGAAGGTTGCCGGTGTTTATAGCCCTGGGCAAGGGTTTTCTGTAAAGGAGGTTGGGATTTGCTTGCTTTATGTTACTACAGCTTGTCCACTTTAAAGTTGCCATCCTAATCCATCACAGGAGGAACAGAAAAGGAGGAGGATCCAGATTATCCTGCTGCAGTTGAGGTTCTGCACACCGTCTTTGTTCCAAGCATCTCTCAGGAGAAACTCACAGAAAGGATATTTCCAGTTTAAAACAAACAAACTATAAATATTCCAGTAAAAGGAAAGGATGCGTACTGGGTGAACTTTGAGATGTACTCCAAAAATATGTTGCTGACCTCCCACTTGACATAGTCTGTTTCCCTATTAAACTGTAATATAATTAGGGCCTGCTCTAACCCTGTTGCTGGTTGAATGCTTACATCAATGGAAATGTGGCCTCGCAGGCTGCAGTGAGAATGAGGTATACGTGTAAACTCTAAAATAATCCATGCCATAGTAGAAGGAAGGATACCCAAGAGAGAATGCTTACCCCTCCTGCCTTGCAAGATATTTGGGTGTCTTATCATGTAAGTGTAAATAGATATTAGGCCAAAGGTCTTTGAGAACTTGAACTCAAAGTTCAACTCTCTTTTCATTAGTGCAAATGAAGTGCCACCAAACTGGAGTCTGTGAAGTCACATGGGGAAGTGAAAGAAGAATTGGGACCAAAATGAACTGAGATCAAGAGTTGAGGGCAAAGAGTCTTCTACTAACCAAAGGGGGCATTTGGAAAATAGGCGATGACTACGCTGGTAGGTGCTAACGGTCACCATGATGATAATAGTTGATGACTGTTAGCTCATTTCATCTCATCTCCTGTGGCTGCTAGATTTCACCCAATAACCCTTCTGTTAAGCTCTGGGAGATATGCAGCAGGTGCCGTGAGGGACAAGGACAGGTCTTGAACTAGGGTAATAGAAGAAGGGTGATTATAACCCCCTCAGGTTTTGTAAGCAGTTCATTTGGGGCAGGCACATTCACCAATAAGTAAGATTCAATGAACAGATTATGTCAGGAAGTCTAAGGATGCTGAAGTTCCCCAGTTACACAGTTTACAGGAACAAGTTTAGAGAGGAGGCCCATAGCTCTGTCCTACCAATGCCCTGTGGTAGGAACATGATGGGGGAGAACCTGCATGAGTGTGCTGGTGAGCTCCTGAGGAGATGGGCTGTGGCCAGGAATGCTGCTTTTGCAATACCTTTTGTAAAAATATGTGCAATGGGCATTTTAAAAAGGGAAAAGTGTGCAAATGTATTCAAGCTGGTGATGAAACCTACAAATGATTAGATACCTCCATGGATATTTTAAGGATACAGAGCATTCGTGGAAAAATTAATTATTTTTTAATATTATATTATTTATTTTTTTAATAAATATTATAGTGACCTGTAATAACTGTAAACCAAAACCCAACAACTCAAGTACATGTTTAACCCCCACGCTCCGCAAAGAAAACAGTGTGCACATCGCACTTACTGTGAGAGCCTTTTTTCACTGCAAGCACTCTCAGCCTAACACAGGGCTGATTTACAGCCCGAGTTCAGGAGATTGTACAGACCAGTCAGGAAATTGTTGAGAAAACTTTGGAGCCTAAACAACCCTTTTTGCACAAAGAACAAATCAGGTAAATTTTTTTTTTGTAAAAAAATACCTATCGAATTTAAATGTTGCCTGATAGTTTAGATATTCACTCTGCTTCATACAGATGCTTTGAACATAAAATAAATCATCAACAAAAAATACCAAGCTAAACCATCCCAAGCCAAATCCTTGGGTGATGAAATGAAAGCATTTATGCCGATTTATATCTGGGGGGAGTTCATGGCTTGTTTTGGGTACCCTGTAATATCTGTAGTTTCTGCACCAGCCATGAAGCTGATGATTTATCTGACCGATTAAAGTGGAGTAGTGTATAAATCATACGAACAGACGCAGCCTCCCTAAAGCCAGGAAGCATAACATTGAGCCTAATTTATGGTTTCCAAACAAGTCGTAGGACTGATTCTGCAATCCCACCTCAAGCTAAACTCTTTTTGAAGCACTGGGCACAGCTGTAAATTCATAATGGAGTGACAGGCTGGGCTGGGGGCTGCCTGATACCTAACTGTGCCTCAACACGGATGTGTTAAGTAGACTTAATTAAACTTTTCACAATTTTTCTGGTACAATGTGGAACATCTTGGCTTATGCGAGGACAAGAAATACTTCTGCATTAGCAAGGAAACTACCTTCCCCTCCAGAACATGACAGGCATCTGTCTCTTTAAAATGGGATGGTAAAGCACGTTTTACTTTGATCAGCTTTCATTTATGGGAAAAAAAGATAAATTTAAAGAGACTTGAACTACACTTTCCCTTTATGGGAAACTGAGCCCTTAAAAATGGTAAATCCCTCCCTCAATGTGGAGCAAGACAGTATTGAATTCCTGTACAGAACACCGTGAAGTCACAGCGAAATCTGCTGAATACAGCTAACAGACCTTTACAGGAGTATTTTATTTTTATATCTTTACTTTCTCTCTCATGCTGACTGATGGCTGATTGCATACCACAGCCTCTTTTCTATGTAGAAGGGGAGAATAGTGTCTTCGGTCAACTAGGTCCTTACAGTTTTAAAGTAGTGTGTGTGTTCATGTGTGAAGTATCACTAAAAATCCTTCAATATTTATCTGCAAAAGCAAGCAGACTCTTGAAATGATAATCAGCAATTGTGGAAAAGCTGTCCTCTCTCATTATGGGCACAGCCCTGCAAAATTAATTGGGGCTGACCTTGCACTGAACTTCATGGGAGTGGTATCTGAGAAGAGACTCCCACATTGGTTCTTAAATGTCTTGGTAAGTCCTGACAATAAGAAAGTGCCTACTCCAAGTAGCTCCATCTGTACCTGTTAGAGAATTGCCTTCACGGGACAGCTTTCTGTCTCCAGAAACAACCACCAAAGTGCCCTCTTATGCACTAACCAATATTCTGCTTCACCTCCCTGATCCCCTCTGGTTGGCAGGATTTTCTCTGATTTCCTGGTCCTTGAAGCTGTAGCATAAGCAAGATCTTACATATGCTTGTACAAATTATGATTTGAATAGTCCCAGGAAGCAGTGACAAAAGATATAGGGAAGTTATAAGGTATAGACTTGCTAGTTTAAAAGGATACCTAACTTAGAAAATCATCCATTTCATCTTGTTTCTTTAGAGTAGTTTAGTAACTCCATCATATTTCTAAGTCTGCCTTACTCTTACATTTGCTGGTATGCTGTGAAGAGCCTGATATGGTTCTGTAGAATGTAGGACAAAATAATCCGCTAATAACAAATAGCAATTCATACAAAACTGATCAGAACCAACCAACCAACAAGTCTTTTTTATCCTGCAGCTGCCCTGATGAAGTTTCTTGCTTTTCTCTTTATCTTGCAAAATCTCTTTATGTGCAACAGCTCTCCTGCCTCCCAGTTCTGGTCCCTGCAGTCCCCAGGGCCTTGGGTCCAGTCCTATTTTTACTTTTACTATTTCTTATTTGCTGCACTTGGGGTTTAATTTTAACTAGTAAAGCAGAGCTGATCCTTTTTTCTTCTTTGTATTTTACATTTGCACAAGGTATAACAGTAAAAATGCCTGATGGGAAAGGCTTTTCCTGTCAGTAGACAACAAGCCAAGCACAGATACAGGCATGAAAACTCTTCCAACTGATCATTAAACTCCCAGAAAATGCTTTTCTTACCAGTCATCATTGCTTATACACGACACACATTAGCTATTCCTGCTGCTGCAGGGAGACTCACTTCAGAGTGGAAGGCTTCCAAGAACGCTGCAGCCGGCAAAGCCTGTGGCCTCAAATCCACGGGAGTTCATCTGGGCATGTGGGACGGTGCGTGCGAACGGCCAGATATTAATCCTGTGCATTCCCAGTTCAGCGCAGGAAATGTTTACTTCTAAATAACTTTCTGAAAAAGTAGGCTTAAATGATTTGATAAATCCCAAACATATTAGAATTAGAGTGAAAAAGAATAACAAAAAGACAATTTACCTTAGAGATGGTTATAAGATGTAGTGTAACTTATTTTTTACTAACTGGGCACTCCTCTGAAGTCCACTGATAATGCAGGCTTTAAGTGCAACAGGTGGACAAAACACTCTGCTTTTGTGCTGTATGTTAAACTTTGCTTTTGTGCTCTGTGTCTCTTTAAAGCTCTTAAGCTTTTGTTTATTTTAATAATTCAGCACCTACTCAAATTCTAAACCTTTGTTGTTTTAGAAAAGTAACAGTAATTACTGTACTTCAAAGGTCTGTAATGAATTAATTGATCAGCCCACACTGAAAACTGCCAAAATAAGGACATTGACAAAAGACCACAATATTATACCTTGTCAGGTGCTCTCATACCAAACGTGTTAGAAGAAATACAACTCCACAGGAATAAGTTATAATATTTATAGAGGCTATTTTAGCTCTTCACTAAACAGCAAGTCCTAAGTTAAGTGAGGTTTTTGGACAGGGCCTGTTCAGCTGTGTATTTAATTGCTGTGCTGAATCTGAGCTTCTATTTGACAGTTGAAGGATCGTCATCCTTTTTAGATCTCGATGTAAAACTCTTGCATACAAGAAAAACAGACCCGGAATCCTTACTGGGGCTGCTACATACTACTGTGACAGATGCATTGAATAGTGAGAATAGATAATAATGCATCTAGAGAGCATCCAGCAACAAAAGGCCCAGATCCGGTGGCCCATTAGAGTGCTAGTTAAAATTAGACATAAAAATAAGATACACCAGCCTTATCTGTGATTTCCATTTGGGAATCCCAGCTACTTCACTCATTTCAACAGGCTGGGAAACAGAACAAAAGGAAGACCATCAGGTTATCCAAAATCACACAGACGGTGAATAAGGAGCCCTCTCATTTCCTGACTCCCAGACCAATAAGCAGTACTGTCCTCATCTGTCTCGTTAATAATTATTTCCAGTGTAGAAGGTCTAAAGCCCTGCTCCACAGAAGGAAGCTGGGCGTGGTGAGAATGAATGTCCCATCTCTCTCACCATCTAAGTTGCACCGCAGAGCTAAGCATTACTGTGATTGGGGCATTCATGGCCCCAAACTTCTTTCTAAATTTGGACTATGCAAAACATCATTCAGGGATTGAGCTGGTCTTTTAATAAAACCCCATCAGCAAGAGCAATTGATCTGGGTGAAAAGACCTGAGTTGGGTTCTCACCTCTGGCTAAGAGGGATGAAACTCATGCCCCCTCTTTCTGAGGAGAAATGATCTAACCACAAACCACTCAGCTGTGCTGTTGGGGGAATCATACTTTTGACTTCTCCTGCTCAAGCTGTCCTATCATGGAGTTACGAGCCAGTTAGTAAACCAGATGGTGCCTAACTTTACAGCCTCGTGGTGAGGACATACCCCTGAACAAGGGGCATCCTGCAGTCCACTATTCGCTCTGTGTAACCATTTTGCTCCAAAGAGTCACTGGACGAAGGACAGACCCTGTCCCACAGTGGGTGGCATTCCCCACTGGACTGACAGTGACTGGGGACTCCAGGTGGGTGCAGTGACACCCTGCATCTTCCCCCCCTTGCTGAGGTGGCCTCATTGGCAGCCTCCTGTGCCCATAGAGCAGTCAGGATTTGGGCTCAGGGAATGCTTCTGTGATTGCAATTAAGGCAGTCTAATTTTAAAACTTCATGCAGCTCTATTGGTTTCATTTTACTTACACTTTGTTCCAATGAGAACGTATGGTGCCAATATCTGAAGATATTGGCAAGACAAGAACATATGTGCCAATATCTGGGCAAGATACAGTACAGTTAAAGCCAAAAAAATAAACCAGGAAAGATAAGAGGCTGCAAGTTAAGATCATTCATGCGTTCCTTTCATGGCAAGACACACGTGAAGTAGGTGAGAGGACAAACGATAAGCGGAGTGAAAGCTGCAACGTCAGCCTTGGTTTTGAATCTTCTGTAGATTGCAAATCTGTGTCATGCATTGCTATTATTTGAGATGGTTTTTATGTAGAAATCGATGTTTAATAATTAGAAATGTGCATTTGTAATTATTATGGCAAAATGTAATTTACATATTTACCAGGCAGATGAGAGGAGCTGTTTTCAGTATCATTAATGATATCAAGTCCCAGAGTATTCTTTATACATGCACAGTTCCAAGGGCAATCAATGGGAACAGGTAATATTTACAGGGGGTACGTGTGTGTGTATTTGTGTGTAGCAGCATGATGATTCCATAATGCATCCAAAATATTTGTAACTTGTCACAGTAAAAATGGACATATTCTCTCACTCTCACCCTCTGTGTTTACCTGGACTACAAGCCATTACTACATTAGTCCACTGAAGGGAAACATACACCTTCAGCTAACAATTTCTAAGCATTTCTTTCAACTCATTTCAAGAGGAGAGTTTTGTACACTGAGAACCAGTGTGAATAAATGTCGATTTTTCATAGACCCTGCGGGCTAGATTTATCTCTCATTGAAGTCAATGGGAATCTTTCCATTGACTTCAATAACAGTTGGATCAGATCTCAGTACTTACTTTAATCAGTGATCATTTTTTTATACATAAAGCCATAGTTGAATTTCGGTATGAATCTCTAACTGCTCAGACAAAATCTGGCATGCTTTTACAAGGTGGAAAGGATGGGGAGGAGGAGATGAAGGGGAGGTTCTGTGAAGGTGGAGCTTTTCTTGCCATTAAATGTATGGGACTATAAAGGCACTCTAAAGAAGATATAATTTACACTTGCCTGGAGAGCAATTAATATATCTGGCCTATAATTTTACTTGTTTGGTGGAACCAGTGAGTTTGCTTTGTTCGGTCCAGTTTAAGATGTGATTCTATCATATGTGGGATCTCTTTTCCGTGTTGGTTACTATCTGGATGTATCCAAAGAGATCAGAAATTGTCATTACAGGCTATTGTGCTTAGCCAGCTCCTATGCTGGTGCACAAAGTACATCTGATAAAAAAAAAAACTTGAAAGGCTTCAACAAGAGGGAACTAAGGATACACTTGACTGGGCCAGCGTCAGGGCTGTCTCTCAGCTAGAGAGAAGGGATGTTTGTGTAACTTGCCTCCCCACTCTGCGCTCCCAAAACACTGCATATAATAATGACTGACAACCTTGTGGAACATTTAATTTAATAAAGTTCCATTAAAGTTCATGGTAATTTGGGGCACCAGAATCTGGTCCTGAAATATATGTCTTGTTGCACCCCTTGGTAATTTTGTTAGCACTGTCTCCATCTTATTACTGGAGAAACAAAAAGTGAAATGACAGAAAGCGAAAGAGAAAATTAAAATGACTCATTTAAACTTAGGAAGCTGCCAGGGCAGAAGCAGAAGGACCGATGGGAGAAAAATTGCTGGAAAAAGGGAACAGAAAGGGAGATGACGGAATTCAGGGATACAGGGAGGGAAAAGAGAGAAGTGAGAGGAGGAGAAACAGGGAAGTGGCAAAAGAAAAGGAGAAGCTGTTGTTTTAAGGAAATGGGAAAGGGGGCTATTGCTGAAACAAAGCAAAAGAGAGTAGGAAATGGGAGTGTCCAAAAAGGAGATAATAAACAGAGAATAATTGGATTTAGAGGGATTATCAGATAGTGATGGAAACAGGCAGTAAGGAAAGAAAGCTAAGCTGAGGAGAGAAAAGCAAGGAGCAAATGAATTTTGTCTTCAGTGTTAAAGAATAAAAGAAGTTGAAATAGTGCACTTATTTTCCTGTACAAGGACATACCACTTGAGTGGTATTGAGTGTACGACAGCAGCAGCATTTGCCATACAGCTTCTGTGAGAATCTGTCCTCTAACTGCGCGGTTTTTAACTCCCTTCAATTTTTGGACCTCTTAGCCCCGTAGAGATCCAAACCTTCCAGAGTGAATTTGATCCTCACTACTGTAGGCTTGGGGTTTTTTTTAGTCACTTTTTGGAGAAACTCTTGGAAGTAGCCCACAGATGCCCAAGCGGTCCCCAGATGGCAACTGAAAAGCCCTGGGCTGGGTGAGGATGGCTGATGGTGCTTCTACTGCAGATTACTCTCATAGTTCAAGCAGTAGCAATCTAAACCTGGGAAAAAATAGTCCCAGGTTTCAACTCTGGTGTTAGCCCAGTCAGATGGGAAAATTGTCTCAAAACTAGTGCGTGTTTTGCAGAACAGGGGAGTATTGTCACACAAATTCAGACCGCATAGCAAAAATCATGGTGAAGGTTAATTCCCATCACGGAAATAGAGAATACTTTTTTTTGGGCAGAGTCAAAAAAACTGATGCTGTGCTGATTTTACAACATGATAACTCTGAGTTCTGGAAACCTCTTGTTGTATGTGTGCTATGCAGGGAAAAATTGGACCTGTCAGGGTTACAGTAATTTCAAAAGTTAATACAATTAAAACCACAAAGCACACAGAGAGGCAGATTTTACTCAAGATATCACAACACATTTTATTTATTTACATCTCATTATATTTTCACCAGACCAAATAGATTTAATGGAAGTGCATGACCATAAACCGACGTAGGATCTGATTGGGACATGGGGATTTTAATTGTGTTGCTCTAACTGACATCCTACAGTTGCATAAATTTTAAGACAGGAGACAGCAGCAGAAAGCTTTTGCTGTAAGGATGTGGGTCTGTTGCTCTGTATAATGATGCCTATAGCTCTGTTTAGCAAGGAAACAGCCGTATTTTAGTTTTAATCAAATACCCACAGCATATGCAGTAGTGTCAAGGGATGTGGAGGCAAGATTTGGTCAGGAAAAGATAAAGGAAATAATTTTTTACACCAGAAACTTATGGAGAGCTGCAAGGACCACAGTACGGGGTGGTATTCAGCCTAACGCCTCTGCAGAGAAAGACCCAATATGTCTCAGTCTACTGGTGATGAGCTGCCGTACCTGGCTTAAGGGAAAGCAGAAATAATGGACGCGAATGTCACCTCTGTGAAATGAGTGCTGTTTCGGGGGACCGTTCCCTGAAGTTTGTGACAGAAGAGATAAATGAAGTGGAAAAGGACCAGTAAATGTTCAGAGGGAGGCAAATGAAAGATATTTTATGAGATGGAAAATGAAACTGGCAAAGAACATCAGAGCATCTGGTGGCTGTACTGGGTTTTACTTTAACTTCTTGATAGCCTTAATTATTTATTTCTTTTTTTTTTAACTGGAGTGCAATCCTACATCTTTACTGTGATCAAGTTAGCTTTGGTTTTGAAGGGGAGCAGGATAAAACCTATGTGACACAGTGGAACTGGGTTTATTTTTCACTGTGGTTTCATTTTCTTTTTTCACTGAAGAATTTCAAGCCAGGACACGTTTCAGTGGCCTAATCTTAAATGCGCACAGGAACTGTCTCTCTGTTTGCTTTGCAGGGAGGAGCTGGCTCACTTCAGGAGTAGTTTAAGAATGAGCACAACTGGTTTGCTCTCAGTTTTTAGTACCGAGCGTAGCTCACGGGCAACGATGGTACCAGCAGTGGTGAAGCAGTGTTGTAGAGCAAACAAACCTCTTGGCTTTAGTTTTGTGTAAGATAGTACGATTTCAAAACAAAATAATCATCTGCCTATTTGGTGAATTGTGGTGATTGTTAAGTAGATGTCAGTGACCCTTAAACAACGGGATAACAACACTTGGATTTCCAAGGTACTTCTACCCGCATTGAATGAGGGAGCTGCTTTTACCTCCTTCAGTATTCTGTGACATTGCTCGGCTTAGCTGAAAATACTCTAAATAAATTCCCACTTCTGGTACAGCTAGCTAAATAGGAATGGACAGTTGCTAAATCTCTGTCAGAATTACAGCAGGCACCTGGTCATGGCCACTAAAACTGATGTTGCTAACACGTTTCCACAATAACTTCATGCTGAGAACTTTCCAACCAATTATCTGCTGGGAAGAAGTTTTCCACATTTGGCCTCTGCTTGAGAGGGATTTTTTTTTCTTCTAGGCTTGAGAAAAACGATGCCAGCTGTTCTTGAACGCGGCATGAATTATAAAATTATGCCTCTAAAGTAAAAAAAACACTTCACAGGCTACACGGACCTGAAATGTAAAGCTTGCTCTAGACCCTTCTGAAGAGCAAAGTTTTTGCCTGGCATTATATTTGACATTGATTTACCTAGATTAATAAAGATAAGGCAATAAACATGTTTCAAAAGAGCTGAGAATGATTTATCTATAGGTGAGTGAACAAGAAAAGCCTGCAGCTTGCAGGAACTGTAAACGGAGAGTTGTCAGGTAGGTCAGAGGAGCTGCCTCCTGTCCTCTGCAAAGTGCACTTCATTGTTTGAGGAGAACAGGGAGCAACTGCACCTTCCATAGGAGGAAAGCCAACATCACTACTCCAGCCTCCTGCCCTTCCCCACCAGATTATTAGTTTTTTTGTTTTCAAAAGCAGACAATTACATGTAAAATAGGAGCGCTAAGTTTGCAAAGTTGAGCACGCTAGCACTGGGACATTTAAAAGGCTAAGATTACTACTCCTGTCCATGTGGCCAATGTGTACATTGATGTGTATATATATACACCCAGGCAGCCACACGCACACAGAGGGGAGAGACAGAGGGACTTTCAAGCTAGTATTAGAAATCAATATCCTTGATAAAGTGCTCCAAGCAATTAATACATCCCAGAATATACCACTTGAGACATATTACCTAGTATCAAAATGCAGCCAAACAGAACATTATGAAATTAATTAACTGTTGGAGCACTTGATCAAGGTAAACGTTTTGTATATGAAGGTATACATTTTATATTGCTTTAGTTAGTTAGAATATCCTCAAACAATGAAATGTCCCGATCTTTCCATGCTTGGTACAGAGACTTGAAGACTGTCTTAATGACAAGTTTGTATGTCTTGTATGTGGAATATCATTTAATTGGATAACACTGTGCATCTCTCTGTAAGCCTCCTGTGTCTCTCCTGGGTAAATCCTTTTTTGACACATCTTGTTTTCTAGCACTTTGGGGGCTGTTAGAAGGCAATTTCTGTCGTTTAACAAACCAGGAAGCTATGGAAACAAAAAAAAGAACAAAACAAAAACCCCTTCACAGCCACCACCGTATTTCTCTCTTTGCTATAGGGACTCCCTGGTTTTTCCTGAAATCATAAGGAAATTGTGTGCTGTTGTGTTTTAAGAGAAGTTTTTTTTAAAAAAACCCACCGCATTATTTTTAGCTTTCTATCGTTTCATTAAACGGGTCTTTCCTCCTCAGAGGAAAAAAATGAAGCCTTCCTCTTCATGTAAAATGAACTTTCAGCTGTCATCTAAAGCAGCACGGGGTGGGGTGGGGAGGGGGAAATGGGGGGTTACGTTAAACAACTCTTTCCTGTAGAATAAGAGAATAAGATCACATTTTTCAGCCCTTTCGAAAACTACACAGTCTCCACCTCGTTTTTTTTGTTTTTGTTTTTGTTTTTGTTTTTGTTTTTGTTTTTGTTTTTTTTTGTCGTGAGAGGGACTTTGATTTATTCTCAGCAGCAAAACAGCCCGGAGAAAGAAACCCCTCCCTCCCGGAGACTTAATTTAAAAAACAAAAACAAACAAACAAAGGAGGGAGGGAAGAGAAAGAGGAAGAGAGGACAGGGTCTGTCCGGGTGCCGATGGATGCTCCTCCGTGGGGGACCTACCATACCGCCCGGCACGGCTCGGCACGGCGCGGCACGGCGCGTACCGCACCGTGCCGCGCCGTGCCGAGCCGTGCCGGCGGGGAAACCTTGCATCACCGCCCCGGGCTCCGTTTCCCTCCTCCCTCTCTTTCGGGGTGGCTATTAATAGCATGACATCAGCCCGGGACTCGCCGCCAGAGTAAATACCAGCGCTGCCCGCTCGGCTATATAAGGGGGGTGATGCAACCGAAGCGAGAAGCAGAGGAGCGGGGAAGAGGCGAGAGCTGCTCTCCCGGAGGAGAAGGGGACGGCCACCGGGACGGCCACCGGGACGGCCACCGGGACGGCACCGCTGTGGGGTGGGTGAGGAGCCCCTTTCTCTCCGGCCGGGAAAACAACAACAGCAGCAGCAGCGGGAGGAAGGTAGGTGGAAGCGGGAGGGGAGACGCTGAGACTCTCCGTGCCGGCGGGTCGGGGCAGCTTGAGCTCCGTGGGAGGTTGTCGCGACACGGAGAGATGCCCGCCGGAGCGGAGCGGGGGAGGGTCCGCGGTGAGGAAAAGTTTCGCTGCCGGAGCGAAGTCGGGTGCGGGCGTGCCGACGCCTCCCGTGAGCCCCGGGAAAGCCCCCCGGCCTCGACGAAGCCCCCCGCCCGCCGGCGCTCACATCTGGAGGACCCCCCTACCCCGGGCTGCCGCCAGATGTGAGCGCCGGGAGGGAGCCCGCCGAGCCCCGGCTCTCCCGGGGCCGGCAGCGCCGCTCGGCACCGGGCGGTGGCGGCCTCGGCGGAGCGACGGCGCCGGCCCCGGCAGCGGCGGGGATGCCGGAGCGCGGCCGGGCGGTGCGGGCAGCCGGCGGTGGCACCGCCACCCCGGAGGGTCCGCAGGGACCGAGGAGCTGTAGCGGGGGTGGCCGGGCCGTGAGTAACCCCGCAGCGCCGCGTACGGAGGCATCTATTCTGTACACATAAACTAAGCGGGAACTCTCGGTGTGAGCCGGGGCCGGTCACTTTTCTTTCTGTCCCCGTGTCTTGACATGAAGAAGATCAGTTGCTGAACTGTTGCTTAATCAAGTCAGGCGTGACACAACAGCAAACTTGTTTCAGAGAAGGAGTTTCCTGTTGGAAATCAATTTTCCTCCTAGTAACAGCGTTTGAGAAGCTGGAAGGCAGCAGAAAAATGGTTCGGGGATGATGTGGGATGTCAGAAAGCTTAAGGTCAACCATCGTGCACAGAGGTTGTGAACTGTAATTGCTCTTAATGCTGTTTAAGATTAACCTCAATGGTTATCGGGGTTTATTGCATCAGCACCAGAGGAAAAGGAATTCATATGAAGAAATAAAACCGACAGGCACAGTCAGCCATCTGCAGCTAACCAAAAAAGAAAAGACTGAAAGTAGTTCTTTTTAACATTAATATTAAACAGGAATACCCTTAAATACCAGAAATGCACAGCTAGGAAGTATGTCCTGAATTTAAAATGTCAGGTGAGATATAAAAGTTCACTGTAGATGGAAAGAATCATCAGCAAAAGAACAAACAAGAAGTAGGGGGAGAACAAATGAATAAAGTTGTTTGACTCTACCTGAATTGGGAGGGTACCATTAATAGAAAAGCTGTTCTCTTTGGAGAATTCCAAAACTAAGGATAAAGTAAAGAATCATTGACTCACACTGGGAACAAGCTATGCCTTTCCAGTGCAGGTCTGTGAAATGTTCAGCACCTTCAATGTCAGTAACTTCAGAGGGACTCAAACCAGCCTGGAGCCGAGATCCATGTGCATGGTCTAACCAAGTAAACAGAGATCGTATCGGAAAGGCCCGGATGAAATCAGGGTTTAAGGCTTGATATTCTTATTTGTACTGTTTCCCCAGCCTTTAGAAACCCAGAGAAAATGAGACAGTGCTCTTGATGACTTATAGACAGAGGTACAAGTACAATTTGTACAAAAATCGTGGAAAAAGGAAGGGCAACCTGTTGTACTTTTTTCAATAGCAAAATCTAATTTTCATTCCTGTAAAACATTTCTAAAAGCAGATTTGTTCCTCAGAAATTGGAAAACATCTCCCTTTTTGTTATAAAATGGGAATCTGTTCAGCTTACTGGGTACATTTGATGTAAGGCTGATTATTTTTGTTACTTGTTTCATGGTGGCTCCTAATGATCTTGGTGGTAGACTGGAACCCTGCCCTCCTAGGCACTGTCCAGAAGCCCTGCCCCAAGAAAGAGCCCCAGGAACGCAAACCAGTGGCAAACAGCTCTACAGCATGGGACTCAGCTCACGGCAGAAATCCTTACACAAGCCTCAGCCCCCTGCTAGGCCCTCCCTTCCCTAAAGTCTGAACAAATAGAGATGCCTTTCAGGATCTCTGGAAGGTCAGTGAGCTGTCAAGGCAGGAGAGATGCAAGTTTCTATAGTCAAGGACACTTCCCCCTCTGTGCCTGCCCTCCCTGTGGCCACCCTCCCATTCCTTTATTTTACACTAATGACAGACGGATGAGAATACCTGAGGACATTATAGTAGGGTTTTGTTGGTGCTTGTGGTACACTTAGCACTAACTAGTAGAAATCCACAATTAACACAATTTCTCGGACACGTTATTAAAACACAAACATTCTTGGTTTCCTCTGGTGCTGCTGCTGACCTTCATTAAGAGTTCACCTAAACTGAAAAATAATTGAATAAACCACCAGTGCTGGAAAATTATTAGCCCAATTAATTATTTTGTAAGCTGGAGAAATGGTTTTACTGTTAATTTAAGTCTCCTGGTTTGATTGAATTATACAGAATTAGCTTTGTTGAGTGAAGCCATCACTGGGAGCCAAGGAGACTGACATGCAGTGGAAAAAGCTAAAATTTCTGCTAGCAATGAGGAGTTCGGTGTCATCTGGAATTAGCCTGTTTAAATGAGTTGAATGATTGAATGTTAATAAATGATAAATAATGCTGGGAGGACTTTAGCTGGAAATTATAGGGCTGTTTCTGACTTGTTGGAAAAGAGTAACTGCTAGCTTTCTGAGATTATAGGATTAAACCGTATCAGTACTTTAAATGTGACTCATGAGCAGGGGCTTTCTGAAGAGAATTACATAAATTTCCCAAGGTCTTTCTGAATAACAAATTGTTCCAAATAATTTCCTCATCTTTAATAAGTGCGGGTGAAATCCTGGCCCCATTGAGGTCAATAGAAAAAGTCCTTTTGATTTCACTGGGTTCAGGATTTCACCCCCAGACTCTCAGAAATCTTTAGCTCTTCTGTGGTGGCTGGGGGAGGCAGAAGCGAGGAAGTCTCTGCAGCTGGACATGGCATTTTCTACCAACTGGCAATTCGCTGTCCTCACATTTTTATATTTACCTCACTTAGCAATGAACCAGATTCTACTCTCATTTGCACCAGTGTGGATTTAAAGTATATTTTTAGATATCTCTGAGCAAAATCTATCTTCTTGTCAAGGCACGTGATCCCAGACATTTCTTGCCGGGTTACAGGAGTAGCGTATGGGGAACTATGCAATTCTGGGTTGAACTTGTGGAAATTTAACTTGCCCACACTGCTGCCCCAAGGCAACTATTTGCTTACCTGCACTGAGTTAATTATGATTGACTTTGCTATAATTATTACAGTTCTAATCAAGAGTAGATAACATATACTGTCATTACCCATACAGCTATTAAAAAAACCCCCAAGACCTACACACCAAAGAAAGCTGGAAAACCAACATGGTAAAATCCAATTTAACATGGGTAGCTTTATGAATAAGGCAAGTAATACAATCTGTTTTCCAATGGATTTGCACCTTTTGTCCCTTGGGCCACCCACAAAAAAATGCTCAACTTTCTTCCAGACCTCTCATCTCACCTCTTCTGGGAAAGAGATGGTTTGTGTCGTGCAGAGCTGCGTACATCAGCTAGCTCGGTTGCCTGAGATGTTAGGATGGCTGACTGCTGAGTTTTCCCTCTTTCTCCCTCAGTGGGGTCACCAATTCTCACAAAGCACATAGAAGGCCTCTCTCCCTCCAAAACTGGCTAAAAAATTAATAAGTATGACTAAAAAGAGGAAAGCAGAGAGTACTGTCGGGTAGGTTCATTTTCTCAGGAAAACTACTAGAAATGAGGTTCCTCCATGGGTGTCCATTTGCATAATTCCTCTGAAGTCTCTTCAGTCACACTGTTTTCTGTCAGCAGGAGATCTGACCGTAAATATTTAAGAATTTCAAACCTCTCGTTGAGGGCACATGAGGACAGTTTCAGATTTTACAAGAGCAAAGGAATGAAACAAATGGCTTCACGTTTTTTGTGACTCAGTCCCTCCAGCTCAGCCTGTGCTTTGAAGCCCCAGAGCACATATAGGCTTTTACCTTTGTGCTGGCTCTTGTTGTTGACCGTTTTTCAGGAGTTTATAAACAGTTCTACAACTTTGTGTAAAACTGAACATGATAATTTTGTGACAGGCTCTGTCTTGGTTAGCAGACTTCAGCTTTAGGAGAACTCTTTGAGCTGTGCCTAAACTTAGCTCAGATCAAGGTATGCTCTGTCCATTTGAAGCTGGAATATGTGGTGGTATAGCTCTGAGGATGGAGATACTCTTAAACTCCTTCTGTGCTTTAAATAATATTTCTTCACCTTCTGATTTTTGTTCCTTATTCTCTTTCACTTCCTATTCACTCAATTCTCATTTACCACACATTACCAGTTTAAAACTTCGAAGTATACATACATATGCACAATTTTTTTCCATATTACGTTTCAGAAAGACCTAGGTGTTTTGTGATGTGTTAATACTATTATTTTTTTTAAACACCAACTTGAAGTTTACCTAAAGTAGAAGTTTTTACTAGTGACCAAATTCTTAACTGCTTGACTCTGGTGAGAGATTGAGGTAGACAGGGAGTGGGGACTGAAGCAATGCAAGAAATACGGTATTATTTCACATTATAAAGTATACCTCTAGGAGATACTATTTGCCTTTCTAAAGTTGTTGAAAGACTATAATTTTTATCTCTTTTTACCTTTCAGCAAAATGATGGTCCAACACTCAGGCCAGGTATCTGCATTAGAAGTCAGCGCCTCCGCAATTGTTCCCACTTTGTCCCCTGCAGGGTCACTGGGGTTTGATGATTTCACAAATTTAACCCCATTGGTGAAAGAGGAACTGAGGTTCGCCATTCAGAATAAGCGTCAGTCCCACAGGATGTCTTCTACATTGGACACGGTGACAGTTTCTGAAAGGCCAATTGAAACATCCATCATGAAAACAGAGGTATGACTTTTAAAACAGCATTTCAGTGTGAATGAGTAATTCTCTAATAAAATTTCACCACAATTTCTTGGCAAATTTTTTGAGTACCATTGATTTAAAATGAGCCATCACATGGATTACATCCATCCAAACTCCAGTCAGCTTTTTATTGACAATTAATGGAGTTACTACCATTTTACTGTATGGCAAGAAAGGTCAGAATCGCATCCTTATGTAACTCATGATGTGAGCACTGACAACACTATCCATGTTCCTTTTAAAAATGCAGAATTTATCAAAATACAGGTCAAGTATTTACGACATCTTACGGATTGTGTGTATCTGTTTTAATGGGATAGTTTTCTCCTGAAGAAGATGAAAGAAAAAAACGAAGAAGGGAAAGGAACAAAATTGCTGCTGCAAAGTGCCGAAACAAAAAGAAGGAAAAAACAGAATGTTTGCAGAAAGTAAGTGACTGGTGTGAATTGTTCTTAATCTGTCATCCTGCCAGGATCTGAACAGACAGCACAGGGGCACTGTCATAGTAGGAAATACAGAAAGATGTCACCGAAAACTCTGTAAACCCTTCAAAACATTAGTTATAAAAAAAATTAACATGCTATATATTAAAACAAACCTGATGAAAACTGGAAAAAAGTGAAAGCATGGTAGGAGTGAAAAGAGATTACTGTTTCAGTGACCAGTCTTGTCTATGGGGATAATAAGAATTTGATGTGTACACTGAACACAAAAAGAAGTAAAACCTCCTTTCATACAATATCTGTTGTGGATACCAAGAGCCTACAAACACCAACAAATAATCTCTGATTTCTTTATGACATGAGTGGCATAGTACCTTAGCCCTGAAGTCTCTGTCCTAAGATCCCAGTAGTGTCTTCACCTGCTCTGCCATGATATAAAACTATCTTACAACAGCATCAGGCCTGTCTTTGTTCCTATATCCAGAGGTGGGGGAAGAAAAAAAAGCTATGTCACTTTGTCAGCTTCACATGGGTTTACAGATATGTGACATGATGTTCCTGAGAGTTGATAAGAAGCATAGATAAATTTGGGTAAATTTTTGACCCAAAAAGTTCAGAATAATTTTGCAGAAGGTAGCAACGGTGCTTCGCATGCCTGCTTTTATCAATGCAAATCTGAATTTGGCCTTTCAATTTTTGTTACACACAGTTCAGAAGGTAACTATCCATTTGGTTTTTTATACTATTATCAATTGAGGGATGTATAGTTCCACCATTACAGGACACTAAGAACACACAATTTCTTTCTCAGCTAACCATATGCTTTCCCACCAACAAAAGACTGCAACTATTAGGTAAATGTTGCAATTAACTATTTGAACTACTCAGTCTAATAGTTGTGTCTGTCCTTTGTGACTAGGAATCAGAAAAGCTGGAAACTATCAATGCAGAATTAAAAGCCCAGATCGAAGAGCTAAAGAATGAGAAGCAGCATTTGATATACATGCTAAATCTTCACAGGCCCACTTGTATAGTTCGGGCACAAAACGGAAGGACACCTGAAGATGAAAGGAATCTTTTTATTCAACAGATCAAAGAAGGCACATTACAAGGTTAAGTGATATGGCAAACATGGAAATATTTATAGTGTTTTTTAACAGCTACCAGAATCCACGGAGGATCTGATATAACGCGTAGGATTCTATTAGTCACGAGCCTTTAGGAAGGGCAGATTGCTTTGTTAAGCGGAAAGAATCATTTTGGCTTGACAGCGATTCTTCCCCTTGGAAGATCTGGTCTCAATCAAATTGAAGAGTCTTCTGCCTCAAATATAGGTTTTGCACCTGTCATACTTGCTGTTCCTAGGAGCTACAGACAACAGCTTCAGAAGTTTTAGCTCTCTGCTAGTGTACAGTATCTGCACTCACGACGTTTGTGCTAGAACACTATGACTTCCAATGATGCACATGGTACAGACAGCTGTGCTGGATGGACACTACTTTTCCTTGTTGCTGGTAGGGAAAGCAGACTGAGAGTATTTTTAAAGTTTCGAAGTTTCCGGGAGGGTGGTTTCTGGCAGAATGTACTGATACGTAATGTTGCATTCTAACCTAACACAAACACACACACACAAACACACAAAAAGTCTTCAGTTCCAACTAAGCTTTGTCATTTTTTTCACAACACTTGTGTGGGTTTTTTCTATGACTCATCTCAGAGACTGAATTTGAAAAGCCTAGTAGGTGTGACAAAGAAATGTTTCTTGCAAAATGTCCATGTAGCTAAGTTTGTATTTTATGAGCTGGAACCCCACCTACTATCCTTTGGGGACTACAGTTTTTCCTTGAACTGCTGAAGAGCAGCTTCTACCACCACTTGGCGACTCAGTGAATTGGACCCACTGAAAAGAGGAAACTAACTGTGGAGGGATATTGATACAGATTTTGCCCAAATAAAGAACTGCAGGACTGAATCCGAGGTTAATGAATCAGGAAAAGTTTAAAAAAATATATGAAGCTGGGATCTAATCCTACAGCCTTAATTCATGCTATTAACCCTCACTCACCGAGGAGGTTCCATGGGCTTCAGTGGGTCTGCTTATGCAGATAGCTCTTATAGGCATAAGAGCCTGACAAAGCTTTGTCCATCCTGGTCAGGATTCCTTCCTTTTGCCAGGTGATTCAGAGGGAAAAATTATGATTGCAGCTGCTTTTATTTTGCATTTGAGTGGCAACTACAGTCAATCAAAAGTGTCACTTAGAATCTCAAGGAGGCAAGAGTTCTGATGTTGTAATTGTTTTTATTTTTTATTAAATACTAACCTTAGATGTTTTTGAACTGGTAGAAGAGCTGCTGGACAAAACAGTTGGAGCTATGAGTGTTTAAATTCTGACGTTTCTGTGAAATTCTCAGATTGTTTAATCCTATAAAATATATCCTTACAATTTTTTGTAAAAGAAAATATCCTTATTTATCACTAATATCATAATGAGTAGAGTTAATAAATACTGCGAGCAAGATAAAGCTGAAAACACAAGTGTTCCGCTGTCTTTTTACTTTTATCTCTTGGTGTTTAATATTATATATTCCTAAACTTCACCAGTTGTATTTGAGACACCCCTATTGAAAACACTTATCCTTCATCATTTCCACAGATGATGCACTGAGTATCTTGAGCGATTGGGTGCAGAGATTATACCTTCCAAAATTCTGCACCTCTATCAGTGGTGTCTAGCTGCTCAATGTCACAACTTAAGTGAAGCAGACAATAAGAATAGAGCTTATAGTACATAATATTTTACACCAGTTACGCAGTGTTGAAATTGTGGTTTTGTCCTAAAGGCTAAACTTAAAGATACCTCAGCCGTAAGCGTCTTACTCTACAAGTCCCCGATGAGTCTATCAGATATCATGCCTGATCCTTATATGATCGTTATATTCTGCAGCAGAACTTCTTAGTATGTTTTCTTAAGATCTGGATATATTGTAATGTCCTATATCACATTTTAAAGATATGTACTTCATGTATCTGAAAAGTGAATGTATTACAAAGATGACATACAAGGTCCAGTTCTGTCCTGAGAATCCATTGTCTTTCTGTATGTTGGAAGGGGTTTCCATTGACTTCAATGAGAGTTTTACTCATACCCCGTAGGCGGAGCTTGGAGCCTCTACTGTGACTTCCCTGGCTTAGAGGGCAAGTTCCATGGGGAACTGGGCCAGCTGTTTATCAGAGAACGGATATACATGAAGTGTGTTACAATAAACTTGTTAAACTATGTTCATTGGTATTTGACTTCTGTAATGTGGAAATACAAAACTGAGGCATCATCCTGCTATTGTACGCCTTGGCTTTGCCTTTTGCGCATCAAATACCAGCAGACAAAACTGTTTGCCTCCTCTACTGTTATAAAGTGTTACCACAGAGACTAGAATATCATGACAGAATTCATGTGTCTCCCTTAGGGAATTTGTATGGTTGCTTTTAACCGTATCACTGGTGACGCAGGCGTCATGCTTTTGTTGCTTGATGTTATTTACTTAGCATGCCAAATGTTAATATGGTACCACTACTATTGTCAAGAAGATAATCTATTTTTATTTCTTTATATGTGCAGTCATAGCTGCTTTCTACTGCTTGTATGTGTGTGTGCGTGCTCCCGCACGCTACTCTAGAAATGATGGTACTCAAGTTCATTTGACTGTGCCCAGAAAAAAAAAAAGTGTGTTTAAAATAGCTAGAAAGGAACAGTATGTTGCATGAGTTTTCTAAAGGTATACTTTATTCAGGAGAACCTTTAAAATGCATTAAAAGCAGTTTGTTTTCTATTCTCAAGTTTGTTTTGATACTTTAATAAAAAAATGATTAATATATATTTATTCATGTGTCATTTAGTTCATTCTAAGTTTCAAGGTCCAGGAGTAACTTCATTTTCTTAAAACAGCACTGAGATATTAAAAACGAAACACATTTTATAGGTTTGCAACTATAAGCGTCTTATGAAGTGAAATTGGTACTGTTCACTGCTTGTCAAGGTATAAACAAAGTTTTGTTATTACAAGGTTGATCATGAATTCCAGACTAATTTCTTATTCGTGGGCTAGGTCTTCAATTAAAGCACTAGAAATTAGAACTCCTGAACTTTTCCTAACCTTACAACTGACCAGCTGATAGTTATTTCAGTTTTCTGATTACCTAATGGGTTTAATGCTTCTGCTGCTGTGAAGCTTTAATATTTATAGATTGCTTTCTATGGTTACATGGAAGATGCTAAAGAAGTATACCATGATTAGGGCTTTGGTTTGTTTCTCTGTCTGTGTGTTGGTATGTGTGTGCATGGAGAAGCATGAGGAAAGATGAACAAAATGTTCTACCCTGCCTTTCCAAAACTAAGTATCTACACCCAGACAGAAGTCCCTGTGTTTTGACAGCCGGTGATGTGGATGAAAACTTTTGGCTTCAGTCCTTTGCAAGCAGTCATAACTTGCAATACAGAGGTCAGATAGAAGGCTGGGAGCTCCAGGGACTAGGAATTCCATTGCACTATTGCAAAACCTAATTAAAAATATCAGCTGGAAGGAAGAACTAGGCTACTATGAGCCTGCCAACACTGAATGCTTACTCTCCTTAGCGGTACACCCCTTTACAGATGTGCAGTTCCCATAAGTATATTCACCCTTTCATGCCCTCTCCCATAGGTGCTATCAAATTTTACTTTTGAATACCTGATTCACTTTTAATTTGGTAAATTTGTAAATCATCTGCATGGCCTGCTTTAGAAAAACCTTACCAACAAAATCAGGGCTATGAATTCCTGAACTGGTATTTTATAATGGTTTCTTTTAACAGTATGAGTTGAAGCCATGAAGCCACCATCGGTCTCTACGACATATTCTTAATACTATAATGGATTTTCCTTGAACAAAAAAATACTTCATATCTTCTCCTTAGGTCTTGTTTTAGATGCTAAATCTGTGCATGTACAGACCCATGCAGACCTTAAAGCATGCTGGGCTTTACACTGTACATTAATAAGGAGCATCTTCTACTTTTTTCTAGCTGTTCCCTTGATGTAAATGAATAAATAACAATATTGAAGGTAGGCAGAGCCAATGATTTATGCTAGGCTGGAAACATTTAATGAAACTGAATAGTAACAAGTTCAAATTTACAATAACTTTTCTACCTGGGCCCATTAGAATGTTAAGTTATTGATTAAGGGGATGGTTTTAAAATCACTGATTCTTAGTTTGGCAAAAGAAACTGGATGATTTATGAGTAACAAAAACAAAGCAGTACAATTGTTTGTTAGTAGCAAAAGTGTGTTGAAAACGAAGTTTACTTCATCTTTAAAAGTTCCTAAATCCAGAATGACAACTGTATCTCACAACCATTTTTCTTGGGTCCCCCCGCCCTTTCAGCAGAATACTAGCCTGGGTACAAGCCTAATCTGTGCTGGCCATTGCCATGTTTCTGTGCTTTCCCAGTGCCCCCAACTGGAGACCTCGAGAATCACATGATTAAAATGTGCAACAGTATTAATTTACATAAGTACTTAGTAACATTCTTCATTAGTTTGTTATGATACCAATATAATATTTTCATTACTATAATAGACATCATTCCTTTTTAAAGTGTAGTTAAGATAAAGAGTGACAGTATTTTTTAAAAATCCTGTTACTCAAAGTTCATTTCTTTAGTGGAGACTCTGAGTCAGAACTGCTGACTTTAGTGATAAAAATAGTTATTTACTAATTTTCAGTGCTATTAGATCTTCAAAGCCACCACAGTTAAAAGAGAACACACTGGAGTCTATTCTTGATACAGCATCAGTTCTGGCTGCAGATCTTTACTGTTGCTGACAGTGGTGCATGAACCAAAAAAAAAAGTTCTAAAGATTTTCAGACCCCAAGCTGAGTGTACTAGAGCTGACATTCAGAGATGTTGTTAGATTTGTGGAATGAATAAATAGAAAATGGAAATAAACTGCGAGTTGAAGCTGGAACCCTTTTTTTTCTGCTTTTTAGAATTTAGCAACTTCCTATTTGTAGACTCCACCAAAATAATTGGTGCTTCACCATGCCCCCTTAGACAGTGAGTATGCCCACACAGCAAATAGTAGTGCAGTATGGCAATACTTTTATAGAAGCTAGCTTAGTACTGGGAACATCCCAGTGATGACAGAAAGAAAGTCAGCACAGGCTAATTGATGCCACTGAGAGGATGAGCTCTCCGTGCAGGCAGAGGACAGGCTGCTACTGGCATCTGAGGTAGCTCATTTATAAAGCCAGCTCGGGTATCGTTCAGCTCCTCACGTCAGCATCTGTCACGTAGCTGCCTGCTGAGTAGCTGCCTGCATTCCCAACAAACGGCTCCACCAGTTCAGATCGAAGGTCCACCCAGCCCAGTTTTCTTCTACAGCAGCGATCAAAAGCAGCTGTCCAAAGAAGAATAAGAACAGGGCAAGTATATTTCCTCTGGGTGCTTCCCCACACTCCAACTATTTTCAGCTCATGAGTCACACAAGCTTGACATGATTCCTTCAGGTAGTAACCTTCCATAGATCTTTCTTTCAAGTATTTGATCCGTTTCTCATCCACAGTACCAGCATCTGCAGTAACTTTTGGTGACAAGTTCCATAAGACTATCACCACTTAGAAGAAAATAGTTCCTTTTCTTTAGACTCTGTTGCCTGTAACTCTACTTGACAGCCCCTTATTCTTGAATTGGATGAGTGAACACCTATTAATCCTCTCCGTGCCATATGATTTTATACTTAGCTGTATCGTTTCTTTTTCAGGATAAAGAGTCCCAGGGTATCCAATCAGTTTTGGGGTGTTACATCCTTGATCATTCCCATTATCCAGTTTTTCTGGGAAAACTGTGTTTTTTCCAGTAATTTAAGATAAAGGGACCGTAACTACACACAGTATTGAAGGTGTGGTCAAGCCATGGGTTAATATAGCAGGATCTTGCTGTTCGCTGTCCTTTTCCTAATAATTCCAGAAATTTGGGTTGCATTTTTGATGACTGCCAAGCGTTAAGTCTGATGCAATGCAACCGTCTATCATAAACCCAAAATCTCCCTCCTGAGCAGTAATGGTAAACTCAAGGCCAATATTTCATATAATGATGCCAGGATCAATTTTTCCCTATATGCATTACCTTGTGTTTACTTGCATTGAATTTTATCTGCCATTTTAATTTCCAAAATGTAAATATAAAGTCTTCCTGCGAATCTTCTTAAACTGCCTTTCTCTTTACTATCCTCAGTAATTTTGTACCATCATCAACTTTCTTACTACACTACTCACCCTCTTACCAAATCATTTCTGAAAGTGTTGAGCTGGGCAAGTCCCAGCACATATTCCTGTGGAACGCCACTGGGTGACCTGCCCCCACTAAGAGAGTTCATCATTTACTTCTACACTCTTTTCTACCTTTTAATCAAGTCTCTATGCACACATACACGTTTTCTCTATTCATAGCTATTCAGTTTCTTCAAAAAATCTTTGGAGAGGGAATTTACTGAGATCTGTTTAGAAGTCTCCATAAACTACATCTACTGAGTCTCTCTGATCCACACATCTGTTGACCCTTTCAAAGAACTCCAGATGTGTCTGGAAGCCCAAATTTCATTTTACGAAAGCCATACTGACTCTCTTCAAGTAGACTGTATTTATCTATGTGCTAACTGATTCATAGTTCCTTTATCTCAATTCCCATTTAAGTCCATAATCTGATGGGCAAGTTTAGTTCCCTGGATCCTCCTGGAACCTTTTGTAAAGGCTGGCGACACATTCACCACACTCCAGTCCTCAGATACCAAGGAAGATTAAGTTAGAGTGAAAGTGAGAGAGTTGCACATGATTTTTAGTATTTGAGCAATATTCTCTTTCTGTTTTCTTTGAGCTTTTGGGTGAAAACTCCATTGGTTAGTGCTGATTCTTCTCTAAAACTCCACCCATAGTCACTTCAGTTTCAGACAGATCCTCTGCTGGTTTCCTTCCCTTTGCCCTGTCCTGAAGAGGGCTCTGGCTGGGGAATGACTTCGATTTCTTCAGCTTCTCAGCTCTCCAAGTGTTCCCTTTGTACCCTGATCATCAGTTGGCAGTAGACTCTCTGATGGCTAATTACTACCACAACATCTAAAGGATGATTTAGCATTTATTTCACTTCCTTTAGCCACTCTATTCCCTCAACTTACCGCTGACAGGCTTTTTCCGCCCTAAGTGCCATCTCCTGAGTGTCCCCTACAACAGGGTCTTCATCATCCTCAATCACATTTGGAACTTTTAGAGTCTGTTGGATACTCCAAGCTTTTGTCTGGCATTAAGGAGCCGTAACATGGCTACACATCCTATTGCCAGATTTTAATCCCTGCCATGCTGTGTGATTTAAACACGTAAACCACGCGATGCCTCAATTTCTCCATCTGAAAGACAGGAATAACAACTGATACTTTCCTTTCTAAGCATTTTGACATGAAAGGAAAAGTGTCACAAATTTTTTCTCAATTATGAAGTAGTACAGTATTAAAAATTATCTAACAATAGCCTTCGTTTGAAAGTTTATCATCTATCTCAATTAAAAAGATATAGCAGTGCCATCCTTTCATCCCAAGAAAAATAAAATCCCTTGTTTTTGAAGACTTTGTGGATCTTCACAAGACTTGTTCAAAACTGTGCTGGGTCACTAGAAAGCTACTGAACAGAAAGATAAATTTTATTGCCATGTGATTATCACTTACATTCAAGTAAATCTGTCCAAAACATGTGTAATAAATGGCACTCCACCCAAAATTCCTTTGACAGCAGTAGTGACACCATGGGTGTAAACAATCCATGAGTCAAACATACATTAAAAGAGAAGAAATTCTCTGAAGAAAACAAATACAACTTAAGTTACCTGGGTTACAGTAGAGTTACAGGCTATTTTGGAATGCAAGCGGAAAAGACAGCATTTGGAATTTACCTGACTCCAAAGGATTTATTTTATATGCAGAATTACCCACATGTAGAATGAGAATAGCTCAGTCAGAGTTTTCCTGAACACCCAGAAGACTCACTTTTCTGTGATGGAAGAGCACGTGTGCCTTGGATGCCTTTATCCAAACAGTTACTGCAGTCAAAATTCTCAATCCATTGACAATTGCTTGGTTAAGAGTTGAGATCAGAACAAGAGAAATTAATTGGGAAAACTGAGCATACAATAACCCCTCTGCTGAATGGAGAGCAGCTACCTTTCATCAGTTGTAACAGGGATCCTTTCTCACCTGGCTTGGGTAAAGATAGGCCTCTAACGCTGGCATGGTGAGAATGTCCCCTCTTGCTTTAATCTGTTATAACCATCAAAACTGAATCACACAGGGCTTGTAACTCCCACATTTGTAGCTAATCCCTGTGGTTTTATCATGTATTCTCAAAGGCCCGGATCTGAAATACATATGATGGGGTGAGAACCTCATTCCTCATGACCGTAGGGAAAGCCTTAGAAATTTCTTGTGTATACTAAGAAGTTCAGAAACCAAGAGAAAACAAATTCAATTTAATGCATTAGACTGTTAACATGTCATGTTTAGAAACAAATGTTCTGGTTTGTTTGTTTGTGCATGGGGGGTCTGGTTTAAGCAGGATTTTGGAATGTCTGGCTTTGGCTATATCACATTCCTCTGCTGACAGCAAAACCACCCATGGACAGAGGAAAGGGTGACTAGAGAAACCAGTTATTAGTGCTAATTTTGAGGGGTTACCAACATTAGATTTAGAGGAAAAAAAATCCTTAGAATTAATAGCAAGAAAAGGAGAGATTAATTAAGAGAATTACCTGCCTTTCAAGTAATACCATGCCCCCCTGCATCTAGTAGAGAAGCACTCTGTTTTACATTTATCTGTTGTTACTTTTATCTGAATTTCTTCAAAATGTTTTTAACCTTCCTATCCTTCTGTGCACTGACCCTTCCCTTCCCGTCCTTATAGAAGTCATTACTCAAGTGAACAGAATGTTCCAAAGCTGGTTTATAGCACACGGCATAGTAGTTCCCTTAAAGAGAAGAGAAACTATTCTACAGGAAGCTAAAGCAAATATTAAATTGCACAAATGTGTATTTAAAAGCAGGAAATGCCATTTTTGAGAGTGCAAGCAGAAGTTCAGCTCTGTTATCTTACACAGGAATGATGAAATATCTTCTAATTGTGTGACTAAGTATTTCCAAATAAGAAAATATATCGCATTTGTCCTTCTCTGCATGTGCAGCAACCTACACAGTTCTGTATATAATGTGAACAGAATCTCTTAAGAAAATGTCTACACAAAATGCACAACAAACAGACTCAGGATTCTTACTCCCATGCACATAAGTTCACAGATAGTCTCATTTAGGAGCTACTTACTGAAGAAAACAACAGTTACGAACTCAAATAAACAGATATTCACACACCTAGGGTCCCAAAAGATTTGCAAGGGACTGCAATAAACCTAGAAGTTTGTGCAGCACAAAGGCATCACATAATTGACAATTATATAGTAAATAAATGTCTAAATTACAAAGAGTGTCATGGATGCCTTTGGGAAAATGAGTGCTTTGACTGGTAATGATTTCAATCATTGTGAGAGCTAATGTCTTTTTTTTGCAAGACATGTCCAAGTCCTCTTCAGCACAGGCAAGAATTCTGTAAAAATGTTTGAGAGGTGATATAATAATCTTGCTTAGGCTAGAATAGGTCACTGTGGCAGAAGCCACAGATGAGGAAAAGGTAACAATATACTAAGCAAAGAACTGTATCTTCTTTCCAAAGAAGCAGTTCTAGCTCCTCAGTCCTCCTGGACACTGTGACCACAGCAGCAAAAGCAGTTAGCACAAGTTAAGACGACTACTTCTAGCACCATCTCTAAAACAAGACAGAAAACTACTACTGAGCAGTGTCAGCTCTTAACTTCAAGTGTCTCTGTAGAGGAGACCTTCACGTGCTGTCAATCAGCCCATCACCCTTCCATCCTGAGGCAGGAACAGCAGATTCCTTTTATTGTGTCATTGAATCTTGGGCTCTGGGAGCTGCAGACACCCATTCACAGGGTGCATCTGGGAACCAAAGGCATTCATTTCAGGCAGATGAGTATCAAGCCTCACAAAGCCCACTTGGAGGAAGAACTGACACAAGGGAAAAGTGTTTTCTGAGACAGAGGGACATGGGAGAGAGTAGGTACATTTGCCCAAGGCATCAGTATACCCAAGGCCATGTCTGAGCAGCAGAAGCATTTGTGCAATGAAAAGATCATATAAGAGATTTGCATGATTGTAAAGGAAAGAGTAAGGAGCTAGACATGGGGAGAGATTTGAATCAACCTCTTGTTGGTTTCTCATCTTTCTCACCCCTAGAAACTCCAGCTTAATGACTATGGCACATATGACACATATTTAAATTCCAGACTAACGATGATATTTTCCATGGACAGCAATAAGTGCATCACAGAAGGACAAAAAACATCATCAGAGGGCCATTTTCTATCTCTTCCGAAAAATATAGTGCTATCATTTAAAGACATTTGGAGTATTTCTTTTTTTTTTCAGGCACTTTAAGATGCATTTAATTGTCGCATGATTCAAATTGCTTGCACAGTGCCCTACCAGCATTCATGATTGTTGGAACAGTTGTTTAGCAACAATTTTCTAAAGCACAGAGAAGCTCATTCTGGACACTACTAGCTCAGAAACAACAATAGTATTATTATATCCTGGAAACTGGATTCCCTTTAAAAGCTGATCTGTCACAAGCAAAAGTAGAAAAAAATTAGATTCTTTCATAACTGACCCTTTCACTCAATGTTCACAGACACTGAATACACTATAGGATCCTATTCTCTTTGCCAAGCCTCTCATTCTGCTGCTCACAGACCTATAATCAGTGTCCTAGCTGCTGAGAGGCTTTCCAGTTATGTCTGGCATGTCAGACTGCTCCTTAAGTAGGAAAGCATTAGTGTACCACTCATGTGCAGGCGAAGGAAAGGGTACAAATGTCGCAAGGACTGTACAAGACCTCCTACCAGAAAAAAAAATCCCTGCTAGCATTGATAAAGCAAGCTGTGGTTTTAAAGGGAGATTTCAATGTCCACAGCCCAGCCTCTGCCATGTGCCATCTGCACGGTTACTGTGGAAAAAAACATTTGAGTGTGAGCCTTCTAAATACACACATAGCTCCCTAATATGTATGCACTCTGAATGAATGCCACATTAGATCCTGATGGTCGGACAGGCAGGCAAATTCCTACTCAGACCATATTGCTAGAGCTGTGGGTCTGCGCAGCCACACAGAATGAAGATGCAGATGATGAATCCTGATGTTTGTGCATGCCCAGCCGAACAGAAATTTAGGGTTAGGCAGCAGAGATCTGGAATTATAGTGACCTCAATGGTGCTTAAATCTTTTTGGGGATTTCAGCACCATTAAGGTGCTTTAGTTCTTGAACTAAAATTCAAGCACTGAAGAGTATTTCTAAGTATGGATAAGGACATGCATTAGTAAGGAAACAGAAGGTAATGCCCAGTTTCCTTTAAAATGAATTCTGTGTAAAACACTCAGTTAATGTTTTTAGGTCACCCTAGTAACACAACCAACATTACCATAGTAGCATCTTATATGGAAAGACAGATCATTCCAACCTCATGAAAAGGTAATTCTACTTCTCTGACTCATGGTAATAAATCCACACTCGTGGAGTGAAATGGACAGTCACCAACCATCTTGAGCTCCCAATGATGTCAGGTTAGTTGACTATTTGATATGTGTAAATTTGAAAAAACACACAGTAAATGTCATACTTAAATTTACAGTCCCCCAAAGTTCAGCATGTTCTGAGCAATTAGCACAAAATTACTGCCAGAAATGTGGTATATTAGAATAAATAACACTTTAAAAAGATACAGATGTTAAACGTGTATGTGCCTTCGAGAGTCATGTTAAAAATTTAAAAATAACCGCTGTGATTATTGGTGCATTTAGATTTCATAAGATCTAGGACTGGCAGAGGACTCTGTCATTCTTGTTCCATACTGTACCACACGTGTGATCTGCATTAAGTTTCAGAGGGAGGTCTCTTTTTGTCCCTTCCAGACTTTTACTTAGTAAGAGTGCAGCGAGCTAAATTCAGAAGTGGGGTAGGCACATGCATCTCCAAGAACTCTATGGGTCAAATTTAACAGTGATCAAATAGTGATACAAACTCTAATCCTGGTGTCTAAGAGAAGCAAAACATTGAGTTTAGTGGTTGTTCTTTGGAGAGTGAGAGATGAGAATCAACTTATAGGTAATATAAACTGGTCACAGATAGGTGCTGGGCAGAGTGACCTGCACAAATATAACATGTACTGGCTCGTAAAATGAATATAGTATTGTCTGCCTTATGGCAGAAAGCAACAACAGAGATGGCAGTAGCAGCCTCAGTAACAAGCATTGAGACAGTTTTCCCTCTGACCTCTCCATTATATGTATCTACCCTCCTCAGCAGGTAATCTACAGTTTTAAACTGAAAAACAAATACTCTCTCATCCCAAGAGTGTCACAGAAACTGCTCTGGCAGAGGAAGCTGAAGGCCAAGAGGGAAATACAGCGTTTTTCTTACATTCTGTTTCACTGGATGAAGAGAACTTGGAAGTGTTACAGTAAAGGGTAAGAAGTTAGAAAACTACAGTTCTCCCTCTCTGGCTCTTTTTAATTTCTAACCTCCCCTCCTACTCTGGGCCCCCACCTCCCTACTCAAAACACAAGCCACCAGCACATCTATCAACGGATTCCCTTTCCTGCCGCTCCCAAGTCTCCCAGCTCAACCCAGCACATTACCAGTTCCTTCAAACTCAGCCACACTTCCCAGTGCTGCTGCACTCGGCGTGTGCTCCATAGCTTCTGCTGAGAGTCTGAGTGCATCATTAACGGCAATTATTCCAACAGCACCTAATGCCCAGCCTGTGGTGATGTGAATAACTAACAGGGAAGTTTAAGATTAAACAGTTCTCCCCAAACATATAGGTTATCTTCCCACACTTCTTCCTCTTAAGCATCTCCGTTACACTTGTTTTGCGTGCTTGCCAAGTGCTGAATTAGCTCAAGTTACCACATTTTATCACATACTCCTCTTTTAGGAATAATTTACATACAATGAGAAACTTACACCATGATTTAAGTCACTGTTAAACTTGTCTCAGTACGAATCATAATAAACATTGCTGAGAAACCACACATGAATTTGTGGCTTGCTTATGCCACCAAACATCAGCCAAATACAAAGTAATGGACCATTCTTTGAAGTGCTAAAATCCTGCCTAGAAATAGACAGGCAGGATACAAAGGGTTGTTTCAATTCTCTATTTATGAGTGGGGACCAGGGAGGTCTGATCACAAAGTAGTCTCTTATTTTAAGTGGATGGGAAGCCCAGCCCACGAAACTTGCTGGAAGATCTACAGTATTCCACACATTCTCATTAAGTGGACCGTTTCATTACCAAGAGTGAAATCTGTTTTGTTTTTCAATAGGAAAAATAAAATCCATTAATATAAAAGTCATGAGCAAAAGAGTCTCTTTCAAACTCTTGGCACTAAAAAAAACCCACCTATTGCTGTTGTTTTACAACACCAGTTTTAATTTTCAGTAAACTCTGACCACTACCTAACTGTTCTCATGGGCAAACCAACCCCTGTAACGTAAGGCTTTGCAAGGAGCAAGCGGCACACTGAGCTTGAGGTCAGCATCTTAAGCCTTGGAACAGATAGAAAGCTTCTTATTAAGTCATCTTGCATCCATCTGCTAAGAAACAAACCAAGGCAAAGTTATGCCTTTCAGCCTTGCGAACAAATTCTGACCAATCTGGACTTCAATCTGGAGAGTCCGTGTTTTAGCTCATCTCCCAGAGGTAGGTGTAACTTTCTTGCTAATATATATCAGAAACTTTCTCCTGCCTGTAAGTTTTTAGATGCTTACACAGACAGCTACAGAGCCAAAAAAATCACAGATTGAAAGTGAACAGTCACTTCAGAAAATCTGGATTCATTTTCCATAAAAAGCTCAGAGGTAGACATTTCTTAATAAAGAGAGGTAAGAGGATTCTCTTTGGCTCTACTGTCATGAATCTACATTAACTTAATAGAGCAAAACACAGAACATTATTTTAAAAAACAGGCAAATGATTGCAAATATCCCTTGCAGGGATGTGCCAGCAATATTTATTGGATGGAATGATACAAGAAACTGAAGTTTGACTCTGGGGTTTATATCCTACAATCCCGAGTTGGTGAAGATGGGAAATTGTGCCAAAAAGCTGAGACTGTTTAAGGCAGAGGAAAAGATATTAATCTGCTTTTTAAACAGGAACAGAGATAAACAGCAAGATAATCTGCAGACAAAAATATACGAGAAAAATATAAATAGAGAAAAATTGTTTCAGCGTCCCCTCAGAAGTTAACATTCCCAGAAGATGATTCTGAGAGCGGATTTCCCTGAAATACTCTCACTTCTGATAAATCATAGATCAGCATATGCAGCCTGTGGAAGAAGACAGTTTCTTACATCTCTCTTGACTTCTCTGAGAAAAACAGTCACCATCCATAGGGATGAAGGTAATGACAGGAAATATTAGGGACCCTGGACAAGTGGAGGGGAAGAATTCGTTCTTTTCATAGGCAACGTGAATGATGAAGGTTTCTGCCCCTAATAACAGGGACTTCAGCATGAATGAAACTGATGGCTTTTTCCAGCAGATAGAACAAAAGGCAAGATCCAGTTCTTGCAGTCTAGTCTTTTACTAGTCCTCTAATGAGTGGCTTCGTTCTCATACATAGTCTGATCGCTCAAACCCAGAAATGCCTAGCTCATATGGAGACCTTTGAGCTCACATAAATGCATAGCACTTCCACTGCCTCAACGTGAACTATGAGCATGCTATGAGTAGCACAACACTGAATCACAAAGCTGTGGGATATTTAATTTCTAGTACAGATAGTGAGAAATAAGATAGACCCCAAGCACAGGGTTTCTATTCACCATCTCCTTCTATGAAACGTGATATTTCCAGTACATGTTTCTCAATCAAACCATCTCCAGATCAGCTCCTGTGAATAACTCAAAGTCAGTAACCAGCAGTAACCAGATACTTGCTGGCTGGATAGTAGGCAACACCAAGCAGAAGTGAAACAAGCTTTCAAATGCACTTTACTCACAGCAGCTCCATTCCTTCTCCCCCACTGACTAAAGATAAGACAGTGCGCTAACACTTAATATCCAAGTGTAACTAGCCATTCCCTTTCCTCTTCCTTCCTCCAAACAACAAGCACAATTCTTTGAAACATTACAAGTTTTGCTTCTTAGATTAATTCAGCACTGTGTCAGCAAATGACAAGTACAAGTGCCAAAAAGATGCAGTTATTATTCATGGCTTGTGCAAGACCTTTACATATTTATTGGATTAAACTGTGACTCTATCTTGCATCATCTTGATGTGACTCTTGTATTTTAGTTAATTTGAAACAGTGTTACTGAATCACAGAATGGTGAGGGTTGGAAGGCACCTCTGGAGACCACCTAGTCCAACGCCCTGCCAAAGCAGGTTCACCTAGAGCACATCGCACAGGGTCATGTCCAGGTGGGTTTTGAATATCTCCAGAGAAGGAGACTCCACAACCTCCTTGGGCAGCCTGTTCCAGTGCTCTGTCACCCTCAAAGTAAAGAAGTTTTTCCTCATATTTGGATGGAACTTCCCATGTTTCAGTTTGTGCTTGTTGCCCCTTGTCCTGTCACTGGGCACCACTGAGAAGAGTCTGGCCCCGTCCTCTTGCCACCCACCCCTAAGGTATTTGTAAGCATTGATAAGATCCCCTCTCAGTCTTCTTTTCTCCAGGCTGAACAGGCCCAGCTCCCTCAGCCTTTCCTTATAAGAGAGATGCTCCAGTCCTCTAATCATCTTTGTAGCCCTCTGCTGGACTCTCTCCAGTAGTTCCTGGTCTTTCTTGAACTGGGGCCCCAGAACTGGACACAGTACTCCAGGTGTGGCCTCACCAGGGCAGTGTAGAGGGGGAGGAGAACCTCCCTTGACCAACTGGCTGCAGTCTTCCTAATGCACCCCAGGATTGCATACAGTAAGCCGTGCAGAGTTTGGCTGTTTAATGGGAAGCCAACATTATGGAGATACTCGGACTTAGTCACACGGAGGCTGGAATTTATATCAGAATGATGATTATTGTCTTATAACAGGGCTGGTTTTGGCTGCTTTCGGCAGGCTTGGGCAGCAGCGTCAGAAGCAGATCATTAAAGCTCAACACGTTCCCAAAGTCATGAATCCAAGCGAGGAGGCTGGAAAGCGGTTTATACGTTTTCTATTTTTATCTAACAACAAAAACTTTCCTTTGGCCCAAATCCTGCACCAGATTGCCTTACAGCAGCTCAGGAGCGTGCCGAGCCCCCTCGCTTTCAGGGGGACCCTCTGCTGACAGGTCCAGGCGGATCGGCGTGCAGGATCGGGGCTCTCCTCCTCCGCTTCACCGGAAAGAGGCGCCTGGGCAAGTATCGAGCTCACCGTAATCCCGAAACTCCACACTTTAATTGCGAGGCTTTCACTTTCTGCCGGCGCGCGCGGGCCCGGGCGGGCGCGCCGCCGCCAGGGGGCGCTGTGGCGCCGGCTACCGCGGCCGCGCGCCTCCTCCCGAGGGCCCCGGCGGGACCGGGAGGGAGCGGGGAGACGGGGCTGCGCCCGGGGCTGCACCCCGGCCCGGCCCGGCCCCACCGCCGCGGCTGCTCCCTGCTGCCGTCCATGTAAACGGGTCAGGTTTGTCTGTGGCTTTACGGTCCCGCGTGCCCGCTCGCTTCTCTGCCCCGGGGTGCGCCAGCCCTGTGTAACTCGGGGCAGGGTTCGTCTGTGCTGTCCCGAAGCCGGTATCTAAATCCTGCCCCGAGGCCGGCATCCAAATCCTGCCCCGTTAAGTCTCGTGCGAGTGGGTTGGCGTCGGCGTGGCCGCGGAGAGCGCGCGGGAGTTGCACCCCTCAGCGTGTAACTTCCAGGCACGGCGCGTTATGGTACGTGCGGGGAGTTCCCCTTGTTTCTGCAAGCCCAGATCCTGTAAATGAAAATTCTGACCCTGCTGGGTATCTGGATGGAGAGTCCCCGAAGGCAATTTATAGACTGTTTCGTGACTAACGAAATATGGTCATTGGGATTTTCAGGTATAGCCCGGCGAGCTGCCTTTATGAGAGCAGAACGTAAAGATGACAGTGGTGACAGGCAAAGAGAAAGTCTAAGTCCATTGAGCCTGTTCCGCTGCACAGATAAGGTACCACAGCCATTTGTGTGATACCGAGCATCTCGAACAGCACAGCCACACAGCTATTGCTATGTGCAAACACTGAACAAAGGCAGGGGACCACAGAGTTACAGACAACCATCAAAGAACGCTGAGCCAACACCCTTAACGTGTGTCCTCAGAGCACGCGCAGAAGCACTACTCAAATCCCCAAAATGGGATGGCCATTTTAGCAAACACTGACTTTTATAGCACAAGAGGATTGCAGCACGTCAGTCTTGCTGAAGTCACGTCACGGTGAAACCACTGCACAGTCGTGCAGTTTCCCCATCAGCCCTGTTCCAATGCAGCCCTGAATAACAAGAACCTGAACAATTAGCTCTGCTGCTCAGTAAGGCTAACTCTCCCACCCTGCCAATTCAGCTGCATTGCTTCCCACACTGAGTTATTTCATTTATTGCACACTGCATTGTGCTGCAGATATACTCTCAGGTTTATACATGCACTCAGAGAGCAAGCAGTTATGGTGATTTAAAAAGCAAGCAACCCATAAAAGAGTATGTATAACAAATCAGGTAAGCTCTCTGTAGCCACTTCAGTACAAATATTGGGAGGGACCTCAAAAAATAGTTTGATCATTAGTAGACAAGAATAATCTGCTTTGCTGATTCTGCTGTCGAACTGGTAACTTCTGGCAAGAAGGTGGAAACATCTCCAAGGCCATTTTGACAGGAATGGCCCCCACAACTTAAGCCACATTGTCTTTGAAATGCTGAGAAAAGGAACGTGTAGCTGCTTTTTAAAAGTGGGCATGTAAACTCACTTACACAATGGTTAAGCACTTTTGGAAAAACCTTACCCCAAATCATTCTCTCTCAACTGGAAGCAGAACATACTTTATATCAGATGTAATTTCTCTTTTAAGCAGCTTTATCTTAAAGGTTTTAGTATTTTACTTTCACAGCTACTTGTCCAATCCGTAGCCAACACTTCATTCAATGCTTGGAGTTGTCTTACAGGTACATAGATCCTGGACTGTACTGATCATGCCTACTCAGCAAGAATAACATGCATTCAGGGGCTGAGCACGCAAAGCCTTGTCCTCTCATGCAGTGAGTTTGGTGTAAACTCAGGAAGGATTCCCTGGGCATTGCTTTTCATGTGATTGTTCCAAACCCTTAACCAATACTATGAAGGGCAAGTCTTAAAGGAATTGATACTAGCCAACTGGTTTAATTTTTTACACGATTATCACTGGAAGGATCAGAAAGAACTGAAATACAGGGTATGTAGAGGAAAAGTACACATGATTCAGTAAGAATGTTTAGTATTCTGAGTAGCCTTTTTAGGAGATAAACCTTACCTGAGAAAATTGTTAACGTTTTGCAGCTCCCAGGGGAGTCCTTTGGAGCATATTTCTGCATGTTATAGACTCACGCCTCACCTGGGAGTCCTGCCTCATTGCTTGGGAACCACTGTTCTGTGCATCAGATGCTGTGTAAGACATTTTTCCACTACTGTACATTTTCCATCTCTCTCTGTAATAAAAACAGTATGAGGAAACTACAAGAAGCACTCAGTTCCAAATGACCTTATTCCATTTTATTGGCAATGGCAAACCTTTCTAGAGAGTGAATTGATGTACAGATGGACTGCCTATGCTGCCTGACTCATGGGATTGAAATGCATTTGGCATATCGTGCGCGCATTGCTGCAAAGGCTAGTTTAGGGTTTAGAAATGCTAAAGACAATTATGAAGAGTAATCTCTTACTGGGTATCAACCAGTACTGCTTTAGAAAGCATCAAGATAGAGGTGAAAATGATTTATCACTTAAGTCCTCTTCTTGAAGGCATGAATTTCTTTAAAAATAAAAAGACAAGTGTGACACTAAGATTTCACAAAATACTTTAGAATACACTACCAGAAAGAATACCTCCATATACAAAAATCAAAAAGTCATCATCCTCATCACAGAAAAACTTAAAGATCAGTCACAGATTCTTCCAATGTTTTCTCTACCTTGTTTATGCCCAAAGGAAAGTGGAGGAGAGGAATCTTTTCAGGTTATTACATCTCAATCAATAAAGTTCCAGAGAAATGACGACCATCAAGAACAGAGTTCCAAGTAAGCAGCTTGTCTTCTTCATCTGCATGAAAGTGGTCAATTCAGGAAACGAGTGATAGCATTGCAACCGCCTATTAATGTCCAAGAGTTCAGCTATTACTAAAGCATGTTAACAAGCCAGCTGAGAAATGTATGCAGCTATCAAATGGCAGATAATCTGTCCTGTTTATGTATATAAATGTTGGATGCCAAACGAGGGTGAAGGGGTTTGTGACACAAGTGTTCAGTAGCAAGCACGACCTACCAAGTCAAGGCATTCCCCTGCCTTTACTTCTGACTCTCTGTCATGGCAAGCTCCTCTCTTTCAGCTGGGCCATTCCTGCTGTTTGTCAAGCCATTGTGTGAACAGGGTCAGGCAACTGACACTCAAAAAAAAGGCTCATTTTTTCCAGGCAAGATTACTTTTCAACCAGCTACAGTTCTCTGACTGGGTTTATTATGCATCCCATAAGCATTGTGCTGGCACCACAGGGAGGGCAGCAATATGGGAGAAGGATGGGGGTGAGCGGGTAAAACCTGCTTTAGACAGTGTTGCCACCCAGAAAACTGTATGTGCACCTACTCCCTCAAATGAAGGATTGCTATTAGTGCTTTTACACATTACATCCACACACCCTGAAAGTATACTCAAACAGCTAATATGGCATGAAATTCTAGCCTAGGTGGATTTCAGAGACAACCAAAGCTCATTTTTCTCTCTGGATGTCTGAGGTCTCTGCCCTTTCCCTTCCTCTCTCCCCACACTGAGTAGGAGCTGAACACCTTGGCTGAAACCCTGGCAGAAAGGCAGTCCCTGATGACAAATCCCACTGACTCGGGGGGTGGGGAGGAGCAGGTTTCACTCCAGCACTTCTTACAAGTTTAAAACCAAAACTTCTCACTCTTTGACTCCATCAGTAAGAAAACACAAATAAGCATACTGCAATGTCTTACCATAAAGCATTAGTGGCCCTTCAAAGGAACCAAGGCATTTCAGTGACAACTGAGATTCAGCAGGTGCATGTCCCATTCTGTCAGTTCTGGTAATCAATGGCAGAGGAGCAGAGCAACATCCATGCAGCAACATCTTAAACTGTGGCTGCTAAATTTACCTGAGCCAATTTATCAATGCTCTTACTCAGCTGGAATGTACCCACATGAACATCCCTACTGAAATCAGCTTGTAAATTAGACAAATGTCATCAACACCCATTTTAAAATTCCTTTCTGTTGCCAAGATGGAATAAAGAGGATGGGGGGTGTATAGGGAAAGAAACAGATGTGATGTTTTATTGTATTAGTTAAGTTGTTGGGACTATGATTTTGAAATCAGTAAGGCAAATCATGCAAGTGCTTGGCAACATATGTAGCTATTTACAATTTCCCAGAAGATTTTGAGAAAATCTAGACTGCAACATGCAACTTCAGAACCTGAATATGGATCCATGCACGCGAAGTTCTTGTGCTCTCACTGGGAGTATCAGCACACAATTAAATGGAAATATTTAAATTTACTAACTACAGTGCTGTCTTGGTTTGCAATCTAAGAAGATCCACTTTCATGCCAAATAGACAAGAATTAAACTCACCTCATACAATTCCCTGAGAGGACTGAAGATTAAAAAGAAATCTGCTCCATTAAACTCTGGAGCAGAACCTCAGAGAACTAACCCTTGGTTGCTTGTTGGATGACATCAGAAATCAGCCATCAGCGGTGTTCTGCCAATTTCCTGGATGCTGGAGAGTTTTGGTAAGAGTTGCATTAAATGATCTGTCATCAACTGAATATTAATCTCTCAGTATTTTATTACTCAGTCTTAAACGGGGCCTTCTGGAGAGCATGAGTTATTGGCCATGGGAGGCAGTAATTACGAAGTGAGGTTTAGTGTAGAAAACATGACAAGTGAGTTAAAACAGTGTCTGGGGACCATTTAATATTGTGCTGGCAAACAGAACATATTATAAAACCATTTCAGAGAGAACAGATATAATGCAGGAATCTAGCTGTTAAACTACGAAAAGGAACCCTGAAGCAGAAAATTATTTTTTTTCATTTCTCACGTTAAGACATAACCTTTCAGGCTACGCTCCCTTAACGGAGCAGTAGATTCTGCCTATACAGACCACGTGTGGATGCACCGAGTTTCTTGAATGTGCTGCAGGACCAGACACATTTTTTAAACATGTAGTAATCACTGTACCTGAGATGCCGTGTTCCATGGTCTGCCTTTTGGGTGCCACATGGCTGACGACAGTCTCCCTGAACTCAGTCGTGAAGGGGCTCCAAGTAAGAGTGGAGTTAAACTGAGGAAATATGCACTAAACACGTGCGTAACTACAACTATTCTGTTGTAGTTAAGAAAATATTTCAGTAAAGTGAAAGCAAAATCACACTGAATTATTACTGTTCAAATATCCCAGCCTGAGCCAAGTATGAACAGATACTATGCATTGCGAAGGGATGGTAAGAAATACTGAAATCAAAGTGTGCAGGGGATCCGCTGTCACAGGGCAGGGCATATGGCTGATAAAAAGATAAGTGGCTTTGAAAAGCATCACTGAATTATTAGGAAGCCTCAACCCATAAAACACCAAACCGACCATTTCAGGCCGCATGACACAGCCTGATGTTCCCACAGCCATCATTATTGCGTGACAAAGTATGAGTAATAGCAGAGGAGTTTTGTTCAAGTGTATCAGTGCATGGAAAGACCAGGAAAGTACTGAAACATTTCCCTGAATTGTCTATACTCGTTGCAACAAATCCTCTGCTTTGAAGAACTTATATTCTTAGTAGGTATAATGGGCAGATGGCAGTGGAAAGAGACACTTTTTACCTGATAAATGACCAACAGCAATGTACCTTGCAAAGCATGATAGACCTGAGTGAAGAGCATTTCTTCATTAAACAGCATTTTGAAAATGTATAGCATAATGCAAAAAAAAAAAGTCATTATTGTATTATTATTAGGGAAACTGGAATGTTTCTAAGCAAAGAAGTAGAGCCTGACTATTGACTTGGGATAGATTATTGCTTTCTCACTATTATTTTTAATATGCATTCAGTAACTGAATTACTGCTCTTGAAACTCTACTGTTTAGGTATAAAACAAGTATGCAGACTGTGTAATGGGATTTTTATTAAGAAACCATGCAACAGTTTAATGTTGTGTTATCATTTGCAATAGTGTATTCTTCAAGCTTGTGAGAGCAAACCAAGTAAACAGCAGCTAAGAGTTTCTCCATACGCATCTGATGTCACGTATTGCAATAAAAGTGAAATTGAAAACACATCATCAATTTTTTCTTTTGAATGTATCTAGCTGGTATTTAAAAAGTAAAACAATTTCATTTTTCCCAACCATTATAAAAGCTGTAACTTGAATTCAAAGTAACTATCTACAACTGTACATCGTTTCCTGAATTTGTAGTTGGAAATGTAAAGAAAATAAATGGAAAATAATAATGATGGAAAACCAATTAGTGAAAACTGTAGGAATTGGTTTTCATATGAATTAAGTAGAATATTTTGAATTTTGTAAAATATCAATCAAAGTGATAGTAAAAGCTAATAATCTAATAATTTATGGGGAAAATGTTTTGACCACAGTTTCTTAACATGATGGTAAAAATACAGATGTGTTCACATGTGAGTGCCATTTAGAATTGTCCATATAAAGCCTGAGTGGTCATGTAACTTTATATTACGGCTCTCAATCACCCGTATCCCTGTTTATACTCTTCTGCTTGAATTGTATCCACAGTTAGATCCTGTCCCTGCTGCAAGCTGCTCTGCGTGGGCTGACCTCATTGACCGTTCAAGACTCCTCGAGTTATCTGAAACTCCAGACAGGAGAACTGTGGAACTACCCGCAGGAGGAAGGCTCCAGCTGAGGCAGGCTCCCTCAGCATTTTATTCACCTGGAAAAAGGGACTTCTGTTCTTCTATAAACAATACATAAGATGTTGTCATTAATTTCCTCACCTGTATGATCAAAAAGTCTCTTTGAAATTTGTCGCCTCTTGGTTATTAATCAAGTCCTTAAACACAGCTGATGGATCACCTACCCCTAGAAAGGCATGAGCAAGGGTGCGTAACCTCTCAGTGCACTGACAGAACAGGTCCTGAGTCCATACTGGAACTTAGCAAACAAATGGGATGACCAGAATTTACAAGGGAAATTTCTAGCCTGGGTACTATTGTCATTTACAGTAAAAAAGAAAGAAAAAATATTCATCTCTAGAGATTATTTACCTCGCAACCCAATAGTGCACTTGGAAATTACTGTACCCTAAAACAGCTCTGATAAGCAAAGATGAAACTCAAATAGCTAAAAGGGAACTAGCAGACCTCTTGCTTAGTATCAAATCCTGTTTTAAAACCTTCTGCTCTTAAAGACATCCTGTTTATATATTTAATCAATGAACTGGGTGTAAGAGAAACAAAAATTGCTTGCAATCCTCTGTCAAATGCATATTTGCAAAGTTGGAGTAACTCAGCTTTTAAAGTAAACAACTAAACAGTTTGGGAAAATCCCCAAATTCCTATTAGATTTTGTTTCTGTTTCTCTGTGAACAGTTTTCTGATTTTTCTGGGAATGTACCATGGTTCAATGGTAGGCATTTAGAAAAAAAAATCCCCTTGCTTTTCTGCTCTTTCCTTACCTGGATGTTATCAAAGATTTCAATTTGATAAGAGACTGTGATCCTGACAAAACCTTACAACTGTGTTAGCTCTCCCGTCAAAATGAGCTTCTGGAGTTAAATCCAGTTGGCGGCTGGTCACAAGTGGTGTTCCCCAGGGCTCCGTATTGGGGGCAGCTATCTTTAACATCTTTGTCAATGATCTGGATGAGGGTATCGAGTGCATCCTCAGTAAGTTCGCAGATGACACCAAGTTGGGCAGGAGTGTTGATCTGTTTGAGGGTAGGAAGGCTCTACAGAAGGATCTCAACAGGCTGGATCGATGGGCCGAGGCCAACTGTATGAGATCCAACAAGGCTAAATGCCGGGTCCTGCACTTGGGGCACAACAACCCCATGCACCTCTACAGGCTTGGGGAAGAGTGGCTGGAAAGCTGCCTGGCAGAAAAGGACCTGGGGGTCTTGATCGATGGCATCTGAATATGAGCCAGCAGTGTGTCCAGGTGGCCAAGAAGGCCAACAGCATCCTGGCTTGTATCAGAAATAGTGTGGCCAGCAGGACTAGGGAAGTGATTGTCCCTCTGTACTTGGCACTGGTGAGGCCACACCTCGAGTACTGTGTTCAGTTCTGGGCCCCTCACTACAAGAAAGACATTGAGGTGCTGGAGAAAGTCCAAAGAAGGGCAACAAAACCGGTGAAGGGTCTGGAGAACAAGTCTTACGAGGAGCAGCTGAGGGAACAGGGGTTGGTTAGCCTGGAGAAAAGGAAGCTCAGGGGAGACCTGATCGCTGTCTACAGCTACCTGAAAGGAGGTTGTAGCGAGGAGGGTGTTAGTCTCTTCTCCCAGGTATCAAGTGATAGGATGAGAGGAAATAGCCTCAAGTTGTGCCAGGGGAGGTTTAGATTGGATATCAGGAAAAACTTCTTCACTGAAGGGATTGTCAAGGAGTGGAACAGGCTGCCCAGGGAAGTGGTGGAGTCACCATCCCTGGAGGTATTTAAGAGATGAGTAGATGTGGTGCTTAGGGACATAGTTTAGTGGTGGACTTGGCTGTGCTAGGTTAATGGCTGGACTTGATGACCTTAAAGATCCTTTCCAACCAAAACGATTCTGTGATTCTGGATAATGATGTGAGATTCAGGGAGCTCAGGAGGTTGCCTTTATTTGTTTTGGTTTGTTTCTTTTAAGATCTTCTTGCTTTTAAAGATCAATTGCAAGCCTTCTACAAAGAGAATAAGGACATGGGACAGGAGGAAATATTTTGCATCACCAGTATTGTCAACTGGTCTCACATCAAATAATCAAGCTTCATCCTAAAACTCAGCAGGTTGCATGCATACATGCCTACCTATGGAATTGCTCACATACACCATTTCTGTTGGGAGGCTATTCCTGAACATCTTTCTTCTGACAAGTAGAGACTTCTTCACATGTATAGCTCAAAAATATATACAAATTATACTTATTTATTCTTCTACTAACATTACTTCTTCTCTATTATAGCTCTTTCCTTTACATGGTCTTTACTCTGCTGTAATTACACAGATAGTGATCCTACCACTTCTCAGACTTTATTTGTCTAAAATGAAATCTCAGAAAAATAAATTACTCATTCCCTTAACCTTCCTAGTATCCCTTCTATGTACCTGTACTAGTTTTGGTTCACCTTTCCTTATCATGGTTGAGCAGAAACGTATGCAGAATTCCAGATGAGGTTTTGCCAGGCCCTTGCATAAATGCATAGATATTTCTCTCTTTAAGAACACAAATACACAAATAAAGAAATAACCCCATTACCATGCATCTGAGTTCCTATTTAACTTCCTTTTTGCCCCTATGCATTTGTGCCTCAATATCAGTTACTGACCAATATGCCTTTGCTTGTTCATTCCATTGTCATTTCCAATTGATGAGTCTCCACCTTGTGACAGAAATTCTTGTTAATTATTCTTCAAGTTTGTGACTGTTTACTTTGAATCACGACAGGGTGCTAGATAATCTCATCTAGGTTCCCTTTCCCACAAAATGTTGGACCAGATGATCTTTCAAAGTCCCTTCCAACATGGGCTGTTCTATGATTCTATGATTGATTATCATGGCATTTCTATTCTCTTCTGAAAGGTCATGCAGCTTCTTTCTTTTGCATGATATTTCAGTCTTCTTCTGTACTAATGCTTGCTTTGTATCCAAAATCCTCACCAAAGATATAAACAAGAGTGGTGTGAGATCAATCCTTGAAAACCTCCACTTATAAACCACTCTTTAGCCTGATAGCTCCCTTTTCAAAACAAACTATTGCCATTTTTCTTCAGCTAGATCTCTGCTTATTTTTCAATTCTTGTACTATTCCACATAATCTCCAGCTGAAGTAGTTGTATCTTGTATAGCATTGCATCAAATATTTAAACAGTCTTGTTGCTTATTCCTTATCCTGACAGATAATGAATTAGTATTCTCAAAATTTACTTTACAATGGGAAGATAAACCTTAAGAATTTGCTTATCCCAAGAGAGTTTCCTTATGACCTTTGCTTAGAATGTTGAGAGTTTTGACATATCAATAATTTTGAATAATGAAAACATGACAACAAGTTCGTTATGAGACAGTTAAAGGAGAAAGTTCTTCCAGATAATTGGAGACACCTATCCAGAACTGAGTTCTGAGGGGAATGGTCTGTGGTAGACTTAATTGCACAACACCCAGATCAGTGCAGCAAGCTATACTGGCAGTCTGTAGAACTTACAAAACACATACAATAAAAACTCTTCTAAGGCAGATTTAAAACAAACACACCTATTAGAGATATCATTTTCTATGTGGCTACATGAAGCTGCTGCTTCAGGATGAGATAAGCTGTGAAATTGAAGCACAGTAGTCATTCGGTACTAACTCAGGGCTCAGTTCTGGGGCCGGTGCTGTTCAATATCTTTACAGATGATCTAGACGTAGGGATTGAGTGCACCCTCAGTAAATTTGCAGATGACACCAAGCTGGGTGGCAGTGTCGATCTGCTGGAGGGTCGGAAAGCCCTACAGAGGGATCTGGACAGGTTAGATAGGTGGGTCGAGACCAATGGCATGAGGTTCAACAAGAACAAGTGCCAGGTCTTACACTTTGGCCACAACAACCCCATGCAGCGCTACAGGCTGAGGGAAGAGTGGTTAGAAGGCGGCCCGGCGGAAAGAGACCTGGGGGTGCTGATCGACAGCCGGCTAAACATGAACCAGCAGTGTGCCCAGGTGGCCAAGGAGGCCAATGGCATCCTGGCCTCTATTAAGAATAGTGCAGCCAGCCGGTCTAGGGAAGTGATCATCCCTCTGTACTCGGCACTGGTGAGGCCGCACCTTGAATACTGTGTCCAGTTCTGGGCCCTGCACTTCAAGAAAGATGTTGAGGTGTTGGAGCGAGTCCAGAGGAGGGCGACCAAGCTGGTGAAGGGTCTGGAGGGTCTGACCTATGAGGAACGGCTGAGGGAGCTGGGGTTGTTTAGCCTGGAGAAGAGGAGGCTCAGAGGTGACCTTATTGCAGTCTACAACTACCTGAAGGGAGGTTGTAGTGGAGTGGGAGTCGGCCTCTTCTCCCAGGCAACTAGCGATAGGACAAGAGGACATAGCCTCAAGCTTTGCCAGGGGAGGTTCAGGTTGGACTAGGAAGAATTTCTTCTCAGAAAGGGTCATTAGACATTGGAACGGACTGCCCAGGGAGGTGGTGAAGTCACCATCTCTGGATGTGTTTAAGAAAAGACTGGACATGGCACTTAGTGCCGTGGTCTAGTTGACATGGTGGTGTTAGGGCAATGGTTGGACTCGATGATCCCAGAGGTCTCTTCCAACCTGATTGATACCGTGATTCTGTAACTCCTCAAATTAATGTTTCCATTCTGTACGAAACAGCCCTTTGTGGTTTAGCTTATCCACTTCTGAAGAGAACTGTAATGATTCCCTTAGAGCAGACCAAACACATAACTAGTAGAGAACAGATTATTTGCAAAAGCTATGCCAGTTATTTCCAGAATAGACAAGCCCTTACATTTGATGTCATGGTTTAAAAATTCTACAGTGGGAGAAAAAATTCCTACTCTATTCTTATGGATTTTTTCCATAGGAACTATCTAGGAAAAAAACTTGAATGAGTACCAGAAAAGGAGTACACTGCAGGGCTGCTTCTGCCTCCAGTGAAATCAATGTAAAACCCTCCCTTCTGCAAAGAATTAATCCAAACTTTTTCAGTCCCTTGTGGATATGTGCCCACACCATATGCTCTGTGTACATGTACAGTGTTTCTCCAGTGACCACTTGACAGTAACCCAGGGTTTACAAACAGAAAACTCCTACCTTCCTATAAAGAGAATAACAGCAGTCTTTGTAACAGTAAATAAACCCACCACTTCTCCTGCTTATCAGACATGCTTCCTTCCTGTGACAGGAATTATAGCACCGCACTGATGGGAAGAAGAGAAAAGGGATTTTTTTTAAAATGGTTGTTTTATCTATCACTTTCACTGAGGCAGAAATTCAAGACTGATTCACAAATGGAAACCCCAAATGCCATGCAGCAAAGCGTTCATCTACGGACAGGAAACAGTATGGGTTTTACAAGCTAGAGTAAAGGTTACGTCACTTTTAAGTACATTTTAAAAGACTGCACAGACACCTTCCTTAATATTCAACTGACAAAACTAGGCACACATAAAAGGGCTTTAATCATATACAGGGCGTACCAGTGAAGTTCTATTTCTATATATTCCTACAGATTATCCTTGTTCCTCTAATACCGATAACTTCAAGCGTGTTGTCACCAAGATACATAGGAACTGAAGGAAACAGGAAGAAGGAAAAAAAATGGCATTTGGAATAAAAGGGTGAGAGAATACAAAGGCTGCTGCAAATAGCAAATGCAGATGAGATCCACAGATACTGCAGAAGGAGCAGCAGACGACAGTAAAAGGTACCAGGGAAAAGCACAGAAAGTCTGTAGAATAGGCTGTTTTAAATATGTTTTTTTAAAGGTGTATTTTTAGCAAGATTCCAGATGAGTACATGAAGACACTTATAAATGTTCACAGACATACATGTAAAACATCAGTGGGAAGAAGGAGGACTTTCTGATCAGCTCTCTTGAGGTATAATAGTTGATCTCTGTTATACTCACACTAGCAGTTTTGGGAAGCTTGACTTTGTCTTTCTGTTGATTTTTTTTACCTTTGGAGGCTAAAATTATCTTTTCAAAATGCGCTCAATTTAAACCTGACCCAACAACAACTGAAAGAAATGAAAAGACAAATAGCTGAATTGGACCCAGTCTGCTACCAGAATGAATACTGTTATCTGTGGGTAGGTTTGCACCGAGCATTTTGCTGCTTAATTAGAGTCACAGAAAAATACAAGAAGGAAATCCATGCTAACCAAATCTAGGCAAACTGTAACCTTCCTTGTGAGCCTAAGAGGCAAAATCCAGCTTTCTTGGCAACCCTCATGTACCATCACGCATCCACAAACAAGACTGCAATTCGCAGTGCTCCTCACGTGAACCACCATCTGAACATAGAAAAGGTCTTCCCTATATACCTGCATCTGAAAATCATGTGGATGTGATACAGACCACATTCATAGGGAACAAGTCAAACTAACTGGAAGTGCTCTGAAGCTACAATGCATCAAGTGGTATTTTAGCCATATATAGGTGTGAAACATTTTTCATGCTGGTGTAATACCCTGCTGCAAAAGGAGAGGTTTGGATTTGAAAAAGAACTTTCTGTTGCTTCCTTAACCAATGGGCCTTTTCTTTTCTGTTCTCCTTTCTGGTTCCCTATTCATGTAACAGTTATCCCAATCTCCAGAACATGCTTTTGGTTTTGAAACTCTCTGTAAATCAATATCCTCATGAACAGCTCCTGCAAAAAGCGTAATCGGCCTGTATGCATATGATTTGCTTAGGGATACATAAGCCTGTGCTTTAACAGTTCATTGTCCCTTTCGAGCCATGGTTCAGCTATGACATTAATTCTAGAAATACATCAGAATGTTGGGTTTCTTTGGCTTGGGACGCTCATTTTCCTCACTTCTTTTACTCAGGGTTCCCAGCTACCTTTGAACATTAGTCGCACAATACACTGTTTGTGAGAGATGCCTTGGTTAATCTATTAAACAGAAGAATGATGCATAAGGCCCTTTGGAAATAGTGCTGGGAAAAAAAGTGATGCAATAGATGCAGGAGGAAGAAGCAGCCCAGGCCCCGCAGGGTTCAGAGCCCGCAGTTATTAATGGACATGATGCACAGGCTGGAGCTACACCCTGCGGTTGTGGGAAGGAACTGGTGGCAGTGAGGGACCCTGCAAGACTCCCGGCCCTTCCAAGGAATAGCAGCACAACCTCAGACTGAAGTTGCTGTTGGAAGTGCACAACATGGCTGTGAATTGAGCTCTCTTCCCCTGTACACTCTGCATAGACATTATACAGTTAATAAACCAATGATCTCCAGTGCAGAAACAGTGGACTAAAGCTTGCATCATGGAACGAGGGATAGCACTTACTGATGAAGAGTGTACAACAGAAGTTGGACTACTGAATGTTAAGCTGGAGCGACTTTCTAGGCAGCTGTTTAGAAGAATAAATGTGTAAGGAGGAGGATTTTACACAGGGAACTAGATCTGTACTTCTAGAAGAAAGCATCTGTAGGACAAAATCTTTAGAAGGATTCTGCTGGGATGGACTGTCTTGGACAGTCTTGATCTTACCTCCCATTTTTGGGGGTCTTCAGAGCTCCATAGGAGAGACCATGCTTTTGCACCAGCCCTGACTTCAGCTAGCTACTTGCCATTCCCAGCCTCAGCTCAGCTGCACAGACCTAGTTAAGAGATGTGAGACATCCTCTCTCACTCTCCCTCCATCCTAAGCTATAATGAATTTTCCCAGAGTGAACGTTGTTCATTTCCACTATGCTCCTCCTCCTCCATTACACCTCTACTCTGCCCAAATTACACAGTGGCATCCAGGGACTGAAGGAATGTGGGTGGGTGGATGAAGATCCTTAAGATCACTTCCTGCCTTAAGGGTGACACACAGAATAATATCAAGGACATTATCCAAAATGCATATTTTCAAGTGTCCTGAAACTTTCATTTTCCTTGGCAGGGACTGCACCAGATTTTCTTTGTGGGATGACTCAGTTCTTGCAGGACCATAAGAAACTTTGAAGACTGCATTTAGGCTGTAAATAGCTTCTGCAAATGATGAAAATTCTCTTGGGGACAACCTAATGAAAAATTTTAAAGAAGCCAACAGCTCACACCTTTTATCTTGAGTTTCTAGACTAAGACAATGGCGTGAGAGGGCCCTTTAGAAGGCAGAGTTGACTACACCGTTTCCCCAGTTCTCTCTTGGCAGTGATCAGCAATGCATCATTCTACTAAAGAAGCTAAAAAAGAAAAAAAAAATCATTTAGATATTTCAGATCATATTCTGCTGATAAATACTACAATCCTGGTGAGGGGAGAAATTAATCCCATGAGTTGAACTCAAAAAAATCCAGATGCTAAAGTGAGAAAGCTGGCAAAGGGATGGAGCTTTCTATTATCCAAAGGTGCTCTTTGACTGAGAAATACTGCAAGAAAAACACTCTTTGCTGGATCCCAGGCTACAGCATTCACATTTCTAGAGCTTGACACTACTGAGAATCTTCAGAGAAAGTAAACAATTTTGTATATTTCTCACTAACATTGTCATAATTCTTCCTTTTTGTAAAAAAAAAAAAAATTAAAGAAAATGTAATGTTTTTCTTGCAAGCAGTTATCAGACATCTTTAGTGTGGACATGGAGCAAAATGCTTAGCTAAACTCAATTTGTTCTATCCACGGACATAATTTACGAGAAGCAATATGCAACGTGATGTATAAAGATATTTGTTAATTTCCAGTGGGTGCATTAAACCAGTAAATTTTAAAATCTGCTCTTTAAAATGTATAGAACCAGCAAACTCTGTTTTGTTTTTCTTCCATACAGATCAGACAATCATCATTAGAAACTGGCCAAGACATATTTTAGGATATAAAACATTCCAAGAATTAGTGTCAGCAAGGCTGATGGTTGGGGATATTAAAGAAATAAAGATTGGGAAAACTCATTTGTTACATACACTTCAAAAGAGGAACCAATGAAGAGGCGATAAGCAAATAACAAAACAACTGACAGGAAGATTAGCATTAGGCCTTGGATTTGACCAGTAAAGAAAAAAGTAGAGATGTTATAAAGACATTGATTATTGAAGAAGGTGGAGAACATCATAAAGATGAGACATCACTTTTATTAAACAAACCTGTTTGGAGAAAAAGAAAAACAGCAGCCAGAACATGATACACATGGATGACAAGTGACAAAGGGTTACTGGCAGTGGACACGTGGGAGAAAGGCATCCCAGCTCAAGGTCGGTACTTTTCCCTGTCTACATTCCATCGCGTGACAGTGGGCTGCATCGCACTTTGACATTTCTGAATGCAAAACCGCAGCTTGAAGAGTCTACCAAATAAGAATTTGCAGTTCAAGTTGCCTTCTTCCATAGTGGTGTTTTCCTGAGATCCAGAAGACTATAATACTTCAATGTGGAGAAGAGATGCATGGTCAAGTCCAGCCCTCTTCGATGGAACACCTGCACCATAAGTAGGCAGTTCTTCGAATCTCCTGTTAATGGCACTTTCACACATCACATTTAAAGGCAATCGAGGATAGGTCTCATCTTGGCAGGCAGCTGGCAAGTGCATCAGGCCTTGGTACGGTCACAAAGTTCATTGTGCAGTGCAATAGCGGACAGATCTTTTCATGATCCTTCAACACTTCGCTCAAGTGTTTCATTTCATCTGTTAGCTTTCCGATTTCTCTTTTCAGGGAGGTATTTTCTTGCTCAAGAGACTCATATTCCTGGAAGGAGAAAAAAAAAAAAAAGCCTACTCATAGTCAAAACATTCTTTTGAGTGCTTCCACCTTGAGTATATTCACGTAACTGTAGAAAAACTGCGTGGTTTCTTATTACAATGTGCACAATGTCAAGGAAAGACAGACACAGCCTGGGTACTGGAACAGGGCAAGTGCTTTATGACCTGTGACCTGACCACGCTGCAATTCCCTCTGTGGCCCTGAAGACCACAGGAGGTGCTGCTGGTCCTTGGGGGTCCCCAGCGGCCCAGGGCTGCAGGCGTGGGTGGCTGCGTCCCCGTGGTGCCCTCTTCCAGCCCTGGGCTGCCTCTGCTGGGAAGGGCCGAGCAGGGCAGCTCTGCACTGTCAGAGCAGAGCAAATGAAAGCACCGACTTCAGGTAGGTGCTGGGAAAACCCAGTGCTTGGCATTGCCAGTGAGGAAAGGGCAACCCCTGCCCTGGGCCATTGTGGGGAAAGGCCATTTACCCAGGTTCCGGCAGAGATGCCCACCTAGCACAACGTGTCCAGTGATAGCCACTCTCCTCCAGGCTGGCCAGGGCTTCTAGCCACCTGCTCAGGTGCCCAGGAACTCAAGAGCAGGAGGAGGGGAGCGTCATGCCAGCTTGTTCCCAGCCCCACTTTGTCACCAGAAGGCCTGACCGCTGCCTTGGTTATCCCTGACCTGGGCTGCTTTTGAGCTAAGGCTTCTCTGGCAATGAATAAGCTGCTATTAACTGCAGGGGAGTTTTGAGATGCTCTGCAGCATATCTGTGACGGATGCGAGACTCGCATGTCACATTTTTTGGTAACTGCGTGTCTCAAGTGTCCCTGCTGTGAAGCCTTCTCATCCCAAAGAGAAGAGAGCTAGAGGTTCAGAGCCAGCCCACGGAAAACCTGCAGGTGTCTGCACCTCGCTGCTGGCCTAGGGCTCAACACTCACCCACTCAATCTCACCTCCCTGGAAGAGCTTCAGAGCAAACTTCAAAGCCTATACACGCCTTAAAAGGCCTGTTTATCAGGCAGCAGGGAGAGCCTCTCATGCAATGCCCATCTGGGCAGCCTGGGACTGCCTCCGTTGCCCTTTGCTGCAGGAGTTTGGATCCCCTTGCCCTTCCTCACACCCTTCCACCACCTCTCACACACAGAGTAAAACAGGCACAGTCCTCCTAACACATTATGGTAGCCAACTCTAGCAAAGCTGTCCATCCCCACCTCTGGCTCTGTTGCCCCAAACCCCATGGGGTTGAGTTTTGGAGTAAGTGTTACTCTCCCATTGCGCTGTCCCATTTTCAGGGATGAGACCATCAAATTGTTCTTGCTAAAAATGAATTCCTATTCAACCAGATCTGCCTGCACCTGGGAAAACCTGTGTGCCCGAGAATGAAGATTCCCATCATGAGGAAGATCCTCAAGTTCAGGAGGAACATCAGAGAAGCTGCAGGAAGGCACAGGGCCCAGAAATGATTCTACAAAAGCCAGGGGTTACCCCTTTCCAGAAGTACCCTGCACCTGGCTTTCGCAGGCGCTGACTCAGAGGAGATCTGGGAAAAACCAAACCCAAAACTCCCCACACTGTCCCTCTTGGCCTCTGCTGACTGTCGGCAGATCCTTCCACACTGAGAAAGAGAAGAGCCTGTGCTGAACCTCCAGAGCTGAACAACTGACTCAGACACAATCACAGCAGCAGAACTAACATTTACCCCTAGAGCCCTGGCTACAACAAAAGCGCTGTTGTGTGAGGTAACATCCAAAACCAGAGAAAGGGGATTCCTGTCCTCCAGCGTTTGCACTGGGGACCAGAGAAAACTACACCACATTGTGATATTGCAAAGAAGTATTAAGAGTTTCTGGAAGAATCAATTACTGTCATGTTTTTTTGGAAACACCCACTGTTACTTATCAGAGCATACAAGTATAACAGCTAACTGAACCGAGCTCTCATACTCGGAGTTTTTTAGGTTCCTAAGAAGCCTTTTCAACCATGTATTTCTGCCTCACACCATAGTTTTAGAACTGACTTAAGCCAGCACTGCCACTAAGCACCATAGCACTGCCACTAAGCACCATGGATGGTCCCCTCCTCCTCCATCACCTTCTCCCTCATAAGGCAGCAAGCGTTCATCCACTGCCACAGCGAACGTGACAAGCTTAACACTAATCCAGAAGAAAATGGGTTTGTTTCAGCCCAGAGGAGTCGTGGGGTCCGGTTCACTGGGTCATCACGGGAATAGCAAGAGAGGGAGGATGAGGCGAGGGCAGGACCACATCTCCCTCTCCTCAGCAGTGTCACTGATAGAAAAGCTGCACTGTCCAGTGTGAGCATCAGTGTCCGGGAGTTCCCGGGCAGACACCCCGCAGCACGCCTGTCTCTGCCTCACACCCACAGCTCTCTGAGCTGGATTAGCGTGAAGCCAGGCCCACGCCTGCTTGAGAAGTCCCATTTATTGTAAAGTCCCGCACTTGGTAGCCAAGCTGTGCCTGCAAAACATCAAGTACCCATTCACCTCGTGGAGTTTATCTGCTTTCTGAGTTTGCTTCTTCCGGCTCCTCTGTGCAGCAACTCGATTTTTTTCTCTCCTCCTTACCTTCCTGTCATCTTCTTCATGGCTCTGGAAGACAAGCCAGAAACACTTCGCTAGTTTTTAAGGTGCACATAGAGACACCCGAAGTCGGACGTGTAACTGTTTCTGGAAACGAGCACGTACTCCCAATTTCCCAAGCACGTACTCCCAATTTCACAGCACCTACCCCGGCCTTCCCACAGACCGCACAGTGTCTGCACATCCCCCTGCCCCACCGCACAGGTGGGGCCCGAGCCGGAGAGGTGGAAGCCGGCAGAGATGCCCAGGGGGATGCCGCAGATCCCCGTGGGCACTCGTTCTACCGCTGATGTGGGACCCTGGGCACCCCCGTCTCCCCCGGCGGGTACCTGCGCTCCCTCTCTGCCCGACGGGCAGCATTTTCCACGTGCCTCGCCCCGGCGAGAACGAGGAGCCGGAGGTGCGAGCGGCGGGGAGGCAAGACGGGCTCCCGCCGGGCCCGCACCCGCTGCCGGCGGAGCAGCCTCCGGCTCCCCGCCCCCGGCGCTGCACCCAGCGCCCTCCCGGCTGCCCGCGGCGGGGAAAAGCCGCTGCCCGCGCCGTGTGCCGGCTGCAGGGAGCTTTCCGCCCACCGCCGGCGGTTCCCCCGCTCTTCTACCTGGAAGAGCCGGCACCACAGCCGCCTCCCGGGAAGGGAAGGGCAGATGCCCGGGGGGTGCGGGCACCCCCGACCCGGCGCTGCCCGGCGTGACTCAGCTCCATGTGCCCGCCCGCCCACAGCGCCGAGCCCCTCCGCCCCTGCCCTACCTGCTGGCTGCCCTCGGCCGCCGCGCTCCGGCTGCCCCCCGCCGCCGCCGGGACGGCGCACGACATCCCGCCGGCTGCGGAGCCGCCCCGGGGCGCCGCTGGGGTCCCCCGGCCCGCGGGCGGTGGGAGCGGAGGGCAGGGCGGGGCGGGGCGGGGCGGGGGACGCACCACCCTGGGCCGCCCCGGTACCTGGAACCCCCCGGCCGGGGGGCGGAGCCGCCTCGCCGTCGCGGGAGCCCCGCCGGGCCGCCCCGCTCCGCCGCCCGCATGGCCGTCACATGGCGCCTGGCGGCAGTCGCGCCGCGCCTGAGGAACCGGGAGCCCCGGGACTGCCCGGACCCCCCGGTCCGCACTGCTTCTCCTCGGGCCGGCCGCCTCGGGGCTGATCCCGCCGCGCAGGCAAGGATGCCCGTCCGCCGGGACGGCGGGGTCTGCTCAGCCCCCGGGAGCCGGGGGAAAGCCCGCACCTCCGGGCACGGCGCTGCCGGGCAGGAGCTGCCTGAAAATCCCCCGGAGAGCCCCAGCCTCAGGGGCCGGCTGGGCTCGGCGCCCCTCCGGGCGGCCCGACTCGTGCTTTCGCCTGCAGACATAACCGCCCCGCAGTTTCTCTTCTCCCCACATCCTCTCCCGGCCGCCGGGCGGGGAGGCCAGGCTGCCCCCGGAGCCAGCCCAGCCCTCCCGCGGCGCCCCCCGAACCCCCCATCCCCCCGCCCCCCCCCCGGTGCTGGGGACCAGCTCACCCCCGGCCGCTCCTGCCCGCTGCCCTTCGGCAACATCGGCTCTCACAAGCGGCGTGAGCTCCAGAGGAGTGACAGCCGGCTCAGCCAGGGTTCACGGGCGTGAGGACACGGCACCACTGCTGGGATAAAGCGATTTTCACTTTCGCTACTCGCCCTGTTCCTTTAAATAATAAGGAAATGCCACAGGCTTCTTGTAAAGGCGAAGCCAGACCAGGACTGCTGAAAACACAGTTGCTGCCGACAAAAATCTGTTTAACTATTCTGTCCCGAGTATTTTAACAGATGGAACAATGTTTCTTTTATCCCTCCAAACACTCCCTACATTTTAATAGAACCGTTATCTTCATCTCCTGATCTGTAGGAAGGGAAGGTGTTTGCACCGACAAGTACTTCAATAACATCCGTAGATTCATTTGTATATGGTACCTCAGGTGCCCCCCTGGCTGTGCTCAACTCACAGGGACAAACGCGTGGCCATGCGAGGAGGGGTAAGTGCCCCCAACCTGCAGGGCAGTCAGTCATAAACCCCCAGGTATCTCAATAAACCAGATACTTCCCTATTTTTCTGGTTTACCCAGAAGTTTGAGTCATCCAGCTTAGATGAAGATGAGGTTACAAAGTTTGCAAACGGAGTAAATATAGACTGTCCTTTCAGGAAGATCTGGCTAACAGTTCGTGCTGAAGGTGAGAGAACTGCACTGCCGGGGAGTTCAAGAGTCAAACCAGTCTGTGTTCTCCCACGGGTTTCCTGATAGGCTCCGGGACCATCAGCATTACTGAAAAACCTGAGCAGGATTTCCCTGGTGGGAAGCGCTTTTCCCCAGCTGTTCCACCTCAAAGCAGCTTGTGTCTCCATCTTCCAGGCTACCCACACCTTTGCTTTTGCACTTATTCAGAGCTCCTCCAACCCCAGAGGACTGAGTACCTGTGAGCCTTTCCCACCCTAATGGCCACAGGAATGCACAGCTCAGATGGGCACCCTTGCCAAAGTGCCCTGACCTCACCTGTGTCCCCAGACTGTGCTGGGTCTCCCAAGCATCTTACAGGATGTTCCCAGCCCCCTGCTTTGTTTAAAAGCAGTCTGGCTTCTCCCTTCCTTGGTCATCCAACATGCTGACACCAAGATGCTCGCCACAGGGGTGCTCATGGAGGTGGCTGAAGGTGTGGGTTCAGTGTCATTCTCCAGCTGAGGGGATCCAAACCAATGTCTCCTGGAAGGCAGCCCTAGCTGCCAGGGGGTGAGCGATCAGGTGAAATGCTCGCAACTGCTCCTTTGAAACAGTCTGATTTTGCATTAGCTACACGTCATGCAGTTGAAGAAAAGGAGTAGAAATACAGGCAGTTAGCAGAGACTTTGCTGGGACAGTTGCTTAAAGCACAGAGCTCCTTGCTGCCTTTGTAGCTTAAGCACAGCTGAAACAAACAGGACTAGAAGCCGGTATTTTCCTAAGCTCAGGGAACAGGTATATTCTCTCACAATAAAATCTATGAACCATGCGGAGAAAATACCTCAACAGCCCTTCAGAGTGATCTGGGGGAAAAAAGCCTCCTTCCACAGAGGGACTTTGAACTGACCCCACACGAAGCTCTCGTGCTGTTCCAGGGGCAATGCTGCTGTTAATGGCAAGTGCACAAGCAGGTCATCAAACCACATCAAGCCCTGAGCAGCTTACCAAGAATTTATTAGTACTGCATAAATATCTACTTCATTGAGTAACTCCCGGCAGCTGTAGAGTAAGGTTTCCAGGATCCCACAAGTATGGGACAGGTCACGGGACTGTCCCCTTGAGCCTGAATACAGTCTGCTCTTGTTCAAAGCGGCAAAGGAAATGAAAAGTCAAAATTTGCTTGTGGGAACAAGTTTCTGCTTAGTATTAAAGCTATCTCTGGTACATCTGTAGAAATGCCTACACAGTAATTCCAGGTAACGCAGCAGTAAAGGCAGAGCGTTTCTATGCAGGACAGAAAACAAGCCCAGAAAGCATTCTAGTCAGCTGAGTTCACATTTTATAATGGCAGTTTATCAGTGATTTTCGTCTGCACTGAAGCAGCCTACACACATGCCGAGTCGAGTCGTGTACGCAGCTTATCACAGCACGGCTCTTCTGAAGAACAGCACGTATCAGAACTGGGTTTCACAGCACCAGCGCGCCCAAGCTTCTAAACAGGTGTCGGTGTCTACGTGAAGACTTCTGGAAGAAGAGCTTCCCTGCATGCTGTTTGTAATCCCCTTTATTCAAAAACTACACAGAGCAAAAGCGTGTGTGGATACTGCTCCAATTTGCAAGTTTTTCTTGGGTACGGATGGCCCACCCTGACAAGCAATAAGCACGGTGCTGACAGTGCACACTAACCAACAGCCAGATGTTCCACCTCACCCCAAAAAGCCAAGAAATTCAAACTCGGTTTACGATATTCCCAAGCATCCATCACCATTGAGCTGTCTTACAAAACTCAAAGGCTATATAAAGAAAATCCACCAGACATTTCTTGATGCAATACCAACTCACCCCAAGTTAAAAATAAGAAGTTTGGCTGTTGTGACATTTCAGTAGAAGCCTGATTAGACGCTTGTCTTGCACAACACTGCTGATTTCTATGAAAAGTTAACTGAAGGACAAAGGACTACTGGAATGGGAAAAAATGAAGTATTTTATATATTTCTGCCAGTGGGAAGAATAGATCCCAGGCATGGCTAGTTGCAGGTATCACTTCCTGTAGAAATTTTTAATAATCATTTGAAAAACAGCTGAACATTCAAGTGTTGAGTTTAGCTCACCACAGAACTTGCATTTCAAGAGAGGTCCTCTGACACCTTGCATTGCTGCTTGGCCAAAAGCGGCCACCAGAGATTTGTAAATTCACAGTTTATATGCTGCACTTGAATCTTTATGGATTGTTTTCTTTGTCCTTCTTTACACTATTTATTTGGCCAGCACTTCCAGATGCATTTTTCTTTTTCCACCCAGCTGCTGTTGAAACAAGAGCGATGGAACAAGACCCGACTGCCCTAGCTTAGGGCATCCACTCCCCCTTCCTTCAAATCCCATGCAGACTAACTATCCTGCAATCTCTTAACACGAACACACACTGTAGGGTGAATTCACTAATTCACTTAGTAAGTCTTAATCCACAGTGCTCTCCCTCCTTAAGGCATTTGTCCTACCCTGGCCATTTTTGATGGGACCTCTTCAAAGAGATGTGCCTATTCTTACCTATTTTCTGTACCTGCCTATCATTATTCACAGAGAATAGCAGGGAATCTTCCTATCAACATAGAAAACGTTCAAATACTATAATGGTAGCCATGCAAAATCTTGCAGGGCTCATCTTGGTCTAGGAACACTCAGATTAAAGAGTATCTGCAGATCTTGAAGAAAGCCATGGTGGGGATTTTCAGCACAGAGCGTGAATACTCAAAGCTGCTAGAATAGCAAGTTGCTGTGTGAAAAACCGTCCCAGTCACACGTTCCACAGCTTCGCAGCTCCAGCCCCGCTCACATCCTGTCCTCTCTTACATTACATGCTTTGTAGCCCTGAGATTAATAACACTTGTGAGTTCAAAGGCAGTAAATGGAACCACTTCAGTTACTCAAGCCAAAATTTAACACAGATGTCTTCTGAAATACACTCACTGTTCAGTCACCATCTATTCCAGGATTAGAACCGATGTTATCTGAAACTTTGATCTTAATCAATTTAATTTACTTTGTATAAAAACACACATTTGTATATACAAGAGCAACAGGAAACAAATATTTACATATGATTAAATATACAAAGTCTCAGTACAGATGCTCACCTTTATAAAATAAATGATGCTAAAATGTGTCATACGTTTTCTTGAAAATTTTCAGTCTCTCAGACATTAAGTTGGACCTATCTTCTTACCACAGTACATCTCATTAATAAAGTTTCTAAAAAACCCCTCCATTTACTATGTGAGAAAGATGTTACATATTAGACATAAGTACTTACTGCAAGCACGTGCAATCATAAGACAGGAAAAGTTATAAATGCTTAAGGCACAACGCTCCATTTAGTACTACTGTGCAATCATTTACCTACTAATGTGTAAGGGGAAAAAAAAAAAGGTAAGCTAGCTCAACTTAATACCATTTACTGGTAGCCTATACTGATCTTTAAAGTTTAGTCAAACATCACAAATGCATACATGACCCAAGTCAGGATCCTGTAATGTGTAGAAATATTGCCCAGGAAACCCCCAGACTGCATAACTGGATTACATGAAACAAAATATCAGACGGTAAGATGTGGATAGTCAAACCCGTGTTCAGAAGAGCACACTGCAAGTAAATACATACAATTACGAAGTCCGAGTTTAAACAAATATGACTATAAACAAGCCCAGCTGACCTAAATGCAGGAAAGGTGGAATAGCAGGGACCAAGGTCACATTTGTGTGTGGATTTTCTAAAAACTGTAACATCGCATCAAATCTGGCGTTTTCAATATGCTCCAGTGTGAATTTCTTTTTAATTTATTTAAAAAATAGCCACCCAACTCAGTAATAGATGAAGGTCTAGGAGAACTAGGCCTTCTCCATGCTTAATGTAAATGAGCACTTAGTGGTGTACTAAAAGACTGCCCAAATACATAAAGCACGTGCACAGCTCTGAGAAGCTTGAGGACTCAAGCTAAATGCTGTAATAAAAGAGCAAAAAAGGAAAGTTAAATGCCAAATATACTTGCTGGATATCAGATGCTACTGGTATGCGTAGGCTTTCATATACCATCAGTGTAAGTAAAAATAGAAATATTTAAAAGGATCAGAGACTAAATAATTAAGGAAGCTCCCATGTATAGCACTGAATTAGAGGGGAGACGAAGGTTTAAGAAAAAAGACTGAGCACACTGAACAAGAGTACAATTGAGTTTCCAATATGAAAATACTAAACGAGAAATTCACGCGCTGAGAGTAATTTTCCTGCGTTGAAGTGGGTAGCGTCTTCTTTCTGGTGAATCTGCAGCTTTTTTTCTTTTTCGCAAAATGTAAGGATTTTTACTGGTATCAGCGTCTGTTGGTGTGACTTCTCCTGGGGATACGAAGTTTTGGACATTAGTTTCCTCCTTTGCCTTGCAACCAGCAAAGACTTCTTGCCGCAGCTTGCAGAGTTCCAAGACTGGTTGCCAAGTTAACGCTTGGGAGAAACCTTCTGCTCTTTCTATTAGTGCTGGGAGAGACTGCAAAAACAAACCCAAGTATTTCAGTTACATGGGAAAAGTAATGGTTACAATGAATGAAATAATGTTAATTAGATCGTGACAGGCACAAAAGCTTCAGTGCCTGCAGAGCTGATCCTTAGGATGGCAGGTGAAGGTTGGGAACTCAGAGCTACCAGCCTAACAGTGACCAGGGTCTGCACTCAGGGGCCACACAAAGAGTATGCCAAGTTTAAATGTTCCTTCATTATACCTCTAAGCTGAGTAAGTATCACAGGAACACCACAGTTCACATCTAAGCTGGTACTGGAGTAATAAATGCCATGTGCTGTATGAAGTTGTACAGGTCTTCAAAAGATGTTTTTCAGATGCTGCACGTTCTAAAAATCTCTGCAAAAAAAGATTTCCTACAGCCACAGGGTAATCTTCCTTATTACCATGTGAGGGGGAATGCTTTACGTATACAACTTCAGCAGTCCAAACCTAAAGACGTACTTGCTTCAAAAGTACACACGCAGGCTTTTTTGTACAAAACTATCACCAAGGTGAGTTAGAACTCCTGTTTTATGACATATTATCAGATCAAGAAAATAAAAAAAATCCTCTTGGAGCACACAGAGATCTTACCTTCATTGCTCCACTGATCTGTTTGGATACCATTTCTGTCACCTGCTTCAGATCTGCGATGCAAGCATCTACAGAAAAACATAAAGCCCAAATAAACTTCTGAAACGTAACTCCCTCCACCGCATACTTGCTATCGACTTCTTAGAAATTGGACAGAAAAGCAGTAGAGTCCCTGTATAAAACTTAAACCTGCAACACATTCCTTTCATTACAGCACTGAGAATGACAGCTTATATGTTTTATCTTACTATTATTACTCTTCATCACTCAAAATGTAGTAGTGTCTAGCAGTTTCAACTATAGCAAGCCACAAAGATCTTCAGTAGAAAACCTACAGCTTATACAAAACATGAAACACAAAGACAGTATTTGACATAAAGGAAGAGAACAGTTATAAAGAAAAAAAAATATCTGTTTTTAAACCTTTCACGCTCATACTACATTTGATTAAAATGCACAAAAGAAGGAGAGTAAACACAGCTGTGGAGAAAATGAGACAAAGGAAACACATTTTAAGGAGGGGAAAAAATATAACCTTACTGCTCCCGCTTGGTAGCAACCAGTCAGCTTTCACAATAAGGGCTACTTTTTTCTCCTGGCTTAACTTACCAAGCATTAACACCAAGAATAAAACAGAACCAAGCTGTTCAAGAATAAAACAGAACCAAGTTCAATAAAACATGAACTGCATTAACTCTTCTGGGTTAATAAGAAAAGAAAGAAAAATAAGCTTTCAGGAACACTGAAGCACACAGCAAGTGCAGAATACTGGGGGAAAATGGCACATATTTGACTGCAATAGCAACATGATAAGATCATCAACACAATATAAGTTTCTGATTATTGATTTACAAGCAATAATAATTCTTTACAATTCTTTAAATTACAAAACTGTTTTGCATGTTCTCTGCCATTATTCCGTCTGCAACATTATGCCATCAACAAAAGCTTAAAATCAGTGGATAAGCGAGTGTGCTCCTGGGAACTAAGCAGCCTCACCTCCACTACTATTATTCTTCTGTAGGGTTTCACCAGTGCCTGCAGTAGGATACAATGTTGGATCGTGCACACAGCCCTAAACCATTTCAAGGTTTAACACAGCCTTCTGCTTTGAACTCAATCTTATGCAGGCTGCTGAAGATAAATTAAGTCAATCACTGTATTCTACCACAGGGTGACAGTGATCCCCTGCTGAAACGTAGTAAGCAGCGAGAGACATTGTTAAATTGTCTGTCCACATGGCCAACGTGCTGATCAAACATGGTTTAGGAAAGCATAATCCACATATGGACATGGATGCTAAAATGCACCATCATTCAGAGTTTGGAAGGAAAAACAGTCCAACAGCAGCCTCTTTAAACACACCACAGAGGCCTATCAATGGACACTCTCTAAAAGAAGGGTATGTCCATAACGAAGCATTCTTACAGTAGAGTATTGGGATTAGAAGACTGGTGACCCTACGAAATGGCAAGGAAGGAGTTAAGTAAAAATAATTACTTGGATTATTCCAGTTATACAGAAAGACTGACACACAGTTAAATAAAATTTGCCTGCAGGAGTTCAGCTTTACACGGACAGTATTATATTCCTCAGTGTTCAAGGCTTTCCAAAACATAGGGAAATGAAAAAAGGAAACGAAAGGTATTGAGTAATCTAAACATTTTAGTTTCTGGCCACTGTACTTGCTAAACTAGGATACATAAACTTCCCAAAGACTACATAATACTAAAATTCAGCACAAACTCTATGCTATCTTGGCTAGGACTTTGCTGTTACCTAACCTAAAAACGCAATACCTTAGCGCAAGCTGTTACTAACTTGCAAGTAGCTAATTCACATCAGAAAAGCACAGATCCAGACACTAGAAACCAAAAGAAACCCAGATATGAAGTAACACCCTTTACTGCTCTTGGTAGCTGCTTTGCTGCACAGGCTGGCATTTCTGGAAGCAATGTCTCCTGTTTACAAAGAGGAAATGATGCCTAGAGTGAAGGCAGATCAGCAGGGTGAGAACTGGAAGATGAAGCTCGGCTTCCCAAACTTTAACACCACTGCTTGTTACACCAGCTTTACATTATGTGCAGTAACCCATAGTCTGGGTTGTGCAACCACGCTTTTCAATGTAGAACAGCATTGGTAAATCCTGTCATTTTTCAATATTTAGGAACGGGCAAGACCGAACTTTCCATTTCTTAAGGCCAACCTCAAGAAGGCACATCCCAATCATCAATTGCAAAATACACCACCTTCTTCCACGGACTTTGTGTAAGGAATAACCTTTCAAAAGCATGTAGCAAACTTATGATGCTGTTTGCAGTTTTGTTTCTTCACCAACCCTTACAAATGACACAGGTAAGATAAAACTTGATGCCTACTTTGCAAGTTAGGAGAGTCAACACTGCCACCACTGAGTACTACACAACTGCTTTCAATTCCCTGAAGAAACTGACTGATTAGGAAGAGAGACTGCAGCATTTCTAGTGTTCATGCAAAAGGAACACAAGAACGGTCAAAGTATAATGCCAGCAATCCACCTAGTTCCTCATCTGGCTTCCACCAGTGGTGAAGGAAAGAAGTAAGAAAACCTACTGAGGGTAGTAGTTCTGTGACAATTTCTACCCAATACCCACACAGTGGTCAGCTTTTGCCTTTAAGTACAGTGCCTAACAGCCAATAGCTCTTGGAACAAGAGAAATGGACACAATAAACTGACACAGCAATACATTCAGTTACGACAAACTTCTAGCTATTTTAGTTCATTATTTAAACAGTCAATAATTTTAAACAAGTTTAAAGAAAGAAAACTTCTTAAACATTTATAGCTAGCCAGTAAGGTAGGCAGTGTTTCCTCGGTACAGTCAACCTCCCCTTGAAATCTTTACCTTGAGAAGGCTGTGATCTTATCTCTTCTGGTTTTACGACAGGCTGGTAGAGTTTCTGCATATTCAAAAAAAGAAAAATTCTGAAATACTGTCTTGGTTTAATAGGTATGTAATAGACACATAGCAGTCAGAACAATGGAGAAAGGCTAATACAAGGAGATGGTGGTGGAATTATGCAGATAAACAATGTATTAAGAGGTATAGTTTACAGATACTCCGTTACTGGAAATAGTGTTCTGGTTAACACAGTAAAGTTCACTGCAAACACATCTCCAGAATCTGCTTCAGTTTGCAGAATTCTAATTATTAAAGCATGAGAACTAAACTGAAATCCAGACATTTTGGAAGAAGCATTGCCACCTGCTGCACAACTGGGGAAAAAGAGCTGCTCTGGCTTCTAAGGAGCCATTAATGAAAACAGTGCGCTTTCACAGAGGAACAAACTCGAACAAAGGGTACATCAAGACAAAAAGCTAAGAAAAAGAAAACTATTTAAATGACTACATTCTAGCCCTGCAATTACTTATGGATAAGAAAGAACCCTGTCCTTCACAAACCAGGCTCACTGGCTTTTTGGTCCTACTCTGAGTCTTATGACTTGACATCAGTTAATTGTGACATGAGGTTAACTAATAATAAATAATGAACACAACTAATATTTAGTTATATTAAAGGTGGAATTAGAAGTAACTACCAGGGAGGAAGGAAAAAAAGCAAAGACATGGGAACATAAGTTATGTCACCTGCAAGTTAGTATTTTTCTCCACTTCAGGAGCTGTCCCTCAACCTTCTTCGACCAAAAGCAAGCAGGAGGAAAGTTAATTATTCCTCCCTGTAGTTTTACCAAAGCAAATTTTTCACAGCTCACGTATCATCTTAACAAGTTAACAGTAACAGCTCCAAGCAGAAGAACAAACATTGCTTGCATTATCCTCAAACATAACAGAACTTATTGACTGAAAACCTACAGGATGATCTCTTGCTTTGGCAGTTATAGGGAGATCACTACACTAAATGAGTGGCTCTCTCCAGATAAACTGCAGTTAAATACCACGTCTTCATAATTCTCCATCTTTATGCCTCAGAAAACAGGCATCACAGGAGTAGCTACGGTCAAAAAAGAACATAAAAATTCCTCAACCAAAAGCAGAGAAACCACTAGTACCTTCACAGAAGTGGCTGAGAGGGGAAAAAAAAGCCACTTCATTTACAGAGATAAACTAAAAACTTTCTATATTTTGAAGACACTTTTAATTAAAATAACCATCTAGTTGTCGTGGTGTAAAATTTGAAGAGATCAGCAACAGAAAAAAGGTAGTGTGAAATGCATTATAAATAACTAATCCACTTTGGGACTCGGGTAGAACATGGTTTTCCTTTTGCAGAAAGCTTAAAAGTTCTTGTTAAATCTTGGTGTTATGCAATAGTGTATTTTATTTTAGTTGATTTTTTTGTTTGTTTGTTTTACATACTTGATATATTGACAAAACAGAGAGATCACAAAAGGCAATATATGTTAGAAAGTATCTCAGCTTTAAGACAAATACATACCCATGCACTTCTAGTTACTGTAAATCATCTATGCCTGGCTAACCTAGAGAGTTACTTTTGTCAATTTTAGTCCTCAGAAATGCAACGCAGGCTCTTAACCAACTTGCCAAAAAAAAAATAAATCCCTGTCTTCTTTAGTATAGAATCATAGAATAGCTGAGGTTGGAAAGGGCCTCTAAAGATGGTCTAGTCCAATCCCCTACTGAAAGCAGGGCCTCCTCCAGTCAGGTTTTCAGTATCTCCATGAGTATCTCCAAGGATGGAGACTCCACAGTCTTGCTGGGCAACCTGTGCCAGTGCTTTGACTACCCTCACAGTTCTCTTTTTTTTTTTTAATGGTTAAACAGAATTTGCTGTATTTCCACTTGTGCCCACTGTCTCCTGTCCTTTTTTTTCCAAAGGAAATTGACTCCTAATTAATCAGCAGGTAAGCAAAAGGCAGGCCTAACGTAACTGCAGGAAAGAAATTTAGCAACCAAGGACATGACTGGGTTGTTTAATGCCAGTAATTTCTTTACACTCAGCATCAAAAAAACAGAGAAATTACTGCGCCTATTTATTAATCCACATTACTGTTTTTTTTTCTTTTCTTTACTGAAAGTACTTACCCGGTGTAGTTACTAGCTCAACAAAAGTGCTTAAGAAAACACAGACATCTTTTTAACAGTCATATACTGCACACGATAATATCTATCTGTACGTATCATAACATTCAATACTTCAACCAGCCTTCAGCGAAGGATTTCAGAAACCCGGATTTGACAAGATAAATAGGTGTACACTGGCTTGTAAATCATGAGTCATCATGTTGAAGCAATCTGCCTAAGTAACTTGCTGAACTGTGCCACAGGCCCAATTCACTCATAATCACAACAGTTTGCAGTAACCCTCATTTTACTGAAGAACAAATTAATGCAAAGAAACAATTTCATTATATGACAAAGAATCAAAAGAAACTATGGGAAGCTTAACGGTCAACGTTTGATGATTTATTTCTCCAAGTTATATATGGTCAGCAGTTGCTATATGCAAAGGTTTTCTGAAAATCTTCGGTTACTCACCAACATCTCTTGCTCCGCTTTCATGGTTTGGACAGCATGCATCAGTATCTTTTTAGGACACTGCTTACGCTTTGTTGTTGTCTCTACTATTAGTTCATCAAATTGATCTTCAAGAATTTTAATGCTGGAACCTGAAAATGACAAACACACAAAGTTACTGTAGAATTTGTACAATTTTTTTTTAATTTGAGACAAAGTTATAAGGAAAAAATCAGCTTTAGATCTGAAATAAGGAATCATGCGTGATTATCAATGAAGAGATAAATATATGTCTTGGATCTCCTTGTTAAGGTGATACAGAAATTGAACAACTTGATGTTGGCCAGTTACTTCTGAAGTAAATGAGCAGGGGGGGAAGGAGGTGGAGAACCATCTGGGGAAAAAATAAAAAAATTATTTCTCTATGAACTCTGAATCCATGAAGAAAGTCTCACAAAGAAATGGTTACCTTTTGAGATAACCCGTTTTTCAACTGAAGAAAAGCAATGCAAGATGCAGCAAGAAAAATGGTTTATCTGTGTAATTTACAAGCATTAAACAAACACCAACTGTCCAAACAGTAATCTGAAGCCTAACTAACTTTATATCATCTAGAGCACAAACATGCAGTTTAATGTGACAATATACAATGCCACCTTAATGAAACACGGTTCCTGGAAATACTCTGGATCCTGATGACATCTGTAATTACTTGTCATAAGGAGTTTGCAAAAAACAAAACATGTCTCCTTTAAACATCTGAGGCCCGAGAAACTGTATGTGGTAGGAGCTAACTTTCACAGCTTGCTTTTCCAATCCTAACATTAGACTAAATATCTAGCACATGTTTTCAGCTGTCAACTGGTGTTTTTACTACTGCTACTACTGCTACCCTACTAAAGGTACTTAGCTTCTCCAAGATTGCAATTAAACTTAACAATTTTAAAAGCTTAAGATACTATTTTAAAACTGGTTTCAAAATTTAGACAAGTAAATGCCTGCACTTCTCTGACATCAGATGCCATTGTTACAAACTATAAAAAAATAAATTATAGAAGAAAACAGAATTAACTACTCAATCTTATATCCTGTGTGTAACTGAGACATAGTGCATTATTTCTGTATTATTCTATCTGCACACTCCTATAATTTTTCTCCACACGTGGAGATTTGAAATGTTGATAATAGTCTTTCTTTTTTATTTTGCAAACTCTTTAGCATTTAAATTCACCGTTCCCATTCATGTGTTGAGCACAACTCACAAGCCATGCAATGTTTTCAATCTAGTGCTAAAGAATGGCTTTTGAGCACCCTCTCTTGGTCAACCTGTGCAGAATCAGGCGATTGTAAACCTCAGAAAGGCAAAATCAAGGTTTAAGAGTTTGTGGGTTTGTTTTTTGTTTGTTTGTTTTAGGATCACCATGAAAACATTGAAGTATAGAAAGGTAAGACTTGAGCCACTGGTCAATGTAAACACCAAAGGCACAAAACGCCGGATCACTTGGTGATTCAAACCGGATCATGGAGAGGCACGTGAGTAAATTTAAGTCAAATTAAAAAGCACGATACAGTCCTTACATCTGCTTTATGCCAGCTGCAGGACGACGACAGTATCTCAGCTGGCATAAAGTTAGACTTGTACAGACAAAGGATAACTTACTGAAAATAACATCCATCTGGACAAAGTTTTCCTGTTAAGAAAATCCTGTTAAGAATTTTTGAACAAATTTGAATTAGTGAAGTAAGCCTGAATCAGTTCAGCATTTTGCATCGTGAGACCAGTGAATTTTTTACCTTGTAGTCAAAGGAGTTGGAGATTTATCATACTAGAACTACAACTGCAGAAGCTTCCTGAACAAAACACAGTTCAAGGAGCTATTTCTCCATAGCCGGTTCAATATATCTGTATTTTCAGCTTTGTGCAACTGTAAAAAGCATCAAGTTGCAGGCAAAGAACATCTAACACTAACATAGGAGAGCAAATGAACTGCACTGAAATTTTCTTTGGACACCAGCCTACCAAGAATCTCCACTAACATTATTCAAAAGACAATAATTACAAACACTGTCTATATTACATATATGATTATATAACAATTATTTAAAACATTTCCTCAATTTGTATACTAAATAGTAGCAACATATATACTACTAGGGTCTCTTGATAGGAAGAGATCTTGGCCAATGTCCCAACACAAGATCACTCAGGCTGGAAGGGCCCTCATGAGGTCTCTCCTGACTCAAGCCTCCTGCTCACAGCAGAGTCAACACCCAGTTCAAACCAGGTTGCTCAGAATTTTCATCCAGTTGGTTCTTGGAAGCCTCCAGTGCTGGAGCCTACACAAGCTCTCTAGGTAACCTTTTCCAATGCTCAGTTATCCTAATAGTGAATTATTACTTCCTTACATCAAGCTAGAACCTCTTTTAATTTATGACCCTTGCCTCTGTGCACCTCAACGAATAGCCTGGCTCCATATTCTCTGTAACCTCCTCGTAGGTACTGGCTGGCTGGCTTGTCTTCTCTGGGCTAAACAAGCCCAGTTCCTTCAGTCTCAACTCACAGGGCAAGTGCTCCAGTCCCCTCGCCGTCTTGGCAGCCTCTTATGAACCCACTCCAGTTTATCAACAATTTCCCTATACTGAGGGGTCCAAAAATGAGTGTACTACTCCAGATGTGCTCTACTAAGTGCAGAGTAAAGGCAAATAATCACTTCCTTGGATCTACTGACTACGCTCCTGTTAACACAATATACTGGCCTAGCTCGGTGTTAGCCTGCCAGGACTCCCAGGTCCTTTTCATCCTGTAGTCCTGCAAGGGGTTAACCCTTCCCAGATTTAGGGCTTTGCTTTTTGTCCTTGTTGAATTTCGTAAGACTCCCGTAGATGCGTTTCTTCAGCCTGTTTATGTTCCCCTGAATGGGCCTGCCCTGGAGCATATTCACTGCACAGCACCCTGGTTGATGCCACCTGCAAATTGGGTGAAGGCACCTTCCATCTCCTCCTTGGTCACACATAAAGACATTAAAAAGAACAGGTCCCAGAACAGACACCTGAGGAACTCTGCTTATAATCAGCCCTGAGGTAAAAGAATGAACCATTAAACACTATCCTCTGAGCTCAATGATCCAGCCGTGATTCTCACCTACCTGGACCATACCACCCTAGCTTGGATGCTCTGGTAGACTGTGTCATTGAATACTGGAGGAATTCCAATTCCAACACCAAGAGGGTTGGCATCTGGAGTACATGATGTATGAGAAGCAGCTGAGGGAAGCTGGGTTTGTTCACCATGAAGAAGAGAAGGCTAGGGGGTAATTTAACTGCTACCCTTAGCTATTTAAAGGGTGGTTCTAGAGAAGAGAAAGGCAGGCTCTTCTCAGAGGTGTGCAGCAGAAGGATGAGAGACAACAGGCATGTTGCAGTAAAGGACATTCCAACAGGCCACAGGGAAGAAAATTATCACCAACACGGCAAACACAGAAAATGACTGCCCAGAGAGGTTGTGAAGCCTCCAAATATGGATCTTGTTGCAGTGTTTTAGCTTTAAAAATAGATCATCTTACCCTATTCCATTAAATTTTGAATACTCACTTTATTTTGATAAAAGAAGCTGATTAAATAGAACAAACTCTTTCCTAACCTCCCAAATGAAAAATCTTGCTTTGAAATACCAACTTTTTAAAAGCTTGCTGTAGACTTTCCAGCAAGACAGCTGCCATTAAACTTAAGTTTGGGAGTCTCTAAGCTACTTTTCTCTGGTAATCAAGAGCAGATCCTTTAAGTTAGTCAAGCACCGTACTACTGATAGCTGGAACTTGTGCCTCAAGATCTATAAGGATCTTGACAGAAGTGTCAAACAGAGCAAGGGGCCTTCAGATAAAAGTTTCCCCTTCCCTCTTCTCTTGGATACAGGTCCCTACATAACTTGGTTACCCTTCTTTTCATTTACAAACACTGCTCTGTGCGAATCGTGCTCCTGCAGTGCGGCACTTCGCATCTTTACACAGGCACACCTGAGCTGGAGTTCGACCTTACCTGCTCTATGAGCATCCTTACCACCACGGACAGCTGGGGAAAAAACTGCCCAATTAAAAACACCACACGCAAAACCCAAAACAAAACCACCCAGCAAGAAATTAATGGAAACCAACGCATACCACTGTGCAGCTCGGAGTTGTCCGAAGTCTCCTCCCAGGGCTGCCCATTAATGGTAACGTTCTCCCGCACTGCTGTTTCGAAGTTCTGCAAGACACGGGACAGCCTGACAAGCCATCCTTCGGGCACGGGTACGCAGAACCTGCAGCTGGAAAGGTCCGCCCTGCCCGGGCCGGTCACCTCGGGGGAAACAGCTACCTAAACCCGCTACGCTAAGGGCTGGCACCATGGGACGCCTCAGCGCCGTGCCGGGCCCCTGGGCTGGAGCGGGCACATGCGCCCAGAGACGAGACCCCGCAGCCCCGGGCCGGGCCGCCCCGCTCCCCCCCGCCCTCAGCCTCACCCAGAGCGCGTCTCCCGCGGTGGCGGGCCCGCCCGGCTGCCCCTGGGCCAGGGCCCGCACGAAGGGCGCGCAGAGCGCCATCACCTCGCCCAGGCCGCGCCGCGAGCAGCACCGCACACGCGGGTCCTGCCGGGCGCCGGCGGCCGGGCTGAGCGGCGGCCCCGCGCCCGCCTCCCCCGCCGGCGGCAACAATGGCGAGGCGGGTCCCGCCGCCATTTCCCGCCTCGGACGCAGGGAAAATGACGGCCCGGAAGCAGAACCCGCGGCCTCCCCACCCCTTCCCCTCCGTCCCGGGCGAGGCATGGCGGCGGCGGGGCCGGTGGACTGCCACTGCCACCTCGCCGCGCCCTGCTTCCAGATGGTGAGGCGCGGAGAGGCGGGAGCGGGCGGCGGCGGCGGCCCCGGCGGCGGCCCTGGCGCTAAGGCGGTGCGTGTCTCTTGCAGGACGTGGGGGCTGTAGTGCGGGCGGCGGAGCAGGTGAGGCGGCCGGCAGCGACCCTCTCCCCACTCCTCCCCGGCCCCGCCGCCCGGCCCGGCCTCAGCGGGGCGGGGGTCTCTGTCTGGCGCAGGCGGCGGTGTCGGCGCTGGTGGTGGTGTCGGAGCAGGCGGCGGAGTTCCCGAGCGTCGTGGCGCTGGCGGAGAGGTGCGAGGCCGGCGGGTCCCCCCGGCGCCCACCCGTGTCCCGGCCGCGGGGTCTGCGCCTTGGCGGGAGCGACCGGCGGCGTGGGAGCTGACGGGGGACGCGCCGCCCTCTGCCGTGGTCAGGCCGGCCTTTCTTTTTGACTTTGAACTGGGTTTTTCCGTCGTCTCTCGTGCTGCAGACATCTGTTCTGTGTCTAGATTCCCAGGGTTTGTTTTGCCGTGCCTGGGGGTTCACCCGGTCCAAGAGGTTTCGCCAGAGGAGCAGCGCAGTGTTACTTTGAAGGTAAAACACAGGCCGGTTAGACTGGCGCAGCTGTGAATCGCTGCTGGTGTTACCAGAAAACAGTAACCAAGAAAGCTCTCTAAACCAAATAGTTTAGAAAGCCGACATCGGTTTATTGCAGCGCTGGGTGCATGGTGGATCTCTCCTCCTAGCATGCACACTGAGGGACAAAAGCACACTTGTTCTATACATTATAGAAAAATGAATATTCATACAATTCCGAGTAAAGCCCACCTATTCCAAGAAACCTTATGCATTTGCTAATACATTATGTAATTGTCTTTGCGCATGCTTACTAAATTGGAGAAGGGGTCTTGGGTGGGCTCTGGTGGTCGCTAGTGGTCATAACCCTCCCGTAGTGATGCTGTCTACTGTATAACCCCGCTTCTGCGCAAGCGTGGTCGAGGCCTTTTTGTTGACACATGCAGGTGGCTCCAAGGAGAAGATCCTGTTCTGTTTCTCACAGGATTTATCTCTGCTCCTGGTGCCAGAGCTCTGAATCAAGTCATTTAAGACACTACAAAGATGTTGTTCACAGTCTTGCTTATCTCTGCCCCTTCTTTGTAATTAGTGAGGAATTTAACAGAGACTTTGGATTCTCTTAAGACTAAGTGCAAGCAAGAGTCAGTGATGACTATAACTCTAAGTGTTATCAGTCCCAGAAGCAGACACTGTCTTCAAAACATGCCGTTAGCTTCAGAATGTACCGTTACTATAGCTGATAGGAAAATTGCTGAAAGAAAAGTTGATTCTGTCTAAAAGTTACACAGAGTAGGCCTTTTGGGGCCTACTTTGAGGCTTACTTTTACTAAACTGTCTGGTATCACTGGGACTGCTCAGGGCGGGCGATGGGATGCTCTGGTCTGCCTGATTTAACTGCAGATCTGCCCAGTGATTTTTCTGCACGTCTGTAATTGCAGAAGACCCAGCAGACCAAATCCCCGGGTCTCTTAGCGCATCCCTTTGTCCGTGTTAGTCCTAAAGCAGAATTGTTCACTGGAGTCATCTGGCCATGTTACTGCAGTGAAACAGTTTTTAAAAATCCCAAGTGAGTGCTTTGCTTACGTGTTTGCAGATGTCCCTTTGTTAGCATGGGAAGTGCAAGGCAACCATTTGTGCCCTTAGCCTGAAAAACTTGGAGAGCTGTCTGCAGCCATTTAATGTTACCAGGCTTTTTGTGGGCCTTGTTTTAATTACCTCTTCTGCTCCTGTGGAAAGATAACTTGCAACGAAGGGTCATTAAATAAACAAGTTTTAAGGTACAGAATTTAAGAATGATGAAGGAAACGCCAATTTAATCATAATGCTGAGTTCATACCTCTTCGATCTTGTAAGGGCAGTGAGGGTTGCATCTTTAATTTGTTCTTGCAGGATCTGGATGCTGCATTGCCACTTATAGAACTCTACAAAGATAAATTGGTGGGGATTGGAGAAGTAAGTAGAACCCATAACTTGTTTAAATGTCTATGGCTTTGGCAGCATCTGTCACTAGAATTACAAAAACTTAATGAATACTTACTTTTGTGTATGCAGTAAGTATTGCTATCAGCCTGAACAAGTGCTAAGTCTGATTTGTAATTCTCATAACGTGCTTTCCTTCATAGATTTGCTGGATTTCCTCTTTTCCTTCGTTATCATTATTAGGAAGTAGATGGCATTTATGCTGGTGGATTTAGTACGAAGAATTACATAATTATGCTATGTCGTCTTATGCCTGAATGTCTTTTGACATATTCTCTGGCACATGAAGTGTCAAGTCACATTGTTATCCTCATTCAGATCCTTCCTGCCTTCTTCCCTGACAAAATTAGGCTAAGCTGTGATTTCAGCACACCTCACTGACTTGTGCAGTCCTTTTTCCTTGTGATCCCTCATCTGTCTGTATCCATGTGTTGTCTGTCTCCTGTCTTATATTTTTTTATAAACTAATTGAGGCTTGAAAGCTTTAGGGTTGAGTCTACCTGTTTTGTGTTGTTGGTACTGGAGGGACTTAATGGCTGGTTCTGCACTGGCTGCAGAAAAAGCAGTTACTGGCAGAGCTTTGTAGCTAAACTTGCCATGTTGTACTTGTACTGTATATTAAGGACTTCGGTTGGTGTAACAGTGAATGGGGTTGCTTTGACAAACTTCACATATTGCCTGAACATGTTTAAATCAAAAAAAGTATAGAATTAATGGGTAATGTTTGCTAGAGATAGGACTAAAGCTACGGGTTCAGGTCGGAAATTTTACTTGTATTGGAGATCCAGATTTGAAGTTTAATCTGAAATAACATCCAATAGAATATAAATCCCCAGAAAACCAGTTACAGATTAAAATGTTAAATATACTTTTTAGTAACTGTCTGCCCGCAAATGCTTTCATAGTTGAAAAGTTTATGGTTGAGAATGGATTCTTTTCTGAGTTAAGCTACAGTTGAGCTCATTTTAATTGCAGTCTCTGGTATATATATATTTTGAAATGCCTTGCACTTTTGAAGCATTTTTTTGCATTTATATATGGTATTGTGGTTTAGCCAAGCGTTAGGTCTGTAAAATTTTTTCACTTCTCTTCTTTTACTGTAGGTTGGACTAGATTTCACTCCCAGATTTGCCAGCACGGATGAACAGAAGGAAGGACAAAGACAGGTTTTGATCAAGCAGATTGAGTTAGCAAGAAGACTGGATTTACCTTTGTAGGTTTTTTTTTTTACACTAGTAGGAGAATTTGCCAGATCTCAGTAACATGTGGAAATATTTCCCAGGATTTATAGTTACTAAGAGCCCACAGAACGTTTCTTACATGGATTAAACTGGCATTAGTGTCCTGTCAGTCTCCAGTTTGAGATTTAATTATAGACTTTTCCCTATGTTTGCACTTGAATACAGTGGTCTTCTGTGTCCTGTACTTGCTATGTTGTTGCTATATCTTCACTGTAGCTAAAATGATTCATATGTATGTCTCTAGACTTTTTTCCTGATAAAAGATGTAATACAGATTAATTATTTTCTTCCCAAGCTGCTGTTAGTTTGTTTTTATTTAAAAAGAAGAAGTATTTTGCTGAATTTCCTAATGCTGGGCCTCTCCTTGCTGTGCAGAAACGTTCATTCCCGCTCAGCTGGAAGACCAACCATTAATCTCTTAAAGGAACAAGGTATGTTTTTAATGCATTTTCCCCATCATGGCTTTTGTCAACAGTTGTGCCATGTCCTCACATCAGTTTGTGTACATGAAACTTGGGAGGAATAGTGCAGAGATTCTGTAGGGCACCGAGGTCCCATTGGGAGCTGACATCGCAGACCTACTGTAAACACTGCTAATGATTTGGTTTGCTTCTTTTCTTGAGGTGCTACAAAGGTGTTGCTCCATGCATTTGATGGGAAGCCATCTGTAGCAATGGAAGGGGTGAAAGCTGGATACTTCTTCTCCGTTCCTCCTTCCATTATAAGGAGCGAACAGGTAACATTTAAAGGGGTTTGTTCCTTCTCAGTGCTTGGGATTGCAGGTAATAGCTGACAGTTTGTCACGATGGCAAACATGACTGTTTTCACTGCACAGCTCAAGAATATGTTTGTGTTTTAAGTCTGTGGTGTTTGAAGTGGGACTAGCGGAACTTGCGTACGGTTGCTGTCACCTGACACTTCTCAATAGAAGTTTCAGCTGCTTATAGCATTGTGCATTTTTACTTTGGCTGAATTTCTACCTGGGGCTTTTGCCTTAGCTAGACTTTTTGGGGGAAATTTTGGCTAAAACAGTTCAGCTATTCCTGAGAAACAAGAGTTAAGAAAATAGGTGCTTTTTTCTCATTTTAATGTGGTTTATGGTGAACTCTTCTTTGGAAGCTTCTGTCACTGTACTGTTTCAGAGTAGGGACATGACACGTGGAAAAGGACTAGTTTCTATCTCAGTGCTATGGCACTTTCTATTAGAAAGGAAATCTGCTCACAACTGGCTAAGTCACAGACCTTTGAAGAATTGTGATTATCACAAGGTGTCTCCAGCAAAGAAACAGCTAAATTGCTTAAAGATGGCATTGGTCAGGTTCAGCCCTTGATTTGGTGAGACTGCTTTTTTAATTTCTACTCTGGGCTACCACAAGCTATGATAACTTCTTATTTTGGGGTAGCAGTCAACTCTAAATATAGGGTATTTTGTGCAATGTAACTACATGATTTAATAAATAACAACAATGGATTCAGTGTTTACATAATAGTATTTCAGATATTTAGAAGACAGGATAATCCTAATATGAAGGGACTTCTTGAGCAGCTCCTGGTATTCTTGCTTCCATTCTGAAATTGTTGATAAAATGCAGACAGTAGCATCGAAGTCTTTTGACATTGCTTTTAAATGCAGAGGATATCCTCCCTTCATAGAATTTTTTTCCCCACAGGTCTAAGTGCATAAAGTGTTTAATAGCTGTCTTATTTTCTTCAAGAAACAGAAGCTTGTGAAACTGTTACCTCTGGAAAGTATGTGCTTGGAAACTGACTCTCCTGCTCTGGGGCCTGAAAAACAGGTATATGATGGGGGGGACCACTTCTGTGTGTGTACATCCAAACCTTATGGAGGTCAGTTGCTGACACAGGAGAGTGAAGCAGTGTAAGCGTGGGTACAAGGGACAAAAGAGGTTGCCAAGTGAAAATTTTGAGATGAACAAGTCAGTGTTCCTGAGGCTGGGAAAGGAGAAGAAATTCCAGGAATGGGCAAAGTGGAAAAATAATCCAAGAAGAATAGATACATGTAACTTCTCTGGCACACATGCCACAATGTGACCGAAGTTGTGGCAGGAAGTACTGAATCTGAAAGGCCTGTGATCTGTAGGGATCTGTAATTTGGTCTGATTTTTTGTTCTTTTTTTTTTTTTTTTTCAGGTGAGAAATGAACCAAAAAATATTTACATTGCTGCAGAATATATTGCCAAAATTAAAGGAATTCCAGTTGAAGAAGTTATAGAAGTGACTACACAGAATGCACTGAAAGTGTTCCCCAAACTTCGGAACTTTCTTCGGATGTAGATTCAGAAACTGATATATGTAATGTTGCAGAAACTGTTATTTATGGTGTAATTAATAAAACCAACGTGCATCTTGTCTTAAAGTGGAGTTCTGCTGTTGGAAAGTTCAAGAAGTGAGCAGAGTGTTATATAGATGCATAGGATGAATATAGGGAATTTCTCAAATATCTTTGGTATGCACCATTGTCATCTCTTGGATGTGATAAAGACAGGTTGTTCATTTGCACCTCGCATGTCTCTGAAAGAATACTTTGTAAAGAAGAGCACCATAAAATTGGCAGTTTAGTTTCTCAGGCTCCTTGCTCAGCTGCTCCTAGTCTGGGAGATGGCTAATGTGTGGTGCTTAATGTCCCCCTCGTTCCTTAATTTCTGCTGACTGAAAGTCACATGGTTGTGGGCCTACTCGTAATACAAAAGCTCCTGTTAGGACTTGCAGACTGCACATCCCTTTCTGAGCCATTAAAAAAAGCCAGCTGAAGGGACATTCTCTGTATGTCATGCTGACTGGGCTCTGTGAGTGATGCAGGAGCAACACCTCTGATTTCCTTCAAAATACAGTTGGAAGGAAAGAATTATAGCCTTTTTTATCTCCTTTTCGCTTGTATACAGTAACTTAACAGTTTCTCAGAACTTGGATATTTTGAGAAGGATTTGCCTTGGTTTTTTTTTATATTTTATTTTATTTTTTGAATTGTATTCAAAGGAAAAAGCCTGGGTTCAGTCTTATTTCAAGGACTTACTCTTCTGACTGCTCAGTATCAGGAGACACGGGATGTGAAAGGGAGACAAGCCCAATTTTGTGAGATCTTGGAGGTACCTGTCTGCTGTGGATTCTGCTATGTTCGCCAGTGTCCTAGAAACTGAATCTTGTGCTCCCTCACAGCACCTGTGTGGATGTGGGCCTGTTGAAATACTGATCAAAATTCTGCTGACTATAAAGCAGCAATGAACAATGTGAGTTATATGGGACACTCAGTTGTTCTGAGGGCTACTGGGGAAGCTGAGGCTTTATCTCCCTAGGGGGAGTTTTACTAGCTTAGTGAGGAAGATACACAAGTATTAACTTAGTCCGTGACCACCTCAGGTACAAAATAGTGCATCATACCAACTGCTGGTGAGAGCGTTTGACTTTAAGATTTGGGCACGTGTCTTCCGTGTCTCAGGTGCCTATGTGATTTTTCAGATTAGACTCCCTCCTGTCTTCCTGGTTAGAGCATCTTGCTGTTTGCCCCTTTGCAAAATGGTTTGTGATGCCCTATTTGGAAATAATACACACCTTCTGGGGTGTAGGACTGCAAGGCAAGGGTTTGGGTTCTGTTCCTATTTTGAGGAGGATGCAGGTGGGGAAAGTATCAGCTCCCAGATAGGAGGAGAAAAAAAAAGGGAGCAAAAGCTTGTAATATAAGCAATGCCCATCTTAAACTTTTGGTTTCCTCTACATTTTCTACCTCAATTTCTTAAAACCACATTGTCAGGAGGTTTTTTTGCTGTCTTTAGCAGAACAGCTGTGTTCTGCTTTTTGCCTAGAGTTAACAAAAGTTTAAACATAGGTTCCTAAACAGTTTTTAGCCTGCAGCAAACAACCAAACTTGAATAATTTGTCTCTGTTACGACATGTATTCTGAGCAGAGAACACCTGAATCTTTGCTGAATGTTTGACCCAGAATAGTTGGAGCCATTTGTTATCCTGGATCTACAAACACCATTTCCACTAAACTGGGTGAAGGACAGAGTTTGCCTCCAGATGGTGCTCGGGAACAGGTGTGCGATAGTCTTAAGAATATTCATGTGATTGATGTTAATGATTAATAATCATGTTGTTATCAGAGGTGCTGAAAGGGTGATAGCAGGCAGCCTTACACGTGCTTTGTGCTGCCTGTGGGAAGGGAAGGCTCCCAGCATTGCATGGGAATGCAGTTATGTATAGAGATGCTTCTGGTAAAGAGTCAGGCAGTGTCCAAATGTTTGCAGAGTTTTGGCCTTATTATTTGCTATGAAATTTTTAGCTTTGGCAAAAAGGGGAATATCAAGTATTTAGTCTGCTCAAAATCCCCCTTTCTGCAAGGGGGTGACATTGCTCTCGTTCAGGCTTAACCTCAGGGTCAGATGATACCTGGCCCGCGCTCTTGAATCCCTTTTGCTGCTGCAGCACTGCAAAAACCTGTAGACAGGCTCACGTTGCGCAGCTCCCAGCTGGGCAGTGGGCTGCCAAGGGCAGCCAGCCCCGCGCGGGCCATGGGGGACTCTGGGGGACAGCCTGTGCCTCCTGTCCCTGCAGCAGCAGGGCCCAGGGGTGCTTGTGGTGGCGCGGGAGTATGGTCGGTGCTGGGGAAAGAGAGTTGGAGTTGCTTCCCTCCGGGCAAGGGAAACCTGGCATTGCAGCAGCCGTGGGTAGGGCGAGCCTGGCAGGGCGCCCGTGGCAAAACAGACCCACTTTGTCCTCTCCGTAGACCTGTGGCGCCTGAGCTAAGTCATGGCGTAGGTGGCCTGGCGCTCCAGAAAAGGAAAATGCAGTGTCATTCCCACCCGGTCTTGGCATCCCTAACAGCAAACAAGGGTCAGAAGTAGCACCCTTTCCCTGGTGCTGTTGGTTTTGCTGCGCGAGCTGTGCCCCAGCCGCCTGCAGCCAGCACCGGGGTGTGGGGCGGTGGCAGGTGCTGGAAATAAAGTCATTGCTTTGCACAGGAAACCCAACATTTAAGGTGCTCACTCGGGACTGGTGGTAGCTCATGTGCAGGGGGAGGAAGTGTGGTTTCCGAGCTGGAAAACGTCATTGACCCCTCAGCAGTCATCCTGTGTCTTTACCTTGAAAGGGGAATTTAGCAGAGAGCTTGCGTTGCTGCCTGCAGTGCCAGGCTAATGCCTGGTCCAGAGAGGCTTGGGAAGGCAGGATGGCTCGTGGGGGAGCTGTGTGGCTGCACACCATGAAACCCTCCATCCCCACAAAGGCTGGCCTTAGCAATATCAGTGTGTGTGCTGAACCCTGTTGCAGCCTCTCAGGTTGTCTGGACATGTCCCCTCCTACATTGCATAGGATGTTGGAGTGGCCACGGACGTACTGGGGGAAGGACCCAGTGCAAATTTAGCTGGATGCTGTGTTTAGCTTTCAGGAAACCTGACGGGAAATGAGAGAGAAAGCACAGAGTTGGCAGAGAACCAAGTTTTCTTTTCAGTCATGCCATTAATTTTGGGGGACACAAAAGCCCCGGTGACCTCTGTCTCACAGAATTGGAATGGCACAGATGGTCTGCAGCAGTATGGAAAGCAGTAGGTCCCAAGCTCTATCTGATACCTTTAGCCATCACCTTTCCCTGGGATGCTGCAAAGAACAGATCTGGTTGCACTTTGTATGATTCATGTCTCTTTATCTTGCAGGACGTATGTGATGGGATAGAAGAATCAGGAAAGGTTTGTGATTTGTTTCGCATGATTAGTGCCTTCAGAATACCTCACTTGTTAGTCAGTACTCTGTTACTGATGCAGCTCTGGCTAGTACAGCTTCCGCCAGAAAAAAAAGCCCCACGTCTCTCGGTTCTTTCCAGTCTTAAAATAATGCACGCAGATGCACTGTGTGTACTAGGGACTTCCACACATGCAAGGGCTTACACCGAGTGCATAGCTTAACACCAGGCATGAATAATGAGGGGGATGCAGGGTGACGGTAATAATGTTGAAGGTACTTTCCATAGACTGAGATGCATAGCTCGTAGATCTAGAGGGCTTCTGAAGTGGATTTGTCTGTTGATAGAGACAAAATAGCGGACCAGTGTATGCCGTCAATGGCTACCAAATCACACAGAGGTATTTTGCACCTTCCTTGTTCAACGAGCATTTTGAATCAGTAGCAGGGGCTGGAAGGATGCTGAAATTGCAATTCCTCTGCTGGCTGGTGTCGTCACCCTTTCGCCACCCATGCCAAGCTGGTTGCAGGACTCATGTGGAACAAGACCAAAGTGATTTTGCCTGAAGGCCAAGTGACTTGCAAGAGTGGAGTGGGTATAGTAGAACTAAAAGGTTTAGCGTAAGTCACTTGAACTCCTCAGGTCCTGGAAATCCTCTCTGAGTTCAGGACTGACAGCTAAGGGTCTGTCTAAGGGTTCTATCTGTGCTCACTCAGTTTTTGGAAGGCTGCATGTGGATCATCCTACCGGGGCATTTCTTTTGAAATTTGTTTTTAGTCATGGACTAACAGGGCCTGAATCTGCTGAACTCTGGGACAAACTGCAAGGGTGATGAGTTTTTCCAGATTTCAACATGGGAACAAGCAAGAAGATGGTGATGAGGCCAAGTGGATGATATGCTGTTTAATCCTGTTGTTTGTTGTGATAAGAGTTTAAACAAATTGAGCAAAGACTTTTACTGCAGGTGCTTCCAACAGGCTCCTATGCAATGCATAGATAGGCTCTTTAGAGGCAAAAGCAAATAAATAGCTGGCTGGAAACGCAACTTTCATCACTAATGAACTTTGGCTTTTGTTTGTTTTTTCATTAATGTAGACTGGGGTTCGATCCTCTGTTCCCGTTACAGAGCAGGAAAATGAATGTGAGAGAATCACTGGCTTAGCAGAAGGGTTTGTTGTTCTCTTTGCTTTCTATATGCAGTACAAAGACACAGCTGAGATCAAAGAAAGGATATGAATTGCCATAGCACCTAGTTGTCTCAGCATTTTCCTCTTCAGCAGGTGGTTATCCATCCCTTAATTTCCCCTGCTGGGGTTGGGTTTTCTATCAGTGTGAATTGGTTGGGGCATGGGCATGATAACCCTCACTACACTGCATGGTGGCCCCACTGTGCAGTGAGTGCTAAGTACACCTTCTGGGGCCTGACAAATTTTTATGCCACTCTTTGAGCTGCTGTGAATGACAAAATAGTGAGAAAACACAGTGAGGATCGTGGCCCTGATGAACCCGTGCCTGGGGCAGAAACTGATGCCCGTCTCCCCGAATGCTCAGTGCTGTGCACAGAGAGATGCTGCCGACGGGGTGCTTAATGCAAACACAGATCAGTGCCGCTACCGTGCGTGGGTCTGCTGATGAAAATGGTGGTGTGGTTCACCTGGGAAAGCAGAAACAATGAGGCACTGGGACAAGGAGTCTGTAGGAGCAAGGTGTAGCTCCTCTCCGCCCTAGAAAACAGCATAACGAGCAGTGCCTGCGTTTGGCTTGGCTGCCGCAGAGGGCTTTGGTGCACAGAGCAGCTGGTGTGTGGAACGCTTGTCACGTAGCGAGTCCGCAGACGGCGTCAAGGAACTTAAGGCAAAGCCGAAAAAAAGCATAGAGAAGTGGCACATGCACAGAACAGGAAGATCTGGCCTGTTTTCAAAGGGCTGTGGTCTGAAGAGCAAGCTACTTCTGCAGTGGCACTTGGGGACATATCTTATGTCCTACTAAAGCGACAGCCAACATCAAAATATATGGATTTTGTCTGCAATGCCTGGGCAAGGTAACATATCTATGTACACTGCCTTCAAGGGCAGGTGAAGCGGCTGCGTGGCGTCCACAGTCGGTGGCTGCATACAGATGAGCCCAGCCTGCCATGGCAGAGCATCGGCGCTGCGGCGTGGCTGAGCAAACCTTCAGCTTCCTGGCACGGGACCAAGTACAGCTGCCTAAAGGACCACGAAGAAGCGCTGACGTGGGGGGAAGCAGAGCCACATCCCCCTGTTTTGGAACTGTGGAGGGGGTGAGACATGGAAAAGTGACAACATCAGCAGTGTGATCGAACACGTGATGCCCCAGAGGTGTCACCTGGCAGGCAGGCTGGGTCAGCGCACGGACTGTGCCTGGGGCTGGCTGTTAAAGCCTGCCTCCAGATGTGGGAGAGCTGTTTGTGCTCCCTACCCTGCTTAGTCCCTATCAACGAAGGCCGTGGTGCTAAACAGCAGCAGAGCTGTGCCCCACAGCACCATGACGGGTGCCTTCTCCATCTGCTGCAAGGTCCCCGTGGCTGCTGGCACTTACTGCACCTGGGCCACGCTTGCTGCTGGGGAGTAACAGCTGACATGTCCCTGCCTCCTCCTGCCCCCAAAGGCATGCTGACTCCGTCACTGAGTGTTTTGGGGTTCTGTATTGGGCACCGATGCTGTTTAACATCTTTGTCGGTGGCATGGACAGTGGGATTGAGTGTGCCCTCAGCAAGTTTGCTGATGACACCAAGCTGTGCAGTGTAGTCAACATGCTGGAGGGAAGGGATGCCATCCAGAGGGACCTTGACAGGCTTGAGAGCTGGGCCTGTGCGAACCACATGAAGTTCAACAAGGCCAAGTGCAAGGTCCTGCATGTAGGTCGGGGCAATCCCTAGCACAAATACAGGCTGGGTGGAGAATGGATTGAGAGCAGCCCTGAGGAGAAGGACTTGGGGGTGATGGTTGACGAGAAGCTCAACATGAGCCAACAGTGTGTGCTTGCAGCCCAGAAGGCCAACCATATCCTGGGCTGCATCAAAAGAAGCATGGCCAGCAGGTCGAGGGAGGTGATTCTGCCCCTATACTCCGCTCTCGTGAGACCCTACCTGGGGTACTGCGTTCAGCTCTGGGGCCCCCAATATAAGAAGGACAAGGAGATGTTGGAGCGAGTCCAGAGGAGGGCCACAAAGATGATCAGGGGGTGGAGCACCTCGCCTATGAAGAAAGGCTGAGAGAGTTGGGGCTGTTCAGCCTGGAGAAGAGAAGGCTCCGGGGAGACCTCATAGCAGCCTTCCAGTACCTGAAGGGGGCCTACAGGAAAGTGGGAGAGGGGCTTTTTACAAGGGCATGTAGTGACAGGACGAGGGGGAATGGCTTTAAACTGAAAGAGGGTAGATTTAGATTAGATATTAGGAAGAAATTCTTGAGTGTGAGGGTGGTGAGACACTGGAACAGGTTGCCCAGAGAAGCTGTGGCTGCCCTTTCCCTGGCAGTGTTTAAGGCCAGGTTGGATGGGGCTTTGAGCAACTTGGTCTAGAGGAAAGATGTCCCTGCCCGTGGCAGGGGGGTTGGAACTAGATGATCTTTAAGGTCCCTTCCAACCCAAACGATTCTATGATTCTATGATTTTGTTGGCCGTTGTCAGAAATGGTGAGTCATAGATGGGGGCTAGGAGACAGCATGACCATGTCAACTGATTTCCATGAGAATGTGTGTATATCGGATGCTGCGTCTCCTGGGTGGAACTGGACCTGCTGCTTGGGACCTCCTAGGTCTGCTCAGCACATGACCACTGGTGAACCCATGAAATGGAAAGGGCCTGGCATTATCTAGCAGGAAGGTCTGTCTTTGTGAAGTGCACTGCCTGGAGAGGGCAGCTTTGAAGTCCTGATTGGCACTGGCTTATTGCTATAAACATATAGAGAGAGCATTTTTGTGCTCAGAACATTTTTGGACACACAACAAAGGGAGAGGAAGTGAACAAATGGAGTGAGCGCTGTGGGAAGAAGTTAAATGGAGCACTATATGGGGAGCTCCAATCAAAGCATCACTAGATAACTTCCCTTTTCTTTAGGAGTCATTATTCCTGCCTGGGAAAGTCAGGGTGGAAACTCAGCTCTGTACTATGCAAGACCTCTGTGCTGAGTTGAGGCAATGGCAAGTGCATGTGGAGTGGGCTAGCATGGTGTATAATATGCACGAGCAGATGTCAGCGCTCTCCAAAATCATCCCTTCTACACGTCCAGTGAGCGTGCGTGCGCGTGTGCGTGTGGTGACCAGTGTGTGTGTGGTGACCATTGATTCAAAGAGGTTGTTTCTTGATCGGCACCTGGAGGCTGCTGTGGTATCAGGATGCTCAGAGCTTCCTCTCGGAGTCCTTAGAATGCGCTTTTTTTGGAGAGGTGCAGCTACACACCGTGGTCTGGCTTCATCCCTGCTGGCTTAGTGCATGGAGATTGTGGCAGGGGAGGGTGAATGCTAGGACATCACTCAGGGAGGGTAAGTGCTGACTCTGTAGCCAACAGCGACAGAGCTAGTTGAGGTTCAGCGGGAGCCCTGCCGGTAGAGGCTGTCTTGCCCCTATCTCTCAGGGATGGGGAGAAATCTCCTTCCCACTTACCCTTCATCCCACATGGTACTGGATGGGGATCTCATCGCTGAAGTTTTACCAGAGCTGAGGACAGGGAGCATGGGAAATTGTTGTGTCCGTATGCTGTTTGCTGGTGCAGCTCCTGAACATGATCCTGTGCTCTTGAATAGTCCAGAGATGAAGGGCCTAGCTGAGAAGGCAGTGATTTGTGAGACTGCTCTGGTAGGTTGGTTCAACGGGACCTGTTCCCTGGCACTGACAACTGCCTTTCCTCTGGGAAGGACATCACCCGGGACCAGGCTGCCAGGGACCTATTAAGTTGCCAAGATGCCTTTCTCAGAGGTTTCCCAGCTCTTAGAAGATGAGGCTCAGTTCAGCCAAACTAGGAATAATAGGGTCTTTCTTCCTCTGCTCACTAGCAGACTTACCTGGACTAGCATCCCTCTAACCCTCTTTGAATCTACCTTTTCACTTTCTTCTCAAAGGGCTGAGTAATTAAGTTATTCAGAAGCTGTTAGTTAACACAGTAGACTGATCCCCTCTGTCCTGAACTGTCATTTTCACGATTTGCATTTCAAGATGCACAATAATACAGCTGCATGTGGGTTTGTTTGCCATAGCTCAGCTTAGCACACAGCAGTCTTCACAAAGCACGTGAGCTGGTTTACTACAGGACGTGGAATCTGTCCTCCCAGTCTTCGAGAAATACAAAGATAAGCTGGTGGCCATTGGTGAGGTAACCTGCTCTGATTTCTGCATAACCAGAGTTTGCTTGATTTGTCTGTACGCAATCTATGTTAAAGTGCATGTAACTCATTGTAATTTCTGTCTGTTTACATTCCTCTGTATGGATAGATATGTAATGAGTTGGGATTAAAACCCAAAACTTTATTTTCCTGGCTAAACATCCGTGCAGGAGTAAAATGAAAATTGCAAAATCCCCCAACGGGGGGCGTATTGATACGAGATGTCTGAAATGCTGGCTCCCTGCAATGAAAACATTGTAGGAAAGCTAGAGAAGCTAGTTTATATCTTTACCGGGAGTATTTTTATAGCTGATATCACATTTTCTTGATTTTTATTATTCATATGTTACTATATTTCCAGGTATGTTGCCTTTTGGAGAGTGCTATTTTCTCATCTGTTTCTTCATTGCTAAAATCTTCTGCCACTCTCCTGAGAAAACTAAGCTAGCGAAGGCATTTAGAGCCCCACAGTTTGAAGTTCATTGAGCTTTGTGAAGTCTTAACTGGCTCTTTACACAGGTTGGGCTGGACTTCACTCCATGGCTTGTGTCCCTACCTCAGCACCGTGAGGAGCAGCAGAGAGTCCTTGCCTTCAGCTGGCTACAGCAAAACAACTGGACTGGCTGGTGAGAGTCAGAAACATTTCACACAGTGTCTCCTTCATACAATGGCATTTAACTAAGCTTGACACCTGTTTCCTGCATCACAGCTCCACAGGCATCCTCTAAAGAACACTAAGGGTTGTTTTGAAGTTTGAGTTTATCCAAGTGTTCAATGGCTTAAGATGAAAAAATAACAATACTTGTGAGCACTTATATCTAGGAGCGTGGTGTCTTTGCCAAATGCGAACTAGAAAAATGTTCCTTTCTGGCTGTGCTTCTGCTAAGGATGTGGGAGACTTCCTAGTCTTTCTCCCAAAGGAGACTTCTTTTTATGGTTCTTCACCTTTTTCTGTTAGTACCCACACCACCCTTTCAGAGATAACTGGGTTATGGTTCCCTAAAAGGATCACTCAGGATTTCGACTTGTGATAATTACTCTCAAGGCTTCGTTTTCTCTCCAATGCTACATGACATAGCAGAGGAAAGGTTCTCATTGAAACAAGGGGAGAAAAATGAAAGAGAGCCTGCTTTCACCTCCAGGGAACTTGGCTAGTGATGGGCCATGATGCCCAGGAGCAGATGTGTCTCCTGTCCAGGTACTCTTAAAAACTGCTGCTTGACTCAAGTTCAGGTTTCAGTCCTTGATATATGTAACTTGCAATGGGGGAGGGAGGATGGGACAAAGAAGTTTATCTTCTTATTAATACAAATAAGCATGCTGCATGCAGTTTGTGTACATGAGGAAGGGTTATAGCTGTATTTGCATAGGTGCCCAGGGCACTGACAGAGTAAAAAAGGAGTTAAATTTAATCCAACACTTGCAAAAGACTCTCTTAAACTTCAGATGGATACAAGTAGCAACAAAAATGAAATAACCTGTGGCCAGTAGTGATCACTGGAAAAAAAATATCTGTAGGAAATCAAAGATCAGATTTTCTGGAGCACTACTGCTTTGCTGTGCATTATCTGTGTAATCTGGCCATAAACCAGTTTGAGTGATCAGGAGAAGGTGTTTTGGATATAGTCCATTGCCAGCTGTTCGACTTACACCCTTTGGACCTGGCATAGCAGATACAAAGGTGGGGCCGGAAAAAAGGGCTGAGTGTTTATTCCAGCCTGCTGCTTTTGGTATCTGTCCAATCCAGGGTGAGTTGGAGCAGCCCCTGCTCACTCTGTGCCCTCTGGCTGTAAGGGCCAGCTCAAAACAGCATCAGTAAGAGTCAGTTTGGGAAACAGTTGTAGGATAGTGTCCTTCCCCTACCCTGCCTTCCCTGTAGAGTCAATCTGTGATGGCAAACCAGGTGAGGTCCTTTCCCTCACACTTCCAATAGCAAAAGGATGCAGATCAAGCAGTGCCCTCCACAGTAACTGTTCTGTGCCATCTTCTGAGTGTGTGTTTGGTGGATGTGCACCACCACCAAAACTGATGGAAGTAGAAGGAAAACTAGAAGGAAAAAGAACAGATCTGCCTTGCTTTTCAGCAGCTATCGTGGCTGCATGCAGTGAGCAGGTGCAAAGCCTTCCTCTGAACTGCACGTGGCTGTCCTCCCAAGTGACCTGTGCTCCTGTCTCTCTGCTGTGCACCGAGTGCCAAGTTTAACTCTGCTCACCTCCACAGCTGCTCTTTATTGCTAATGCAAGACTATTGCTTTCTAAAAGTAAACAAACTAGTGTTTAAGATAAAAACAATGAACTCGCTCAGTGTCACTCTGCTTTTCTAAGGCGTGTGTTTGCACTGTGCAGAAACCCTCGCTGAGCTGGCAGACAAGCGATTGCTTTCCTGAAGGACGAGGGTAGGCATTGCTCCTGGTTATTTAACAGTGGGTACAGGACACGGGCTTAGAAATAATGCAGTTTTGGAAGCGATCTGTGAGGTGTCTCAGCTTACATACAAGAACTGTACCCACTGCCTCTGCTTACACAGAGGTGACGGTAAGGCATCTCTGCCTTGAATGTATGTCTCACGACTTGTAATGTCAAGAGAGCTGGGTGGAAAGCACAAGGGTGCTACTTACTACTGATCTAGTAACATAAGTAGTAACAAAGGACACCTGAACAAGTATGTCAGATGGAAAATTAGGGAAACGGAGACCAGGGAAAGCACTGTAACTTTGGGGGGGAATGGTGAAGGTAGTGGAGCAAAACAGCTCCTGCCTCAGCATTACCCAATACAGTGTTTTTTTCTTTAATTAGGGTAAGAAAACCTGATTTCATAAGGTTTTTTCCTCCCTGTGGACTATTTTAAGCAGATGTGTATAATCCAAATTTGACTTACCTAGTGGGGAAAAAAATATCCTTTCCACTCATTTAAAAACAATTAGGTTTATGCATACCTTAAAATATAAGCATGGCAGAAGACTGCAGGACAGAAAAAAAGAGGCTGTAGATCTGGAAGAGAGGTAGCTGAGCAATTAAAGCAAAGATTTTTCCTATATTTGCAAGTCCCAATATGAACCAGGCAGGTGCTAATTGAAAAACGTGCCTCTTACCAGTGCTCTGGTAACTGATAAGAAGTTAATTTGGTGGTACTTGCCTACCTACCAGTGGACTGAGGGAATCTCAGCAGCCAGTTCACCATATGGAGGGCAAGGTTAACAAATAAAAGCTTTCCATTTTTCAGTGACTGTAGTACTGGCTACAATCGTGGAGTCTTCTTGTCCTGCTGTAAGAAAACCTGATACACAGTGTCCGGGTTGCTCAACTCTGCAGCCTGATCCCAGCTCCCTGGGTTTCTTACGTACATTGTAGGTGTTCAGGACATACTGCTCAATAACTGCTGGGAGACTGTCACTCTGGAAGGGGTACAAGCTGGCTATTATTTTTGTTTTCCTCTGGTCATTATAAGGCATGATGAGGTTAGTCCTTGCAGAGTTCCTGGAAGCTGTTTCAGCAGGGTTATAATTGGATTGCATGAGCCTTGGCCTTTTGCCTTCTCTTCCAACTATCATTTTCCAGCACCTGAATCAATGTAGTAGGAAAAGTGATACTAGCAGGGATGGGGAGTTGGCTGTGGCTGGCTGGGGGGTGACTTCCACACCATTAAAAATGTCAATGGCCCTGTAAACTTATCTTCTTTTGGAGTTAGAATGAGACACTGGGATTTTTTGGATTTTGGAAAAAAACATGAGAAAGAGACCTCACGTAGCAGTTTGAAGCTGAGCCTCCCACAGGCTGTTGTTTTCAAACAAAACTGCCCATATTGAAATGAGAGGTGGATATTTTTTTCAGTATTTCCCAGCTAAAACCAAACATTTCAACAATTCTTAACTGAAAGCTCAGTATGAAATTCACAGTGAAATAGTTTGGTGTTTATAAATGAAAGAAAGTTTCCCAAACATGTAAGTAACTTTGGTCCTTCAAAAATGCAGCCTCTCCCAAGGCAGCCCCTTGTCAGAGAGCGGTGGGAGCTTCACCTTCACCACCATCCATCCAAACATGGCCCAGCCCCGCTCTTGCCCGAGCCTCTGGATGCTCCATCACCTCCCTCTGGCCTCATGGAGGCACAAAGTCTTTTGCTTCCAGCACTGAGACATTTACCGGGGGAAGAGCTGACAGGAGAGTCACTGAGACTGCTAAATGTGCCTAGGTAAAAGGAGACAATCATGAGCTCTCCCCATTTGTTCACTCAGGCTGTGAGGAGGGATGCTGGGATGTTTCTGAGCACGGTGCCTCTGAGGTGCCAGACGGGTCGTGGCTGTGCTGTTCTTTCACCAGTGGGTTAAACTGACCTGTGTCTTTTCAGCAGCTTTGTGAGTCTGCTTCTGGCATCCAACATCGCTTTTGTTCTGTGCATAGCTCCTAGGAGCCCCAGGTTGTTGTACAGCCAGCAGAAAGGAGTAAGCACCCAGAGCAGAGTTATTCTCAGGACCCAAGTTATTTCCTCTTCATTCCTTTCCTGGGGTTTCTAAAAGCTATAAGCTGTCGGTACTGTCTGGGGTCTTAAGGGACATAAACACTCTGTTCAGCCTGTGTTTTCAGTTCATTGGAAATATAGGATTATCTCCAAAGGCTTAAACAGTCTGAATGCTGAATTCTGACACAGCTGGTACTTATTTTATGTGTTGCTGTATTGATTGCTGTAGTGAGACTGACTTTCTCATGGGCTATTCTGTCTTGTTTATTTTCCTGGCTGCACTGGTGAGAAACAGATTCCACTGGAGAACATTTGCTTGGAGACTGATTCCCCTTCCCTTGCTCCAAACAAAGAGTTATAGTCAAAAACATGTAGATTAGTCCCTACATTTCTGCTTCTTTAAAATCCTTTTCCTATATTCCCTCTAAAGTTAATGCACTTTAAGAGCCTTAGTGCTATGTAACACTTATATATGTTCTTTTTTACTGACTGGTCTTATTATTTTAAAAAAACCTTAACATACATATATATATGGGTGAGTGTCATGTGGGTCGGTCTCTTTTCCCAGGTAACAAGCGACAGGACAAGAGGAAATGGCCTCAAGTTGTGCCAGAGGAGGTTTAGATTGGATATCAGGAAAAATTTATTCACTGAAAGGGTTGTCAAGCATTGGGACAGGCTGCCCAGGGAAGTGGTGGAGTCACCATACCTGGAGGTATTTAAAAGACATGTAGATGTGGTGCCGAGGGACATGGTTTAGTGGTGGACTTGGCAGTGTTAGGTTAATGGTTGGACTTAATGATCTTAAAGGTCTTTTCCAATCTAAATGATTCTATGATTCTCTATATATGTAAGAGCCACAGGGATCTCACAAGATAGAGAAACAATTTGTAAGTCAACACTTCAGCTGTTAGGCTGACATTATATGACCACTGCTCCAGTAAAACACACTGATGAACGTATTTGTGGACACCTCAGGGATGTCAGGTGCTGAGTGAGTGCTGGAGGTGCTCAGTGCCAGAGGTGCTGTCAGGAGCTGGGCGTAGTGTTGAGTGGGTTAGTGCACAGGCAGGAGGTGGAAGCAGGTGGCCAGGCTCTCCTCTGCTCTCTAAACATCTGGATGAAGTAAATGTCACTCATATGCAAAAAGCTCTAGATGCTCTGGGGTTGTCCTAGCAGAGGAGCTGCCCGCTGACTGGTGGCTGTGGCAGTAATGGCATGGCTGATAGGAGCACTAGGCATGTCTCCCCTGATAATAAAAGGGGGGGAATTTTCTGGGAGAGATTCTGGGTTTGCAGCTAATCTGAAATAGTTTATATCTTGCTAGGTGTGCTGCAAAAGACAACTGGTCGAAAGGGTCTTTGGAGAACACTTGGAGTGCTTTCCCAACACAGGAGCTCCAACAAGGAGAGTCCCTCTTGGTGTCGGTCTGTCTGTCTGACTTCCTGTTAAAATTATTAATGCTGCTGGAATGCTAATGCATTTTCCATAATGTACTGTCACAGCCAGAGCCTTGGGCAGGCATCTTTTATTGTTATTCAGTCTAAACAAAAAAAAATTCCTGCTGATTTTTAGTTAGGTTGAGGTCAGCCAGCATCTTTCCCATCGAATGGATGTAGACCTTTAAAGAACATGGCTGTCTTCCTGCTGATAACATGTTCAGAGAGAAATTGGGAACTTCCAGCTGTTACTAAATATTTGGTTTTCCTCAATAGTAAAAGTAGCAACATTTCTCAAGCTTGGGTGGGCAATCTGCCTCTAAAGTACAAGCACATTTCCCTACTAGGCTCTCAATGGCTCCAAATTCACATGTCCCTTCCATTTAATTTTCAAAGGATGTGTGTGCCTGGGCCAGGCAGGTAAGCTGTAATGAATCAGGTAGTGAAAGAGAGCTGGAAATATGGTGTTCTTTCATGAGTATAGTGCTTTAAATTGTTGTAACTCTTAAGTTATCTGACACCTCCTACAAGTGGAGAGGACATTTTATCCTCGTTGCTTTGAACGGTGATTTCACCAGCTAATTGCTTCAACATTGCTATCCATTCCTACGTCGATGGGGCAGGGAGTGGGAGCTCTCAGTGGACATTCTGCATCCACAGAATGCTGCATCTGAGTTAGTCACTTGGGACCCCACTATAGCCAGTAGAGAAAACTCTTAGGGAGCAATTCCTCTCAAATTACTGAATTTTGAGTTGATAAATGTGTTGTGTTAGTGGAAACCTGCAACGTCTCCCTGGTGTACTGTTTAGGATGGGATGAACTGCAGCCTAGCAGTTCCTCAGGCTATAGGTGAACCGAGCCAACACGCTCAGATGCAGCTGGCTGCACCAGCATGGCTTCTCTAATCGCTTCTGTCCCACGGCCCTTTTGTGGGTCAGGTTGATGTCTCTCACAAAAGAACTTTGTCGATTATCTTTTAGGAAAGAAATGAACCTGAGAAGATGAGGATTGTCTGCCAGCACATTGCTGCGGTGAAAGGTATATCACTGGAAGGAGTTTGTGAAGTAACAACAAAAATGCCTCAAAGCTTTTCCCCAAAGTTAACGAAACTTTGACTGAATGAGTGCTTGTTAAAAATGAGAATGTTCATCCAAGACAACCCTTCTGCAGATGATGTTTTTTATTCATTTTTGTGGTCATATACACTTTTTGACTGTGTATAAAGGATTCAGATAGAAGTTACATTTTTTGTAATATATGAAGAGCCTGTTAATCTTGGCGAATAAGAACCCAATAAATTTGACTTACTGTATTCATTCACATTATTATTTTTTTGTACACAGAATTTATTTTGTGTATGTAATTTTTCCCCCCGCTTGCTTTGGTAAGAAACTCAGGAGTAAAATTCCATTACGTATATGAAATTGATAGCAAAGTACAAAAGGAAAACCAGATGGCAGCTCAACAGAAATACCAGATGTACATTTCTGCATCTTTTATATGGATTGAGACACCCAGAAACACAGATTTATGTTGTTTACAGTAGAGGAGTTCATTAGCCATATTTTAAAATTCAGATCTTTTCTCTGATACTTAACAATATACTTCTATATTCTTGTCAGTACATCAAAAATAGAATCCAGGTCATTGGCAAACATGCCTTGTGTGGGCAGTCATATTCCAAAACTGAGGTGGCCAGACAAACACCTGGAGCCACAAACAAATTTCAGTTAAGTGCCTTGTGTTGCAAGGGCTCATTCTCCAGGTGGGATTATGGCTTTATCTTGTGGGGAGAGTGGACAATGTTGCTGGAATGAGGACTGCATAGGAGGAAGAGGATGTTTACATTTCCCCCTGTATTCTCTAATAGCTTTCAATCAAGAAATTTAAACATGTGACTCTCCGACTACTTTCTTTCAAGTCCAACTTATTGACGTTTGGTAAATATCCTGATAAAATAGTTCATTTCTAGCTCAGTTGGAACTTCAGGTCTTTTGTTCTGAAATCCCTTTCTTAAGTTGCTGTAGTTTTCTTGTTTAAACAACTTGTCTGTGAGACAAGTACCTGGTGCACTCCTGCCATGTAGGTTTTCTCTGCACCGAGAGGTCAACTTTTGCATTGAAAATCACAACCAAGAGTTAAATGCATTATAAAATACTGTTTAATTTTTTTCCTTTAGAGGCTGAAATACATAGTTTGAAACATTAAAAAAAAGAAAATCTGGAAGTCTTAACTGTGTGCCTGCTGTACATAAAAATTCTAGTTTTATTTTAGAAGTGTTGATATTTTGGCAACATACTATATTGTTCATTTCAGACTCCTTGGACTCAAGTTTTACAAAGATGGATTGACTTGTGGTTGTTTTTGGGGGGTGGCTTAGATACCATTTTGAGGTTTGGAAGAAGGACATAATTAGGAATTGATATCACTGAAATAATCCAGCTAGGACTGTTGGAAAGCTAATTACACCCTGAAAGCAGCACTCTATAGCTGGGTTTCCTTTATTTTGTGAAATGCCCTAGACTGAAACAAAAATGCAACTTCCAAGCCATTTTTTGTACAAAGATGGCATTATCTTTGGGAATAGTTATAAAAATACATTGTTCTTTCAATGGAACATATACTACAGGAGGAACAGTAACACCACTACAAATAAGGATACTGCATTTCTAATTGCTTTTTAACTTTCTCCAGCCTGAAAATTTGAGTGCTTGGCCTCTGCCTGACTTCTGGAATTTGTGCACAAGAAAATCATTACTGTGGAGTAAATTAGTACCAGCTACTTGCCAGGGACTGTCTGATATATGACATATTTTAGCCTTTTCACAGCATTCAGGAAAACAACTTTGCTAATGTTTGGGTATACACAAGGAACTTCTGTCTCTATCACTAATAGGAATATTCAGGAAAGCCTGAATATTCAGTTACAGGCTAGACTGAAAAAGGATAGCAGCAATTTTAAGCTAAACTTGTGCTGTAAACCTTGACATCAGTGTTCTGTTTTTATCTTAATAAATTGTCCATGAAATGTAACAATCCAAGGACGTGCATTTTAAGTGAACTCCTGCAATGGATGTTTCTCATGGGATAACTTTCTCTTGCTGGGCAACTACGTCCTTGGCCCTGCTTCTCATACAAATGGGTATAAATCAGAAGAAGTTGTTGTGAAGCCTATGAAATATAGCAGTGTAAAAAGTCAGGAGATAAGTACCAAAGCTTTGCCTTGATGCTGTCAATTTGGTTTGCCTTTTCCTTTCTTGTTTAGGAAGGTACTTCTGGAGATAGACGTCCCCAAAGATGGAATTGTATTGACCATACCTCATCAAAATCAACATGGTTTTATTTCCCCAAGATCAGTGCAGCTGTAGCAAAGGTGGGTTTGGCTTCATGTTGATCTGTTGTAAATAAACTTACTTCTTTCTGGACAAAGTCTCCTCTCCTTATGGGAGACAGCTTTAATCCACGTGTTCCTTCCACTGCCAGGCTTAGCCTGTTTTTCTCTACAGTTCCCTGATGACTAGTTATTTCTTCTGTGCAGGATCCCTCTGCAGGAAGCAGATGATGCTCCATGTGCTGAACCATCAGGCGGATAGAGGAGCCAATGCTCTGCGGGCACTGTGGCAGTGAAACCCAAGGCATGACGGCCATTCTAGAGCAGGCTGAGTTCGAACCTTTCGCTGAGGGTATTAGCTGGCAGCAGCTCTGCCTGCTGTACAGAGCCAAGTGTGTAATAGTAGGAAAAGGAAGAATGAGATAGGAACAAAGCCTCTTTTCCAATGTCTTTAAGCAATAAATGTTATCTTTGGATGGACTTTGAGGTCATCCAAAATTCAATAAGAAAAAATATTAAATGAAATCAGATGTAGATCAATGTTTACACCTTCTTGCAAAAAAACAAGAGTTGTTTAGGATGCTAACGCTACATCTATATGATCCAAACAAAGTGTCACCATCCTTTCCCTGGCCCCAAGGCCAACCCACAGCCTGTGCCAGGGATTGCTGTAGCAGTTCAGCAATGTGGATGACTGGGTCCCAGTGGCCATGAATGGGCACTGATGGAAGTACTAGCATAGATGTAGTCTCAGGCGTGTTTTCAGCATATTTCTACCAATGTGTAACATGGAGGTAAGTTCCTAAACTGAAAGATGGCTATTCTGTTGCCTTGATAATGTTTGTTTCAGTTCCCACTACACTTCTTCCACTTGAAGTCCTGTTTTAAAAAAGGCTTCGTTGCTACAGTATGTAGCACTTGAACTGTGAAGTCAGGCAGAGGAATTCAGAAGAATTTACCCAGCATCTAATCTTACACAGGAAAAGTAAAAAAAATCAGGCTTTTTCTTAGTATGAATGAAAGAGGCCGGGAGGGCCTGAATCTGACATAGATAACTTTATTTTTAAAAAGCAGGTTTCTAACACACACCTGTGATCTGCAAATTCAGGATTCACTTCCAGTAGTCTCTAAAAATCCCTGGTGCCTGCAACCATCACTACCATTGCTCAGCTAAGTGCTCAGGGAAAGCAAACATAGACAAATTAATATGTTGAAGCATGTGTTCATTTTATTATTCATACTGTAAATAAGATCAGGAGCTGTGGCTTACATAGATCACCTGATCTTGAGTAAAATACCAACTCATAATTAGTGAGGGAACTTAAAACCGGTGCCTAAGCACATCTACCACACAGACATAGATCTGATTAGGCTCTGACATACCCGTGAACAATGTGCAGTGTGTTATTTGCTGAACACACACCAAATGATTTCCCACAGAAGCCAGTAACATACTTCTAACGTCGTTAACCAACTTAAATATTTCTGTATTTTCCTAATGCTCTTTGGAGAACAATCTGTCTTTCTATTAAGGTACGGTGTCTGCAGCAGCAGAATTACAAACCCTGACATGGGCTGCCAGACACTGCTCTGGTCCAGACATGTACCGAGCGGGGTTTGAGGGAAGATTGCTTACTGAAGTGATATCCAACCGCCTCCGCATGTGAGCCAGACAGACAGTTTTCTGGGGTATGTGTCAAACCAAACTTCAGAGGTTGAGTGGAAACAAGGAATGTTTTGCCTGTGGCTCTAGAGGCAATGAAGGGCTGGGGTGGATAAACCCATCCTGGCTACCCTCTGCTGCATTTCAAGCCTCCATCTCTGCCCATCCGTCTCTTACTACTTCAGTACATTTCTCTGCTCCACCACTGCCAAGAGACAAACCTATTATCGCAGGGGAAGGCCAGGGATTTTCCCTGAACGTACTGGGAGCGGTGTGGCCTGCGTGTCCGTGGCACAGACGGCACAGCAGCCCATGCAGCCTGCTCCATGCCCAACGGGAGGTGGGCGAGGGACGAGCTGCCAAACGCGGGTCTGTGGCTGCTCAGCCTTGCCTGGGCAGGGCACACTGGCCACCGAAGGGATTACAGGAATGAGATTATGCTGCTGCTTCCTCATGCATGTCGTGGGGATTATTTACATCATTCCCATCTCCGTATGGATCTCAGTCACCCACATGGACAGCCTTCATAGGTTCAGTTTAAAAGACTGGAAGGAGTGTGTATATATATTGGAACTAGGTGGGTTAGAACTAGATGATCAACTAGGGGTTGGAACTAGATGATCTTTAAGGGCCCTTCCAACCCAAACCATTCTATGATTCTATGATTTATTTATATATATATATACATACAGACCCAACGGCTTCCCAGCAACCAGGGCTGCATCCAACACCTTCCTGACACCATCCCCGCCCGGCGACACCCGCCCCTTCAAGCTCTCCGGGGCCGCCTCCCGCTCCGCCCCGCCGGGACGGGCCGCCGGGGCCCGTCCCCGGGGGTGGGCAGCCGGGCCGGGGCGGGGCAGCGACGGCGGCAGCGGCGGCGTGGGTCTCGGTGGCGGAGCAGGAGCAGGAGAAGGAGAAGAGCCGGAGCCGGGTGACCTTGGCAGGCGGATCCGGGCTGCGCCCGCCGCCGCTACCAGCGGCGAAGCTGGGTGGGGAGACGGCCGAGATGGTGGAGGACGGCAGCGGCGGCGGCGGCGAGGAGGAGGCGGAGGGGGAGAGCGGGGAGGTGCCGGCGGCCGCCGCCGTGCCCCCCCTGCAGCGCTGCAACGGCTTCCTGCCCGGCAAGGAGGCGGAGGGCGGCGGGCGGGCGGCCCCGGCGGGCGGCGTGGAGCGGGCGGCGGAGGCCGAGGCCATGCTGTCGGCGAGCGGCGGCCGGGTGGAGCTGCGGCTGTCGCGGCGGCGGCTGGCGGTGCTGGCCGTCTTCAGCTGCTACTCGCTGGTGAACGCTTTCCAGTGGATCCAGTACAGCATCCTCAGCAACGTCTTCGCCGGCTTCTACGGCGTCTCCTTCACGCAGATAGACTGGCTCTCCATGGTCTACATGGTGGCCTACGTGCCGCTGATCCTGCCCGCCACCTGGCTGCTGGACACCCGTGGCCTGCGCCTCACCGCCCTCCTGGGCGCCGGCCTCAACGGGCTGGGCGCCTGGCTCAAGTGTGGCAGCCTGGCCCCGGAGCGGTACCCCCTCACCCTGGCAGCCCAGTCCGTCTGCGCCGTCGCCCAGGTCTTCATCCTGGGGCTGCCCTCCCGCATCGCATCTGTCTGGTTCGGCCCCACCGAGGTCTCCACCGCCTGCGCTGTGGCTGTGCTGGGCAACCAGGTAGGGGCGGAGGGGGGCAAGGGAAGCTTTGGAGAAGTGAGCTTCCTTAGAGTTTGGCATGGCATTGGTTTAAAAATTAGTCGTTTAGGTGGGAAAAACCATCTTCTGAGAAATGGTTACGGGGCAGCGTTGGAGTGAGGAAAAGTGATGGAGTGGGGGCAAGCGCGGAGGTGATGTTTCGTCCCACCCTCCCCGGCCAGCCTTGCTTTGCAGGACCCTGGCTGTGTGGCAGTGTGTAGCAGCATGCACACTTCTGTCAGCTGCCTGGAGTACCTCAGTCGAGACCCTTTTCAGAAACTGTCCTGCTCCGCTTTCTCTTCCTCTTGCGTTTGGCATCTCATCTCTTGTGTTTGGCATCATTCATCTGACTGAACCCACCTCCACCTGGAGGGGGGGGGTGAAGTACCTGAACTTCCATGGAGAGCCCCAGTGCCAACATATATTAGTTCCTGTTTTCTAAAATATGGCCTCGAGTCACTAAGAGCCAGTAAGTCAATGCCCTGGTGACTCATGAAGTTTTCTGTAGCACTGTGATAGTTCACGTCACAGTGGGGAGCTGATAACTGAGTCACAGATTTCCTCGAGTTCCCTGGTCCTAGCCAGTTTGAGAGAGCTGGAACAGGCATATCTGAAGGCATGGGTGAAGATACGATGCTGATGGTTTTTTTTTTTCTTCCCATAGCCTTGTTCTCGCCCCTTGCCACTGTCCCTGCTTTTCTGTGGCAACAAAATGTTAAGATTCCCATCAACGTCACTGGTGCAGGCTGAGATCATAGGTACAGTTTGATTAAGGTAACGGGGGATTTGTGTTTCCTCATGTGAGTAATGATTTTATGTTTGCGCACTTTGGATTATTACAGCGGTAATATTAGCGTTACATATTTACAGTTAGGGTTGCTCATTAGCTCATACCTGGCTGTTTACAGTTTTCTCAATGCTTTTCCAAAACTATTCTTTTTTGCATTGAAGTCTTCCAGTGGACAAGTCAACTGTCCCTTTTGGACCCAAGACTTTCGGGGTTGTTGGTTGGTTGTTTAAGCAGTTGAGCAAAAATTTTGCATATGCGTTCCAGAATCAGCCTAAAGGTTTCTTTGGCAGCTAAATTTCCACTCTTCCTAACATGCACCAGTCCTCCCAGTAGCAAGGAGTTACGGGGGTTTCAGTTCTGCAGTATGATGCCAAGAATCCAGCTTGGAGTCTGAAACTGATGCTTTGCTCAGATGCTGAGAAGTGGTGCAGGACAGGAGCAGGGTGCAGGGACTGTGCAGATAGGAGCCATGAGAAAGATGGACAAGGAAAACGGGAGCAGAGGTGTGAACAAAATAAACCTTAGTTATTTCTGGAGCGTACTCACCTCCAGGAGCTAGGGCTGATCTTAGTGTGCCGACGTGCTCGATGGTCCTCTGCCAGGGAAACGGCTGTGAAATGCACTGACAAAGTGTGTTCCATATTCCTCTGGCAGTCCTGCCCAAAGGGTGATGGCTTATTCTGCAGTGATGCCTTACCCTGCTAGCTCAGAGCTGTATGCTATGTAGGTCTTAAGATCCCAGTCCCGCTTGTGACCCATGAAGACTGATACAGTGTCAAACAAGAGAATTCTCTGTTGTCAGTTTTTACTTTCTTAAAAAAAAAAAACCTCTCAAAAGCTTAACTGAAAGAGCAGTGAAATGACAAATCAGGCACTTGGAAGTTAGTAGTAATGTTGTCTGTATATCCCGATGCCGTTCACTTCTGCATATGCATTATGATACAGTAACACTGTACTTGTTTAATTGCACAAGGTGAACTATGTAACAGAATCGGGTTGCTACAAAGAACGGGGCTGTTAGTCATCCAGTTTCTTATCAGATACTATGCATAACTTCAGAGCTACAGCAAACAGGGCTGGGACCACAGGCAGGGGAAGGACAGAGTAGTTACCAAAAATCAAATTGCACCCGTTATCTCTTGAGATGCTGGTCATTTGCATTTGAAACACAAATCACTGGGAACACAGCGATGTACCTGTCAAGGGTTGTTAGGAGTGTCAGATTTCCACAACTATTTAACATCTTAAACTGGGTACACCAGACTCATTGGAGCTCTTGACCCTTCTGGCCTTAAACTCTCGAGATGTAAAACGTGAAAAATGATATCACTTGACGTTCTTGGAATATTGTGGGTACTGTATTGGCCCGCAATTGGAGGAGGAAAAAACATACCTTAAGGAAAAGAGTAACTGTGTTCTCAGTTCATGTTTGTAGGGTTCATATACTGAAGGGTGAGGATAAAAACAGACAAATTGTTCAGGTCAGCACTGGATACTGCGTAAGTCTGATGGTCTGTGAGGGGAGAAATAAAAGCAGCAAAAACCTCATCGGGCATATGCACAAAGGGCGCTTTGTAAGCACACTGGCACACCTTTAATTTGAGTACTTTCTGAGTGTTGGACTTGCTACTCTACAGTCTTTGGTGCTTTTTATTATTTTATTTTTTTACCTGAGATAGAGGGGATTTTTTAGTTAAAAAAAACCCAATAATTGTTTTAACACTTTAAAATGCAGTTTAGTTTTGGAGGATCATCAGAGATAAATTGGAGAGTAGTTAAAGACTGTTCCTCCTTCATGTTTTAAAATGCTTTATATATATACACCCCAAATTCAGTCCTTGTTTTTTGTCTCTTTTAATACAAAAACAGTTGCTGCATTGGAATTGACTCCACTACTACTTTATTTTGTGATTTTTCTTTATTCCCTTAGCAATAATTGCAGATGTACGTTTTGGGTTTGCTAATAAGGATCCTTCTTAATAAGGATGCTCCGTTTCTCTTGCTCTTCTCTGCTTCATCAGTTCTGCAATAAACCTGTCATGTCAGTCTTTGTTACTGTAGTGGCAGGGTCGTGACATCAAGTGGAGTGTTTTAATTGAGAAAAAGAGAAGAGCATTTCTACAAGAGTAGCTGGAGTCTTCTGTCATCTCTAGGCCTTCAGTTTCAGGATGACTGATAAAAATTCATTTGCATGCACAGTATTTTCCTGTGAAAGATTCTTCTGCAAGAAAAGCTTCCTTAATGCTAGGTGTTAAATGTACTGTATACTAGATGTAGTTTAATTTAGAAATGAAAAGGTTAAAACCTGAGTTATATAAGACCTGATGGTGAAATGTCATTGAGAGCAAATGGCTTAGAAGTATGACACTGAAGGAACACTTCCTTCATAGTTTTATTAATACTTACCATGATATAAATTCTGAAATCTACCTGGTAAGGCTTTTCACTTCTGTTAATTTTTATGTTCACAGGAAAATGATTTTTTGTTTTCTTTTCTTGCTTTACAGCTTGGCACTGCAATTGGCTTTTTGTTGCCACCTGTTTTGGTTCCAAATACACCTAATGATATCGATCTAATGGCACATAACATCAGCATCATGTTCTATGGAACAGCGATAGTGTCCACACTTTTGTTCTTCTTAACAGGAGTTGGTAAGTGTTCTGTTCCTGTAATTTAAATGGTGACCATAAGGAGTGTTTACAGCATCTCGCTTAAAGCATCTGACTTCGCTCAAAGTAGTTGGGGTTACGTTTTCTCCAGTTTACTTGTGTTCGCTTACCTGTTAGGCCAGGGTTAAGCGACAACCAGTTTACTGTATGTATGTCGTGCTTCACATGGGGTGACCTCTCTCAGAATATTTAGTTCACTTAGGCTTTTTGCTACAAGAACTATGCTGTGATATAATGTGAATTCTCTCTGTTAATCTTACAATTCAGATACAAAAGTCTAGACATATTGCAGATCAAGTCTGTCTTTGGCCATATGTTGGTAGCAATCAGATGTGACCAAATAATTAGCACATCCTTTGTGGCTGTGACTTGATTCTTCTATGAGAAAATCTAGAGTATTTTTTTCATGGAAATGTTGAAAGCCACAAGTTAATCTTCTGAAATTCATCAAATGGAAACCCTTCAAAAAGAAAAGGCATTAGTCTGGTAAAGATGGATCAAAATTGTTCCTTCTTCGTTTTCCCCAGTGTTTGAAGAAAAGCCTAAATACCCTCCTAGTCACTCTCAAGCAGTCCTGCGAACTACGCCTCCTGAGGATTATTCCTACAAGCAGTCGATAATAAACTTGTTCAAAAATATTCCATTTGTACTTTTGCTGATCAGTTACGGTAAGTGCTGCTGTCTGGCTGTAGTCTAGCAGAACAGTTAAAATGTGTGCCGAAAGCACATCGAGTTTTAGTTGTGGTGGTGTTTTTTTGTGGGGGAGGGAGCATCAAACTTTTACTTACTCAGGACCCAGTGCTGGAAAATCCAGCAGTATTCAAAATACCATTTGTAGCTCTGGTGAAGAGATTTTACCTGGCAGATAAAAGGTTTTGACTCTGATGTGGGTCTTAAATATCAGATTAACTCTTTAGGGTAGCAGGTCTGTGTGGCTACCCTGGAATGACTGAAGCTTTTCTTTTGGTACTGCAGGTATTATGACTGGGGCATTTTATTCTGTCTCCACGTTATTAAACCAGATGATAGTAACTCATTATGAGGTAAGTTTCTTGGATCTTCTTGTACTTTTTTTTTCTGTACGTTTGCAGAGGTGATGTTCATTATTGTGTAGGTGCTATGTGCACTCAGACGTTTGGTTTCCTTTATACCCTGCTACAGTTTGTTGCACCATACAGCTATGGGAGTCATAGGAATGTTTGTTTGCACTTATGACTACCAAGAGGTCTGAACTTGACTCTGAGTGGAAGCAAGTTATTAATGAGCACCATATAAATATTTGTTGAAAGGGAGAAGAAGTGAACGCTGGGAGAATTGGCTTGACACTGGTGGTGGCAGGAATGGTGGGTTCGATTATTTGTGGTTTGTGGCTGGATTACACTAAAACATACAAGTAAGTGTGGGTAGGCATGTATGGGGTTAGGGGTAGGAGAGCAGTGCCATTGCATTAGAAAAATACTGCAACGTAAGGGCTGAAGTGAACTGATGATAAAATGCAGTTCATCCCTGGTCTTGATGGAGACTAGTTTCTGAGGCTACAGCAAAAGCTTGAGACTCTGACTGGTTCTTGGCCAAAAGAGACAGGAGAATACAAAGATGCAAAGGGGTTTTCCATCTGCTCCTGTCTCTTCAGGAGTGTAAGGCTAACAAAGGAAGCACTGTATGGTCTACATACAGTGGCCAGGTGGCCCAGTGGGCTCCTTCTAGGAAAGTATAAAGGCTCCAAACCTGCTCTGCATTGTTTTGTAAAATGGACAGTTGATGGATTCTTCTTTTTTTTTTTTTTTTTTAATACTACTCCTGGTCTTATTAGTAAGCGTAACATTTGCTTTAATTCAGGGGATGACTGTGAAGCAGAACTCTGTTCTGGGGTAGGAGCTCCTGGGTCCATCACCCATGGTGTGGTGCCCCCCAGGAGTGAGCAGTGCCCTGCAGCGCTGCTTGCGGTGGAGTAGTTCTCCCTTGTGACTCCTAGTACGTTACGTGCAAGAGCTCTAGAAACCTAATGGATGTTAAAGCTGTAGATTGGCTTTGTTTCTGCATGTGTTTTGGCTTATAAATAAGTGATACATGCTTTAATATTTTGGATGACATCCCTTATTCCAGATTTAAAATAAATGGAACATTGTAATGAGATCTGTTTGACTTGCCTCTTAGGCTGACTTTTATTGCTAATAGTGTTCAATTTGGCTGCTCATGTATTGATGTATTGTATAACGGGCAGCGCTGCAGAATGGCCAAGAGGTACAACATAGCAGAGAACTAAAATAGTCTTAAGGTAATAGTATCTGCTGTGATTGTCCACTCTTTGAGAGTCTGAGTAAGTCTCTTTAGCCTTGAGTGAAGCAGCCGTATAAAGAAGGCAATAAAGAGCAGGAAGGAATATGTTCTCATTGCCTGATATGTTTCAGTCAGAATTACATGAAGCAAATTTTAGAGCTGTAGAATGACAGTTATTAGAGAGTAATTAATGTTTATATTACTCTTCCATGCTTCAGCAATGTGCTATGACCTTATGTTAATAATGTTAATTTTTTTTTTTTGGTTGGGTTGCAGGCAAACTACTTTGATTGTTTACATTCTCTCTTTCATTGGGTTGCTGGTATTTACTTTCACTCTGGACCTCGGATACCTTATAGTAGTGTTCGTGACTGGAGGAGTACTTGGGTGAGCAATTAAAGAGGACTAGAAGACTTATTGCAATAAGCAATATTTAACTGTTTTAACTAAATGATTCTACTGTGTATTCTAATATATGAATACATGTATTCATATACCATGCTCTCAACCTGTACCTATCGCTCACGGTACAGATAGGGTATACTAGAGTTTCATCTTCTGTTACATCAGAGTAAATCTAAAGTAACTAATTTTTCAGTGAATTTCATTTAATGTTTTCATGGACCTAACAGAAGTCTGTATGTGGTCAATTTGTTTGGTTCCAATTCAAAAAGCTGTCTGCTGTAGAGTTGAATCTTTCTGTTAACCAGTGGATAAGTGATTAGAGTTTAACTGAGCAAATCTAGGAAGACTGGCTTCTGTGCATTTTGATTAGCTGTATTTTGATAGCCCAAGCGACATGCTGGGTGCTTTGTTTGCTCAGAAGAGCATGAGCACTTCTCGTAGATACATAATCTAAAAGTCCCAAAAGGTGCTGAGGGAATAGTGCTGTATTCAGACATGGCAGTCGAGGTAGAGCCAGAAATGTCTTGAGAGTTTCCATTTAAAAACCAATCAACCAACTTCAACTGCATTAAGCTCCTACTCTTTCTGTCACCCGTCAGTCCTCTCAGCTTCTTCCACAGCAGCTTCTAGAAGACATTCCAGTGTCCAGCCTTGCTCCCTACTGATGGTCTCTTTTTGTCCTCCAGCATGGGTGTTTGGGCTGATCAAATGATGATGTTTGTGTATGCCTTTCATTTGGAATTAATTGGCTTCAATCATGGAGTGGTTTGTGGATGGGTCAGAGAAGGTTGTTTCATATGTATGGAGTGGAGTGAAGGTGGTTATGGGAAACAGGACAAATATGTTAAGGCATCTGTGTGCTAAAAAGAGAGATGTATGGCTAAAATTGTTGCATGAGGTAGGAGGGAATGAAATGGGCAAAGGAAGTATTGAATCATGTTAGGCCTTGAAAACAGACAGTTCAGAATACCAGCTAATTCGTAATACCATGTGTTTATGTTTGATTCTCTTAGCTGTCATAATAGATGAAGGCCACACCTGTCATCCTCTTACTCTCCTCTTCAACAGGTTCTTCATGACTGGCTATCTCCCACTTGGGTTTGAATTTGCTGTGGAAATTACGTACCCAGAGTCTGAAGGCACTTCTTCGGGTCTTCTTAATGCATCAGCACAGGTTATATAATTTTATTTCTTCAAGTGAAGTAATGTTCAGGAAGGCTGCTCGGCTCGAATTTAAGAAGGCTTTCTTAGACTCGGCTGCTAAGTCTCTGTTGTGTTGCTGTAGTCTTAATTTTTTTATTTGGGTTTCTATAAGATGTGACCTGAAACTTGGCAAGGTAAAGTGATGACTCTTTTCTATGTGATCCTAATGAAGTGACTTGTTTGTTTGTAGATATTTGGAATTGTCTTTACACTTGTTCAAGGAAAACTCACAACAGACTACAGTCCTCGTGCAGGAAACCTCTTTCTTTGTGCTTGGATTTTTGTGGGCATTATCTTAACAGGTAATTAATCAGAAATGTAAGTAATTGTTTCTCTTTAATGTAAAAATGTGGAAGTTTTTTTGAGATAGTGAATTTCTGGGTATTTTTTAGACACCTCAGATGTATAGGGTTTAAATATGTGGCTTCCTGCCTGGGCTGACAGAAATTATAAGTGCAGGGTTTGGGGTTTTTTTTGCTTTGTTTTTCACTTTAAATATTTGCTGTGCGCACACCCTTTGTTTTAAGGATGATGTTACTATTATATGGGCAGCCATCTGTCACTCATTTCTTGAGTCATGTCTTGAATTTGAGGCAGACATCTTATCTCCAGAGTAGGATAGGAAATGTAAACAAATACATAAATGGAGACAGCTTGCAGTGTTCCAAATGCAAGAAACTGCTGATGTATTCCTGAACTGTACCAATGACTTACACATGCTGATACTTACAAATGTGCTGAAAGTGCTAAAACCATCAAGCTTTGCTTTAAGAAGTACTCATGGTTTAGAGCTTTTATTGTAATTTTCTGTGTGTGCTTTGTGAGGAGCAAGTTCAAATTGTCAGTAAGTTCAAATCACAAAAGAGTGAACACAGGTATTTGGAATATGTATTGAAAGCAGCTTCCGTGTGCTTGCACTGTACAAACATTTCCCTTGAAATGTGTGTCGTTGCAAAGTTGTGAACCAGCTTTCTCTTTACTTTTTTGTTTCAGCCTTAATAAAATCAGATTTGCGAAGACACAATGTGAATTCAGGGATTATGAATTTGGATGTTAAAGCTGTAAGTGGTGGCTCTTTTACCATGTTTATATTACTGTCCTTGAATGCTTGGCTTCTATTGGCATAATAATATTAACAGCAAAAGAGTAATTGACAAAAACTTATAATGTGACTGTTTCCATGCTGTTTTGGAACTACAGAGCCACATGGGATGCTGCCCTTGGATATCTGTTTCTCCCCTTAGCTCCCATGAAAAAAACTAAAAGACCCGCTCTCAGATTTTCCTGAATTTAGGTGGTTAATATTAATCTCTGATTTTATTGCTTGAATCTTGCTTTTTTGTATTTGCAGGTAGCATTGTGAAGCCTTTTTGTGTATTGGGTTAGGAGGCTGTGCTATGGACTACGTATTTTATTTAAAATACCTGCAGCCCCTTTAAGTGAAGTCAGTGTCTGATGAACAGAAGCGATGCTGCAGTTTCTGTACTGTGGTGCGTGAAGAGCTGGGTCTGTTCTTCTGCTGAGCACCCTCTCAATTTGAATGAAGAGTGAGCATAGCACTTTCTGCTGTTCAGGAGGTCCCAAGACCATGTTTCAGCAGCTTTGTCAAATTATCACAGTTACTAGTAGAAATAAGGCTGTTATTGGAAACCTTTTTCAGTGCTTTGGGTTTTTTGATCATTTGGATCAAGATAATGAAACGGCATTTTGGAGTCAGGTATTGCAAGATCTTCTGTCATGCTTCTTTTTATGTGTAGGTGTCTTGCATATATAGCGGCTTTTGATGATCTGCTATCAGGTGCACACTGTTAGCATCTGCATAAGGTTCAGAAACTTCCAAGCTGGTGCTATATGAGCTAACTTGAACCTGAAACCTGTGCAGCTGTGTGTGCACAGTATGGCGCGCTGTGGGTTTACTAGCCTGGGTCGGGGCTATTTCAGCGGTGTACATGCTGACTATAGGCAGTGGTCCATGACTTGTCTGTTTTCTGTTGCCACCTTCTTAATTAGCCTAGATTGTTGTACAACTTCATTTATATTAGCCAGGATATAACAAAAGCCTGGAGTCCTCGCTCTGATATTACCATAAATAATTGAGAGCTGCCTGTGTAACTAAGGTACAATAGCACTTTGATACCAAACCTTGATCATCAAGATTCTAGTGTGTTTAAATGTAATGGAGAAAAAAACTGAAAGTTAATCTCCATGTGATAAATACCTATATGCAGTAAATATATACTTTAGAGTTACACTAAAAAACTCAGTTCTGTGTTTTTTGGTTTCGTTTTTTTTTTCATTACAAAGAGAAGGGAAAAATAGAGCTTTCTATAAATGCCTCATTTGGCTAATTAACTACATATACTATTGGAGTCTAACCTAATAATTACTCAAGAATACTGAGATTGGGAATAGCTTCTGCTGAATAACAGCTTAATTCCTGCTTTTTTTTTTTCCCTCCTCCAGGTACCAGTTGACAGTCCTGTAGAACCTGAAAGTACTACATTAAAAATTCAGTCAGCTTTATAAAGCTGAAAGAAGGTGACTTAGAAGCGCACAAATCTGGCTGGATACTGAACCATGTTAATTAGTGTAATCACTGGATTTGTGTGTATGAGTAGTAAAATGTGTTTGGTGATATTGGTGATAGTTGTGCGGTGGAAACTATGAAGATGCTCAGTTCATTTGCCCCAGATGCAAACAATTCACCTTTGTATGGAATATTTATTTTAACAGTTTTCAAGTTTTGCAGTTTCGTTAGTAAAGAACTGTGTGAATACTCTCCACATTAGGGAGACATGTACATTCAGGATGCATACTTGAAAAAATCTGGAAGTACAGTCGTCATGATCAGAAATATCTAATCTTCTTTCTTGTTCAGTCTTTGCTAGTGCATTTGAAAAGTCAGAGAGCAGGTAGCTGCACAGCTGGAGGATGTTCACAAGTTCCTTTTTTTAAAGTGTATTTGTATTTTTAATATAAGCCAACGGTTCCTTCTGGGAAACTGTCTATAGCACAATACTGAAAACAAGAGATGACTGCAAACGTGTGTGTGTCACACTGGCATCTGACATTTCTTTTGTCTTGAAACTTCTTAATATCAGAAGGCAGATAAGAGAAAACACTGTCTTATGGATTCACTGTAACATTTCTGGGGAGATTTAAAGAGTTTCCCACTAGATAAATTGAAAACATTTCTTATTAAATACAGTAAAAAGGAGGAGAAAGGCCTTTGATATCTCTACTGTGAAGTATTTATAGGCAATGGAACGCTACCACACAGGTTGCCTCCATGGAATATTTTGAGTGCTTTCTCAGTTAAAGTGAGAGGAGTACGTGTTTACAAAGAGCTGGTGCCTTTACTTTGTAAAGAAGATCCTTGCCTCATCTTGAGTTTAATCAGTGCTGCTGAAGAAATTCCATTTTGTGTGTTAAACATCCTCTGAATATTTGTGGGGTATCAGAAACTGTGTTCTATCCTTTTTGCATTTATTTCTCTGCATTGTGAGTTGTATCATTTGTCTTGTGAAATTTTTGTGCTCGTATAACTTAAATGATGTCTTTTGCAATTTGTTGAAAGCTGTAAGGATGTCTGAAAGGAAAATAGTGATGTTTCACTTTGATGAAATATTTGCTGTTTATATCATGCATCTTAGCTACAAAAGGAGCAGATTTTGTGAACATTCACCTTGTGTTATTTATCTGAATTTGGGATGTGGGTTTCTCACTGCAGTGCTTCTGAAAACGTTCTCCTTTACCTCATGCTCTTCTCAGTGACATCCATTGACAGGACAAGGGGCAATGGGTGCAAGCTGGAACACAGGAGGTTCCACTTAAATATGAGGAAAAACTTCTTTACGGTGAGGGTGACCGAACACTGGAACAGGCTGCCCAGAGAGGTTGTGGAGTCTCCTTCTCTGGAGACATTCAAAACCCGCCTGGACGCGTTCCTGTGTGATATGGTGTAGGTAATCCTGCTCCGGCAGGGGGATTGGACTAGATGATCTTTCGAGGTCCCTTCCAATCCCTAACATTCTGTGATTCTGTGATCTACACACCTACAGAACTGATAGCACTACAATAATACTGAGGCCCAACTATTACAGAAAAAGTCAGACCTGAGTTAGCAGGCTTTTTGCAAACATTTAAGCTTTAGCAGCCTTTAAGTTGAGTGTGCAGGTTCAGTAGCATCAATGATGCCATCTCTTTGAGTTCTCACAGATGTAGTGCCATCCAGAAGGTGGAATCCTTCTGGATGTGGAAGTTTTCCACGGATTGTTATGATTGGGTATGGGGAACTTTTTAACTCCAAGATAGTCTTTCAGTATGATAAGTATTGTTAAATGCTTTTCTTTTTCTTGTTTCACTGTAGATTTAGAGAATCCTTTTATATAAAAAGGACCCTGTAAACTTAGCTTTCTAAACTTAGCCTCTAAACTTGATGATCTTGATTTAACATTTTGTATTATAAATGCTTCAGACGTGGGAAGACTGAATGGCAATATACATACCAGAATAAGTCAGGCATGCCTGGAACACTCGCCTTTCCAAAAAGGGTCCACGTCTCTGCCAGGTTCAGTGCTAGAGAGAAAATGAGCACACCTTGCTGCTCCTGGAGAGGTGAATTCTACAAGAAGAGTCCTCTGGTGAGGTGGCTAAATATGGGAAAAGTAACTCATACATATTCAAAACGGCAGGCAAGTGTATAGGAGTGAAAGTAGAGATGCTTTCATTATGTCAGTTCTTTACGTTTAATGACTTACTGCGATATAAGCTGCACCATCAAGGGATGGACACGTTTTCAGCCTGAGTGAGCAAAGTGAAAGTTCCTGCCTTTTGATATCTCTGGGTGGCTTTTCCCTTTGGAACAATGATAATAATGTGTGCCAAAAAATATACGTTTTTCCGCAAGGTACAGATTCAGTAAGTATTTATGTTCATGGCCCGTGGTTGCTTTGTACTTCTGCTGTTGCAAAATCTTAACAAGGTAATATCTTTGCAGTTTTGAGGAATTGTTTTCAAATGTCCAATAGAAAGTATTTGGCGGCATCCGGAATGCTTTCTGAAATGTCCAGTACACACTGTTCAAATTCAAAGTTTGAGCTTTTTTCTTCCTTTTTTTAAAATTTTATTTTTTAATTCCTTTCCTCACTGCTAGTTTCCAGTTTCTTTAGTTATTTTCAGCTGATTATTGAAAAAATATTCTAGCCCTTCTAGCTCCTTGTGTTTTTATCTTCTGCCAAATTACTTGTCTACCCTCTGAAAAGGTCTAAGCAAGATTTTGGCATGCTGGAAACCCTGCTGGGTCCTCGAAAAGAAAATATTCCTAATAGTGAAGGCTTGATTACATCCTGGATTTAATACTTCTCCTCTAAAAGGAGCCTGAAAATTGGAAACCTGTGAGCTATTTCCAGGCAATGATAAAGTATTTAAATAAAAGGCTCAGCAGCAAAATAAAGAGCAAATAAAGAACAAACCAATATTTTATGCAATACTTTATAATCTGTCTGTCAAGAAACTGAGGTTCTAGCTCATGGCAGAAATAAATTTGGAGTAGTTGGGGCTTTAGTTTTTTTACTTTCTTTTTTTTTTTTTTAAACAAACAATATCCACCCAATCAGACATCCAGCTGGAACTGGAAATAGGGTTTCTGACTCTCTTAGCCTTGAGATTCTGGCTCAGCCCTCCAATAAGAGTAGAGGTAGGGTTAAAAATTGTAACTGCTTCAAGAGGCAATTGTTTAATGAATGGAATTACATGTGCTATGAGAAGATGGAGTGGGAAACCAAATGAGGAGAGGCATCCCAATCCCACGCATCAGCTTTTGCTTTTCAATATGCTTTTAAGTGCTTCAAAAGAACTCTAGAGGATGCAAGAGAACTCATGTAATGGTGAGTGTAAGCAAGGGGGCTGCCCCCAAGTTCCCAGGGGCCCACCAGAGTGTGTAATTGCTAACTTTCAGCTACAAGATTCAGAGATTAGCCTTTAAAATAATTCTTTCTTTATTTCTTCCAGACCATGTTAAACTTTTGCTAACTTCAGTGGGAGAGACCCAGAAAACATAAACCCATTTTTATTTAGGATTCCTAACATGGTGAAAATATCAGACCTGTAAGGCATAGTCTGGAATTGCTGCAATTGGGAGCTTTCTTCTTCAGCTTGGTAGATAAGTCCTTCAGAGCATTTATTTTCTAAATGAGTGCTTGTCTTTAATAGCATCTATCTCTGTTGCTGAATGCTCATGTTTTGTGAGGAAGAAAGAACAAGGGAAGAAGTGGGAAGAATACATATGAATAATTTCAGGTTAATAGGGCTTTCCTAACTTCATCCTCTTGGTCATCTCTTTTGTTCAAGACAGTCTGGTGTTTCAGAAACAATCACTGGAATGTGGAATTAGAGCTGCCAGCCCATGTTGCTTAATGAGAAAATGCTTTTTGAGAAATCTTTGGACTATCTTGTGCATCTACAACCAAGTGAAAAGGGTTAAGCTATAAGCATTTATTGCTTTCATTTTCCATTCTGTGAACTCATGAGTTTTCCTCTGTGAATGGGAATGTGTGACCTTTTCAGTTGCTGTCTTTCAATATGTGTACGTACCACCTTCTTAAGTGTTATAGGCTACTAATGATTCATAGACCACAAGCTATGTTATTGTATCCCATGTGATTTCCCCACCGCCACCATTCGGTCTGAAGTCTGTGAAGAGGGAGAAGTGATCTTAATGCATGAAGTAGAATGAATTAAGCAAAAAATATTCCTAACAGAAATATATTTCCATGTAAGACCCATGTTATTTACTGCTCATGTCTTTGTTCTCATAAAGATAGCAAATATTTTTGCTGTTATATTTTGGTTTTGTTAGTGTTCCATTCTTTCTTTCAAGAGAAAATTAAAAATTCCTTATTGATATTCTCTGATAGCAATATTGTACGTATGTGTATATGTGGGTGCATCATTCCTTACCATTATATGTTACTAATAAAGTGTATAATGTGTAACTTGATTGGAGCCAAGATTACCACTTTTAACAGCTGCTGATACAGCTGCTGGTCTAAAAATGATTCATTTTTTCCCTTAGAAGCTGCCATTTAATGTAGACAAATTTTATAAGTGAATGATATACTGTGTCATTAATAAACATGCATGCACACGTATATGCAGAGTGTATGTATGCAGGGTATATAAATATATTCTACAGAAGAGTATTGGCTTACAGAGACATTTTCTCAGGGCATGGAATTAAAGTATTAGCATCAGTAGTTGAGTTGCACTGCTCTAGCACAGTGAATTCTCTTCCTTTGCTTTGGAAAAGGTCCGTGAGGAAAAGAAAGTGCAGTTAACCCCTAAAGCAGAGCAATCCAAAGGCAGCTTCTTAAGGGTAGTGCAAATATTATTTTAATAAAGCACCCAGCTGTAGAGAGATTATCTGGGAGATAGGGCAGAATAATTTCTTAGAGAGGATAGAGTGAGACATTACATTCAGTTATGGCTCAACTTCTGTTTCTAAAACTGGAGTTGTCTTCAGTGGGAGCACAGCAGGACCCTTGTGAACACTCCACAAGTGTTCTGTCACTTACCCTCAGGCGTTTAGCCCAGCACATCAGCTGTGAGCCAGGTAAGTTTGAGGAACCTGCTTCAAAGAAAGTAGAGTCACTGTAAAAAAATGATTTTGTTTGGTTTTTTTATCTCCCTTCTCCACAAAACTTGGATTATCTCTGAGCTATTTTTATTCAAGAGATTCTTCACAGAAGGAGGCTGCAGGTGCTGCAGAGCACAGGAAACAAAAGCCTTTTGTCATATAACAACGCTAACATCCAGTTCAACAGTGGGTTGAACTTTCAGATGGGCTTTTCATTTTACAACCAGGACTATAGAGTTGTATTCCTCTTATAGTATCTCTGTGAAAGCTGCAGGCTATATCCCCATTTAGCATTGCAATTTAAACATTTCCACAGCTGGGAAGAAACAATCACAGAAAATTATTATTGCCTTAAAGTTAATTTTTTTTGGCAGATGCTCAGTCTTTCTTGAAAGAAAATACCAGAAACCTCTCATCAGGTAAGTGGGAGATGTGAAGCCATCCTGACTATGGTTAGCCAGATGACTGTTTCTATAGTTGGGAGGAGGCCCTATGTATCCAAAGCTAACAAGTGTTAGCCCTTCCAGAAAGTGATGTGGTTTGCGGACGGATAAAATAGGCAGGTGCCTAACAGTCCAGCTGCTTCCTAGGCTGGAAAGGTTTCTTAGAAGCCTGTTGGATTTCCTCCTGGCTGTGCTTCACAATGAGCTGACCTTACCTGACCATGTTCTAAATCAGTATTTATATCTTCAATTAAACAACAACTTTCAGAAGACAAAACAATAATATCCTGAACTTTGTAGAAAGGACTTCAGCAGGCATATCACAGTAAAAAAAAAAAAGGCTAATTACTGGCAATGGTTTGGCATAGTTACTGACTTGTGAGTAACTATATATATGTATTTGTGAGTAACTGGCTAATGCCTGCTTAATATCAGGTGTGGTCAAAATTCAGCCTCTAGGATGCTGATTTCCAGTGTTTTCTCCATGAACTGCTTCTGCTTGTAAAAATGCTTGGGCCATTTAAAAAGTTTGTAAATAATACCTGAAGAGCATTGTCAGCATTGTGGCCTTGCGTTACCAGTACTGGAAACAGACACAAGACCCTACAAAAGCTATAAACTCTGTGCAGATGGAAAACTATCGTGAAAAAAATACTTTTTAAAAAATATCTGGTTAAAGATGCTTCATGTGAGTCCAGAAGTGCTGTCACTGTGGCTGTAGCTCTGCAGGTCAGAGTTCGTGAGCTTTGTAGATGAGGCAGTGAACATGCATCCTACTGAGCCGATTTTGGAAAACAGGAAGGTGTAATTAGAAGCCACATTTTCCATGCCTAGGTGACTTTGGTTTATGATGTCTGTTTTATCACTGTAATGGTGATTTCTTACTGATTTGTCTCTTTATATTTTACCTGTACTTGTGTGTGCATCCTGAAAAAATATCTTGTAAAAGCCATGTGAAAAAGAGTCTTGGATGAGACTCAGTTACTGAGTAAAATATCATTGGCATTATTGGACACAGCAGCTGGAAAGAGATGCTTTGCCTGAGTAAGAAGAGTAAACCTACTGAGAGAGAATGGGACCTCTGGATGATAGTTTAGTTCTCTATCTAGGTGTTCCTTAATAGAGAAATTGGCTTTTACCTTAGAAAATTATTTTGAAAGTTTTTTCTTCAACTGATTTGTAGAAGCAAAACTGAACTTTTATTTTCATAATCACGCGTCTGCTTGGCTTTCAAAAGTTAGGTAGAGAACTACTAAACCCAAGTTCTTGGTGAGCAGCGTGGCTTAGGGACGTCAGGGGCTAACCCTGGTTCTTAGAGCACTGTGAAAGTTGCTGGGAAAAATCCCAGGGAAGTATTCAAGGCTTCAGAAGTTTTCCTAGTCTGTGCTAGGCTGAACCAGAAACTTAGCAATTTCTTTTTTCAGAATGGGGCAGCCCTGAGGTTTCTCAGATGCTGATCACTAGTTTGGATAAGGTAGGAGAGGGATTGCAGATTAGTGTAAAGTTAGTTATTCTTTTAGAAATTAAGTTGTCCAGCCTGCTGCCAAGGGAAAAAGAAATTAAAATACAACAGTGCAGTTCCTAAGCCTGTGCATACTGTTTTCTCATTAATTCCAGGAAGGTAACTTAATTTCTTCAGAATAATTCATCAGCTAATTCTGAACAACTCTACAGGCATTAGACAAAACTTACATCCTGTGCTGAATGAAGAGGCATTGTCCTGCTAGGGTGAGAATGACTCACCCCTGGATGATTAACTGGCTCCCCAGGACTTGGATTTGTGTATCTTCTGCTCCCAGAGAACAACTGAAATTCACTTAGGGGCCTAATGCTAAAAGCCTGAAGTTCACTTAGAGGCTAATGCCTAAAGCCTAGAAATCCCATGATTTCTAAACTTGTCACTGCTCCACAGAAACTTCAAAAGGGTAGAGGAGCCCTCAAAGGCTCAGAAGCTTGACATAGTTACCCAAACCAGACTGTTGCCAGGGGTGATATGGAGGTCCATCAGTTTTGGGGGAGCAGAGCACCCCATGCTCGGTGTGATTTTCCTCTGAACTACTCCGTCTGCTCAGGCTTGAGCTTTAAGAATCTCATGAGGGTTGAAATGTCTGTGTGCATGAAGAGGACAGAGAACATTATGGAGCCTCCTTGAAGTCTGCAGCTTGTGTGATCGCACTTACAACGTTCCTGGTTTTGATTCCAAAGTTGGAAAATGCTCTCTAGGCGTCTTGAGTTTGTTAGTTACCTCTGAAAATGAATATCATTCATGTGATGCCAAATAATGAAGGTGACTGAAAAAAAAACCCGTTTTGCTCCAGGTGACTATAGTTCCTTTAAGTGCTTTAAGTTTTTAAAATGACCACAATATTTGAACTTTACTCTCACCTTCAGGCACTTCTGCAGTGTTTTGACTACTGTTCAATTGTTCTCAAGACAGGAAGAATCTTAATCTGCAGAGCACTACCTTCCAGGGATGCTTGAAGCGATGCTTCAGATCAAAAACTGCTTGATGAAATCATCAGTGTCGTGATAATATCTTCTTGTACCATGGCATTGAGAACAGTGTATCACTCATTTCTCTCTGCAGGTTTCACACAGGACCTAAATTCAAGGGCTTGTGGTTTCTGGGCTTGTGACATGTTCTACTGCTTAACTTAAAAACTTTTTCAGTCTACTTTCAAGTACTGCCTGGAAAGACAATGCACTTGAGGAACTTTAATACATAAGGACAACGTTTGTTCAGAGCATTTCCTAGCCAGCATCATACTATTCCTAGAGGGCACAGGGTATCCCATAACAGAACTATATTGCTTAATTGGTTTCTAAATGGCACCAACAATTGTGCTTTTAATCTTAAGCAGGCAAGGGTTTTATTGCAGTACACTCCTCTCCCTGTGCAGGCGGGGATGACTCAGGTGCTCACTTGGCAGTGGAGGTAAGTCCTGACTCTCACCTTTGGTGCCACCACTGGCAGCTCCCCTGTGACAAGGGCTGCAGGTGCTGATGATTGCTGAAAAGAGATCTTGTTTCTAGTAGCAGGTTTTTTTTTTAGCCACTGCCTTTCTTTACTACCTGTACTTTTATTATGCAGTTCTCCTGGAAAAAAATTATTGTGCTGGGTAGTTTACCCTCTGACTAAAGGTTAAAGAAGAAGTAATCAGTCCAAAAAAGGTGGATTGCTGGAGATTTATGGAGTGTTACATTAGCGTTTCCTTGTTTTTATAAGCAGAGCTTGCTGCAGAGACCAAATCATGTGATATGCCAGCAAGTAAGACCTTCACTGCAAACTGTATTGACGTAATTATTTTCCCAAGCTACAGCAATATTTGAGACTGAAACTTTGGAACAAGACAGAAAGAGTAAGAGAGGCTAATAGGAACTCTGATGTTGTACCACTCAGAAACAACAGTTTTATCTGTACCTGATGCTATCAGTTGTAGATCGGAGTGAGGTGACCATAATAAGTACGGAAGAGGAAGGGCTATTTCACTGCCAGCAAAAGCTCAGGCAAAGTAGGACATGCTGACCTGCAATGGGGGTGGAAAGAGAAAGCTTGCAAACCAGTTTTGGGGGAGGCCTGATTTATAGGCTTTTCCTGACATTGTTTTTTTTAATGCTGGAAATCTTGCCTGTTGGATTAGGCTGAGATGATCAGGAGCCTAGTTAAACAATCTAATCTAAAATAAACACTGTAATGATTTGCTGCAGTAGAATTACTGCAGGAGGTCCTGGACTTGCTCAGGCAGAAATCAAAAGATATTGCTGATGTTCTTCACTGCTAAAGCCAAAGAAGCTGATGACTGTTTTTCCAGAAAGGGCTACCTTGGGGAAAGCTCCAAGGAAGCACACCCTCAAGCATTCATTTTATAGCTTGCTTTTTTTTTTTTTGTAAGTCTGCTTTACATATTTATTTTCCCAATGATCACATTGATGAATACATAAAGTTATTGTTTGTAGTGGTTACGCAAATCACTCCTGCAAGCTTCCATCAACAGCCATTCACATATTCCCATGGTTACATCCTTATCACAGTTTAACCTTGTATTTTATTACTAAACAAATCCCATTCCAGCATAACTTCCAGTTTAGGAAAAAGCCACAAACAAACAAATTTTATTTTCTTTTTCAATGATCAAACGAGGTTACTGGTCTTTTCAGGAAATGGGCTGATGTTTGCATAGCAATAATGCAATTCACTTACGGCAGGCAAACTTTCTTTCTCGACCTGTGTTTTCCTGCTTCCCTTCTGCAAAGCTGAAGCACCTTTGTAGGATTAACCTTTCTGGACTGCTGCTGCTTTTCTGGACATACGGTGGTTCCTAAATTCAGAAAAGGCCATTAAGATCACTTGGCCTGGCTTTAGCAGAACAGTGTACCCAACCTGAGGACACTTGTAAGGTACCCAGGCTTCAGGCTTTTGCACTGACCACTGCCAGACGGAGGTACTGGGCATATTTCCTGCTCCACCAGTAACCAACCTGCCTCTTGTATGCTCAGTGCTGGTACAGGAACCTTCAGTGAGTGCGGAGCACCTAGTGTCCACTTTTGCTGACCTGGATAACAGCACAGGTCCAGATCTGCCATGCTGCCACCGATTTGCATCTATCTGATGGAAGGAAAGGGGAAAAGATAAACTGTCAAACTTCTGCTCAGGTGCTGTAAGAACCATTCCTTGGCTATTGCTTCCCAGCCCCCCCTTTGATGGCAGCAGATTGGAGCACCCCTTCTTGCAGAAAACCAAAGCTCAGCTGTTCTTAGTGGGGCTGGAACAATGTGACTGGTGTCTCCTGCCCCAGCCACGTGGGCTGCTGGGCCAGCTCCCCGCTGCCTGCCTGGAGAGGCACCAAAGCAAATGCACAGGGAGCAGCTTTGTGGCATGGCTGTGGCACTGAGAAGGGCGCTGCTGTGGGCTGGCACCAGTGGAACCACCACACGGCCTGGGCCGGAGGGGTCGCGAGGCCAGGCTGCAGAGGCAGGGATGGCCGGGCAGGGCAGGGGCAATCTGCCAACCAGCCTATCTTTTGCTGTGGTGCTACTGCCGGTCTTATTCCACCTCTGGGTTTGATGCTTCACTTGTGTGCCCTGGCAGCACAGAGCAGCATTCCTCTTCATGGTGAGGCATATTTAACACAGGTCTGTTGATAGCTGAGTTGGGGCAAGGCCTTACTAAGATCTTACTAAATACTGGAGCTGTGTGGGCAGAGGATCTGCAGAGCAGGAAACCACTGAATTTCAAAGCAGCGAAGCAGGAGCATGGGCAGTGCATGAGACCTCACAGGCACTCATCACACTGGTGGGCCATTCCCCAGCAAAGTGCCATGGTTTAAAGCTGGGCTGGCTATTAAACTATTAACCCTCCACCCGCCCCAGAAGGGAAAGGGAAAAGGGAGAGAGACTTATGGGTTGGAAAGTTAAAACAGTTTTAATGAACTATAATAATGAAAAAGAGAATAATAATGGAAATAATTAAATATATACAAATATATACAAAACCAAGATCGAGCTCCCCTGATGTCGGCCACGTCACCACCGGCACTGCAGGGCAGGCTCCGGGAAGGCCCAGGCTGGGCCCAGCGACGGACGGGAACTGGATTCAGGGATGCCCATATTGAGGGCAGCAGGAAAACGGACAGAGTCCTCTTCAGATGCCGGCCATAGCAGAAGGGGCTAGAAGAAGGGGCAAGACCCTCGTGATCCCCCCGCTTTATACTGAGAATGACATGTATGGGTTGGAATACCTTCGTTGGCCAATTTTGGGTCACCTGTCCTGTCCAATCCTCCCTGCAGGTGTGACCCTCCTGCAGCTCTTCACTCGTAAGCAGTGAGGAATTTAGCAGTGACCTTGGTTCCTCTAGGAATAAGTACAGCAAGAGTGTTTCTGCATAACTTCCCTCCTGGTACCTCAGTGATAACTATAAACTTTGAGCGTTATCAGCCCTAGAAGCAGACACTGTCTGCAAAACATGCAGTTAGTTTCAGAAAGTGCCGTTGCTTAGAAGAGACTTAGCTGAAAGTAAAAACCACTGAAAGGAAAATTGGCCTGGTTTAGGCCAAACCAGGACACAAAGCCAGCAGGTCCTTCTCTATCTGGCCGCAGCTCCCTGCCCTGAGGTGGGGTTGGGCTAGAGCCACTGGCCAGGGGAGCCTTATCCTGCTTGCTCCTAGCACCTGCGCCAAGCCAGCGAGAAGGGCTGAATGGAAACAATGGTTTTCCCAGGCACTGTTTTCCACAGCATCCTCGCAGCTAAACTGAGGAAGTGTGGTCTGGATGATCGGGTAGTGAGGTGGATTGTGAACTGGCTGAAGGAAAGAAGCCAGAGAGTGGTGGTCAATGGGACAGAGTCCAGTTGGAGGCCTGTGTCTAGCGGAGTCCCTCAAGGGTCGGTACTGGGACCAGTACTATTCAATATATTCATTAATGACTTGGATGAGGGAATAGAGTGCACTGTCAGCAAGTTCGCTGATGACACAAAACTGGGAGGAGTGGCTGACACACCGGAAGGCTGCACAGCCATTCAGAGAGACCTGGACAGGCTGGAGAGTTGGGTGGGGAGAAATTTAATGAAATATAATAAGGGCAAGTGTAGAGTCCTGCATCTGGGCAAGAACAACCCCATGTACCAGTACAAGTTGGGGGCAGACCTGTTGGAGACCAGCGTAGGGGAAAGGGACCTGGGGGTCCTAGTGGACAACAGGATGACCATGAGCCAGCAGTGTGCCCTTGTGGCCAAGAAGGCCAATGGCATCCTGGGGTGTATTAGAAGGGGTGTGGTTAGCAGGTCGAGAGAGGTTCTCCTCCCCCTCTACTCTGCCCTGGTGAGGCCGCATCTGGAGTATTGTGTCCAGTTCTGGGCCCCTCAGTTCAAGAAGGACAGGGAACTGCTAGAGAGAGTCCAGCGCAGAGCCACGAAGATGATTAAGGGAGTGGAACATCTCCCTTATGAGGAGGGGCTGAGGGAGCTGGGTCTCTTTAGCTTAGAGAAGAGGAGACTGAGGGGTGACTTCATTAATGTTTATAAATATGTAAAGGGCAAGTGTCATGAGGATGGAGCCAGGCTTTTCTCAGTGACATCCCTTGACAGGACAAGGGGCAATGGGTGCAAGCTGGAACACAGGAGGTTCCACAGAAATATGAGGAAAAACTTCTTTACGGTGAGGGTGACCGAACACTGGAACAGGCTGCCCAGACAGGTTGTGGAGTCTCCTTCTCTGGAGACATTCAAAACCCGCCTGGACGCGTTCCTGTGTGATATGGTGTAGGTAATCCTGCTCCGGCAGGGGGATTGGACTAGATGATCTTTCGAGGTCCCTTCCAATCCCTAACATTCTGTGATTCTGTGATTCTGTGAAATAAGCCCAAATAAATGGATAAATTACCTGCCTCTGTGCATGTGGAATATCACAGGGCAGTGAGGGTTTGCTATGCAGCAGGGCTGAATTCGTCACTGTGTGCAGGAAGGTGCTTGCTGGGGAAGGGGCTAGTGGGACTCCTTGGGTGGGTGCGGAGGTGATGCTTTTGGAGAAGAAATCTTCTTGGAAAAAGTGCTGATGCTGATATCACCTTGCTGCCGTGGTACAATTAAGAGGTATTAATTTTCCCGCAGTTGGTTGTGTAATTGTGCTGCAGGGCCTTTTGAATGCTGCATTTAAATGAGTCTGCAATTGGAAATAATGAAGGTTAAAACCCTCTTACATGATTTTATGATCAAATAAGCTCCTTTCACCTGGAAAGCAGCTGTGGTAGCAACAAGCGCTTCACTACGAACAAGACCGTAGATTGGAGGTGTTATTCAGAGCTAGCTTTAGAAAGGTACTTCCATGCAAAGTGATGGGATTTCAAAATTAAAAGAGACTGTCACTGGAGCAGAGGCTGGGCAGCAGCCTGGGTGCGAGGGGAAGGGCAGCACCGGCAGGGTGGAGGAAGAGCTCTGAACAGAGTGGGGAACAAGGCGGCTCTGCTGAGAGTTACAATAGCAAAATTAGGTGGTCCCACAAGGTGAAAGCCATGGGATGCTGGGGGGATGCGGGGGGGCATGCTGCATATCCCACCCTGCTCTTACTCATCTTGAATGGCTGTTCATAACTAACATCAGTGAGGGCTTGGGCTAAACCAAGGCAGCATTATTCTATTTTTACTCTTAATTTGTAGCTGAGAAGAGGGTAACTAAGGCTTTCCCTTAGCTGTAGAGATTTGGGGACTCTGCTTTTATCCCCTTAAGCTGTTGTTTTAAAGTTGCCGTTAGCTTCAGGACCTCGGCTAAATTCTGCCCTGCCTGTCCAGCCCACAGCTGGCCTTGGACACACTGGGTGGCCTCTGGGAGTTCAACTTGTCTCTCTTCAGCCTGAGCATCAAGGAGGAGCTGGTAAGATTTTTTTTCTTTTGGTCCTGATCAGAGGGAGTCTGGGTGCTGCAAAGGGCTGCTACGGACAGGGCTATGGTGTCCCAACCTTGCTGTGCCCCTTACCTGTCTGTCCAGGGAGAGTCCTTTCCTCTGGCATGGACCATGCCCTGGCATGGTGGATGCAGAAGGCTTTGAACTGCAAAGCACGTAGCATCATTCTGGTCTTCACCCTTACAGGGTGGCTAAGAAGTGGGTGGGTGTAGGATGATCTAAGTGTTCCTGGCTGCTCTGGGCAGTGGAACAGCACTGAGTGAGGCTGTGGCAGCCTCACCATGGTTGCCTGTTCCAAGAGTGAACAAGGCTCTGGGACTTACGTGACTGCCAGCTTGTGTATCAGCATCCTTGATGATGACTTTCTGCTGCGTGATCCCAGCGCTCCAGGCTCTGTCACACGCAGTGTGCCCCTGGGCTTCTCACACATGGCTGCCACCACCTGCACAGTCCCATTAGTCCTAAGATCCAGGTCTGAATGATTTCCAAGCTTTCCCCTGGCTCTGCTCTAGTGAATCTGCAGATTTTCTCAGCCTCCCTTTCCTCGTGCTGCTTTGCCTGAGCCTCCCTCTGCTCCTTGAGGGCCCTAACCTCCGTGGCTGTAGCCATCTGCAGCTTCTCTGGGTCTCTGTGCTTCATCAGCTCCCATCTGGAGCTCATCTAGGTGCTCTCACATCTTGCTGATGTGCAGCCTCATCTGCACTCCAGGAGGAGAGAGGGACTGCGCTTCCCCTGGGATCCTGCTCCAAAACCCAGCTGGGGGGTGCGGATTACCTCTGGCCAGCATGGAGGCACATTTGCCCTCCAATTGCCGTGTTTGCCTGATCATTAGGGAAATGCAGGACATAGCCGAGAGGGTGAAGACTTCACAGCAGGTCTAAACCCAGTCTAACCTTTCCTCCTCTCCCCTAGATTGCATTGCCGTTTACACACTGAGCCTGCACATTCAGCTCGGGGGGCTCCCTAGACCAAAGTCTCCTGGACTGAAAGCTGACACTGGACAAGCTGTGTAAGCTGAAGCCCTTGGTTTGCTTTAGCTGATGGAACAGCCTTTCTCTGGCCTCTCTTAGGTTAAACCTGGTGAGATTCAGGCATACCATTCGGCCAGGATGTGTCAAGGAAGATTACTGGTAGGACTCTCAGAGATGTCAACTCCTGCGGAGAGAGATTAGCAACTCAACATACACCCGTGGCTCCCAAGAGCCTTCAGGAAGCTGATTAGGGCGCTGGATAGATTTATTTATGGTGAGAGATGAAAATCAGTACTTGCAACTGCACAGGTACGCGCCTAGCCTGGCTGGGAGCAGGGGAGATCAGAGTGGCAGCAGTATCTGAGTGCATAGGCAGGGGAAGGGAACAACATTTTTCAGTCTATTATTTATTTCTGATGGGGAGTCACCTCTAGGAGTTGTATTAGGTTGACGCTGTTGTGCTTGATATAAAGAGCTAAAAAATCCCCTTCCAACATGGAAATAAGCATCGTGGAACTGAACCAAGTGGTGGACATGGCAGCAGCAGCCAGGGAACGGTCTGCCCGCGAGGTGCTGCAAGGCCACCAACATGGCTAGGCAAAGCCCCGGGGGAGAGACAGGTTCCCTGTTGCTCTCATCCACAGCTCCACCACACCGGGCACAGGCAGAGGAGGACAGAGACTGTTGTTTCTGTGGTGTTAGCGGTACATGCAGGTGCGCGAGGCAGGTACCTCTGACTGCCGCAGGGGATTGAGGCAGGACATCGCTGCTGTGCATATCCCTGAGTAACGGGTTGTGCTCTGAGTCATGAACCAGTCTGGCAGCCTGTGTGGTAGCAAAACACCCAGAGGAAGGCCGCACTGTGACTGCCCTCCCTCTTGCTCAGGGATCAAGCACCCAGCGCTCCCACCGCTAGCACAGGATATATTCCCCTGGAGGACAAGCACCACCATGAGCCGTCCGTGGCAAAGGGAGGCTGCGGGCTGTGATGAGATCAGAGCCACTCATCCCTGGGGTGGGACTCCCCCCGGTCTGGGGCGCTCCTTTGCCCACCGGACAGGAGAGCCCTGTAGCCTTTCTCAGCAGCCCTCGCCTTCAAGCTGGGACCTCGCTGCCATCACCGTAACACTCAATGGTTAACAATGAATTCTCCAGCTCTGTTAGGAAGAACGGAACAGCCCAGCCCTCTTCGATGAAGAGTTTGATCTTGACGGAGCATGGGTCAGGACGCACGGCACGGCACGGCACGGCACGGCAGGGCAGGCCGGGCCGGGCCGGGCCGGGATCCCCAGCCCCACGCCGGGGGCTGCGGGCGAAAGGGCTCAGCCTGCGCCGCCTCGCTCCGGTGACTCAGGCCGCCCGGCAGGGGGCGCCTCGCGTCAGCGTCTCCGCCAGTCACGGCTTGTCCCGCTGCCCGAGCCCCGCCCCTCTTTGTTGCGACCGCCAATAGGAGCGCGCCGAGGGCGGGCGGCCGGTAGCGTGGTAACGCGGCGGCATGGAGCGCGGCGCGGGGCGCGCCCCCAGCGCGGTTGGGGCCGGGCCGGGGCGCTCGGGACAAGCGAGCTACTGTGCCGCGGGGCGGCCGGGCGCCCGCCGCTAGGGAGGGGGCCCTCCCCGCGCCCAGCCTCCTCCGCCGCACGTAATACACACACACACACACACATATATATATTTCATATATATATAGAGAGAGCCCGGGCGGCGGTGAGGCCGCGGAGCACCTCCCGACAGCGGTCCCCGCGGCCATGCCCGAGCCCGGGCGCGCCGCGGGGCCATGACGGGCGCGGCGGCGGGCGGCGGCAGCCCCGGGAGCGCCCGCCGTGCGGCGGTGGGCAAGGCGGGGGGCCGGCCGCGGAGCGCCCAGCCGCGGGCGGGGGGCCGGCCGCGGAGTGCTCAGCCGCGGGCGGCGGGCGGCGGTGGCAGCGGGAGCGGCGGCGGCGGCGGCAGCGGCGGCGGCTCGGAGGAGGAGGAGCAGCGGGACGGCGGGTCGCTGTTCCTTGTGAACAAGAGCGGGTTCCCTATGGACGGGCAGACTTGGGAGCGGATGTGGGGGCACGTGGAGCGGGTGCACCCCGACGGCGGCGCCGTGGCGGCGGCCATCCGGAGCGCCGCCCGCCTGGCTCCGGTAAGGCGAAGCCCCCGTCTGCCCCTTAGAAACCGAGGGGGTGCCGCAGGGCCCGGACCCGGGTGTTCCGCGGCTGCCGGGTTTTGTGGGCGTCGAGGGGACGGGGAGACACAAGGGCTGGGCGGGAGGGTGTCGCGCCTCAGCCCTGAGGATGCTCTGGGCCCCTGCCCGCTGCGAGGGGCAGCGAGGGGAAAGTGGGAGCGTCCGCTGTTGGGAGCGCACAAAACGGGTACGGGGCGTGGGACACGGGATGCTTAGGGGCTGGAGCCTTGCGAAAGAAGTAGGAATAAAATTATTCTTTTATCTGGGGGAGGAAAAAGCGGAAAACAAGACTTAAAAGAAATCTTCGGGGACTGAATGAAGCGTTGTGCAATTTAAAGCACATTGTGCTCAGCTCTTTGGAACACAGGCATTTCCTAAAACACAGCCTTGCTCCTTAAATGTAGCAAGGGATTTAAAACTCGGACATCTCATTTCCAGTACATGGAAGGATTCCAAACACTTTTGTCTTGTAAGTTCCTCAATACAAGCTCCGAACAGCTCTGCCTGACCCGAATTTTTTCTTTTTCCGCCAGCCAGCAAAAAAAACGTTGTCTGCTGATGTTCCAAGGCTTCTCACCATTGCACTGCAATACTGATCACAGTGTCATTAACGCTGTTGGCTTTGGCAGACTTTGAGCTTGATTAGCTCCTCCCACTGAACAGCATTAATCTGAGCTGACCTTTTCGTACCCTTCTGCATGCTGGGGTGAGGTGGTTGGGCTGGCGTTGTCGTGGTCCAGGTTGTCAGTGATATGTGCTTGTTCTTTACGTAGGGTAGAAAGGAAAAATTATGTGCACAGAGAAGTTGAAAGTATATTGAGTAGGGCCATGTTGCAAAGGTGCTTGTCAAATAAGATGCAAGCTGAAAAGGCCTTTCATCTCTCTTCTGCAATGTTTAGTACAGCATAAGTGCAAAAGGGGCAATCCCTTTCTCTCTGTTCCTCTGCTTCCCTCGTGCTGGCACCAGCCTTTGTTTGGATGGGGGAGCAGATCGAGCTAAAGAATCTGTTTTTGCTGGGTTTGTTTGCAGTTGCCTGGTGTGGTCCATCTCATACTTGCACAAGTGCTTGAGGTAGAAGTGAAGGGGCAGGGAGAGGGCTGAACCTCTCGTTTCAGCAGTGTGGCCAGCTCACACTAGTCTAAACGGCCTGCAGATCTGTTTGGTGTTACGATATGGCAAAGCACATGCTGGACTTGATTTCCTTCCCTTACTTCCCAGCTCTAAAGCAAGTGACTCTGACTGGTGATACCTCTAGTGACTGACAAAGCATCTGGCAAGAGGCACGCCAGTGGCTCCAGCGTGCTGGCATGCTGCCTGCCAGAGCATCCTGGAAAGCGTTGCCCATGGCTTCTTCCCCAGTGCCGAAGCACGAGGCTGACTTGGTGGGGCATGTGCTGAAGCTGGGTAGGAGGGAAAATGTTTTGAAATCTGCTTGGCTAAATCACTTCATGTTAGTTACTGGTTGCTGATCAGTGGAGGGTGCCGTAGAAGAGTTGTATTGAGTTCCTCCAGCACTGTACGGCAGCAAACTCCCTGTCACAGTGATTAACTTCAAGGGCAGAAGGGCCTGGCATCCCCTGTGACTAATAAGCTCTTGCTGGCTAAGCCTGGGACCTCTGGGGTCAGAGGATAGTTTGGGGATCACCTGGTTCTTATTAAGGCCAACACAGCTCAGGTGGGCAAATGAAAGGTAGGAGCAGGTTTGTTTGCTGCAAAGCAGTGGTGGGTTGCTAAAGTTGTGATGGTAATTTCTGGGTCAGAATAGGAATGTGAGGGGAGCATTGCTTCTTAAATGATGGTGCAGCTTTTTTAATTAGCTTGTGCTGCTGAGTATGTGGCACCCTGCAAAAGACTGGATAGTGCTGATCTGGAGCAACAAGAGAAACTTGGGCCTGTGAAAAGATGGCTTATAATCCACTTGTATTGGTAGTTGGTGGAGGCTGAGCGAGTGGTGTGTGCAATTGCTCCATTTTTGCATCTGATCTGTTCTTAATTCCTAGTGATGTGAGAGAGTTTTCATCCCCTCCCCAAGAAGCTCCACTTGATTGCTCTAGTCATCTTGGTATTAGTCTCAGCGATCATATACGTAGGGCGGTAAGTAGCTTCTTACTGTATTCGTAAGGTTGTCCTTACTGAAACAAATGCAAACTGCAGGGGTGCAGGGTTGCATCTCTCCCAGGAGGAAGTCCTCATAAAAAGCTGGCTTGTCTGCAAGGGGGGCAGTTTTGGAACCTGAAGCATCCCTTGGTTGCACCCCCCCACCTCTGGCTTTTGGCTTGAGGTCTGGCAAGGGTGTGGGCTCCCAGTTTGGAAGGGCTGTGCAATCCTTTACATGGTCTGTGATCTTGGAGATATTTGCAGATCTTAATGAATTAAACCTCTCACCAACTTTGAGGGCTCTAGCCTGCCAGCTTCATCCATGCTAAGTAACAGCATACTTGCAGGGCAAGTTAGCAGAAAATAGCTTTCTGGTCATTAAATGAGACACGCTGGACTCAGGCAAGACAAGTTTCACACAGGATGTCTGTGATGAACTGAGACTACAGTGTTTCCAGCCACAGGATGATGGTCTCCAGCTCTGCCACAAGGTCTTATCCTACAGTGGCTCTGCTTCTCTGGAGCTGCCACTGCTTGGAAATACTGATCAAAGGTCAAGGCCCTTTCATCTGTCTTGTCTCTGAATTTCACTTGCTTTATAAATTCATGGTCTGTAGTGCTGTGTCTGCATATTCTCTGGGTGGCTCTGGCATCCTGCTACAAACCCTCGCCAGCTCCTGGCTGCTGTGCTGGGCTGTGCACTGGCAGCTGGAGGGCTGCAGCCTCAACCACGACGACGTCGTGCTTTCCTTCACTTGTGGTATCGTGCAGCCCTGGCTTCTGCTCGGTGCTGGATGGGCACCCAGGATCGGTGCTTCTGCAGCTGGGGCAGGAATTTTTGGGGAAAAAATGGTTTTATATGGAGGGAGCAGGAGCGGTGGGTCGCTCGCTGCAGCCTGGCCTGGCTGGCGGCCTAGTGCTGAGTACTGCCTGCCCGGCACTGGAAAGAGAGCAGTGGGCTGTCCTGCATGGGGGAAAACTGATGGCAGCTTCTCCCTTGTTGCCTGAGATCTGGAGGGACTTGTGCCTTCAGGCTCGGCAGGCCTGCTGGGGTAACTTTAACAGACAGGTGATGCGATATGTGTCTGCTGTTGGGAAAACACTGGTTCTCTTTACCCAAGTGTGCCTGGTGGCTAATGCGATCGTCCTCTGCCTTTGAGACAGGAAAGCACCTTGCCTGGAGGTCCAAACCTGACCCCCATGGCGAGGGTGGCCGCTGTGGGTTACAGCAAGGGCTGCGTCCCTGCGTACTGGTGCGGTCCCTATGGGATGCTGTCCCGCCCTGCAGCTGGGCGAGGGCAGGGGCCACCATGTTATGGAGGGCTGGGAAAGGGGTGCTATCCCCCCAGCCGCTCTGCCGCAGCCAGGCCTCACTGTCTGGGACTCCCATTGCATCGGCGTGTTGTGTTGTGTCTGTGCAATGTGTGCACCTAGAGGTTTTTATCTTTGAAGAAAAGGAGTCCTTATATCGGAGCAGGAATGACTGCTGCCCCTGGGAAGCTGTGACAGGCCTGCCTTAATTCCCTCCTTCAGCCGCTGGCTGCTTCTGAAGCTCGAGCCCTGTCTGGTGCGTGGAGTCCAGCCCTGCCTTAGTGCTGGGGGGCACGGATGAATAACTCATCCGGACCAAAGGGACTGCGGGCGGAAGGAACTCATGAAACAAAAAAATTGCCTCTAATGAAGAGGTTAGGTGTGGAAATTGTGATTAAGAAGCATTAATGAAGCTTGCTTGTAACTCCCACTTGTTTGGAGAGAAAACCCGTGTACGTGGTTGTCTCCCGTGTGGTGCTGGGGATGGCGGCAACGTGCTGGAGGCCTGGCCATCTGTCTCCTTGCCACTTAAAATACGTTTCTGTGTGCGAGTAATGTAGGAGTCTCTATTCTGGGTTTTTTCCCTTCTCTGAAGTGTGTTTACTATTTGACTGTAGTGACTAGCTACATGTAGTAAATGCTGGGTTTTGGTTGTCTTGGGATTATCAGTGCTCGTTCTCTGAAAGCAAACGTACAATCCCTCCATTGTACTGGAGGTGGGAAGGGCAGTCTGTGTGGCAGAGATGACCCTGTACCACCTGAACTTGCTTTTCTTATCTGTAACTGCTGATTTGAGGTGTCTTTAGAGCAGTGATATTTCACTTTATAATCTACAAACTATTGTAACGGTGTCATGGGCCCGCAGACGCCGCACACTTTCCTTTGTGCTTTCGTCACTGCTGGACAAGTTGTTGGTTCCTGAATTTGGGTCTGCATTAATATTTAAATAAACTGCTTCCTCAGTTATGTTTGTGAGAATTATACTAACTTTTCTTAGCCATGCTGCCCGTTTTAACACATGCTGACCCTGTATTTTGCGGTTACGCCCTTAAAATAAGGGGACTTGCGACAAGGCCCTGCCCCTTTCCTGTGAGGTTACAGGCTCAGGAGCAATGTAGCTGTGGGGATTAAATACAGATTGAGGGCCTGGCTTCTTAAAGTGCTTAGGCACAAGCAGATGTCTTATGGGATTTTGGAAAAATCCCATTACGGTGCCAGTCTATATCTTTAAATGTCTTAATATTGAATATCTGGGTCTCAGGTGGTCTTCTAGGTATCACGCGCTCCCTGCCCAGCGAGCGTGCTGCTGACAGGCGGCAGATGGGAAATTACGCAGCCTGGGATCCTTGTCTCCTTTTATCTTTCTCTCGTGGTAGAGGAAACCAAAAATTAGACTCGAAATGGCTTTTCAAAGGAGGGAGGACAGCAGAGCCAGTGCTGGGACTCTGCTCTCCCAAACTGCCCTGTGCTAGAGGGGAAAAATGGGAAGCGTTGACCTTCCGTGCTGGACTGCCTGCCCACACAGGGCAGTGTTTGAGGGACTCGGTGGCCGGGACAAGCAGCCTGCTGTAACAGGGGCCTGCCCTGGACTCTCCGGACTGGCAGGGATGGGGCTGGCTCCGGTGCACAGGCAGCTCCCATCGTCAGCAGGATGACTTTGTCTGATGCTTGAGTTCACATGGGGTTCGAGCCATCTGTGCTGCCATGTTGCGTTGCACTAAGCGTGTGCTGCTGCCCAAGTAAATCACTTATCTGCTCTGCAGGGTGCGGTAACTGTCTAACCTCTTTATCTTCTTTCTGTGTCCAGCCCTCAGTGCCGCCGATGCCAAACTACAAGCTCTCCATGTCGATCCCAGAATGGCTTCAGGCAATACAGACCTACATGAAGATGCTGCAGTATCCTTCTCCAGTGCACGGTCTCCAGAGAGAAGGCTGTCTTGTGCCTGGCATGAATTAACAGGGGGTTTACTGAAGCAGTAGCTGGTTGCGAGGGCTTGGGATTATTTGGAGGTGAGAGGATGCCTCTAAGGATTTGTGATAGAGCCTGCAGCACTGAGCTTGTCACAGCAATCCTCTGGGAGGTATAATTAACATTAAATGATACTGAAGAATTTAACTGAAGTGACGGTGGGAGTAGAAATGCTTATTTTGAAGTTGGTTTATGAGGATATTATGATCGGATTGTGATGCCTGGAGACATAATATGGCATCTTGTCATAAAGTGACTAAGGGGGAGCTGGTGTTGTGGCAAACCCTTTCTCCCCCTGCCCCGGCAGCCCCTGTGGTCTCCCTGAGGGCTGCCTACATGCTCAGCTTGCAGGGGGTGCCTGTCATTAGGGTGGGGGGTGCAAGCAGCTGTCCTGACCCCAAGGTGGGCAGGCTTGCCTGTGGCACAGGAACTGGCCAAAGGAATCCCCCCTTCCAGGTGTCCCACCTCACTTGGGGAGTTCATCAGAGATGTACACATCTATCCAGCCTCCCTGTCGCTGCCTCATGCCTAATACCTGACCGTTTCCATTGCTGACAAATAATGTCAGAGGAGACGGTGGCTGGCCCAGATTCTGCTCTTCTCTCTGCTTTCGTTTTTTCTAAACTCTCCCTTTTTGTGTGTGTACATGTGTGTGTGTGGGTGGGGAAGTGGTGAGGATGAGGAATGAATGTTAAGTCCTGGTAATAATTAAGAAAGGATACGGGTGGCAGCTGGAAGAGCATCCAAAAATAGCAGGCGTGGTTAGCCTGCTGGGGAGCAGCGGTTGGGATCAAGGCAGCAGCAGGGGTTGGAGCTGCAGCAGCTGCTATGGGGAGGGAGACTGGGGCCAGCCTGCTCTGCAGGGGGATGGCGCATGTCTCTGCTGCATGTCGGCCACTTGGGCAGGACGAGAGGCTTGCTGCTCAGTGAGGTTGTGCCAGAGAGGAGACCATGCCACAGAGAGCTCTGAAAATTATATATATTTTTTTCTTCCTCCAGAGGTCTTGAAATCCTGTATGCTGCTACGTAGCAAGAGCAGGCCTTAGGCACGAGGTTTGGATCTGTGTTCAGAAAAGCTTCAAAGTGTGCTGGGGAACAGGATCTGGGCTTTCTTTGAGGGCTAAAAGAGGCTGTGTGCTTTGTTGAGAGCACTCTGAAAGGGCCTTGTGAATTAGGTTTTGAAGGCAGGAGGGAAGCAAAGCCTTGTTTCTGGAGAACTCTGAACTCTAATTGAAGTCAGTTCAGAGCATCCTGGTGCGAGCTGGAGTTTTCTTTAGACCATGGCTATACAGCCAGCAGCTGTGCTATTTATGCCTTGCAAGGTACCCTTTGCCTCCACGGGGTCACCTGTTTCTCACCACCACAGTTTTGCTGGTGTGAATGTTCTTGTGGCCTTATTGGGAATGAGGCTGGAGAATGAATTCAGCTGGAAAAATAACTTAGCAAAAGTAAGTGGATGGAGTGATATTTTTTTTTTTTTTTAAATTTTGTGTTGTTGTTGGGGTGGGGTTTTTTTTGTTTTTACTGGACAGGTCAGTTTCCTGATCTGATTTACTGCGTTACTGCTTGAACAGCTCTGCTCAAGGAGCAGGGAAGAGGCTGCTTTTGGTGATGCTGCTGCTGCATGGTAGCTTGCACTCCTAGGCAAGCAGTGCTGAGGTTTGGTTGATGGGTGACCACCTGCTGGCATCCTTTGTGATGAACTTTTCTCCTATGTTCATAGTGTTAACTAATGTTCTTGAGTTGCACTTGGCTGGTTATTTCCATTTCAAGTGCATTTTTTAGTGAATGATTTATATTTCCTAGCTATAAATGGATGCACCTTCTGTGCTTTTGGTTTACAGGTCATACGTGAGCTATGTGGCTGACAGAGTTAAAAACTTAAAAAGGAAGTAAGTGCTTTCAAACCATGAGCGATGTTGATTGGTTTGGGTAGACTATCAAAGCTTTCTCTTGCCCAAATGGGAGACTTTTTTTTAACTTGTAACCTCATAGTGAGTGGGACCTAGAAGAAAAGAGAATTCATAACCCTCAAATGCTAAATTTAAGTGTCATTTTAGACAACCAACCTTTTTGCTTGACTCCCCACCTAATGCTAGTTAATATGTCATATAAAAAGACAAGTGAAAAAATTGCTTTATTTCAAATGCCAGGGTTTCACGTCTGAGAGTCAATGGCTTTTATGACTTGTTTTATGTTTCAACAGGAAATCGGAACTGAAATCCACATTTTGAGCAGTTATTTTATTGTTTGACTTTTCATGTGACTTTCCTTTAACAGTCAAAATTCAGATACAATCACACAGGAACACAGTTCTTCGAGATTAGAAAAAACAGACCTCTAAGTGGGTAAGTGTCTCTGGAAGTGGTCTAGTACCCTCGTCCCACATAAATGCCCAAGGTGATCAGCTGGCATGAAGCACTGTAGCACCGTGGCATGGGAGGGCTGTCTCCCGCATGCCACAGCTGCTCTGGCAGGGCCAAAACTCCGTATGTTGCTGCCTTTGCAAGGAGGATTCCAGCTTGCTGCCAGGTGGCAAATGGACCCATCAAGAGCCACCAAGTGGAAGGGCTGGTCTTGCTCAGCAGCCGCATGGGAGCTGCGTAGCTGCAGGCCAAAGCTGAATGCACAGGCTTGGGAAAACTCTCACTTCTCACTTGTAGGTGTTGCATTGGTAGGGCTGGGCTGTTTTTATGGAAACTGTGTAAGTCTTGATGTTCTGGTTGCGCTGTAATGCCCTTTGATGGTAGAAAGAGATCAACTGCGCAAAACGCTGCAAGGATTTTGATGTCATCTTGGGCGCAGTTCTTTCCCCTGGAGGGTCACGATGGACCATTTAAGTCATGGCCTTGCTTCTCCCATTGCCACTCATCTTGCTGTTCCTTCCACGTGGTGGACTCGTGCTGGTTGGTGATGAGTTGTGCAATACAAGTATGAACATGTATGCAGGCAGCCTGGTGACAGAGAGCTGGCATCCCTTGCATCTAAGAACTGCATCATACTTAGGACAGCTCTTTAATAGGACCCAGTAAATTAGCATTTTAGGGCGGGAAGTGATATTGACAACTTTATGCTTTTATTTTAGGGTGAAATTAAGATAAACAGAATACAATTACTCCTGTAGACTGGCCTGTCTCTAGCTCTCCCCATCTGTGTGTTATTAATCTAATGCTCCATCACTGTAAATTCCAGTTCCCATCGCAGCTCTCTGCTTCAGGTTTTCATTTTGCTGACAGCAATCTTTCCCACTTCCTTTCTCTATGTAATGTTCACTGCACCGGTGGAACTAGTTTAGAAGAAATCTTGTGCCTTGAATGATAGATGAGTTTACAGAAGCTTAAACAAATTTTCAGGCTGGTCACTCATTTTTAAATTTATCCCATTACTTTTTTCCAAGGAAGTGGAAGATGAAAGTGAATTGTGCTCAGCACTCACCACTTGAAAGGTTGGGGTCCTCCTGGGCTGGATGAAAGCCTGGCTTATGAGGATGGTACTCTTTCCTGGAAGGGAACTAATATAGTACTCACAGCTGGAGATGTACCTGTGGCTTTGGATCTTCTCCTAAGTGGTGCCATTTCCTCTATTTACCTGCCTTAGTGTTTGTTTGGGAACTTGTGTCTGACTTCTCTCCTTGTCCTGTTGCTGTTAGGACTTCTGTGAGTGACTTGGTATGAGGACTTCTGGAGAGTTAAGGAGAGCGCCCCTGGAAATTGTCCAGCTCCTCAGGGCAGCTCCTGCCAGCTTGCTAGGCACAGTTGCCTGCACCTGGTGCATGCTGGACTTGCCCAGTGTTAAATCCTAAGACCTGTGCTGCTTTGCTTCTTGACCTGATGGATGGGAGCGCTAGGAGTAGCGGAGCAGTTAGGAGCATGCTTAGCTGCCCAGATCCTGTCGTACTGCAGTGGGGCTCGAGCGCTTGCCCTGTCTTGGTTTCTCAACTTTGAGAAGGGGAATAACGCGTTGATCACCCTGTAATGTTGAGGTGTCCCTGAATGCTTTCCTTTCTTTCATCTGGGGTGTGTGGCTGATCATACCAGCTGAGGATATCTTCTCTTGCAGTTGTCCTTGGTGATTTTTATTCCTGCTGCCAGGCCAGTTTTCATCAGAACTGAAAAATCACCCACACCTGCAAGTTTTTTCCTGGGAGGTGTGTTTGACTTCGCAAGAAATCTACTTCCAGCATGGTGACAACAGGCGCCTTGTGCCGAGGCGACAAGCGCTGCCCTGAGCAAGCTTCTGTGGTGTGAAAGGCCTCGCTTGCTGCAAGACAAAGTTTGTATTTGCAAGTTGATCGAGCAAGATGCTGAGCATCTCCAGTTGCCACTGGCTCTTGGAAGTTGAGGCTATTCCCAGAGCTGTGATTCATTGATATTAAACATGTTGCTTATTTCATAAAATGAAGGCTCAAAGCTAATGCAAGTATTACGAGATCTTTGGCAGCCTCTTTTCAAGAGACCAGTGGCCGGACACAAAGAAGCTGAGCACTAGATAGAAATTGAATATTCATAAATTCATGTGAAACTGTCGTAAAGCAGCTGGGGCATATTAATGAGTTTTTGTATTATGGAGGGAGGACTGGATATTATAGAGATTTACTGTCAGCATCGGTGTGATGCATGAGAAAATAAAAATGCCTGGCTACGCTTAGGAAGAAGCATAAATTATCTATAGGAACTCATAACATTAAGGGACACAGGCTTGCTATAATTCAGTATTTACAGTCTGTCTTAAGAAAAAGCCACTTAGCTATCAACTTGCTTCTAGACTGCCAGACACCCTGTGGATTTGTCTAGACTACAGATAACACTTTTGAAAATGTTAGATTTCTGTTGGCGTAGCTGTGCGAGTCAGGGTAGTAAGAGAAGTGATCCTGCAAACTGTGCGTGGTGTTCCTGTTGTACTGGCAAACTGTCTGAAAATGCATCTTACCTTGCCTGGGTTTGCTGTACTTGCACAAAATCCAGATTTACAGGTGTAGCTACATCCACCATAGGAGTGCTTTGCCAGTAGAGTATACAGATTTCCTGACGCGGGGTGATGTCCTTCACATAGGCTTCGCCAAGTACCCTTTTCTACTAGGCAGCTAAAGCGCGCCCTATGGAGTTCAGCTCTACTGATCCGATACAGGTGTGATGTGTATATGCACACAGGGTGTTTCAGACACCGATAAGGCTGGTTTTCCTTTTCCCTTGCAGGATTATGCTGGCAAAACCTGTATTACAGCTTTTGTTGGTAAAACTGCTCTGATAAAAAATGGTGCCTTTAACTGAAATAGCCATCCTTTAAAACTTCCAAGCTTAGATCATGTAAGAGCTTTAGAAAAAAAAAAAGTATTTCTGGATATCTAGTAATATATGTAACTGTGACTTCAATGCCAACAAACTTTTGTAACTGGCTTTACAAGGAGCAATAAGCTCTCTGCAAGCTTCTGTTCAAGGATGCAGGCACAACCCACAGTGAGGAACAAATATCTTTGGCCTCCACGGAGTATCGGGAGGTTGTAGGTAGGTGTGGTATTGCGCTGTTCCCTCCAGTTAAGTGCCAGCTGGTCAGTGGGTCCTATGACTGAAGCGAAAACTGATGTTTGGGGAGGTTCTGGGGGCTTTGAGAAATTACAGTTCAGAAGCTGCTCTGTGAAGATGGAGAGATATTCAGTGACTGCAGCTATAATGGGTAATCAATCGCAATAAAAGAGCGTGATAGAAGCAGTCACGTGGGAACGATGCAACCAAATAACAGAGAAGAGGAGGAACGGAAAATAATACTGTTCCAACACAGCCTGTTATTAAGGAATGCTGATGGGGCCGTAAAGAAAAATGGGCTCGTACCGTTTCCAGACAATAGACTGTAGAAGGCATTTGGACATCTGCTGCTCTCTCACGAAGGGAGAATGTTACAGATATGGTGCTATGTTCAGCATGTGGTAGAAGTGCTTTTGACATTGAAACAAACTGGTTTTGAGAAGGTTCATGAGAACAGTGGCTGCTCTGCTGTTTTATCTCCTTTTGCTCCTGTTGGTGCCTTTCACTTCTGTCTTGGCTTCATTGGGAAGAATAAAACTGCCAGGAGCCTTAGAAGAACTTGGGAGATTTTATGGACCTCATGCAAATACATGGGCCTGGGGTAGGAGAACTTTGTGGAAAACATGCTGGAGGATCTCACTAATACAAATTTTATTGAAGTCTGTAGGAGTCTTTCTGGTGGAAGTAATGGGCAACCTTTCCTCCTAAGTGTGGACTCTCAGAAAGGGTCATTAGACATTGGAACGGGCTGCCCAGGGAGGTGGTTGAGTCACCATCTCTGGATGTGTTTAAGAAAAGACTGGACATGGCACTTAGTGCCATGGTCTAGTTGACATGGTGGTATCAGGGCAATGGTTGGACTCGATGATCCCAGAGGTCTCCTCTAACCTGATTGATTCTGTGATTCTGTGAAACTATTTTGACGTAAGGACCCAACCTGGTGAAAAGCAGCACTTAGAAAGTGGTACTTAATCAAGAGCTTGCTCTTGCCTCACAGAGTTTGTCAGTTGAGGTGTGCAATCTCTGTCCCGGGTCAATGTTTTTTCATTAATGGTACAGATAAGACTAATTGTTTGCTAATAGATGTGCTTTGCGGTCCAGGCTGGACAAGGTGACAAGGCTTTGCAAGGTGGAATGGGGATTCAGAGTGATCTCAAAGGGTAAGAGAGAGCTGGGCTGGAACAAACAGGAGGTATATAAGTAAGGGCAAATAAAGAGAAGGGATTTGGGAATAGCCAGCCGTGGGAACACACAATGGAGAATGAAAGGCTAGTTTTGCACAGAAGGAGCTGATCATAAAGAAAAAAAAGACATTTGATGTGGGGAGAGTCCAAAAGGAAAGCAACAAACATTGCCCAAGGTCTAGAAAACATGACCTAAGGGAAGATTTGGGGTGAGAGAAAGAGGGGAATTAAAAAGAAGGGGGGAAAAAAAATTGGTGTCTGCTTTCTGATGTTTACAGAGGAGAGGGTAGATTACAGCCTGTGGCATGTACAAATGTCTGTTGCAGGAGGAGAGATGATACATAGTCTCCATACCCACTGTGGATAGCAGAAATAGCTTCTGATTTAAATTGCAAAAAAACAAAGTTTAAACATTAGGGGACCTTCTTAGATGCAAGGTTAAGTATAGGATAGATTAACCGGTGGGTTCCCGAGCCTTTGAGAAACCAGTTAAAAGTAGGTTGGAAAATTATCTGTGAGCAGTGATTTAGCTTTGGCTTATGCTACCTTGGGCAGAGCAGTGGCTTGGGGATTCTCCAAAGGCTCTGCTTCTAATGCAAACACGGGGTTTAAGGCTATACTTCGTCTCAAGCTTGTTAAAAGCGGAAGACTCTCTCAGTGGTTATTGAACTGGGTCATCCACATAAACCCTGTGATCTGTGTTGCAAACACAGAGGAAAAAGCAAACAGTTTGCGGAGTATTCCCCAGGACTCTGGGATGGATGTGCGCGAGGGCATGCCCTGCCTGTGGGTGCAGATGGATGCCTGTTTGCTGATCATTGGTGATGCCTCCTGACCGATGCTCCCCTTGCAGTGATCCTCATTGCCCTGTCAGTCCAGAGGCCGTAGCCATTTCTGAGCTGCCAGGTCCTGGGTGGCCACTGAGCACCTGCTGCAGCTCTGGGACCCTGGGTGCTTTGAGCAGGAGATGGGACAGGAGGGCCTCCCGGGGTCCCTTCCAAGCCCAGTTATCTGATGATGCTATGTAAAGGGAAGCGAGGGCTGCCGCAAGCCTCAGAAGGGACAGCTGTGGTACCTGTGCACTAGCGGGCAGGGTGTTTTTAAGCAAGCAAAATGCCTCCCCTGTTTGATTTAAATCTGTCTTAATAACCATATAGCGTCCTGGAGAGCTGTGCTTCAGAACCAGCGCGTATGTGGCTTGCAAACTGAGCGCGTGTTAAATACAACTTAGTATTTAAATAGTGTGAGTGTTGCTGTGACAGGTAATTCGGTAGTAATTTGACTGCTCATTTAGGCCAATTACTTTGAAGACTCCCTCCCTGGCTGTGGAGCCATTAATGTTATCTCCATGCTGACAACACCCTGAAATCATGACAGCAGTGAGCTTATAAAAGCAGGTGTTAGGAGACCTGATGCTGCATGTGGTGACAAGGCAGCTCCAGTGCGGTTACTGTGTTTGCCTGCTGGCAGCAGGGTCAGCGTAGGTGTAGACCTGAAGAGGAGATGCTGGCCCTGTCCCTCGGACCATGTTCCAGGCATATACCACGCTATATGGCTTGAAGCTTGAAGCTTTACAACTTGAGCTTTTCCTTGCCTCTGATACACATTCATAATCAGCTGTGACCTTCCCCCCCGCCCCCACCCATGGAGTTAGAAGATAGGAAATTCAGCGGATCATCTTGTTTGTGGATACGTCCCATGCATTGTCCACATGTAATGCTTCTCCGGATGGAGACGGGGCTTTGCAGTGGCTGCTGCTGCGACCAGCACTGAGGAGCCACTGTGGGGAAAGAAGGGGCCCCATTGTGTGCCCTCGCTGGAGCTGCTCCTTGCTTCCAGCAGTGGGGTTTCTCTGGCTGATTGTGAGCATGTAGGAGGCAGGGTAACTCTAATTTGTCTTCTGTACTGCAGGCAGAGTGTAAAGAGTGCTTGTTTACAAATGAAAAGATAATTTTTAACTTGGATAAATGGGACATGGAATGGCTATGACAGGCTGTAATAGCGGTGGAAGCTGTATTGCCATTTGCGCTCAATACAAGGTTTAAAATGCATGAGATGGATGAATTAGAAAGTGGGAAAAACAAACTCTAATGGTTTCAGATTCATATTTTTCTCTGATACAAATATTTTTATCATTTAATGATGTGTTTCCTTAGAGTAGGGATCTGTTTACAAAGCTTTTCTCAGGGAAGGGATACGGATAGAGAAGACTTCAAAACAGAAGTAATCCTTTGGTTTGGTTTTTAGCTTTTTTTTTTTTTTTTTGGTATGTCATTGAGTATGACTCTTCTGGCCTTTTTTGATTTCCTTCCAGTATTTTTTTTTTTTTTTTTTTTTTTTTTTTAATGCTCCAGGATTTCAGGATCTGCTTGTGGAAGGGGATGATAGGATACCTACTTGGTTGATGGTGCGGTGTCAGTCTGGCACCACAACTTTCTTAGCTGAGCTTGAGATTAGGTTGCTTGTTTCTCATCGCAGTGTTGTCCCTGTCAGATAACTCTGCTCCAAAGATAGGAGTCCAAATTGTAACTAAACTTTGTGAACTTGTAAGATCCTGGGCATGCAGAGTTTCCTGCACTCCTGCAGGAAATCCATTTTTTACCACTTTCCCAGTCCACAGGAGGTGGGGAGCAGCAGCAAGATGATAGCTCAGCTTGCAGTGGTGTGAAGTGTCTGTGTTGGTAGAGCTTTCTGCAGAGCAGGCTTCGGTAAAAAGGCATTAAATTCTTGTCTGCACCTATAGCTATAGGCTCATGGAGGCATTTGTAGCTTTCAGGGGGCCATCATGTAACCATCCTCTCTCCCGTTTTTTCCAGAGGAGAGCCAGGGTTATTTTGAAAACAAGCTAAACTTGGTCCTGCTGTGGGAGCTTGCATGATTGCCAGCTGCAACTCAGCAGGGATTTGTGTTACAGTCTGAAGCGATGCTCTTTGAGTTGCTGGTAGAGGCAGAGAGGACTGCATTCCTCCAACACATCTTCAGAGGCTGGAAGGCATGGGGATGCCAAACACTCATTATTATTTTTTTTTTCAGTCATCCTCCAAAAGTCAATGGGGCTCTGGCAAACAGAAGTCAAACAGAGCTCTAGGCTCTGGCTGAAGAGGAGAATCAAGTTCACCAGTGCTTGCTGAGATAAGAACCAGAGGCGCCTGGCTCTTGGTGTACAAGAGGACCTTTTGATTCCTGTCAACTGCTCTGACTGAAAGGCCTGAAAACCTTTTTGTTTCTGTTCTAGGTTAATGGAGACAGCAAAAGAAATGACCAGGGAGTCCTTACCTATCAAATGCCTTGAAGCAGTTATCCTGGGGATGTATCCTTTCACATGCCTGTGGCTTTTTCCACTGCAGTGCTGTTTCATATATTGCCCTTCCTGGATGGTGTTTGAGGTGGTCACAGCCAAAGGTGAGTGCCAGCAGCTTGGGGAACTACCGTGGTACTGATCAACAAGTTGCCAAATTGCCTAGGTTTGTTGGTAGGAGCTTGGATGCTGTGTGCCTTGTTCACAAGTGCCATGTTTGGCCATGTCGACTTTGCCTACTGCCCTGGTAATCTGCATGTCAGGATCTGACCCAAAGCGCCCAGATCAGTATTTGTCTACACAGTCCCTGTTTTCTTCGTTAGTATTTCTCTGCTGGTTATTGTTGGAGCTTGATAACACCTGAGGAATGCAAGTTCTGTCCTATGGTTGTCTAATGTTTACACGGCAGTCATGTTAGTTTTTGTCTCTCAGCCCACAGCTGTGCTTTGTGCAGAAACTTTTGTTTATTATAATTAAACATTTAAGCTTTACCTTAACATAATGTTTTCTTTGTGTTCAGTCTCAGACAAAAACCCCAAGAATAGTTTTCGTTTAGAGACTGACTTGCTTCTTGACCCTCTTGTGCTGTCACTAATAAATCAACCTGCATCATCCTAAAACACTCAGGGAGGGCAAAGCAGCCTTACAGGAATGATTGTATGCCAGATGCGTCTTACCACAACTGATCAAGTTTGATTTGAAACAAAACAAAAACCCAACCCAAAATAAACCCCGAAGCAAACCAGCCTCTGGCATACCTCTGCGGCGTTCTGCTTGCGGCTGCTGCCCCCTCTCGTGGGAGAGGGAGCTGGCAGAGCGCGGCAGGTAGTGCCCGGTGTTGGCTCATGAGAAGTGCTGGCTGCTGTGGGGTGGGAAGGGGACGTGGGCTGAGCAAGTGTGTGGTGTGCGAGACTCGATGCTGGATGCGGTCCCTGCTGCTCTAGGAGGTCTGTGGTGTGCACCGGGTGCTGCTTGCGGCTGTGCTCGGCTTCCCATGCACCAAGGGCAGGCTTCAGGTCTGAGTCTGAAAGGTGGCTCTGGCTGGCAGGGCTTCTCCTGCAAATGCTGCCAGGGTCTGCAGGAGAGGGATGGGAGTCCTGGGGGCTTGATGTCAGCAAGAGGCTCAAACCGATGCCCTCCCGGAAACAGAAAGGATGTCAGAGGATCTGTTGTGCTTGTCCTTGTGTCAGGGTTGTGTCCCAAACTATTTGGTGACGAAAGGGATAGGGGAAATAATCCCCAGGTGGAGCTGATGCTGCTCTGCAGTGTCAGTGTGGCTTCTAGTGCTGCATTTCTAGCACTGAACCGATTATTCCACATACCACAGGAGCAGAGGGTGAATATATTAGTGGCATACAGATGACGATGATAACCTAAAAGTATTTTTCCTGATCTAAAAGTTCTGACTGTCTTATTTTCATTTGGAAAGAGGATTTTTTCTGCTTGCCTCAAACCTGACTCTTGTTCAGATTTTTTTTTTCTGAGCAGGGGGGAAGCAAAATAGTTGAAAGCTATGATTTATACTATTTGGTGTCATCTGAAGTTTCTTTGGACTTGTAAGATTTGGATGAATCTTTCTGCCTCTTGATGCTACTTTAAAAAGTGTTTATGGAAAACTTTTTTTTTTTTTTTTTAAATTGAGATTACCTCGTGAGAAGGCTTAGGCAGGGGAGGGTATGGGACAGGCCTGTCTTCCTATGACTCCTACTTGCTGTCTTGGAAGCCTCTTGTGTGAGAACAGGGGCTATCTGCTGGGGTGGTGGTCCAGTAACAGATGTGTTAAGGTTTAAAAGATCCATGCAATATAAAACCTAAGTATTTTGCTTGAGATGTGGGTACACAAAGAGTGTAGCAGTGGTGAGTGGGTGGGCTGTCTGAATATGTGTGTTTTGAAGGTGGCCGGTACAAAGCCTGTGTCGGTGCAGAACCTTGTGGTGCCGTGCTGCATGTGCACCATGTGGGTTTTTGGAAGGCATCTTTGTAACAGCACGTGGGGAAGTTCGCTGATTTTTCTCAGCTGTGAGATTGTGATATTTAGCATTGCCCTCTGGATGCAGACATGGTGAGGCCAGCAGCTGGAACTTGCTTTCCAAGGTCAGGCAGTTACCAGATAAGAGATGCGCCTACCCTATCCAGAGTGTCAAACCAATGTCTTCACGTATGCCTGAGCTGAGCATCCCTGCATATGTGTGTTGACCTCTGGTTCCCTTCTCTGTCTCTGGAAATAAGGTGCTACTTGTAGTTTGTGTGCTGGCAGGCTTTGCCGTGTTGCTTGGATACCGAAAAGAGCACAGCCCGCTACAGAGGACCCTTGGCGTGAGCCTTCATTCACAGGCTGACTCGCGCAGAGCAGCTTAGCAAGATGTCATTTTAATTGAGCTGCTTGCTGGCTCGTGCAATTGCCTTTTACTGTGCGACTTCTTATAAAATGCTTCTGTAATCCCTCTTGGCGCAGAATTAAGTTTTGCATAATTGCCTTTGCACTAGATCTTGAAGCGTTTTTATAGGGCAATGAGTTAAAATACGGAGCTACCCTGTCTGCACACACCATGGGAGCAGCTGCTGTGAGATGACTGAAAGCTCGTACAGATCTTCCAATATTATTTTGCAGCAATCTGCATGGCTCTTCTTCCCTGTGTAGCTGTCTGAACTGGCTTGCTTACGTGGTCTGGCATCAGTGCCTAACCAGAGGCATTCCTCCTGCTGTCTTCCCCAGGGCATTTCTCAGTTCAGTTGTAAATCAGCTGAGTAATGGTGCGTTCAGCCTATTCTTTATGAGCAAGGATGGAAAGGACTTGTGCTCAAGAAAGGGAATAATAAACCAAAAAGTGCCAAGGGAATTGTATCCGTGCTGTATTCACTTTATTAGAATGGGGAGAGCAAAATATCAGAGGGAGAGAGGGAAGTGGCATGGTGCATCTGTCCTCGGGGAGTCTCAAAGAGCGTGTCTGTGTCAAGTGAACATAGCTTGCTCCTGTTGCCCTCAGTGTGCCTCTCCCAGTTCATGTGAGGTGACGGTCAGAACCGTGCAGCTTGTTAGACCTCCCCCCATTCCATTAAATGAGGAAGAGGAGAGCAGAAGTGCCTCAGGAGGGAGAAATGATTTAATAGCTTCTGCAATATGCCTTCTGTGCATTTAATCAGTGGATGATATTTATCACCACTGGAGGCCTGGGCCCACCCTGCTCCTCCTGCCTCGCAGGGATGTCCCTGGGCTGGGAGTGTTCTCAGTAGCGGGGAGAGATTTTTGCCGCAGTCGTTGCAGGACATTGATATCTCCGCAGTGCCCCTTTTTGCCTCCTGCATGCTCATCCACAGCTTGACCTGCTCGCTAACTGAAATGTGGGCAAGGAGGGTCTTGCTGAATATCTACAGCCCCTCTGGTAGCCAGGAAGAGCTGGGAGAGAGCTTTTAATCACTTCCATTGTCACCGTCTAATCTTAAGCTAGTCACCTCAGACTGCACCCAGGGACTGGAGAACAAAATGAGCGATGCCAGCCTAGCAGTCCTGCTTTGGGGGGCTGAGCCAGATGCTCGAGCCATTCCTTTTTGGGTACTGGAGCTGCCAGGGGGAACCTGGGCTCACTGTGCAGATGACATCCAGATGTGGGCTCGGTAGTACTCTGCCTCACAGTAAGCAATCCCAAACCTGGGATCTTGGCACTCCTGGAGCCTGTGGGAAATGCCATCTGACTCCAGGCTGTGGTTGGAAACTTCAAGTGTTTACTGCTGGCGGTCAGAGGCTGTCTGACATTGTGAGCAGTTGCTTGGTTGCTCGGGAAAATAGCTCTTCTGTTTTTGCTGAAGCCTTATCTGACGGTTTTGAAGCATGAGGTTTATTTTCCTCCTGTTCCACCTCCTCACTTGGAGCTGGTGGCTTCAGCATTGCTAGCATAAATAAAACTGCCTCCTGGCTCCTCTCAGCCTTCCCTCATCCCCTCCAGCTTGCTTGTGCCCTGTGGCACAGCCTGTCATGATGGCTCGGGGTGCCTGCTCATGCTTCCCCAGCCCTTGCGAGCAGCAAAAGATGAGGGTACCAGACACCCTGTGGCTTTCTGTGCTCATCTCAACCAGACTTCAGCAAAAAACACCCTTGCTGGGGACATGAAGCACTGCAATGTTAAGTAAGGGAGAATTTCAAACTAAAAAAATAACAAATTGATTAGCACAAGCGGTGCAATGGGCGCACATTTGCTCAGTATCAGGTTCATCTGGCTTTCCCTTTTTTGTCTTTGCTTTGCAAGGCAGAGCGGGACTTGTAGCAGAGACACCAGAAGGTGTCAGGCATGACACTGGGTCTTCCTGCAGCTGGAGGAGAAGCACTTTTGAGTCTGGGCACTGGTCCAGCTGGGTGCTTAGACCTGCTCGGGCATCAGTGTTGGCAGGGGTCTGGTCAAACAATTGATGCTGGCACTTACTTCTGAAACCTGAGAGTGTCTTGGTTTGTTTCAAACTGCTGTGGGCTCTGCAGGTCCTTGCTGCACTGACTTACGTTCGGGATTTTTTCCTTCAGGGCTGTGAGGAGGAGGGTCTCCCCATGTCCCCTGCCCCTGGGGGTCTCTGGTGCTGCAGGGATAGGGCACGCACGGTGCAGGGATGGCACTCCTCTCCTCACCTGCCACTAGCGCACCCCTTACACAGTCGCTGCCTGTCAGCTTGGCAAAGGCACCAGGTATTTTTCCCCCAGCTAAACTCCTGTTGAAGCCAGCTTAGATGCAGGTGGGCTGAAGTCCTTGCAGCATGTCCCCTCGCCTCCTGTTCAGCTGGCTGTGATTCCTAGTGGTGGTGGGAAAACTGCTGGTGGCAAGTAACCCGAGCTCACCTAGCCATGGGCAGCCAGCTGCTGTCCAGTGGGTGCTATCAGCTGCTCAGACCTAGTTCCAGAAATATTCGAAGACTGAAGCCACAGTGATGGCATGTGGAAAGATCCTGCTCTGATTATTTATTAATAATCAAAAAAAAAAAAGGTGCAAGAGAACATTTTTTTCTAGAAGTTGCTGCTGGCAAATAAACAAGGTGAAGGGCTTCAAGTGTCTCTTCTGGCTGGGAACTGCTCTGTGCTCTGCAGTGGGGGCACCTGTGTAGGGAAGGGTCTGTACTTGGGGGGGGAAGATGCTGGGCCTTCTTTGTGGGACATTTTTGATATTAGGCTTCACCATGAGGTGGAAAAAAAAACCCAAACAAACCACAGAATGGCATTGGTTGAGTCATTGTGCGAATGTGTAGATTTAAAGAAAACCCATCCAGATGCTTTGTGCTCCAGAGTTTGAAAACTAAGGGGTTGACTCAGCTGACACCTTAATTAATTCTCCCCTTTTCTTTTGAACTGCCCAAGGATGCTACTCCTCGTTTGCCCTGTTCCCCAGGAAGGTCCAGGTGGTGGCCCAAGTACAGGTTTTGTGCCCCAGGTCTTGCTTGTATTTGAGTCTGGGATCTGAATGTCTCTCAAGTGTCCAAGCTCGGTTGTGCATGAGCCTGCTTGGGTGGTGAAGGTTATGGGAGTACAGGGAAGCACAACAACCTGTAGCTCAGAGGATGGTATGCTCATGTCGACTTGCAGATCTGTAGGAGCTGTGTGCTGGCATGGGAATTCTGGCCCTTTCTATAGGCTGCTAGCAGTATTGGTGTGCTCAAGAAGGCCTACTTGTTAATAGAGCCATACTGGTTTACCCCAATGGCCTGTCATTCCCAAAGCAGGTTGTATGCTTTGGGCCCAATTCTTCTCTCAACACTTTGACCCGCACCTGTCTCTTTCAAAATCAGCCTCCTGGGGTATGAGAGCAGAATTCATCAGTTGCCTAATAGATGCAGCGCTGGCTGGCAGGCATTTGTGTCTCTGTGGGGTGGAAGAAATTGAGGTTGAAGGACAAGTATGAGGCTGCAGAAGAGCTGAGAGTCAGGGTGGGCAGGGTTTGCGAATCTCCAAGGGATAGGGACATGCTGTACTAACCCATTACTGTGAGACCCTGGTGGAGCTCCAGGTATTGTCCTTGTGCATTTCCTGGGTGAGGGGGAAGAGGAGGGATATTGGGGCAAGAGGTGGCCAGCCAGAACATTAGTGTCCCTCTTGTGTGATCTCCAAGGAGATCAGCATCCCTCAGTGCTGTTTTTCTGCTGCTTTCATTTAGAGGAAGACCTGGGATTAGGATGCCACCGAGCTTTCGTTACAGCTGCTTTTGCCCTCTCCTGCTCTCTGCTGCTTCTGTATTGTGGCACATAATTTACTCCCTGACTCTCCATCCTGCAGTTACAGTCCCAGCTCAAAAGTGTGATTACATCCGCAGCATTGCTGTGTCATTGCCTTTTGTTTGCCACAATACAGCTCTCCTTGGGCAGAGCAGAAAGGAAAAGAAATAATAATGATGCATGGATGGAGGGGAAGATCTGACATGCCTTTCCAACCCATTTGCTGTGTATTTCATCTCGGGTGGGGACTCTCATTAACTAGTCAGTCAGCAGAAGCAACCTGTACCTAAAGGTTAATTTCCGCAGCGGTTGTTGCTGGGTTATTTGATAGTGGGTAATTTCCATCCTCAAAAGATTCTTTTACTCCTATCTAGTATTTAATGAGACTAAATTGCAACTTCTCTGAGACCTCGTGGCAGAAGTGTGTATGTGTGGCAGGTGGCCACCAAAGCTTTGTGTGGACTTAATAGAAAGGCACTCAGGGAGCAGAGAGAAAACCCTTTCATAATGAGGGGAAAAAATAGTAGCGATGTTTGAAAGCTTCATAGGTGTTAATAAAAGATACTGCTTTTTCAGTTACACAGAATGATAAATACAATGGGCTTCTGCAAGAATCTGTCTGTAGGACACAAATTACTGTAACATGACTTTGATGTATGCAGGGTGTTCCTTTTAAGGCCTGGGGGAAGGTGACCTTTTAAATGAGGTGACTGTGGGCTGAGTTTTCCAGTTGATATAACGGCGCTGGGCCCCATTCTGACCTTGCAGTGTATTCATAATCTCTAATTCTACTGATGGCGTGGGGAGAAGCTCGTCCTAATGCAACAGCGATCCAGCGAGACCACCGAAGGCAACAGTTATTTCTGTTCCATGTCGGTGTAGTTGATAGCGGGGTGAGCTTTGACAGTTGCTGCAGGGTGCTCATGTTTGACGTAGGTGGGGCAGCAGATGGGCAGAGGTGGGGGCACACAGCCTTGGCTGAGTGAGGGGATGTGTGTGTGGCAGGGGGGGGCTGCGCTCTGCTTTGCACGCTTGTCCAGACTTACTGTTGTGCAGACACTGAAGTGCACCAGGAGCTGGGCCTGTAGAGTTGTCCGTTCCTATACCCTCTAATACATTTTCTCCAGACTGCTAAAGCTGATGGCATCTAGCACTGAACACAATTAAATATGTTTGACATTGAACCGAAAAGCTTCCCTGTGGCTGTTCTGAAAGGTTTTTGCCAATGTGTTTTTCTTGCTTTTTTTTTTTTTTTTTGTACAGAGATTTAACTCCTTGCTCTCGACCTCAGATTCTGGGCAGTTCACAAATCTCTTACTAGTTGGTTTCTGTGTTTACCTGGAGGGCAAAAGTTTGAATATATGAAATTCAACAAGCATCAGGTGGGTGAAATGCCTCCTTGAGAAAATGCTTTAGAGACAGATGAGAGCTGCTGGATGCTTTTCCTGCATCCCTGTACAGAGAAGAGGTGAAATGTGGGGTGCGCACAGGGGGTCAGCATCCCGGGGAGTTGCAGTGGTGGTGAGGTGGGGTGTCAGCGTGGCCAGAAGCAGAACTGAGCCTGAATTGTGTTTTACGGTGTTGCTACAAAGGCTTTTTGTGTTCTTGGTTTCCCAGCAGCTGTCAGGCAGCCGTGCTATGCAGACAGGGGAGGAAGGCTGGCCGCAGTAACATCCCAGGGCATCTCAGCTGTGCAGCGGCTCTTGTTTCGCTGCTGTTGAAGACCTTTTTTGGGCATGGGGTAGGGGGAGGGGGGGATGCTGGAGATCCCCAGAGCAGGACCCTGGTCTGAGCCAGTTCCTGCAGCTTCAGTGGGAACCGACCCCACCTCTCCATTCTTCAGTCCAGTGTATTTTGTAGTGGCACCACCCTGACCAACTGCTTTGACTGTGTCTGTCTCTGAGGATGGCTCTGGGGTTACAGCAGGTGCCTCTGGCTGGAGTAACCCCAGGCTTGGAGCATCTTGCTGTAGCCTTTTCTGGTCATCCCTCCTCCATTCCCCAGGCGTGGGTGGGGATCTCAGCTGCGGAGGAGAAGGACACCTGCCATCTCAGGGGACGGGTGTCAGCACATGGAGCAAGGGTGCGTTTCAGCTGTCCAGGGATTAGCAGCAGGGAGCCACATGCAACGTAGGTGCTGACGCAAACCCGCTTGTGTGAGGGAATCTCAGTCTCTCCTCCCCCTGGCACAGGCCAGCAGCCTCCCAAGGAGATGACCCGGGACCCACGTGTAGTTCCCTTCTGAGATCACCTACTACGCTGTTGCAGAGCTCAGCCCTGGCCTCTGCACGTGGTGCATTTGAAATGGCCAGCCAGTGATTCAGGGGATGTGTTTTGCTTTTTAAAAGCGTTTGTTCCTGACCATGTCTCTGTGCTTATCTAATTAATTATCCGCCTGGGAACTTTACTTTGTTTGTCTCAGCAATGCCTTACAAGGGTAACATGCAAAAACATTCTTTTATGAGGAGCGGCCATACCAAGGGTCAGCTTACAGATGGAATGGCAGACTTGTCACCCTGGAGAGGAATAAATTCATCTTTTTTGTACTCTTTGAAGATGTGGGAAAATGAGGATCAATAACCTGAGTTGTACCAAGCTCCAGCATGAAATGGAGGGAAACACTGTTCCCTTTTAGGAGCATGGGAGTTTGACATTGGTATCAAATAGGGGGGTGGTCTATCTTCTGGTGTGCTGACCCAAACACTCTTGTGGTTTTTTCCTTCCCCCCAAGTGTGGTTAAGAGTCAGACCCTTCCCTGCCTGAACCGTTGCAGTGAAATGGGCTTTGACAGCATTGACTGTTTCTGGGGCACAGCGAGAATAAATTTGTGTTTGCAAGAAAGCACTTGTCCCGGCAGTTTAAAAAACCTGCTAAAGATGTCTTACAGGTGTACTTGTGTGTGCTCCCTTCCCAGCGCTGTTGTTGCCTTGACGCAGTGCACACCAGATACTTAACGAACGGACAGCCCTCCGTGGAACGATTCCCCATCAGCTTTAAAACCCACTTCTCAGGGAACTATTTTCATCACGTGGTGCTCGGGATTTACTGCAACGGCCGGTACGGCTCGCTGGGCATGAGCAGACGATCAGATCTGATGGACAAACCTCTAACTTACCAAACTCTGAGCGACCTCATCTTTGAATTTGAAGACTCCTATAAGAAGTACTTGCATTCAGTCAAAAAAGTAAAAATCGGATTATACGTCCCACACGAGCCGCACAGCTTTCAGCCCATCGAGTGGAAACAGCTGGTCCTCAATGTATCCAAAATGATGCGCACAGAAGTCAGGAAAGAGCTGGAGAAGTTTGCCAGGGATATGAGGATGAAGGTAGGTCCGTGCACCTGGGCAGTGGACTTGGAGGTGGGTGTGCCTAGTCCCATCCTTCAGAGGCTGGGCTTGCTTCATGTCAGCAGACTGACCCTGGCCTAAGATTAAGGTGGTATCAGGTGGGCTGGGGGTGTGCTTACATCTGTCTCAGTGGTTCTCCCACAGGGTTTGGTGTTTTTTCAAGCCCTTATAGCTATTTTTTAGTTCAAAGATTTCCCCTTCAGCCTGGGAAGCACTTGAATCCATACTCATCCCTGGCCATCAAGGAGCTATTGTCCAGTTTGCTTTTCTCATGGACTCTGGAAGAAGTTGGTTGGAAAGAACCAGTGGGCCTGGGGCTGGTGGGGTGGGTGGCCTGGTCGCAGGTAGGGATCTCTGCCCTTTGCACCTGACCTGCAAGGAGTGCCGCAGGACAGCCGTGTCAGTGGTTGCTTCTCCTTGCAAGGCATGTCGGGGTGGGCTTGCCCTGTGCCACCTGATGCCCACCACCCTCAGCTAAATCACAAAGTAGGTTACATGGGAAAGGTGAGGAAAGTGAGTCCCTGACAGGCTGGTGCTTCCCCGCTCGCTGACGACACTGGAGGGAAACGACAGGGAAACAGGGCAGGCTGCCAGGGGACTGGAGGGTTTGGCTGCCCTTGAGGATGAGGGGTGTCCCAGACCTTGCCTCCAGGGCTGACGTGAGCGAGGAGCTGGATGTGGTCACGGTGGAACGGGATTTGGTGCCTTTCCAGCCTGCTGCTGGCAGCAGGAGCAGAGCAGGTGTGTTGCTAAGTATGGGGTTGGCTCTTGTGGAGAGGCATGTGGCATCACGTCCAGGTTATTCTGGGTTCCCTGCCCTGCTGAGGAATGGCTCCTACGTAGCAGCCACGTGCCTTTTTGGCTGAGACACCTGCCCCCTCGCCCTAACCTTGAGGTGAGTGTTGCCAGTGGCATCATAGCCCCTATGTCCCACTGCTACCTCTCCTACCCTGCCAAGGAGTTTTGAGAGCCAACTGGTACCATACTGTCACCTTAAGTACATGTGCTTGATTATAGATGTACTGAAGCTTTTTTCCCCCATTTTCTCTGTTCATGCACTTCTAATACCATCTAGAGAGCAAACAGCTGAAGCAGGCTTTAGTTGAAGAAGTCCATATGGGTGGATGACTTACTGAACTTAGTACTTGCTTTTGATAGAGGGACCAGCTCTGTGTGTGTGCTGAGCTGTGACTTTGGGTCCACTCCTTGTAAGTGCCTCAAGGCCAGGACCACAGCCCCGAACCCTTGAAGGCTGGAGGCCCTGCATCTGGCTCTTCCCTTGAGTTAATTCAGAATTTGAGCCACTTGATTCAGAGGGCTGCCGTCGTGAGGGGGCCGACTTTGGAGGATCAGATCTTAAAAATAGCCCGGAGTGTGAGTGTCATGCTGATGGACTTCTGAGGGTGATGGGGGGCCTGGGGGATGCAGTCAAGCATGAAAGTGAACAGGAGACCTACTGAAAAAGTCCCCATCGCACAGAGTTCAGCTGCCAGGCTGGGCAATTTGGCTGTGTGAGTTTCCTTCAGCTGAGACTCAAAGCTTTTTTTCTTATCCCTTGCTGTTGCCAGCTCTGAAGAAAGCTGTGGATGAGACCTTTTTTTCAGTATTTAGCTGGGAACTGAATTGGTGACACCAACTAATTTTTGCGGGGGACCCCTAAACAGCTATCACATGATAACAGCTTTGGGTTCCTCTTAACCTAGGCGGGGTTTGAGTAAGCCCCAAGGGACTGAAGGCTCTTTGTATGCCATCCCTGCTGCTGTATGAGGCCCTTTATTTTTATTTTTTATTTTCAGTGAATCATTGCCTTTATTGAATGCCTTTCCCTTCCCTCCCCCATCTCTCACAGATTCTGAAACCTTCAAGTGCCCATTCTCCAATGAGAGAGAGATCACGGGGTAAGTCCCTGTCTCCTCGCCGATGGCAAGCCAGCCCTCAGAGACGCGCATGCCGAAGAGACAAATCGTGAGTATTCCTGCTGACATCACTGCTGTGTTGGAAGTTGAGGGTGATGATGTATTACTTTGATGTACAAAACTTACATGCGTGCAGTGGCATAGACAGGAAAACTGCACCAGGCATCTTGGTTGCCTGAGAGGCTCCAGAAGCCGGTGGTACTGCTGATGTCCTGGCACTGCTGTGCTTACTGCTGCCCGATGGCCCCTCCGTGTGGTGTCCCTGGAGGCCCGGATGGCCTTCGCTTGGTTAAATTCTGCAGGGTGTTGGATGATTGTGAAAAGTGGAAGTGTGTGGTTCGCCTTTTCCTTTTTTAGTCTTTATACAGTCTGCTTTCTGGAGAAATGAACCTAGCCTGGCATGCAGGGGACCTGTACAGGAGAGAAAGTAGTTTGATCACATTTAAGAGTGTTCAGACATAGGTATTAAAAAGAGGAGGATGTATCTGCTAGTGGTTGTGGGGTGCCCTGCTCTCACTGAGACAGAAATTAGATTCTCCATGATGAGCCTTCGTACAGAGCTGTTCTGATGGAGTGGTTTTCACTGAGGACTATCCGACTTACAGGGATGGCGAAAAAGTAAATTTTGCTCTTCTTGCCAAAGCAGAAACATCACTTGCATTGTGTCCTTTGATTTTAATGGGCATAAAAAAAAACCCAGACCACTTCCCTCGTGCGTCGTAGCTAATAGTTTTTCTGTAACTGTGCGGGGAACGATGGACTAACTGCACGAATACCTCTAAATGGATAAAACTGAGCTTCCAAATCACAGGCCTTTTACAGCCACTGGCAATTCAGACTCCCATACCTTAGATGTGGAAGAGTTGAGTTTTAGCTGTACTGCTTCATGCCAGGAAGCTGACAACTGTGAAAGCCTATACGTAACCCAGATTAGTCACATATTTATGATCATTGCTTTTTAAACAGGCTCCCAGACTACTGTCTCAGCACTTATTTACTTTAAAGCAGCTAACAAAGACATTAGACTAACCTTCTAAAGATAACTTTGAGATACTTTAGCAGCAGATGATTTCACAGCAGGCTTTTATTTTTACATGTGAATTCACACTCAGTCCACAATGCTGTATTTCGGGCTTCATCACCAAGAGCTCCTTGTTTAGTGCATGGATAATTATAGTTGTAATGGGCTCGGCTACTCCAGGCTTCTTCCCCTCCTAGGTTCGCTCTGAGGGATGGTTTCGTCTTTGGGTTTCTGATAGTGCTTCAGCAGTTGCTGGAGTGGATCATGTATATCTCGAGAGAAGAGTGCGTCCTGCTGGGCTTGGAGACTCGCCAGTTGGGCTGGTTTCCTGAGAGAGCTGCTGGGCACGTGGCTGCTCTGCAGTGGCTGGTTCCTCCTCGGCAGCTTGTCTTTCTATCCTGGAAAAGTAAAGTGAAGTACTGGTGGTCTCGCAGTGGCTTCAGCAGCTGTTACCTGCTCGGTGGTTCTGCTGTGTTTCTCTGTATCTAGAGCGAATTATATGTTATTTTAAAGTAAACCCTGGGTCACCATGACACAAGATCCAGGACTCGGCTATAGCATGATGTGGGGAGCAGGAGACCGCGAGCAGACTCCACACACGAGGCCTTCATCTCTGCCTTGGTGGAAGACAGTGAAGCATCTCGGAGCAGGTGAGAGCTCTTGCAGCACCTGTTTTGTAGCTGCGTGACAGCCCTGCAGGTTCTGCACAGCCACCTCACAAGCCTGGCCAGTACGCTTGGAAGGAAAAGGGCAGTGAAGGAGCTTTTGGCAGGACCAGGGCCCTTGAGCAGACCCAAAAGACTGCTCTTTGTTAGAAAAGTGATGCCAGGGAGAAGAACTGGGTTCCTGATGTTAAAATGATGCTTCTGTGCAGTGGCGCTGGTGGCTCGAAGGCTGACTGGGCCTTTTGCGCCAGTGGGAGTGATGCTGCAGAGAGGTGTGCTGCTGTTGTAGGGAGTTCCCTGCTGGTGATAAAACCCTTTCATTGCCAAAATGGAGATCTGCTGGTTTCGGCAACGGGAGGTCTCTGAGACCTGAAGGGGGGAATGGCATCCCCTCATCAGGGATGAGCTCAGTGACACATACCAGCATGTACAGCATACACAGGGTGAGAAATACAACAGGGGAAATTGGGTATTTTCTTCTGCATATTGATGGATCTCTGAGAACAGAGTTGCAGTGAGAGGCCTTTGTGTTACACACAGAGAGGAAAGACTTTCAGGCTTGCAAGGCTTTAGGCTGAAATCCTAGCTAAAGAATGGCTGTGCTTATCAACACTGTGTTTTGTTTCTTTGTGGATCTCTTACTCACATGCTGTAATTACAGCTTTTTAGAGCTTGCAGGGGAGGGGGAGAAAAGTGTTTTGCTCTAGCGTAAGCTGGCAGGGGCTGAATAACACATTCATTTGAGAGGCTTCACCTGCTGATGACAAGCTGTTATTACAGCCTGTTTTTTGTCAACAATAAAATTATATGGGCCTGCTGGGAGAAATCTCCCAGTGAAAAACATGTGAACTGGAATGGTGAACTGGAATGTCTTTGCTGGATGTTTCTGAAGGACTGAAGTGGTGCTTAAGGACAAAAGTGGATTTTACAGCCTCAACCCTTTAACTTCTCATCCTGGTTCCTTACTAGTTTGTTAAGGTAAATGGTGGTGGTGGCCACTAGCAAGCCCACGACAGCGTTTTAGCCTGGAAATACAGCTACAAGGCAGACAGGGTGCGTTGCAGGACATGGGTGGCAATGCAATAAGCAGTATGTGCTTGTCTAGGAGACAGGGGTGTAGTCAGATTGTAGCTCATTAACTGAGCTATGTAACAGTCCATGTGCTCTGAGCCCACAGCTGGTGTGATCCTGCCAAGGGTGGCCATCAGACAGGATGAATAAAGAGGATATAGGGCTGTGTGAATCTGTCTGGTAACTCTGAAGCTTTACTGTGCCCACTTGTCCATCCTCTGAAGTCCCATACCAGGAGGATGCGGTAAATTGCAAGCCACTGTGCTGGAACAGGCAACGCAGTGCTTCATCCTCAATAGAAGTGCTTGGAGCTGAAGGGGTTTGGGAGTGTTGATAGGGGTTTGGAAGGGAGCGTCATGCGGCAGCCTGAAGCAATCTCTGCTCCTAAATGTCAGTTCACCAGGTCTATTTCCTTTTAATTTCATGCTGAGGCTTAACACACGCACACTCTGTGAGTGTCACAGCAACACTGGCCTTGTGTGCTTCTGGCCTTATTTAGCTCTTGAAAGCAAAATTCTCTAAGTCCATTATATTAGGATGCGCAAGGGGGCAGGGTTATATTAGCATTGTATTATATTAGGATGTGCAAAATCAGGCAGATCCAATGCAGACAACTCATGAATACTGTGTACCCAGCAGCTAGGCACAGCTTATTCATGTGCTCATCGTTACAGCACTTCGGACAGGAGGTGTGATCTGATGGGCTGGTACAGCAGAGGTCCCTTGCTTCAGAGGGGATGTTTGACATCAGGTCATTTGCCAGCCAAGGAGAATAGGAGCTGCGGTGCCTGTGCTCCAACAAATCCTTGCCTTTTCCTAAAACCCTGAGGAGAAACCTTATGGAGGACAGTCTGTAGCTGCAAGCTAGGGAATTGTCATGGAGTAGAAATGGGCATGTTGCCATGGGTGTGCAGTGACTCCCCATCTCTCTTGGATAATCAGAAGGTAGAACCATCCAAGTGTGCTTTAATTAAAACCATGTTCTGGCTTTAATTAAAGGGAGGGAGGGAGGAAGGGAGAAAAGGGTGGGAAGGGAAGAGGATCCCTAAATTTGAGGGAGGGAGGAAAGAAGGAAGGAAAGACACTCTGGAACATACAGCGCATCTCTTGCTGGTCTCCGACTCCTAGGCAAGTTCTGAGGGATGCAGCTTGTAACTTGTTTTCTGGCTAGTCAAATCCCATCTGCTGTGAAGGAATAAAGTGGAAAAATTCAAACTATCTTACAATGACTTCTCCAGGTATGATCCCTTCCTGCAAGTGACAGAGACCAGTGAGGACCCCTTTCACATCTGTGAAGTACTTACAAACTGAGACAAACATGAAGCAGGGTGCAGGGCAGTACTGCAAAAAGGGTGATGGGGTTATTAATAGAGGTGCTTGGATAAGTGGCACAAAACCAGGTTGCACTCAATGTGTGACTAGACAGAAAAGCATTAGTTGTCCATAGCCATGTCCCTGTCTCTCAAACGCTGTGTAAGTTCTCAGCAGAGATCTGCTGTTAGCAACTCTGCTCTCAAAAAAAAAAAAAAATCACTTATTGAATCAAAGAATTCAAAAATATTTCTGAGGCTCTGCTACACGTGTATGTGTGTATATATGTAAGCTATACATCCCCACCTCTTAGGGCTGCAGCGGTGCAGCTTTTAGATTGGTGCGTGCACCCAGCAGTGTGCCACAGGCAGGGCAAGGGTTTCCCTGGCCTGACAGCCTGCCTGCTGCCCTGCCTCTCCCGTGGCCCGGCTGGCTGCCAGAGCAGCTTCGGCAGAAACAGGCAGGCAGCGTGCAACCAGGAGGTAAGTGTCAGCCTCATGTGTGCAAACGCACGGGTCACATCTGCTGCCCAGTGAGCAAAGAGTAACCGCAAGAGCTGGAAACCAGGTCTGAGGAGCTGTAGGAAAGCAGTGGAGCCTTTACCGGCTTCACGTTGTACTACTACTCGGGCTTTAGCCGAGCTTTTGCAGTGAAGCGTACATGCTGTAGAGTCTACTAGGAGAAATGTGTATTTTAGACAATGTTTTTCTTTAGAAAAGCAAACATATGGCTTAATGTGAAAATAATAGCTAAGAGCCTGGAATAAGCTCTCAGATTAAACAGTGCCATAGACTGTAAACCAGGATTGTTTTGGTTTGACAGCTTTGATGCAGGTTTTCCCTTGCTTGCTAAATAGGGAGAGACTGATTGCTCAGTCTCAAGGTTTCATTTGGTTCAGGTTGTTGATACACTTCAATGACCTAACAGCATACGTGTATGTGTGATTACTCAAGCGAATGGCTGGACTGTATCAGAATACAAGATGCCTGGAGATTGAAGGGACTTCATCTTGTTTTTTCTTATTTGATGGGCTCTAGCCCTTCACAAACACCTAGCCAAGAGGCAAAGGGCAGGTGCAGAGAGACAACACGCTGTGGCCACATGAAAGGCCTTGCCTGTTGCTCTCAGCAGTTTCGACTGTATTCTAAAAGCTGGAGTCCTGCTCGGGGTAGATCGCAGGTGGGATGTGTCTTGTCTTAGCTATTCATTTAGGCCCTCTCTCAAGTCAGAGGGAGAGGGGCACTCCCAGGCTCCAACCACAGACCTCAGGATGGGATGATTTGTTCTTCACTGGTGCTTGGCTTCAGAGGCAACCTCCATGAGTAACTTGATCGCACTAGTTCACGTGAAAAATTCAGCAGGATTGTGTTTATGTTGAGAAAATTAGATCTAGTCAGTCATATTTTGAAGTAAACCGTCCCTGACTTGACAACTGCTCTCTGTGCTCCTGCATGGCAGTGTGGGATTGCTGGTGAGCAGCGCCCTCTTCCCTCCTTTGCTTGCAGGCCTGCGGTGGTGGACAAGAAAGGAGACCTAGCTACGCTCAACGACTTAGGCTACCAGCTCCGCATCTAACAAAGCCATACTCTGGACAGAGGGCTTCCCTGGTGCTTCCTGCTGCACTTTACCCGCACTCCGTTGGAAGGAAAAAGGAATGGGACTATTTATTAACTTGTGGACTCTTATAATGAAAGTTTTACCTAGCAAGTAGAAGGGGGGATTCTTTTTTAGTGGCAGTATTTATTTTCTTTCAATTCATAGAAAGGCATCAGTGAAAAGAACCTAAAATTATGTTTATCAGGATGTAAGATTTTTTTTTTTTTTTTTTTCCCTCCATCATGTAGCAGCTGACTTCAGTGGTGTGAGAGTTTCTTCAAATATAATTTCCCTGTACAAGTATTCATGGAATTTGGGCATTGTGCTGGGTAGTAGCATTGGGATAACTAAGAAATATTCCTAGTGTTAAGAAGTGCGGGGGTGCAGTGCAGTTTAAAAAAAAATCATATTCAGTATTAATATTTAATTCAGCAATAAAAACAAGCAGTACAGAAGTGGTGTGAGTTTTTAAAGTATCAACGTTACCTCACTAAACTTAACAGATATGCAAAATTGTCAGTATTATTGTTTTGTAACTAATTTGTACTGTTTCCCAGCATATTAAAACAGCACGGGATGTTTTACTGCCACCTGTAGTATTTTGTGCATGTTGCTGAAAGATGTTAAGTAATAGTAATATGCAAGTGTGTTCTTAACCACTGACATCTTATGAGGCAAAATATGAGGTTTTGGTTTTTTTAAATGATGATAATTGAATAATGAATTTTTAAACTTTTGGAATTTTTTTATATTTTGTCACAGGCTTTTAGTCTTTCTGGACTACACTGCTGAAGCACAAAACGTAGAGATTGCTGTTTTGTAGAGACAAGTGTTCATCTACTAGTCAGTTTGTTTCTTGTGTATGTTCCTGGAATAATGGAAAAAATGTCAGAATTACTAACCTGTGTGCTTTTCTTTCTTTCACCATTTGTGTGTAACTTTGAACCTTGTCTTTGAAAGGCTGAGCAGTCTCAGACGGTGATGCCTTGACATCTTACATTAAGATCAGACATTGCAGGCTGAAGTTAACCTTCTGCCATGCTGCTGTAGGGAGTTTGTCCTATATGTGCTGTAGTAACAACAGCTTAGTCAGACCTGAATAAGGAAGCTTGTATTGGAACAACTTCAGCAGTAAGTTAAATTTTATGTCTGAAATAGCTGAAAATCAAGCTTGTCTGCTTCCTCCCTACTCCATCCTTTTGTTCTAAGAGTTAGCTAAGGACCTGTGATGGATGGCAGCGTTCTCAAGTGATGTGGTAAGACTTTCATTGGGGTCTGCCATTTGCATTAGTGAAGTTCTCTGGAAGCATTCCAGTGCTGCATTCCTGAAAATATTTTGTTCGGTGCCTAAATAGAAACTGGATTATTGTACAAGTCCAGCCTCTACCCTGTGTGCTGTGCTTATAGATGATACTGCCATGGGCCTTGTGTACCTCCCCTCCTGGGCACTTACTTTTTTGGGATCTTGATGAAGACAGGACATTGTAACACAGTGACAACAATACTTACTCAAATTGAATGATTTAAGCTCCTAGAACACTTCTATCAGCCAGCAGATACAGAAGATTGTTTGTACACAGACTTCATTGACTTTTTTGAGCAATTAATCTCGCCTGCCTAGGACAGGAAGACAACACCGAGACCCAGCAACCTTCTACAAACAGTAAAGGCCGCCTACTAATTTGACTTCAGGAAAGTCTAGAAAGACTTGTCAAATGGATTATGCTTCTTTACACAAGATTACCGTATCAAGTACAGGGAGGCCTTTCCCATCCCTCTTTCTGCAAACTTTTCCACTCCTGTGTTCACAATAGGAGTCTTTTTGGTTCAAGAGTGAAACTGAAGAGAGGGAAATACTCTTTTGGTAGAAGTTCTTGTGTAATTTGACATCAACTGCAGAGTTCGAGTTTTAAACTTTGTGCTGTTCAGTGTCTTGTGACTAAACAATTTTTTCATGTATCCCTTAGATTTCTCATGTGCAAAATGATGTGAAAAACTTACTTTGATCAGCTGTATCCTATAGCAGAAGGTTATCTGATATGTTAAAAGTTTTTTTTCTACGAAATCATGGTTTATTTCAGCTCAAGTAAGAGTGGTTGGTACATAGTTTTTACCATTGTCCAGCACAACTTGAGTTATTTTCTCTTAACCTCTAACTTATACTGAAACGTTTTAATGCTGTAGAGGTGTGTGACAAATTACTTTTGGTTCTTGTTTTGAAGTTCAGCTGAAATATTCTCTTGCAATTTGCTTATGATGGCATTTGTCTTAAGTGTGGTTCTAGTGACTGTTCTTCAAACTTACTGCAAAAGTGGTCAAATAGTGTAGAAAATAAGCATGACTTTTTGGTTTTTTGTTTTTTTTTTTTTTAGTCACGTGTATGTTTATGCACAGCATGAAACTTCAATAAAATATCATGGTAGTCTTTTTTATTAATGACTTAGGGTTTTTGGGTTTGTTTTGTTTTGTTTTTTTTTCATCCTTAGCATAAAACTTAAGATTCAGACCAGCATTGTAAATAACCAGGTGTTTGGCCTGGCCTAAGTAAGTGCTGCTCTGTGTAAAAGAGAATAAAACTGATATGAAACCTCTACTTCAGAGGAGGTGAGGCTTTAGACAAGTGTGAAAAGTGATGCTCAAGTTAAGGCTTATTCTAAAAACTTCCAGTGAATGCTACCTACATTAAAGCTTTTAGAAGTTAAAGAAGTAACTTTTCAGAACATAAATATTTGCCTTACTGTAAAGCTATCTTCTTCCTTTGGAAATCCAGTCTTGCAGCTGCTGCACTCCACTCTAGGTAAGTGAGGAAATTCCTTTCCAGAAGTATTTAGATAGAAGTGTCTATAGAGCAACTTCGTAATAAAACACTACTTGCAGCTTAGTATGAAGTGTTGCATGTACACAAACTCACTCCCCTTTACTTGAAGCAGCGCACACAGTTCTCAGAGAATAATCAGTTTTACTATGATTTACAATAAAAACCATTTACAGCATCTCTGTGAAAAATAATGCCATTTTGAGACTGGCACAGAAGTTTTCCATTATCAAAGAGAAAGCTAATGTAAAATCTTTTCTTTTTGCCTTAAAGGCTTCATAAAGTAAACGTTTAAAAAAAAGTCTCTTTAAAAATTCTACTTTACACAACACTTAACAAACCAGCATGCATGCAAACTTATTTAAACCGGACCAGCAGTGCTTGAATTAACCTTTAAAAAAATAATAATAATAATCACATGAAGAAGGTGGTGAAGGTAACTTTACCTACACAACATGTCCTTTGGATATTACCGTTCAATAAGTCTGAACTCTGCTAGCAATGGCAAGTGGTCAGAAGAGTTATTTTCATTGGGAAGACCATTAACAGTCCAAAGATCTTTCTCTGTTAGAAGTGCCAGCCTGCCAAGAAGTTTCAGACCTCCATGAAAAGAATCCTCTGCTCCTGGTTAAGACAAAAAAAAAAAAAGTGGAAATGTTCATCAGTGTGGGCTCCAAATCACACATGCGTACATATGCAGGAGGAGGAAAACAGTATGGCAGAAATAATCTGAAGTCATTATTGTTCCATGCAAAATCACCAATAAGGTAGTTCAAAGTACTCGGAAAGAGACTACCCCTCTATTTTGTGGAGGGCTAAATTGAGGTAGAAAGGGAAAGGCATTTATTTGTTCATTGTAACTCCCCTGAAAAAGCCTCACACAATCCCATCCTATACTCTAGCACAACAGCATTGCTAAACAGAGCTGACACCTGCAAAATTAAGCATCTTTTGAGAGTTACTGGTTTCCATAACATTTTATTTCTGTATCCTCAAGCACACAGTTCTCCAGCAGGCAAGTCATACAGGAACTCTTGCTCATAAGGATAAAAGCCTTCTGGCATTTCCCTTCCTAACTGTTCATCATAAGAAAGGGATCTTTCTCCATTATTTCCTGCTACCTACTCCTATAATCACCTAAAAAAGGAAAAAAACCACACCAAACAAAAAAGCGCCCACCACAAAAAAATCCTGCACCCCACACACACCAGAAACACCACATTGCTCATGGAAGAGGGGAAGATGACTCACAGTCTTGCTATTATTACACCTTATTATTACACGATTCTTAAAATATTTGTATTCTCATTAAAAAAAAACCAAAACAAAACAGAAAACCATCATCAGCAAAGAATAACAAGCTTTTTCCAACTCAAGTGAAGAAATTCCATTGAGAACGAGATCCTTGCATGATGTGTCACACTTTTAGACTTCTTGAGTTATCTACTTGAGTAAGATGACTTCAGCAACCCTAGCTATTGCCTTCAGAGCACAGAGATGACTCTGAGCAGGTTGAGCGCTTTCAGGACCAGCACAAACAGCAGCTGTAACTTTGACAAAAATATTTTCTGTATGAAAGTGATCAGCACTTTCAGAACTTCCTGGCTGAACCTGGTACTGGCTTACCAGTAGGTGTATTTTAAAGGATTATCCAGCAACTGTTAAACTCCTCGGAAAGTGCGACAGCTTCACTCCTTTGCCATCTGCCAGCTTTCCAGTTCTCTAACAACCCAGCAGCTGTTTATTGCTGCTCTGAAGAAAAGCTTTTTTACTGCAAAGATGCCTCGGTAGCTCTAGAGCTCACGTCCGCCCAGCTCTTGAGCCAAATTTATCATTTGCCACAGCACCAGCATGTCTACAAAGGAGGAGTTTGTTGCTACAGAGAGCTTGGTCTGCATGCAGTGATTAATGTCAGCTCAGAGCACTCTGGAACCAGAAAACTGAGTCCTGCAGGACTCAGGTAGATACTGAACCCTGCTTTCACAGCAAATCCTGAATACCAAGTACTTGGCTAAGCACAACACAGAATAAAGCACGAAAACTTTAAAAACAAAAACCCTTTAAATGGAAAAAAAAAAAAGTGATCAGTCAGCCAACATCCCATTTAATACTCACTTGTTCAGACTTTGACAACTTTTAATACAGGGGCCCAGGTCATCAGAAAACTGAAAATCCATACTATTACTTAGTTTCTAAGTAGTAATGAATAAAAACTATACCAGTTTAAACTACTTGGAGAATTCAAGTTTGGTCCCCTTCTGTACTCTGATGTGGGGTGAAGAATCTATTTGAAAAATGAGTGCAGAAAGAAAAAAGTGCTATGGCTCTGCTGGGGCAATGATGGTGCAACAAAATCTATAAGGTGAATTAGGATTAAATTTTGCACAGGGATGCACTCTGAAATCGCACAGCACTCTGTTAAATCACACAGCGTTCAGAAGTCATTTACATACTTCTCATATGCTAGTTTTTCAGTCAAAGCTTTTATTTCTCTATCGTGAAACTTCTATACTTGATGTTTTACATTAGGGTAACATTTACTGTGCATGTTGTGACAAATAAGACTTTTGTGCATTGACTCAATTAATTTTAACAGTTTAGTCTCCAGATATGAGAGATGAAGATGGTATTTTCATTTCACATACTGAAAACAATATTAATTTGTAAAAATCAGTTGCAATCTACAGCGGGAGGAGTGGAATCAGGTTTCTTTGTTCTGAGTTCTGCAGAGCCATTTGCCTGATAGCACTGCACTGTGCAATGACCTTTGACGATGGCATAAAACAGAGAACTAATGATGACACGGAAAGTGCACTGCTCAGAAGTACCCGCGGTAAGAGCACAAATGCAGTAAAGGATGGCACTGTGTTACCCATCAAGAAATACACCGCGGAGGTACCATGTCTTTCTTGCACCATCTGGTGAGTTTTAGCTGCAACTGCAATCGAGAGAGTGACAACTGGGCATGTGCTCGCAGAGCAAATGCTACAGAGGTCATTTACTTGACAGACATCATATCAAGGCATTCTGAAAAGCAACTTTCTAAGAAATAGTTCCTTTATCAGTTTTAATGCACATCATAAACTGCCGTTCACCATTTTGTTAATTAGATAATGGGAAATACTGCTTTGTTGTAGGTCCAGTCACTAAGGTCCTGCATGAGTTACTGACAGCAGTATTTCTCAGGTGCTACTTACATTGCTGCTTTCCCGTAGCCTCAGCTCTTGTCTCCATGCTGAGATGGCAACTACAGGAATGTTCGCTTAGGTGAAAAAGTTTGCCCTGTGTGGCACTAGAAGTCCAACTGTGGTGAGTCAACAAGGCCAGCCACATTTCTCAGACAACAGTTGACATTCAAAGCACCACCATGGACCTCTGAGGTACTTCATATGGATTAAATTATCACTAAGTTTCCCTTAGAACAGTATTCGAATGCTCCCATTTTGCATTTGTGAAAAAGAACTAAAAGTTGGTTTGTTTACCTGGCTGGGCAGCAGTATCATCGTTTGCTGCAGAATAGAAAATATAATCCACAGTGACAGCACTTCGGGAGTGACAAGTCGTTACTTCTGGTATCCCAGTTTCAGGAAAGTAATGAGAATACACTGAAGACAATTTAAAATGGTGCTGCAATTTTGAAGACAACCTAAACAGGAATCAAAGAAAATAATTTTATTTTCTTGTCTTTCCTAGAAAGAATAAGCAATGAAGAAATACCAGCTAGTTCCTGGTTACAAACAAAATGAATTATCTGGATATGCAAACTAGCATTTCTCTCATGCAATCAATCCCATAGCCTTTTGTGTTAGTGGCCTAAACATCTGAGGGTGAAATGCAGGCAGCTCTTTCAAGCAAAAGGCAGATACCTAAGAGCCTATCAATCAAAACTGGCTTAACTGACGCTTTAAATATACACAGCTTTCACCTCCACCTACACTTTGTAAAGATTTCATGTGTCCTCATTCAGTAATCCCTCCCTGACACACGGGTAGAAGTGTCCATCAGAGCAGCTTATATGAAAGCAACCAACTATGAAAACATCTAACCAGGCCCTTCAGCATATATAGAAATTAAGATTTTTAGGTTTTTTTCTCCCCTAAAGCTATCAAGTGTTTTCAAGTTCAGCTATGCCTCATCTTCTTTCCTCCACTCAGGCTCCCATTTTGTCTCTCCCCATCATCTGTCAGTCTGTTCGTCTTCAGTTCATCCCATCTTGTCTCACTTGTTTTTTCAATCTTGAAAGCAAACTGCAAAACTGCACCTTTCAGCAAAAGAACTCCCCTCTCCCTCCCAACCATTTGCTCCCATCAGCTCTGCAAATCATCCGTCCCTCAGCTGTACCTGCCTCACCTTGCACAGCTGCATTTTAAACAGGCTGCAATGTGTTCTGGTTAAAAAACAAGCAATTGAAAAAATCAGGATGCCACCTGCCTGATTTAAAGAAGACTGACAAATATGTCAGTTGGTACAACACAGAAGGGTAGTAATTTCTGCTCTTGTTACATGACATCCTTTTCAAGTTGAGGCAAAAACCCCTGCAAGCAGTGTTCAAGACGTGGCATGCTATGGATTTACACTGTAGAATAAGGCTTCCTGTCTTGTTATCTACTTCTTTTTTCTCAGAAATGCCATTCCTTAGCTTTTTGATCACCAAGAATCACCAAGTGTTTTAATATAACTATCTGCAGTGATACCAAGATCTCATTTCTGATAAGAAATGGCTGACTTGGAGCCTTGACATCACACATACACAGTTAGGCAATTTCCTTCTTCTATGCCTTATTTTATATGCCTTTACCAGTTTGGTAAAGGCAAATATATGCTTCCTTTCAAAGAGCAGTTATATTTTCCTTTTCAGCAGTCTAGTGATGGCTGCCTCCTTCAGTTTAACAAGCAAATGTTTTGATCTGAGTAAGAGTTGTACTACCAAATCCATAATACTCCAAGTTTCTGGGACTCAAAGAACTTAAATTCTCCTGCAGAACTCTTGACAAGGAAGATTTTATGATCTTCTCAGTTCCTTTCCCTCCTTTATCCCAATTTCACATTGTATTATAGGATTTTATTAGCATCCATAAACCAGTATCTCAAAAACAGTAAAAAGAGAGGGACATGCCAACACTTAAGCAGCTGGATAACACTGTGGTTTTTGTTGATTTTTTTTTTTTTTTCTTTCTTACAAACACAGTTTCTGCAACTGGACTGAAGTTCACAGCTTTCCTATGGTATCACCACACAGCAAAATCTCCTGTTTATGTCAAGAAGTGACAAAAACTGCCAAAAGCATTCTTTTAATAAGCAGATAGAAAATACTCTCTAAACAGCACTGACACCTCGCCTCTGCATTCTGAAATATCATCTGCAAGTTCCTGCAAGAACACACACTGCTTCATTATTTCCAGTTCTAGTCTTTTGCTGCCTGATCAGCCTTTTCATGTTTAAATGGAAGATGACTTTTTGCAGATGGGCAGACTGGGCTGGGTGAGCATCTTGTATCCACGTTTGGAATAAGATACAAGCTTGGTCTAAAAACAAAGGAAACCCCTAAAACTAGGAACCAGTCAAGTGCTTCCATTTTTTTCTCCCAACACATACTTTTCAGATGCTATTACATTCTCCTGACTGTTGTCCAGTTTTGCCACTTCCAATTTTTCTCCTGCAAAATAAAAATACATTCAATTTACATTTAAAAATAAGATGTACGCGAGACCAATATTGAAGAGCTACAGAAAAGAAAAGCTACAGAAAAAATTATCTTTAAGTACACCCGTTTTTTGCAGCAGGCAAGATACAATTCACAAAGCTGGATTAAATTCTTCTGTTCCATTAGTAAGACCCCCTCCAAAGACTCTTCCAAATTATGCCCCATTCATTTAAAATTGTTTTTTTCTGTCAAAAAAAAAATGGGGGATGAAAGATGTAGTAATACTCAGCAAGGAATCACTTGCTTTTCCCACTTGTTCCATGAAGGGCTTGCACTATAATGCATCAACACTGAAGCAGAATGTAGGTTCATGCTACATACATCTGCTGCATTCTCCATCTCTCTTTTCCCAGTCACAGCACAACAGGCTTTCACAATGCAAACACGGTAGTTTAAATATTACGCAGCAGCTTCTGAATGGCAATTTCTAACTATTCTCTTCTAAAGATTCAAATTTGCAAATGCTTATGTGAACAAATAACTTTACACTCTAATGAGCCCAACAAGGAAGTTTGCAAACTGTTTTTCTCCAACTAGAACAGATCATCTGTTTTTCAGTGCTACCCGAATGACATTTTCAAAGGACCACAAAATTCATCAACCTAGGAACTGACCTGCATTTTCTTCTTTTTGTTGCTGTTTTATTTCATATACACAGTTTTGCGAAATACCTAACTTTTTTGGCCAAATTGGAATGGATAAGATTCTTTGTCCCCTTGGAAACTGTTCTTGTCCAGAGACCTAAGAACGACAACATGAGCTTTTTTGAGACAGAAATCTGACTAAATAAAATTGAAATGAGCAGACATTTTTTGTAAAGTTTTAACAACAAAAAACCCCAAACCCAGGCCCCTAGAATAAACCTTTTATAATGGCTTGTCAAATCTCTGTAAAAATAATAACATCCCTTATGTACACCCCCTTTGTTTACTCTTACCAAGTTTTTTGCAGGTACCCGATTTGTCAAGATAGTTCTTGTGACACTAAGTTGAGAGACTACCAAGAACACTTCTAGCAATATTAACAGGGCAGAGTATATACATCTCCCCAGCAGACACTTACTTTATTTTCATGATGCTTATTCTTCCAGGAGCAAAGTCAAGTCAAAGCAGGGCTTGAAACAACTACCCACTAGCAACAAACACCAGTGGGGCTATTTTTTCATGTTTTCTCATTGTATGTGCTCCAGTTACTTTCTACTAAATAGCATTTGACACATCCAACAGCTATATACAAGAGCTTACAACAAAAACCATCTAACCCGAAACAGTTTAGGTTCAGCATCTAATTGCGTTTTTGCTTTTACCATTAGTCTAGCCACTGTAATTCAAAGTTTATCTAAAATAAGAGTAATCTTTCCATGGAGTACATAGTAGGTATTTGATTAAGTAGTTATTTTATCTTACTGGGACACTTAAACACAATGATACAATCATCCTGTGGATAACTACCTTTCAAGAACAATTTGTTTGCAAGTTTTTAATTTCAGAATGCTAGAGGTGGATACAATATTCTGTAAGGCAACAGCTAACATATCCAAGCTTATTTTAGTAACTCCACAGTAACTTTCACTTTACAGACTGCGTAAGGGGCACTAGGATTGGTACTGCAATGGAAATAATCACAAGCCCAGCTATGGCATGCTAGCATCACTCAACTAAATATTCTCTTGAATCAGCTTTAACCTTTTGTTTTTGTGAGAAGTGAAAAGCATAGCCTACCTTCCCTATAGCAAGTCCTTCATAATTTAACTTTCCTTCCTTGATAAATTTGTACAATGGAGAACCAGGAACAGAATTGAAGTCACCACAGATGATAATCGGACAGAAGGTACCATCCTTCTGAGGGGCAACACTAGCAATCTCTGCCAGGAGCATTGCAAGTTGGGTCAGTTTGATGTCCCCTCGCCTTGGATTATACAGCAGATGTGTATTGGCTATACAGATTGCAGCATTAGTTTTACAGTGAAATCTAGGCTGCAAAAGCAACACCAGTCCAACGTTGTCCCTGTCCAAGAGTGGAATATCATGGCGAAAAAATTCCACAGGGTTTGATGAGATCAGGCTAAATTTGGAAGTTTTGAAGCAAATAGCACAGCCATCAGGTTTTCTCCCTGTCCTCATTTTATACTCACAGTGATACCCTGCAAGAAAGGCAATAAAAACCATAAAATTCCATTGTATAAATAAAGATTATTTTTTAAAAAAAATTAGAAAAGCCTCATGTTATTTTTCTCACATGACAGTCAAAACCCCGTCTGAAGTACCAAAGACTACTTAAAGTTCACATAGAAAAGTGAACACGAGAAACTTTCTGTCCTGTCTAGCTTCAGTTTAGATACTACAGGAAGCCTGGTCTGGTACCTTTTGTGATGTGTAAGCATCTACATAGTTTAAGATACCAGGCATGTTCTCTCATGTGCAAAAAAAAACCAAACCAAAACAACAACAAAAAAAAAAACAGAAATCACATAAAAATGGACTTGTGTATTGAAGTTTTTTCTGGATGTTACCATAATGGTTCAGGAATAATACCAGTGAAGCATTCCAATCAAAAGCAATAATCACTATAAGTCATAAATGACTGTCTAAAATGATTCATAGAACAAAGGTCTCAAACATATTTACACAATGATATAATTATCCAGTTAGCAGCAAGAGGCAAGCTTTCAACAGGGAAACTGGGACACTTGTCAAATGACAGTATTGGAGTTCAAACAAGTCCACCCAAAAATAGTAATTTGCCAAGTTCTTTATTTTATGCAGAGGTGAAAGGCAGATTTTAATGAGACCTTACCTATGTAAGAAAATAATAATGATCTTGAAACAGTATTTAGTTTTTGCTATTTTAAAATGCTTCTCTGCCCAGCCCATGCCATACAAATTCAAGAAGCACAGCCCCATGAAGTGTAGTTGACCTCCGAGCTCACACCAGTGCTGGACCAGGGGATTCCCACTCCTCTCTCCCAGTTCCAGCCCATGTGTTCCTGCTATTTGTTGCGGCACTTACTGTTAACTCAGTAAGCCAACAGAAAACTAATCCAGGAAAATGAAATTAGTCTGGATAGCATTCTGCTGGACTGGTGGATTTCACCAGGGTAAAAGTCTAGTGAGCACCAGAACTAGCCCAGGAGAAGGGGCAGGACATGCACCTGGGCGTAGGGAGGGGAAGAGGAAGAGCTACAGTGAGCTCCAGATCCTCACGGATAGCATCAGGAAGCTCAGTTGCCCACACAAGCCTGGCCTTACAGTGTTGTTTCACATTTCAAGTGGATTTAAATCAGTACTGCCGTTACTCTACCTTCTTTACACTCAATTCTGGGAGCTAGACTATCACCAGCTAACCAAGAAAGAAAAAAGTACCAGTCCAGTGCTGCTCCTCGAGCTGGCTCCTCATGGCATCAGACAAGTACCAGTGCCAGGGAGAGAGAGGAGCCCTGGGACTGGAAGGAGGTGTAGGGCACAGAAGATTTGGATCAGTTTAAACCATCATGGAATCACACCCCCAGCAGCATGTTCCTTACCATAAATTCACATGGGAGGGTGACAAGACAGTTCTATTTAGGCTGACAGTACTAGTACAAAAACTAATGAATATAAACTAGCCATGGGTAAAATTTAGTGCTGCTATTTGGAAGATTTCAAGAAAAAACATACCCTAGAAAAGCTATCCAACAGGAATACTGGTAGAAAACACTAACGTCATTTCAAGAGAGCACTTGATGAATTTATAAAAGGGGGTACACAACATTGTTGCATGTGATTGCAGGAGTCTTCATTTTTTGAGGAAAATATTACTGAGGTAGGGGAGAAGCAATGTATTGGTCATAAGAGTTTCATCATACCCAGGGATTCCAAACTTGACTTGATCTCTGTTCTATAGTGGTCTTCTTGGACTTCTTGTAAACAGAGTACCTAAGGCAAAAGTTTACAATTAAAAGATATTAGTAAGTACATCAAAATAATACCGTATCATATCTCTGTTGACCAGTCTGTATAGGTATAAAAAAAAATTCAGAGGCTTTTTGCCTCCATAAACTCATGAAAGGATTCACTCTCCTACAGAAAATGCTCCTTAAGATTGTGAAGAGGGCCCCAATTCCTCTCCCCTTTCTCAGACAGACATACATTTTCAGATGTGAAATTAAATTTAATCAAAATAGTGACCTGCTAGTATATTCCCAGGAGTTTACAAGCAGGCTAAATGCCAGAGCAGTGGGATGAAGAGGCCAAGGGCACACTTTTCATTAACTACAGCGTGGACAAAAAGTTTCCATATCATGACAACCTGAACCAAAGATCAGCCTCAAAATACTCCATTAAGAGAGTTCTGAGCATCTTGGAACCTTCTCCTGGCACACTGCAGTAACACACACATTTACAAACACCCTGGGACTCTGACAGAGGACTGAGTTCCTGAAGGGTAATGAGTTAGCACTGCCTGTTGAACTGCAGCAGCAGACTTCACTTACCCAGCTGACACTAGCTCATGCAAGGTCTCAAAGGAGAACCAAATCTCAAGCAATATTCTAAAGTCTCTGCTTCACTTTAAGGTTACAGTTCAAAACAATTAATCCGTTGAAAGTCTATGTCCTTTAGGAAGAACTTCCTCTGCACAAAGGACACCTGCATGCATCTACTAGGGTCTGTGAGCAGCTGCTCATCATGACTCCATTCATACACTACAAAGCATCACCTCTTCACTCCAGTGCTGCGTTGTGTGGCTCTGCAGACCTCAACAAGTACCCTGAACTGAGCTGCTCTTTGCTAGAGGGGCTGGCTTTGGCTCCAGCCTTTCCAGGCTGGAGAACTGTCTGTTACCACTAGTAGCATCAGGCAGATCCTCACCAGAGTCCCTCTGCCCAATACTCCTCCCAGAAAGCCCACTAATGTATCTCACTGTAAAAGACACACATACAGTATGTATAAATTTATGAGGAAGAAAGGAAGAGCTTGAAGGGGACTTCTACCTCCAGCTTCCTGGCTACATACTAACATAACCGCATTTTTCAAATGCTACAGGGCAGTTTTTCTGTGGCTTCCCTAATACAACCACTTTGATATTTTCAATACTGTTTTCTGACATGAACAGGTTGGATTCTATCACCAAACTTTGATTAGCCTGAACAATGACTGAAGCAAAAAATTTACTGACTTGACTTCCTGATTAAGATTAACAATAAGCAGCGCATCCTCAGAAACAAACAAAAAACCCACAACCAACCAAGAACATGGTAAGGTATTTTTCCAGACCCCCATATAAACAGAAGTTCAGAGTTATGTCTCAGTAAAGAACAGCATGCTTGTTCACAAGGCAAATGGTGCAGAGTACCAGATGAAGAAAGAAATGAACACCTGAGAGGAATACTTTTGGATCAGTCTCACATGAATGCTACTAACACCTGCATCTTTCTCTCAACCTTGAACATTAATCTCAAGAAAATGGAGACCCACATAGCAGTCTAATCACTCCAGTCCTCATACAATCAAAAAAGTAAAACATTTGAGTCTACATTCCAAATAAAGGATTCAGATAAGTTCCCCATTACCTGGTCTAACAAATGGCTCTGAAGGATTAGCAGCCAGATTTTAGAAAGGGACTTTTGATTCACTGAGTATACAGGCACTTGGTGTAACTACTATGTAAAGAAATATGAAGTCAATGCCTTACTCACAGCACCCTACTCAAGTGTGCTCTAGGCACAGACTGAGAAAGATTTATGTGAAGAAAGAAGGTTTTGGAATTATAAAAAAATTGCACTGTATCAGCAGAACATCAAAATCATGTCAAAAAGACCATTCCAGGAAGTTATGGACAAAAAAGGCAACTATGAGCGATATGTACATGTAGTAGTAAATGTCATCACTGTGCTTACATTATTCAGGACTTTATCTAGTATTTGCAATGAGTACAGCAAGGCTTTAAGTACTGCTTCTTCTGTGGGAGAGAGGCCACATTGCTCCTCAGCAGGTATCCTTAATTACTGTCACCTTACAATATGCGAACAAAAGATTACTAGGAAGGACCACAATGAGTTTGCCTTTGCTCTAAGTTCAGACCGCACAGAATACACTCATTGCATAAGCATAAATCAAAACTCCTGTTAAGCATGACATAATTAAAAGCTCAGTTGGATTCACTAGACAGCCCACATATCAAAATAAAGAACAGTAAAAATTTGCTACTCCAGTTTATCAGTTCTTCAGAAATATCCACATGCTCATTTTCTACTCACATCTGCATCCAGCTGTTTGATTTCTTGTAGGATGTTGGGAAATCTGTACGTCCAGATTAACAAGCGTTGCCTGCAGTGTTTGTACAGGTGGGAGTTATCTTCTAATAAATTCTGTGAGAGGATATTGTAGGACATTACTGTAAAATCAAATTTTGCCTCACTTTCTGTACTGCTTTGGTCAGTTTCTTTATTTTCAAAGATTTTCATTGTTCTGCTGTGCTGAGAGAAATATTCCCAGTGTCTTTTGACAGTTCCTGTTAAAAGCACATGAAGCAGAAAAAGTTACATAATACACCATATGACATCTTACTTTCTTAGAAATCATTCTACTGACAACTATTTGTCTTTCCAATTGCTTAAGCAATGCTAAAAGCTTATTTGATTAGCAGTGATTGAGACCTTCTGTTTAAGATGAACTTTATATAAGTATCGCTAAAAAACCAAACCAAAACAAACCCCAAAAACACAGCACAAAACCATTATATGCCCTGGATTTCAAACTGCTTTGAAATTAGGAAACTGACATGTTCTAAGTAGATTGTTGCAGTCAGACTACACCACCCTGCTCCCTGAGGAAAGGCTGTCAAACTGGTAAGCCAAATCCAGCCTGTTGACATAGTCTTAGCTACCTTCTGCCACTACCTCCTCAGTGGAGGTGGGGTATGTTAGTCTGAGAACCATCCTTTAGAACAGCATATGGACACCCTGTTGATCTCTCTATCCATGACTAACAAAGGGGTAGGAATGGAGGTTCACCTCTAGACTGTGTACAGTCTAACAAACTCAGCTGTAAGCTGCATTAATAAATTAATAAGCCTCAGAATTACCAAGAACTTCTGAAAAGGCTTACTTTGCCTTTCTGGCATCATTATTAGCATCATTATATGAACGTTTATACGAATATATCTGCCCATCATTAAGCGTCCAATTATTTTTCAGGTATGTATTTCTCCACTTACAAAACTCATGAACAGAGATGCCTTTCAGCTTTTATGTCCCAACTCATCTGAGATCATGCCGAGGTCCAGTTATCTGTGCTATCAAACAGTAGCAGACTGCAGCTACAGCTGTTAGTATCTGCCCTATTTGGGCAGTAAATGTCATCACTGTGCTTACATTATTGAGGACTTTATCTAGTATTTGCAATGAATACAGCATGGCTTAAAGTGCTGTTTCTAAAGCGGGAGAGAGGCCACATTGCTCCTTAGCAGGTATCTTTAATTACTTTCACCTAACAATACGCAAACAGAAGATAACTAGGAAGGACCACAATGCTAACTACTCTCCGAGATAAAGGTATGTCAAAATGACTTGCTAAGGTGGTTGAGAGAGGACTCGGCAATAAAGGCACAAAGCAAACTCCCTTCCTTCAGCTCCTGAAGATGGATATGATGCTTCTAAGCTTTATGGATATTTGTGTCCAAAAATCTCTTTGAGGTGCTGATGTCATCTGTCGCTCTTTTCAGTCACAACTTCCAGTTTATTTTGTTAAGAAAGTGATTTATGCAAGAAGGGGGCAGTTTTGACTGTGCCCCTCTATCTGTTTCACAGTAGACAAAACTGTAAATATCCTCTTCAGTAAAACATTTGGATGCTATGTAGAAATTATATCCATAATAAGCTGAAGCAGACACTTCTAAGTTTCATGAAAGTCTGTTACTGAGTTGGGCAGACATCTTTGCACTTCTTGTTGTATTTATCTGGATAAAGGCATTTGCTGTTTGCTCTGCCAGTCATGGTCTGGCACAAAACTCACTTAACATGCCAGTGGCAGAACACAGTTGTAAAAACAAAACTGCACAATCACAGTGGAAGCAAACACCATTACACCTCAGTCCATTAATTCTCAGGTATCTAGGTCACCGATAACTCAACTGGCTTGGGAAGAAGCCAATTCAGGTCCAGCAGGGCTTACGAGCTCAGGTACAGTACAAGGAATGAAGCTGCCAGCCCAGCTCAGCCCTACAGCAAGTTAGCTAAATCTTTTTGCTTTAAAAGAGTTCCCAAGTTAACAGACCTGATCTGGCAACAGACACCCGAGAGAGCTGTCTGAACCAAGCTCAGGACTCCCCAACTGGGCAATCCCTCACATAATTGACTGTGTTCTACCACCAAGCACAGTGAACCTAGTTCTAGCCGACTGTTTGGCAGCACAAAATACAAGTTTACCGACTAAACAGCATTACAAAGCTGTAACATTTTTGAGACATGTTTTCTTGAGAGAGGCACCAAGACAAACAGTAACTCAAAAGATGCAGGCAATATTGCTTATAGCTTGTTAGATGTGTTTAGTATTAAAAATAAGGAAAATGAGCAACAAGCATCTTTTACCTTTCTTGCTGCTATGTTTTCCTTCATTCTGTGCTACAGGAAGACACAATGCTTCCTTCTGATTAGAGAAGTTTGTTTCTTCTTCAGGAGTTGAAGCATCATGCTGGCCACTGAGTCTTCTCTTCTTTGTCAGTGGTTCTTCTCCCTCAGATTTCATACTGGGGTTAGGTAGGTGAAAGCAAGAACTTTGTGTGTAGTTATCAAGCTGCCAATTAGAGTTCTGAAATTGTCTCCAAGGTCCAAAAAAAGGAGGGAGCCTCCAGTTCGTTGAGAAATCAACTGGAACAGGAAGCGGAAACGAGGCCCAGGGACAGTGTCCGGCCCATCTCATACAGCTAGAAACTGGGCTGTTCAAGGCGAGTATCTGAGAACCATTCCAGTGGGCGATCCAGTCTCTGCCCAGCCTCTGCACGTGACGGGGCAGCATGGAGTGTCTACCAAAGGAAGCACAGGTGTCATACTTACACACAACTACATCTGCCCGTAGAAGACCGTAGATGAAAGTCATCCTGGTCATGACTTATACAAGTATTTTTTCTCTACAAGTTAACACATACAAGATTATTCAAACCTTTTTAGATACACACAAGATATTTAAACCTTTATCTAAATGATATGCAAAGTGAGACTTCACAGAGCGACCTTGTATCTTTTTTCCCCTTCAGATTTACAAATGCCATTTAATTTCCGAACTCTATCCATCTGAATAACTATTTACAACTTATTTTCTGCCTCGCTTAATACAACTATCAGATCTTTCAAGTGCTCAGTGGAATGACCTTTACAAAATATAATTTTTGCATGCTGCATTACTTTTATAGTAAGACTATTTGAAAAGAATCAGAAAACCACCGTCCTTCAAGCAGTCAGAAATCTGCTTAAAAAGCCACTGAGTTGGCTCAAACCACAACACCAACAAGCCAGGGAAACAGAGGTACTAACTCTCACGCCATCTCTGGCACCAGCTTACAGAGTAAATTTGTATTCTTACTTGTTTTCCAGGTGGGAAAACTGCAGCTTAGTGATTAAAGCCATGAAAATAAGGTGCTTTTTTCTTCTTTTTTACCAGAAAATAAATAAAATCTGAGCCTCAACAAAACAGAGGAAGGAAGGCTTAGTGACATCAGTCTGTCTCAGCTTCCTCATTGCTTAAATATGAAGGCATATTTTGAGCTTACAAGCAACAGACATCAACACTTGGTATGCCTGAAGTGGAACTCGAGTGAGAACCTCCTAGCTGCCATTCAGCCTAGCAAATAAACCTAAATACAACTTTCAGCAAAAGCAGCTTGTCCTGAAACAGCACCTTCCACCACGACGCACCAGAAGTAGCTCCACAGATATAAGCAAAACACACCCCGGGGCACCGCGGCATCACGAAGGAGCTGAGAGGCAGCGGTGCCTCTCCTTTGCAAAGACCCCTTCAAGCACCTGGTTTACGGAAGAGCGCTGAGAAGGGCTCCCTTCCCAAAAACCCAGCCCCAGGCGAGCGCTTCCCCACCACCACCTACACCCGGCAAAGGGAAACCCCGAGCCCGCGCTGGGCTTCGTTTACCGCGGCCCTGCTCTGGCTAATGGCGGGTGTTTAAAACAAGTGACTGTCAGTCACGCCCCGGCCGGGCCGGGGGCTCTGCTCCCGCGGCAGCAGCCAGGCCGCTCCCCGGGCCCCCGCAGCCAGCTGGGACCCGGGGCTGTCCATCAGAGGATCGGGGCCCCGCCAGCCGCAGGGAGCCCCGCACAGGCCGCCTCGGCCTCCGCTGGCCCCGGGACGCAGCACCGGGGAAGGAGGGCCGGCTGCCCCGCGGCGCCGCGCACGACGGCTGGGCCCGGCCAAGGCCCAGCGCCCCCCCGAACCCAGCGCCGCCGTTTACCTCCCGGCGGGCCCGGGTGCGGGCCCGGCCCAAGGGGGCCCCGCTATCGGCTCCACGAAGCCCCAGCACCCCCAGAGGGGGTCATCCGAGGGCAGCGCCAGCTCCGCCCGCCGCCGCCGCGCTGCCGGCCCGCCGCTTACCCTGCACGGGCGGTGGCGGCCGCGCCCCGCGCCCGCTCGCTCCTGGGACTTGCAGTCCAAGGGCCGAGGCCGCGCCTCGGAGCCATATTTGATGCGGGAGGCCGGCGCTGAAGCCGGGCCGCCATCTTGGGCCAGGGCGGGGGGATGGCCTGGGAGCCTTCTCGGCTGCGGGCGGCCTGTGGGGGTGCCCCGCCCGGGGCAGCACCAGCCCCAGAGCGCAGAAAAGCGGGTTCTAGGCTGCTTGATTTCAGACTTTTGGTTCTTTTAAATGGATGTGACGCTGTGCTAAAGCAGTAGTTTCCATACGTAGTCTTCTCCCTGGGATTACCAGGTGTCCCCGTAAGGTCAAAGGGTCTCAAGGAAGAGCTGCCATGTGTTCCAAGGTGCCAATTCAGGGCAGCAGCACCATGTCAGTGAAGCTGGTGAAGGGTCTAGAGCACAAGGCTTATGAGGAGCAGCTGAGGGAACTGGGGTTGTTCAGTCTGCAGAAAAGGAGTCTGAGGGGAGACCTTATCACTCTCTACAACTACCTGAAAGGAGGTTGTAGCAAGGTGGGGGTTGGTCTCTTCTCCCAGGTAACAAGTGATAAGACGAGAGGAAATAGCTTCAAGTTGTGCCAGGGGACGTTTAGATTGTATATCAGGAAAAAATTCTTCACCAAAAGGGTTGTCAAGCTTTGGGACAGGCTGCCCAGGGAAGTGGCGGAGTCACCATCCCTGGAGGTATTTAAAAGATGTGTAAATGTGGTGCTTAGGACATGGTTTAGTGGTGGACTTGGCAGTGCTAGTGAAACGGTGGGGGGGCCCCAAGAACAAGGGATGTTGTAAATACCTTAGATACCCAACTAAACAAAGGGAAGCCTTTACAATTTGGGGAGTGGTAATGGCTGTAAGATAAGGAGGCTCCAGGATGGTCTCACTTCAGATGGCTGGGCCTTGGGATAAGCAGATGCACAGGAAGATAGAGATAAGGGAATTGCAACAGCTACCTCAAAGGACTTGGCCTACGTGATCCCCGGACTGAGTTTGCGCAGAAGCAGGGGTCAGTCAGCGAACACAGTGAGAAAGACTACCAGCCTTCATCTGAAGACTCCTGACGACCACCAGGGAAAACGACTGCGCATGCGGAACGGATATTTGCATATCTCATGGCTATGTAAATGAGTTCTCGGAAATCCTATGACTATGTATAACTTTACGGTATACATTCTCTGAAAATTTGCCAAACCGGTGGAGCACTCATGGTGGATAATCCCCAGTGCTGCCCAGCGCTGCAATAAAGAATGCCTGCTTAATAACACACTCTGGTGTTATTGAGTTTTCTTTCGGACTCCTTACCCAGCAGCACCTAGCTTCCCACTTCGGTGAAGAAAGTTAGAAAGCAAGGAGGTTTGGACATCTCCAATTTTTGTATCACTAGGTTAACAGTTGGACTCAATGATCTTAAGGGTCCTTTCGAACCAGAACGATTCTATGATTCTATGTTTATTGTTTCCAGAAAAATAAAACCCACTCACATGAGACAGTATTTTAACATTCTCAGGTTAAAATGCACCTAAAGATGCTCTGCTGAGCAGACCTGGCCTGAGGGACGGGTGGGAGACGTGCCCACCCTGCAGGCCCTGCGGATGGACCCACCGCTACTTACCAGCTGCATAAACAATCCTCTCTGTACAATCCTCTCTGTTGATGTTGCTTGAATAAGCAGTTAAAACGCTTTCTTGAGGTCTTCTGAGGACAGAGTAAATGTTGGCTCTGTTTGCTGTAAGGAAACGTAGTACAAAGCATATGAAATACGATAGTGCTGAATAGTGCAGATGCTGTGCCTGAACTGTAGTCAAGTAAAATACCATTTCTCTGCATTCCTTTTGCTTGTGTCATAAAAGTGACCTTAAATAACAATAATTTTAAAGTTTTCCCAGGAGTGGTAGGTAAGAGTGGAACTGGAATAATGTAGTTATGTTAAGAGTGTGCTAGTTAGGCAATGCATCAAATCCACTTTGAGTTTTCCACTTCTTGGACACAAGTTATTTACTGGCAAAAGGTAAAAATACCTTTTATGTTAGTTCTTCACAATATAATAAGAGAGCAAAGCTACTAGCTCCATCATATGTGGGTAGTAAAAGATCTCCCAACTATATTTTCCAGACCTACGTTATTTTGGTAATTTGTGCTTTTCTATATTTTTGAAGTATTCTTACGTATTAGATATATTTCTAAGGTAGAGACAGTAAGCCATAGCCATAGCAACAACAACAGCTGCTGGTTTTAGGAGCAGAGGGAATCTTCCCATGGAGTGCAGTTATTTTCTGTGTTTTGACCTGCAGAAGACACCCAAGTTACTTTGTCGCTTCAGAGGTTTTTACATAATAGTAATCTCAGTAGTGATGCTGGAAAAAGGGAAGGGGTGAAACTTTGGTTTTTTTTTAAGCTAGGCCTTAATGAAAAGGAAGATATGCCGATAAACATAAAAGTTAATTGTGTAACCGAAGATAAGAAAAAGATTAACCTATTAATATGATGCAAATTGTTTCTCATCTCAATGTTGCTATTAGTTCTTGCCTTGACCTAAGAAAGTCTTAATAAGCCAGTAACACTTAATTGCGGATTGTTTACTCTCCTCTAAATATTATTTTGTGTATCTAGGTTGGCTATACCATGTTAAGAGTTATTCTTCAAAACAGGTATCTCCAAATTCTGATTTGTAACTAGAAGCCAAATTATTTTATGAGTCATTTGAGCTTTCGAAACTCCCTAGTGAATGCAGGCTACTGACTCACTGAGGGATGTTTTGATTGATTATACTGCACACAAGAACAGCCATGGTTTTTCACATCAATGGTCCACTGAGCTCAGTTTCCTGCTTTCTAAAAGCAGTTAGCAGCAGATGCCTAGAGATGTGCAGGAGCTGGGCAAACTTCAAATGAACACTCTCCCTGCCTCTAGCTGTTTTCAGCTCGGTAGATTTCCTAAGCCTGATGTGTTTCTCTTTAGTTACTTTCAGTGACTCTCTCCCCCAAGTACTTGAATTTGTGAACTTTCTGCGTCAGCAACATCTTTTGGCAAGAGTCCTGCAGGTCTAGCACTCATTATGTGAAGAACTATTTTATTATTATTATGACCTTATTCATACCAGCTTCATTGGCCTCTGGTTCTTGTGTTAAGAGAGACTGAACAGTCCATCTCCATCCATCTTCTCCATGCCACTCATGATTTTACGGACCACTATCATGTCCCCTCACTTTGTTCCTTCTTCCATGCTGAAAAATCTCAGACTACTCCATTGCTCCGCATGAAGAAGCTATTCCATATATCTGACTATTTTTATTGTCCTTCTTGATTCAGCCATGGAGTTATACAGTTGCAATATACTCTCCTCTGTCTTGCTCTTTACTCCTACTGCTTCCCTTCCTTCTTCCACAAAATTGCAAACTTTTGAGTCAGACAGCATTTCAAGATGATGGAATATTTTCTCAGAAGATTCATCAGTTGGTTATTGAAATTTAAATGAGATCTCTTATATAATTCATCAGGGATTAGTCAATGATGGTTTCAGTCCTATTGATGTCTGTTAACACCATTAAAACCTCAAAACTACCACATTTTATGAGATGTTACAAGCTAGTGCTGCTTCATAAGCAAATTTATACCAGAACTGGTTGTCTAATCATTTTATTACACTAGAGGGTTATATGAGCTGCATGATGTATCAAATAGGTAGTATACCACGCTAGAAAATGTTCCTTGTTTACTTGAGAAAGTGTATTTTCAACTAGCTGTTTGGTTTTTTGGATGTGATGCCACTACATCTGAGCAGCTGCAAGCCTCCTATAGCTAAAATTAGAGAAAATGAGAATAAAAAAAGTATTCTTGAGATCGTTCTGTCCAAACCCTTCATTTCAGATCTAAACAAACATCAGATTAGGTTCCCTCATTTGTACATTAAAATTCCTCCAAACAGAAGATATCTTATTGGAAAGTCTCTTTCAATGAAACTTCATTTGCATAATCATTGGTGTAAGAAAACAGTCACTATCTAATGGAGTTTGATGTGTATCTCTTAGCTTTGGGACTCAGAAACTTGCTTTGGAAGAATGATGATCAAGACCAAATTATCTCTGAGGTGCTCCTTTTGATAGTCACTTCCATGAAGTCAGGTGTACCAATACCTTGTCAAAAGATGTAAAAGACACACTCTTCCTCTCTCAGAAGACAAGTGAGAGTGGCAAGTGAGCTTCTAAGAATCAATGTCCTTTCTCTTCTCCATTCCTTAAGAAAATGTTCCCCATGCAAAATAGACTAGACCTAACAAGCAATTCTGAGAGAGAAAAAAAGGATAAAGAATCTTTCTAGTAACTTGATAGCTGGGAATGTCAAATTAATTAAAAAAAAAAAAAAAGAGAGGCAGGATGCTATAAAACTCACATTTGGACTGTTTTGGCCCTGTGACATGTTAGGAAGAGTCATTGTGTTCTCCCACAGAAAACGACTTTTCTCTAGGATAGCACTATTCAAAGAAGCAGCTGTATCTGGATGCTAGAACATGTCTGTTTGGAGCTCTTCTGCCTTGACTTTGCTGGGCTCTCCGGGGTTGTCAAATCAAGTGTTTTCTGTCAGGCCAGCCCTGGGAGAGGAACAGCTGGTCCACTCATGCCTGTTTCCCTGACTCTGCATGTTTGCATCTGGTATGCAGGTTGGAATTCCCATTATAATACGAATTGAGTGAGGGCAGTGTCCAAATTAAGAGTAACACTAATCTTGTAATCGCTAGGAATAAGGAAGAGGTGAAACTCCTGCAATACTGCCAAACAGTACAACACTCAAACTGCTTAGAAGGACTCAAAGGTGAGCTTGTGCTTCCAGATCTGTAGAAGTGAATGTGGTCAGGAACTCAGAAAATCAGTGTGTATATAGAAGAAGAGCGTTAATTTACATAGGTATAATTGCGAATGTTGTAAAGATTAACGATGCAGTTCAGTCATCCTCAAAGGAGACACTTGCTTACTATGAGCTTCAGGACAAGACTCTCTCATCTTTTACAAAGAAAAGCAATTAAGTATTTTTCTTTATGTCAAAGACTTGCATGAGATCAGAGATATTAATAGCCTGGTAATGAAAAGCTGATTTTTTAACATCTGCTATTAAATGAATGAAAACACAGTGATAAAAAAAAAGAAAATAATCTTAACAGTTCATATACTCTGAAGCTTGATCTGTATTTGTATAGATCTGCGTTGGTGCAGATCCCACTACAGCCAAGTAAGCGAAGGTACCTGTAATCTTACGAATCCTTGAAAGGAGAACATCTTGCAGCGCAAAGCTGCGCGCCTTTGGGCTGAAGCAGTGCACCTCCAACCCTGGAGAGTTTCCTCACACCAAAGTGTTTCGCAGACCTGTGCGCACACGAGAGCCCATCTTCAGGGAGAAGTCCAGGTACAGCTTAAAGAATCTGGAGAAGACACGGAACGCAACGCATGGTGATTCGGTAACCATTAAACTTGCCTTTCTGTTAACATTCCTCTTTAAAATCCGTGAGTCATTTCTGCGTTACAGGCCTTTAGATTTAGGGCAGCGTATCTTAAAGTAGCCCAGGGCAAACGCTGGAAGCGGTGTACCAGCTCTGTCAGTGGAGGGTCTGCAGCTGTCATGGGGCGCCTGGATTTGCACGGGGCTGGGTGGTCGCTGCTGGGTGTCAATCCCTCACAGCCCTGCCCTGGCAGAACCCCTTGTACAGGGCTGGGCTGCCGCAGGGCTGTGCCTCGCTGGCTTGACCATGACACCTTGGCCTCATCCGCGCCATAAAGACCCCCAGGGTCCGGCAAAGGCGGCCACATCCAAGCCGCCTGTTCGGAACCGGGGATACTCAAAACCGGCAGCGCGAAGCCGTGTGGGAGGGAGAGGGCCCGGCCAGGCCGGGGCCCTCCAGCACCCCGGCGGCTGCGGCGGCCGGGCACCGCTCGGAGCCGCCTCTGGCTCAGCCTCGGCGCATCCCCCAAACCCTGTTAAAGACCACTCAGGAGCACCCGGGCAGGACCCTCACGGCGAGGCGGGGCGGGCCCGGCCAGGCCCCCGGCACCGCCCGGGCGGGGCGGGGCGTTCCTGTGCGCCGCTTCCGCCTCGGTCGGGGCCCGGCGCGGCGGCGTTGCGGCGGGGGGGGCCAGGATGCTGAGCCCGCGGGAGCGCGGCGGGGACCTGGTCCGCTTCTACACGGTGACGGAGCCGCGGCGGCACCCCCGCGGGCACACCGTCTACAAGGTCACGGCGCGGGTGAGTCAGCGCCCGGCCGGGCCCCGGCCTCGGCCCCGGCCTCCTCCGTGCCGGCCGCCCGGGGCGCCGCGGGCCGCCGCCCTGCCCCTCGCCTCCTCCGGCCCCCGCGCCCGGCCTGCCCGTGATTTGGTCTTTAAAGCCGCCGCTGTGTGTGGAATAGAGCCTGTGGCCGGGCTGCCGATGGGGATCCCGGCGTGCCCTGGGCGGATCGGGCCGGTCGCGACGTGGAAACCCCCCTGAGGGACACGGGTGGGAGGGGGGGAAGGTGGGGGCACGGCGGCCGCTCCTAAGCTGAACCTCGGTCGCCTCCTGCAAACTTCACATGACGTTGTAATTACCTCAAACGCGCGTTGCGATTTACTGTCAATTTCTTTCCTGTTTGTTGCAGGGCATACGAGAATAGCTTTAAACCAAACAACTCCGGCTTTCTTTTTTTCCCCCGTCTTCTCCCCAGAATCTCTCGGGGAGGTTACGGTCGGATTGCTCTGTCTCCTTGCGTGCCCCACAGCGCAGTCAGCTCCGGAGGAAGAATGAGGGAGCAGGGTGCGTAGGGACAGCACGCCTGTGGTGGAGGCGCAGAGCTGTTTGAATTGAAGAATATTTGGACACCCCCTTTCTTAAGGGCTGCGTGTGCCCAGGGTTCAACCCCATTTGGGCAGAAGAGGATCTGGGTGAATAAGAGAGGCCTAGTAGGAGAAGAAGGAAAACTGCAGCAGATAACTGGGTATTGGGAGATCTGGCTTGGTGCTAGTTTTGCTGAAAGCTCCTTCTGTTCCCCTAGGGAAATCCCTTGCTTTCTTTTCTCCTCTACTTTCCTATTTAAGCGAGAGAGGGAGGGGGAGTAAGTAAATAATGTGGAGGTAGGTGCAAGAGGAGTGGCAGTTCAGGTCACAGATATGGTGGGGTATATCGAGATCATCAGAAAGTGTCAGTGAGGGACAGAGTTTATTTAAATGACCCGTGATCTTGTAGTTACTGCAGCTGTAGACATTCTGCCCGTGAGAGCAACGTATGTTTATATGCACCCATCTCTTAATTCAAAGAATACAACATTCTGTATATGTATATATGTTGTAGCTCTCAGGTTGTTTGAGTATGATCACTTTGTGTGACCTGTGAAATTAAAAAATTTTTTTTTATTCTTTTTTGTCAAATATATGTATACAAATCAACTGAACACAAATATGGGACATGTTTAAAACATTCCTTATAGTCCAATAAAACGTAGTATTTGTTAAGAGCAAAAAAAAAAAAAAAAAAAAAAGAGTTGTTTTCCCCTGTGAAAAAGCCTTTTTGAGATAGAGGCGTGGAGGAGAACAGTGCCATCACATCTTTCTGCAGTAGCTCATGGTGGGCTTAGTGTGCGTGTGTGTGTGTTTTAAAAAGTTGTGTCAGTGCAATAGGGAGTAATAGGAATGAGCCAAGACTTGTGCTTATTTTACTCTGGTGACTTTGTTCTTACTGGCTAAACCCAGTTAAAATGCTCTGCAATATTTTCGTTTATGCAAAATTGTTCAAAAGCAAGTCGTGGCTAACTAGTGAGGAATGTCACTCTTTCTCCGTGTCCCATAACTTGTAGATGTGCTGCTGCCTTTCCAAGCAAGAGATGGTGCAGAATCAGGCAGTGAATCAGGCAGTGAGCTGTGTGTGGTTTAGTACAGAGCAAGGAGCTGATCCGTCTGTGAGCTGTCCAGATTAAACTGAGCTAACCAGAGATCATTAGTTCTTCAGTGTGTTTTGATATCCGAAATCCTCAAAGTGAAAGAATATTTTTTGTGCAGCAAAGGATGCTTTGGATTCACAAATGTAGAAGTATAAGTAACTTTTGTTTCAGTAGGGCTCTATCTGGTAATCTGTTATGTAGTACTTGAAGTGAGGATTTGGGGAGTTAGGTGCTGAACAAAATGATTTAAAAATAATTCAATGTACGTATCTGTTACCTTCCCTTTTTCTCTCTTCCTGTTCCTCCCTCCTGTTCCTGTGGTGATCTGGCTCCATGGTTGATATTGCAGCACCACAGCTGTACCTGCTGAACTGATGCTCAGCAGCTTTGGGGGACCACCAGGAAAAAAGTGAGGTGGATCTTCCCATTGTATTGAATACCCTTCTGACTGAGATCTAGGGTACTTGGAACATGCTAGTGGAGATACCTGGTTCCTTTCAGTGGTGTACAGGTGAATCCTTTGTGCAACTAAGTTAAGTTAAAGGAACTTGCTGTTCCATTATAATGATAGATTAATAATCATGAATGAGAAAGCACTTGTTTACTGTGTCTGAAACATCTGACCCAAAGGCACAACTGCCCATGCAGTCTCTTCTGAGTGCTAAGGTGGTCTATCCTTACTGCAGTTTTTTTTTTAAAGATTTTGTTTGTGTAGCAGAGAATATATATTTTATTTACTTGTAAACTGTGAAATAATTGTGAGTGCAGGCAAGATTAAATTAATATTGGCTTTTTTAGGTCCATTTCCAAAGGCTTAAAGAACAGAAAGAGATATCAGCAAGTTGTGATACAAGGAGTGTTCTTCAGTGATATCTGAAAATATAGGCCACTAATAAAAGTTCAGATAATTTAGAAGATTACCATTATTAATTATAATTAAAATTCTAATGAGTTATGTTGGATATCTGCAGGTCAGGACAGGAACAGGATAATCTGAAATACTTCGTTTGATGGTGAGGATCCTTGTAGGATCTCTGTTTTCAGAGCCTAACACAGTAATTATGCATTGCTTAGGTGATTGGTGGGTATCCTAATGATATTCGTAAAAATAGATTAAAGTTGCTTGCATTACAGATTTGCAGAAGCTGCTGGCTGCATTGATCCTTGTAGGAGGATTGAAAAAGTGCACTGAAAATTTGGGGAATTGGATCATCTTTGCCAAGTCTCTAGGTTGATTATAGGTCGGATTGAAGGGGCAGACCTGTTCTGAGGCTGACCTTCAGAAAAGGATATGAAGAACAAAGTAGGACAACACATAAATTATTACGTACTGACTTAAAGTTGGCATGGCTGGTAGATATAGAAGGCGATGTAACATTAGAACAAGTGTGAAACAGGGCCTCTGGGTTTTATTCCAGATTCTTACTAACTGGCTGGGTAATTACTCATCTCTCTGGGTCTCCTTCTGCCCATCTGGTAACTTACCTAGCTGCCAAAACTGTTGCAAGGCTTTAACTAAAGGTGAACTGCAAAGCAAAGCAGTTGGTGTGTGCCCTTTGGTGTTCGTCTGTGATGTGTAGCCATGCCTATGATATCTTCTTCCCACAGCTCTACAGGCTCCTTGCATCAAGTATGCCATCTATTAGAAAAAAAGGTTAGAAATATTTCACCAATTGTATGTATGAACTGTCTGGTAGTGAATGAAGGAGCAAGAGCCACCAAGGTTAAAATTTGGTAAAGTTGCCAAACGTTAGATTACTCAAGACTGAGGAAAAGTTGAGGAAGGTTTTATCGATGTAGACTACGCTGGAAGAAGAGGACTTTGATGTGCAAGGTGAGAGAAAGAACTTAGACTTGTGAGGGAAAATGTTTTAGGTCTTTTGGGAGATTGCTAGAGAAGATACCACTTCTCTTTTCTGTCTTGTCTCCTGCAAAATGCGTGAAAGATTACAGTGGCTGGTCTGTGTAGCAAATGGATGTTAAGAAATCTGGGAGGCTTTGGCAAGAATTCTTGAAAGATGAAAGGGAGGAAGAGAGCTAGTTTGCGGGGAGCACGAGGGGTATGCTATTGTCACTTAGCAAGACGAAAGTGTAGATTCAGTGACTTCTATCTTAGAGCAGCAGCTGTGTGGTGCTTGCAGTACAGCAGGATGGTGTTTTAGTCTCTAGGGCGCAGGCAGCGTGGACTCCTTGTGCTTGCCTATATGTATCACCTATTCACAGCATTAATTATTCTCGGGTGTGACATTGTGTGGATTGTCTCAGTTTGGATTGAGAATGCCCTATTTTGCTTTAGCTAACAATAGGCTAATTATTTTGTTAAACAGCTTTGACTGAGTTATAATGAAGGATATACTGACTTGCACAAGATAATTGAAGTTATGAATTAAAGATGTCTTTATTTGATTTGTTTGTCTGTGGATATGCTCTTACTGCTGTTTATAAGCCCAATACAGGACTTGGATTACAAAGGCTTTTGCGATCAATATTTATGTAAAGAAAAAAATCCTAATAAAATACAGGCTTCTTTATGGTGTGTAGCCAAGCCTCATTTTCACTGCAATTTTCTTCTGGACAAAGTCATCTATAATTGATTAGGCAAAGAGTGTTTAAGGAGAAGCAAATACACAAGGATAGAGTCAGACGTGTGCCCGTTGATGGTTGTAAGTAAAGTGGAAATACTGTCTTAGTAAATGCAAAGCCTCACATTCACAGTGAGGTTCTGTGTAGCTTATATTAAGCCAAGTAGCCTTAATTAGCTCTGCTTATTGGGAGTAATGTGGCCCTAATATGAATTAATGGGAAGAGACTGGAAAGATGAGGGGGGTGTGCTCTACGTAGCTTTGTGAGATGCCTTCTGTGCCATTCTGCCTAGAATGTACATCTTTATTTCTAATTACAGCAAATGACTCAGCTGCTAAGATACCTTACTGTGTTGTATTTGGATATTAGACTTCCCTAAAACGAAATGCAAACATTTCTGAGCGCAGAGGAACATGCAACTGTTTGCTTTTTTCCAGATTTTTCTCTTCAGCAGCAAATCATTGTGTTACTCTTTGTAACTTGCAAACTGAAAATCCAAGCACTTATACGTTTTTTTTGTTTGTTTGTTTTGCTTTTCAGATTGTTTCAAGAAAAAATCCAGAGGATGTCCAGGAGGTAACAGTTTAAACTTGTGCAAATGTCTCTGTGTATCACACTATGCCTTTTGAAGCATCTTTGATATAATTTAGCAATTTCTGTGTGTTTTGTCATTGTAATTGAGCAAACAGTTTTTTGTGTGTTTCAGTTTGTCTTTAGGTTCATAGTTGAAAACAGTAGCGGGTGTAACATGTTGCAGTTCATCCCTCAGTGATGAATCATGACTTGAAACAGTCTTAGGGAGTAAAGAGTCTTTTGATGACAAAACTGCTTTGATAACTTTGCAAGCTCTTTTCTCAGGGCTGGAATTGGCAAATTGATGGTTACTTAACTCCTACTGGTAAAATTAGAGATCAGTCCACAATCCGAGCCTTAGGTCTCAGCTGTAGGTACTCTTTTCCCCTTTAACCAATGCTTCACTGAAAAGCCTACATCATTACTCTTTATTAGCGAAGAGGGAAAATGGAGGACTGTAGGAGTAGTTGAGAGAGATTAGACTGCAAGTCATATATTATGCCTGTCGCTCTGAGGCTCCTTTAGTATTTTCCAGTGATATACTTTGATTAAACTTTTAAATTGCTTACTCTTTGCCTCTTCTGAAAAGGCTTTGAATAAGGGTCTGCTGTATTCTTGTGCCTCTTTAATACCCCAAAGACTGTCAGGAACTGTTTTATTGAGACAAAGAAATACGTCATGCGTGTGTGGGTTGTGTGTTTTTGTTTTGTTTTGTTTTTTTTAGATTAAAAAACTTTTTTTCCCCCCTCTTGATTGATACTAGTATACTATGTATATGCAAAATCTTCCTTCAAAAGCACAACCTTATGGCTTTTCAGACATTGTGTAACATATGCATATGTTCAATTTCTGGTGCAGTCTCTTACTACAGTTGAGGAGAACCTGGATAGTTGATGAAAGAAGAGCCCATAAATGAGTTCATTGCATCTCTGTGTGGTCAAACATGAGTTACTGATTAGTGGCTTGGCAGAGGTGAGAATTGGCTAATACACCTAACACCCCTTTGTTGCATCCTTCTTTTGAAATTTTAAGAATCAGACGAACAGGAGCATTCATGCTTTTTGCATTTTTTTTAATCTCTAGAAGATCAAAATAGCCTGTCAGAATCAGAGATGATCATGGATCTAGTTTTAGACTGCATTACTGTAGTTTGTAGCTTGATGTTCACCTTTTCCAGGGAGACTCCTGAATTGAACCTATCCATGAGCACATTCTGCCATTACCTTAATCTTCATTTGTGGGAAAAACACTTTATAGCAGCTGTTGATGAGCCATTCATCAGAAAAATATAGTGTAAGTGTCTTTCAGCTAGAGTATTGCATGAATATGTTAAGTATTTTTGAAATAAGAGCAAAACCATATCTTCTAGTTGTTGCTTTGGTCGTTGCTTTGATCTGTGGTTGTAGGTTAGCGATGCAGAGTTCCATATACTCTAGACAATAAGGAGACATAAATGTGCTATGAACTTGTTGATGATTGCCCTTTTCCACCCTTCATTGTACCAAATTAATTATTTTGCATGTGATGGCATGTTAGGTGTGGTGTGATTCTGTTATAAGCAAGCATCTGAAAGTACTTAGTTGCTAAAAGGAATATCCTAGATGGTAATTGCCATAAGGGTGAATTGTAGTCAGAAAACCACATACTTTGGGAGCTTTTCTGTTATACTGGCTTCTTATGATAGAAAAGAATTGTGGGCACCCTTTGAAAGAAAAAGAATATGCTCCTAACCTGTCCCCACTGAAAATAAATTTACCTCGGTTTTCCAGAATGCTCAATTAGAAATTCAATAGACAAAATTCTGTGCACACAACTGCCCTGTTGCTTTACTATCTGTCTCATGCAACCCGCTTCCCGCACCCATATAGGACCACTTAGCTATGCCTGCCTGCTCAGTCAGAAGTTTCTTTTAATGTCACTGCTGTGATGGTAATACATGCATTACATATTTACAACTCCACGTAAGGCTGTGTGCTGTGACCTCAACTCTACTTGCCAGTTTTCTGTCACCTCTTTTAACTGCCCATTGGGATACAAGCCTTAAATACAGCATCTCTCCCACTGCAGCCAATTGCAATTCAGGATATCCTCAACTGTTGTTGCTGGGACGGGAAGGAAGATAACCTTGTAAGGGCTTTCTTCTCAAAAGGGTGAAAGAAGTTAACCTGAAGTTGTGCATGGAGGAGTTAATAGATAGAGAAAGGCTAGTGTACTCAACTTTAATTTCCTTGCTTCTGGGGTTCGATGGTGGCAACATGGCTGGTGAGGCAATTGTAGCTAGGGTAGCCTTGTGTTTTTTTCTCTTACTCATTCACAGAGGAGAAAGGATTGTTCATTGTGGAACAGATGAGTCGCATGCGTTAAGAGAGATCTACTGGCTCTAGCCATGACAAGCACCTTATTGCATTACAAATGTTAACATATGTTTTATGATATACTTGCTGTGCTTCGTTGGGCCTTAAAGTACAATGTGTCTTTCCTCCAGATCTGATTTCTAATGAATATGTTAGAGTGGGAACTTTGCTAACTTCGCTGAGCCGCATGCATGCGAAGGCATGATTTCCATGAGCTTGTGAAAGGTTTTAGGATGACCTTGACTGCTTCTGCTATGCAAGCTACTTATGGATACTTTTTTCCTCTTGGCTATTGGGAGATGACTTGCAGTGGTAAAAAATGATACTTTTTTAGTGAAATGGAATCTCATGCTCTTATTTTCTGGAAGCTTTTCACGATATCTCCAAGTACTGACAATACAGTAAATTGATGTTTCAAGACTTCACCATCTTAAGTGTTTTTCTGTACTATATGCACGCTGCTAGAGAAGTGCTAATCATCCACTTTCTGGAAATTGGATTAGATGGAAGTACAGCAATAAAAAATTATTGTTTCTGATAGCAAAACAACTAGTTGGCCTTCTTGAGAGATTCTGATTTTTCTTCCCTTGGCTGATGGACTCTACCAAGTAGTAGTTGTAGTTGAGTCCTGAAAATGTGTGCACAATAGCTGGGGCTGAATCAGGACTGCTAGTTTCAGTATAGCTAAGTTTATAAGGTGGATAGAGTTGTCATATTAAAGCTTTGCATGTCCACTGTTAACAGTGCAGTTACCTTATATCTGCGTTGTTCTGTAGGTAGGACTTGCATCTGCTGAAACTTAGAAGGCCTCTGACCATAGTGCTTAAAAAAACCCAAACAAAACTCCTCCAAAACTCCAACAAAACAATGACAACAAAAAAACCCCTCTAAAATTAAACCTTTTAGCTCTAAATCTAGTTTGCTTGAAAAAAGTAGTTTTTCAATTACCATTGCTCATGAGAAGGCAACCTGTTAAATCAGTCAGAAATATATGGAATCTTTTAAATTGTGGTTAGTTGTATTAAGCTAATTGAGACATTTGACTGATGGAACACTGGAATCAACTGCTGACTGCATCGCAGTATCTCTTTTTTTCCCCCCCCGTTCTACTTTAATCACTTCACGTTAGTGTTGAGGTTTATTATGTGGCTTAGTGAGTCTGTCCAAAACTGAGGCAAATATATAAAATGTCTTTGTTAATTTTTCTCATCCTGATAGCAAACCTGTTAGCAGTCAGGTGTAAATTTTGTTGCTCAGTTCTTTCCCTGGCCTGACTTTCCTCTTGGGTTCTCTTCCTTCCTTGAATGGAAAGAATAAAAAGAATGGGATGGAAGAAGGATAAGGTAGATACCTGTCTGCGAGGAACCTGGCTGGGAGATGGCTACTTCTTTCTGGAAAGAATGGATCAGGAAAAGCTGGTGTAATGAACCAATGCTGTCTTTGCATTCCTGAAGTTGGAGATTTTGTCTAGATTACAAAAGGAACATATTCAATTTTTGATCAGGGTTATTAGTAATAAACAATTTAAAATATGGGCCTGATCACCATTTTACATAAACAAATTATGAGCTGGTTTGTAGTCCTAGGTGCTTAATGTGCTGTCCTTAAGAATCCCTTACTTGTATTGATTTCTCTTCCCTCATTTTCTCTTTTGCTGTTGTGTCTCTTCCCAATACCTGCAGCTGCGCCAAGCACAGCATGCTATTGAGTGTTGGGTGGTGCAACACTACTGTTCAGCATTTTTTCCTCTCTTGTTCCCTGTGTAGCTCTGGATCTCAGTGTGACTGAAACAGTGCTGCCTTTGCCCTGTCTGTTTCCTTCTTTCAGCTTTTACTACATATTTTTTTCTATGCACTGTAGTCTTGTTAGCCAAAATGGGGGTTAAGGACAGATAATGACCAGGTTTTTTTTTTTATGGCTGTTACAGTTGGCAGTTCAGATTGTATATTTTTGTTAAGCATATTTGCTGAAGGCAGTGGTCTGATTTGCTTAAAAAATGTGTTTGTGGTGTGGTGCAATGTGAACAATGAACTTCACTAATACTTCTCTCCCCTTTCTGTTCTTCAGATAGTGGTTTGGAAGAGATACAGTGACTTTAAGAAACTGCACAAAGATCTCTGGCAAATTCATAAAAACCTATGCAGACACACAGAACTCTTTCCACCTTTTGCCAAAGCGATAGTATTTGGTAAGCATAATTTCTTCCTGATTTGCTGATGGAATTCTTTGATGACTCAATATCTATAAATACATCTTGTTTTGTAGCTGCCTGGAACTCTCTTCCATGTGCTTTTACTACTGAGCTTTTTGGTTTGTTGTGTCTTACTTGTAGGTGTGCTGGCATCATAGCTTGATACTTTTTATTTGTTTTTTTAACAGGGGTAGTTATGTCCTTGCTTCCATGTTAGAGCTGTTAGCTCAAATATTTATTGATGTGTATGTTCTATATCTTTACAACATACATTCCCCGTTTTCAGGAGCATGAAGTCTGTATTAGCTTTGTGAACAGCACTTGAACACCGAACAAAGATTTTAATATATGAGCTGTCTGTGATTTTTAGTGATGAGTTATAGTAAAGTATCAAGTGGTTGTTGAAGAAAAGAATTTTTTATTTTAGGAATTTGATTGTAATTGTCAGTTTTATCTAGCTAGGCTTTTGAGATCAGTTATACGTATAGCAGTTAACTATTTCACCGAAACAACCCATAAGAGGATTGTGACTCTACATGAGAAACGTGGCAAAAAGTAATTAGCTCTTAAAAGCCGAAGGTCTTAACTTAATCCTGATGTATGTGTCATCATGAATGAGCTATAGGTGGACTTCCAGTGAAGTGGTATGACTCCATATAGAACTCCACACTTTTTTTAGCAGTGTCTTGTGTTTATTTTAGCGGTGGGTTTTTTTTGTTGTTTTTTTTAGTGTGTGCTCTTTGTGTTCAGCACAAACTGGTGTTTTTTTTATTGCACAATATCCAGTGGGCTTTTAAGTGTTTTTCAGCATTTTTTAACATGTCCAGCATGTTTGGTGTCTTTTTTGCATGCATCTACCATGTGCATTGTGAGTGTTTCTGAGGTTTTTCTAAGGTGTTAACTGTCTGGAATGGGTTTGGGTTTGGTGCTTTTTGGTGTGCATCTACCACGTGCTTTTGAGCCTTTTTTCTAAGCATTTTAACATTTTTTTTAGGTGTCCAATAAGTGTTTAGCATTTCTTTGCATGCATCTACCATGCAGTCTTGGTTTGGTTTTGGGTGAGCTTTTTGGTTTCTAAAGTGCTTTTGGGGTTACTAAGGCGTTTCCATGGCATTTACGAGTTGTTCCAGTGTATTATTTTTTTAAAGCCCTCAGCCTGCAATAATGCTTTTTTCTGGTATGCACCTAGCATGGTGTGTGGTGTTTTTTGGCATGCCTCTCCCATGTGCTCTTTTTTTTTTTTTTTGGCAAGGTTTCTGATGTGGATTTGGGGCATTTTTTGTTGTGTTTTTTGTTTCCTAAGGCACGGCTGTGGCGATCTTTATGTCCAGGCTTTCTTTGGTGTTTTTTTTGGTGTGTGGGTACCACCACACAAGTTTCTGCAGGTTTTTCTAAGGCATTGCTAACTGTGCAGAATGGATTTGGTGCTGCCTTTTAGTGGATTTTTTTTTTGTGCCCAACATGTATTTGGCATTTCTTTGCATGCACCTACCACATGAAATTATTGGTCATTTTAACAGGTTTTTAAGCATCCAACATGTTTGGTGTTTTTTTGGCATGAATCTACCACATGCTGTTTTTGATGTGGTTTTTGGCAGGCTTTTTGGTTTCCAAGGCGGTTTTGGTGGGCTTTTTTGTTGTGAGGTGTTTTTGGGGTTACTAAGGCATTTCCATGGAGTTTACAAGTTGGTTTGGTGGTAGTTTGTTTTTTTTTTTTTTAAGCATCCAGTGTTACGTTTTTTTGTATATACTTCCTGTGGTGTTTGGTGTTTTTTGGCTTGCATCTGCCATGTGCTCTCTTTTTTGGCAAGGTTTCTGGTGTGGATTTGGGGCATTTTTAGGTGTGGTTTTGGTTCCCAGGACATGGCTACAATGTTATTTCTGTCCAGGATTTCTTTGGTGTGGTGTTTTTTTTTGTTTTTTTTTTTTTTTACCTGCATATACTGCATAATTTTCAGTGGGTTTTTAAGAGTTATTTGGTGGTGTTTTGTGTGTCCAGTATATTTGGTGTTTTTTTAGCATACATCTACCACATAGAGTTATTGGGCATTTTAACAGGTTTTTAAGCTTCCAGCATGTTTGGCATTTTTTTTGGCATGTGTCTACCATGTACTCTTTTTTTTTTAATGTGCTTTTGGGCAGGCTTGTCATCTTCTAAGGTGTTTTTGGGCAGGCTTTTCAGTATCTAAGGTGTTTTGGGGGTTATTAAGGCCTTTCCATGGTGTTTACAAGTTGCTTCAGTGTGGTTGGTGGGTTTTTTTTTTGTTTACGTTTTTTTATAGGATTCAGCCTGTGTTTATGGTTTTTGTATGCACCTTGTGTGGCGTTTAGTGTCCAGCCTGTTTGGCATTTTTTTTGGAATGCATCTACCATGTGCTCTTTTTTTGGCAAGGTTTCTGGTGTGGATTCTGCATGTTTTTTTGGTGTAGGTTTTGGTTCCTAAAGCTTTGCCACGGCACGTTTGGCATTGCTGCAGTGATGTTTGAGCATCCAGCATGTTTGGCGTTTTTTGGCGTGCATCTCCCATGCACTCTTTTTTTTGCCAAGTTTTTTGCACCTTTTTTTGGAATGCTTTTTTTTTTGTTTCTGAGGCATTGCTGCAGTGTTCTTTTCCATTGGCACGTTGTTTCTAATATGTTTTGGTGGGTTTTTAAACATATACCACACTTACTGCATTTTTTTGGTGTGCATCTATGATGTACTTTTAAGTGTTTTTAGCATCCAGCATGGGTTTGCCTTTCTTTTTTTGCATCCTGCTACCATGTGCTTTTTTTTGTGTTTTTTCTGTGTTGTTTTAACATTTTTAGTGTTCAGCATGTTTGATGTCTTTTGCCATGTGTGTAGTGCATGCTTTTGTGTGTATTTCCACTTTTTCCATATGTTGTGCCTGTTTTTTTTCCATGTTTTCATACATGTTTTTGCATGCTTTTTCCATGTGTTGTGCACGTTTTAGCATCCAGCCAGTGTTTGGTGTGTTTTGACATGCATCTAGCACCGATTTTTGCAGGTTTTTTGTGTGTAGCATTTTTAGTGGTGTTGGGCATACATCTAGAGCATATTTTCCCATGTTTTTTCTCTGTGTCTCACATTAGCATGTTTTAGCATTCAGCATGTGTTTCACATCTTTTGGTATGCATCTATTGCATGGTTTTGTACTTTTTTTTTTCCCTGTGTCACGATTTTAGTATGTTTTTTAGCATCCGGTATGCTTTTGGCGGTTTTTGGCATGCATCTACTCATGCTTCACATGGAAAAATGTGCAAAAACATTTTTAGTGTTTTTGCATGCTTTTAGCATTAGCTTTTGTGCACTTTCATGGTTTTGCTGCATTTTTAGTTTTTTGTTGTTGTGTGGTGATTTTTTTTTTGTTGTGCTTGGGGTTTTTTTTTTTGTGGGTTGGGTTTTTTTAATATATTCTACTTTTTTTGCTGTATTATGCTTTTTGGCGTGGGTTTTTTGGCATTTGCTATTACTTTGGGATAGTCAAGCCAGTCAGTTTGGAAAGTGCCAAAACTGAGGTGGTTTAGTCAGCCTTTTTTCCCCACCACTTTGTGTGACAGCACTACAGTACCACCCAGGGTTATGGTTCTGTAGCCGTGTTTACTGGCTGCCCTCCTTTACCTTGAGTGCTGGAGAAACCGTATGAAACTCCCCGGGGGGCAAAACCTCAGCCTGGAAAGCACAAATTTTCCTTTTGATGTTTCTGGACCAAGTACTGCCACAGACTTGTAATTTTTGTTGCTTAGTGCTACTGTGTTTATTCTTGATGACTACTGCATGTAGGCATGGCACTGAGATGCTTTAAGGAGTATGCTAACATGAACAGCTTTGAACAAGTTGAAGTTAGCTTATAACCCAAGTCCAAACTGCCCTACAGCTTTGGGGGAGCTCTGACTTAACCCCTTGTTGTGTGGACCAGCTGAGTGAGAGGCAAGGAAGCTGAACTGTGATGCAGATTTCATGGTTCTCTGCACAGAGCTAGGTAAAATTCCTGGTTTAAACAGTCTTTCACATCAGCTAAATTGTATCCAACTTTTATGTCTGCTTATTTTTGCTTATTTAGGAAGTTGGAAGTGGGGTAACTGTTGCTGTGATGTCAGAACTTGTACACTAATGGTTAAATAATGTAGTATTATTTTCATCCTGAGATGATTTTGTATCTGATCTACAGAGTAGAGTGCTCACTGGGCAAGTTATTTAAAAAGATAATATTTGCAAAGCATAATTTAATTTTGGGCAGAAGATCCGGTAGCTATTCATAGGGGAGGAAAGAGAGGGGTGAAAAGAAAATCAGGGTGGAAGAGAGTGTAGGCTTCTAATATCTTAAATAATTTTAAATTGCCAGAAATGCAAATTAGCTGTTTTTATGCTAGCTCTGTAAGCAAGGGAAGATTTGAGTGAAATCCTTTCTGAAAGACGTCCTTCTTCTATTGTATTTGATGAACAAAAGTGACCACAATGTACATTGTAAGTGAAGGAAATCTACAGAAATATTCGATGTAGTTATTTACAAAAAGCACTTTGAAATGAAAAATAAACCTAAACAAAACCCACCACATTTGAATGAAGCTGAGCCACAGAAGAATACAGGAAAGAGGAGGTAATGTAAAAACAAATTCTAAATGATTGGTACATAGCTGAAAAGAATAGAAATGTTTGGCTGTTCAATTTAAGAATTATTTTTCTATTTAAAACATAAAATTTTACTGTGTATCCTTCCATCTCACATCTACACATAATAGCCACTGTGTGTTTTATTTTAATTTAAAGCATTTATCCTAATATTTTTTTTGTGCTAGAGAAAAAATGTAATTTTAGTAGATTTTGAGTTTTTGACAAACTTGTTTTCAGTCTCGTTCAGCTAATGGTGAGCTGCAATGTGCATCTCTATTAAGATCTTTTGTTTTCAAGCTGCTTTAATGGAGTATTTCTGCAGTGTTTCTTCCCTGTGGTGATGTTCCACTTGTTGCAGCTTTTAAACTAGTTACTAATAAGCATTGCCAGTAGTTGCTGGCAACTTGTTGATTTTATTTTTTTATGCTTTAAATAATGTATATGTATTGTTTTGTGGAGAGTACACTTCACAAAATGAGCATTGGTTGTTCTGACAGTCGAACTTAGTTGTAATAGAAGTATTAAACCTGAACAGAATCTCAAGTTCAGCATTCAGTTTCAGGAGATGGTGTGGAGAACTGAGATGTATTTAAAAATGAATGGGTCATGCTCTACTTCCCTATTTCATGCAACCAAAGACTTGTCACATCTGCAGAACTGAACTGAACTGCACCGCATGTTTTACACCACAGCTTTTGATAAATTGTATAGTGCAAGTGCATGTATTTTTATGCTGTTACAATAGAGCTGCTCACATCAAAGCGTGAAACTTGTTATGGGTGGAGAAAAAGAAATAATTTCACTTTTTTCTGCACTTCACTTGAACGTTTTCCACCCGTCTTATGGAGAAAACATAATGACCTGGAGCATGGGAATCTACAATGTCCCAACAGACCCAACTGTTAAAGCTTCTCTGAATTGTTATGCAGCAATTATGATACCTATTTCTGGGAAGTGATTACTCTCCTTTCCTACCTAATATGCATCAACATAATTTCTTCAGTATTTTCAAACTACTTTTTTTGTTGGACGCTTTAAGTATTCACATATGTTGGCTATACATGGCATTTTACCAAAATACTGATGAATCTGTTCTCAGCATTTCTTGTATCTAACAACGGCAGAAATGTACTCTAGTATAAAAAATACTCTTCCTCCCGACTAAAAGAAACCAAAAAACCACCGTTATTGATAACTTGCAGTGAGTCAGAAAGATGATTCACATTATAAAGCTCAGATAAGGATATTTTTTGGATTTGAAAATACCAAATGAAGTATCACATTTAAGAATTAAGTTTCATGTACAGTTGGAAGTCTTGCGAGAAACTAATAAACATGAACACAAGCCCTGCTAGGTGTTTTGTTGTTCAGGTCTGCGCCAGAAAATGAATTGTGAATTCTCTTTACAGGAATTTACATTTGGTTTACATGTATATAAAAAATTTTGAATGGATTGTTGCTGGAGGAATAGCAGGACTGTGCTGATGCATTTGTTATATGCTAAGATTGTAGTTGAAACGTCCTACAGCCCTGGAAAGACATGATCCCTATAATGAAGTTTTCATGTGTCTGAGAGATGTAAAGAATAGTGGAAGTAACATTGATTTAGATGCAAGAAGAATTCCTGATAGAAAGGTATGAAGACTCAGCTGGGTATCTAAGCACCTTTGAAGATCTGATTGAGAAGGGTGTTAATGAAAGTGTTGAGCAATGCAAGATTGCTTGAAATTATGAAAAAAAGGGAGAGGGGAAAGGAGTTAGGCAGGGTTGGCTGGGAATGAAACTGCCAGCAAGATGCCAGATAGTCTGTGAACAAAGCTGTGCTGAATTATGTTCTTCCTTCCCCCAAAGTTCTCCAGTTCTGTAAGTGGTTGTCCTGATAGTGTATCATGATGCTGATGAGCTGGAAAATGTGACAGTGACTAATGTTTCAACAGCTCTGTTCAAACATGTATATTTTTTTTTTTTTTTTTTTTTTAGCTGAGCTTCCTAAGAAAATAAGGCTTATGTAATTGTGCTGTCAGAAAGTGAAACCTCTTACTCATGTGGCTAATATCAGCTAAATTTGAGAGGGAAGGCAGTTGCAAATGTAATTATATTTCTGCAAAGTCTGTGAAATGGCAGCTGAGTAAGAAGAGAGTGTGTGCTGTGGGGCTACCAAGGGCCAGGCAGGCTCAGCTCATACCCGTGAGGTTTGCAGCTGGGTGGGCAATTGGTGAACATGCGCTGCTCAGCCTAGCAGTGCTGGTCCTGACGTGTCCTATCTGGTGCCCAGTGGAAGTCCTGAGAAGATGTGGATGAGGAAAATTAGTTTTTATTTGGTTTGATGATGAAGTAGAATGGGGAAAGATCCCTGGGAAACCAGGAAAAATATTTTATAGAATTACTTTATTGCTAAAGTTACCTGTTTCTAGCCTTGTTAGATGTTTACTACTTTGCGATTGATTTTCTGTTGCATTCTAACAGTGTTCGTGTTATTTTGTAGATTCATTTAACAGGCTCATGCTGCTGTGCTTTGTTGAGGGAAGTTGTTTTTTCATGATGTCCTATTTTGCGTGGAATGAAGCAAAAGCCCTAATGCACCACCAGTGTTGCTCTGAAGGCACAGAAGTTTGATGAGCAGTTTAATAGAGCCTGATTTCAGTGTTACTGCTCAACGTGGTAGCATTGCCTTTGCCTTCTTTCTGCTTGCTTGTTTCTCACTCTTTTGTATGGCTGCTAAAGTTTGTACAGCTGAAAGGTCAGGGTGAACAAGTCACGGAACCGATCCAGCTGAAAATTAGCCCAAAGATGTCTTTCCTTTTCTTTCATGGAAAAATAACCCCCAAAAGCTTTGTTTGTGATCTTGTGAGTATGTGTGTGTCTTTCTAGTTTTATTTTCTTTTTTCTGGTACCACATGGGCAGGAGCTATTTACTTGAAGAATTTCTGGAAAGAATCCTGCTTTGATACTTTCTTCTGGGATTATTTTTTTGCTTGCTCTGAGTATAAATGAATTTTGCTTCTGTATTCGATGTTTCTTTTGTCCTCTTCAAAGGTTAATGCCACAGAGCTCTCACAGGTGGTTCTTATTTTTCTGGTCATGCTGTTATAGCAATACTGTTTCTTGAACTTGTCTTCCCAGTCCTTTTTTCCCCTCTGTATAGCTGTTCCAATATCTGTTCCATTCTCCTCCAATTATTACTGTTAACCTCTGCCCTTTTCCTTTTGTAAACTTGTAACTGTTTCAACAACAAAGTGATGTTGATATAAAAAGCTAAAATAAGTTGTGTGCAATTGTGAAGAATGTGAATTTAAGGTAGCAATCCAAGGGTTCTTTCTCCTGGGAAGCAAATCTCTCAGGTGAACTATAGGATTGTTTTTTAAATATGTTTTTTCTAATTGAAATGTCTTGGGTGCTGGGTAGGGAAAAGGGAAGGATCATACATTTTGGTAAATGAGCTGCTTCCCAGCTCTGCTTGCCTCTTGAATCTAGGAGGAGATGAAACCCTGTCTGCATGGAGCTAGTTCAGAGGAAAGCTTCAGTGCCCAGTAGGAGGGCTTCACCATCTTCCCTACACTCTGTCTCCTCCATAAATGGCACCTTGGAATTGATGACCTGTTTGGGGGCTTTTAGCAATACTTCATTTACTATCTGCTCATATTGTGCGTTATTCTTGAGAATATGGGAAGAATGCTCAGCTCCTTACAGGATTTGGGCCATAATCAAGGCTGACACTGACTGGTGTATTGTCAAATTGTGCATGTATCATTTATTGTTAGATAACATTGGACATCCGTTAGTGTCTGTTGGCTAATCAAGAATGTTGCCTCACATATTCTTCCGATGAGAGGGCGAAGGATTCTTGTCGTAGCTGCCAGCTTTCATCATCCGAGTGAATTGCAGAAGACGGGATCAGGAACAATTGAGAATAGAAATTTTGAAGACTTACTGTGTTCTCCTGAAGCATTGGAATGACTTTCGTAGACTCAGGGCATTGTCTCCAGAAGGTTGCTTTTGTCTTGTGGGGTTTTTTTTGTTTTGTTTTGTTTTTTTGTGGCGGTGGTTATTGCAGAATAAACGTGTAGTTATTTCTAAAACTGTCAATCCGTGCGTCTCTTTCAGGGCGGTTTGATGAAACTGTGATTGAAGAAAGAAGGCAATGTGCTGAAGATCTCTTGCAGTTTTCTGCTAGTATCCCTGCTCTCTCTAACAGCAAACAGCTTGAAGAGTTTTTTAAGGTTTGTTAGTATTTGCAGAAGTATTTTCGTCTTACTGATACGGATAAAGTATAGTGCTGATTCTGCTTTACTTTATAAACCGCAGAGTGACGGTGAGCTGATCTGATACGCTTTGTGAAGTGGCTGGGAGTTTTCCATTCACTCTAGAAATGTGCTTTAAAAAAAAAAACATGCCACACCTCTACAAGGTGGAAAGTTTTACAGGAACTTCAGGTGAAGGGATTTGGGATCTTTGTTTATTGAATGATGAGCAAAACGTGTGATGTTAAATCCAGGTGTTCAGCAGGGAAGTAATAAAAATACTGTCACTGTTTCTGTATTTTATGCAGGTGTTTACAGTTTCAAACCAAAGGAAGAAAGACTGTCTAGATTGTTTTCTTATGGCCTGTTATGGATTCAGGTCCATGATAACAAATTAGGCGTATAACTAGTCAAATGTTCTGCATATACAGTGTTGTGAGAACCACTCTCCAAAACATAGTTTAGGACAATACTTTGATCCAGACTTCCTCTTTATTACATCTGAAGCAGTTTGTTTTCATTAGTTCCTTCAAATCTCTTTATTTTGAGTAGCTTAGTTAGCTTAGTCCAGCATTCTGCAAACACATAAGTATAAATTTACATGTAAGCGTGATAGTAACTCCCTGGAATTAAGGAAATGCTCATCTGGCTGAAATGGGACGCAAGTGTGTGAATGTGTTAAGTATATTTAAATGATATATATGTGCAAAAATAAAATTACAACAAAGCACAAAACTCCTAACTTGTTTTTATGATGCAATTGTTGCAGAGCCCTTTAGACTAAAGATAACTTTCTTTAAGCTTTGGTGGCAGCAATGAATGGGAGACTGAATTAGAATATTCTACTTGTCAGTTTATTTGCATTTGTACTTTTTCAGTTCTTTGGAAATATGTCTGTTCTGTGTTTTAGGGTATTTGTTCCGAGCTCTTTTCCTCTCCTTTGCTTAACAAAATTATTGCTTTTAGCCTTTCAGTGAACCTTTTCTGGCTTTGTAAGGCGATGAATCAAGCTAGAAAGGCATTAATTTTTATAGGAGCGAGTAGGTCTACAATGGGAGTTACGCAAGTGTAATGATTTAGGCTCATTTGTTAGCTGATATTGTGTCATGTTTTCCTGTAAGAAATCCTTAGGTTTTGATGAGTCACCAGCTCAGCCAGTGTCTTTCAGCTCTGCTTACGGGCGGTTTTGTTCCTTTCAGATTTTTGTGTAAATAGCCATGGAGAGATAGACTTGGACAATGAAGTCTTATACACAGCACTCCCTTCGGTTGTTTCTATCTGTGTACTATTGACTCCAGACAAATAGGCCGGCTAGCGTGAAAATCTGCTGGGCTAGTTCAAGACAGATTAGCGATGCCCGTTTGTAACGCTGCCTTGGAAATGGTGCAGTTTCTAGTAAAGTTGCCTGGAAAAGTGTGCACCTCAGATGCGAAGCAGAAATTAAAAAAAAAAACAAAACCCAAACCAAAACATTTAGGTGATTTCTCATGCAATTCATTGTTCCTGTTGTTACTTCACTTACCTCTGATTTCTTCCAAGCTTGGGAGGGAATAATGTCCTTCTTATATGCTGGCCCTGACCTTATTTTCCCTGTTTGCCCAATCTCATCTATGACTGAGCTCAAGATAGTGGGTCATGGGTGGGACATTGTTCTGATGGACAAACACTCCTGCATGAGGGATCTGCTGAGCTTGGGAACACCGCTGAAGGGTACAGACTGTATGTACCACAAGAGAGCAGGAACATCGCTGTTCTCTCCCTGTTAAACTCTGGGGTTTGCAGACAGACCGGCTGCAGCCTGCATGGTTCAGGACTCCTGTTACTCACCACAGAAGCTGCAGTAAGCTAACTGTTTAGATACCTAGACAGTTTGTAGCAACTAAACATGGCCTAACCAAAAGCCCTTGTTTAATTTTTCAGGCTTGTATAGTTTAATTAAATGCATTAACTCTAAAGCAATGGAGCATTCACTGGCTAGGAAGTTTAATTTTGACTATCACTGCTATATAATGAGACTTTGCATAGAGCACAGCAGCTAAATAATTCCTTTCCCTCTTTCTTTTCAGGGTGGAGAGGTACATGATGGGTCTGAACTGATTGGTCCTGTTGAGCCTCTGTCTGACTCTCTTACTGACAACTTGTCTGACTGCAACTCTGAAGGTTTGCTTTCTTTTCCCATGTAACCTTATAATGTGGTCTATTTTAAAGCAGTGTGTAAATGACAAGTGCTATATTTGTAGGAGCATTGGCATCCAGTTTCTATTTGTTATGACAGAAATGCCGGAACTGGGATTAACAGAAGAGAAGTTGGGCTCAGCACTTCACTACTGGAAGTTTGCTTCTAACAGGAAGCTTTCTGGGAGTTTGTCGAGTCCATTCTAGAAGTCCTAGTGCTCTGTCACAGAAAAAGAACTGAACCCTCTGGTTTAGATGTACATAACCCTGCCTACTTCCAAAAGGTTGGGCAAACAGTGTGGTAGTGTTCACTACTAATCATGACCCAAGTCTCAAGCTGTAAAAATTTCCAGAGAACTTTAAAACCATTTTGAGATTGATCAATAAATATGAAGATGACTGTCTGAATTTGCCTAGAGCATGAAAAATAGATTTAAGATTTGCACTGTCCCATTCATTTGAGAGGGTACTCATTTGACTGTTCATGCTCTGGGTATCACTGTGCTTTCAGTGCTTAGTAAAATTTAGAAGAGAGTTGATACCATATTTTAAAAGTTTAAGCATGTCTTCTGGATTGAGCATATGGGAATGGTGAATGTTAAAGCCTACTGCAGGGCTCGGGGAGATAAACAAGTTGTTTAAGTCTCCTCCAAAAACTGCCAGCATTTTTTGTTTTTCTGAGAAGAACTCCCTGTTCTTGAAAGTCTGAGAGGTTGTGTGTTAGAGCCAGTGTGGACTATGTTCAATTGAAAACTGGAAATCCCTCCCTTAACTTGCTAATGTTTTCTGGTTGTGCTATGCCAATGGATGGTGTGTCCCTTTTCCTAAAATTGCATTTCCTTAGCACAGTGTAAAAGATTCACATGGATGGCTTGGATACCATGTGCAGAGGATTTTAGTGGCACTTTGCTTGCACTAAATAATAGTATGGCTGTAAGGTAGGGTCAGTCAGCCCAAATAAATACTGTGTGAGGGCTTCTTGTCTACCTCTGGAGGCTGAGCCAGCTTAAGCATCTCTGTGTATAATCATCTGCCATGTATCGTGCAATCTTTTAGAAATTTATGTATTTCTGAGTTACACTTGGGTCCTTGTGACTTCTAAGAAATTCTTTTCCAACCCTTCACGTTTTCCTTTGGAACTGTTTTACTCATGTATAAATACACATTATTATCCTAACACTTATTAAGCTTATTTGGCAGGGTTTTTTTTCTTAACTATTTAATTTCCTCTGGTCTCTTCCTGGCATAGAACTTGCTTTGGTAAAACTCTGCTTGAACAACAAGAACTGCTTGTGTTTTCTAATAGTGCTTTGTTTGTTTATTTTTGTTTGAGGGTATATGACTTGCCACTGGTATCTCTCAATGTCAATAACTTTGTGCTTAGTTATATAATACGTTCTACATGTGCAGAGAATTTTGCATTTTATTTTGTAGTATCTTCTATGATATTAATGAACTAATACCCCCACAATATTTCATTCTGTGAAGGGAAAGGTATGGAGCTGTTTAATTACAGAGGGTAGTTATCATAAATACTGGTGGTTAGTTTTAAAGGGGCACTATTTCTGTGAAATTTAACATTCCAGATTCTGACAATGCACCCATTTTACGTTGTGCCTCATGAAAGAAAAAGTGCTTAATGTGAACATTTCTATTCTTTATTCACAAGGGCCTTGTTCTTAGAAGAAAAACACTTCCTTTATGTGAGATAAAATACTGAAAAGAAAAAAATACTGTAAAGTAGAAAAATTCTTTGATACCCTTCTTCTGAATTGGTTGGAGTGCTTTTAGGGGATACTTGCAACAACTATGAGCACAGTATTTCCAGGTGCCAAATGTGACTTTTGTGGAATTATATTTTTCTAAAAACCTATGTGTCTTCCAGCTCATATTTTCTTATGTTGGAAACCACATTTTGGGTGGGGGGGAGACTAGGGACCGCAGGAAACGTCTGTCTTCAAGGCCTCTAGATGGCAGTGGCAATACTTGGCTCTGAGTCCTCTTCCTGCCTCTCCTCAGGGCATCCTGCCTACATCTAATTTTTCCCCGTCTGATCATTGTAGTTAACTGTGACTAGTTCACTGTGTTAGTTTTTGTGAGCATTCAGGGGCCTCCACGTGGGCACTGCTCCTTCAAGCTGTTGTACTGAGAAGTATCAAACCCATTCCTTAACAGGTGCTGGTGTTTGCTTATAAGGGTGGGTTGTATTTTCTCACTTTTATCTGTTCTTTTCAGACAAAGTTCATTTTGCAGAAGGTGTGCACATTAATGGTGAAAGATGCAAATTCATGGTAGTAGAAATGTTTTTGTACCAAAATAAGCGATAAGTATTTTGCTTGTAAAAGCAGTTTGGCAGTTCATACTTTCACAGGAACTTGCCTTTCAGGAGGCCAGGTTACCCAGGCTTTCCACCAAGTTCTGGGAACTGCATTTGCTCCTCATATACCTGGTGAAATTGCACAAGGCAGAGACAAGTACAGAAATTTATGTTCAATTTCGACATAATTATACTCATCTAATATTCCTGACAAACAGTCACTCTGTCTTCCTCTCTGGGTACATGGGATAATGTTCAAATGTCCAACTTCCTCTCCAAAAGTCTTTCTATACCAATTGCCACATTCTTTAGAGAAATTCAGCAGGAGGCTCATATTTTTTTGCATCCTTTTTTTTCTTCTGCTTCTGTTTTACCATGTTCACATTATCTTCCCAGAAATAAGCATGTGCAGTTCAGACTCTTCCTACTCCTTGGGCTGATTGGAAGCTCCATGACTGTGGTTGTGTGGTGCTAGACCTGGGCTTTAAACCTGACTTTAAGCAAAGTTTATTAACTCGGGCTCTGTGCCATGCTATCTGCGTTCATACAGCTTCTGGCCAAGTTGGCTGCAAGAGAAGAGCAAATGTGTTTTTGTTTGGACTGTATGGAGGGGAACTTGGGTCTGTCTGAAATCTGCTCTGTGGATGTGCTCTAATTCATCTAGTCTAGGTGGCCAGCACACTCTTCCCACAAACCCCCACCTTCTCCATTCATTCTCTCTATCTGCACACTTTGTCAGTCAGTTCTGCTTCCACCTATACATTCCCTAACTAGCAGTTTCTCTTCACTGAACAAAATAACTTGACTCCTCTGAATGTTATTTCATAAATTCTCAGTCCTCCACACTGAAATTTGACATTGCTGTCCCTAAATTGAGCAGGTGAATGGCCCATTATTAAGACACTAATTAATGAATCCTCTATCTTCCTTCAGCTGTTCTTTTGTGAGGCTGCCTTCTTTCTTGCAGGACTTGGGGCTACACAGGCAGTTTTCTTCTCTGCATGGACCCTTTGCTTTATGTCCCTCCCCTGAAAAGATCAGGAGCATTGTTTTCTGTGCTCCCTTGTCCCCTCCTCTCAAATAGTCTTGTGTCACTACGTATCACTGTCTTTGCTTTTCAGGCAGAGTGACTGGTAATCTGTTCTCCTTCGTGTCTTTTTCCTCTCACGTTAAAGGAACTGCTAGCTTTTAGAAAAGCAATATTTCTACAGTCCTTTCTCAATCCTCTTCCATAAATTGTAAACTCCCTCGAATTCTGGAGTTGCAAAATCAAAAAGAAAGTTTGAGTTAGTTGCCTTTGAGTCGCCTCCTTGCTACTACCGCATACTTTTACTAAGATAAGTCAGAACACTTTACCTGATAATGTAGATAAACTCTTGACTCTGTTGATAATACAGAAGAAAACAGACAACAGGTTTTAGCTCAGAATTTACTTTCTCTGTGTGTACAAACAGCTAAATGTCTTGACCTTGTTGCCTGTTTTATTGCCTCAGTGGGTACATGTGCCAAGGTGATAAAACAAACTGCTACTTGATATCCAGGTGGCACTGCCAAATTCGTGGCTCATTCCATATGTCTCATGCAGAGTACTCTTCTGGAATGACATTTTTGAGACTGAAAGCTGGCTTCTTTTTTTCTCCTTGGTGTGTAGGTCCTAGCTTTGAAGGCTCTCCTGTTTTACGTCTCCTTAGCTGTAAATCATCAGAGCAGTGAGAGACAGGGATTAAAGTGCTGCTGCTATTGAAATTAGGTGAATTGGAGTGCTGAGGTTGGAATTAGCTCCCCCTAAGCAAGCACCTGTGTTTTGTTTTTTAACCTCGGAGGCAACAACAAATGGCAAATCTAATACTACTGTCACAATTTTAATGGTGTGTTACCAAATGGATATCTCTGATAGCTGGTCAAAGAGCAGTTTCATATTATGTACTTTTACCTGTAGTGGGTCATGCCCTTTCATTTTGATGGCAAAGTGAACGTCTAATCTGTTGTACAAAGGGTGTCAGAAATATTTCTGTCATTCTTTTCAGTTCGAAAGGATTTAAGTGGGCTTGATGATGTGACACTTACGAGCCAATCGGAATGCGGAGGTGAGATCTAGAAATTGTTTCCATTATGTATGTGGAATTTAAATTATTAGAAAGTCGTAATTATGAGTGAATGCTTTTTGTGGATGATAATCCTTACAGAATGAAATGATGTGTGTGTAAAATAGCTTTGTTGCCATTTAATTCCAAAGAACCCTGCTAAGTTGCTGTGGTTTAGTTACTGAAGGTCGGCTTGCACTAAGTATATATATGTTCAGCTTATGGCAAATAATAAAATAAAATGTGTTAGCTCAAATTTCAGTGAAAGAGGTGTAAGCTAATTCATTTTACCACGTGTTAGCAAGGAAAGAAGACTATACATGGTAGATGCGAGTGCTGCATGATGCATAAGATGACAGTAACTCCGTGTTAATTCAGACTCCTAATTTACTGCTTTGGGATGCTTCATCTTACTGATATAAACAGTATGTTGTGATTTCTTGCAATAGTAATTTGGCTCCTACTGACTGACTTCTAATAGCACTCACACAGAAAGGGTTAGTTTTGTAATTTCCTGGAGCCCAATGGTGAGCAGGCTTTGAAAGTTTAAGTTGGGTGTTAGATGTTGGTTTCTTCATTCCCAGTATTAAAATGAAGTCCAGTTGCTCTGTGGAGTTTGTAGCTAATTTGAAAAAACATGTTTCTATAGGCACTAAAAAATATTGTTAAAGACAGTTTTACATGCAGGGAATTTCTGCGTACAAAGTCTCGGGAAGCTGCGTAAGTGAGAAGAAAGCTAAAATCTTTAGATGGGATAAAGAATTTTGGGGGTTATGTGAGAAATCTAGAGTAATGGATGTCTTTCTGACTGTGCTTTCAGGCTTCTCCAGTGACAGTGACCTGATCTCTCTAACAGTTGATGTAGACTCTCTTGCTGAGTTAGATGATGGAATGGCATCCAACCAAAGTTCTCCCGGTAGAGCTGTTGGCCTTTGCCTTACTGCTGAACCCCCAGTACAAAGCATACTGGCACCTGAACAGGAGTGGAGCAAACCAGAAGGAGAGAGGGAAAGCCATAGTTTGTTTACTGGAAGCTTAAAACCCAAGCCTGGTAAACAAGATTACTTGGAGAAAGCAGGCGAGTTGATAAAACTGGCCTTGAAGAAGGAGGAGGAAGAAGATTATGAAACTGCTTTCAGCTTTTACAGAAAGGGGGTCGACCTGCTTCTAGAAGGTGTTCAAGGTATGTAACTTCCCATTACGTTTGCCTTACCTTTGGTTATGTGTTTTCTTTATGGTGTTTCCTTGGTTAACATCACCTTACTGTGTTGCAAAGAGGTGGTAAGAAATGCAGAATGACGCGTGCCTGGCTTTCATGTACTTGATAGCTGCTGTGTATACGAGAGAGAGAGAGAGAGGGAAAGAGAGGGAAAGAGAGGGAAATCTTACTCTCTAAGACTGAGTGATAATTTAGGGTCTCATCTTCCAAGTGCCAAAATCTCCTCTTTTAAAATTGAGGCACAACCTTCGACTTGCAGGTAAGTAGCAAAGTGCTCCACTTTTGCCTCTTTCCTTTTTATTATCTAGGCATTAATTAATATGTGGCACTTGCAGCACTGTTGAAACATTGTTTAATTTACGTGGTTAAGTGAGTATTAATTATCCCCATTTTACACATGGGGAGAGGCAGACTCAGGTTAACTTCCCAGTCGCAACAGGATTAGAACTATTCTTGGCTCGCAGCCTCTTGCTTCTTCCACTAAACTGTTCTTTTCTAGCTAAAGGATGCATACAAACTTATGGGCCTGCACTGCTAGAGAACAGGATTATTTTTTTTTCAAAAGACTTTGATGTGTCAATATGTCTGCAAAAGCTGTTGTTAACTGACCAGATGCAACTACATGCAAATTTCTGCAGTGTCCTTGCACCTTGTCAGTCAGGGAACAGTTTTTTCCCTTTCCATCTCTAGTTCTTGAAAATATAGAGTGATAGCCTCATATATTTGCATTTTGTCCAACAGTGGCTTAAAACTATGAAGCACAGGAACAGATTTGTTCTTTCTTGGAGTGAATTCAGGGTCTGTGTTTTGTGTTTCTGTCCCACACAGATCAAATGAGTAAGATTAGAACTGTGTCTTTGTTTGATGGCATACAGTACAGATGCGTTATGCTGCTCCAGATCTGAACTTAAATGCTAATGTACCAAAGCACACACAAGCAGAAGCCTTTGCTGCATCTCAGTATGATGCACAGCAGTGGTCCAGACCCTCTGAACAGTTCTAGGAATGGAAGTTACCTGCTGAGCTGCTTTAACAGCATCTGGCAAAAAGTAATGGATAGGTTACTGATGAAAACTGGAGGTGTGGGCCAAGATATGTGCATAGCCTTTGCTTGAAGTATCTTATACTTTTTGGCAAAAGTAAATCCACCTCTTTTTTTTCAAGTCCCAGTGATGTCAGTAGAGTTGCTGCTTTGCTGCTTGTTGTGGCTTTTCAGTAGCATCTTATCTTTCCTTGACCATGTTGTCAAAATGCTTTTCATTCTCGATGTTGAACGTACTGGCAATCCTTCTGTTGGAGAGCCCAGCTATTCTTTGTTTGTTAATATACTTCTTCATAGACCTGTGTGCCATTCAGTTATGGTCTTCTGAAGACTATCCTGTTTCATCAGAACTACTTCTGTCTTCTCACTGTGATGCAAGGCTGCCATGATGCAGTTTTAAACTGACAGTTCAAGTTTCAGCTTCAGAAAGTTTTCTTTATTAAACAGTTTCAAACTGTGAGGGCATGAACACAAGTCAGGCTGTCGCATATCAGTTGAGCTGTGGTAACTATGCATGCATTCCTGACTTGCAGCAGTGGTTAAACATGTTGGCTTTGAATCCATGGTAATCCTTATGGTGATTTGTTTATCTTGAAGTTCTGAAAGGCTTTTCTTGCATGTGTTGTAGGTGACTTGCTCAACTGATGCATACTAACTTGTTAAACTGGAGTGGGTTGAGCTTTTTACTTCCATTTGCTAACATTTCCTCCAAGGACTCTTGCTTCTTTGCTGTTGACTATCTAGTCATCCTTAGATGACTGCTAATCCTTTTCTCTTTCCCACTGGTATCCATGCTTTTCAGGTTAGGAAAAAATTCAAGGAGTCTTAGAAAAGTGTGATATTGTGCCTTGTTTCCCTGATGCCACTCAGATAGTACAGTGCGGGCTATTAATAAATTTATAGTGGTGGTACCTCTGTGTGTGTGTGTGTGTGTAGGTGTTCCTGATGGATGAAGAGAGAGGGGCTGAGACAGTTGGGGCTCTTCATCCTGGAGAAGAGAAGGCTCTGGGGAGACCTTCTAGCAGCCTTCCAGTATCTGAAGGGGGCCTACAGGAAAGCTGGAGAGGGGCTTTTTACAAGGGCAAGTAGTGACAGGACGAGGGGGAACGGTTTTAAACTGAAAGAGGGTAGATTTAGATTAGATATTAGGAAGAAATTCTTGAGTGTGAGGGTGGTGAGACACTGGAACAGGTTGCCCAGAGTAGTTGTGGCTGCCCCCTCCCTGGCCGTGTTTAAGGCCAGGTTGGATGAGGCTTTGAGCAACGTGGTCTAGAGGAAAGGTGTCCCTGCCTGTGTCAGGGGATTGGAACTAGATGATCTTTAAGGTCCTTTCCAACCCAAACCATTCTATGAACTTCTGTGAAAGAGATGTGTAGCCAGCACCTGCGACTTCTTCTGTGCAGTCCCAGGCATTGTGTCTGTACAGCACAGGAGAGGGAACAATGGGAATGAGTTGCTTTTTAACTGGCGTCTTATCCCTTGGGAACATAAATGTACACAGGCTTGTTCCTAGCAGTCAGCTCTTCTTTCTCCTTTCTCTATGTTACCCTGCATGATGAAGGTGTGAAAAGCATGTGAAGGTGGAAAGCAGATGAATGTTCATCCTTCACTTGGCACTTACACCAGGTTTGGGTATATCCAGCTGGTTTAGGCCAAACCAGGACACCAGCTCATGTTGTGCCCTGTTCTCTTTGGAGCTTCTGCAAGCTGTCAGGGAGACAGTGATGCACTCTTTATAGTGACAGGGCTGATTCAAATACCTTCCTAAAAATATATGCATTCTCCGGATCTATGAGGACAGTAAAAAACCCCCCAAAACCAACCAAAAACCATGAATAACTCTCTCACTTTTTAATCTAGCTACTTTGTGAAGATATGTTTAGCATTGAGATGTGAATATTCACTGTATGTTGCAATAAAAAAAAACCTTAACCTAATCACTTCAGCTATTTAAACACCCCTGGTTATGTTTTTCACATGGATGATAACGTGCTGCTTTCAAAGATAAGGATGGTGCAACTGTTACAAAATGCCTCTGGTCTTCTGCCATTGATTATTTTCAGCCTATTTTGTCTAAATAAGCCGTTGTAATATCTGAAAGTGAAACACAGTGTTCATACATACTTACACACATATAAAGTGACATTGCCTTTCAGTGTACAGCCATTGCAGAATGTGTGGCCTCTCTAGAACGGACTGAAATTGGCTTTTGCATATAAAATGGTAATACATATTTTTGCCACCTGGTGGCACCAAGAAAATAGAAATTGACACCTAAAAACTGGAATTGAGAAATGTAACCAGTGTACTAGGGGGAAAAAGGAAACATCATCCATCCTCTGTGTTTGAAACCTCTCAGAATTATCTCTGTAAGTTGGTTGGATCTGAAAGATAAGGGTGTCTCTGTTGCCAGCTGCTCCTTTAGGCTTGGTACAAGATCTGCTTACTCCTTAAGGCTGCCTCGTCAAAATCGTGTCTGAGTAAGTTTATTACTGCAAGTTTATAGACTTGTGTTGTTTAGTTTGAAGTAGCTGGCTTCCATAAAGGCAGTTGGAGCACACTTGTGTCTGTTACGTTCCTGATGACTTTCCAGCTCTCTGAGCTGATGGCACTAATGCTACATGAGGCAAGTGTTGCATATGGCTTACACCAAAGAAATGTCCATCTTGACTTCATTTTCAGCTGTGTGTGTGTGCTCTCAGTAGTATAGTGGTGTTAATTGTACTGTGCAAGGTGCATATGTATTTTCCTCTGCTAGTCTCTTGCAGAGTTTTAGTACTAAATCTTTTAATGTCCTATTCATAGTCCTGCCAAAAGGCCTAATAATCATGTCACTTCGGGAGTGAATGCCGTCTGCGCTCAGATGCTGGTGTGTAGCTTGGACTCTGGGCATCTGCTCTTTATACACCTTGGGCCTATTTCTGCTCTGCACCTGCACTTAATATTAACATGTTTGTCAGTGGGAAGGAGAACGAATTCTTGGATTGCCAGTAGAGCCCTTGGACTGCCACTGAACTACCTGTACCTCTTGTACCTCCCTGTGTCATTTGAACCAGAGCTCCCTCACGTGCAGTGAGAGGGAATAGCTGCTATCGTTTCCTTTTTCCTCTGAGTACATACTGATTTTTGGTGCCCCTCTTGTGTTTTCTGGGCATTGCTGTGTGCAGGATTTTGGAGCTTTTGGAAGGTAGATCTGTTTAGGATGGTTAAACAATTATCCGGGAGTGGAAACCTTCTGGAATTTTAAATCTTCTACCTTTTTAAGCATACTAACTGATAGAAACTTTGGCTCACAGTTATAGCTGTTCCTTTGTGTTGTTAGCATGTCACAGCGCTTTGAGGTCAATGCATTGCTTCAGGCCTAGTGATGGAAAAAATGCACTAATCGATAGCAAGCCACCAACTTCTAGGCTGGAAGTTAACTGTGTTTTGTGTGAAGTAGTGCTTTCCCTGACTTTGGTGTAAGGGCATAGTTTATGTGAGGAAAAAATAGATCAGGAGACTGAAATTACGGAAAGAGTTTTTTGTAGTAAAGGAGTGTCCTGTTTATATAAACTGCTCCACTTTTTCCAACCCCAACCATTCTCAAGATATATCCATTATGCATCTGGGCAGTCTGAGCTGTGTGATAAACACAGAGTTAGCACTGTTGCTTGTTGCTGCATTTCAGTAACTTCAGGCCTATTCACGAAGCAAGAATGCTTCACAACATGGTCTGTCTAATTCGTGTAGAAACGTACAGGATCTCTTCCATGTGGTTTAGAAAGAAATGTGTTCGCTGCTGGTCTGTTACATACAAGGCTCCATGTTACACATCAACATCCGAAGGGAGATGATCCATTTACTTTGTCAGAGATTTGGGGTGTTTGTTTTCACAAGTGTAGCAGCTGTGGCTGGGCACAACAGATATTTATTTGTTTTAGGGGGCTGGTTCAGATAGGTAGCATGGACTTGTTGCATGAAGTATGTGATGCCTCTTAAGTCACAGCAGCCACAAGCTGTTTTCTAGGTACGTGTTAGGTATCCACAACTTCTAGATAAGCTGCTGGTGTCTTTGAAAGCAGGGTGCGAATGTCAGTTTTGCACTGCTCTCTGCTATTTTAATGTTTATCCAGTAAACAGAGCTAGAACAAAAATTACACAAATTACTGGAACCTTGCTGAAATGACTTTGACTTTTAACCCAGAAATGCATATGCAATGAAATGCTGGGAATACTTTGGACAACTAGATGATATTTTTGAATATACTGAAAACAAACCAACTTGTGTCTAATTACTGGGATTATGATGGGCTATGATTTGAACTTGTGATGGAGCCAGGGATGCAAACAGGAGCATGCTTGACAGAATGCCAAGACGACAGTACTTTGTGAAAAGAGGAACAGCCATGGCTGTTCCACGAGTGTGTTTCTGGCTTCCAGAGTGAAAATCACCTTTACTTGTTTGTTGAACGGCACTTATGAAGACAACTTCTGTTACAACACAGTAGCTATTTTAAATTCCTTTCACTTGTTAAGTCCTCTGAGTAGTGTTTCTCATTGAGAGTAACAATCTCTTAGGCAGTTTCTGAGCTACTCAGCAGCTGTGCCTGACTGGAGGTTGTTTCCTCAGTGTCTTAAAGGGAAGAACAGACCTGTTTTCTGAGAAGATGCATTGGGATGTGAGCTGATATCTGCAGGGTAGCCCTGAGAGTTGTGCTGGGACCCACAGGGAAAGGTTAATGATGGGGTGACTGATGGAACTGTAATTCTCCCCAACCTGACCTTGGACCTTTGTGCTCCTATGGTGTATCATAACTCACCTTGTTTGCTGTTGTAGCTTTATGCTTCCACTGAGGCTGGAACCAGTCAAGACAAAAACTTTCTGCCCCAGTTCCTTCCAAAGGAGCTGAAAACTATCTGTTTCCTGTCGTTGGATTGTGAGGATGCCGTAGGACCGTTTGGGTTGGGCTTTCTAAGCAACCATACAAAGTGCTCCCTCTCTCCTAGTGCTTCATACAACCTTGAAATCACAGCTGCTGTTTCAGAAGGTTAGATGTTTGTGAGAGGAGTTACCTATTGACAAGCAGCTAGATGAAGAGGGGATGTTGGAAATACTGTGATTTGCTTAAAAAGTCATCTAATCCCACTGTGCTGCCAGTGATGCTGAAGCCCATGCTAATATGGGCTACGAGCTGTTCATAACTGAAATGTGTTGGCTTCCAAGCCCATTTCAGACTATACAGAGCTTCAGAGCAGATTAGTACTATAGGATCCATCACTGTGCAGTAGATGCTGGATGGATCACCCTGAGTGATGTCATTCCATATGTAAAAGTACAGGGTTTAGACTCTTCGTCGTGGCAAAGCAGTAAAATACAGCATCTGCCACTAAAGTATGGTGAAGTTGGTTAATGTGTAAGTACAGACAGATTCACCTATGTAAAGGAATATTCAAGGCAAAGTTCAACTTAAACTGCAAGACTTCTCTGCACCAAGGGGCTGCTAAAGGTCTGGGCTTTAGTACCTGCTGCACAGCTTAAAGCCTTACAAGACATGTAAAGGTGAATTGTAGCAATACCTGTAAGCCAACATGTAGGGCATGATGCAGAGATGACTCTGAATATGGTTGCTTAGCGTGTAGCTTGTTAAAGAATGAATTAATATGTGACGAGGTGGGCCTTAAAAATCTGTTCTTTCTTCCCTCTTCTGGGGAACACAGCTAGCTGCATTGGCTTGGTGTTGATCTGACCTTTCCAAGATTTCCCAGTCTGTCCTCATAGCAGCTCCTTGCCAGGTTGCTGCTTGTGCCCAGCTTCTTTGACAGACCTCTCTTCTGCCTGCACAGCCTTTTATCTCAGCTGTTGTTAGCCAGCACTTAGCTGCAGCTAAGTGCATTAATCTTTTTTTGACTGTTGCTATGTGGGGTTTCTGCCTCCTGTCAGAAGACCTAGTAGGGTTGCCACACTTCTTCCAGCATACAGTGTAGACAGAACATACTCACCTAGGCTACAGTGCCGCTTCTGTCCTTAGGTGAGAAAATTGAAGTCTCTGTCTGCAGAATTAAATGCCTCGGGCAGTGTAGGTGAATTGAGGCAAATTACTAGCTGGAATAGAAAAATTGCATAGATATGTTTAAGGGCATGATGCTGCGTGATAATCAGTGCTCTGATCTCCCCACCCCAACAGTTCTTGCATATACAACTTCTCTCTTTTCACATCCTCCTTTTCTCTTTTCCTGTCCTCTTTCCCTCTTTTCCCTTCCAGTATCTTAAAATAGCCTCTCTAGTTTCAGAGCTGCGTAGAAGGACTAGTATAGGTTTGATCTCTACAGGGCCTGCCTCTGGCTGTTATGTTTTAGAGATTTTAGTGATTGCTCATGGAAAGATACCATTTCCCATAGTACTATATAAAAGTACATATGAGTTATATTTAATACATAGGTATGAGTACTATTAGACTGTCATGATTGATGAATCTCATAGTTGCTTTTTCATCTGTCTTTTTTTTTTTTTTTTTTCTTTCTGTAATACTTCATGTTACAAACTGCGGTAACAACTTCTTACTTGAAGGGGTACGTGTCTGTGTGTCTGGGTTTCCTCTGCTCTGAAACAAGGAGTGGTTGTGGTTGCTAGTTCTAATTTGGACTCTTCCTTTTACTTAAGAAGGAAGAGTGCAGAGAACTTGGAAAATCTTTTCCTGTCTTCTGTGATGGTGGCCTGTGTAACTTCTTTCTTTGCTCTGTCTGTCAGAGTGTTCTCTTGTTCCTGGGGTGCTTGTGTTTCAGGACTTGCTGCTGCTGTCACCTTTTTGTTTCCTCATCTGTGCTAGGATGCCACTGGCTGTCCTGTCTTGCAACACTTCCTTATTCTTATGTAGTTTTACAGGAAAGCGTTCAAGGATATTTCTCACATTGTGAAGTCTTACTTTGGTGAAATACCTTGCAGTTGAAGACTACAAGTTTTAGCAGATGGATGTGAAGTTAAGCTTTTCTTCCCTGAAATGGTGTGTGCTGTGTGACCATTTTATTTTTTTCCCCGATAGTCACACACGCACATGAAAAGCTACCACCACCTTGTGGAGTGAACATGAGAGTTTCTCTATAAACAGATGTTTGTTGATTAATGTTTCTGGAAAGTTACGTTTCTTATTATCTTGAGTGTTACTAACTCCTGCTTTACTGGCCACTCAAACAGATTTCACTCACACCATTCTTCTATGTAACATTCTTCTTAATTTTGGCACATATGCCAACATTTTTTTTTCCAGAGGGGTGTTTACCTAGACATTTACACCATGGGTGTGTAACCTTAGGTTTGCTACAGGATGCGGAATTGATAACTTCACAGGAAGTGAAGATCTGTAAGTGTCTCAAGCAACCTGCAATGACGGTGATGTACAAAATACAGACATAATAGCTGTCACAGTTTAAAGCTGGACTGGCTATTAAACCTGCGGCAGATGCTCTCTGTTATCCCCCCCCCCCTCCCCCCAGAGGGAAAGGGAAAGGGAAAAGGGAGAGAGACTTCTGGGTTTGGAAAATTAAAACAGTTTTAATAAACTATAATAATGAAAAAAGAGTATAATAACAATAATAGAAATAATCAAATATATACAAATATATATACAAAACCAAGATTGAGCTCCCCTGAAGTCAGCCACGTCACCACCGGCACTGCAGGGCAGGCTCTGGGAAGGCCCAGGCTGGGCCTAGCGACGGTCGAGAGCTGGATTCAGGGATGCACGGATCGGGATCGGGGGGCAGCAGAAAACAGACGGAGTCCTCCTTGGACACCGGCCATAGCAGAAAGAGAGCGAGACCCTCGTGATCCCCCCGCTTTATACTGAGAATGACGTGTATGGGATGGAATACCCTCGTTGGTCAATTTTGGGTCACCTGCCCTGTCCGCTCCCCCCTGCAGCTGCAACCCCCCTTCGGCTCTTCACTCGTAAGCAGTGAGGAATTCAGCAGTGACCTTGGTTTCTCTCAAGAACAAGTACAGCAAGAGCCTTTCTGCACAACATCCCTACCGGTGCCTCAGTGATAACTACAAACTCCGAGCGTTGTCAGTCCTGGAAGCAGACACTGTCTGCAAAAACATGCAGTTAGTTTCAGAAAGTACAGTTACTTAGAGGAGACTTAGCTGAAAGTAAAAATCACTGAAAGGAAAATCGGCCTGGTTTAGGCCAAACCAGGACAATAGCTATGAGCACAGTTGAAAGTTGGGAGAAGAATTTTTAGGTGTTCACTCACCGTCACACATTTGTGCTTCAGCCATGTGAGGTTTAACTTTTAAGTGGCTTTTCTTCTTGATTGCTAGAGTACTGTACTGTCCTCAATCTTCAAAAAGCAAGAAAGAATAGTTCTGATAAATGTGGTGCATCTTAATGAATTTTGACTCTCAAAATGGTTAAAAAAAAAAAAAAAGGAGGAAAAAAGATCACTTCAAACTGTTTTAGCATAATGGGCTTAACCTTGGTCTTATTTTTTAGTATTTACAGTCTTTTTTCAGCTGCAGAATTTGGCCACCGCCTGAAAGGAACTCATCATTAGTATAATATATAGCATACTAGAGACGATGAGCTAATGGGCTTATTTCACAATTCTGAACTGCCACCTGCAGCTAAAATCTATAGCATCTTCCCTTGATGCTGAAGTGCCCATCTACCTCAGCGCCTGCCATATTTCACTTAAGTAATTGTTTGAAAATTAAAGGTTACCCACTCTACTGTGGAAGTTGGTGGAGACTCATTCCAAAATCAGCAGCTCTTCCCCTTCCTGAAATCAATTTCGGGGTTATAAAACTGTGTCCAAAGTGGTCACAAACCTGTGCTGGATTATGAGTCGCATTGTCACTTACGGTGTGCCTGAGCTTTTGTTTGGCTAATATGGACAAAGGAGTCTGCTTCACATGATGTAAGAAGTGTTTGCCCTAAGAAGAACAGAGGTCCTCTTGAACCAATTAGGCAAAAATAACAGCTGGGCTACCCACTAATAAGGAAGGTGCTGCTAAACCTCTTTTCATTGTGAGAAGAAATAAATCTTTTAAGGCTTACTCCCTTGCATTTTTATAGAGAGCAATTCTTTGAAAAATTCAGCAATCCAGCTGGGTGATATGTGCAGGAAGACTGTGAAGAAGATAAAGAAACTTTTAAAAATAAAAAGTGGTATTATAGCTGTTAGATTTGGCAATTATAAATGTTTCATTGAAGATTTCAGTATTTAGAGAAAGTTTCACTGTTTAAATTGTTAAGAACATGGAGTTTGGGGTTAGCACAACAGGCAGTCTCCCACAAGTTCCTTGTAGCCTGTTCTGCAAGAGGACATTCCTTCCTGGAGCAAATCTCTTCTGATATCTTCTTAAATAAAGGCAGCCCACATATATTTTTAGTAACTCTCAGAGAAAAGCAGGAAGATCTGGAATATGGAGGTTACAGAGGACTGGGACAGGTAATGCTAACTTTTTAGCCTTACCTTTTCTGTGGAAATATCCACATCCTAGTCAAGCAGCTAGTTAGGTAGGGAGTGCACTGATGTGCTGACAGATTGGCTCTTCCTGAGGAAAATTTGTAATGCTCAGTGGGGGATGATTTGGAGATGGTCAGACACAAAGGAAGGAAGGAATATCTAGAATTCTTGGGTGGGTGCTATATACTGTGATTTACTGAATGCGGGATATAGGATATGTTAGTGGCAAATGGTGACTAGAGCTATCTTTGTTTGTAATCATCCAGTAAGATACACATCTTCCACGTGACTTCGTCCCAGATCTGTGGCTGAGAATGGTTAAGGACGAGAGCGAGTGTGAGAGCACTTCTATGCGTCTGAGACATGTTCTGTTAGTACCCCAGATTATTTTGGGGAAAAGGACAGATTTTTTCATGGTCCTCACCGCCCAGATTTTTTTTTTTTGTTTGTTTTTTGTTTGAGTTTATTGGGTATGGGCACCTTTCAAGAGCTTTTTCCTATTAATACCTCAACATAAGTCATTTTCTTGTACAACAGAATTACAGAAGATTTCGTGCCGGAATAAACAGTTAACTGAGCTGAACACTTAACACTTCAACATTGAGTTAGCTAATTTTTCAAAGATGTGTACTCTTCTGAGGTGCTATGAGGTATGAGTAGAAGACAAGCAAAAATACTGCTATTTTTCCAGATGCTACTACTATGTACCTATTCTGTGGAAATGCTGCTTCTCTGTATTTTTCATTCAAATCAGCGGACTATGGGAAAACAAGCAGGCTAGTCACAGATGAACTCAGTGGCACAATTATTCTGATATTTGTAGTTTCCCTCTATCAAACCCTCAAGATCATTTGAATGTTGTTAGGAACCGTCTGTTTTTGTAAATATATGTAGCGAGCTGTCCTTAGAAATAAAAATTAAAGAACAAATTTTAAATCATTGGCTGCTGTCCTAATGTCCTGGCTACTGTTACTTTGGTCAGCGGGTGGCCTGGTCAGCCTTTCCAAAGCCAATTTTCATTTTAAGATATTTTTATTTCTTCAAAATAGGCAAAGCCTTTGGAAAATGAGGGAGCAGCCTGCTTGTGCTTGCGTAGATGAAGGCTTATATGTGCAACAAAGTAGCTGTAGAGTTTTTATATTCTGTTTGCAGTAATAGTAAACAGAGCATCTAAAATAACCACTTGCACATTGCAACAAACACATCATCATTTGCTTAAAAAGAGTTATAATTACAGTTGACGAAGCATGGACACCATAAAAAATGCATTAGTTTGGCTTGACACATTAATTACCTGTTTTTGCAGATGTTTTTATATATTGTTGTGTGAACAGTTTACAAAATAATTACAGGAAAGTCATATGGAAAATAAACTAAGTGGGTGGTTTCTCGCCTTAATATTTTCATTCATGTGAATCTGTGTGAGGCACAGCTGCTCCGTAGCAAATGCAGAGGGAGAGAGACGGGGAATCTTGAGGGGTTTTTATTCTAAGGTCTCTATGATCAGCCTTGCTACACTTTTATATCTTGCTTTAGCAGTGTAGTTTTTAAGCATGTAAAATGACATTGCTGATTTAATCCCAGTGATCAGGAGGGGGGAGAAGCTTTGATCCTGATCAGATGAAATGTAAATCTTCTAGTATCTAGGAAAATAAATGAAAAATCAATATTATTTTAAGCAGAATGATCTTTTATGAGCGGTTGTAAAGATTCATCAAAGGCTTTGACACAGTTTAAACATTTCCTGTTTGCTGCCATTTAAGGAAAAATGCCTTTCAAGTTTAAATTGTAATTAAAGAGAGATGCCTCTTTAGATTACTGTGGGCTAACCACAGAATGGAAATAGGAGCTCAGTATGTTCACACAGTGTTTAAATCAAAAGGTCTTTATTAGGAATAAATTAGTGGATTTTTCTAAGAGTACACATTTTGCGTAACTAAAAACACTAACCCATAACAAAATGCAATATTGCCTTTAAAAAAAAATGCATAAAGTCTGCAGCACAGCTTTAACATCTGTCAAATATTAGAATTTCTTCTAGCACTATATTTTAGTGCTTAGGTTTTAAGTGAAGAGTTCTATGACCTGAAATTTGGCATAAATGCTAAAGATTATTTTTAGTTTAATGGGGTCTTCATGATTTGTCACCCTGTGTTTAAGGCTTTTTAAGTAACTTTTTTTTTTTTTTTTTTTGAATTCATATCCTGTGTTTCTTTAACAGATTTTTGTGAGCTATTGGCTGTTTAAATGGGAATTTGTATTGGAGTGTAGCTTTTTACATTTTCGTGGTTAAACTAATATAAAGAATAAAAAGCCAAAATCCTACTTCCGTAAATCCAATTCTCAAACATCCACATGTTACATATTCAGAGACTGAACTGTTAATGATCTTATTCACAAATAAGATGCAAGAACTTGTTAAGTAAATGTTGTTTTGTGAATCCGCACCCTCTTTTATGGTCGAAGATTTTAATGAGTGAACAGTTTGCAAATGTTATTTAACAAATTACTCAGGAAGGAAAAGTAGAAGGAAAACTGAAATTAATGTCTTGTGAAAGTAGGGAGAACAAAGACAGCTCTAAGGGGACATCCTAGCTTGTTTGCGTTAATTACTGTAAAATTACTGAAGCATTGAAAAAAGGCAATAAACATCCCGACTAAATATGCATAACTAACAATTAAGCAGTAAGCTTGACTTTTATGATAGCCTTAGACACTAACTTAGTTTCTACCAGTCTGCTTGAAGAAAATGCTGGCTGAAGAGTCTGTTGTTGCTGTGCTGTTCCTGTGACTTGTTTTCCCTGAGCGACTACCACTTCGTGTGTCTAAGAGAATGTGGGTGATCACCAGTGGATCGGCACAAGAAAGTTTTATGGTGCCGTAAGATTAAATGTAGAGATGAAAGCAAGCATGTTAGTCATGTTTTAAGAAGTTGCAACACACATTTATAAAATACTGTGTATCTATTCTCTTCTGATAAAGCCAAATCCAAGTTCAAACAATTGAGTGTTGTTATTTTTTTTTGTCCTAGATGGGAATAAGACTTGCAGTCTCATCTAGGGGAATTTCCTCAGATGAGTCCTACCAAATGGAGGCTGATATTAGAGGTGCTGTACCTGGTACAAAGTCCCCTCTGTCTTTAGAATGAGAGAAAGCACTGAGAAATTCTTACATATCCATAATATTGAAAGTGCACTGCATTTCTGACTGTCCAGCTTCTTCCCAAACCAAATGTAGTCCAAGGTGTTTGCAGAGCAGGTCTGTGTGTCTCTGTCCAAGGAGGTGACAGTCACTTTTTCCCTCCTGCTGTGAGGTGCATAATAAGATTTACAATAGATCACTTACGATCTACTCCAAGCTCTGCTGTAAGTCTCTTCTACTTATTCTTGCTGCAGTCTGTGTGACGATTCTGTGTGTTTAGGTAGTTTGTAGTCATGATGTAAATGGGAGGAGTCGTCTTCATTTTGACAGGGTCAAAATGTCTGGTAGTAGACCATGGCAACATAAAGTGGAAAAGAGCCTCTACCTTCTTCACTCTCTGAGTCTAAGGATTGTTAAAAGCAAGAGCAATGATTCATTCCCTTTTGCATGAGGAGGGGAGAAAAACAGCAGCTTTGAAAGGAACTCTCCACAAACTTTCTGAAGAGACCTTGTACTTAGTTTTTCGTTATTATCTGCCATCTTGAAAGTGTTTTGGGAAAATTGAGCAGTTGGACAATGTGCTCTTCCTCCTTTGTTAAGGAGTCAGTGTTAAAGCTAGCCAGATCTGGCTGACTGAAGGATCAGAGCAATTCCTCATGCCCTGAGCTGCTGGAGAGATGGGGCTGCAGCTTATCGCTTCTTTGGGTCCTACCAGTATGAGCCTGAATGCAGATTTCTGAGAGGGGCTTGCATGTGCACACATGTACTCTGTATGGACGTGGTTGACCACTAACAGATTGACAAAGGCAGAAGGATGTTGCCTTTAGAGACACCTACATAACCACAGCTGGTGTGAACAGACCAAACTCTTTTGAACTCTAGCTGGTCAGGGAAAGACCTGCTGTTCAGGTCTCTCTGGTAACTGCCTCCCAGCTCCATGATCCAGCTCTTAGACATTTTTTCTGACTTGCCTGCTTATCTGGCTTGAAGTTTGTTGGCGTATATTATGCACAGGGAATAATGAGCACACTCGTGCAGAAACTAGTGAGGAGTAGAGTTTAATAAGAAGGTAAGACAGCGGTGGTCAGGTACAGGGCTCAAGTCAGAGAAGCGTGTTGACCAGCGGCCTGCTTACACGCAATTGGCCCATGTAATTCCCACCTCTGTTTTCTCATGCTTGTGCCCCCCGCTCCACCTTGACCCCTCCCTTTCCTCACCTTTAATGCTGCTCATAAACGTCTCACAATGTCTTACACATTGCCACAATTGCCCTTGAAAACCTCCCACAGTAAGTTTTGCATGCAAGTGTTTACAGAGTAAATTCTCCCTCAGACATCCCATAATATGTTTTCTCTTTTTTATGAGACTCATTCTTGATAACTTACAATAATCCTCTTTTTTTTTTTCTTATCAGTTACCAAGTTTCTGGTTGAACTTCTTCAAGGTTACACTCAGAGGTTCCTTTCATGGCCCATTGATCAGTGTCTTATGAATTCTAGTCTTCGTTATTGTGTCTGTTATCTACTGTTTGTTGGGGTTTGTGTATTTGCATGTTTAATTTATTACCTCTCCTGTTTCTTGCCTTGTCTTTCATGTTGAGTAGCTGTTAGGCAGATATCCTTGCAGTGCCTTGCTCTGTTTGAGCATCGGTTTGTGAGAGGTGCTGGCTTGCACCTGTTGGTGCAGAAGCCTGTCACAACCAAGGCTGTGTTTCTGCAAATCTTGGATTGCCTCATTTATGGCTGGAAGAGACTGTCAGGGCCATATGAAGTCTCTGCTATTGCTCTGACTTCTTCTGGAGCAGTTATCTGTAACTATTTTTCAGCATAGTCATTTCAGTTCTCTGTTATAACAATTGTCGCTCACAATCTTTTTATCTTTGCTTGGTGGTTGAATGGTTGGGTGTTGTCATCGCAAATTGAGTCTATTATAACAATATACTGCTCATGATGTGAATACCTAAAGATAAACTGTAAGTTTTAGACTGAATACAGAATTTGTGTGGTATCATGGGATTCTCACCTCTTGCAAGAGTTTGGGTAGATTAGACATAACACAGTAGTGGTTCAGCCCTCTGGGAAGTGAAGTAGTTGGTGCAAGCGCTTGTTCCTTTCTTCCTGTGTCACCCCAAGCCAACAGGCAAGGAGCAGCTAGCATTGGAAAGCTGTGAGCAGGAGCTCTTGGTGTCTCTCATGTTGCCTTCTGGCTATTAATAGCATTTCTGTCTTTCCTTTATATGTAGGAAAGCCCATATTAGAAAGGTGAGGAAAAAAACAAGTTTATTGTTTTGTTGTAAACGTCTCATTGTGTCTTCCCTAATTGAGTTTTTGTTGGAGTACAATGTTCAGATCAGTGGTTTGTTTCAGTTCTTACTTATGTTACCATAGGAACATATAGGGGATTCACAAGAAAAATGAGGTAAGACTTTTTATTTACCTCAGTCTATAGCAAGGCTTAAATTGTTACTTTTGTAGAACTCTGGGATCATAGTACCTGCTTTTTTATAAGATGCATATCTGTAGGTTTGATATGAATAACCCAAAGGAAATAAAAAGGTAGGAGCAAAGCAGTCCATGTGCTTTGATTACTTCGTACCTCTCTCTATAGAAAAAATAACTGTCTTTTTTCTCCATTGAGGTGAATCAAGTCCAACTCGTCGAGAGCAGTGAAAAGGAAGACTGCAGAATACCTTATACGTGCTGAAAAAATTTCCAGTCTCTACATAAATCCTCTGAAGATGCCTCTGTTTCTGTGGTAGGCTTTAATTCTTTTTTCTGAACCAGAAATTTGGTATAATTAAATTGTCCTGTCTTTTAGCAAGCATATTCAAACTTGAGGTTCAAAAAACTGTCTAGAAATTTCTCTTCAGGAGGGCTGAGGGGTATTTTGATGTTACGTTTCTATTAAGTTGCCATTCTTTTCTGTTCTTGTTGGTTGCCTTTCATAGCATTGTGAAGAGTGCTTGATTTAATACAGGCCTGTTGTTTCGCATGCTTTCCTTCTACTCACAGTTGATGATGTAAACATTTTTAGTCATGCTAAGAATTTAAAGGTAAAGCAAAAAACCACACACTAGAAACATAAAATTGCTTTTGACTTTTCCATGAGAATATTGCTTGGTCCTCTAGGGAGGCAAGCAAGCTGTTGGTTTCTTTAGCTTAGCACATAATGATGTTTCAGAAGTGAGTCAAGAACGTGGTGGAGGGGATGAGATGAATTTCCCACAAAATAGGACGTAATTGAGCAAAGGGTTCTTCTTGATTCCTTCAAATGTCTCTCCTGGATGTTCTTGAGTCCTCAGCTGCTTCTTGATTTTTGAGGAGTTTCTATAGTAATTCCCACCTTCTTAAGCAGAAACACCCTTATCTGTACTTGTACAAAAGACAAACAAAGCTTATTCCAAGGCACCCTCAATAAATTTCTACTTTGCCCTTCCCCAACCAATTCCTTTGGGACTTACCTGTTCTTACTTCAGACTTTTACTGTAGTCATGCTAAACTCTGTGTGATTGTCAATGACCGCCCTATTATAGTAATAGAGTTACCAGCTTCCTGTCTCTCTACATTTATAACAAGTGAGGACAAAAAAGGGAGAAGATTATTGCTGCTTATTTTGCACAGATCTGAAAATTCTTTAAGGAGACCACTACTGCAAAAATGGGAAACCTTATACCATCCGACTGCCTAATAAGTAAATTAAAAAAGCAAAACCACTGATTTTGAAGAGTAGCTTTTTTTTTTTTTTTCTGTTGAGAGCCCACAAGTACAATTTTGAGGATGTTCCAAACGCGATATATTTTGTGAGATTTGGAGTCTTGCTGCTGCTATGAATTGTCCTTTGAACAATTTAGTATTTTGGACTAATATGAACTCCTACTAGGTAGTCTTTCTTTGGGTCAAACACCCCTGAAAATGGAGAAGAATCTATATTGAATCAAAACCTCAGTGTGTTTGGAAACCACAGAACAAGAAAAAAAAATGTTAACAACCTATTCTTGCCTTTTTATAAATTTAAAAACTAATTGTGGTTGCGAAGGAGGAAGAAATAGGTTGCATTTTTGTATGTGAACTTGAGAGGTAAAGTATTTCCTCTTTTATGTTGTGCTGAATAAGGCACATGCCTTCTTTGCAGATCCAAAGGAAAGCAGGATTAATTGGGATAAGAGAAGAAAAAAAAAAAAAGTAGTGAGAACAGAATACCATTCTCCTTCTGTGTTGAAACTCAAAAATGACAAGTCAGGGCAAATCTGCCTTTGCACAAGCAAAACGTTGCACCTGGCTTATTCTCCTTTTACAAGAAAAGCCATGATTTGATGATTTGGCTTTGTTTTGCCTAAGTCTGTATGTGTATTTTAATTTCTTTTGTTTGCTGCTCTTCATAATGCATAAACTTGACTTTTATCTTAGACCTTTGGAATTTGCTGTCATCAAGGGCAGATGGCGCTGATGGGTCATGATGGTTGTGGTGAGGAACAGTTTGTCTCCAAGTTGATAGCTGAAAGTTGGTCGGGAGAAGGACTTATCTCCCAAAGTTATTGTAAGGGTAGTGGTAGAAACCACTAAGAATTGTCATGCGCTGTGCTTTGGCTTAGTGTCTTAAGGAAAGTGAGGAATGTGACTCTTCCTGCATGTTGGCTGCTGAGCAGACATGAGTTCTTGCGCCTTAGTTATTGCTTATCCTTTTTACTGCACAAGATAGTTTATATTGGGGTTTGCATGAATTATTCCACCCCGTGCAGACAGTGATAAGTGCACTGAAATGACCTGCATCCATATACAGTGTGATTCTTGGGAGATACTAGTGGAAACATGCAGATATTTTGTGTCCTTCTCCTAAAGAAATTAAGTCTATATTGTACAAGGTTAGTGTGTGTGCCTCCTTGCACCGTCACTTCACAGCAGCTTGGTGTTTCTCTGCTGTTTACATGTCATTGGTCATGGTGGGGCAAGTCTGATCTGTTACCACTAGCACCTTCTGCTGCTCCAGGTCATGCTGACTGATATCATCTCTTGTTCAAATACTGGTGCTTGGGCAGGATATATATGTGAATGTTTAAATAACTCTGTACAATACGTTCTTTTCCGACATGGATCTGTAAAGAGGTCTTTCATCAACTCTGCTGTGCTGGAGGGACACTGAAGTCTTTGAGAAGAACCACAGTATGCATAGGAAGCCTTTTCTAGAAGCAGGGCCAAGTGCTGCTACACCTGGTAGCCCAGCACAGTTTGAACCATACAACTGAAATTGGTTTGCAAGAAAGTGATGGACAAATACTGTACCCTAGCAGTACCTGTGCCTGTGTTACAATTGGCAGAATGCAGTTTTGTTATGGGAAGCAAGAATGGGCGTTTAAGGCAAAATGGTCTTGTTCATGACCTGATGTTACAAGGCAGAACTGCTTTGTCACCCATGTCTGGTGTTGATAGCTTTGTCTTTCCTGTTGCGCCCTTACAAGGAACAACCACAGTGATCAGCATCAGAACTGGGCTCACGTGTCCTTCTTAGACATGACATTTTACTTCTTTCTCATCCACCAGGCCAGAGAAATATCCAGCAAGGGAAGAGGTAAGCTCAGAAGTGCAGGTTCAATTATTGTCCTGCACCCCTCATCCTCTCATTTCTCCCAAAGGCTCTGTCTGCCACCCATCTGCTGAGCCATGTGCCAACAGTCTTAAAGACTATGCCTGCTAATGCACTACAAGCCCACCTGTTTGCCATCTGAACACGATGTGAAGGTAAAGCGTGGTGGGTTTTCTCTGGGGGCCTGGGACAGAAGGAAGTGAGCCGTTCTTCCACAGCTTGAAATGCCAGGCCCTTGCCTCTTCAAAGACCAGATTTCCCTAGAGGCAAAGGCTTGGTGTTTCAGAGCTGAGAAGAAAAAAATTATTTTTGGTGCTGTGGAAACCAAACAAAGAACAATAGCAGTTTGTTACTTTTCTGCCTCAACAAAAGCCAACAGTGTAGCCCTCAAGGATTAGCATCCTTAGCAACCACCTTGCCTCTGGCAAGTCTGGGTGGTGAAGAGGAAGAGCACAAGGAGAAGGTGTTTGGAGAACCCTTGACACTGTTAAAAAAAGGTTATGGGTAGAGGGCTTGAGGATGGATAGAAGATTTCTAGAAGCACCGGGAATGACGCAACTGTGACTGACCATGAACTCGGAACTCACTTGACAGGGTCATGTAAACATTGAGAAAAGTCTTGCTGTAACCTGTAGGAGTAGGAGATGTGGAGACAGCTTCTGGAGGTTGTAAACAGGCATGTAGACCTTCTAGAAAAACAAAGTGCAGCAAATGCTGTCCTTTTCCTCCTCTGCACATCATGGCAGCCTCAAGGGTCTTCTTGACGACAAACACTCAAGAGTGCTGTGTAACGGCAGCAGCAGGCTATTTTGCGGATTCTCAAGCTGTATTTTCTCCTCTGCCCCTTTATAAAAAAACAGCTCTGGGAAGCCAACTCCAAGCCTGAGTGGGAGCTGCAGCAGCAGCCTTTGAATCACACTGGATTGACCATAAGAAAGCTGCAGTCTTACATAGCTGTCAGCTGCAAGGCCCAGCACAGCTATGTGTACAGGCTGTGTGTCCATTTTAACTTTGTTAGTATTTTTATAATGCATTTTTTTTCCCTCTTTGAAATTATTTCTGATTTTACTTATTCCCATTTTTTTTGTGTTCAGAATTGTTACTTTTACATCATTATAAAAGCTATTGTCTTTTAAGAAGTCAATTATTTTTGATTTTCAAAGCAATTTAGTAGCAAGATGTACATGCAAGCCTGATGCCCAAACAGGATAAGCAGTCTTCATTCTTCGTGGTTTCATAAGATATCTTGCTTCCTAAAATTCTCATTAAATGTGCATGAAAATTACATGAAGTATAAAGAAAATACACTTCTGTAGTTCTGTGAGATGTAAATTTAACATAAAATAAGAAATTCAGTCTCAAGGCTTCCAAGATCACGTCCAAGGTGTGTCCCAGCTTCAGGGAAGATACAGTCCCCAGCTGGTGATCACTGTGGTCCTTCTGAAGCACACCATAGCTCTGTCTGGTTCAGATGCATGCAGAGATGTAACCTGTTTCTTTCCTGGGCAGTGTGAGGAAGGGGCCAGGATGTTTCTGCAGACCAGGAGAGTTGGAAGCTCTTTCATGCCCATGGCATAGAGCCTTGTGCCTCAGGCCAGCCATATCTCCTTCAAAATAAGGCATCTCCTTGCTGCAGTTGGGGATCTGGGCCATACTACAGGTGGATAGTTGCTGAACTCATCACCTCTGAGTTCAGACCTCTGAACAGAGGGGAGATTGCAGAGACAGACCTCTGAATGGTGAGGGGAGATTGCAATTTGATGTGCAGCTCTGCACTGGTGTTCGTGAAAGCGCTCTTCTTTTATCTTGAGGTTCTGTGGTGACTGCTGTCAAGGTGGCAGCATCAGAGTAAATAATTTCCCATCAATGGTGCTTGTGTCACTCGGCTAGGGATACTGGTCTTGCCTTAAATGAAGTTAACATGAGCAGTTCTTCCTCTTGCTTGGCTGGTGGTGTACTTCACTTTCTCCCCCTGCTCTTATAATAGCCAGCAGTGATGCCAAAGCTGAGGCAAGAGCTATTGCTGTATTTCATTGTGTAGCTTGCAAAACTAGAGCCTTCTGTGGCAAGTGGTGGCCACAAGCTGCTGAGTCTTTGCAAAAGCCAGCATCACAATCAGCATCATCCTCTTCTGCTTGAAATTAGCACACACTAGCCAAAAGGTGGTGGTAGGAAAGGAACTGATGATGCCAATCCCAAGTCAGTTAACTCCAGCTGTGCAGCTTGGAGTGTAGTATGGAAATAGTTTCAAACCATCTGGGGCCTAGCCACAGGAGAGAATATCCTGGGATACTCTGAGCAGCATGCTGAGAATTTGGACAGGCTGCTGAAGGCCTTCTGCAGGCAGAGGTAGCCTGCCACTTTCTTTAGAATATAAATGCCTTATTTCTAAAGGCAAATGAAGCTTTTGACTTTTTGTACCATCCTCCTTGTATTTTTTTTGTTCCTCTATTTTTGATGAGAGCACTGGTTTTTGGTTATTTTTCTTATTGCTGGCTAGATGCTGAGCTTGGATTTTTACTCTATTCAGCGGAGCAGACGGCTTCATAGAGTGCATAATTGCTGTAGTTCTGGGGATTGGATATTTAGAGTTCGCTTCCGCTTGCTTCATGACAGAATGTGATGTCTCCCCCTCACTGGGCTCTACCATTACACTTTGCAAAGGTGAAACCAAAGTACTGTAAAGAGGCAAAAAAAATAACCTGAAACTGATAAAAATTGAGAAGCTACTGGGAGTTGTGGAGATGTGGATGCGATTGTAAATCGTTTTAAGGTAAGAAGTGAGTGTAGAGTGCACATATGAAAAACAGTGTGTGTACACAGTGTTTCTGACTGTGCCACCATTGGTGGTATTTTAGAGAAGGACCCAAAAATATGTACTGTTTTTTTGGGCTCTTCAGACATGATGGGTATAGAAATCTGGTTCTACAGCATTATTAGACAACTATTAACTTCCGTAGAGATGTATGAACTTAATTATGGTTGAAATGTTATGCATAAGAAAAAATTTTAAAAGCTTGATTATCGAGGAATGGTTATAAAACATAATAGCATGTAGACAGAAGTGGAAATCTTTTATAGTAGTCTAGAGGATTTGGAAATATTCTCTTTCATTAAATGTATTCCTTAGAATGCTTTTGAAATCTTGTCATGAATAAACTCTGTGTTAGCACAACTCTTTGTTTCAAAGCAAATATTTCGTTATTACAACCCAATAAAAGAACTCCCTCCGACCTTTCCAACAGCTCGCTAGAATGTGGAACCTAAATTAGGTTTGAAGAAAATAACTTCATGTAGAGGTTTTTTTTTATTCTTCATGCTAAAATGTTCAGTGATTTGTAGAATCTGGACTGTTTTCCCTTAACTGCTGTTGGTACTCTTGCTTGGCAATGTTTACATGACAGAACAATTATAAGACCCAGACAAATAAATGAAGATAAAGAATAAACTCTATTAAACATCGAGTCCTGTAGGTGAACACAAAAGAAAAGCACAGTTTTCTCCATGCTTTTTGAACATGTGTTTGTGACCCTTTCTTTGGAATTTTGCGGGCAATGCTTAAATAAGTGTTGATTTTTGGGAAAGAATTTGGGACGATAGAAGGTGGTTGACTGGCAACATGAAGGGGAACCAGTTTTGGGGAGGGCTTCGAGGAGGTGCTCTGGCCTTTAAGGACAGCACAGTAAGGATGCCAGAGGGGAAGCACTATAGGGGAAGCAAATGGAATTACCTAGTTCAAGATCTTCAGTTTTCCTGGGAGTTTCTGATTGTGAGGGAAAATTTCTTGATTTTCCCTTATATTTAAACATTTAATCAACAGTGTAATTGCTTACCAGCAGTTTCCCTTTGTGACATGTTTCTTAAATATTGCCTCAGGTTGCTGACAAACTACATAAACAGTTTTTGCCTCTTAGAAGCCTAAAAATCAAGGAGTTTCACCTTCCTCGTCCTTTACCTTTATGCAACAGAAGTGTGCTTGGGGAGGCCAGGTTATGCTTAAAAGGAGTTTGGCATTCAACAACTCTGCAAATGAAGTTATCTTGTTTGTGAGGAAGAGATCCAGGTCTGTGGTTCTAGTAGAAACTGCATGTTGAATTTTTGGAGGAGGATCTAATGAATTCTCTCAGTCGGCAACTAGAAACTTTTGAAAATGTTTGTTAATATGCCAGAGGTATATGTGGTGCTTAAGAGGTTGATCTTTGTCCCGGAAGTCTTCCAATTTAAATGTTGTTCCCTCCTCTGACATGCAAGCTTTGAATTTGCCCTGAGAAACTACAAAACATACCACAGACAAAAATCTATGCATATTAACTACTTGAATAGTTAGCATCTGCCAATTCTCTTGCTATGGTGGTAATTTCTAGATTAATGATACATAGCTAGCTACCTTTTTCGAAGGCGGTTTTAGGAATAATGTCTATTGTGCACCTTGCTATTTAAAGGATTTAATAAAGCTCACCAGAGAGCAAGAGGACCCTGTTTATAATTCTGTATTTTATGTTCTTCAGACTTAAAAAGCCTCTAATTTGCTTTCTTCTCCACAGTGATCTCTGAATTATTTTGTATCCAGAATACCTGTAAGGCTTTGATTGATTATTGTGATGGGGTAAGAATTGAGTAATCGATTGCCAGGTTCCATTAAGCATAGAAAGTATAAAAATTCATTATTTTTTCTTTTTAAAATTTTTGTTTTCAATGTTATCTTGATTTTTATTTACTTGCAGGTTGTTTTTTTCCCCCACTAAGGACAAACAGCAAACTTCTCCTTTCATCTTCACACTCTATGATAAATTTAGTTTCCTTCGGCCTGGCATTTGCTTCAGCAGGCAGTCTTCCTTCAAGTACCACCCTGATTGATGTATAATCTTTGATATCTTCCATTAGCCTCCAGGATCACTAAGTTCAAGGCCCTCTTGGAACCTAAGGAGCCCTGCCGAGGAACTGAAGGCCTTCAGAGTCCTTGGGGTGATTGACAAGGTAATTCTTCAGTGTCTCTTCAAGAGTTCAGTCATAAATCGACTGCATGCTGACATTCTGTCTTTGAAGCTGTGGATCTTAAGGATATGAAACAAAAGAGAAAAATGACTCAAATGCATCTGCACTTTAAAATAACAAAAGTAGAAGAAAAAATGCTTTTATCTAAGCAATTCATGTAAGGTCATGCAAAATATATTTGAGCTAAAGCATAAGGTACATGTTTGGTGGCATTCAATAGGATGAGGCCTGTTTTTCAAAAATGAAGTAGTGGTTACAATACTGGGGTAAGGATGAGGAGATGTGTTTTCCGTTGAATAAACTGATGGATAAATGAAATACAGCAGGGTAGAAATTCCTGCTTTTGAACTGTCACTTGAAATGGGGGCTGGGGTTGGGACACAACTGTTCTCCTTCCTTGAGAATTTGGAATTGAAATCTTCAGCAAAGACAGAGATCCGACAATGAAGCCAAGCTTGATTTTGACTCATGCAAATAATGTCTTCCAAAATCCCAGGGTAGTACCCCTCTGTAAAGAGTAAAGGACCATACAGTTTTTTTGCAAGCCTAATTAAGAGACCAGAAGAATTGCTGCATTGTTTTGATAACGCTGATTAGTTATCACCTTACCAAATACTTTTAAGATGATGTATTATTCAGCAATGTGGCAGTGGCTAATGCAGACTGTAAAGGTTCATTTCCTTTTTGTCATGCCAATTCCCTCGTGCCTTTTGATAGTTCCTTATGTAGTCCCTGGTTTGTGCATGATGTGCTGATGCACGGTCAGTTTATGCATTTGTGATGTGTGTCAGAAAACATGTAGGTGGTTTCTTAAGGTCTGTGTTTCTTGGTTTCTTTTTCTTGTTGGACTGAACCTAGCTATGGGGACTGATTTTTGGTTTTGTTTGCTGGTTTTGTTGTAATTATGTGCATAAGTTGATAACTTCTCCTCAGAGAGCTATATACATTAGGTATTATGGTTGTTTTTATAGCACATAAGGTTTTCTCAGCGCTGACTTCATATTCATTGTATCTTCTTTCCTCAGTTGTAAGTATAGAATTTAGCCTGTGTTCCATTCTGTATATGTATCAGAGAGACAGGTTGGAAAGAGCACCTATCTGTTGGATTAGTAGGCACTAACTAAATTCGTAGCCACTAAATGGGTGCAGTAAGCATGGACTTTGTGAATTAGTCTGACAATGTGAGGCTACAGCAGTGCTGGAAATGAAACAAGAAAGACCTTTTTGGTATCTTCGTTCTTGTATAAGAATAACGAACAGCAACTGGAGAAGCTGCTTGATCAGAGTGAAGCTTTTGGAGTCCTTGGTGTTATCAGATCTCTTAGATCTCTCTGAGCACAGCTCTAGTAGGTGTCCCAGGTACAACCTGAACATGTCCAGATCTTTCAGGCAGAGCTGGGAAGAATAAGAGTTCTGTTGATGACAGAAATACAAGTGTTGGAGATGTGCACGAGGAGTAACAGGCTTGTGTATACAGCTGGTATGCTCATGTGTAAACAATATCACAGGGGTCAGAGTTAATGTTTAATTATTGTATGTAAAAGGGAGCAATATTCTTTCAGGTGTCTTTGTACTCTGTGTACCTGCTTCCAGATTCTCCTTACTACAAACTTAATCTTATCCTGAGTGTGCTGTCTTTTTTCATATATTTTTAAGTGTTCATAAAGTTGTGAGGCAAATGAAAGGCTGCTCTAAGCCCAAATGTTCAGAGCATGTTTTCTTTGGTTTTATAATGCATACACAAAATGCATGTGAATATGAAGCAAAAGTGTGCACATGTACCTGCGTGCTGGAGACGATGCTCCTGCATTTGGTTTAAAGCACCACTTCCTCACCATCGCTGTTCTTTGCCTCCTTCTCTGCTTGCATATGCCCTAAGACTCACATCATGTCGAAATCCAAGTAGATGTGTAAGTATCCTCGCTGGAGCCAAGCAGATGATGTAGTGTGTTTCTTCTTGAAAATGGATTCTGATTTCCAGGGCCAGCAGTGAAGATGCCATGCTTTTGGCCACAAGTCTGTAACTGATTCAGTGTCACACAGACTTTTGCCTGAAAATACTCTGGTCCTATTTAACTCTGAGGTGACTGCTTTGGTTTCAGCAGGAAATGAGTATGTGGGTAGTAATGAGCCACTGGCTTTTTTACTGGTGTGTTGCCTAATCCTGTGCAAGACTGACTTAAAAATGGTGGTGGCTGGTTTGCAGACTTGTTCTCCCACTACTGCTTGAAGCCCAGAGTGGTGTCTGCATGCTACAGTGCTGCCTCAAGTAAACCAGCTGTTAACCTGCACTCTATCAAATGCTGAAAGGTTCAGTGCCTTCCCTTAGAGTAATGTCAGTCTTTGTTCTTCTTTTGAAGCCTCTTCAAGTGTTTTGAATTGGCATCATTTTCACAGACAAAATGCTTACTGCTACCTGAAAGTCTGGGTTTTTCAAACTGTTTTAGGCTAGGCAGAATGATTAGACATATAATTTTAGCCTAGTTTATTCCCAAAGTGCCATTTTTCCCTCTCTGTCTGCCTTTCCACCTTCCTTGTCACCTGAATAATTTTTGCTGTGTTGACCCTTTTCTGCTGAATCTGAGAGAAGTAGAGGTCTTAGCATTATCAAACTCCTTAAGATATTGTGAAAATTCACAGAAGAATGACCATATCTGTGCTTCATCTCCCATGCTTCTGCTCTCATGCAAAGGCTGTGGTATAAATCTGACTTTTAATAGACCCAAGAGGACCTACACTTTGCTTGAGGAAACCAGGTTTCTTGAATTCTGCTGCTGCTGTGTTTGCTCATTTCATGGTGTCAAAGGTTAACTAGGTGGTATTTGCAGGTATTTTATGTGTTTATTATGGGAAGACTGGACCTATGAGTATGTTTCTGAAAACAGAGCAAATCTAATTATAAAGGTGGCTTTTGTCCTGCGACCTTGAGGTGCTGCTGCTGATTGGGCAGCAAAGCTCTTGGTAGTGTTACCAGAGGTACCGTATTGAAACAACCTAATATCTAATATTTTAGCTACTGTTATCACCAACCACGAATGATCAATTATTTTATCAGTTCATCTGCCTTAAAGCAGAAAACTACTTTTTGGAATAGCAAAGATTTTTTGCTTTCAAAATTTGCCTAATTAAAAATCAAGGTTGCAGATTTTGTGCCGAGTTTCTGCCCTAGGCAAATCTTTCCTTTGAAGCTACAACTGGCCCCTAAAGAAATTACTTTGTTACAGTGCTGCTGGATACCTTCACAATGCTGTTTCAAACCCAATTTCCTATTCTTTAGAACCCTCTGTTATTTAGATTCATTCAATTTAAAGATTCATCTTGAAAACAGAGTGCATTAAGTAATAACTATGCCTCTGCAAACCAGTAACTGTCTTTTATGTCTTTTCTGTCCTCTCCCCTGGTCCCCCATCAAGCCACATTGTCTGTATTGGCACTGGTGTGACTGTGATCAGTTCTTCTGCAGATGTCTGTACGTTCGAGCTTGTTGTTCAATACGCTGTTTGTTAAGTTTTATTATACAATCTGAGACCTTATAAAATAAAATACTCTCATCAGGGCCTTGCTAAAATTATTTTGGGAGTTTCTGAAGAGGATTCTAGAAGTCAAGAACTTACTTTTTGCAGAACTGGAGGCAATTCTGTTAATCTTGAGTACAGGTTATTTTTTATGGCTGTCGTGCTATCATGAGAAGTTATAACTCTGATGGTAGTACATTTTGATGAACTGACCTTAGAAAAATGCAGAAGAACCAAATCAGTGTCATTAATTACTCAGAAAGTATGATTACTACTTGTCTACTTGATGAGTGAAAGTGCCAAAAAGCAGAAGTATATAGAACGTATGTATAGTTTGCATGCATAATCTGCAGACCTATAGTTGAATTCAAACAGGTTATGGTTAGCTTTAATGGAATTTAATCAGAGGATAGGAGAAATGGGCTCTTTTTATGGCAGTGTGTGTGCTATGCATGAATAACAGGACATAAGTAACTATGTCCTTTTAGTGCTGGTTAGAAACTTAAATATTTGGCAGTTTATTTTGAGGTGAAGTTAAAGACTGTTGCAGTTGTGAAATGGAGTTGACCGTAGCAGATGTTTTCTCTCACCTGGCTCTCAGGTGCACACTGCCAAACATCTTTAGGTCATCTTAAGGATTTGAATGAGTGGCTGTGTGTACATAAGAGGTGTGGGGAAAACAGAGCTGTAATAAACAGCACGATCAAGTTCAGACATTCATTCTTGTTTCATTACGATGCTTAGAAAGAGAAACTGGCTGAAAACATGTTATAATGAATTCAACTGACTAGCAAGTTTTCCTCATCCAAACATGGTTTAATGGAAAATAGCAGTGGTGAAAATGGTTAAAAATCTGAAACTGAGTAATAATAGTAACTATTAATACAAATAAAGGAACTTTTAAGAGCTTGTTTTATGTTCTGATAACCCTTTAGTTTAAATGACTTGCCAAATCCTACAAAATCAAATCAGCTACAGAGTCATTGTCAAAACTGATTTCTTGGCTCACTACCTTCCTTTCCCTACTGCTGCAGATTATTCCTAAGCTACAGTCAGGTTTGAAGTCCCAATAACAAAGCTCACTCAACTTTAAAACCTGATCTCTCTCCCAGCTAGAAAGAGTCGTGTCCCGTCTTCCCTGCTCTCAAATACTTGCCGCTTGTTTTCCTTAAGTCTTTCCATTTATCCATGTATACTACTCTGAACAATTCTGAGTGTTTTGTTGTTATAACCCTTAGCTTCCTTTTTGTTTGTCTCTACTAAAATTTCTTTTGACTTCAGTGAATGTTTTGTTTCATCTGATGTAAAACAGTCCTAAGTTTGAGTAAAGTAACACAGACTTTGCCCTTCCCTTTATAAAATAGAAATTAAAATTATTGAATATTCCAGTGCAGGCTAAATTGTACATATCTTCTGGCCTCCAGAAAGAAATAATTTATAGATATACTTTCTTTTAAGCTGAAATTAAGTTTGTCTTCCTAAATATTACTAAGTTGCTTAGTAATTACTCTGTGATGCCTAGTGGCATTTCATATTGTAAACGATATTCTCTAGTATAACCTGCCAGATATATTTTCTAGGTTAATATTTCACCATTTGTCATTTATTGGCCAGTCTTCAGTTTGCTCTGAGAAAGTGGACTTTCCTCTCTGTTACTGACCAACTAAAAGTATTTAAAAACTTGAGTTTGAATATATGCTGCTTTCTTAGCATTTGCATTATTTAAAGCTGCACTGTTTGTCTTTTAAGTACACTATTATTACAAGTCATAGAATATATGAGCTGTAAGTTCCTTAGAATAATGGTTTGAAAGGAGAAATAATTGCAAGCTGAAGATGATTGATATTGCACAGGTACAAGGATAAGCAATAATCGCATTTTTCACACATATTGGCCAAATGTAATCTCTCTTTATAACGACAGAGGGAGACGAGCGAGAGTCTGGGTGGTGTAATCTGAAAAGTGACAAGAATAAATCTGCGTTAAGTAGGTTTTTTAATCCTGGTAGCCTTGACAGCCAGCACAGCTGAGGAGAGCAGGGAGGAATTGCACGCCTGCTTCTGCCTCATCACCACAGCCGTGCCCTGACCGCAGCACCCAGCCACGCGCCAGCCCCTGCTAAGGTTTTCTTGAAGTCCCAAGTACTCATGCTAGGGTCAGGTGACCACCTTGTCTCGTTCCTGGTTGTCTGTCACTACCTGTAACGGGATATTCCAACTGGTGAGGTAAATGCAAGGAGAAAAATCCTAGGTGATCATCTGATACATCTTTGAGTTTGTAGGACTTTTGCTAGAAAATCTATCCTATGATAAGAGTGCATTTGTTTAGGAGATAAGGACCAGAATTAATAGATGGCCCACTGATGACATTATTACGTGGTGTGTTTTCAGTGTAGAACGGCAATTTAATAACAAAATGGACCTGGTTTTGAAGTAATCCCTTAACTCTGGTGTGTCTTCAAAACCCTTCAGGTATCTGGTACTGCAGTAAGAGATCCTATTCCATTTTCTTTGATCAGGCATGAGCTATTTTTCAACCTGTTAGTGAATTTAAAGCTACATTTTTGTAAGCAAATGTGTTTTGAGGTGTTTATTTTGATCAGTGTTAAAACCTGCTCAAATAAATAAAAAGCACAGGTATGTTCTGTGCCACGTCTTGGAAGTATGGAGTCTGGAAAAAAATCAATATTAGATTCTGGGTGAGGGGGAAGGGAGGAAAAAAAACCCCAGAAAAGAAAGGGGGACTGGGTAAGCAAATGTCTGCTGTGTGCTACGTTAAAGCCACCCGCAGGAGAACAGTCCTTAGTTCTTCCAGTGTTGTCCCCCGCGACCTTGGTTGGGTGCTCGGTAGGGTGACTAATGGTTCACCACGTTCTTTTTTCCTGGTGACTTGCCTGTTGCCTGCCTCTGGGTTTGTGATTCCCCTTATGCTGACTTCTGCAGTATTCCTTCAGTCTCTTATCTCAGGGCTTTGATGCATATGTTCTGAAGGTGGCCACCGTGACTTTGGGTGGCAGCAGATGGTAAACCTTCAGGCTGCCACCGGCTATACTGGTGTTAAGATGGAAACTTAACGTTTGATGAAGAATCAGCAGTGCATATGAAAGAGCTTTTACTGCAGAAATATCTTTTAATTAAAAAAAAATTAGCATACTGAAACATTTGCTAATTTCTGTGCATTTAAAGGATCCTAAAATTAACTGTTTTCTTAAAGCTAGACTGTGGTTATTTACCAGGCAGGTTTTATTTTATTTTTCTTCAATTAATTGTACCTACTATTTTGAATTGAATTGAATTTATTTTCCACTAAGCTGTTGGATACACTGTAAATCAAATCTAAGAAGCTAATTTTTTTTAAGTAGCTGCTGTCAGCATCAGAATTAACCCTTGACTTAGAAAAAAAATAAAAATCACAAGTAGAAAATCCTATTTGGCATCACGGAGGGTTATTGCTATCTGCCACTTTACTGAGATGCTGCCATGCAACGCTGCTGTGTTCACTTGTGTTTTGTGGTGTGCTTGGGAGCCCAGGTGCTTGTACAAAATAGGGATGTCTGTGCTGCTGAATACACTTACTTACATTATATATTTGTTTGTGGTTATTGCTATTTGCCTGTCACTGTTTTTGGCCACGTTGAGGTTGTCATCAATGCAGAAAAATAGGGAAAGAACGAGTAAACAACAGTGCTGCAAAAGCCAGCATGATATGTAGACCTTGACTCTGTTCGTACATTAGTAATACAAATAGGATTTTGCCTTGTCTCCTTTTGTGTCACAGTCTAGTTGCTCAGTGCCCAGGAATGCCCTGCTGTGCATTATTCTCCCTCCCCTCTGAGACGGGATGCCGAATGTTACAGCCGACAGCTCATTGTTAGGAGGTGTTAAATATCACAAGTTACACAGTAGTCATCATCAGTGAAACAGGTTCCATCAGCTTGTGCAAGCAAGGAGCAGCCCCGTCTAACATGAGCATCTCTGTGTGATCTGCTCTGGAGAAGGACAGTTATGCAGTAGGGAATGCTACGTGGAATCCTGTTTTGTCCCCTTGTGCCATTGTCACTTTGCATTTTAAAAAGAAATCTTAGAAAAGAATTACTGAAGAACTTACAAGCACTCCCTCTTGCAATGCGGGAGAAGTGTGAAGGAATGCAAACAGGAAAGACTTGTTGGGATAGCATTACTATTCAGAAATTGTCTGTAAAGCATGAGGTGAGGAGAACAAGTTGGCATTTATGTCAATGGCAGGCTTACTGTTATGCACTTCTGCAGCAGCCTGGTAATGCATCCAAGAGCTGCTCACCTTTCTCTGCTCTGGATGTGTGATAAAAAGTCAAGCAAATATACTTGTGACATTCTCTTTCCTGGTCTTACCCCTTTCTGAAATGTCAGTTTTGTGACAGTGATTTATTCGTTCATGTAGTCCTTTAATTAGTGGAGTGAATCTGGTTAAACCACCTTTTTGTAATATGCATGCAGGCTGCCTCCCCTTGAAGCAGATGTTTGGTTTGGTGGGCCCATGTAAAGTAGTCTGCCAGGGCCAAATGGAGCATCACTAGGTGAATTTCTGAAGTTACTTATGGCTCTTCCTGGACTTCTTGGAGTGCCCTTTGAGGTAAACAGTCTTGCAGAAAGGTCAGTATTGAATCAGCAAAGAGATAATTTTCCATGAAATGAAGTGGAGCTGTAGATGATCATCACTGGGGGAAGGTATGATGCTTCATGGCAAGGAAGAAGAAAGAAGCTGGTTAGTAAGACTGGTTAGTCCATCTAGGTAGTTAACCTTAAAGGCACACAAATATTATTTGTTGTTATTACTGTTATAAAACTGTAGGTGCTATTTTAATTTCAATGTTGTAATATAACAGCAGATGACTCTAGCCCTAAAGGGACCCATTGTCTGCTTTATTCCCGTTAGTGGTAGTCATTCTATATGTCGTCTTATGGGGTGAGAGCTCAGTAATCTCTTCTGTTACACCATATGCTAATACAGTGCTGATAAGCAAGTGTGAAAAATGAAAGGGAGGAATACATTAATTGTATTTGTGCAATAAGGTATGCTATCAAAGGTAATTATTTCATGACAGTTTTAGTTTTAGCAGTTGTTTTATCATGGAATAAAAGATGGCTTTAGGAGTCTTTTATTGGAAAGACAATTGTATCAAATTAGCACCAAATTAGATTTTTGTCTTTATAAAGGTGAGCAAACCCATGAGCAGTTTTTAAATTGGTGTCTTCTACTCTACAAATGAACAAATCCTGTTTGAGGGTTAAAGAAGCTATTATTCTGTCCTTTATGCTGACAGCTTCATTACTGATTGGCCTACTGTTGGTATTAAAAAAATGTTTGGCTCCTTATGATCTTTGTGCATGCAACTATAATATTAATACAGACCACAGAACTGTTCATTAAGAAATGACTTTAAATGAGGTTGATGCTTGTAAATCTGGAGAGATACAGATGTTAAATGCTGCCATTCCTTTTCATATACAGCCGTATGGCTAATAATTTCCAAGTGGCTAAAGCTCTTGTTAGCAAGAGTGCTGGTGTGTTAAGAATGGCCCTATAAATAACTTTAAGAACTGAAGTTGAAGGTGCTTCTTTTAAAGACTATTGTTAACTAAACATTATTGCCAAACAGATGGAAAGCATTCACCAGCCTGATGTTTTTAGGTCTAATTATATTATCGCCAGTCCTGTACGGCTCAGTTGAAGAGGTGTATCCAGAGGCCAATTTATAATCATTTAGCCAGCACCTGTTTGGGAGATATTGACAGTCAAAGGGCACATTTAAAAAAAAATCACATATGTTCTCATATTTATTGCCTCAATGTGAACAGTGTCTAGTTACAAACAAACTTGGGAGAAGAAGGAGGAAAGTGACGGTAAACACATAGTTGTTTCCGAACCATTTTTATCTTCTTTTGGCACCTCTTGTAAAGCTTTTATTTTTTTCTTACTCTTTTGGTTTTCTTTATTGTTTGTTTGGTGTAGGTTTTTTTTTTTTTTTAAATTTTAATTTTATACCTTTTGGTTAAGCAAGGATAACAAAACCAGTTTTACAGTTGTTATTTATTCAGCTGCTTTCCACTGTTTCCGGAAGCCCCAGGTAAGAGGCCTGAAAAATTGTTCAGCCTGGGGACATTTACCTTTCCCTACGGTGCGCTTGATATGGAAACTATGTGTCATTCCTTTGTCAAAAAATCTCAGTGACGCCAACTTCTGTTCATTTTTTTTTTTTCCTTAAGATACAGAGCAGCTTTTAAAGTTGGGTGCAACCCTAGTAAAAGAGAAGGTTTTTGAGATGGAGAAGGTGTCTGCCACTTTATTTCTTTTGGTGTTATTTGGTGAGAGAAGAACGGTTAGAAAAGACTCCAATTCTCCTCCTCTTGCTTGAGTCGCTCAGGATGCGATGGGGAGAGACAGAGGGCAGCATTTTGAATGCGGCCATCCCAAAGAGCAAAGGTTGCTTTACTGTGGCTGCTGCTTGGGGGAAGCCAGCACAATCCTGCCCTGAGACCTCCCCTCCTGGCCCGGCCTCCTGGGCCTTTTGCACGTCTCTGCCTCACCTTGCTGTGGGCACTGTCTGGGACGGCTGTTTCCACAGTTCCCTTGGCATGGGGAAAGTCAGCATGTCAACCTGGTAGACGTCACCCTTTCAGAGATAGCGGGCATGACTGCATTGCTGCCCCACACAGCAGGGAGATAAGGGAAACTGTGTGCTGTGTTGTCCTTCTCCTGTCACCTGATGAATCTAATACCATATTGCTCCTGACAGGTTGTTCCTCTGCAAGAAGTCTTTTTTTGATGCGAGCTGCCTTGGTCTTTGCTGCGTCTTGTCTATTGATATGGAGTTGCTGCATCTTGTCTGTTGAACTCAAAGTTTGGTAACCTCAGTGCTGGCATTTGCAGCCCTTTAAGTGTTTGGTTTTGCAGCCTAAATATTTTGGTATAACTGTATGAGAATATTTGTACTGGAAGTTTACAATGTCTGTTGTGAATAAACAGTGACTGCACACTCTTGTTCTTGTTCCTAGAGGAGCATTGAGCTTGTGCTTGTGCTGCTGGTGTGGCTGTCTTGCAGCTGGTGCTTTTGAAGTATGTCTGTGTTCTTGGAGTTTGAAAACAATTAATTCCTGAGCAGGGTGATTTGAAGATGGAGATGTGGAGGGTTCCAGCTCCCTAAAGATGCAGTTTCCCAAATATATATGCACATATATATTTTTGTTTGTTTTGTTTTCAACACCTTAATAAACAGAGCTTGCTAAGAGGGAAGATGTTATTTGGTACTTCTCTCATTGCTGTGCTGTGTTTAAAGTGCTTTCATTTGAGGTGATGCACTCCTAACAGAGATGCTCTCTGCAGCTGTGGGTGTTCTCCTCTCTGCAGTGAACTCATCCACTCTTTTCTCTCTAAATAAATCCTTTCTTTTTTGTTGTTGTTACCTTAATACTAGTTTACAGTCGCACAAAGGGCCTTCCTTGCAGCCACTACTGTTATGGCTTATGAGTGCTGCAAAACAGAAACGGCAGTGGAGAAAGGAGACAACAGCAGTGACTATACAGTGGGTAAAACACTTTTTCTTGTCCTGGGCATGTGTGTGGCCAGTTTTTAGTTAGCTTCCTGGAAAGAAGCTATTTAGCCACACCACAAAAAAGCCCCTCTGGTAACCCACTGGTAGGCAACACATTTGATGTATAGGAAGCCTGATGGGGAAGAGTGTTGCACTAGGAAGGTAGGTACAGTGAGGGTTTAAGTGAAGTGACACAGAAGGTAATGCTACGTGAAGGTTACTTTTTGTGCTTTATTGGGTTGCTACCATTGCATTTCTAAAAATTGGGTTCTGCTAGATTATTGCTGTAATTACAAAGTACTGGTTATTTCTGCTACCAAGTTAGGATTTGTTCTTTAAATTAGCTGATTGGGAATCAGGTGACATTCTGGTCGTTCTCTAGAGATCTATAACCTGAATCATACTTCTTTCCTAAAAAAAAGACTGGTTATCAAATGTATGCTGCAGGGCTTTAAATTTTTTTAATCATTACTTATATCACTTCCTTTGTAAGAATATTCAACATTAGATTTAAGAACCATGTTTTGTTAACTTACTCATGTGAATCTTAAATGTTTCTCTGAATATTTTTTGCTTAGGTATTGCTTGTAATGGACACTAGAACACAGCAGACTTTTATACTGAAGGTGAGTAAAGTCTTTTATTACTCCTCTAAACAGTTTGGCCTCCTAAATTACACCACCACACAAAGATCAATTGGCATCTAATTATAGAGTTATCTCTGCGATATATGGTTATGTTAATATATATATCCCTATTAAGCACACTGGAATTCTTTTTGTTGGTATTAGTTGCTTTCCCTTCTTTTCTCTGTAACATCTCTAGTTGTCAGATGTGCTGGTTTACTCACTTGAGTTGCCGCTGGTTATTGAGGCCAAGACATTAGCAGGCGTCAGTAAAGAATCACAGTTTCAATTTGCTGCTTAAAACGTCTGTAAAACCCTGGTGACTCAGGACATGCTGCTGATGAAGGTGAAAATTGTCCCTAGCCCATGTACATCCACAACACTTTGTGTTTGGTCTTCCCTTAGCTGAAGAATATGATATTGGCCAAAGTGGATTCTGGATGAAATGGACGACTGGTCTAATTCAAAATTGCTTTCCTATGTTTTACATCAATAGGCTGTGAAAACTGAGTTTAATGTTACTAAACGATTGAATTAATGCGTAGTTAATTGGTCAGAATCAAATTTTTCGTGTTACTCTTGTGTTTCAGAAAGTACTCAGATCAAGATCCCAATATGCTCGGAGCATCTGTGATGCTGAGAATTAGTTTAGTATGAGTATTGTTATTGTGACCATTATTTCAGGCTCCCTTTGACATGAATACCACTGCTGATGGGAGGAAGGGCTGAAAAATTGTGTCCCAAACATGGAGCTCTAATTAGTTGTTAACATTTTGTAATTATGCTTCAGATCTGGCTTACAACCCTGCCTTAACTTTGTGCAACTGGCCTTTGAAATTGTTTGTCTTAAGTATGTGCAGGGTACAGAAAACCTGTTTATTCTTCAGAAAGGATTATTTGTGAATATTGTCTATTAGAACCTCGCTTTATCTAGTGGCAGATAGGGTAACATTGAATTTCCCATTTAACTGCTTATGCTTATCAATATTGTAATAGGTCACACTATTGACATAATTTTTTTTTCCCTCTTTCTCTCTCCCTCCCACATCAATTTTTTCACTTCTGGCAACTTCATCTCTGTGCTACCTCCCAAAAATCGTTACCTCTCAAGGAGACTAATCCTTTCCTTTCATTTTTGTTGTGGTGGTTGTTGTCTTTAGTGAAGTACAATGGAAATGTGAGGATTACCTGTAAGGCTAAGGTATTCTATTGTCTTTAGAACTTGGATTTTTTTAATAGTGTCTTTTGGTCACACACAAAAATAAAATCTTAAAAAAAGGTCACAGGGAAATAACTGAGTGTCATCCTGATGACTTAGTTTGAGAGAGATTCTAATAAAAACATTGACCCATGTAATTGATTTTAATGGCAGCTTTGTGCCATCTTCTGTTCTCTGGAAATGCGCCAGATGCCATCAGCACAGCCTCGGGGGACCGAGGGGCATAGAGCAGCAGATGAGTGGTTTCTCTGAAGCCCAGAGTAACTCGGATAGATTAGTTTGGTTGATAAACACAGAGCACAGCAGGCTCCAAAGGCAACTGAGGGTACAACTGACCTTTTTGTTCTCTGTCAGGGTCTAAGGAAAAGTAGTGAGTACAGCAGGAGCAGAACAACCATCATCCCCCGCTGTGTGCCCAACATGGTGTGTCTGCACAAGTACATCATCTCCGAGGAGTCTGTCTTTCTCGTGTTACAGCATGCAGAAGGTTTGTCTCTCGTTTAAGTATATGGTTGAAAAGAGTCAAAGGTTTAAGTTTTAATCAATGGTACCTTTCATTGTCAAATTAATCTCTTATACATCTAATGAAAATATTTTTAGTGTGCCTAAGAGATGTCATGTAAGACACCCCATTCGCATCCTCTGTCCCTCCCCCTTTTTCCCTCTCATTCTGCAGTGGATCTGATTTCTGTTTCAAAAAGCCTCAAATACTGATGGGGTACACGAATTGTAGCAATATTGAAAGCTTCCAACTGTTTATTTTCTACAGAAGAGCAAGTGCTTTGACTGCAACAACTATCTGCAGTATTTGCAGTCATCTCTCAGAGATAGTCTTTGGCTACTTTTGTAAACTTTGGCTAATAACCTTTTTAGCATCTTATAGTTAAATTTACAAGTATTTACACAAGAATTTAATAACTCTCTGCTAAAAAACATGAACATTTGCTTATTGGTTAATATTGCAGAGTTATTCTGATCTGGATTTTTAAGAAAATAGCTAGTGGCATCACACAGGAGTTCAAAGCAGAACCACAGAGTTGTGCCTGCAAACTATTTATAAAATTCCTGTTAAATGTAGAGGGAACAGGTGGCATGAAATAATTACATTTTGATTTTTTTGTCTAACACCTGGATTTAAATATTCCGTAAATGTAATTACCCATATTTGTTTAGAATGAGTACAGAATATAAATTTTGGGATTGCTCATAGTTCTCTTTTTAGGAAATGTTAATAGTTCAGTCAGCATGGATGATGTGAAGGAACTAAGCTAACTGATAGAGAAGATAATTTTATTATGTTGAATATTATTTCTATTTTTCGTATTAACTTAGATTTTGGCTTTTTTTTTGTGAACAATTCATCACATGAGGCCAGTTAAAGTTAACATTACAACATGAATGACTGTTTCTGCTATGTGTGACTTAATTTTGCCACGAGCAGTGATGCATGAAGAAAAGCCTCACATTACAGTACTGCCTGATGGTGATCTCAAGGGTTTACAGTGCTGCTCTGCACAATACTGCTTTTTTGAGGTGTATGTAATTCAGCAGAATAACTTGGAGACTCTCATCTGAACTGTAATCTCCATATAAGCTCTTACATTTTGTTTGGAGAAATAATATTTAAAAAAAACCCTGAAGCAAACCCCAAAACATGCAAAAAAACAACCCTTGTAAAATATCAACTGCCCTTAAGGCTAGCATAATCAAAAGATTAGAGACAGGATAAAATAATAATAATTTTTAAAAACTGTTCCTAGTATTTCTGAAATTTCTGAAGACCTACAGTTTTTCTCTTCTCTTCAAAAAGAACATTCCTTCTCAAGACTTATGGAAAACTGGGTGAAGAAGTAGTGGAATTTGTGGGGAGTAGTGGTTGGGTGGAGAGAACAAAAATTTTAAGGAAGGCTTAATGTGATCAGTTGTCAAAGATAATCTCCTGGAAGTGATAATTTTATTGTGACAACAGGAAGAAAAATGGAGACATTGCATGATCAGAGCTCCTTCATTTAAGAACAGAAACCTCAACTTAACATTTGGGATGGATGCGGTGTTGTCCTTATAAAGGAACGACTCTCTTCTGGTCATCGTTGACATGGTCACAAATCCAGTGAAATGTACTTGGCCTGAATGTCTTGTTCTTACCAACATCAGCTGTAACATGTTTTGAGTTCTATGGGGGAAGGATTTTTAATTTGCTAAGTGCCTTCTAAATCAGGTTTGTGCACCACTCAGCTGTACGCAGCACCCTGCGCCATTTGTTTGATCTGCCAACAGCGAAGGTGATGTCTGTCAAGCATCCTCATTTTGGCTGGCCAGGCAGCAAACATGTACTTGGAGGCACCCACAGCTCATGTTGCTTTTCTCCCAGCTGTGGGTCAAAGCCATGCAAGTAGGAGGCATGGGAGGGAGATGAGATATTTTGAGATAGAGTTGGGAGAGGAGGTGCTGACGAGATATGAGTGCTTTCTACAGGGAGAGCTCTGAAGGGGAACAGGGGGTAGGGAGTGTGGCAAGAACTGGGGAGCATTGCAGAGAGGATGGAGGACTGGCAAGCTGTGCTGGGGGAAAACGGGGGAGCTGTGGGGACCAGAGGGGATTTCGTTGTGGGTGAGGGCTGTTGTTGGTAATACATGATACATGGGTTCATTTGACTTGGACACTTGTGGGTATAAGATATAAACTGCATAGGGTTTTCCCTTATTTTCTGATAAAGCACCAAGTAGTTTGGAAATGGATTCACCTCTGTCCTTCTTCACAAACCATTTGAAAATGATGATGTGCTATAAGGAATTTTCCCTGATTTTCAGGGAATTAACAAGACGAATTTCTTTAAGGATAGTTGCCTGCTTTCATGAATTTACCGACTGGGCTCAGAACAGGCAAAGGGAAAGGAAAAGGGGTGGTATACTCTGTTCTAAAGAGGGATAGCTGGGGTACAAGGGCATGAGTAAATTGCCTGAGAATGCATACAAAAAAGTGTATTGCAGGTGTAGGGCCTGATCCCAAGTACCTAACTGGGGGAATAATTTTTTGTTGCCGCTAGAACTGTATGGCTTCTGCATGTCACCCTGTCCCAGGAGACAGATGCTGGAAAGTGATTCAGGAGAAAGGCTTAATTTTCAAGTTTTGGAATCCCTATAGATAAAGCTGCCTTAAAATTTCGTTCATCTCAAATCAAATATAAATAGAGAAGTTACTTGTAGTTTATTTTGGGAAAGGATAGAAATTTCTAGGGCAATGCTTTTTAAGTGATAATCTCTGAAATCTTATTCCATAACTTCATGAATGCTCTTAACATTCATACTCCAAGTAGTTCTGTTCAAATAGGAAAGAAGATACTGCCAGTCAAATTTATATTACTTTTTGGTAATTTGTTATGTTAGGTATGTTAGCTGCACCATTGGAAAGTTCAAGAGTAAAATATTAATTTAAGTGGGCAACGGCTTGAATTATAGCAAAATCAGAGAAGGTTTTAATGTTATGTACAGACATTATGTATTTGCTAAGTAGCTTGCTATTTCCTGTTCATAGTAAATTTTAGCTGTATTAAGTGTAGCACTATTGGGTTTTGTATGGAATTCTGAAAGATTAACCCCAGACTCTTGCTCAAGATGAAGCCTTTTTTTTTGTTGTTGTTTGTATATCATGATGCCATTGCATGCTCAGAATTGGTGAGTGAGGTCTTGGGTTCTCTTACAGGCTTTTCTTGTGGCCACAGTTGGAGGCTTCAAGGGCATCTCAGAAGCAGCGAAGTCCATAAAGTTATCTTGTAACTTTGTTGGAAAGCACTTGGCAAATTCTAGTGTGGTAGAGAGCCAATCTGATGTTAATAAGGCCTCGCTTCTTCTTGGCAGTACTAACTCCAGAAATTTTAGAAACAGATGCTTCAAAAATAGGCTGGGGGGCTTCCATGGGACATCAAAGTTTAAGTGGCTGTTAGAAGCTGTCAAATCTCTTTAAGCATAAACAATCTGGAGTTCCTGTCAATCTGGAGAGCACTCAAGAAACTTCATGCTCAAGAGCCTTGCTGCACGCAGGAATTGATAGACAACAAGGCGGTAGCATTCTGACTTGCAAAGCTGAGGATTTGTTGTTAGGAAAGGAGATAGTACTAGCTGTGAAGATTCGACAGCGATTGGAAAATGTAGGAAAGGTGATACGGTCCTTGGCAAATGACTTTTTCAGGAGGCTGCTTTGAAATAATGCTCAAAGTGCACTTTTGCTCCAAGTGCATCAGGAAGTGGGAGCTTTGCCTAAACTAGCAAACTTTGTAGCAGAGATTCACCAGCAGCAGTGGAAGCAGCCGTGTGTATAAGACTCTGGTGTTTGTAACTACTGTCATGTTAGAGATTAGCTTCCAATTCATGTGTATGCTGCAACCGAGCTGTGGCTGCCATTGGGATGCTGTGAAACGCTATTATTGCATCGTGATTATGCCTACGTGTCTGGTTCTTTTCTGGCCTAGAAACTGTACAAGCATAATTTTATGTAGTCATTGTAAATTTACACGATGAAGTTTACCAGGAGCTATGTCTTTATTGAAAAGGACAGCAATTCTAAGAAAACCATAAGGTTGTTTTTTTTCCAGTAAAGCATAATATTAATTCACATGAGGTGCATGACTTACGATTGGTACTCCTGGCCATAAACAAATTCTTATGCTGTGATGTAGAGAGTTTGGCCAGGTTCTGGAGAATAATTCAAGCAGATGTCTTTCAGTACTCTGTTTTTTCTTCCTTATCCTATCAATTATTTGGAAGCCTGGATTGCTCACTTTGAGATTGTTTGGGATTCCCTAAATAGAGTGTTTACTGCATTCTTAGCTGCATTCTAGTTCTGCAGGAATTGGAGTATATCGTCCTTCAGAGTAAACTCAAGGGCCAAGCTAGCAAAAGCCATTGATTTATTTTGGAATATGCCTCCTTAGTCAGCCAGTCTTTCAGGATGTGAAGCTGAAATGGTAAGTGTCTGAGCACTGGGTGATGAAAAATCCAACAGGTCATGAATTTTTCTTGTTAGCTAGAACAAAAACATCTTTAGGAGAATAAATTTGCTGGTCTGTTAGGTTTCATTTTATCCTATGATACATACTATATAGTCTCTATATCTTCTTCTCTTTGACGTTCATGTGTCAAGTGCTATTAATAACAAAAAACTGCAGAAATGTTTGAAAGAATATAAAAAAAGATATGGAACTGACAAAATTCCTAACGGACAAGATTCCTAACCAGCTTCATGACTTGGTCACTTCATGCTGAAATTTCCTGTTGATTATTTTGGATGCTGCCTTTTTAGATTCTGCCTCTTGAAGCAGAAGAAAAACCTCCAGAGTGCTGGAAATGTGGTTAAGTAAGGCAATTGTAATAAGTAATTTTACATTGAATAACAGCAGAGAAAGTAGAGCTTGGTGATTTTCATGGGCTAATAAAACCAGAAAGAGTGAGGTAAACTGGTTGTAGAGTTAATGCGTGGTAGAAGAAAATAATCTTAATAATTAGTTATGTTAATACTGTACTTCTGAAATTATATTAAACACTAATAAACTTTAGCTTAAAATGGTAGCTTTTATAGTTATTTAGTATGTTAGACTATTTGAGAATGACTGAAGCTTGCTTGTTTGGATTGATTTCTGTAATTTTAGTTTTTATAGATTCCTGATACTATATTAGTATGGCTGGCTAATGGGTTTTCTTGATCTTACACAACACATGGGGAGAAGGGGAAAGAATTATTAGTATGTCATTCATAAAGGCATAATTATATACCCAGATACAAGTATCACTCTTGTTTGACCCTGGATTGGATGTTTTCAGAAAGGAATAAAATTGTTGTTTTTCACTATAGAACACAATTATTGAATAGCATTTATTTATGTATTTCCACTTGGCCAAGAGGCCAGTCTTGAAATATTTGTATGTAAACATATTTGGACATAATAATTTTTTTTTTGTATTTACTTTCATTTAACTCTAAAATGGAGTTGCAGTAAGTAGTAATTTCCACTGTGATTTCTAAGTCCAAGTGATTATTAATGAGCAACTTCTTTCTTAAAAGGTAAGATAATAACACCTTTACTAATAGGAAACGAGTCATTGTTGTAGTTCTGTCTGTTTTCACTGGTGGACAGTGGTGAATTCCTGAATCCTGTGAGGATAAAGAGATTTGTCTTTTGCAAATTTTAGGTTTGCTCAAAGCATTTGAAATGGAACATTTTAAAAAACATGTTCTGAACCTCTTGACTTCTGCAGTGATTTTTCTGTGGGGTTTTCAAGGATTGATCTCAATATGTCTGTTTTCCTTCCTTAATCCTTCTTGGGTCTCTTCCTTCCTTAAGCTACACTAAGCCTTTGAATAGAGGCCAAAATCTAGTGGAGGCTGCATGAAATCTTGCATGAAGTGAAATGGAGGGAACAGACGACAGGAGTTGTTCCAAGAGCAGCTTGAACTGTCTGTAGGTGAAAAGCGAAGTTGTGTGAGGATAATTCTTGCACTTTTCATACTGCCAGGCAGCCCAGCCCCTTCCTACCTTAATATAGGGGTACGAAACATTTAGGTCAGTGAGAGCCCTTCAGGTGTCACACGTAAAAGCACACCTGGTATCCAGTAACGACAACTGAGGCAATAGACCACAGAAATAGGATTTTGAGCTTTCTGCATCCCTGGGTCCAAAGCTTAACCCAGGCCTCCATTAGAAAGACCTTTTCTTACTACTTGCATTTGAGGAAGGACTGATGGTGCCAGTATTTGCATTAAAGCCTTGCCTGAAGGCTGAGGTGCTGGTTGTGCCAGGCGCTGTACAAAGCTGCAAAAATGTAATGTGGGTCTTCGTCGGTCATGTTCCCTTTGAAACCTGAGATTTGTGTTTTCATAAGAAATTTGTGAAGCAGGACTGGGATAGTAAATGCTAGTAGTATGAAGATGGAAATATTTAGCATTTGCTTGTACTAATTAGTATAATGCAGGTGGGGTGGGGAGACTTTGCATGTTTTATTAAATGCAGCAGGGGCATGGTTGTCAGATGAGATTTTTATTGTTTGGTATGGAATGACCCTAAATAACTCCATACCCAGTTAATAAACTGGGGAAAGTTATTTTGCAAGTACTGTTTACTTAATTCAGTTGAAATTTTTAATAAAATTAATTGTTCCATGGGGTAAAATTAAACTTTTGTGTTGCTTCTTTTGTCATGGATGGAAGTGTGGAAAAGAGGAGAAAGTCTTTCACACTTATATAAAAATATGTATGTTTTCTGTCTCTCTCTCACATTCTCTTTTCTGTTATTTTCTTTCCCAGCCATTCCATAGCAAAAGCATGGATAAATGTAAAAATGTAAAATTAAAAAAAGAATTGATGATTATGGGATGAACAACTTTTATTTTTATCAACTCAGATTAAACCCAGTAATTCTGAAGTCCTGTGCAGGCTGCAGGGCTCAGAAAGCACAGCAGTGCCCTGGCTCTGCCTTTGCCCTGCTAAACAGCTGTGTAATGCATCGTATTTAAGGCAAGCAGCTTCGTCTTAAGAGCCTGCATGGACGCACTGCCTGTCACGGAGGTGAGGTCCTGCTTGTCAGGCACTTCTGGCAGGACCAGGGCCCTTGGTCTCATCGATGCAGGGCGGCAGTCGTTCGCATCCAGGCAAGCTCAAAGTTGCTGTCCAGGGAGGCAGCCTGCTTCGCTGGGCTGAGGGCTGCTGCTCTGCTGGGAGTGACTGATGAGCCATGTCTTGCTACCGTGGCATGGCATGCTTTTAGGTGTTTTGAATGCATCTTTGGGTAAGTTTTTAAAGTGCTTATGCAACACAGTGGTCAGTATAGCAGTTCTTGTCCTCTTCTCTACGAGCATTGCTTGCGTTTGCTCCAGTTCGTCTACCTGGCATCCTTTCTCATCGTCTTCTAGAGGTGGCAACTGCCATTCTGACCTACTTTGTAGCTTATGGCAGAAACCATGTGGATTAATAGATCTAAATTGTCATTTTTACCATTGGACTCAAGCTGTTAAAATACCCTCTTAGTATTTTTAATATACTTAGTTTCATCACAACCAGCGAGATTTTCTTTTTTTCCCCTCCCTTCAAAAAAAAATCGTCTTAGCCAGGGGGATGGAGGGCAAGAAAATGCCACATTATATTATTCAAATTAATTTTTAAAGTATCAGGGTTTTTCTGCCTTTGCTAAGTAATTTTTGAAATACCTGGGAATATAGAAAACCTGTTCCTAGGCAATCAAAAATACTTTCTTCTTTTATCGTACTTTTAAAAGGAATTTCGTCTGATGTGGAGAGTGTTTAAAATTAACTATTGAAGACTGTATTTTGGAAACATATGAAACTCTGTTTTACCCAAATAAGTAACCAAAAAAAAAAAAAAGAAAATAAAAGACCAGTCAAAACTTTGCAGTTGCCCAGTGGGCTGGATACTTACTGTTTTCTTCTACAAAGATTTTGTTGGAACTCCTGCATTTTCCTGAAATTCTGTACAATCTTTTAAGTTGAAATGTCTTGACTTTGCATTTTTCCATGTTATCAAAGGTGGCTTTCTAGCTTTAAACCAAATTCTTTGGCAAGTGCAAGAGATACAGTAACTTCTTGATTTGTTTTGTGCAAATTATATTTTGTAATCTGTTAGCTTTTTTTATATGTACAATATTTGGAAACATAGAGAGTCATATTTTATATTTTTTAAATGTAACTATTACTTTTGGAGCTGTAACTTTCTTAGTCTTCGACGTGAAGGAACTGGTTTGCCAGTGTAACTTAGAGTACTGATAAATCATTGTGTAATGCAGCAAGGCATAAAAAACTTTCTTGAGTTCTGAAGTTGAAGGGAGAAATACATCCCTATTTAACTAACAAAAAACACTTCTTCAAAGAGCGAAACAGATCCTTAAAATATCCTACTAATATAAGGTAATTCCCTTCCCCTTACCGAACTTGCTAATTAGTTTTTAGTCCATCTCCGCTATTGTTGCTCCTGAGCTTGGAGCTGTGATACAGAAGTATTCAGTACAGGCAGAACTGGTGATGGGCACTAAACCATTTGATCTTCCCTAGTTTTTCCTTTCTTTTGAGACAGCAGATGGAGAGTAGTCACTGCCATGCAACTTGAGACAGACTCTGAAATGAGACTTTACTGAAGTTTTAAAAAAAAAAAAGCTTAATCTCAGATGCAACTCTTTAAATATTTATGTATTAATACAAATCTGCTTGAAAAGCAAGTTGTGGTCCCTGTAATTATTTCCTCCTGAGGCAGTGGATCCAACTTGCTCTGTGGGCATAAGGATATAGGGTATTGTGACAGTGAGGATATTTTCCTGTTTCATAATGAAACTGATTCTGTTTTGAGTGAAATTAAGAGATTTCCCCCCTGCTCTTTTCTTGCAGGAGGAAAGCTGTGGTCTTATGTCAGTAAGTTCTTAAACAGAAGTCCTGAAGAGAGCTTTGAAATTCCTGAACCCAGAACATCCAGTTCAACTAAAATTTACCTGGAGCAGCCAACACCTAGTCCTAAAGAAATCGGTAGCAGCACTGATTCCAGAGAAAGCTATGGGGAGAGCACGCTGAAGGTGGTCCCACTGAAAAGCAGCCTAACACCGAGCTCTCAGGATGACAGCAGCAACCAGGAAGATGGCCAAGAGAGTTCGAAGTGGATGGACTCAGGATCCAGCTCAGAAGAAGAGTGCACTACTAGTTATTTAACATTATGCAATGAATACGGGCAAGAAAAAATTGATTCTGGCTCTCTAAATGAGGAACCAGTGGTTAAACTGGAGAGCGAAGGTCTAAATACCAAAGAGAGAAGTTGCTTACAGAAATGCGGTGTTGTTGGCAGTGATAGCTTCACCTCTCAGATTGCATCTCAGGAACGAAAACTTTTCATTGACAATGCTGAGTCGGAAATAGCTAGCCCTACTAGGATATTGGACTCATTAACTAAATCAAAGAACAGCCCCATGGAACTCTTCAGGATAGACAGCAAAGATAGCACTAGTGAGCTCCTGGGGCTTGATTTTGGAGAAAAATTATATAACCTGAAATCGGAGCCTTTGAAGCCATTGTTTCCTGTCCCAGATCATGACAGAAGCGTGGATGCCCTAGAGAGCAAAATGGGTGTGAGAGCTCATGACACTGTAAGCAGGGGTTCAAATGACTCTGTGCCAGTTATCTCCTTTAAGGATGCTGCTTTTGATGATGTAAATAGCATTGATGAAGGAAGGCCTGATCTCCTAATAAACTTACCCGGTATGTCTGATGAAACAGAAGAGGCAGCAGTGTCAAGGCCAACAAAGTTTACAAAAACTGATAGGGACATGTTGGAAGTAAAGTTATTAGAAACACCTGATGTCTTACAATTAAATAATTCTGCAGAGCCATGCAAAGCATTTGGTCAAGAGCTAAATCGTGTGGCACCAGAAGTGGGTGATCCTTCCCATGAGGAAGCAAAGGGACAAAGCGGTGTCGCTCAGGGAGCTCTTGGGACCCTCTTTACGTCTGACCAAGAGGTAGGTAGTTCAGAAGACAGGGCCCTGTTTCAAGGGCTTGGAGACTGCTCCTTAAATGTGACAAGCAAAGAAGAAAGTTTATTTGTTTCCAACCCACTCTCAGGTGCTGAAGATATTAGCTTGGATGGAGACGTGTTAAGAAATGAAGCAGTGTTGCTGTTTTCTGATCAAACGGAAGACTTTGGGAAAGAGGAAACAGACTTGGCTTTGTTACCAGCAGCTGAAAGTAAAAAGACAGCACCAAAGAGGGAAGACAAAATAGTAGTAGCAGGGGAGAAGGAAATACATCAAATTTTTCAGGACCTCGACGAAAGATTAGCGATAACCTCCAGGTTTTATATCCCAGAGGATTGCATTCAAAGATGGGCAGCTGAAATGGTTGTAGCCCTTGATGCTTTACATAGAGAAGGAATTGTGTGCCGCGATTTGAACCCAAACAACATCTTATTGAATGATAGAGGTCAGGAACTTTTGCAAATGCATTTCTTTTTATTCGCTGTTGCTTCCAATTAACTGAGTAGGCGTTTTATCTTGTAATTAGTATCTTCATTTCCTGTCTAGAGCTTCATTATCAGTGCAGCAAATTCACCCCCAGTAATAGCTTCTAGTACTTAATGATGCCATTATTCTTAATGATACTGTTTTTAGCTACAAAAGGAGTAATTACAGTTCACTTCTGCAGAAAATGGAAGGGAAAAATGTTTTGATTTCTCCTGTCGTTTTGTTTTTAGGACACATTCAGCTAACGTATTTTAGCAGGTGGAGGGAGGTTGAAGATTCCTGTGACAACGATGCCATAGAGAGAATGTACTGTGCCCCAGGTTAGAGCAATCACCTACAATGTTTCACTTGGAAAGCAGATTAGCAGCTTTCATTTTTTCACGGAGCCTCTATAGCATAGAGCTTGAGGTCGTGCAATATCTGAAATTTCTTTGCTTTTTCCTGAGTGTCTTAAAAAGCTAGAGGACTCATAACTGCTTTATTGTTGAACTGTGGTGGTGTTTGTTAGATCGTTTCCGTAAAGTGTAATTGTATTGAATGTCTTGTTTAAGCAAATTTAAGGAATGTTTTGTTTTCTTGCAGTTGTTTGCTATGTGTGAGTACATCCTGGTGACTGAAAAGAGCAAATAAAGGAAAGGGCAGACTGAAAAGATGACACTAAGAGCCTTAAAATACAAAAATTTATACAGGCAAAGAACATGGGGGGAAAAAAACATAGCAGTTTGAAAAATACAACCCTAATAGGCTCAGAGATGCCTCTGACATTTTTGATGAGCTACAGTGGGCTTTGAAATAGTTTAGAGAGCTCTTTTCTTAGAACTGCTTTCATCAATCATGAGGGTGGTAAAATCAATATCTCTTGGGTTTTCACAGCGAGAATGGCACTTGAAACTGAGCCCTCCCTCTTTTCCTTTTTCCATTTTATTTTCTGCTAATACAGTTGTCAAATGGTAGTGACAGCCAAAAATCAGGTGTTTTACTTACAACTTCTTATTTTAAAAATTTCATAGCCAGCTTAAAAAACCTACTTTTAGAGTTGAAATGACCACTGGGAGACTATTCATTTTCAGTTTCTCTTTTTTATTCTGAACTTGAAATGCCAACGTATTCATTCTGCTGAGCGCGTGGTCTGGCTAGGCATTGCAACTTGGCATGTAAGTAGTCCTCAAGCTCAGAGTCTGCAAATGTGCTCAGAAAAATTTAGAATAAGTTATCAGCAATGGAAGTTCAGAACTTAGGTGTCGGGTGTTTATTCTGTGACGTAGTCCTGCAACTGAAATACAGTAAGGAACTGCTCTCTGTGAATAAAGGTGGTAGGATCTCAACAAAAATTTGAGTGCCAGCCTCTTGAGATAAATAGTAAATAAAATCTTTTCTATCCAGGTGCAGGTCAAAAGGACAGGTATTACAAAGAAGAATTCTTTTTACCTGTCAAAGCAAACCAAACATCTTCATTCTACCTTCACACCACTTTAATTGAAGAACAAGAAAACAGAGGAATCCCAGCAATTCTTGTGGCTGTTAAATAGAAACATGTCCTGGTTGCCAACATGCGTGACGTCCTGTTAGAAGGTGGCATTTTCCTGCCTCCCTAACCCGGCCTCGTACAAAGCGCTCCCTAGTTGAGTAGTAGCAAAGATGGAAGTGCAGCCTTTTCCCACCCTGTCATCATTAATGAGCTGTGAAAGTCAAAGCTTAATTTTTCTGTATTTTAATGAGGATCCAAAGAGAGGCTTTTTTTTTGCCCCCTAAGCCCCAACCAGCCAACTCCTTCAGTAATTAAGTGTTTAGGGAGCAGTTGAAATAATATTTAGAAGTCCCCAAATGCAAGAATAAAGTTTTCCACACCATCATTATTTCCACCTCACAGCACAGGTGTGGTATGCGTCCGGGCTTTTCTTCCTTAACTTGCCCTCTCCTCTCCGCCCTCTCTGCCCTACCCCAAGCTGCTGTTTGCTTGGTGCGTCTGTAACTGGCGAGCTATAAGATGAGGATTTGCAAATGCAAGTATTAGATATATGCAAGATGGCTGAATTGATACTGCTCTATGATTCTTACCTTTCATATTTCTTGATCTTAATTTTATCTCTGCAAAGCATACTCTTATTTTAGTGTAGCTATTTCATACTAATTTTTGCGTAGGAGAGTAATACTTGGTATAACTTAACAGTACAAAATACATTCTGGAGCCAAGTGCCATTCCATTCTAAGCAATGATTTAATACCTGTACCTTCAATAATGGTGTATAGATGGTGTAAAGCTGAGTCCAAAGCAGCTTTCTTAGGGCTATGGCTGCTGGTAAATCTTGCTCTAGAACTTTTGATCAGTATTAAAAACATAGTCATGTTCATGGGCTTTCTTTAGACTCTGATGTTACGGGGAAAAAAACCACTTATTTGGATGTTCATTTTTCATTTTAAGGAGTGTACCATGTCCCTCGAACCCATGTCTCCCCTTTATCATGATAGCATTGCTCCTCAAGCTGCTTCCTGGAATAAGGATTTTGAAATTATGCTTGTAGTTCAGTTCAACACACTAAGAGAAATTGGCAAGGGTTTCTTTTTTTTTTTTTTTTTTTTTTTTTAATTCTTTTGAACTTGCTTTTTAGAACTGATCCTAAGTGTTTCTCACAGTTTGCTTTTTTTCCTGCTGAAAGAAGGGCTGCAGTTTTGTAGAGGTGAACAAGTGATCTTCACAAAATTTCATCAAGATTTCTTATCATAATACAACACAATGACTAAGTAAAGTGGCTCAAAGTGAGTCTTTATCTTGTTTTGAATTTTTCTGGTGTTTCCAGTGTTGTGTGCTGTGTTGCCCTACCTCTGGGTACTCAGCTTTCCCTCTCCTTTCCTAACTAAAGGATGCAGTGAAACTTGGCTTGTAAGATTTTGTCTCTGTGTGTTTAGCTTGGTGTGTGTTTTCATCAGAGTTTGGGACAGAGTAGGATTTGGATATGATAACTTGTGCATTACATGATTTCAACGTTTTGTTATTTAAATGCATTTGTTAAAAGTATGCAAGAAAGGCAAGATGTCTTTATCAAAACACTGTCTTTTAGGGTCTGGTGTTGGAGACTGAGAACAGATGATGAGTCTTAGGATGCAGTTCTTTTTCTGCATTGATTTTTGAGGAGCAAATTTTGGAGGCAGAAAAAGGAAAGGAGGAATGTGAACTTTAAACAGATTTCAGGATATCATCAATTTAAAATAGGAAACTGTATTGCAGAGTTATGTGAAAGATGTAAAAATATATTTGAAACAATTTTATCTTTTTAATTGATAAGGTTTCAAGTGTTACTTTTTTACAGCACAAGTTGTAAAGTGCTTAGCAGTGAAGTGCCTGAGGATGTATTTAAATTTTTTATTTGCTTTATTGGTTGAAGGAAAACATGGAGTCTAAATTCTGCAGTTTATATATCAGAATCTAATTCCTGGAGGGGCTAGGGATAATAATGTATTAGTGCTGAATCTTTTCAGACTCAGGGGAGAATAGAGGTCCACCCACATGGAGCTTGCTTGTAGGATCTAGTTTTTGTATTTGAGGCTTTCAGTACCCGAGGTTGTAACCTTCTATTAAAGCAAAGCAAGGTAGTATTGGTACAGAAGCAGTGCTCAGATCCTTGCCATGGTGAATAGTAAGGACTTGCTCAGCTCTTGTTACCCTACAAAAAGTGGAGAGGCAATGTGACTGCGTATGTAGAGATTATGCAGTGTATATATAAAGTAATAGAAAAAATGCAAATATTATAAATGGAGAAGTGTCAAAAAGATGAGGGAAGAGATAGTTTAATAAACTGCATACCATTCCCTGCTAGCAATATAATTAATTTTGTATGAAATAGCAATTGTCATTTTATATCGTGCATAAATTAAAAGCAGAGCTAAATCTCTGGCAAGAAGTGGCACTTCTCCACTGTTGACGGCAGGTGGCATTGTACCATTAATGGATGTTGCTGTTGCACTTGCAGGCTCTAATTTGCCTAACTTCGTATAAGAACTGGAGACGGAAGGTGCAGTTTCTTTATAATGATTTTCATATCAAGAACTGTACTCGCAAGCTCAAAGCCATGGTGTGTTATAGTGCTGTTGAATCTGTTGGTAAAGCTGGGTAACTCTCTTTACTCCTGTGTAGTTGTACTCAATAAGAAAAAAAGTTCATGCTGAACCAACTACCGCAACAACAAAGCTATCTGCAGATGCTTAAAAGTAGCGCCTGTGCTATACTTTGATTAATGGCCAAACTAAATCTTTGCTGTTCACCTATGATAACTCAAATGTTGTTACTCTAACCCACAAGGGAAATGATGGATTATAAATCATCCCCTATAAACTCAACACCACTTCAAGTAAAACTGGGAGAGGTTTGGCCAAGAATAACCTATTTGCTTTTAAAGAAGAATTTAAGCACTTGTAACTGAGCATTTCTGCTGCATTAATATGGTTAAGGTGACTAATGTGATGTTTATGCGTTTTTTTCTTTAACTTTCCTCCTATTTTTAGTAATTTTGTTTTCTAAGTGTCTTAAAATGTGCTAAGCAGCTGATGTCTGAATACAAAGTTAGTAGCAGATCAGATGAGAATGATTCACTTCTGTTTAAACAGTCCTTTACTCTCCATGCCCCCTGAGAACTCTTATCACACATTTGTCCAAAAAACCCCACAAAAACTAACAAAAATTCCCTCACATTATCCACCTGCCTGGTGGCTGATAGTATCAGCAATGTGTCTCTTTATCTCTTGGTTAATGTGCCTTGGTATTCTGAAGGGGGGAAAATTCCAGTAACAGATTCAATTTACATGGACAGAAACTTGAGCAAATGCCAGCCTAGCAGGGGGGCCATTATTCTGCTCTATAAATAAGTTTAAAAAAGAAACAAACACACACACAACCTGTGAATCAACATGTTTTGGTCTAATTGAGGGAAAAAGCAAGATAGATGAATTTTGAAATGCAAATGATCACCTTCTGTTATTTAAGTATCGGTTTTGCCAACTTTGTGATCTTAAATATAAAGACTTGTTACCTTTTAAATGGAGCAATAATTATATTCCATTCTTAACAGTTGTGATTTATAAAATCAAATTGGTAACTTTTAAAAAAAGCGACTTCATAGTATGCTTAATACCTGTGAGAAAACCAAAATTGTCTACAGCCACAGCCTAGTCAAGACCGTCTTCAACTAAAACAGATTAAGTTGAGGATTTACTCATAAAGAGAAATCTTTTAGGTACTTTTTCGATCTAACCTGTGAAGCGTCATGTTGTAGAAGTGACTTGCTGGTCTAACGTCTTGTGTAAATACGATGTGTGAATGTGATGTTTTACTTACACTCTCTGAGTTCTCCTTCCAGCAGTGGGGATGCGTTCTGTGGCATCCCTGTAGTGTTTTCGGAGAATGAGATTTCACAACGGGGCTGCCTTTGAGTCTTTTTTTCTTTCTTGTCCAAACAATGAGTTTTCACCAGACTGTGTTTACTGAAAAGTGGAGATTTGCTTGTTGAGATCGTAAAGCCAAAAGGAGCTTAGCTTCATAGAAAATGTAAGTAGGAAACTGGCCGTCAGTAATGCATCATGTTATTCTGATGCTTTCATAAGCCGTGTGCTACAATCAAGCCTTATTTACACAAACTAACCTTCACAGAAGCCCGCACGTAAATATATGTAATATTTGATTTTATCTAACCTGCTACCAATTGTACACAATGCAAAACTAAGCAAAAAGAAAGGCTTTGTGGGTAAAAGATTTTGTTCCATAAAAGACCATAAATGATTCAGTGTGCAACCTGATTTTTGTACAAATGAAGATGTCACTTCTGCTTTTAGACAATTGAAAAATACAGATGCAAAGTGCAGCTGATACCTAAAACATATGGCATGAAAATAAAAATTGCTAGGTTGCTATTATTAGCCTGTATGCTATAATTTTTATTTACTGAATAAGGAAAAAATGGTTTGCCTCTGTTTACCAAATAGATATTTGATGCTGGAAAACCTGCATATTATTTGTGTATGTGTTTTTCAGTAGTTTGCAGGTGCTCATTAAATCTGCTGTTCTGTATTATAGTAATTCAATTTGAGTAGATTGTTTAAGAAGCAAAATAACTGTGGTAGATTAAAGTGCCATTGACCCTGAGAGGTGTTGAGGGGTGGGCTGGTCTCATGGTTGTAGTGTAAGACTGGACTTCCTAGATTTTATCTCTGACTCTGTCCTAGCTTTTTGTGTGACATTAATGTCTCAGGATAATCCTAAAAAGGAAAAGAAGAAACAGGGCAGGTGAACGAGCTTTGAGCAGCAAAGACAGAAGGATGGGCTAGCCTGATTTGAAAAGCCCTGGCAATAGGAAACAGGAGTAAACGTTAACATGAAAAATATATGGCTGGCATGAATAATAGGGAAAGGGCTGGAGCTTCAGAAAAAGTACTGATTATTGTGAAGCTGGGAGTAACAACCGTTTGGAGTGGTACAGCTCTCCAAAGACACCTGAGTGTCCCACAGAAAACAATGACAACTGACTGCTCCCAGAATAGCAAGATGTCATGAACCTGGAGTAGGTAATTAAAAGCATAGGTTTGGGGAGAGAATCAGGTATTTTCTGAAAATGATCTGGTGTGGTTTGGCACTCAGGCTTGTTGTAAGTACACTACAGCTTTCAGGTGAAGTATGTGTTCTTGTGGTTTTTCGCAGACTCTGTAACTAGAATAAGCAGTAAGATGTACCGAAGCTGTTGATTTGTAAAAACGTGGTATTTTAGTCTGGCTGACTTAAAAGCCATTTAATAACTCTGGAAGAAACTGTAATTTACCTGTGTGGTGTGGTTGGTTTTGTTTTTTATTTACTTTCTTTTAAATTTTTTTTATTATTATTATAGATGGGGCTAAAACTTGAAGAAGGTATAGAATATGCCTTTTGAAAATAAATGGAGCTAGTTGAAAGGTTGATTAGTGTTTGCTTTGTTTTGGTAACAGAGCAGTAAAGTTTCTTTGTCTCTTTTGTCACTTGATTATTTTAGAGGAAGTTTTAATTCCATCTTGGGCTGCTAAAAGGAAGAAAGAACACAGGTCCCTCTATTAATTTTTTTTTTCTTTTAGTGACATGAGGAAATTTCTTCCAAAGAGGAACATAGATGTTCATGTGTTTTTTGAATACCTTTAAGATGAAACTTCCTGTTTTCATACTCCATTTGATCTTAGGAGATGTTCATTGGACTTGCCTCACTACTTTATTGTTTAAAGACCATGATAAACTTTTTATGCTTAGCTATAGATGGTTCAGTACTGTGTTTTATAAATTGCTAAAGCATTTTAGGCAGAGCATTATGGCCAGATTGCTTGTGTGATGTGTTATTTAGTGACTGTATCTTACGATATCTTGGCTGACTGAGTCTGCCTAGGGTAAATTAGCTTGTACTCATTTTGCTTGGTTCTCTGCAAATGCTTCTTTACATATATGGATATTAAAATATAATAAAATAGTAAGCTTTTAAAATTAAATGAATGTAAGGTAAATAGAATTTCCGAAGCGACTCTAATGGTTTTTCATGCAATACTGTTTATCTTAATGGCCACAGAAGGGGAAAACATTGTGTGTGATGTTTTCAGGATGTTGGACAAGTCCATTTCCTCCTGAATTGTTTCAGACACCTGATGGTAGTTCAGATGGGTCTCCTTGTTTTCTTATCACTGCAGAAACGATACTTGAAGGTGTCCTGTTTCTGCTTGAAACACAGGATAAGGGAAAGGGTCTCCTCAGGTTTTGAAATTCTTATCAATCCACCAAGAGTCAAATGGTTCCCTCCTTAATTCCAGAAAACCACCTCAATGCAAAGCCCTTCCTGACTCTTAGGTGTTTGGAGGAGCAGTACTTCTACCTAGAGCCTATTTTCTTGTGAGCTGACTTCAGATGCATATTTTTGGAAGTTACAGTTTATCCACAAAGTTTTTGGTTGAGTTTTTGTTCTTGGTGATTCGCAAGCCATCTGGCCTGAGTTGCACAGTGAATGTCTAAGTCCACTTTAAGCCTGGCTTCTTTTATGTTAACTAGCATTTGTGTGTGCTGGTTGGGAGGCCTTATTGTCAGCCGTGGAGGAAACTGTATTTGGCAGAAAATGTTTGAGGTGTGGTAGTAAAAGCCTTTGAAATCCTTCAGCGTGAAGGGTATATTTCAGGTTAAGGTGCTGTAGAAAGAATGAGCAAATGAGCCTTGGTGTTACGGTTAATAACTTTATTGAGGATGTGTGTTCAAGAGAGGTGAAGTTCTGCTTTTTTGCTTTAGAACTGGCACTTCTGTTTAAAAATACAGAGCATTGTCAGCTACGTATCCCTTATCAGGAAGTAAGGCATTACTGTGTATAATGCAAATACTGAGATAAGTATGGAAACTGTAAAGAAGTGGCCTTTCAGTTGAGACCAGCTGCCCTGGAAGGAGGATGGTGCTGGGTACTGAAGGTGTTTACCCGTACTATCTGTCTCTGTCTGAACCTGATAGCATTTTACAAATCTCCTTCCCTTCAGTTACTCCAATGGCTGCTGTTGAAATTGCTTCTATGCAGGAATTTAGCATTGCTGTTGACATGTGCTACTTGGTGCTAGATGTCCTATGGGCATGCATCGGGAACGGAGAAAGGAGAGAGCTCTCCCTTTTAATGAAGTTGCAGTAAAGTTGGAAGAACTACTGATGTTTTTTTTACCCTACTTTTTTATTTCTCCAATTTAAAAGGATTTTTTATTTGAAAATGATATGAATATTTTTTTTTCTGCAAATTTTGTACTGCTTGTCCTAGAAACATCAACACTGTGCACATGTGTGTGCATGTTTGTGTTTGTACAAATGTGGATAAGGTCCTTGATTTCAAGGTTCATGAAGTAAAGAACTGGCACAAATATCCCCATGTTATTCACTTAAGCTTATGGGTCGCTACCATTTATTGTCTAAATTACTTTGCTGATGGATTGAGATGAAAATGTTTTCTTAGTGAAGGCAGATATTGTGGTTCAGATTTATTGCAATATTAAAGCTTTAAAAAAATCATATGCCCTGTGTAGTATATTACATTAGCTAGTTACTCTGTGTCACTTGAAAGCACTTCATAATCTATAGTTTCTACATTTTCCCATGATGTGTAGTCAAGATAAAATGCAGTAACATTGATGTGATATCCTGAACTTATTATGATCAGCGTATTGCATCAGAAGTAATGGGACCTGTTCGAAGTAAGGGAATGTAAACAACACATGTTTATTTGTAGTATTCACAATGATTTTTTTTTTTAAGGAAAACATTTATTTTAATCTGAAATAAAGAAACTTTGGGACCTGGGGAAAGCAGCAGGAAAGCAGACATTGGGTAATAGGAGAAAAGGTGAGCTAAAATTTAGGTTTTGTAAAAGAGGATACTCAGATGTTCTCCTCAGCTTAGTTTTCAATTTTCTGTTCTGTGTTGGTTCAGATGACTTGTCACACAGTTCCTGGTGTGTGCACGAGAAGCCAGCCAGAGCCCTTCAGCCCAGGGAGAAATCTGCGTTACTTGACTGTTCCTATTTTATCCCACTTGTGTCCTTTTGGTCACGGTCAAAAGCGGATAGAAGAGTTCAGTGCTGCTCTTGTAAGAGATCTGCAATGACATTTGTTTTGGCTTGGCATATATTGAAAGTGTTGGATTTTGGAGAAGTGGACTCTAGTTTACTTTTTGACTCTTTTGACTCTTTGTGTCCATTTGCTTCACCAGTGAAATAAGTGAGGTTACATCGACTTCCCATAATGAACAGTGTGTGATTCTGTGAAAGAAGGCAGTGTAAGTTTGAAACTTCAAAGAACTGGATTAGCATCTGTGGTTGCCAACACAAAAGGAAATAATACCCAAAATCAGAGATGATTTTTTTTGTAATATTTCTTTTTCCTGTGCTCAGAATGATGTTATTTTTCACCTTTGGAATATTTTTTTTATATTGGGCTGTAACTCAGAAGGCCCATCCCCACTGAATGTGTGGAAGAATGGATTATTTCCTTTTGTAGCATTATTCTAAAATTTAAGATGTGTCAATATGGGGAAGTTAATGGTAGTATAGGAACTGAGAATGAAGTAGTCAATCCTAATTAACTCTTGACTCTACTGTCCTTATTTTGGAATAAGTGTGGAATTTAATTTAAAAATAAAAATCTTCACTTGTTTGGAAGGAAGCTGTCTTAGTCTAGAATATCCACAGGAGTAATATCCACACAGGAAAGAAAATGCTGCTCTAAAGAAGCCTAAAGTATTTGTTTTTAGATTTTACTTTCCATTCATATTATGTTGTTTTTGAATGTACATAATTGGACCATACAGCACTGGGAAATCAGTCAGACTGGAAAGGCATTTCCATTCAGTAGGTTTCACTGAGAGATGCCATGAAAACCTTTTGCCAGCTGGTTCATGTGGAAAGGCCAGAGTTTGGGGTTTTTTTTCTTTTCTTTTTTAAAGGATAGTTATCTAGAGGGTCTGTCAAAAGGATGTAAAATTAAATTGGAAGAGCAAATATTGTTTGTTTTTGTTTTGTGTTTTTTTTTTTTAACGCAAATTCTCTCAATTTACTGTAATTTTGACTTCCATCTAGATGCTTGCCTGGGATCTTAAAACATTTTAAAAATGCATATAATCATGTGGATATGATTCCTCATGTGGCTGCCATTATATCTTTGTAAAAGTTTATCGATACTGATAGAAGTATTAATCTGTAAGGAATGAAATAAATTCTAATGTGTGGCACCCTTATAGTGATGTATTGGGCATTCAAACACCATTAACTGTAATAAACTTTTCAATGTGAGGGATGTCCTACCTAAAGAAACAATGTATGAGCCATCCTTCCTTGTTGCTCTTGCAACAGCACCCTCAGCCTAGTGCTATAAGGTGCAGAACATCTTCTAGCTAGGGCAGCAGCTGCCCGAGGGGGCAACCCCTCTGCACATCTCTCTGCTCAGTGTGTGTGTGCATCTCTGTGTCTGGGGAGGTCTGGGGGCTACCACCTTCCTTTCCCTGACCGTGGAGTGCGACTCATCTGTAGTTCTCCTTGGCCATGCTTTCATACTAAGCTCCATAAAATGATGAGCAAGATTATTTTGAACATGCCACAATGCTTTTCACAGCAATGACTATGTGACTATATGCTAATTGTTGTCCTCTGCTGAGGAGCTGGTGTGGCTTTTGCCACCAAAGCTCTTTTAGTGCAGCTTCTGCATTTTTTTTGACAGTCAAAATGAAGATCTCCTCTTTATTGCAATCTTTTTTTCTGCCTGTTTTAGAGCAGACAGTGTGGTGTGTTTGTATTCAATAATTTTTGTAGTTTAAAGCCTGAGTCAGTGAAGGCCAAGTTTTCTGCATGCATCATGCTATTGAATGTGTGAATGTGTATGACAAGGGACTCTATAACTCCCATCTCACCTCTCCGTTGTCTCTTGTGCAGGGACAGCAGTAAGAGAGTGTTGGGTGCTGGCTGGATGCTAGGGAAAACAACTTTTTGTACCGAGATACAATTTGGGCTGAGCTGTAGCACTACACAGTTGCTGGCTGCAATTAGGCTCTGTGAAGTAGATTTAGCATCTCTCTCTGGTTCCCAACAGACAAGAGAGGCTGTTGTGAAAAACCTCCCATGGTGATCCCAGCAAAGGGTGTGGGTTAGCCACGAGATGAATCCTGCCCTCTAAGACAAAATTAAGGCATGCAGTAGGCTATTATAACCTCCCTGGTGCTGCTTTTATGGATGCTTAAGGCCACTCTGGTCAGTCTAGCTCTTCTGACCAGGGTAAATTCTCTAAATATGTTTTGCTTTACTGTCTGTCACTGTCCAGTTTTAGTCCAGTACAGAAGAATCCTAACTGTAGTGCCTACAAGTCTTGAAAATGCCTATGTATGCACGGAAACGGCAAATTATGCATGAAATGTATAGTGTTGCTGTGTTTGAACAATGCAATCTGTAGGTGGCTAAAGGGCTAACTAAATTGCAGGCATAATGAAAGCTGTGTGGTATTTAGTATATGTTCTGTCAGCATTAAACAGTCACCTTGTAAATATATGTTAATTTTGAAGGTGTAACTGACCCTTTTAATATTAATTGAAATCTCTCGTGTTTAGAGGTTGGTGCTATCCTAGAAGAGACAGAAGCCTGTGACTGGTGGAGCCTGGGTGCCATTCTTTTTGAACTCCTCACTGGGAAGGTAGGGCTGGGGGCAAGTTACTCGATAAAACTGACCTCTTGGCCAGTAGTTTCTCACAAGTGGTCAGCCCAGTTGTGATTTCCTTGCTTGTCTTTCTCAGACGTGCTTTGCTGACCTGAGTACCCTCAATTTGCTTGGTCTCCATGGGACCAGAGAAATGAAACATGCTCAAGTTAACAGCAGAACAACTTGATAAAGCCATATCAATCTCAGGACTGAAAAAATAACCAAAAACCATGCTGCTCCCTTAACCACAGTGAAATCAAAGTTCTCTAACATTCCTTCTGTACATTTACAAAATTTTTGCCCTAATAGTTTCAGTGTTACTTCCTGGGACAGTGTAGAAGCTATATGTTGCTGTTAGACATTAATTTGTTATTTTGAGACAAAGAGTGCTCAGACAGATCAAACTGGTGATTAGTTGACAGTTCTGCATGAAGAAAGCAAAGTCCACCAAATTCCCAGACTCTCCAAGTTTGAGCAATAGAGGACAAGCACTAAGATGTAAATGTTCCAAAACCGTATCTCCAGGGGGACGTCAGTGCCTGTAGACATTCCTCCCAGAAACAGTACTTCATACTAGGAAGCACTGAAATTTTAGCTGTGTGTGTGTTAATTTGCATGTATACTAGGAGATAATCCAACACTACAATTTTTAAATTAATAAATATATCTGCCTGCTTTGATTTTTTTTTTTTTAAAAAATTTTTTTTTCTTCTCCAGACTCTGGTGGAGTGCCATCCATCAGGAATAAACACCCACACTTCTTTGAGTATACCAGAGCATGTATCAAAGGAGGCCAGATCACTGATTCAGCAGGTAATTGAGGGGAAAATTTTTCTATAGGTACATGTGTAGACTGGACAAATACTTATCTATCTAAGTGGTTCTGGTGAAGTAAATGTAAAAACAGAAAGCTGCTGATAAGAACGTGGATGGGTCTTTTGTCAGCTCTGATGAATTTTGCCCAGCTGTTTTGTTGCATTTGGAAACTTTGACTTCTGCTGCCAGGTGTCTCTGTAGAAAACCAGAGTGCTTTGTTGTTTCTTCAACGAACAAGTTTGGTCAATGCTGAGTGCTTTGGAAACACCTGCTGGTGATGCATGAATGTGTTAGGAATTCTGCCCTAAATGTTCATGGAAACCCTTGTAGTGAATTGAATTAAACTAAAAAATCGTTCAGCAAGATAGCTCTAAGTACTATGAAACCTGTAACACACCGATTAGAAGTTGACCTTGCTGTGGTTGAAAATCTGTAGCTGTCCTCCAGGAAACCTTCTGGATGCCATTTGTTAAGAAAAGTACTTTAAATTGTGAATACAATGACTTTTGTAATAAGAAGATAACTCGTAGGTTGGACAAAAGGCAGAATAGGAAACCTTAAAATATAGATAGTCTTCCACACCATTTTCAAACTAATGGGAATAGTATTGATTGCTGGTTTTAATTTACTCTTAGCTTTAGATAGTTATGACTGAGAGAATAAACTTGTAGTACAGGATCTTGAGTTTCAAGTAATGCTTTCTTCCTTCTAGTTAATTTTGATCTAACTGAGGAAGTGGAGCCTGGATCTGACCTATTCCACTTGAGCAGAATAAGTGATATAGGTGAACTGTGTTGTTCAGCTTTGACGAGTATCTTGCTAGTGGATGCATGAATAATGACATCACGTAGATGTAGATTTGAACAGAGTGGAAAAAGTAGTTCTTGAAGAAAACGAAGGAAAGAGATTTTGAAAATTGAGTCAAAAGACCCAGCGACAGATTGATTTCTGTGCCATTACCGTGAAATGATTAATGGAAGTCGAACTAGACGTTTGGACCTCCTATTTTGACTAGGTGACACAGAGTCACCAAAGGTGAAAGCATGTCTGTGTGTTTCTGGCAAAGGTAGAAAGGGAAGTGACTAAAGAAATATCCCACTTTTGTATAATCTGTGTTCATATTGTTAGGTAGTAGCAAATTGTTACACTCACCCATAGATGCTACGGGACTCAAATGGCTAACGGAAAGCAAAACCACGCTTGATGAAGGGAATTCCTTCCATTAAGACTGGAAGTGAAGACAAATGAAGTCATCCAGTCCACTTCTTCCTGGCAATGTATGATTGTTCTTCACTGCAGACTAATGTATTGCCTATTTTCAAATATGCCGAAGAGTGGCTCTTTTGCCACGTGTGGTTTAAGTGGCAAATATATCTCTGCCACTCGCAGATACATTACAAGGCCATATCTGTTCAGAGAACAGTCACCCAGTGCCTGTTAGGTTAAGTGTTCTAGTGCGGGGTGGGGGACTTATCTGGTGGAGGTTCGTCTATACGAGCTAGTAAATCACGTTTTTGTTGTGTGACTATCCAAGGAAGCTGCCATTCATTGTTGAGGAAGCCTTGTCAGGAAAAGGAAGAAAGCTCTCTTGGCATGGATAGCAATTTGTCATTGTGACTTTCCTTCCCTCCACTGCCAAGGGTAAACAGGTCAAAGCATCACAGAATAACTCTCCGAGATCAATGTTCAGCTATACAGAAAATTGTGTCAGACGTTGTCTCCTGCTGTGGCCTCCAGTGCAGGTGACTTCATTGTAAACACCTCCTGTATTTAGCCAGCTTCTAAGAAAACAGAGATCTGTCTATTTCTGGTGAAAGATGAAGTTGTTATTTTTCTGTTGGTTTGGTAGATTGCACCCATGATTTTTTTCAGGCACCTCCAAGCTTTACTACCAACAAAATATGCGACATGACTTCAATAGGTATCTGTTGCAGTTTGTGTTGCATCTGCTTTCTAAGATTAAAGTTATTCTGGAAGGACAAGCTCCAGAAAATAAGTGTCCATGCTTACTTTCCCCCCGCTGGGGCTGGTTGTATTTCAGCAGAAGGCAGCGAGACCCTGACTGCATCTGTTTCTGCTGGCTTGTGGGAGATATCAGAGCAGCACTAGTCACTGTCACTGAGCTACCTTTACTATGTGACATTATGACTGCAAATAGCAGAGCCATCTTAAAATGTGTAAATTCCTATGTTTATGGATGTAGACTCACTTCGATGTTGAGTGCATTAAGATATGAATACACATTGTTCCAAGTGACAACTGGGAGAAGTTATCCTATTAAGCTGTTGCAGAAAAAGCAAGCAAGAAATCATGCCTTTGTACTGGCTGTAATTGAATAGAGCATAAACAGTTCTCTAAAACTGCAAAATATTTTTGTGTGTCTTTATTAGTCTCTTTGGAGTATTACCTTTGCATTCCCTTTTATGTGGATTGGTATCTTTAAACAGATGTAAATATTGTGATTTCCTTTTCACATGAATTCAGCATGTGATGTACAACTAAAAAGCAAACGAGGTGCTGAATTTTAGGAAATTTCCATGAAGCCATTACACTGTTTTGTTTCTTTCACTGGGGTTTTGATTTTTCAGTTTTAGTCCATTTGTAGGACTCTTTAAAACTTTTATATTTTTTGGAAATAGAGAACTGGCTGTAATATCCTGGTATTTTAGGACCAACTCATAATTTATGAAACGGAAAGTTACAGACCACTGCCCCTGATGTAGCTGTAACACAGTGGTGTGAGCAAAGGTTAACATGAAACCAACGCAGTGTCCAGAGTTCTACTGATGCAGGCTCTGGCTGCTGCTCTTTTTTTTTTTTTTTTAATGAAGTCCCAATGTGCAGTGCTTCAGGGAATTGCATGCTGTGATCAGTAGTCTCTGAAGACTGTAACACTGAGGCTCAAGGAGAGGAGAGTCTTCTTCCATTTATTGGATTTTAGGAATTTCAAGTATGCTTTCACGCTCTTGAAAGTAATTCATAGAGCAAGAAAACGGTAGGATGTCCCTTACCTTAGACCTTCCTGGAACTTTTAAGTAGTTGTTTTTGTTCTTACTGAATCATCTATATTTTTTTCTTTTTGTATCAAGCTTTTGCAGTTTAATCCTGCGGAGCGTCTTGGTGCTGGCGTTGCTGGTGTTGAAGACATCAAATCTCATCCATTTTTTGCCCTTATAGAATGGGCAGATCTGCTGAGGTGAGAGGTGCGTGCCCTCTGAACAAACTCAGGTCAAGTGGACAAGTTCCTCTGGCACAGAAGCACCCTGACTGGCTTCCTTTGGATGTCCCAAGCCTTTTGGATGTGATGACTAAAGGACGCTGGAGCAATCGGGCCAAAAGTGAACACTTTTAACAGGAATCACTGGTTGTACAGGGTGCTAGCTTATTTTTAGAGCAACTGGTTGCTACCTGTATGTAAGTCTTTTCACCAGAGGGTGGTTTGTGATGAAACTCCTGAGCAGCATGTTTAGCACTGCCAGCTTGTCGACTAAGTAGAAACAGGAATGTGCTCCTGGTGCTTTGTCTGATGGTGGAAGTGTCTATAGACTGTGCCAGTTGAAAGTATCTTTTATAGTGTCAATAGACCATTTCCCTATGCTAAGTGCAGCTCTGGGGGGGCGGGGGGAGGAAGGAGCAAATAATTTATTAATGGTATATACTGAATAAAATACTAAAATGCTTTAGTTGACACGTTAAAAATAATATAGCCATTAAAAATTAAGAAAGCTGTTGCATAATATTGTGGAATGTGTCTTGAAAATGGCATATCATTTCCCACTGTGGAAAGAGCATATAAAAGGCAAATACTGTCAAATGTTGTACTTTGTTGGCTGGCAATGTCTGTTTAAAACTCTTGACTCTGTTGTGTTTGGTGAGCTACATGTTAAAGTCAGTACAGAAAGGGAAATCTTCTTTGCCTCAGCCGGATAAACACTGCTTTAGCACTCTTAATAAGGAGCAAGAAAACATAATGCTAAATAAATGTATAGATTTAAAAAAGGAAAAGCTCTCATCGCTGCAGCCACTGCTTTATCACTTAATGAACTTTACTTCCTCCAAGTGTCCTATTTTTAGCTGCTACTTCAGGAAAAAACCTTTCTACTCGTGCTCTTCTGCTTGAGGAAGCTTCTGAACTCCTCTATTTGTTTGTTAATAGTCTTAATAAATCAAAGCAAGCCTTCACCCACTCTGCTGCTCCAACAGGAAGAAGCCTGGGATTTGTTCATGCCAAATGACTAAGTGACATCTCTGAGCAAACCCTAGTGGGTAAGACTTGGGCGTGAGCCAATTAGCTGACCTGTTTGTTTGTTAGAAAGGTCTGGAGAATGAGAGAAGAATATAAGCCATGCAGAATATTTTGCTGTGCGCTGCTGTTGCTGCTAAGCAGCCATGCTTGTCTGGGTTCCTGATGTACAAATGCTGTACGCTGCGATGCTTGTACAGATTATGGATCCGTGGGTTTTTTCCTAAATGTTCCCTTTTGCTCCCACTCATCTTTTTTTTTTTTCCTTTTCTTCTCCCCAGCTTTATCCGGAGAACAAAGGGCAAATTCCTTTGGGAAAGTGAGGTGACAGCAATGATTATTGAATTTACAACTCAAAAAAAAAAAAAAAAAGTATCCCTCCATTTGTATTTTAGCAGTGTATTTTATGGGCACTCCCAAAAGTGCATCTGCATAGTCTCCATCTGTTAGACACCGGGTCGGTGAATTCAAATAAAGTGGAAAAGGAAAATGCTTCACTTAAACAAAGGAAATCTGGAAACTTTTTTTTTTCCTTTTTAAATTATTCCACTCCCCTCTTTTTTTCTTTTTTCCCTTTCTTGTGATCATCAGGCCAGCAGAAGGGCTGTCACAACACCGCAGGTTGTAACCAGGTCACTAGTATCACTGCCTATGGAGTGCTGTCCAAGATTACATCACTCCCAGAAACTGTGTTTCAACCTACCACCCTCTGGCTTCATAACAGGAACTCCCTCAGGTGAGCCACAGGAACAACTTCCTGCGCCGAGCGGGTCGGAAATCTCTAATGCGGAGACCAAGCTGATCCAGAGCTTCCTTCCAGCACTGCCCTGGCTGTGACTTTGGAGAAGGCTCATTGCTCAAGGGAGGCCTCCCTTCCCTCGGCCACCAGATAATGTCATTGCCCGTGTTGATCTGTCCTCTTGCATTTGCCTGGCGATAACTGTAAGAAAAATATTTTCCATGTTACTTTAAAATGCTTTCTTGTTCAGGTTGTGCCCGTGTGCCAGTTGCACGGATAAGATAGCACAGGAGCACAAGCTGGTTTCTCTGAGCAGCAGAAGGAAGACGCTGTTCTAGCAGGAACCAGATGACCAGTCACTGTCACTACAAAGCATTTGGTTTAGTTAATGAAACAGAAATACTTCTTTTTCAAGTATGTTGGTAGTAAGGAAATCTAGATCAGAGAGACTAGAAGGATTGGGGCACTTGGCAAGATGGCTTGCCAGAATAGAGCCTTTGAGATGCTACTTGTTTTTGTAACCTTGCCACTGACTGAAATAATGGTTTCGCTAAAGGAAGCACAGTCTGGAGTTAATTGCACAAAAAAATCCTGCTTCTATCTTTTTTTTTTTTTTCCCTTTAACATGTATTATGTTGTATTGGTGTTTACATGTATTCCTTTAATAAACAAAACCTATCAAGTCTAATTCAGACCTTGAGTTTCTGAACTTTATTTAGTTCTTGAAGACAGTCCTTCCTACCTAATCAATACTTTTTGTCCTTGGCTTTTATGACTAGAAATGTTCTAGATATCTTCTTTTTGGTGCCTCTTATGAAGCCCTGTAGTGCACATCTTTATTTTGCTGACTGTTATGTAGTGCAAAGTCCATTCCACCTTCCTTCTGTTACACCTAACTGCTGATAGCAAAACAAATCAGTGCCATTTTGTTCACAGGAATTAATGAGAGTCTATGTAAAACACAGTAAAATAAGCCTATAGATTTTCCTATTCTCCTGTGGGTGTTCAGGTAAGGTAGATAACACAGGACATCTCAAAGTAGTAATTCATTGCACCCTCTTGAACCACTATGTAATGTTTTTTGTGTCCTACTATGAAAACCTGGGAGACGACACCTTTGAAGGCTTGCACTGGGTAGAATTGCTGTGAGGTGAGCCAGAGCCCCTGCCCAGACCTATGGAAGAAATTGCATCTCATGAAATACAAGGGGCATAACTTTGTTTGCTCTTAATGGCTGTATTCACAGCTTCTGTGCTTGTAGCACAGCTCCTATGTCTCCTGTGAAAATCACCTCTCAGACAGCAGTCACTGTCACGCTGACTCCCCGCGCACCTTTGGGATGCTGAGTCGGCAGGGTTACCTGTGCCGGAACATCCACCCGGCTCCTCTCTCCAGTGCTAAACCTGTTCCTTGGCGTGTCCCCGCGGCGAAGGGCACTGGGATGAAGAGGCTGGGGAGGTCAGCCTTCCCCAAATGAAGCACTCAGCATAACAAGGTACAGGGAAGTGCGAAGTAAACCGCTACGGGCTTTTTTTTTTTTTTTTTTTTTGTGTGGTGTCATTTGTTTTCTCAAGGACACTGAGTAAGAAGCTGGAGAAACAGAAACTTCCCCTCTGGTGAGATTTATGGTAGGGATTTTAGCAATAAAATGAAAAGTACATTTGCTGATTTCTTTGGGTTTGTGCTTTCTGCGTGGGCTTTGCTGAACTCTGCGGTTCCCGGCTGCTGCCCGGCCTTGCGCTCTGCATGAGGGGCCTTCACCTGGGTCCCAGCCTGCGGCCCGCTCTGTCTGTGGCTGAGCGCCCCAAAGTCCTCTTCCAGTCAGCAGTGTCTGTGGCTGAAGACGCCATGCTTCTGCCCAGCAGCCTCCTGTGCGGGCGTGGTGCGCCGGACCTCCCGCGGGCTCTCGCTCTGCAGCTCTGTCTCCATCTTCTTGGCCTGGGAACCCATCAGGAGGGATTAGAGCTGCTGCTGGAGGGCTGCAGTGGCACTGCGATGGGCCCGAGGGCTGGGGAAGTGTGCAGTGCCAGGCAGTGGGGAATTAGCATCCTCTTGGGAAGGCTGCGGGTGGTTGCCTTGATGCTTTGCTGCTGAGATCCTAAGGTTGGCAAGTTTGCGAAAAGTCCTTCTGGGAGCAATAAGCTAGACAAGCCAACTGGCAAGTGGTGGGGCTGGATAAAGATGGGCCAGACAGGGAAAGAGCAAATGTTGCGGAGGTCAGCGGTCCTCCTCAGCAAAGCCTTGCTAACCTTGTTTTGCTTTGCCTTGGAGACAGAGCCATTCTGCCTCGGTACAACCTCACCTCTAGAAGTTTCTCCCATCATCTTCCATGAGCTGAGCCGTTTATCCCCGGGGTATTTTCTAGGGTTGCCCAGCTGTCTCCATCCATGTCCTGCATGACATCCTTCAGCCCAGGTCACAGATATTCTTGCCTTTTCAATGCCTTTGGTTCTGAAATGTTGCACCAAAATGCTGGAACCTAGGAGTGGATTATTAGATGCAGCTGTTATCCCCATGTACTGATAAAAACAGAAAGGATTACTCCCACAAAATGAAAGTGTGGGGGTTGTAAAAGCGTTAGGAAATTGCTTACCCCAGCAGTGTGTGAGTAACGAGAGTTTTATGGTACCTCGCACAGTGGTGGGATAACGAGGAAGGAGCCTCCATGAGAGGGGCCAGTGCTGCGCCATGATTTAGAGCACGGCACTGGCTAGCTACGCTCTGCTTGCAGAGCTTGTGCACTGGTCTGACATTTGCTAGCTCGTAATCTTCCTTTACAAACCAGGCATGGAGAAGAGCTACTTCAACAGTGTGGACCATGATCCAAGTGGCATATATCCTTTCTCCAGATTTTTAAATCTCTTTTTACATCCTTCCCCACTACTCTGCCTCCTTGGCCTCCTTCCTTTCCATCCTCACACCTGCTTTGACCTCAGAGAAGTCCCCCACGACCAGCCCCTCATCTCTCATGGTGTCCTGCCAGGCCCAGCAAAGCTGAGACCCAGCAAGGTGAAGCAAGAGGTGAGTTCCTGTGAGAAGGACCTTGGCTGCTCCAGCTCCTTGCAGGCACCTCAGCAGGTGCTCTGTGACACTGCAGAGTCCTGAGCTAATCAGCTTTCTAGGGTAAAGTAAGTGCACACTGTGGAGTCCCGGCCACATTAACGTCACTGGGAGTTTTCCCAGTTGACTTTGCTGGGGTCAGGAGTTTACCCTTCAATTACAGAGGGAAGCCAGTTTCATGAAGACAGGTATAGAGAGCTTATTTGCTTTCCTACTTTAAGCATCCTTGTGTAGTTTCAGCCTCAGTGTTAGAGAAATAAGCTTTTTTGTGTTTATGCTATTCTGGCAGGCGCAGTTAACACGGCTATCCAGTTACTGTCCCTGGCTGGGGCGAGGTCTGCAACTCTTCTCCCTCAGCCTTCGCTGCGCCACTGATTGACTGTGTGAGCCTCCCTGTACAACAGGGAGGGCATTTTGCTAAGTGGCAGAAATGGGAAGAGTTAGTCAGCGCCTGCCCTGCGTTTTAAGGCTGAGAAGTCTTTGATGAGCAGCGCTGCACATGCCCTGTTAGGGTGACTGGAGCGCAGAGGGCTGAGAAAGACAGGCATCTGGTTTCCTCATTATTGCTTTTCATAAATAATCCCTTGTCCTTGCACCCTGGACTCTGACAGCATTTAGAACATGCCGTGTGTGTGTTTTTTTTCCCCTCCTCCAAAACTTATTCATTTGGAGAGCGATTAAACAATAGGTTTTTGTCTAAATCTTTACCAGTGAAATTGTCAGGAGAGATTTCCGCCCCCCTCTCCCGTCTATCCTCCTTTTGTCTCCTTCAGTCGTCGGGGTCAGGATCCGCCGCCAAATGGAGACCGCGGTTGCTTTTCCAGGCCCCAGATGCCAATATGTGGCAGCATCTGGCTGGTTGGCAGGCGCCGGGGCAGTTGTGCTGGCTGCGCCATAGCCTGTCATGCGGCGGCGGTGCTTGATGGGTGCCCTGCTTCTTTGAGAATATGGTCCCAACCAAGGAAACGGATAATAATTAAATGTACTAAAGGAGGTGAAATATAGAGTAGGGCGGCTGCCGTCGGAAGCTGCACCGACTCCCAGCCCTGGTGCGTTTTTTTTTTTTGTCCTCTTCGGCAGCATCTCGTGTAACCTTACCTTCTTGTGCTGTGAGCGTTTCGGGTGCCTTAAGGCATGGAGCTCCTTGAAAGAGAAATACAAATCACTAAAAATGTAGAGATAAAACCCTCTCCTTAGAGGCCATGTGTTTGGCATGGGAAACACATGATAACAGCTTGCTTTAGAAAGGTGACATTTCCACTGAAGGCTGAATAATAAAAAATGCATTCTAAAAGCCGAGGTTTTCTCTCTCTTCTGATATATTAGACTTTTGTAATGAAGACAGCTTCTGGGACCAGGGAATCTACTGCTTCCTTGAAATACATGCGTGGGAGCTCTCCCTGGCCCTAATGGGTGTCGCATGTGGCTCCGGCTACATTAATGTTGCAAGCTCTATTAAAAGGGATTGTCAGTAGCCCTTCATGTGCCGTGAATCAAAGCTGTCTTTCCCTAACTTTGCTTTAGTTCAGGCTCACCCATGTAGGCACACTTGCCCATGGTTAAGTCACTTTTAATATTAAGATGGATAGAAAAGATTCTAATACGTGTGGGGTTTTTTGTTTTGGTTTTTCTTGCTTTTAATTCGGTGCTTGCTGGTGAAGGACTCTGGAGGGATGGGGAAGGAGGAGACAGCCAGGCAGCTTAAAGAGGTCTCTGAGGGTCATGTTGAGTCTGTGCTATTATGTTCCAGCGAGGAGAATAGCTTTATTGACAGACAGCTGTTTGACTCCTGGAGCCGTACAGTATTTGCTGCAGAGCCGCATAAATACTGAGCTCATGTTGACAAATTCCTCATCAGTGCAAGACAGTTAAACCTGCTTGTTTAATCATTTGTGTGCTCTTACCTCTGCAGCTCTGAAAAGAATGAGCTGCTGTTTCACAATACAATGCATGAGAAACCTGTGAATGCTCAGAGCTGTTTCACGTGTGATTTTCAGGGTGTCTTTTTATTCAGATCCTCTTGGAAATATAGTACTCTATTTCTTTGTTATGGTTAATTAGTTTGTTTTTTTTTTTCTCTAAAAAAGGTGTAATTTTTGTTTTTCAAATAAAAAATCTGTCAAGCTGGCTTTTCATTACAGTTAGCAGATCTCTTGGCAGAACTTAGGTCCTGTCTGTGACATGCCACCAGCACTGGCATGGCCCCTTTAGGAGTCCCACACCTTGGTTTGCAGCACGTGCGTGGAGGCACGTGAGGATGTGTGTTTTGGTTTGGCTTTTCTGGCACGCGGGTATGGAACCTGTGCTACTGGTCGCCTCCTGTCCATAGCTTGGAGGGTGGCTTTTTGACCTCCCTCCCGTTTCACAACAATATCCGCCTTCATACCAGCGCACTATCTTGTCACGTTGTTGGCCTCATCTCTGGAAATATAGTATCTAAAATTAAAGATTTGTTTCTGTTTCGGAAATTTTGAATTGACCTTTGTCACTTAAACAGGGAGAGAGTGGTGTAAGTCAGGGGTCCTGCCATACAGTCAATAGGAAAAAAAAAAAAAAGAGATGTCTTTTGAGACTTTCTGCAGGCCCTCTTTACAGTGTAGTGTCTCTGTGGTCCTTTCAAAATGTTTCTAGAGTGTGAGTAATTTTCTAATCAAAAGGTATATTATTGAGGGGTGACCAAAAGAGAAGGCCTCACTGAAATGGGAAACAATTGTTTAGTCAGACAAAAAAGTAAAATGTCAAATTGGTATTTAGAGAGATCAGTCACTGTACGTTTATGTGGCAGTGAAGGAGATGGATGTTTCTTTCAGGGTCACATATAAGGCTGTGGATGCTTGAAGCTGTTGGCAAGAGACAAGCTGTCTATCCTATGGCTGTAACTACTGATGGAGCTGAGCAGGATGGTGCTGCTGGTTTTTGAAACTTTTTGACAGTTTCCTAGTAAGTGCAGGGAAAGCCAGTGTTATTGGACATTTTTATTTTTTAAGTACTAATGTCAGTGCAAGACATTAGTTATAATGAAGATTTACACTTGTGTGATGCACACTTGTGAAAAATCCTGCGTATCCTAGGGAAGGACACTCAGCCTGGTCAGCTATCTCTGATGAGGCTACAAAGATTAGCATGCAGAAGAAATCAAGTTTCCATTGATTTCATAGCATACAGGTACTTTTTTGCATTGATTTAACTAAGAAAATCCAGTGTAAATATACAGTCTTAGGAGTATGGCACAGCTTAGCCTATTGACCAGGCCAGGCAGCCTCACTCGAAGCCTTTGGAGCCTGGACAGCTCCTACATGACTTCCTAGGGTGTTAGCTCCTCCTCCTCTCTCCATATGTATGCTTCTTGGGGATTTTCCAATTATTAGCCAAGTAATTTCTTGAATGTTGGGTTTATCATTCATGTGATGGAAATTTTGACTGTCAGTTATTTTTCAGTCTTTTTCCAAGGGGACTTGGTTCTGACTTGCCTCCTAGCCACCAAAAGGTTGGTTTGCTGCAGAAATGTTTGCTTTCATTCCATTCAAGCATTTTAAAAGCATGTTCCCCTCTTTTTAGTGCATCCCCATAGCTTGTATGTTGAGGCCCAAGAGCTGTACAAGTTTATGTGGCTAATGAAAATATTTCTGGATGAATGAGAAATATTAAAAAAAACCCAGCACCCTGAACATAATTAGGAGCTTTGGAAGTAATGCAAACTCTTTTGGTTCAGGGCACAAGCCAGCCTTCAGCTAGAGGCCTTTTTAAACAACTTTCCTTCTGTCCTTCATCTTTCATCGTTATAAGAGGAATAACAACCTATCTTTACATATCATTAATAAAATAGCTCAGTTGGCCACTTAAATGATTTTTAAGTGCATGACAGTCACAAAGACCAACGGACAAGTTAGCCTTTTTGGGGGACTGAGGAAAGGTAACCACGGAGATCTGGCATAGTCAATTGAATTTAGAGTGCACCTTCAGAGCAGTCAGTAGAGTTTCCAGAAGATGGCTGAAAGCAGGTCAGTTTTCTTCAGGTTTCTGCCTTTCAGCCTTTACCTGCTGTTGGTAATATGGCTGTTGTCCCCAGTGATTTCTTTTAAACAGGATTTTTGGCTGTAGGCTAACTTTTTTTGGTATAAAAACCAAAGCACCAATGATTCTTGCCAGTAGTGGGGCTGGTATGGTCCCCATCCCAACCAAACGTGAAATGGCTGTGCTGGAGAAGGACACCAAGCCAAAAGGCTGGTGGATGAGAGAAGGAATTCTATTCTGTGTTTAGAGAGATACCACTATTTTGTCTTTATGTTGCCATCTTGTACAACCTGTGTGCAAGCCTGAAGGAAGGAACATCCCCAGCCTCAGAGAATTGAGTTCGAATAGCTCATGTCAGAGGGCCTGAAAAAATGGGGCTGAAACCGCAGCATTTTGTACCATTGATCATTCTGGGATTGGGCACTTCAATTTCTCCTTTAGGTGCTTGGTATTTACCAGATGCTTCCCAGCCCAGTGACACGCTCAGTCTAGTAAGAAAGGCGTAGATGGTATATATCCACCACAACTTTCTCACTTGTTTTACTTGTTCCTGAATGATGAAAAACCTGAATGTGCTGGTGTCCAGGTGTCTCTGTGGTGGGAGTCTTGGAGGATGACATACAGCAGATCTACCCTGAGCAGTGGGTGACCACAAGCACCCTGGGGAGGCCACCAAGATTGCTGCCACATGCAGCTCTTCTGCCAGGAAGTCTGAGAGGTTTTCTAGCACGGGATGGGATGTCTTCTGCAGCCATCAGAGAGCAAGCGTTTTCCTTGGATATGCGCAGCTCTTGTTACGAAGCAAGCTGCATTCCTGCTGTGCGTCTGTGTGCACAAAGCTTATTTATTACAGCCCTTAATCAGAGCTGGGTCAAATCCATCTAAGGAAAACATAAATGTGTTACAATGGATTTTTCGTAATTAAAATTGTAACTCCTTCTCTGAAGTCTTGATTAAACAGCATTAAATGTCACAATGCTGTGAGAAATAGCCATTATCAACAAAAATCAAACCAGGTATAAACCGCTAAAGGTATTTTGCCTGGAGCGGTCAAATTTCAGTGCAAACACAAAGGGTCAACTCGTGACATTTGGCTCCTGTATTCTGTTCGTAAGCATCCTGGTGTATTTGCTTTGCTCTCTCTGTCTTTTTCCTCCTCTGTTCCCCTCTCCATATATCAGTGTCGGGGAGTTCAGACATCACAAGGGCCGGTGGGTTTTTTATTATTATTGTAGCGCCTAATGTGGAATTTCGCATGAGCAACACTCCTTCCTGTCGGTACTTGGAAACTCTTTTGTGTTACGTCCGTCCTTTCTCTGAAGTAATCGCTCAACTATTTCTAGCAATAAAATATTCCTCTCTAGCCCCATCAGATACGTTAGAAAGATTAATGCAAGATCTGAAGGCTCTGTCCAGCTGAGTTCAACAAAACTTCCCTGGGCTTTAATGTTCTTCTTTCATTTTACTGCAGATATCGCCTGACGACACAGTATAGGAAAAAGGCACCCAGATACTGCCCGGTAGGCACAAGCAATATACTCTATAGTTACAGCTGCACAATCACAACTCACACAAGCAACCTGCCAAGGGACAGGGACATGAAGAACAGGGGTCTGTGTATCTACATCCTTCTTCTCTATGTTTTTTTTATTAACTTTAAGATTTGTGCACCAAAGATTTGTCTAAAACTTGTTAGGGTACTGGGAATGGGACCTGCTTATCCTGTTGTCTGAAAAAGCAGTGCTGGTCTTGTCTCTCCACAGCCAGGGAAATGAGGAGAGAAACCATCCTCAATAAGGCAATTTAAAAACCTTATTTGGCACCTAAGATGCACTTTGGGGGAGGGAAGGTTTTCCTAAACTATTTAAACATATACCTGACTAATGATGGGAGAATTTGCTTCCTTGGCTCCCTGCTCAGGGATCGGCACTAGTTGAGGTAGAGCTGAAACTCCTGACAACTATTAAGAAAACCTTAAAGAATGGAGAAGTGATGCCCTTATCACTTTCCATGTCACCAGTTGCACCGGCTGAAAGCACACATACAAAGTGAACTTATTTTCAGTGGTTGCTTTGACCTGACTTTGGGAAGCCGGGAGTGAGTCTGGCAGCACTTGGTTGTGGCAAAAACCAACTCCTTGAGCTTTCACAGTGGAACCAACTCCTTCATGAGGTGAAGCGCTAGGGATTAAATTACTTGTTCCTTGGTCTTTCTTTGGTCTTTCTTCAGCCAGACGGAGGTCATAACTCCCGTTTGGGGAGGGTTCCCCCATGCAGCAAAGTCTCTGCTCCCCTGGAAGGGGCCGTGCATGGGCAGCTGCCCATGGTGCAGCCGTCTGACTGCCCCACTCGCTGCCTTGCTCAACACTGCCGTCTCCTGTGGCTTCAGCTCTAAAAAAAAAGTTTACTTCAGTTTGAGGGTATTTTTGTGCACTACCTTTTTTTTTTTTGTTTTGTTTTTGTTTGACAACCATGACAGCCTCTCCTCATTATTATGGAAAATATAGGGTTGGTTGTAATTACTATCCGAGTATGAATGGGAGCAGAAGTGGGCATAGCCTGCACTGGCCTTTCTTTGACAAGGTATAACTTTCTTCTGAATTTCTGTGTTAATTAATGCTTATTTAAAAACCACTCTAATTGGCAGTAAACACCTCAACTTTTTGTACTCATTAAAATGCACTCATTGATGTGTGATGGATTTTTTAAAGCTTAATTAACTTTCTTCCTGTATATATAACCTATAATAATGACCAATACTGGAAACTGCCTCCCCGCCCCCCCCCCACCCCCCCCCCCACCCCCCCCCCATTTTTGGCCCTCCCCCCAATATTGCTATCACTTGAAGAAAGGCTATAAAAATGTATCCTGACTTGGCCAGGGTATGGGGAAGTGCTCTGGGGACAGTAATTCAGCCCCTCTCAGAGCCCCCATGGAGGCTGGGACAGCGGCTGGGAGCTGCCTGTGCCCTGTCCCGCGTTCGTAGTTGCAGCCTGAGGTGCCCACCCTGCCCTCACCCTTCTCCCTCATGGGCAGAAATGGGATCCTTCTCCCATCTTCATTGCATGTCACCTTTTCTTCGTTCCTATAAAAAATGCTGTGTGAAACTTTTTCTCAGGTAGGCTTGCAGGCCTGCTCTTCCCCAAAAAAACCAAAATCTTTCAGTGAAAATTGAAGTGAAAATCGTTTTTTTCTGTTTCTTTTGCTGGTTTTGGTATTTTTTTTTTTTTAAAAGCTTCATGTATGTAAGTGCCAACTCAAAAGAACCAAGGAAGCTCTAAAAGTGTTTTTCTCTTTCTCCAATTTTCAGTCCACATCTAAGCCAGGGAGCAGGATTTAGTGTGCAACTTTCTAGGGCGCTGAAGTGAACGATGATTTCAAGCTGTTCTTTTTAAGTGTCTCAGCATTTTGGACTTATGAAATTAGACTCCCGAATCACTTTTGAATGTGGGATGTTGGTACTTTTTGCAACTGTGATCCTTTGTATACAACAGAAATTACCAACAAGCAGAGCCCATTATAGTAATTAATGCAAAATATGCAATTTGCTTGGTTCAGCTATTACGCACAGATCATTTCCCAGTTTTCCTTTGCAATCTCTGGAATATTCTTGTTTAAGGTGGATAAATCAGAATTTTTAAAAGAGGGAATCTGGTTTGTGAAGGCACCTACATTGAGTACATTTTAAACACATGAAGCAACTATTTAATTTCCAAAAGTGCTTCATTTCCAAAAACTTTTACGATCTTCAGTGAAATGTAAACTTGCTTAAAATACCTTTTAAAATTATCTTCATTCTCCTTTACTCTGTGCACTTTCTGTAACCCTGTCGATAACTTTAATGCTGTCTAGTTCCTTTCTCTTTACCTGTCTCAAGGAGTGATTAGGCTGACCATCTATAAATTCCCCACTGCGATAATAAACAGGCCCAGATATTCCCTCCTGCTTTGTAAACGGTTGCATGGTTGAGCTAGCACCTGTATTCGATGGCTACTGCATCTTGCCTGCTTTGCAGGAATCTGCCACTCTGCGGTGATGGACACAAATCTCTATAGCCGCAGCTTATCATTCAGTAAAGCACGTGCTTTTTTTGAAGTATGTAAATAAGTATACTATTCCTCTGGGCGCAACCAATCTTGTTCACCAACTTGTGGGCACTTTTCAGATACCTCCCTCTCTGGTGGTGTTCAGATGAAGACTATTTATTCCTCGCACTCTCACTCCTGCTTGCCTGAATTTGCTCCTTCCAGGAGGCAGGATCAGGCCTGTGGCCGTGCACACTTAAAACCATGAAGCTTGCTGAGTTTCTGCTGCTGGGGAATAGAACAAACAAGATATGCACTAAGAGCTTGATTTCTCTTACCTGCTCAAGGTAACTTAAATAGGGTGACAATATTTACTTATTATTTTAAAATACGTATTAATGTGGCTAAATGTGGATGGCATGCAGTATCTGAACATTAATGCTAACTTTATTCCTGGGCTGATTTCAAGGCTATCATTAAAATAAAATGCTGCTGCCTCTTAATTTGACTATGTCAATAAATAAAAATGTCCATAACAAGTGTATGAAGCTAATTAGGATTTTATGGCTGTGTTGTTCTGGTTGATAGTTGTACTGCTGGCTTGCTGGGTCTTTATGTTTCAGTGATGTACACCTCATTGATGCATAACATGTAACACCTGTTGATGCGTTAAATGTTTAGTCCTGGCAATTGGCCCTCACATCATTTCTGGGTACAAGAGCTCTGTGTAGCAGACTGCAGGTCTTATAATTAGGCTTCCTTGTTTTAGCAGAGCTTTTCCTAAAGGAAAACATTAAAGCTTCTGCAGCCCTCGTGAAGTTTCCTGAAGTTTGTCAGAAAGGCCAGCGCTATTTTCTGTCGCAAAGGGGCAAGTTTATAGCCGTGGGCTGGTTTGGTCCTTGCCCATGAGGCAGGGCCAGCCCCACAATAGGATGCTGAAGGCTTCAGGCACAGCTGCTCTTTCTCTCCCAGCATGTCCCAGCAAGCACACAGCACTAGCGATGCTGCTGCTTCCTTAGCTTGAGGTGCCATACAGAAACATAGGTATTCTGAAATAAAATCCATATACACTGAATCAAGCGTCTGTTCTTCAGCACCAGACCTGCCTGAGAATTGCGTCCATATGCTAAAGAAATATGAAATAATTTTCTTGTAGGTGGAGTTTCCTGCAAAGTCCAATTAGTTTCAGACTCTGCTTTGAAACGTAGAAGATTATACCCGTCTTACCTTTGTTTAGTTGAATGGCTTTAACTAGATCTGCTTGAACAGTTGTTAAAATGTATTGGTTTTAAAATATTTATTTATTGCTTTTAAAATCCTGTTAATGTCTTAGTTTTAATAAGATTTTGTGACTGTGGATTGTACAAGCCCATTTAACACTGTGCTCAACTAGAAATGCTATCTTCTGCCTGGAGCGCTGGCTCCAGGCTGAGCTCCCCAGCAGTTACACAGCGTGTAGGTTACGAGAACCACCCTGTGCTAATGAAGGGGGCAGAGGCACCCCCCCAGTGAATTAAGGCTAACCAGGTTTCATGGCAAATCCCAAGCCACACATCTTGGGGTTTCTGGTTTGTGGAAGTTCAGCATGAGTGAACAGGTTCCTCTGCCACCTGTTAAAAGAACATTAAAAATATATTCTTTTAACTTTGGTTTTAAAATAACTGCTACATTAACAGGACAGCAGTGTTACTCATCAGAAAGAAAAAGCAGGTAAGCAACCCAGCTTGGATTCAGATTCAATAAATGAACACAATAAATAATTCCAGCAGTTTATTCTCCCCACCTCAATCTTGTAGTTCGGTAACATTTTGAAACTTCATTTTTCAGAAAAGAGCATGGTTGCCAAATGAAAAGAAAGCTGCTACAGAAAACTCTCCCACTATATTTCTATTGGATACAATGGCAGAAGTGTGTAAGAGAGCAAAGACCAAAGCAGAGAAGAGGGAGAAAGACCTGAATAAACAATTTCAATGAGAGGTAGGTGTATTCTGATAGGGAATTCAGATTTTTCTTCCTTGCTTTTTGGTAAAAGTTCTCTCCTAAAGGAAAGACCGCATTTTTGACTGCAAAACAATTTGAAGAAAAAAACTCCAGGGTTCTAGTTTTGACAGTGGCTCCTGAAATGGTGCAAAGCATAGTTCTGGGTGAGCTTGTCCCTGACCTGTGCTTGTCATGGGTCACCCAGTGCCTGCCATAGGAACCTGCCATTGGCCCTGGGAACAGTTTGTCAGTAAGACTCTACTCCTGCCAGAGTCATCTCTCTTCTTAAAATGGCGTGTCTCCCCATCTTCATATTTATCCGCACACATTACACAAAGTAGGTTTGTGTTGGCCTGTGATTTACTTGTTACCAAGATGTTAATGACTTGACTTCAGGGATTAGTTGTGTTGATTGCCATGATGGTGTCACAGCTCCGGATGGCAGCTGATACGCAAGCAACCAACCCCAACCAAGGGCCTGGTTTTATGGTTCAAAATTTGAAACCCATGTTACTCCCTCTGCAAGCTGACTTCTGAGTGTAAGATGAGAAGAACTGCCGGATTGAACGGGTCAAGATTTGGAAATCTTTGTGACATTGTGTAGAAAAAACTTTGAAGGTTTCAGTATATACCTTATTTCTCTGGTAAATTTGTCTGTTGCGTTCTCTTATTTTGTTGCTTGATTTGCAAAATACCTTAATTTCTTAAGTGCCTTCTCTGTGACACGCAAATCATATCTTGACACTTCAATAATTTTTGGATGGATTATATTTTTTTGCTACATAATGGGCAGTTTCAGTTTGAAAATTTCAGCTTTCAATACATATAAGCTTATCTTCTTGGTATGGTGTATAATTGCTGTTTGGAATATATCACTTTAAAAAATGCAAACTTCAAAAATTTCTTTTTCATGATCTATGTCTTAAAGACTTTGCTCTCCCCTTGTATTTTCCTTTCTCTTTTCATTCTCTTAAAATATGTGTATTGGGTTTTAGTCGTTGCCTACCGAAACAGGTGGAATGGAGCTGTGTATACCTGGTACCTCTTCTAGATGTACTGATAATCTTGATGCTCTGGGGTTTGGCAAAGCCAATATGTCATACGTTTTTTCTCAGAAAACATGTTAGCAAATCAAAACACTTTGCATATAGCTAAAAATGTCACCAGTTTTTCAGATATTTTCTAAAGCCAACTGTTAAAAATTTGATTTTTGAAAACTGGAAGATAGTGCTTTCCAGATTCTTTTTATACTCTCCTTCAAAAAATCCTCTCCCCTGTGGTAGGAGGGGAGAAAGTTAAAGGAAAAAAAATCTTGGATTTTTTACCAAGTAACTTTTACCAAAATGAAAAATTTCTATAAAAATTGATTTTGTTTAACAGGCTATTTTGATTTGATTATTGTTTTTATTTTTCAATGGCAAGTTATTTACTGTTTTCTTTTCTCCTCATTGTGTGGCCCCAGGCCTCACTAAATGTGTTCTATTCAAACCCTGCTCTGAAGACAGAAATATTAATTTCAACATGGGCTTTTCTATAGAACTCATCACTATGGTAACTGAATGTTTCATAAACATTAATGAACTTATTTTCACTGCACTGCAGTGAGGCGTTGGGTGGTAGTATTATCCCCATTTCATGAAGAAGTGAGGCAGAAAGAGATTAAGTACAAAATTATTCACTAATTTTAAGTTCCCAATCTGAGATGCATGGTCTGATTTTTCAGAGGACTTAGCTTTTTATCTGTTCAAAGCACAGCTCCCATTGCCTTTTGTTGCAGCTGCGAGTTCAAATTTCTTTGTGCTTTCTTTACTTGGATAGAGACTGCTTTAATCCTGTTTGTACATGGCCTTTTTAATTTCTTTTCCCCAAGATAATGAGAAGGAACTGAAACTTATTAGGTACTGGCCACATATTTTTTGCTAGATATTAACTGAAATTACAATAGTTTACATAATTTTATCCAAATACCAATTTGTAGCCTTGGTGTTATAACTAAAATAAGAAATGACCTTACCCTAACTTCTCAAAGATTAGAAAAGCATTGCTTTGGTGGACTTTATTTTTAGTTTTCATGAGAGAGCAAAACTCCTGGGAGTCACTTGTTTTGAGGTTTACCTGGAGGCTGCTGATGTAGCTGCAAACAGTTAAATTGGTGTTGGCAGTCGTGGACCTTCACCCAGAGTCACTAATTTAAAAAATAATTCCTGCCCTCCTTGAAAGCCAAGGTAGCAAACAAACTAAATGTATTAGATATAATTTGTTACATGGGATTTTTCAAGGAGGTGAATCGAGTATCTTGTTTCAAACACATCTGGGCTTTGGCAAAGTTCAGATTCACAGTTGCTGACCTGCAGACATCCCCCTACATAGGAGGGGGTCTATTAAGATCTTTTTCTGTCTTCTGTCTTTAGGCAGTGGGGCTTTAGAGTGGCTTAGGATATCTTGAAGAGCCAGGCCTTAATTTGCATCAGAATATGTCACTTGGACTCATGGCTCCCCTCACTCAGAATAATTTTGCAGGCTCCTGTCCCGTTCGTTCTTTTCTTTAGACCTACAAGTTGCGAAAGTTTACAAACACAAAGTTTACTCTCAGATCTTCCTTGAGAGGTTTACTTCTGGAGCAAATTTTTGTAGATGTTTTTATGAAGCAGAGGTTTAGAAAGCAAGCACTGACCCCATCTTAACCACAGAGGTACAAACAGGCTGCTGTAATATTGTGTTGTTGAATTTTCCTTCCAGTGCTGAATGAAAGAGAGCTTGCCCTTTTCCTCAAATCTCTCCCCGATCGAGAGATGAGTGAGCTGGTAACTACAATATCCAACGGCTTCACTAAGTTGAGAATGTGATGTCTGTGTAATAACACTCAATTTTGCACACTTCAAATCCATTAGTAGCAATTACCTTACCTGAGGTGTTTTGAGTTAGTTTTAGCACAACATTCTTGCAGTTGGTAGATAATGAGCGTAATAATGTATTTTCAAGTCTCCGTTTTTAGCTACAATAATGCCATTAGGATTCTATTTAGCAAATGTGTGTTCCACACAAAAAGTTAAGACTTTTTTTGTTCATGTTTCCCCCCCACTTTTTCTATTGCACCTCACATCCTATTCTATGCAGCGCTGGCTTATCTGAAAGAGCAGGGAAGTGTTTTAGCTACTGCACTTGTAAAAGGCAATGGGGCCTGGTACAGCGAGCACAAAATCAGGATGCAGGACAGTGGGGTTTTGCTTTAGCCCTGATGCAGCCTGCTGGGTGCCGCTGGGCAAGCTGCCGGTCTGCGCTTTGCTGTGTCCTGTTTGCCCAAGGGATGGGGATGCTGACACCCCTGCAGCACACAGCAGCAGCTGTCCTGCTTGCACCAGGATGGGCTGTGACACCACTGAAGCTGCTGGTGGACTGCACGGTGGTAAGAGATGCAGGTGGGCTGCGTGGTGGTGAGAGATGCAGGTGTTGTAGTACCTTTTGCTACAAATGCGGCTTAGTCATCTGTGCTGGGGGTCCTTGGGCACTGCAGATGTGCTGTGGCTCCCTTGCCCCACTGGGCTTTTTCTGCCTTTAGAAAAAGGGATTTATAGTCCATATGGGGAGTTATAGTTGAGAGGAGCCCAGCCTGGCCTGGGAGGTATAAGGGGTGGATGTTAAAGCAATGCATATAGTCCCAGGCCTGCTTGTTTCTGTATGTCAATAGGGTCAGGCAGCTCTGGTTTGGGTAGGAAAACCCTGCCCTCACTCTAGGCTGAGGAGCCATCCCAGTGCACTACCATTATATGATCCCCCTCATCAGGTAGGCCCTGCTGTCCTTGTAACGATGCAACTATTTCAGGAAAGCTTTGGGTTGGGAGAACCACTACTCCACCAGGTTTTCCTTCCCTCCTCCCCACTGAAAGGGGAAAAATAAGAATTCTGATTTTTGGGTATAATCTGAACCGAATGATACTGCTATGCTAATTCCCTCCGTTTTCTAAGAAACAAGATTTCTTTGGTTTTCTCTTTCCAAAGAATTCCTTACCAGAGAATGAGAAAAGGTATGGGGGGATATAATTGACACCTTTGTAGAGGTCACTGCTAAGGTCTCTGGCACAGATCATATCAGCATGTTAAAAATAGCTCTAAAATCTTACAGTACTCCTTTCATATTAAATTGACCAAACTCAAGAAGCAGAGAGTATTTGGGCAGCCACACAAAATGTTTTGGGAAACCAACTTGTATTTGCAGTTGGAGTGTTTAGAAACAGACGTGGGAAGAGCTTGGAGAGCCTTCACTGTTTTAAAAGGGAACATGTGAACATGTCTTTGGCAGATGTGCACCTTCTCTCCGGCTCGTTTGCACTTAGATGCTCTTTAAAAAAGCAAACTGATTCTTCTGGCATCAAATTGATCTTTCTCACCTTTTAGTTGCTCTGGCACCCTGACTGCATGCCCATCCAATGCCTCCTCCTGCCCTGTGAGCACACATTCACAATGTGCGGGATACGCTGGGTATCCCATACTTGATGGAGAGCGGTGGAGAGCTATCCTGGTAATGCTCAGCAGAGAAAGCTAAGCTGAATTTTAGCACCCCACGGACAAGGACGAAATGATGGAAAAGCACCCATCTGCATGAAGATAACAAAGGGCTTCTGGCTGTGGGGTAGGCAGGATGAAGGGGAGCAGAGCCTGTCCCCCCTCCTCTGCTGCCGCTCCTCCTCCCTGCCTGCAGGGCTGCCACACAGCCTGTCCGGCCGTGACTGCCTGTTCCTGGCGCTGAGGTGTTTGCTCACCACCTCCTGGCCCCTTCAGCCGCGAGAGTGACTGTCACCTCCATCCGTCTGCTGCCCCGGATGTCTGCTTACTTGACAGTGGAGCCCAAAATCTGACCCCATCCGCAGCCTGCAAACTGAAGGGGAGCTGGGGGAGGCAGATATCACCTCTCAGTCACAACGTGCCCAGGCTGCTCCGGGGTCAGCACAGCAAAGTGCTGGCCCTGATCTCCTTGCATTGCCATCACCTACCCTGAAATTAGTAACAGCACGTCCAAGGTTAGTGGTGAATTCAGATACCCAAGCTACAGAGGAGGAGGGTGAATAAAGGACAATGGTTGCGTACAGTATAAGCTGTTGCCTTAGACAATGCGTGACCCCTGAATTAAAAAGACCAGGATTAGTGAAGAGCTTTTTGCATTATTGGGCCCATTTACAAAAAGCTTTATTCCTAATTGTATGGTACTGCAGAGCTTTAACTCGAGCACATATTGGTTTTGTAACCTGATCCCCACATAAATCATAGTCGGTGAGAGCGGAACAATTAGTGCCTTAATCTACTGGAACTACACAGTATCTTTACATCTGAATTTTCGTGATCATTACGAGTATTACAAGAGTCAATTAATTTATATTTCACACAAAATGTAATTAAATCCCATGATAACCTGACTGTGAAATGAATGAGGGGGGAAGAGGAGCAGGGGGGGAAAGGCCTTTCCTCGTGAAGCCACCATCAAACGTCGCGGCGTGCTGTTGACAGAGATGAACTGCCTCCTCTTCAACTTTATAAAGTACAGAAGTCTTGGGGTGAGGGAGTGTTGTTTCCTAATTTCATACTGAGCAGCCATGGTCACAAAAAGAGTTTGCCGCCGTGTACTTCCAACGCAGCCTGCAAGAAAAGCATACCGTGTTTGCTAACCCATTTAAGTGCCTGGAAAAGAGAAAGGCCTTGATGTTGCAAAGAGCCTGATGCCTGTAGTTGGTCACCTAAGGGAATCCACTTATGACTCTATTACCCGGTAAATTAGCGGAGTGGTTCAGTCAGGTATATTTATCATGAAGAGAACTGAAGATAATTAATACACTGCATTGAATGCAAATTGCACCCACAGCACTTATCTCATTTTCAATTAGCACAAATGTTACAGCACTGCAGGCTTGTTATGATTTTACCATGGGCTGGGTAATTAATTTCTGTGAGCTACATATCAGACACCTGATAATGCCGTTTATTAATAAATGTCACCCCAGGTATCTGTTAGGAGAGGTAAATAAATTAAATGTTCAGTTGTCTGCCCTGCGCAAATCTATTCTTACACCTCATTGCATCTTTTCACTTGTTTGTTTATCGAGGAGAATGACTACGGAGATTACAATGGCAAACAAAGGAATATGAGGAACAATAATCTGTACCCAAAAGCGGTGTTTCTCTCAGAGACGGCCCCGCTGCCGACGGCAGGAGCCGTGCCGCCGCTGCCACGCGTCTCCCTCCTGCCCAGGGGCACGGCTGCGGCCTGCTGGGGTAACCCTCCCCCCAGCACTGCCCAGGACCCACGAGAGTAGAAAAGCTGAAGTGACCCCAAAATCCACCACTTTCAAGGAATTTGCCAACCACTTACCGGTATGTGTTTCTGTCTGTAACTCTGTCCCTCAGAGCGTTTTAGCTGTCCCCTGCCAGAGCCCATGTTTAAAGCCATAATGGCTGACATCCGCACAGCTCCTTGCGGCTTTTATGCCCATCGGCTCCTGAGGTGATTTCACGTTTGTGTTTTTCCTTTTCCTCCCAAAACTTCAGAAAAGGAGGGCGGGTGTGGGTGAGCCTGCCAGCTTGTTTCCACCCCACAAGGGCCACGGCCCCTGGCAGAGGTGAGGGCCCCTCTGGGCCAGGGGCGGCAGGGCATGGCCTGCGCCAGGCGTTTTCAGAGGTCTCTCCTCGCTTCAGGAACAAAATAGTAATGATTATAGCAAGAATGAAGCAGCCGCATATTCTCTGATCTGTTCCAGGCTTTGGGAAAAGAGGGGAGCGGGAGGCGGCACGATTTCGACAGGTGGAGGGAGGATTAGCTGGGTCAGGCCCTTGTGCGGGAATACGGGAGAGTCAGGGAATGCCGTTTCCCCCAGACCCTGTGCTTTCTTCTTTTGAGTGGGTGGATTATATCTGTCAAACCTCATGGCCAACTCCCGCTTTCAAAAGCTTCAACATGAGTCTCATCACCTTTGTGAGGAAAGGTCCCTTTTTTTTTTCCTCTCATTTGATTTTGAAATTTCAGCGAGTCACACTAACAAAGATAGTTGAAAATGCTCCAGCTAACCTGAACTTTAAAAAAAAAAATCAGTTCACCAAAATCTCAGAAAGGCTGTTAGGATTGGAAAATATGCATGATCGAACACAACCTGTTGTGACTTTTAGCTTCTCTGCCAACTTCTTTCACTGGTTTTGTTCAAAGAGTACCTGCTTCTCCTTCGGTGTTCATAGCAGAGGTCTGTGCCACAGTCACTGGTGGTGGCTTTGGTGATCCCTCTCTCCAAGGAAGATCACAAGCAGGTAGCTGCAGTCACTTTAAGCAAGCTTTGCTTAAACTGTCCTAGATCACGCAGGCCTGATTAAATTAACACAGCTTCCACTGTGTGGGTGCAATTCAGCTGACAGAAAGATGCTTTATTTTAGTGATTTCTTACCGCAGGCAGAATCAAGGCAAGTAGAGCCATGCTACATAAATACTTTTATTCTGGTGTACATTAGGAGCTGTACTAGTTTGAATACACTGGAAAAATAAATACCTCTAGCTGACCATTATATTGGTAGATATCTGAGTATGGAACAACCGTCAATCTTTCCTGAAGAGAAAGAGTACTTACAGCAAAAGATTAGGTGTAATGCAACACTCAGTTCCCCAGATACAGACATATTTAGGAACGGCCACATTATTAGTGACCTGTAAGTTAGCTATGGGTAAGGAAGCCTCTAACAAGTGACTCTTGCCACAATAATTTAATCAGTGTGAATTTCAGCAAACACTGCTCTTAGGCAAAGTGCTTTCTTCCCATTTGCAGATCTTAATTTATATTTCCTAGTTTTTATACAGTAAATAATTTACATGTGCTTCCTGGTAGCGTGATCTGCCATCTTACCATTGTCTGCTGTCATCTTTTCAGATTGCAGGACTCAGAGATAGCTCGCTATTTGAAGATGGGATTTACAATAATGCTTTAAAAATACTGCAGCACTTCAAAAATCAATTTTAAAAAGTCTTATTTGGATTAAGGTTCGTACTCCAGAGAAGAACATGTGATTTTTAAAGGCGAAATGACCTGCCAACATCCTTTAAAACCACATTTACTATGCTGAAAAGAATATATAAACTCTCAGTTTAAACAATTATAATAATATCCATGCTGGGGAGCTGGCAAGGTATAGAATTAATGCAAACTCCTTATTTGAACAGGGACAATATATACAACAAAAATAAAGATGGTGAATGCATTTTAGAATCTGAGTGAGACAGATTTAGTTTCTTTCCAGTCAGATCCAGGCATGACAGGCCTGACATGGACTGCTGACCCGAGTGTGTCCCCCTGGGTAGCCACCTTGCCCTGGGGGGCAGAGCGCAGCTGGTGCCAGGGCCATGCCAAGCCAACCATACCATGCCGACCAGGCTTTGGCTTTGCTGGTGGGACTGGTGCTACCTGCAGAGTGAGGGTCTCTCATGGGGAACAGGCATTGTGGACAAAGTCCTCCAGAAAGGGACCCTGCACCATTTGTCAGAGCCTTCTGACAGGATTGTTCAGCAAAACAAGGAGACTTTTACAGGGAGAGAGGCCTAGGAAAGGGTTGTTGCTGGTTGAGGTCAGCCATGAGCTGGTGGGGAGTGAGCTCACGTGGCTTACCCCCATAATAGCCAGCTCCTCGCACCCTATGATGAACCTTGTACTTGTGCATCAGTCATGCATCGATTCCCTCTCCCACCTCCCTGCCAAGGGAGAAACGGATGTAATGGAGCATCATGTTTTTGTGTTTCTGATATTATTATTTATGCAAGTCAGAAATATGCCTTATGATGGAGGGGAAGTTCGGTGAAGGTTTGCGTTCCCCCGAAGATATTCAATCCACAGGCTGGGGGCTCTGGACAGATGTGTTTGATTCTTTCTGCAGAGAGCTCATAGGGCTAGTGGAGCAAATCTGTCAAACGTTTCCTTTGCTGCAGCTTTATACAAAGTGGTAGATGTGATGAGGATGATAAGAACGAGGACCATGAACTCAATTAGGAATTCCATGGGAAGCTGGTGCCAGGCCCAATGCCAGGTTTGATATGCCTTTGTCACTGAAGAGATGCATTGCAGCAGTAAATGAAGTTTTCTAAGCATGAATGCTGCGTGCTTGCATATTTCAAATGACTATAGTCCAGCTGAGAAGTGACACAGCCATGAATAACGGAGACAAGGTCATCACCTGCCAGGGTGGCAGAGAGCGTCCTAGCCAATGGAAGAGAATAGAAGTGTTACTTGCAGAGGCTGCTATGGGAAAACTTAGCACCAGTAGCAAATCTGAGAGCACTCATAAATTAAGAAATAAACACACCAATTCTGGAAATGCACCCTTGTGCCAGGCATAGTGCACTCAAGTGACAAGCTCTTAAAGATGGTTTCCTGTCTCCCATCTGTCTTACCTCTGTTCTACTTGGATTTAAGCAGCCGCTTTTCTTTGACTGCCATGTTGGCAGTAGCAGTGTGTGTATATACACAGAAATTTAGGTATAGCTGTATTTAATTTGCCTGTTTCTGGTAACTCAGTCCATGCCATATCATCTAGCAGCTCTGTGTAGACAGAGGGAAGCACTGCAAAGAATATAGATCAGGAGTCCACAGGCGAGAGGAGTGTAGTGATGGAGATAATGTTTATTCACAAGTCATGGGGTGTGTCCCAGCAGGAATGACTCAAAATAATTTTAGTACATTACCCTGGACTTCTGCCACTCATCAGGCAAGATAGCAATATCTCATGGTTAATGCGGAAGTCAAGGAGGATGAGGATGGATGTCTGCCCTCTCCCCACTGACAGGAGGGAGTCATCTATCAATGCCACTGGAACAGCTCCCATTCTACTTCCTGGCTTGAATCCAGATCGTGCTAGATCTGAAAGATTCACTTCTAGCAGGTTTAGTCCAAGGTGTCCTGTGGCTAGCAGCTGTAGGAACTTTCTTGGGAACTGGGAAGCCTGTCAGATGTTAGTTAAGAAGAACTCATGTCTGCAGGGTGGATTTCCTCAAGGCAGGGTGACAGTCAGTTCCCAACATTGTTGGTAATTCTCAGTTGGTGTCCCCCCAGCTCCCCTCTTTCAAGACTTCAGCCTTCTGGGTTGGGCTCTGGAGCAATCCTGGACAGATGGCAGCATGAGGAAGCCAGACAGTGTCGCCAGGTTAAATCCCGGACAAACAGAAACTAAAACAGAGGGAGTTCTGAGGTGCAGCCACCGCAGCCAGAAGCCCTGTCCTGTCAACACATTGGTCCTCCAATCAGCTGGGTGAGAACACTTACTAGGATTTTAAGATGAAGATAAGTTTGGCCAGATGTAAAAGAATGCCCTTGCTTTTTCACAGGATGGGGAGGAGGGAATGCAAAGCATTTACAGAAGATGTAACTATTTGGTCTTTGGATCCTGTAATGAAGCTGAATTGAGTTCCACTTATGAGGAAGTGCCAGGACCCACCTGTTACTTAAGTTGTAGGGAAGGACCATGGGAGGGGACGGCATTGCATCCATTCATCAGTACGATCTCTTCTGCGGTGAATGAAAACCAGGTGTCCTCTATGATACTCTCGGTAGATGTATGTACTTATACTGGTGATGGCAGCGCACAGCGGTGGTCCTGGCCCCAGGGTGGTGCTGGTAGCTGTGTGGGCGCCCTGTCCTCAGGTCAGTGCTGCCAGGGCAGAGGTGAGGTGTGCTGGCTTGCACCACATCACCCACGCTAGCGGGACCCACTTGTCCATTGTGCTTTGCCCTGACTTGCAGCACATTCGGCCGACTCCATCTGTGCTCAGCTGCTGTGGAGGCTCGGTGAGCCCAGAGCTGTTGTGCCTCCGTGCAGATCAGTGTGTGTTGAAGTGCCATGGGAAGAGAATTACAGAAAAGAGAAAGTCTATTAACTGCCTTGATTTAGCTCCCTGTGATTATTTGTGTCCATGTGTGAGATTTCTTTTGATTCCTTGGTTACTTCTGGATGTCAATACTGTAATGGAGGTCCAGGGTGGTGGTTACTATTCATCGCTAGTTTGGGATGAAATGCTCTTGACACTGAGGGCAAATAAACATGTATAGCCTGAATATGCAACCACCTTTTCTTTCCTGTGAGTTTATGTCGAAGCCTTTAAGTCTTTATGTTCCAGTAGTTTTTCTGTAGCTACATGTTAATTACATTTTTATATTCTTACAAATACAGATTTACATTTACCTGTGTTTCAAGATGATTAGTGGGTACCAAGCAACTGATTACACTTGCAGCCAGTCATGTGCCATTAACAGTGAAAAGCAGCAGGCATTGTTGTTTCAAGTCTCTTTTGGTTTGGCAAGGGTACAATGGTAAAAAAAATAACAGCTAAATCAATTGCTTGAATATACAGGTTTTTTCACCCTCAGGCATCTTTATCAGCACAGTTTTGATTAATATCTGTACACTGACTGGCATGTTCCTATTGCCATTAGAGAAAATTTAATAAGCTGTTCACTACTTTTCTCAAAGGAGTAGACTTTAGAAAAAAAAATTACTTTTTATGTTTAGAGGAAATCAGTCAAAGTTGATGATCCTCATATTTCCCCCACAATCTGAAGAATTATTTGCAAAGTTCTGTGAGCTATTTAGTTTTCCAAATTACAACACTGACTGTGTTTATTTTTATTTAACAAACAAAAATTCCAGTGAAGTGTTGTTTGCCCCACTACAAACAGGTCAGAGTTTGTAATAAGCGTACATGTAATGAAGGTAAGCTAATATTAGCAGGCAGAGGAAAGGGTCAAATGTTTAATCTGAAACTGAGCTTTTGGTTAAAACATGCAGTTTTCTGTCAAACAAAACGAGTCATGAATTTGTGCTACTTTTAGCAAATTGTTTCAATTTGGGGAAGAAAGGTAAACAAAAAGCCAAAAGAACCTGTTTCTTTACAGCTTTTCTAAACATTCCAGCATGTTCTACAATGAAATACTTTGATTCCTCAACTTAAAATATTCCTTAATTTTAACAATTACTTCCATTTTATTTAAAAAAATAAAATGAAAGAGATAGATAAAATATGAATTTAACTACGCTGTTTTGGAATGAAAAAAATGTTTTGCTGAAACGGTACCATAATTTGCCAAATTTTTTTTTGCTAAAGCTTTCTTTTTTTCTTTTTTTTACAAAGAAAACCTTCTGGAAACTTGTTTTAGGTCAAAGCAACAAATGATTACATGTTATTTTTTGGTTTGGCTTTGGTTTGATATGGCTGCTTATAGCCACTTGAGCAAATCTTGCAGGAAGAAACGTCAACTTCAAGTTTCCAGAAACAGACAAAATGTCCTCATTGTTGAAACCAGGTAGGAGAGTCAATGGAATGGTGGGGACATCACTTCCTCTGGGGTCGGGAACTTTGGAGTTTAATCTTGCTACAGTGAAAGTCAATGGAAAAATGTGTGGGCAGGATCTGGCCCACTGTAAATAATCCTGCAGATCCGAAGGTCTGCATATCCAGGGGCTTTACTGGTCTTATTGCTAATGGATCTATGGTATAAGAAAATTACTTGGACCCTATAGTACATGCACTTCTTTGCTATTGTTAATGTTGCTAAGGTACTTGCAATCCTGGTCAGTGCTGTAGATACCATGCTTCACCACTCATCTGTTACCTAAGGACTTTTTTTTTGGTAATCTTTGCTCTAACAAGGAAGCAAAGGTTGTTGTGAGTGAAGATGAGGATGGGGGTGGGATTTTAACCACCAAGTGATCTGAGAATAAAGAAAGGTTACCTGTTTGTTTGTCAACAGGATGAAGTAAATAAGAGTTAAAAAAATGTGAGACACCAGTCAAAGGCAATCAAATATGTATTTAATTAAAGCAAACATAAAAATTAAAGTTACATGTTGAATCAATAAACAGCACTTTTTTCTACATGCATTTTGAACAAGACAGATCAGAATCTTGCATGATGAAGACATAATGTGTCATAATAATTAGGAACACAGACAAAAGAACAGCTAATCAACATGCAAATTTATGCAGTTCTGGCGATTCAGATGAGGCAGATTTCTACCTCTTTTTTTGCTTGATTCATCTTCATTGCTAATCATCTGAAGGCTGCCAAATGTTCACTGACACTAATGTATTATAGGTCAAGAGAGGCAGGTCTTCACCTATTACCCCCACAAACAATATGCTTTCCTTCCCTGTTTCCTCTTCAGGATTTTCAGCAATTACTGCCAGATGCAATCAGACTCCTTGAATAGGAGCAACTGGGGCTTGTTTGTGGCTTGGATTCATTAGAATCAGGAGGATGAAGAAAGGAATAAATTACTTAATTGCACAAAAAAGTTGCAGCCAAAGTGATGGTGAGAGAAGCTGATTGTGTAGTTGCGTATTAGGCCACTCTTGGAATGGAGGATCTTAGAATAGCTGGTAGTTTGGCCTTCCTGATTCAGACAGATTTGGGTGTCCTCCAAAACAGATGGCTCCACACACCATCTATTCTTCTCTTTGTCAGGTTTTACCATTTATTTGATCTTGTTCATCTATGATGCTAGTTGTATTAGATGTAACACAAATATGCATTCAGATCATATCCATTTAGTCTTGCATCCCAACTTTTATTCTTTTAGCCTTGTTTGATGAGATGATCAAGTTGAACAAAGCCCTTGTTGTCCTATTCCCACATAACATCCGCACATAAAACACCAAAAACCCTGACTAAAGCCTTGCACAGACAAATAATCTTCCTGTGTCACAGGTTTTAAAGGTTTATTTCTCCTTGTTTTACCAAGCAGCCCCCAGCTCTGACAAATGAGAACCAGACACGACAAATAGTTAATTTTTATTTGATCCCATAGAAACAAACATTTGCATATGCCCAAGCAAAACTGCCCGCCTCCCCTCCTTATGCTGAGACCCCTGTTCAGATATTCTCTTCAGGTTCCAGGCCATGTGTTATGCTTGTGGGTGGTCTTAAGATCTTAAAGAAAAGCTTTGCTCTGTGAAGTCATGCAGCACTGTAGGTAATTAAGTGGCTTTTTTTTTTTATTTTTTGCAAAAGCCCTCTATGTTTCCTTAATTTCATTGTTGTTGTGAATGATCAACACTTTCTGGAAGAGCTGCCTTTCAGGTAACAGTTAACATTAACTTTTTAAAAATGAGATGTATGGTTAGGGATTCACTTTCTGGGTGTCCCGCTGAGCACAGTGCTGCTCTGCAGTACTGCTCACTCGTGGGGCCTGCAGCGGGGGTCACACGTACTTTCTGATCGCTGGGTCTGAAGTGTGTGTTGCTGTGTGTGTATGTATAGGATGGCCATGGCAGCGGCTATAGGTATCTCAGATGGGGGAGTTGGGGTATTCCTTGTTTGCCTGATTATTGTGGGCATCTGTGGTCAGAGAAGGGCAGGTCTTTATGTAACATGATGTGGTCCTGGATTACTTTTAGGGTCTGTATTCACTTCTCTTTTGGCCCAACATCTGTTGTAGCCTATCAGATGCCCACGAATGCTGCATTACTCTGCAATAATGCAGAGGTCTTGAGTACAAAAAGCCAATGCAGGCTTTTTGTATACCTTTGAGGACAAAACCGGAGTTTGTAAAAGGTGTTAACACATTTTTCAAAGTAAAACAAAACACTCGTGGGTATGTCAGTGCAGTTGCAACTCTGGAGGGAGAGCTTCAAGCTCACAATTTCCAGCATCAGAGCTGCAAACCCCTGAATGTCCTATTTTCTCAGAGACATGTGAGATGAGGAGACATGCTAGAGACACACCTCTTGCCGAGTCTGGTGTCTGACAACCATTTGCATTGCCCCTTGGGAGCAGCCATCACAGGGAGCCTGAGATGCCTCCCGTAGTCTTTGTAGAGGCCACGTGTTGATACAGGCTCATGAAGGCAACTTCAGATGGCAACTTTACTTTTGGGACTGAAGCTGATGGAAATTTTGGCCAGAATCCCTGCTGCACAGCCTCTGGTGGCCGTCTCATCCTCCTCTCAGGCCTCCATGGTGCCCACGAGCCACTGTGGCTTTGGTCCCAAGGTTTCTCCACTCCTCTTCCTGGGTGGGAGGGGAAGAAGTGTTACCTCCTGGGGAGCAGCAAGGGCCATCCAAGGGTTCCCCCTGCCCTGGAGGGTGCAAATCCTGCACTGGGAGCATCTTCTCCTTCCTCTCAGTGAAGAGAGAGGAGGGCTAGGCTTGCTGGAAAAGCAAAAGTAACACCCTGCTTCATGCACTGCTTTCATTCCCATGAACAAGTGTGATTTTTATTTGGGGTGTTTCATAGGGCACTGCGAATGCATTTTATTTGCAAGTCTTGGAGACTTAATTTTACTACTGTGTCACTAGGGGGAGATTTCTGAAGGCACAAATGCATTTAAGTGCTTACCTCTCTTTTGAAAGTCAACAGGAGTTGCGCATCTAAGTGGCCTTTGTGTCTGAGAGAAATATTCACAGTGAAATGGGGAGAGCCCACATATCTGCTGCAAGTGATAAAGCAAGCCAGTGGGTGAGGCTACACTGAACTGGTGTTTTTTTGTTGGCGTTTTTTTTTTTTTTAAATTGCCCTCAGATCCTTCATTTCTCACAGGCTGGGGTTTGGTTTGTTACAAAGGGTTGTGATACCTCATCTCCTCAGTTGAAATCCTCCTAGATTGTTTTGTGATAAGAAGACTGAGAAAATCCACACAAGGACTGCTTTTCCGTCTAAAGTTGTAGAGATTCAAGAGCTGATGATGTCTTACAAAGGCTCCCTCTCTCTGAGGGTCCCCTCAGAAAGGCGGGGGGAGCTTTGCTTTGACAGGCTTTAAAGTCTATGTAATCTCTTGCAGAATGGCCTTTGCTTTTACAGCTCCTCATGTTGCACCATGTCCTGATTTCTACACTTGTATTTGTCACTGAAACATTGCCCGAGCAGCTTGGGTGAACAGTGCTCTGTCTGAGGGCTCCTCACTTTGGGTATTTACGGTTTTTTATTCTGTTGTGAAACTAGCTATCCCAATGCAGAGAATATTATCGATAGCATCCGAGTCAGTGACTAAACTGTTCTCAATGGAAACACAAGGGAAGGTGAAGGATGCAAATGAATACTCTTGTCTGCCTGGAAATACAGAAGCACTGGCAAAGCGTTGGGAAATAAAAGGCTATTTGTGCAAAACATTGGTGAAAAGGCTATGGACACAGTTGGAGCAAAAAGTCCTCTGCAATGTGCACATTTGCGAATGATGCTTTAACTAGGTCTAAACACCTGCTCTGGGCACATGTGGCCATAATCATCTGCATTTGCTATTAGCAGTGTTCTTTAAATGCTGGTGTTTCCTATCAGAGTAAGGCACAGGCTTGGAAAATGGAGATAGTCTTTCTGTGTGGAACTAGCACGTCTATGGGCAGACCACCATACTTTGGGTGTGTGTAAAATGGAGGTTAAAAAGGTTGCTGTCCTTTTGTGTCAGGAGTGACAGACGTCACATTGCTGGTCTCTGAAGGCTCTTGAGGAACTTCTGCCTATTGGTGAACTCATCGTCCTGACAGTCTATTACCTTCTTTGTTTTGACATATTTTCACTCTCTTCTTAATGTTTCCTGTTTTCATGAATCTTCCCCTTCTGCTGTATTTTCCTGTGTGTGGTTTTTGTCTCCCAGATGTTGTATGCCAGCTGTTTCAGTAACTCTTTGCATACTACAAAGTTGAAAAAAAATGCAAGTGGAAAAATCCCACGTTGGAAAGATAAGAGTATTTTCCATGCACATGTCACACATTGGCTGAAACATGTTCAACTGACACATTAAACATCTACCTAAAATATTGCAGTACGAAGTGCTTAATTAGTGTATGCATTCAGTATATGAGTTGGTGTCTGTTATTTCAAAAAGCAAGACGCTCTTTTAAAATAGCAATGATTTGCTAGCAATGACGGATTTGATATTTGTTCAGTGCTTGAACCTGTTTAAGCACAGATTTGTTTGATATAGGTAGTTCAGGACTATGGACTTCTGTGGAAAAACTTGATGTACTTATTAAATGGCCAAAATATATGGATATAAGGCAGGAGATCTGAAGATGCATGCAGTAGCTCTTATTCTAACTTCCTGATATTTGGCACTTCTGAAAGTCAAGCTATTTAGGTGCCTAGCTGCACATTTCTACACTTGAAAACATCAGCCTGCATTGTAAAGCTCAGCCATGCCAACTCTTTGCTTACCAAAGTAATTCTATCTATATCCATGCAGAGTTATCAGGGTTAGGTTCTTTTCTTGTATGGCATAGTTTGTATGCAGTATACCCTTGTACTAGTATGTGATGATTCCTTTGGGAGGTGAAATGGGATGATCTCCTTAATTTTACATGTCTGCATTGCCAGTCATTGACAGCTGGTTGCTGAAAACTTTGCAATGGTAAATACAGACAAACCTGGGTCCTAAGCTCCAGAGGTTTTGTCCATTTACCTCTGAGATTTAGTTGCCATGCATAAGTGTCAAGCAAAATTTCACATTGGAAATGGATAACTAATGTAAAAACCAGGCTATTTGGAACAGACAGTAACTATCTTTATCACAGCTCTCTCAGTAGCCTTCACCTCAGTTCTCCAAGTGAAAGTCTGCCAGGTAAATGTCCTTGGAGCATGTTTCTTCCCTCACTTCACTTGCCTTATAGATGGATGTCACTAGCTAAAACAGTTGTAGAGTCTACAAATACACTTGGCAAGATATTCTCCAAATCCTAACTGTTGGGGTAGCCATTTAACCAGTACATAAAGCCTCGAAAACGTGGTGCATACCCAACTGTTTCAAAAAACCCAGGGTGTGAAAAACATACTGCCTTTGAACAAGCTGACCACATGTGAACAGTGAGTTCAGTGCTGCTGGAATGCACTCTTAGGCTTGTCATGCCTATATGGCCAACAGGATTCCTGAGTGGGTCCAGTGTAGGGGAAGTTTGACCTATGGAGCCAGCAGAATCAAATTCCTTGTTGGCATCTGGCCTGGCTGCAGTCTGATAAATCTTGCCCTTACCTTTTGGTGAATTCAGATTTAGGTCTGTTATGTAAAAGCTCTGCTGAGTTTTCCTTAGCTCTGCTACTTTTCAGTGCATCTCCTCCTGTTTTGAGAAACTGCCTATGGCCTAACCTCTCTGCCACTTCAGTAGTTTTGTAATGTCCTCGCTGGCAGGTGCAGATGGCCATAAATGGCCCCTGAAAAAACTTTGCCACAAGACAGGATCCCAGAATTTCTTCCTACTCCCTTTCTTCTCAGGTCACTACCTAAGCAGTCCAGGATGCTGCGGATCAGAGGAATTCAGTCTATAAATGTAATTAAATTCTTCAGAGCTGAAACTTTCCCTTCACGCGTGTTGCTGATCAATGGTGGCATTCAGTCCTTTGCCCGTGGAGCTAGGAACTGCACGCTAGAGCAAGAGCTCCCGGGTTGTGATACACTGGTAACTCATGACATGCAAGACACTTCAGAGTGGCAGGTAGTGGGGCAAGCACAGAGGTGGAACACTTGGCAAAAAGGGTTTCAAAGCTCTTGATTTAAAATCATGGCCCACATGATTTTGGAGGATAGTCTCACCAGGGAGAATCTTCCTAAATCCCTTGCTACTTTCTGTATTTTGAAAACGCCACCTGACACTGTCAAGTGATTGGGGTGCTATCATGCACTCACCTGATTCCTTTGCCAGATGGGCTTGTTAGCAGAAGAGTTAGGAAGTCCAGGAGTCTGGACCCTTTATGGCAGCAAAGATGTCTTCTCTTTAAATGTACAACATGTTTTCTATGCCCTCTTAAAAGACAATGGTACCTGGGATTTCTTTCAGATCCAGATGGAAAGCTTTTCTTAAAGGTAGTGGTAATGAGGCTTAGTAAGATTTGTTTTTTGTTAAGAAAAGATCATCTGGTGCTTGCTTTTGGAGCTGGTTGCTCACGAAGGTTTCTAATTCAGGGTCTTAATTTTTGTAAAGCGTGAATTACAAGAAGTCAGAAGAATGATGCGAAGAGCATTTAATAATGCACATTCACAAAGAAGTGGTGTAACTACGTTAATTAGGCAAGTCTTGCGTAAAGATGCAATGTAATTATATATTTGAGACAGTTAATTAGGGAGCTACTTGGAAATTTCAGTGAATATTAAGGTAATTATACATAAATACTATAACCATTAAGACTGCACCCATAATGAAAGCAATAACTAATTACATAAATAACAGCATACTTATGTTTTTACATTACCAATACCTAACAATACTTCCTCTCTTTCCCTGCTCTCTTTGCCATGCAAATGGCAAAACTTCCATTTTTAATTCAGATATTCTTGCAAATTGTAGGGGAAACAATGAACTTTCCTCTTGTTCTCTTTCTCTAGAGAAGGCCAGACAACCGGAGTTACGCAGACCTAGCAGAAAGACAGTCAAGCATACTGCAGATGTCTGCAAGCTACATGCGGAGTTTTGGGTGGCTGCCTTTGGGTTTCATACAAGCCCAGGTCTGAAAAGCTTAATAAAGAAATTGTATAACTGTTAAGATAGTGATTTAGACTGTTTAGACAGCTTTGAGTGAATCAATACTGAGGGTTAGATGAATGGCTCTCGTTGAAACTGCGCCCTGTATTTCATAGTGTTGGGCCTATGGGCAAATGGCTGATCCTTGCTAAAACATTTCTTACCATTGATTTCTGTCAGGGTTTGGGGCATCTGTCTGCTATCACCTTCATGTTCCTCTAAATCTGCCAGCTTCCAATGGCAAGAAGGTGGCAACACTTAATGTGCTGTGCACGTTGCTATCCTTATGCTACCTCAACAAGACTGAAACTCAGGCTCCCTAACCCTGTAAGAACTACTAAGCTAAGAGCTTTATATAAGGAGCAGCCCTACTGACTCAGCTGAAATAGAGAACTGTTGCTTCCAAACAGACTGAATCAATGATGGTTTCTAGCAACTCTCATCTAAAGACCTAAAAGTGTCTCAAAAGCTCTGATAGGTAAGGTCTCAAAATAAGTCTGTGATTTTGTGAGCTATCATGATGGAGACTTTACAGGTGGGGAAACTGAGGCACAAAGGGCTCAAGTGACTTGTCCAATGTCGTGAAGAACATCCAGTCCCACTATAACTCTCTCTGCTCTGTTTTAGTGACAAAGCCATCCTCTCTTCTGCCAGAGGGATGTGGCACGTGGTTTGGGGTCTAGCGATGGTACTCTTTTCTTTCTTTGTTTATCTTCTCTGAATAATTAAATTGACCTAGTGAGACAGTAGAGTTCACAAAGGAATGCTATTTTCAGCCAGTTGTCCATATTATTATGTTTCCGTCAGACATCATGACTAGCTGTCTGAAAGGGCCCACAGCAGCATGGGCTCTGTGCACATTTATAATATTGAAGTCACTGTCCTGCAGAACACGGTCATAATTTGAGCTGGGCTGGCACCTGGGAATTCTGCAGACTTGCACTTCCTGCCATGCTAAAGAAAAGATGAAGGCAATTCTTTCCTTGCTAAGTCCCATTTCCATTAAGATATCTACACTAAGGTATAAATGCCGAGGCAAAGCTAAGGATGATTTTGGACAACACAGTAAATTTTGCTATACTCCCACTGCAGACTCCAGGGCAACTAGCTTTGTGCAACTGAGCTGTATTTTCTTAGCTCAACAGCAGTGACCAATGATGCTTCCTGCCATAAACTTCAAAATCTGTCAAAGGCTGGTGGGACCTTTCAAATTATTTTGATTCTAGATAGATAGCATCATAATTTTGAGATGGCTAATCCTTTGGATCTCTATAAATGATCTTACTGTTATGAGTTTACCCTGTGGCTCATGTTCCAAGGCAGATCAGGTCTTATATCTTTTTTGTACTGAAGCAATTTCACTAACTTTTTAAGTTTTTAATTTCTAGCAGAGTGAGACTGGGGGGAGCTGACCTTTGTTGTCATTGTAATACATGGACTTTGCATAGATCTGTCGGAAGAAAGATCTATTGGCAAATACTATGGCAGTAGATAGGCTACCAAAGATAAATAGTGTTAGATTGCTGTGGTATCTTTCTCTGAGTTTGCGACCAAGAGAAATATAGTAGCTCTAATTGATCAAGATTTCTGTAAAATGTTTAATGCAGTGCTACATGAAAGAAAATAATTTGGGCTGGGGAACATAGGGCACAATAAATGTAGATAATTGGCTATAGGAGGATTGCCGAGAACTGAGCTGAAAGAACTTGTCAAGGGATAAGAACAGTAACTAGCAGTTTATTAATGATCAGTCTTGTGACCTATCTGAACATTTTTATTTGTGGCTACATCAGAAAATGTGTGCAAATACAAAGTCTGTAAGAGACAGAAAGCTGAGAGGCCTTGACAATTCAGAGAAGGACTGACCCTGACAACAGGAGAAATGGAAAACGGATAAAATTATGCACTAATAAACCACAAGGTCGTGCAGATGGTTTTTTGCTCTGAGTAGGAGGCTCATCAGCTGGAAGTAAGAGAGAAGTGTTTTGCTGAATCTCACAATGACTGACAACTGCTGGAGCTCTGCAACAGGAGGGAAGGGAAATATTCCCTGAGATGTTTGCCTGGATGTTGCATCACGGGAAGTATATCCAGGAAACATGTGGGATTCCTGACTACTTTTGTACAAGGCACTGGGGAGATCCAGAAAAAGACAGAGTCCAGAAAAAGGGCTATTAAACTGAGATAGGAAATGGGGAATAAAAGACTGTGTCTTTAGTTTAGCAAAACTAAAACTGAGTAGAGGTATATTGCTCCCTATAAATATATCAGTGTAAGTAAGTGGAGAGAGAGAACTCATTAAATTAGGAGTGTACTGAATGCCATAGGAACAACTGTTAGGAGCCCACTAACACTGAAGGAATGTTCCTTGGAAAAGGGATGAGGATTTTTAATAACATGAAGTTTTGGAGCAGCTTTCCAATAGGAGTCACAGGGGCAAGAAAACTACCTGATTTCAAGAGAAAACTTGAGTAATTTATCAATGAGATTGTGATGTTGTGATATCAATGAGATATGATGTGTCAGACGTAGCAGGGGATGACCTGGGAGGACTCTTCCAGTCCTACTTCCTATGTAAAACTATTCAATAGAGCCACTAGTCTCCAGAGTATTTTTTTGTAGAAAGTCTTCAATAGCAAGCTAGGGAAAATGGCCTTTCCTTTGGATTCTTTGTTTGCCCTATCTATACAGAAGACATAGATCGGATCAAAGTGCCAATGAATGTTGTGGTAGGTTGGATGAAGATGTCTATTATCTGTATGACAATACCTCTCAGAGGTCCTGCTCATTACTGGGGCCCAGCTACTTTCCAGGACCTGACTTTTATGATCCCAGTTCATCTCTTAGCTAAATCCATCTGAAGCTGTGTTTCCTCGATAGGCCCTTTAATATTTTATAGGTTTCTTACAGTTCTTGTATTCTTGTAATCTTCTGAGGTTCTTCACAGCAAGCCAATCAATCTTCTACCTTTCCCAGTGCTATTAGCTAGCCAAAGCCATGAGTAGATCACTAATTCTCCGAGAAAAGATCAATAGCAAATCACCCTCTACTATCCTGAAAAGATCGGACAACTCGGTCTAGTTGTAGCAATCGAAAGCACTGTTAATAATGGATGACGACTGACAAAATTCATAGGTGTGAAAGAAGGTTTACCAGAAACATGGTATTCATGCATGCTGCTTGTTGATTGACAGCCCCAAGAGGTTAGAGGTTACCCACGGAATACAGCCTTGATGGCCTAGGATGAAATATTCCTTCTGACCCTTCTGTAAGCTAGTGATATACAGCACTGGCTAACATATCATTAACTTGCAACACCACGATGATGGGATTAAGACCCAGAGGGCTTTATCTCTACCTTATTAATGGCAATTAAAAGCTGCGTGACAGTTTTAAAACTTGTTGATGTAAAGAAAGTTAGTACCTGTCTTATAGTAGCACAGTAAATAATTGTCTGGTTGCTTTGCTTTTCGTAATCTGTCCATGCAGCTGTATATTATCATTATTTTGCTGCAAATACAGCTTTTCGATTTATCAACAAAAGAGCAGGTAAGGCTCTATGTAAATAATAATGAAGGACACTTCCAGGTTGGACTTTTTCCCATTTAAACTGCTGAGCATGAAAGAAGCAGAGGATTTTAAAAACTAATGACAATATCTGTTAGAGCTGCTTTTCAAAGCCTAATTACTCCAAAAAAGTTTTAAACCCAATTCTAGTTACTACACACTTTGCCTGGCTAATCTGCAGCGCTGGTATTAAAAACTGTCCCCACACCACTTTATATGGAAGTGGACATTTATTCCCTCTTGGGAGCTAATCATTGGTGGAGCTATACTGCTTTCACAGCAAGAAGTTTCATACCTCTTGTCCTTCTCCATATTCAAGGAAATGTGACTACTGACAGAAAAACACTGCAAGTGCTGTGAACTAGAACTAGATCTTTTACATGCTGCTTCTGTTAAAAAGTTGGAAAGAAATGATCAAACTCAAATGTGTGCCCTGTCTGGAAAGTCCCCTCTCCCTCAAACGTTTAGTGGCTGTTCTTGCGATCCTCCATATCCTGGTTGTTTAACTACTCTGGTTGTGGCATCTCACTTTTGGGGCAATGTTTCCGAACCACCTTCCTCACTCCTGTTTTGCTGTCCAAATGTGCCTTGGGTGCTATTTCATGAGAACTTGCTGTCAAGGTGCTGGGGGACCTTGTATCCTGTGAATCCTTCTTGATCCCGCGAGAAGCACAGTGAATTTCTGTGCTCTCAAGGGCTGATCTCATCTCTGCACAGTGACAGAGTAGAGCAGGAGCAAAGGTGCTAGGCTTACCTTGCTCTGTAGTAAGTAGATTTGCTGGGTCTTTGCCTCAGGGTTATAGAGGCTGGAGAACCTTTATGTATTTGGTATTGCTCTGTTGCTTTCTGACTTGAGAGAAGGATTTTTAGCTTTCCCCATTGCTCTTATTTCCAAGGGGTCAGCAGCTGTGGCAGCCTGCAGTGGCCTGTGCCTGGCTGTGCTGCTCTGGCTGTGCAGTGTCGACTTCAGGACTCCTGCTGGGTGGTTTCTCCTCCCGGCTCCCCAGAAGCTCTGGGACTGGGAGACGGCGCCTGTCACGTTAGCCTCTTGTCACTCCAAGGCAGGGATTGCCTTACGCTTGTAGTTTATACAGCCCCAAGCACAATGTCAGCATTACATATTAATTAATAATAGTGGCTTATATTGCTAATCACTTAATTATAAATTATGTGTGCTGGTTATGCCTGCCATCACATATTACTTTGTAGTTACATAGATACGCACATAGTGTATCTGGGCTTTTGTAAATCAGCTTGTAGTTGTTCAATGATACAAAGGCTATGCCAGCACACAAATCCGATGTAAACTGCTAATCATTTTTAAATGAAGACAAAGCAATCTGAGTTTTAAATCCATAATGCAAGAGAATTACAGTGCATGTGCCTGAAATTTAGGAAGAGAACTTGCTTTGCAGACATTTCAATTGTAAGCAAAATTCTGACGTTATGCACATTACATGGTATTTTACTGAAATCGCACTCAGTGGCAGATTTGCATAAATGAATGTATTGTATTTTTTATAACTGTGAAAGCTTTAATTACCTAAACTCTAATTAGGCTTGCATTTTTCAGAAAACACAAGATATTAGCTTATTTTGTAGTTGGCTCAACTTTAATGTTTTCACACATTTGTAACTCATACGCAACAATATGCTATAAAAACACAGGGAAAACACAGAGATGAAGGCATCCCTGGAATTTCTGAAGCTGATTGGTTGTTTCTCCTCTTGGTGTGTTTAAGCCTCAATGCATTGGAATTTTCTTTAATGGTGTCCTAGGATCAAAATCGCACCTGATGTAAATTTGCCACAGCCAAATTTGGCAGTGTTGCATCAAGGCTGAATATAAATTAATATATTTTAATAATTTCTAGGCATAAAGTTGTTGTGTGAAAGAGTTATTGATCGTATTGTTTTCTAGTGGAATTCGTTTGGTGCTTCTGAGACTCTTGCAGAGTTCGCCAGATATTTTTGGACAGTGAGATAACGGTACTATCTGTGTACTTGGCCTGCTGGTGTTGCAACAAAGACTTAGGCACACAACACAGATTTTGAAAAACTCTTGCACTAGGGCTCTCACTTTGCACCTAGTGAGTCACTGTGGTGCCTTTCATAAAGTGGGAAAAATAAACCAGATAACTAAAACTACCATTAATTATTACTCCCCTTTTTGCCAAACCTGTGAAGGAAGAAGTGCTAATGCATCTTGTGTTAATTCTATTGAATTTTCTCATTTGCTTCCGTATTAGCATGCCTGTTATGCCTGTGTTGGGTTGTCTAGATTTTCCCCTTTCCTCTAACATAAAGCTGTGACAATTACCTGAATGTTTGTCACAGTGTAGCTAGGCTGCTGTAACATGCTCAAACAAGAGCTACTTTTAAAGGCAATTCAGAAGCCTGTGCTGGAGCAGAGCATCCTGCCCAGCGTTCATCGAGGGCACGCTGCTGAGAGCATGCTGCACTTGTGTTCTGCACTTGCTGTTAATGCAGGTCTACATGCTGTTGACGTGCTAGTTGTGGTGTGTAGCCTTCCAGTTGCTCAGGAGTTCTGCTTTTCTAAGCCTAAGGGAGGTGAGGATGCCTCACCTCTTGACGGGCTGTGTTGAGAGAAATTGTATAAATCTTCCAGTTTTATTCTAGGTGCTGCTTGCTATGTTTCTGTCAGGTGGAGACAAACAGCACCGCAGCACTACCATTGCCTGAACTGAAAAGAAAGACTGTTCATATTTTACCCATTCTTATTACTGAGGGTTTTGACTGTATTTTGTCCTGAGGAATGCAAAAAGGCAAAGGAACATCATATGTATTTCCATATTTTCTCTTCCCTTACTGTTTTTAATCCTTTCATGCCTTGCAACAGAAAGATTTGAGGAATTCTAAAAATGAAGTGTTTAAAAGCAAAGTAAGAGATGTAGAGTTAGCATCTACAGGTTACATTTCTTGTTTTCTTCTCTAACATCAAGGCTCCCCTCTTATAAAGCTGACTATGCCTTTCATTTAATTCATCATAGTGTGCTGGGAGGCATTCTCCTTTTCTGGGCAGGACTGGTGGGAATATATTACAGTTTGTGGTATGTTACTGTATTTGTGCTAAGGAACTGGTGATGGACAACACATTGTTAAAAGTGACTTTCTGCTTTTCTTGCACATTGTAATATTGTCCTAAACATGTTATTTTGAACTCATGTAGATACCTGAGATTGCAAGGTATCACTCAAGCTTCTGTATCAGGTTGGACCTGTGAGTGGATTCAGTCAGTAATTATGTCAGCCCTGCTAAGAGCAAACAGTCTTTAGAGGGGCTCTGAATTCAGAAACCTCTGTGTCCCACTCCCATCCACCTGCATCCGATTATTCTGCAGGCTCTGTGTGTGTGTGTGCACCTACCACCTGGCGGAAGCTCCTGATGCATTCCTGTGTAGAACCACACATGTCCATGCTTGAGCTCTGAAAAGTCTGGCCTTCAAATGGTGTCGACACAGCTATTGGGACAGATGATCTTGGATGGCATGGAGTGCACGGGTATATCCATCTCCTGTTATTTCATAAAGGCCATGCTCTTCTAAACTCCTCCTAAGGGACTGTGAATGTAGACTCGGATCCACAAAAGGTGTTGGACCTGATTGCTATTAACCTGGATAGGACTAATTCTTCTCTTCCACAAAGGGCAAAACATCACCAAACTCAAACGAACGGTGGTAAGTAGCTGTCTGTCTTCGAGGTTCTTAGTCTTTCTCAGCAGATGAGTCTTTTTGTGGGATATCCTCCTGGAATAATGTACTAAACAACATGGATAAAGGTGGCGGAAGGGAATCGGGCCTTATGGTATGTTATTTGACATTGATACTGCATACGTTGCTGTTTTCAGACAGACATAAGGGAATGGGGAGCCTTTTTACTTCAGGATACATCAAACATGTATGTTTTGAAGAAGCAGAAGTAATATTGACATTTTGTGCTTAAGTGGATTCTTTATTTTCTTAAAAACAGAAGTGAATGCCAAATGGCACTATCGGCTTGAAATCTGGTCAGTATAAACAAGTGAATTAAAACAGGTTCAGTTCCTAGACCTGCTTCTTAGGTCTCCCAGTAACTTTTGGGTATTATGGTTGCCAGCTCCTCTTGTCTTTAAGTAGTTTTTCTTGTTGTGTAAAAAGCACCTGGAAAAAGTAGTTATATAATGAGGAAGCATGAAGCGAACCAGAAACTAGTCCATCAAATGCAGAAAGGAGACACATATTTAAAGAAGAATGAGCTAGAGGCTTCCCGCTCTTAGGAGCAAAATTTTATTTGCAACTGTGTGTACAAGAAAAAGTAATAAGCTCCAGGAAGGAAAGATTGATCCAGTGTTTAAGTCTCAGCCATGGCACTGGGATGTTTGGGTTCAGATCCCTCGCCCTTGGGAACATTTTCTGCACTAGTTTTGGCAAGGTCGTTTGGCCCCACTGCACAGATATGACAACACTGAGTGCCACAACACCAAGTGTCACAATACCTATCTTCGGTGGCCTAGTGCCCACAGTGAAATCAGCAGCCTGGAGGTAGGTACATAGATCTGTTATAAATTCTATGTAGAGTTCAGAAGCTGGCCAGCAAGAGACCATTGCAAGGTGCTTCCCTCCAGGCATAGGCTCTTTAATCAGCACTATTTGTCGCCTCTCTGTTCTTTGGTTTTGCAGTGTCAAAGTCTCTTCTGAAGCTCAGTGTCGGACTTTTCTCTCAAGAACCAACAAGGAGACTGCAATACTTTATCTGATATTTTACTGGTTAGCATCGAAGATATCTGAGTTCACTTCCGTTTTCTCCTACCTTAATTCCGGCATCTATTTTCTGGCAGGATTAGATCCTACACATCAAGCTATCAGCTAGTATTAGGCAGGATAAGGGGAGAAGACACTCTTCATGCTTCTTAAAAGAATTCTTGTAAAAGTCAGGATTAATGGGGACAGAAAAAGGATGCAAGAATAGCCTGACTCTGTAGCACAGTAGTTAGCACATGTGTTTGGGAAAGGAAGGTTGTGCAGCAAAGACTGTGAAACAGGTAATAGAAATCAACTGCTGCCATTATTGCTAGGCATGCCTTCCTCCTGTAGCCATGGTGTATAGGAAATGGAGAGCAATGATGTTTTTATGTGGAGCCCATTCCAGTAGACATGTTCCAAAAGTACCTATAACACAAGGCTGTTCTTCTGAGATAGATGGAGGTGTGTGGATGCCTGCTGGGGAATAACTACTTGACCACCACCGAGTGACTGAGCCTTTTCAAGACAGCATTTTCTAGGCATGCACAGAAACAAAACTGTAGAAACTGGGGAAAATGTAATGCAATTGATTGATGTGCCAAAAGACTCCTGGGTGTTCTGAGGATTATATCTTTTCCATGCAGGTTGCCCAAGCCCTGCTGTGGGTCTGGTCCAGAACCTCTGTGTATTGAAGTTTTCCACCAGTAAAATGCAGATAGTGTCCTTATCTCCCCAAGGAGTTCAGGTATTATGCCCCATTATCAGATAAATATCTACCATAAAAAGGACAAAGAGAACTTAACAGTGTCCCTTTCAGTCTGCAAACTGGTAGGTAAATACCATTCCAACTTGATGTGGGATGTTTTGAAGGGCAGAGAGGTAAAAGGCAAACATTTCAAAATTGCAGGTAATTTGTAGGGAGACAAATTTGTGATTTTTCCAAACTTGGTTCCAAGTGATCCTGAGAATCCAGTAGGAGCTACTGATTCCCAGGCTTTCTGAGACCAGACCCTAGGAGCTGCACCTGAGTCCCCTAGAAATGGAAGCATCTGAGATCAGCGTGAGAAAAATTTTGGCAGAGTACCCTATGTCACACAGTAGGCTTGTGCCGAAGCCAGGGCCCAGCATCCTTTCTCCCAGTTCTCGTAACAATAAGAACAACCTCCTCAGCAATTGCCTTACAAAAGGTTTGAACATCAGGTTACCCAGAGACATGAGCAGATAGTAGAGCAGTGATGTACAAATGAAAGTCCTACACTTTGACCTCCAACCACATGAAGCCCCATTACAATAAATATCCAACAACACATCCCTTTCCACACCACATGGATGCTGCCTTAGGTACAAAGGTACTAAAATGACTGTTCCATGTAATAAAACATGGTGGGAGAAATTATGAAGTATAAAGTGAGGTTATTGCCTTCACTGCTAATTAAAGTTTACTGTATCTTCTTGCAGCTTTGTTTAATGGGCTCCTACATATCATGGGGTGTTTCTTTAAAGAATTAAAAGAAAGCTCTTTTTAAGGTCACTCACTTGACCTCAATTCATTGTGTTGTGAATGCGGTATTGTAGTAGCACATATTGTGTGGGGTACAACACCATGTGCTGCTCCAAGACTCCTGTGGTAGCTAAGCACAAAGGGCTGCATTAACAATGGTGTGTCAGCCTTAGCTTTGAATTTCCTTGCTTGAGTGCTAGTTTTCATTACTGACATATAATGTAAGGTGGTTAACCATTTCAGCACTGAACTGTGCACCAGGTACACACCACCGCTTGTGCTTGGAAATGGCCATTTCTGAAGTGCCAATGATCTGAGGTACAATTATTATTTTATTACTTAATGGCACCAATTAGGGCAAGCATTGTCAACTAGCACACAATGATCTCAGCACCACAGTGTGATACAACTATTACAGTGAGCATCATAGCCTGATACTTATGCCATATAGGCAATAAAAAGCTTTCAGGTTTTTTTTCTTCTGTTTTGGCCAAAATTTCTGTGTTCTGAGGTTTTCGCTTTGTTTCTTTGCACCTTCATTTCCTCCTCAGATAAATTCTGTGAAGCTCTTTGAACACTACTAGTACTTTATGTAGCATGTTTCCTCCCACAAAAATTTTCTTAGTAGTAACTCATGCAACACTGTCCTTTGATGGCTAAATCCTTGCTTATTTTCAGTTTTCTCTTGCATCCTTTTCCCAGTCTGCTAGCTGAGTCTAGGTCTGTGTTTACATCATATATCTCAGGCTGCAGCTGCTGTGGACCCTCTTGTTTGGTGGAACTCTGTTACTTTGGTATCTTGGCTCTCTATCTGGCTCGGGTTGCTTCCTCCTCAATACATGTTCCACTCGTGAGGCGGGTGATCCAAAGCCCATTGAAGTAAATGGAAAAATTGCTGTTGATTAAATTATTTCACATCTGCACTCCCTGGCTCTACCAGCTTCTTCCATTGTCCACACATCCTGATTCACAAATGTTTTAAATGACAGCTTTAGGAACATGAAAGCCTTTGGGGCAATGGCCTAAAGAGACAGCAGAGGGTAAAATTTGTGAGCATTATAGTGCTATAAGCTGTAGTACTTCCATTAATCAGTACTGAGCATCTAACTGAAAAGCCTGCCTCAGTCAGGCAAGGAAGGCTTGTATTTCACACACTCAGACACACAGGCAGCCCCCATCTCAGAGTGCAGTTCATCAGGAAGATATTTCCTTCCAAATGCAAACTGAGCATTGACTATGTTTTGCTGGAGGATTCGGTTTGCTTTGCTGTTTCTGTTTCCATTTTTCTTTCACATGAATGGAGGGCAGCAATAACACCAACTGTCCAAGAACCTGATTAAGGGTGTTGCAGAGTAGGAATATGCAATAAGCACCTGATCTCGGGGGATGTCAGACTGAAGGAGTGTGGAGAAGCAATACCGAAGCAGCTCTGTCACCCTCCTGAGCTCCTGCTGGGATCATCACTGCTGGGGCACAGCCCTGGTGCTAGCAGATGTGTCTAAACTGTGGGACCTGGGGGTGTTGCCCAGCTGCATCCTGATGGCAAGTCTGGATGAAACCCGGAGGGCTTTATCTCCCTCCTCATCCCCAAATCCTGGCATTCACTGGGGGAAAATCTGGGAACGTGGGGAGGGAGGAAGCCGGATCCTGTACATGTCCTGCTCTTAGGATCGGATTCATGATGGCAGGGTGTACACACCCTTCATTTAGGTGCTGCCCCCAGTTGCTTCTTTGAAGTGTCTCCTTGTGGCGACCCTTTATAGGATGGAGTGTAATTTATTTGGACTCCCTAAAACAGTTTGGGGACTGTTTGAATGGACTCCCCAAAACAGTTAAAATGGCAGAGAGAGGTATCAGTAGACCTCATTTTCGGGCGTTAGTAGTGGAAATTCAAGTGAATTTTCAAAAAGAAGGGGCTGTTTACCAACAAAATAATTTTTGGAAGCAGTCAGGATGCAACGTACAATTATGGCGACTGTGCACATGCATTTGGTAAAGGTCACATGCATTTGGTAAAGGTCACATGCATTTGTGTGCTCAGCAACTCAAATATCACCCCCAAGATTTTCTCATTTGATTTTTTTCTCTGCTTTGCTCCTATGCCCACTGTCTCCCTGAGCTGGAGCGTTATTCCAGGCACAAAGACTATGAGGTAATTACATACAGCCAAGCACAGCTGTGGAGGGTAGAAATTCAGCACTATGAGCTCACCTGTCCTTAGGAGGAAGTTTACAAACATTTAGACGCTGTTTGAAAGCATTTACAAATCTTTTGAGGTTTTTCATCTTCCATTAAGACATGGATTCAGCTTTACCAATGGAACAGATTCTGGTTTATATGCCTGAATTATATAACTTTGTATCAAACCTTTCTGTTCATTACTAAAAGAATAACAACGTCATTACAGTTATAAATATAGTTGCCAAGGAAACCAGTTTATAATAACTGACTATTTATCCTTGTTTCATTCTTTATCTTAGTTTCTTTCTGTTCTCTATCCCATTGCACCTGATTTTTTTTTTTCCCCTGGTTAAAAGATATGGTAAACTGCTGTCAGGCTGGCTAACTTGTTGATCCACATCTTAATAGAGATGCATATATCTTGCCTGCAAAGTTTAAATCTGAGTTTTCTTTCTTTTCCCTCTTTAGAATTTGGGGCTAGTAGAGGAGTGTGCCCATATAGTTGAAAAGTGACTTGGATTTATAGTATTTCCAAATTTGTATGCTGCCACTAAAACACAATGAAGGAAAGAGGAAGCAATTCTTGGCTAAGAGTTGGAATTAGCTCCCCTGAAATGTTTAAAATAATCAAGGAAAAGAAGATGTCATATCCTGTGGTAGAGGAAGGAAAGGACTTGGCTTTCTTTGCCAGGACCTTGAAGCACTTCTTTTCTACAGCAATTGTCTGGGAGTGATTTTGTTGGGTGTCTTTGAACCTGATGTCCTACCTGTATGGCAGGTGTAAGCCATGCCAGTGACTGCTGAGATCAATGACACTACTTGCACAAACTGAGTGAAACACTGTTGTGTGAGTGGTGATGGGAACAGTCCCTTTCCTTGAAATGCCCTGGATTGTCATTTTAAGATAGGTGAAAGCTTTAGCTTTAACTGAATGTCACATCAATTTTATTATGTCTGTAGGCATCTTTGTTTTTAAAATTCATGACAAGTTCCTTGCAATACATTTTTAGTACATTACAGCCACCTGTTCTACCTTGGTGGGTGGTTGTAAATCTGGGACTGTCCTTTTGTGTGCGTGTACATGAATGATTGTTTCTTTGTACAGTTTATTAGGAGCTTCCAAAATGTATTCATAGCCTGAACCATCCTGGGACATGCACATTTTGTGGATCAGCTTTCCTTTTCTGCCACGGCAAAAGGGTCAGCGGGGTCCCAAAGCAAAAACTCCTTGTCCTTCCCAGGGGGCACCTTTTATTTAGGCCCGACATATGTATTTTATCCATTCCTAGACACAGTCAGTTCCCTTGTACTGTAGGCTGCCGTTAAAAACAGTTTGCTCCTAGATCAGCTTCAAATAAATAATCCAGATTCATGCGAATCTTGACATGTCTTTATGTTTATTTGTCAATATCTGACCTACCTAAAGAATGTCAATTATAGATACTGTGCATTAGGAAAATAGGCAAGCACCTCCCTAGTGTCCCTTTGGTGCTTCTGGAGCCGCAGGCAGGTTGGGTCAGGAAGCCATTTCTGCTCCCCGAAGGGGAGCCCACTTCACCCTGCGGTTCAGTGGTGCAATTGGCCTGTGGGGTGAGGTGTTGGATGTGAACGCAAGTTGATCGACATTCAGTTCCCGGCCCTGTCCCCGTTGTCTGAGTCAGGCTTGGAGCAACCATCTCACCTCCATGTGCCTGAATTTCCTATTTTAAAAATTAACATAATGATATTTGCTGTCTCCTTTTTTTGCTCCTGTCAGTTTAATTGCTACTGTTCCTGGTGGTGTTATACCTGAAAAGCCTTGTAAAGCTGTTCATCTCAATACTGTAGCTTTTTGATGCCTGTTGAAGTGCCAGAGGCCTAAGAGATAAGTGCATTTGTTTTACAGGATGAATTACAAATAAACTAACCCAATACATTATTAGAACCCTGGGCTGACTTCAGGTAGAGTTTCACTTGCTTAATTTGTTCATAGCCAATGGAAGCTCCTGGGGGCAGAGTCTTATCTCTCTGTATATTTGCTTTTAAGAGCTGTAAAATAATATCATTATGCAGAAGCTGTCCAGTTCCTTGTACAATATTGTAACCCAAATTCATGGGCCACATAGAAGGCTCGTGATGATAGAAAGCAGTCTCAAGAGTCGATGCTGCAGGCTAGTCTTTTATTAATCTCCTGCAAAATGAGGTCCCACAGCAGCAAATCACCCAGCGCTGACACATTTAGTGCTCGTCTTCCCTAGTTCACATAAGGGGAAGAGATCTGCATCCCCATTTCCGAGAGAGCGAGGCGCAGCATGCACTGTGTCTAAGGAAGAGGTTGGGTTTGCCAAGAGCACCAGATGAGACATTGATGAAATCCTGGGAGTGCCTGTGTACTTCTGGTGGTGTGGATTGTAAATCACAGTAAGGGATGTCGATGCTTTAATTATGTGTATGTGATGGTCTATGTGTTTGTGCTTGTGGGTTTTTTATAAGTACGGTAAATGGGGAAGAGAATCTGGCCTGGCTCTGAGGCTGCTGCTGCTACTGGCGAGGCAGGAGAACATTTTGGCAAAGCAGTATGTTTATTTTTTTTAAACCTCCCTCCACAGCCCCTCCTGCTGTACTACATTTTTCTTTTTTTTTAGGATTTTTTTTTGTGTTCCTTATCTGAGGTGCTGCTGGGACTGGCCGTGTGCTCCAGCTTACTGAGCTCTTTCCCATTTATCTGGTGTGGTTCCCAACCTATGATTTAACAGTGGTGTGTGCAACAGAAAGAGAAAAACAATGTTTGATCTGCTAAAACGTACCTTAAGAGCAAACACATACACATTGATGAAGGTATCAGCTGGGTTCTGCCTGCAGTTATGTCAAACAAAGTATGCTAGGAAGTGCCAACTTTCCTTTTGTGCTGTGACACCAAGCGCTGCCAAAAGATATTAAAAAGCTTGCGTGAACTAGGTGATGGCAGCTGTAACTATCTAAGTTATTGCCTGGCAGCTGTAATGCTTCTTCAGTGCTGCTGGCTGCTTTTTATATTTGGTTCCCCATTTGTTTGCCCTTATTCTAGCAACCGATACCACCAAAGCAGGCAATCAGTGTGTTACAGCACATGGCCACTTGCTACTGCAAAATAGGCAGCTTAGTAGTGGCAATTGAGAGACTCTCATGCAGCAGCTGATATAAGTCATATTTCTTTTGGAAGAGAACCAACCTAGTGTTTTTTTTTGTGATGTGTCAGTGTGAATCCAAGAAACCTTAGATGAGTCGGTGGCAAAAGGCAAACACACACACACGCACGTACACACACACATTCACATGCACATACACAAAAAAATGCAGCTTTCCGTGTTCTTTCTGTGTTGGCTCTAAATGTGCTAGAACAATATAGCCAGCTCCCAGCCCCTGCCAATCCTACATCTGCTCTCTAAAACCTCCAGCAAATAAGAATTACTGTGGGGTTGTTTAACCAATGCTTACAATATACACACTTTTCATTTTTCTGCCGCTTCTATCTGTACGCTGGTGGCAAAGGTTTGAGAGATAATGGAGAATGATACCCACTGGGCACTTGCTTTTTCAGTGCTGTGAGGTGGGCAGTAGCCACCTAGATCTCTCTGCTGGCAGGTTTTGGGGCAATAGAAAATGTTTTTCATTGCCATGGGCTTTTGGGAAATTGTCTGCTCTGTGTGGGGTGGGTTTCTGTTGGTTTTAGGGTGGGTTATTTTGTGAGGGGAAGGCTTTATATTTTGTTCTCTTCTTTTGAGTTTCCTCTTTTCAGTCATCTCTTAAATCATCCCTACAGTTCATGAATGTAATATTTCTGGGAGATACGTTTCTTCTTTTCTCTTCCTCATTTCCAACCCAGCCTAGTTTTGAAAGTACTGTAACACGATAATATTTTTGCAGCGTGATCAGCCTCAGAACAATTTTCCCAGCATGGAAAATGGACTGAAGTAGTAGCTGCATCTTGCAGAGGACAGGGCAGAAGATCTCGGTTGAGCTTTTAGTTTTTTTTTTTTCCTTTACCGTTTAGGCTCAGCTGTTACAGAGACCTGAGACAATTGCATGTAGCCTCACAGTAATAAGACACCATAATAATTCTTTCCACCAAAGAGTCCCAAAGCATTCATGAGTGTTTAATTACCTATTCTCTTTCACAGATGAGGATGCTGAAATGCAGAGCAGTTAAGTGATGTGACAAAGGACACCTAGGTATTTGATAATGTCACTGGAAAAAGAAACAGCATGTTATTAATCTGTTTCCCATCACAGTGACTGGACGGTGCTTACCATCAATGTGACTAAAGAAATTTGCATGGCTTCAGAGCCTTGCCTCCAAATTTATTGCTTAACTGTTTTTTATTCCATAGTATGCTGTGAGTTTGAAAATCACCAATTACCTCTGAATCTCTTTGTGTATTTTTCAAGAAGACAAATGCATCATTATTATTTCAGAATATTGAAGAGATTTACAGGAAGTTCCGTAAATAGTAGTGTGTTGGTAGGACTGGAGGCAATTTTAATTCACCCATAGAAGGCTCACATCTGGCATTACAGATTATGTCAGTCCTGTGGTGAGTACTCAGGTGCTAGGAAAGGCCCGTGCTGGCCCTCTAAACAGTCTATGAATTTCTTTCTGTAAGAAGAGATTTCTGGAAAAATGTAATTCTTTCCTTCTGTTGCAGAAGTCATACCTCTCTGCAGTAATGAAGCATACCACATAAGAGGGTGTTTATTTTGAGAATTCAGATGAGTTATGCTAGTTCAAAGTTCTCTTGGACTAGGTGGAAACCTGCACATGCACAATAATTTCATGTGGAAAGGCTGGCATAGCTTGAGGAGAGAAAACACCTGTGGAGTCTGTGAAGCAGCTCTGTGTTGGTTAACCTGATACCTGTCATCTTCCACTAGGTTTTCATAGCTGAAATAAGCTGACCTGTTCTCTGATTGCCCAAGCACTTGCTTTTTTTCCTTTCCACTTTTGTAGATAGAAAGCAATGCTCATGAGTCAGACCTGCTCATGGGCAACGGCTCCCACAAAGTGACAGTGGGATGAGCCTGTCTCTTGCAGGCTGCAGTGAGCGTTACTCTTTATATCCCACACATATCAGCAGGGCTGGGAGCACCCACCTCTAGGCTCCCAAACCACTTCTGGTAGTGGAGATGTTCTTTACCTCTTGGTATGCTTGACTGCCTGCAGAAACCGTGTTCTTCTCCTCATTATCACTCTCAGCTTAGAGATCTGGGGCTCCTGTTAAGTGTTTAGAGTTGGTCACTCACAATCAATGGCCTGTTCATCAAATTTTGTCTGGGAAGCTTTTGAAGTAATATCCTATCATATAATTAGTTACCTAGAAACTAATAAAAGAAGGCATTTGGTAGGGAACAGTTACTTGTTTTGTTTTTTTTTCCTCCTGTTTTCTTTTTTGCATGGTTGCTTTCTCTAAGGTCATAGAACAATCTGAATCAACTTTCACCATAGTTTTCCATTAATAAATGCAAAATCAGTTACTTGGAATCTCTTGTATCTCCATTTTTTCTCTCAAATAACACCATATAGTCAAACATATAAATGCTTTCTTTTAAGACTCTCATACCATTTTCAGCCCCAATGCATTCATTCTTTTTTTTTTTTTTTTTTTTTTTTTTTCCCGGAGGTTGATTTGAGCTGTTCCTTCCCTCAAGAAATGCGTGCATGTGTGTGTGTAATGGAAATGCTGACAGACCCTTAACTATAACAGCACGAAAGGCGCCACTAAAATAACAGTGGAACAGATGCTGTCACCACTGCCCCTGGTGGGGAAAGAAGATGAAACAGAAGGGCATTAGAGTTGGTAGATGGCAAATTAATCCTATTGTACTAGCAGCTGCAACCACCGAGATGCTAGCATTCATGCTTAGACACTTCCAGTACACCAAGCTCTAGTAGGGGTGGTTGGAAAGGATGAGGCAATGAAAGGTCACTGGAGCTGTTTTCATCTGAATAATAATAATAAAAAATGTTGGTGTATGTTCTCTACTGTGACTAGGCTCTTTTTACCGTGGCAACGCAATCGAGGATCTTTCTGGTATTTTGAGATTCCTAGTATTTCTCAAATGCTGACGTATAATCCTAATGTAATTTTGTTTTCTTTTTTTTCCCCAAGCTTTCAAGCTGAAACTCTGATTTTAGAACATGGTAATGAAAGCCCAGATCTCTTTCTTATGCTTATATTAGCAGACAAAAAAATCACTGTTATTTTTAAACAGTGAGTAAGGAAGTTATAATTGTCATTCCTAAGACAATCTGCATGATTTTGTGGGGGTGTTGCGGAAATTGAAACCCAGAAAGACCTGTGACCTGAAATGGTTGGATTAAAAAAGGAATCTTGTTTCCAATGAAGGCCAAGTGGACAGTGTAAATCAGAATTTTAGGGGCTCAATTTATCCCTACAGGATTTTTTTTTTTTGTGAAGACTTGTTGAAGAGAGCTGTGCAAACAATAGCTTGTGTAAGCCAAAGCTGGCATCCAGCAATTCTTAATGTCTGAATGAAAGTGCTCTTTTTTTTTTTTCCTCCACAGTACATGTTGCCAAGAAAACAAGGAGTAGTTGCTTTAAGCATTTACAAATGGTAATGCACCAACAGCTGGTCTCAATCCAACTGAGCTATTGTAAGGGTATTAAAAAGACAGGCCAGAGTTTGAGATCTACTGCCAACCTCCCTTGCAGAGTTAGGGAACATTTTACTTGGAAAAAAAAGGTCTTCTCTTCCTGCAGAGATCCACGGCTGTATTCTCCTGCAGAGCCTGAGCCCTGCCTGGCAGAGTAGGCAAAAATACATCGGTAGGCCAAATGCTTCATTGACATGAAAGTGTAGAATCCAATAGGTCTCCAGCTAGATTATTTATCTCAGTCTAATATTATAGTCTTCATCTGTATTTTTGACACTGTTCATTAGATCAATAGTTGTTTCATGTGACTATATTTTTATAAATTTTCTTGTTTCCCTAGAAAAATCTTACAACTAAGTGAATATACTACTACTAATAAAGAAATTAAATAAATTCTTGAAGGATTGTTCTGAAGGAGGTTTCACCTGAAAGACTTTTCTGCTTTCTGCAAAAAGCACTCACAATCTTTTCTCCGTCTAGCAGGAACTGTAAAGTATTTTTTGGGCATCTAGGTTTGTAGGTAACTATAATACTAAATAATACTTCTTTTTGAATATAAATACAGATGAACCATGTTCACAGCAAATGGCCTAGTGTGAGCAATAAAAATTATTATTTTTCATTCTAAAGGCCTCTGTTATTAGCAGTACATTTTATATATGCTGCCTTTTCTGAATAGAAATGCAGTGTTTGGCTTTTCTCTGAACCTATTTGTTGATGTGCCACACTTGAGCCGGACATTTATGTGAAATAAAAAGGACCAAATTAATTGTAAAATAAAACAAAACACCCCCCTACCCAATAAAAAGCCCAAACAAACCATCACACAAGCAAATGTGAAAAATGTACCTTTTTCTTCCTTGCTAGAGATATTTGTATTTTTGAGGTGTTCACAGATAGTGGCACAATACCAACTTGTTTACGTTTGTGTATGTGTGCATGTGTGTGTAGTTTTTTGTTTTTTTTTTACAATCATATGGCTTGGTTCTGTTTTCCAGATCTTGTCCGAGAGCTGCTATTTGAAATAAAAATGTTTGTATCTATCTCCTCATTAATCATTGTAATACAACCTGCTGCAGCTAAATGACAAAACAGATGCAACAATGAAAATTAAAAGTGATGGATACTTATCTTTGGCTATAAAAGCTGCTAACAATTTAGAGAACTAGAGTGCCTTTTGGAGCTAGAATGTAGCAAATGAGAGAAACAATAATAGGGCTAAAGAGTTTGCTGTTTGTAAACCAGATAACTATGGGGAGGCTGCATCGCTGTCCAGCACCTGTTTTATGTGGTTTGCCTTTTCTATTGAGTAAGATCAAGTGAGGTATCATTTTAACGTCTGATATGCCTTGTATAGCATTGTTGGAACTGGATGTAACCCAACCCCAACAAAACTGCTGGAAACATAACCTTGCTTTTGTATGATGTTTTGAACTTGAAAATAGGCCTATTTCTTTTTCTCTGCCACATGCGCTGGCATGGCTTGTGAGCTTTTCTCTGTAAAATGGGTTCCTTTTCCCTAATGAGAGCAGACCTATCCTGATATGAAATGTAGTTTTGAAGCATAACACTCTAAATCTGACTTCCTTATGTTTTCTTTGCCAAAATGCCAGTTTTTTCAATGCATTTTGTGGGGATGCTGACACTGAGGGTGCAAAAATACAAGGGTCAAAATCTTACAGTGGAAATATTTAATGGCAGCTCACCTTGGGAACTCCATCCCTGCATGCAGTAAGCAGTATTCTCTCATCCATCTCTAGTTGCTCTCCTGCTGCAGCTGGGACTCTGTAGCGTGTTCTGTGCTGTGATGTGTCTGTGATTTGGCTGTATGCTTCCAAAATGCTAATATACAACTCTGAAATTGCCAACCAAAACCTTCAGGTGCTTGCAATGGTTGTCCAGATGAAGCTATTGAAGAATGCATGTTAATACCTATACCCATACTTCGAATCTATATTGTGAATATTCCTAGATTGGTCCTGTATGAATATTTTTTAAATGCTCTGGTTATGCACAAGAAAGACGTACAGATACTTTCCATTCATCCATATTTGAGAGAGTTGGAAAGGGGTCTCTGGTGTGTGGGATTTGAGGTAAATGAGGAAGCAGAGTGAAAGAGGGAGCTGCGGTGCAGCTACAGGGGTTGTCAGGGGTGCCGGGTGCATCATGGAGTGGGAGGTAATGCAGGACTGCAGGACACAGCTTCCTCCCATGGAGGAAACCCATCTCCTTTGGTTTCCCTTCTCACAGCACACCTTGGACTTTTCTTTCAGTAAGACTCAAGGTGCTGCCAGTAGTTATTACAGACCCTGTGGCATTTTTGACAGCTGTCAGGTATGTTTTGGGCCATGTCAATGAAGAGTAATTGCAATTTGAGCTGAATGGATGCTCCTCATGTTTTGTATCAAAACCATTCTCTAGTGCTGTTGCGGACAACTGTGAGGCCTGTATGTGGTCCACCCTAGAAGCAACGATACATCAGTAGAAGGGAAATTGATTTTTTGTTTTTTATTTTTTTGCTTATGAGGCAGTCTGTGCTGACAGGGGATGAAAGGCAGCATGGCAATATGAGTTCTCCTGCTCATTGCTCATACTCTGTTTCAGACGCAGTTTCTCTTAATACCTTGCTTTTATCCTCATGAACTCAAGTTTCTCTTGAAAATGTAAATGGTCCTGAGACTGAAGAAAGATTCCGATTTCTCAGTTGTCTTCTATCATGATTTATTTGTTTGCTGCTTTTAATAATTTCCATGTTTTGAAATAGAACAAGTATTGCCTTGCAATACAGACAAACTAAATAGAGGAAGGGCAAAGCACCTTAGGGCATTTTGAAGAGGCTTAGAAACCTTTTTCTGCAGGTCATTAGCTGGAATCCACCCTGGGGAATCTAAGGTGGTGAGTGTTTACCTGTCAGTAAGGAAGAAGTGAAATCAGATACTGAGCAAGGAAGTAAGAGGGTGATGTGCATGGGAAATTATTAATAGGGGAGGGCAAGAGGTGACAGAAGAAGTGACATAAAGCAGGAGGCTCCTTCTTTTACTTCCCCATCTGTCGCTAGGTAGCTTACACTGTTTAGATCCCTTTGAGATCAGTTCCTAAGTTGCTTATTTCCCCATGCGTCACCTGTGGTTGTTTGAAACATGCTGATGGTCTTACTCCTGGCTACAAAACCAGAAAATCCTCCCTGGGAAGAGGGAACAGAGCATCCCTCTGGAGGTGCAGCAACTGTACCTGTGAATGATGAGTAAAACAGGCACTCATGTTAACTTTAACTTCTGCGGGTGCCCTACCTCCCTCCCATGGCAAGCTGCCAATAAGAGAGGTCCCAATACCAAGCTGCTTCCCCACTCCCCTTGCATCAAATCATGCCTGCAGCCCTGTGTCAGCAAGTGCCTGTGGTCCTACAGCCTGGAGGTACACTCAAGCTTGGCTCTAATATCTTTCTGGAAAAAGAGTGCCTGCTCATGTCCTTAGCAGCACCGCCTTCACTCAGGTGTAGTCACTGAAAGAAAATCCCTATGCTCAAAGAAGCCTGTCCAGTGTTAGCTGACGGTGGGTGGAAGTGTCCCTGCTGGAAGCTGCTCAGCTCAGATCCTGCTCTCTGAACTGAGAGTTTTGGCCTTGTGTGGTTTTCCTATGCGTAACAGAAGTAGCATATAAGGCACTTCATAATGTCCTTACTGTGGTATTACCACAGTTCAGTCCACTTTGTGCAGTCTGTACTAAAACACAGGTCACTCAGTATCAGCCAGTCCTGACCTGAGCTGGTTCCTTCATTCACACTATTAAACTACAAATTTGCTTCTTCAGATTTTATTGTGATGTGAAGCATTCCTATGGGTTGATCTTTTCTCTTATTGCTTAAAATAAGTCTGAGCTAAATGCATCTTCTTGACACTCTTGGGAGTCATCCCCTTTGCAAGATCTTGCTATACTTTATCCAATCCCACCATATCTGATTCCCTAGTACAATCAACCACACTGAAATTTATTAGCCCATGTAATATAGCAATATTGTTTAACCTGTCTCTGGGCCATACAGGAGAATGTTTAGAATAACTAAAGTTGCCATTTAGAGTTAAGGCTGATGACGTTAGACTGTCTTAGTACGCACGGGAAGTTTCCAATGAGTAGTGCTTTATCCATATTTTAAAGGCACTTTAAAATATGTTGCCAAAATATAAGCTCCTTCCCTTTTTAGCCTCTGCTAATTTTAACCGTTCAACTAATTTGGAGTTTGTGTTCAGTCATTGTAACACTCTCAGTGTAAATGCAAAGTGTATGTAAATCCAGAGTTGTGCTTTCTCGGATACAGCAGCAAGTTGGAGCTGAGTATCCCGACTTTTAGAGCTTCAGTCCCAGTAATTAGCATGTAGAGCATATGTTTTTGAGGGCAGAGAATGTCTCTTTGTTATGTGAGTACATGCTTAGCATAATAGATAACCCACATCTACTTGCGACCTTCGAGGAGCAACCATAATATAGAGCAATAACAGCATCACCTTCTGAAATCTCAGAGAGGCACCCTGAAGATTTACCCTCCAAGCTTTCAGCAATCGGGACTTTAGAAACTTTCTGAACTGTTGGCTGCATTGTATTTAATAGCCCCCGACAGACTTATTTCTCCATTAATTTGTCTGATCCCTTTTTGAACCCATTTATACTTCTGGATTTCACAACATCCTGTGACAGCAAACAGGATAAAGTAATTGTGTTGTATGAAGAAGAATTTCCTTTTGTTTATTTTAATTTTTCTACCTGATAATTTCATTGAATGTCTCCAACTCTGTGTATTAACGTTATAGTTCTCTGTTCACCTTCTTAATACCATTCATGCTTTTGTAAACTCTATCACATCCCTCTTTCACTGTCTTTTTTCCAGTCTTGTTCCTCACTGCAAAAAAGCTCTTCTGTGTCTACGGTCAGCTTTTCCACTCCTCTTCATAACATTTCTGTGCATTCTGTGCTCTGAGATGGAGACTAGGAGTATTCAAGATGCAGGTGCATTGTGGATTTATCCTGCAAGATGGTAATTTTTTTTTTTATTCTGTTTTTCTCTCATCTTCTTTCCTAGCAGTTCCTAAAAGCCCCTATGGGCATTTCTGACAGCAGCTGAACACTGAGGTGACCTTTTCTAATTATTCAAAGTGACTTCAAGATTTCTCTCCTGAGCAATGCTGATCATCGTCTACCTATAGCTAGTGTTATTTTTCCCCACATGCATTAGTTGGCATTCACCACCACTGAGTTTCATCTTAGTTCACGACATCCTTCTGCAGCTCTTCACAATTAGCTTCAGTTTTGACTGGTCTGAGCAATGCTGTATCTTCAGCAAACTTTGTCACATCACTTGTACTGCTTTCCCAGGTTGTTTATGAATATAGTGAACAACGTATTTGAAACCTTTTTCCATTGGAAAAACTAATTGTACAGTTTGTTTCCTGCTACTAATTTCTTCTTATTCTGGAAATGCTTAGCTTCATTGCAAGCAGAGATGTTCACGCTGTATTGACCAGGTAATGTCTTAGGCCATATGCTCACTGAATACTTTAAGAAATTTGTGAGACATGACTTTTCTTTGCAGAAACTGTTGGATCCTTCCCCAGCATATCATATTTACATGTGTATACTAATTTTATTCTTTATTTTGGTTTCTAGCAATTTATCTGCTGCAGAGGAGGTCAAGTTTACTGATCCATCATTCTCCCAGTCTTCTATGGACCCCTTAGGAAAAACCCCAATGTTTTCACATTTTTCACCTTTTCTTTCTCAAGATACTGAAGCAGAATTGAGGACTTGGTTACAAGCCTCCATCACTAACTCAGTAATGTCTTTGTTTTAGAGCTCTTGGATATGTACTTTCTAATCACAGTGACTGGTTACTATTCATTTATTGATTAGTTCTAAAGCCCCTTCAACTCATCTTTCATTTTCAGTTTAATAATTTTTCACTTTCTTTAATCATTTTACATGAGTTTGGCTGAGGTAGCAGCTACTGGGGGTCTTCGAAGGCCTAGAAGACAAGAGGTGTCATCCCCAATAAATTGGGAATGTTTTGGACTCTTTCTGGACATCTATGTTTTAAGAGTAGTGATTACTGCAAATACTTTATTACGCTCAGCAAAGTGTCCTGCTGGCCTTTCCATATTTCTGGAGGGATTTCATAACCTCACATTCTGCTTGTGCTTTGCAGGAGCAATTACATGTATCACAAAGTGCTATTTTGTCTGTTATCTAAACACTTTGTCTTGGGCTAGAATATAATCTCTTGCTTTTTGCTTATGTTTTTAATCACATTGAATATTGCTTTTTATTTTAATGCCTGTGTCTTTTTCGAACACTGCTGGAGAAACCAGTCATTTGTTTTCAGCAAACATTTTTCCAACAAGTGATGAGTATATCTTGTTTTGGAGTTTAATTCTGTTGTTTCTCTAGGCTTTCTTTACAGAATTAACTACCTCTCTGTGGTTTGGAATACAGCTCATTTAAATAAGCAAGAGATCTGCACTGTTAAGTATTTTATATTTGTTTACATTACATTGATGTAAGATGGATCCCTCTCCAAATCTACAAGGGATATTTTTACACCCCACTAGTATTTCACACTTGGACTGTATCTTTGCAAATTTACCATTACATGATGAAAAGTAAATTTTTGAAACAAACTCTCCATTAGTTTCAAATTGGCTTCTACAGTTATTTTCACTCCTAAGCAAATGCTACTAGGATTTAAATCAGCTGTACACAATTTCTATCATCATCATCTTGATCTTCCCGCTTCATTTAGGGATCTTAATGAAAATGCAGCTGGCTGCTCCTCTTGCGTATGGGCAGCACCTAATCAGTCTGAATTTTGAAGACACATCTTTTGGCAGTGCAACTGATTTAAGTAAATCATGATGTCTCAGATGCTGGTGATGATCCACATTTTTATATTGTTCAAATACCTGCTTATAACTGTACCTTACATCAAGCAAAGTCACTTTGTAACATATCCTTAAAAAAGCAATTAATCTTGCCAAATAATTTTATGTTATTATGAATTTCTATAGATTCCCCTACTTTTCACTTTTTTTTATTACCAGTTCAGACGTTCTGTACTGAGTACATCAGGTAAAGTTAACATCTCTTAAGCCAGTCTTTGACTAGACAAAAAATGGACGGTGGCTGACAAGCTTTTTTTTTTTTTAAATTCTTCTTCTTTGTTTTTGTTTTATTCTGCAAATTTTTGATCTCAAATTAAGCTTGCACAGCTTGTAATATCACAGCCCATGCATTAACTCTTTGTAATACACCATGAGAGTTAACAAGAGTGTATTGTCCAATATTGAGCCTCATTTAGTTTTTCTGGTCAGAAAAAAAGCCCTGTCTAAAGAAGTGAAATAGTTCTGTTTCTTAGGACTTTTTCACTAAAAATTTCTTATGTTTCTCAGTGCCAAAAAGATGTTTTGACTGTTCAGTGAACAATTTTCCATGAAACTTTTTTTGCACACCCAAATGGCGGAAAGGAAGTTAATCTTCCAGCTTTGGTCCAGTGATACATGTAAGAACATAAATCTCAAGCTGGTAAGAGAAGGACTTCCCTGCCTACAAGATCAAGTTTGAACTTGTTCAGGCTTCCATGAAACCTCTTCAGAGCCTGAGAACAGGTCTCTTTTTGCCTGAAAGTTCTCTTTGTAATGTCAGGACTTTACATGTCGAACTCCTGACAAGTGCTCAAGAATCAAATTTGCACTTTGGCCTAAAGATTTCTCTGGCAGTAACTCTGAGACTTATTTAAGAGTAGGCAAGTCTGTCTGTCTTCATACAGAGGAATGAGGAGGCATTGAAATTAAGTGATTTACAAGGGAAAATTCTGGTGATAATGTTGATATTCATGGTTTCCTGGCTCTCAGTCCTGTAATCGGATCCTTAGGCAATTCTTCTTCGGTCCTGTACTTGTGCTATCCTGGCTAAAAATGAGGCCAAACCATGAGTCTGAATCTCAGCATCCCCAGAAGTCAGGAAGTAGCCTGTAGGTTCTCTCTTAAATACCTTCAGTATGAGGCAGAATGTGTTCAGATCCCTGAAGAGTAGCTTGAGTTTTTATTTTGTCTACCAGTTTTTAGTTACCTTGTTTTTTCTGATCAACACCTAAACTGTTTGATGATTGCAAGTCTGGGGAGGGGCTGGAAGAAGTGAATAGTAGGTTAGTACCAACTGGTGACATTAGCAATTGCAATGAGAAAAATTCTGATGATAACTCTTCAGCTGGGCAGCCTTGGAGGAAAAACAGATGAAATCACTTTGGCTAAAATGGATGTCTGCAGCTTCGTTAAATCTCTCACGAAGAAACAAACCCTTGCCTGATAGTTTTTACAAAGGCAGGAGCAGCCAGAATGCCAAGAGAAAGCTCAATTCAGACCAACACTTCAATGGTATTTCAATGCAGAAACCCTGCTTTCCTCCTTGTGCTGCAAGAATCAAGAGCAACGCAAAGTCTCAGGCTTAGAATTCTTTTTTAGTATTTTTTTCCCTATAACAGTCAGCTTAAACTCAGACATGAGGCAAATGCTGGATTTGAAAATGCAGCTTTCAGTGAGCAGTGAATCTGGCATCCGCACACTGCATTGTGCTGCCAGTCCTTTTTTATATACCAACTCATGTGCTTCCTACCGCCTTATGAGCTGGGGCTGTCTGTGCCATGATGTCGCTGTTATGACAATGATATCGCCAGTTGCCTGCACCATCCCATCCCTTTAGATTTGGAGTTCTAAGAAACAGCAGATTGGGAAAAACAAGTAAATGTCAACTCTCTGGACTTAAAATTAGTCCTTTCTTCTGAGGATCTCATTGCACTTTATACACCCAGGCCAATATTCCTGGGAATTATGGAATTAGATGTTCTCACCTCACATGTATGAGGCACGACACAGTTGAGCAGCTTGCCTGGGAGAATACCTGAAATATATTACCTCCAAGAACAGATTCACCTCTCCTTATTCCCATACTGTGTGATAGCCAAATAGCTGTTCTTGTCCAGCAGTCCTCTGAGCTGAGGCCTAATGCATCCAAATCATGAGTAAAAGTCCAGTAAAATAACTTTCAGATGCAGTGTTGCAGGACAGCTTTTCAGGGGAAAGCAGCTGTCTTTGATAACTCTGAGACTTATGATCGGGAGCTCAGGACCTCTGAAAATCAGAACGTCTGCTAGTATGTAACATCCTGTGCTGAAATACATATTGCACTGGCTTGGCATCCCCAAATCAGCTGTGGAACGATTCTCGTGTGCTATCATTTGTCTGCTCTAACAGTGATAAACGTTCTAACAGAGAGAAAAGAAAAATACATTTACTACATATCCTTTGCTGTTGTCTTTCTGAACCTGGGCAGCTCATTCTACTCTCCTGTTCCTCATGGGCTCAGCTATTCCATGGGGCCATCTCTTCCTCCTGTTATTTGCAGACTTTGTTCTTCCCTAACCTGCTCGTTATCCACAGTTACATCTGACTTACCTGTCAGGCTTTGGTTTCCTGTTTTTCTTCCTTTCTGCTAGTTCCTCCCTCTCCATCTTTCTCTCTGCATGGTTTCCTTGTCTCCTCCTTCCTTTGCTTTTACATCTTTTCACCTCTTCTGTGCACCTCTTCAGTCCTCCCTGCCTCCACCCTGGGTATCTCCTCTTATACCCTGTGCCTTCAACCTGTCTCCTGAGGAGGGCTGAACTGTGGTGATGGGACATCCCATCACCAGGGTCTCTGCAAGTGCCCCTGGGAAAGCTGAGGGAGTAAGTGGAGCAGGTGGAGATCTCTGAGCAGATACTTGGAGGTCTGTAGTCATGTGGTAACCAAGTGCTGCAAGCACCGTAAATTGTGAGAACACTCACTGAACCCTAGCTAAAATGTTTTGTATTCGCATACTTTCAATATGCATCAGCTGAAAGCGGGTTATGCAGAGTATTTTGCAAAGTGCTCTGCATAAATGAACTTGGATAATTAGCAAATAAACTTTTCCACCAACTTTCCAATAAACCCACTTCATTTCACCCCAGTGGTTTCCGAAATTAGCTACAAAAGTAGTCATTTCACTTGAACCAGCTCCTGATAAGCTCTATTCTCTGATTCTTAATAGGGTCTGCCTATTCACATGTGTTGTTCTCACCTTTCCTTTTGTCTTTTCTCTGGTCCCTGGTCATTGTCTTTTCTCAGTAGAGGCTGTTGCCCGGGGTGTTATTTGCAGCGCTGCATGTTGACACCTGATTTATCCTGTTAGCTCAGTAGTGAAAGCGGTTTTTACAGATCCGTATGTTGCCTTTCCTGGGCTAACAAATTTTCTCTCTCTCTTTTTTTCCTTTACAGGGTGTGTTAACCTGGGAAGACTGTTTCTTGTACTTGTGCATGATCACTGAGAGTTATCTCAGGTATTTCTCCATATAGAACCGCTGAGCCCCAGCCTGGTCTCCACATCCATCTCTGCAGCATCTTTCAGGCTATCCCAATGGCTGCCTTCATCTTTCTCTTCCTTCAAAACTCTTTTGAGACTTCACTTCAAAAAACCATATAAGTGACAGCTTCAGTGTCAGGTAAAGTCATTAACCTACTAATAAAAGTAATTCATAAAAAACAAAACATGTTATATCCTGGAAACAAGCCCATAATCAGATTAACCATTTGTTGATTTTCTTCCTGTATTTCTACATTGTCCACCCTTATATCATTTAATCCACATCATGGCTGAATCCATGCTTGTTTCTGTGTATTTTTGTGTATTATTAATGTGCATGGGAGTCCTGATAATACAGCATGTACATGTGATTTGGAGAATATATGCATGTGAATTTTGCCTTCCAACTGAACTATATCCGGAGAGAGAGACTGGAAGGCAGATCTTCTGCTCCCTCAGCTAGTGTGTATATGCAAAGCACCAGACTGAAGGAGCATCTATATTACTGCTTGCTCAAAGCAGCAGAGACTCTGTCATACATAATACAGAGACATCATTACTAATATAAAACACTGCTGGGGAGAAGGGACACATGGGCGGGCCAAGATGGCAGATGGCTTTTAGTGGCATGCTGCTTTCAGTTCTTCTACCTTTGTAATTTGTGCAATTTAAAGCCTTTGGTTACTGTTTTTAGTCTGCTGTCCATTGGCCCTAGTGGGAGTTTTTGTTGTTGTGCAAGAATGCAGTGTATTTTTAGTGAGGGCCACAGCCAATAGTATGTGCTGTGTTCTCCTGGCGACTGGTGTTACAAAGGCAGGCTAGTCAAGAATAGCTTTTACGATCAGCTGGTTTGCTGAAGAATTGATGAAAATAGCAGTTGTCTTGGCCATATAACCTCTGCTCTGCTGCACTGCAGGATTTCGCGGTTGCTCTGTAAGGCACTACTACTGAGGTAGAAAGCTCTTTGGCAGCGAAAGAGGAAGGATGGAAATAAAATATACCTCGAAGAGAGGCAGTTTGTAAGTGGGGATAGGGATGTATGAGAGTATCCTCCCTGATTTGCATAGTGATGGAAAAATTCTTTGTGGGGGGAGGAAAGTGAAGGAGCCAAGTGGCCCTTCCTGTGCTTTAAGAATGGTGTTAAGGAAATTTGAGGTTACTTCTGGCCCTATTGTGTGGGCCAATGTCACTCAGGTTCCTTTAAACTCAGCCTCACATCTGTAAAATGAAAATAACATTTTGCCATTTGAAAAAACATTGAGTCATTCTCCATCCCTTCATTCTCTGGGAACTCTAATGCTCTCTGAGACCCATTGATGGATGATGCTGGAGGAGTGCGAGGTGCTGGTATAGCTGGTGCCAATGATAGCTCCACTGGGCAAGACTGTGACTGGCCTGTGCGTAGCTGTGGAAAGTTTCTCTTCCTTTTTGTGCAAACTGCACAGGGGCAGTCACGGCCATAAATTCTGCCCTTCAGACCAGTGTCTGCAGGCAGATGCAGCAAAGGAGATTGACTCATTTTCTGTCCCCAAACTCCTTTTTGTCTCACTTCAGAACCGTAAGATTTAGCATCCACTACATCTTATGCTGAGTGAGCTGCTCACCTCTAGCAGCTACAGTAGATTTAATTTTTTAGATGGCTGAAGCACCTTGTTATGGCTTGGCCCAAAAGTGGAAGCACACAAGTGCTTTGAAGGAACCCTCTGGAGCTGGGAGAAGCAGGAAATAGTGGAAATTTTGTGAGGCACACTTTCTCCTGTGGATAGATACCTGCTTTAATTTCTAGACTGAATAAACTGAAAGAAGCAACCCATCTTGTGGAAACTTTTGTGGATGCTTCTGAACGAGAAAGAAGCCCAGGATGCAAAGCTTGAAATTTGGATCTCTCTCTGTCTTTCCTCCTTTTTTACAACCCTTCTGCATTTTCTGATGCTTTGCTTCCATCTCTGATTTTTATTTTTTATTTTTGTGAGGCCCTCTCTAATTAGAGCAGGTAAAAACAGCTCAGCTAAGCACAAGTTTTATTGTACTGCAATGTGGTTTTTAACTTTACACAGTATGCATTTTCATGGCAGTTCTAATACCAAAACAAATCTGCATGTGTACAAATTTACATGCATCTGTTCCCAAGTGTGGGACTCCTTATATTGAAAAGCCAGCACACAAGCAAGCAATCTTGCCAAGGACTTTTGTCGCATTTCTGTAATAACAAGAACTTTAGTTCAGACTCACAGCTCAGAGATGCATTTTTGAAATACCCTTGCATATGTATGTTGGTTCTTTTGAGCTCAGAAGAGTATTCAGCCTGGAGCCTAAGTACCAGCTGAATTCCTGAAATTAGTTTAGGAATTTCCTAGGCATGTTTTTGGATTTTTTTTTTTTAGATTCCTGCTTCCTATATTTTTATCAATTTCCCTATGCTCTGAACATCTATTATAAGTGGATTTTTTATCAGAATTGGAGTGAACAGTAGCCTGAATGTAACAGCCTATTTTCAACTCTATTTTCAGGAGTTGTTTTCATTTACAATGCATACAGTAGCTATAAAAAGACATTATATTTTCAAGGTCTGTCACATTATTTACAATGTGAGAGCAGAAAACCTCTCTGATGTTTCCTGATAAACAGTCAGACCTAGTAGCACAGATGAACAACAGGTTAGGTACATCAGGTGCATAACCAGCTTCAGGTGAAGTAAAGAATCCAAGGGTAGAGGAACATACTCTTTCTAGAGGACAAGAGTGTATTCCGATACCTGCAGTTTCAAATGCTGGAGTATGTGGGTTAACACAAATATTTCTGGTATTTTGTGGCATAGCACTGCTACCTTCCAGGCAGTCAGTCATCTAAGCAAAATTTCCACATGGGTGGCTGCTGAAAAACACAATGCCCCTTACCCTAGGGTGAATCCTAGTTTTGTTAAAGTCAATGACAAAACTGCCTTTGACTTCAGTGGGGTCAGGACTGGTGATGTCTGATTTGCATTCGATCTTAGGATTGGAGATATCTTGCAGGAAAACAACTCAGACTTCTGCTCAGGGGATGGAAGAGCTCCATGGATTTGCAGATCTTCCACCTTTATGGCCATAGATCTTTCAGCTTTATGGCCAAAGAGGATTTATCATCCTCTGAATCTAGATGTGCCAATAGAAGAAATTACTGCCCTCCTTCTCAGAGATTACTGCTTCCTGACTCTTTAAATTGTTTAAGGGAAAATTAACCAGGTTAGTTTATACCACTGGAAATTGTGGTTTCAGCTGGGATATTTGACCTGGGGTGAACTGGGGAGTGCTCACACATAATCACAGAATCACAGAATCACAGAATGTTAGGGATTGGAAGGGACCTCGAAAGATCATCTAGTCCAATCCCCCTGCCGGGGCAGGATTGCCTAGACCATATCACACAGGAACGCGTCCAGGCGGGTTTTGAATGTCTCCAGAGAAGGAGACTCCACAACCTCTCTGGGCAGCCTGTTCCAGTGTTCGGTCACCCTCACCGTAAAGAAGTTTTTCCTCATATTTAAGTGGAACCTCCTGTGTTCCAGCTTGCACCCATTGCCCCTTGTCCTGTCAAGGGATGTCACTGAGAAGAGCCTGGCTCCATCCTCTTGACACTTGCCCTTTACATATTTATAAACATTAATGAGGTCACCCCTCAGTCTCCTCTTCTCCAAGCTAAAGAGACCCAGCTCCCTCAGCCTCTCCTCATAAGGGAGATGTTCCACTCCCTTAATCATCTTCGTGGCTCTGCGCTGGACTCTCTCTAGCAGTTCCCTGTCCTTCTTGAACTGAGGGGCCCAGAACTGGACACAATATTCCAGATGCGGCCTCACCAGGGCAGAGTAGAGGGGGAGGAGAACCTCTCTCGACCTGCTAACCACACCCCTTCTAATACACCCCAGGATGCCATTGGCCTTCTTGGCCACAAGGGCACACTGCTGGCTCATGGTCATCCTGTTGTCCACTAGGACCCCCAGGTCCCTTTCCCCTACGCTGGTCTCCAACAGGTCTGCCCCCAACTTGTACTGGTACACGGGGTTGTTCTTGCCCAGATGCAGGACTCTACACTTGCCCTTGTTATATTTCATTAAATTACTCCCCGCCCAACTCTCCAGCCTGTCCAGGTCTCTCTGAATGGCTGCGCAGCCTTCCGGCACGTCAGCCACTCCTCCCAGTTTTGTGTCATCAGCGAACTTGCTGACAGCGCACTCTAATCCCTCATCCAAGTCATTAATGAATATATTGAATAGAACTGGTCTCAGTACCGACCCTTGCGGGACTCCGCTAGACACAGACCTCCAACTGGACTCTGTCCCATTGACCACCACTCTCTGGCTTCTTTCCTTCAGCCAGTTCACAATCCACCTCACTACCCAATCATCCAGACCACACTTCCTCAGTTTAGCTGCGAGGATGCTGTGGGAGACCGTGTCAAACGCTTTACTGAAATCGAGATAGACCACATCCACAGCTTTATCATCATCTATCCACCGGGTAACATCCTCATAAAAGGCTATCAAGTTGGTTGTGCATGACTTCCCGTTGGTGAAGCCATGCTGAGTGCCCCTAATGATCCCCCTATCCTTGATGTGCCTAGAGACAGCACCAAGAACAAGTTGCTCCATCACCTTTCCGGGGATGGAGGTGAGGCTGACCGGTCTATAGTTACCCGGGTCCTCCTTCTTGCCCTTTTTGAAGACTGGAGTGACATTCGCTTTCCTCCAGTCCTCAGGCACCTCTCCCGTTGCCCACGACTTAGCAAAGATGATGGAGAGTGGCCTAGCAATGACTTCCGCCAGCTCCCTCAGCACCCGCGGGTGCATCCCATCAGGGCCCATGGATTTATGGACTTCCAGGTTGCTTAATTGGTCCCTGACCCAGCCCTCATCAACCAAGACAGATTCCTCCTCTATCCTGACTTCTTCTGAGGCCTCAGGGGTCCGGGGCTCCTCAGGACAGCCTCCAACAGTATAGACAGAGGCAAAGAAGGCATTCAGTAACTCCGCCTTCTTTTTATCCTCTGTCTCCAGGGCCCCCACCTCATTCATCAGTGGGCCTACATTGCCTCTAGTGTTGGCTTTACCTGCAATGTATTTGAAGAAGCCCTTTCTGTTGTCCTTGACCTCTCTTGCAAGGTTTAATTCCAAGGAGGCCTTAGCTTTCCTAGTTGCCTCCCTACATCCTCTGACAACAGACTTATATTCCTCCCAAGTGGCCAACCCCTCCTTCCACGATCTGTACACCCTCTTCTTCCACTTGAGTTTGCCCAGCAGTTCCCTGTTCAACCATGCAGGTCTCCTGGTACCCTTCCTTGACTTCCTACCTGTTGGGATGCTCTGATCTTGAGCTCGGAAGAAGCAGTCCTTGAATGCTAACCAAAATGCTGCGTAGCACGCAAATCAAGATAAAGCAAAAACCAGGAGGTGCAGAGTTGGCTGTGAGCGTTAAACTCTGGGTCAGGAAAAGCATATGTGCCTATAGTTCAGGCCATTAGAGGAGTGCCACCGCCTCGTGGTTCCTTAGTGTGCTTGATATGACTGAAGGGCACTACCTACCAGAGCTGTGTGCACATGGAGGCACAATGGTATGATTACTCTCAGGAAGGACCTTGCAAGGATAGAGGATTATATGGGGTTTGACAGCTTGCTTGAACCAAATCTTTTTCCTAAGGCTAAGTGAAGAACTTTGATCTCCAGGTCTTACATTCATGTTGGAAAAGCTTTTCCTCGTGTTCCTTTTCTTCTGATCCTGGTATTCCCACAGAGTTGCTGCCACAGGCTGAGGCGCTCAGGCTGTTGCCGTGAGGTCTGCTGGTGGGATGAGTTGTCAGCCAGTGATACGTTCTTGTGCTGCAGGCTCAGTGCACCTTCGGAGGGTGGGAGGTACCTCACAACAGCTGTGTTGCAACAGCCACATCAGGCTCCTCTACCTTACTGTAACTTTTGTTGTCTGCTTGTTTTTGGTAGTGCTCCAAAATGACATTTCAAATAGCAACCTTGGATATGGCTTTCCGTATTTACATTTAAGAGCCACCCTCAGGCCTACTAGGTGCTCACAGAAAAATGTGTGTGTGTGGTTACATCCACAAAATGAAAACAGAAACAGCACTTAGCATGAGGTGTTTTCCATATGTAAGTGCAAGGCCCTAGTGGGCATAGCTGGGTTCAGGTGCTGGTGAATGCTGTGGTGCATGTAACTGAACTGATGGGTTGGTATCTGGTGTCTGCCATTTTAGTGCCTCTGCCATATTTTGTTTTTCTGTAAAATGGATGCTGCTGGGCTAAATCACTGAAGAATGGTATAAGTCAGACAAGCCCAAAACAAATAGAAAATATGAAGAAGTTGCTGGAACAACACAAAAGGACTCCTTCAGCAGGGATCAGAGCTTTAATTTATTTCACAAGAAAATGACTGACTCATTTGAGCAATACACACTCTGGATCTCTTACATGTGCACATGGCTGACAAAGGCAGACTTCTGGATTTGCAAGTGACACAAGTAGTTCTGTTATGCAGTATGGGCTGCAGGAATTTGGGCTTAGCTGTGTTTTACAAAAAGAGAAGATTTCCCCTCATTTTTATTATATAGTTCTTAGACACTAGAATGTACTCTTCTGTTGTATTCTGCATACCTATGTAAAAAGTGAACAGCCCTTGATGGCTGACCATAAACAGCGTTTGGTACCTCTGATCTGCGTCTCCCTGTCTGTGGAAAGAATTTTATGAACATTTATGTATCATACAATTTACTTTCAAAATTATTCCATAACTCCATAATTCACAGACTGCGCCACTTTGGTGCCAGCATTTCTTTTGCATCTTGTTTGTTTGCAAGAAGGTGGTTCTGGCATTTTTTGAATTATAAGTTGGCAAACAAGATTTTTTTTCCTCTCGACTTCAAAGCAAACACAACAATAAAGACCTAACAGCTGCATCTTTGTGGGAAGCCTGCTGACACCTTATTTAGTCTCTGATTTTAAATTATGTTAAGAAATGACAAGAAGAGTGAACTTGTTCGACGCACTTTGTGCCATTCAAATTCTGACTGTGAAGTCCTGGTATCCTATTAGAGCAATGAAACTGTGGCCCCTGTACAATGTTAGGCAGCTGGGATCTCAGGGCTGGGACGGTGGTAAGTGCACCACAGCCCTACAGCGTGAAGCTGCTGACCCCTGTGCACCCAGGGAGGTCTTGAGGCTTAGATGGAGCAGTGTGCTGAGGCCAGAAGACAGGAGAGAGAGCAGAAGTGATGCTGTGCTTAGTTTTGTTGTAGCTTTTGTGCTGAGTGGATAGATCTGCAGGCTGATTTCCAGGACAAACAATTGAAACATCAAACTCAAAAGGGATGTTTTGGACTCTTCTGTGAAGGTTTTTAAATCCAAGTTGAACAGTTATCCATCAGAGGAGGTCTAGGTGCAGTTGATCCTGCCTGGCTGCAAGGAGCTGGGCCAGCAGATCTCCTGAGGTTCTTTTTGGCTGTAAACTTACCTAATTTTATTATTATAATGATGAAATTCTGGGCAAGAACAATTGAAATGGAGACAAGAAATTCTATTAGCTGGGCAATAACAGAAAAGGGAAATGCTTCTCATTTTTTCTTTTTCTATCAGGTGATCACTCTTAAAATGAGTAGTTGCTGTAATACTGTCATCCTTTCCATTATAATTTCCTTTGTCACTTATTGATGTTGAGTCAGAAGGTGACCCAAAAGGCTAGTGAATGTCAGTGACTTACAGTTGGCTTCACTGGGGACTCAACTTCACAGCCTCGGGAAATTCAAGGGGGTTTTGTATTATTTGTCACACTTGTGCTTCTGTGATCGAAGTGAATCAGAGGGCTGGGCAGCACATCCTTGAAGTGATCAGCTTTTGGGCTGGTCTATGCTACCATACCAGTTGCTGCACACTTTTGGTAGAGAAAGTTTTATTGCTGTCCCTTTCCTGCCCAATTCTGGGTTTGATTGTTAGGTGCAAGTCAAGGTAGTTGAATTGTCCTGGAGGTTGTGGATGGAGACACCACAGCTGAAGTGTCTGGATCCTGCCCATTTGTTGGCACAAAGGGTCAGGACCTGACAGAGGAGGTGGACTTGAAGGTTGCAATGCATTGTTGTTAATATGGGGGCTGAACTTTGCCTGGGGAGTGCCCTTAAAAACTCTCAAGGTGCAGCAGGCACGAGACACACCAGCATCCCGTTTCGCTCACTGCGTGCTGGCTCTGTGATGAATGCTTCTTATGGAAGCAAAAAAGCAACTAGTAGAAGGAGGTGTTTCCACCCCCATATGGATGCAAGGTCAGCCTGACCTATTATCTATTTCTGTCTGAGCTAAACAAAATCACTTACTACCAAATGGCAGCATCCATACGGGTGATCAATATGGGGACCTCTGTGGCTTGTTCCTTTCATGAATGTAATAGAGTCTCCTGTTTTCTCCCCTTTGATATTTTTATCAGAATAATTCAGTCTGACAATGTTTTTAAGTTAGTGAGAACAACCAAGGGATAAACAGTTCAGTCACCTTGGCCTCTTTCTTCTCCTAATATTAAAAGTGAGGCTAGCTGTTATTATGATATAGTATTTTACTCATTGACTTTCTTTTGAAGGTTCATAATGTGGAAGCTGTTTAAAAAATCAATTTGCATAAATTCTTTTTAATGACAAAAATGTGTTTACTTTTCCTTGACTTATTAATCATTTTCTATGTAGCAATTATATACAAAAACTTGTGTATATGTGTAGATATATACATATATATTCACACGCACACATATGTGTGCACAAAACTTGTCTCCTGCAGCTGGAAACAGTTCAAATGAGAAAAATAATGTGCCCACCAAAACAATTGTAATTTTTCAACAAGATCCCAGTGTTTTCTTTGTAAAAAACTAGGATTGGAAAAACATGAGGTTTTCCTGCCAGATTCCATTCATTTTCAGCAGGAACAATCTGCTCCTCTCAGCTGAACATTTTACAGCAAGAATGGCTGGAACTGAGGAACCAGCTCCTGTTTGGAAATAGTAATTGTTTTTAATGAAAATGCCTGCCTACCATTTGGAGCTAATACTAGAACCACGATTCCACTAGGACAAAGCATCAGCTGGACAAAAATATATAATGCAAGAGGGCGAGATGTCATGTTACCAGGAAAGCAAAGGAGAAGCTCTGTCTTTTTTCCTGCTTTTTCTTTTTCTCTCCTTTTCTATTGGTTTCATCTGTGGTTCCCTAAGAGATACCAGATAATAAAAAGGGCAAGGGCTAAAACTCACCTGGTGGTGACTGGAGTCATGCCAAACCATTGTAAGTTTGAAAACAAAGCTGATGGTAAAGGAACAGTGTGTTAGACCTCCCTGATAGTTAGGGTTTGCTTGGAAAAAAATATAACCAGCTTGGCAGAAACAATCTGATGTACAAGGAGATACATGTGATTGAGAGAGTCTGGGAGTTCAGCCTTGTACAACCCTGTCCTCTCACCGCAGAAACAAACATCTTAAGATATAGTAATGTTTTTTAAGCAGAGGTAGAGATTCAATGATTTCTTAAATATCTCTATTTAGAGCCAGGTTTTGCTGCAGTTCTTATGACTGGATGCAGATTAGGAAATCAGAGAAGCAGAATATGTCTGGCTACATTTGAAGACAGATGAATATTTACAAGAAAAAATACTCCTAAACTCAAAAATCTATGGTGGTGCAAATCCATTAATGAAAATACCTGGCTTTTGCATAACACACTTTGCATGTCAATCTCAGCTTGCTACCTTCTAAAGCAGTAGACTCTGGCAAGGTATCTAATGCCCTGCACCTCTTCCCATCGCTTTAATGGTGTGAGTTGCCAACACTAAACACGAAAGACATCTCTCAATTAACACAGAAAGTTAAAGCTGACCCTTTCATCTACCCTTGCTGTTTATAAGATTTTCAGCATTTACTGCCTTTGCTGGCTCAAGCTTGGTTGAGAACATTAGATTCCCCGCTTTTACTCTGACATAACTTTTCTGCAATTCAATATCTACCAAATTGTTAACGAGCTCAGAATGTGGTCTATTAGCACAAGAGTAGCTTATTTTCTATTATTTATTTAGGTTTTATTTGAAATGGGAGGAATATATTAGTTGAAAAGACATGAAGTATAGAGTTATATTTGTGATAGTCTAAGAATATTAGAGAGGACTGAGAGATGTGTAGGGAGAGGTCTTACCTTTATTAAATGAGCTGACATAATAGAAAATAATAGATAAGGTTTCAGAGACACAGAACTTGCTATTTGACCAAATCAGTGAAATGTACTGTCTAGAATTTAGGCTTTGATTCCATCTATTAGAGAAAATATCTATTTAGATACCTTAAAAATGCCTAATACGATGATGACACTATTTATTTTCACAGCAGTTGCAGGATGGCTTTTGATATCAATGACCATTGGAAACAAAGGCAACCAGAAGTGTGAACTCACTCTCACCCCAATAATTCCACTGTGATAACACAGGTTAATGCTGAAAATAATTCAGGTCACTGTGTGAATCTTCTAGACCATAGCAGGTTCCTTACAGGCATTTCAGTTTATCATGCTGTGTTTTAAGAAGTCAAAAATATGCCCCTTAATCTGTAGCTGTGACAGAAAGCTGTCCCACTGACAAATTTGAGTTTCACCTACAAATCTTCAACTTGTCTTCCTATATGTTCAGCGTGGCTTGGAATAGCAGAGAAGGAAATAAAGGTTGTAGCTAGCTTTGCAAGCGCCCAAATTTCATACTGCAAAGTGTCAGTCTGGTCTTGTGGAGGAACTGTGTGTAGTCTTGGGATGTTCCAGGGGCCACAGGATAGCCAGCTTGGATGGTTGCAAGCCAGGCTTCAGCTGCATGATGGAGGTCTGAATGGGTAGATGTACTGGAGTATTAGAAACACATTCTAGACTCCCCAATTTGCTTAGCAGTTGACCATCTTTTAGCCATTGCAATTAACATCTGTTGACAAAGTAGTTACTAATAGCTATTTTTTAAAGATTCCTGCTTGATGATGAAGCCTTACTGATACTCAGAGGGAAATCCTGAAGCTAGTAAGACAAACTGATGCCTTGGCACTGTAGAAGTAAGCCAGAAATCCTTTGAAAAATCTTCTCCTCTTTTTCTGAGTTTACTAGCAACACAGATAATTGTGGAGGTAACGACAGATACACTGAAGCATTTGTGACTGCATTTTCATAGGGACTTACAGAACAACTTCATTACAATTTGGTGCTTACATTTGCTTACAAATCTGACCTGTTGACTGAGAATCCAGATTTTGCATTTTAAGCCCTTATCTACAGAGAGCTGCCCCCAGAAATCTTTAGTTGAAGCTACTGATGGGCCAGACGTACTGTCTAGGCAGGAAGGGCTCAGATGAACTGCACACTGTCTTGGAGAGAACTGCTGTGTCTCGGATTCAAAAGGAAGACTTTTCAGCCAAGATTGCATCTTCAGCCCTGTACAAATATCAGCCAATGAATTTTTGCTGTAAAACCTAGATCCTGTGTTCAAATAGGATCTGGCATTATGGAGCATACATTTTGGTTCAGATGCTTGAGGCAGATCCTTGCGTTTGAGTATCTGAACACTACAAGACTGCAGAATTGCAGGTCATCTTGTGGGCAAGCAGTAGATAATAATTTTCTTTCTGTTTTGGTGAATGCTGTTCATCTGGAAAGAAGTTAGTCTGCTGCTCATACCTAGGTCTACCATTCAAGGAGGATGAAGAACATGAAATACATCTTTTCTAATGTTTTCCTGTATGTTTTGTTAATAAATCCCATTTTATTAGTAATTTCCTGTTTTGCTCTAGAAAAAGCCAAAAAGAATCTATTAAAAGCCTCTCCATTAATTTCTAAACTGTGCAATTGCTTCTTTGGGTTGGAGGAATTAGATCTGACACTATTTTCTTGTTTGCGGAGCTTGTTGGAAACGGGTATTTCTCCACTAGGTGTTTAGATGTCTGACATAGCTGAGCATGTTCAGATCCATTAATAGTAATAGCTTTGAGTATAGAGCAGTTTTATTATATTAAATGGAGTAATCTTATGTTTCGAAAGCTTGTAGTAGATTTTGAGGGAAATAATGGTGCAAAATGACAAGGTTTTATGCATAATTTTCATGCATGTTTTTTGAGTTGTATTTGCTTCTGACATTCTCACACCAGTTTTGAGCATTTACTGCTGCATCTGTTAGGTCTGCTTTGATTCTTCTTTTCCATGAATGCTCTGCAAGATCCAAGCAACAGAGCTTCAATTAGGGCAGCCCAAGAAGACTTTCCAGGTCCCAACTATTTCTTTGAAACAGAATAGAGTAAGGCAGCACCTTTGTGCCCCTTTCTGTGCTAACCTGAAAAGTGGAAGAATATTGAAAATGTGGGTCACAATCTTTCAGTCAGACTCTGCTAGGTATGTCATACCTGGACAAGTTACAAGTGCAGCAAGTGTGTTGGCACTGGTGTATGCTTCCAAAGCTGACCACACTGAAGTAAAGGAGGGAGCTGCTTATTGAGGAATAACATATGATATTGTATTGTAGGATGTAGTACGGTAGCCAAGCTTTCTCTTACTGGGCCTGTGGCTACTTTCCTCATGATGTGAAGCTCTGACTACATCCTGACTCCACCTTGGTGCCAGACCTTAGGGCATCACATCTTCCTCACTGCCCTGGTTTCAATGCAGAGAGAAGCAGTGTGTATAGCTTGTGTAGGTGTACACCACTAACCCTCCCACCCAGCTCAGCGGGACCAACGTCTGTCCGTGCTTCAGCAGCTACGTGACATTGTATCCCTGGAGAGAGGCAATATCTGCACTATATCTGAATATCGCTCTCTGGTTTTGTTAATAAAGTTTCTGTGGCCTGTGCGTATAAAGGATTTTCAAAAAAAGATTGGCTTAGATAAAATACTACTTTCCCAGTTCTTTCCTTTCTTCTCTGCTCTCTCCCTTCCCTGCATAGCTCAGTCTGTGCTGTCTGTATTGTCTTGCACAGTATGTTCTCTAGACACTACGCTAGCAGGTTTATTTCTATCTTGGGCAATGACAGAGTGTGTTTTGGTGATTCGTGTTTGACTGTAACAGTGGGGCCCAAAGTGTGCTTAGAGTTTATGCAGACAGTTACTCCACCTCCTGTCTGCAGCAATGTCCTGAAGCTCGCTGTTGTCTTGGGTATTCTGAGGTCAATGAAGGTCCACTTATTTTCTCTTTCTTCTCTGACAGTAGAATTTATTCTGTCTCTAGTGACTTACATCCCCTTGTTCAGATCAGGCTGTGGTTTTATTTAAACAGAGTATTAGGAAGAGATAAAACAAATTAACACATTGAACTCATCCTTATCTAACGATGCTATCACACTACACCAAAATAGTACCATGCTAGGTCATTTAACTTGAGAGAGATGACATGGACTTTGTATGAGATAATATGAGGGGAAAGTACAAGTGTGAAATCAGGGAGCCCAAGAATGCTGTTCTGAAAACATGAACTCTGAAGTATCGATCCAAATCTTACCCGTAGGAGCTGGTAGCTATTAGATGTTACATTTTGGAGAGCACGTATTGTGGCCATTGCTTTCAGGTCTAGACAACTTAGTAAGATTTGTGGAAGGAGTGGCTTTTGCACAACTCCAGAAATCAGGTACCCATGTCATTACTGTTATCAGATACGACTTTTGCTTTGTTGCATAGTTATAATGAACTTTTCCTTTCTGCCTTTTTTAAAATTCTGTGACCACAGGATTTGTGATTTTCCATTATTCTTCTGTTTAACATGGCTGAAGATTCTGTCTTATTTCACTGCTTTTTATTGACACTTCCACATTTTAGGGTATGAGATCAGTTGTTCTGATCGTTTCATGTGATAGTTAGGACCTAGATGTGTTTCAGTTGATTCCTTGAAGGTCTTCTGTGTTACTTGAAGCTGTAATACAAAGTTCCAGTCATATATATATATGTGTTTATGTATTTACTGAAGACCAGCATTCCTCATAGGAAAATACCTTTAATTAATTACTACTCAGTATTAATGGTTATTTTCCTTTGACTTCATTGGAATTAAAACTTTAATTTAACTTTAAAGGGTACATTTTTCATAGTTTGTAATTTTCTTTATTTCTCTTGTCTTGTATTTGGTTTTTGATTTTTAAATGCAGTTTAAAAATGTCAAAAGGAAAAATAGAACCAAATCTTCTAAAAAATTTGAGGTGATTGTGGAAAATCATTGGAGTTCACTCCTTTGCATAGTCTTCTTGAAGAGCCTGTTTCAGCTCGTTCTCTTGATTATATAGGGCCTTAGTGTGGGCACCTGAAGTTAGATTTTTAAGTTAGACAGTCTAAATCTCTCCCATACTGTTTCACATTTACTCTGAATTCATTTGTGGATGAAAATTTATGGCCATGGCCTTTAGATAGCCAACTTTACAAAAGTTTCTGTAGGATAGCAGGCAAAAGAGAGGATATTGTGCTTTTAGAAATACGGTTGTGAAGCCTCAGACATCATGGGAAGGCTAAAATAGAAAATCCTGAATGCAGTCTGTTATGCTGGCATTAAATTATGAGACCATTTTCTCAGGTTGGAGTTGATATGGATCTTTCTACATTTTTACATTAGGTATTATGAGCCCGATGCCCTTCTCTAGGCTGCTTTCACTACTGAATTTGCTGTCTGTGGACTAAATCTGGGTTCATGCTGAGGGTTAGGATGATGAAGTCCTTTGTTTTCCACATGGCTTTTTGTGGACGGTGCAACTGTTTTGCAGATTTGCCCTTTGTATTGTAATTGAGCCTTCCCACTGACACTGTCTCTGTACACTTATCTCAGTCACTATGGGTCAAGATATGTTTCTCAAGGTTACTTAACAGAAAAATGTACACAGCCAAGAAACAATCAAGGCAATGTAGACATATTTTCTCATACCTTTAGTATTATGATAAAGCAAAATACTTCAACACAATTACAAAATAGTTGGGAGAACATGGAATATAGTCTGTTATTCAACTGAGCAGCTGAATTGAAGTATTATCCTTCAAATCAGCTGAAACTGCTGGAATACTCAGTGCCATCATCACAGATGTCCTACAAAAGGGCACATGTACATGGGCACTCTTTACTGTACATTGTATGTCCTGCAGCTTTCTTACACCCACACTCTGAAGTCAGTCAACCCTTCTTTAAAGTATTTGGCCCTGGGCAAGTACAAAGTCATGTGGCAGGTGAGGGGTTAATGACATGCATGCAGCTGCTAATACTTAACTTCTGAGGCAATATGGTCTTCAGGGGTAATATATCCAGGCAGGCTCTGACATGAGATGTGACATTTACCATCAAACACAGCGAGGGCCATTGCACATTTTCTTAGGGCTATCAAGAGCTCTTGTTGGCCTTCTTTCTTTTTGCCTGCTGTATAGATTTTCATTAACCAGTTGGAGTCTCTCTATTTCTACATCTACTTCTGCTAGGCATCTGTATACGTACTGGTGACTCTGAGCTTCCCGGACTAACTAGAGAAGGCTGTTGTTTCTTGATGACTTACCAAAGAATATTGAGTCATATTTCCACAAAATGAGGTGGGCTGAAGAGAAGTAATCGTGAGAGAAGATGTCAGCAACCAAATAAGTAGAGGCCCGACAGCACTAATTGTAAGAGGAGTTCAGGAAATATTTGAAGGTTTAAATATATACCTGAAAAAAACCTTAGCAAGGTTTTGAAGTAAATTAGAAGGTACAAAGAGATATTGACTGTAAGTGGTGAAACTGAGGCTCAAGTACAGGGTGATGAGTACACTTAAGTCTGATATAGCATTTACTTCTCCAGATCCATTAGTCAGTCATAAGGCAAGCCTACCTTACTGGTAGTAGAATAAAGGTGGCCAGTGCTACTACTCCTGTGATGCTGAGCGTAGATGGCTTTATCCTTACAAGTGGCGTTGGCCAGTTGGCTCTATGGAGCAGTGGACGACAGAGTATACTTGTTTGCTTGCAAGAGTTACCTCTGCAGGGCCAGCGAAGGAACCTCAGATCAAAAGCAGCCCAAGGCCATGCCTGTGCTGTGGGTTGAGGTGGGCAGATGATACACTTGAGTTAGCCTTAGGTGTAGCTGGTTCGGATGAAAGTGCCAGGAAGGCAGGGGCCTCATTTGCAGGTGCCAGGATCCTGGCAGTCTTATTTGGCATATGTTGAAGGTTGGACAGTATATACAATTACAGCTCTTTCACTAAGAGGAAGGCAGGAAGGTTCTGCAGTCACACCCCTGACCGCAATGCAGATATATCTTTCCTCGTGCCACTATCTGGCCTATCAGTTCTGCTCTCTGTTACTGTGAGTATAAATCCTCAAGCACTCTGACATTCAGTTTGTCACACAGATGAAGAATTAAAAAAAATAAAAATGAATTAGAATAAAGGGAAGCAAGGTAATTACACTCATCTTCACAATATTCAATTCAGCTCCATCCAGATCTCTAATTTAAGGTCAGCCCAATAATTCAATGAACAAAACAGAAGTGGATGCCATTAAAAACTGAATATTTACCAAGCTTCAGTGCTCACTGAACATAGCTGTTCTTTACCTTGGTAATTTTTTTTTTTTATTTGCCAGGCTTAAAACTGAAAAATTCTCCAAATACTATATAAAATATAACTACAGTCTGGATTTGAATGGCACCAGTGCTAGTTTTTGTTGTTTTTCACACACAAGCTTACTGTTTCTGCTCATTTCTTACAGGGAATATTCACATCTATGCAAAGACTTTCTGTTTGCTTTTCTCAGGACCTGAATAGCTAGGGGTGGTTATGGAACCATAGCTGGTTTAGTCTTCTTGTGAACCTGAAATTTGTTACACTGTATGCAGGTTATTCATTGAGGTGGGTGAATGAATGGGTGGTCTCCGTTCAATTTTTAATCTGCACATTACTTTAGCTGCCATCTTTGATGATGCTCTCACCAGAGAGGCCAAGGGCTAAGCAGATATTGCAGCAGAGCAGCCTTTTTCTACATTAAAATTTCCTTCTGTTACTAAATAGGTGCAAGCACGGCTCCCAGAAGTAGAAGTGATGAATAAGCAAAGCAATGTCATCCAACCCGGAAATCAGAAAGACTGGAAGACATAATCATAAAAATGATGGCACTGATAAATGTCTTGTCTACACTAGAGCTCTCCTCAGCAGTAACATCAATGGGAGATTTTTAGGAAAATCTCAGTGATATGGAGGCATTAAAGTTGGTTCCTGTAGCTCAGGACTGAGGTGTGTTTCTGCAGGGCAATTTCAGGCATGCTTGCCTTGTTCCTGGAGTATCTACCCTCTGGATAAATCAGATTTTGATTTTCTTTGGTCTCAGTCCATATATGAGTACAGAGTTCATTTATAAACAGTATAAAACTGTTTATTAACTGATGCAGGCCCCCTCTTCCTACTGATGTGTCAATGAACTTCAGTGCTCTCTGTCTGTGGTGTTCAAGGTGTCTCTTTGCCAACAGGCTATACTGCGGCATGGGCAGGACTCTGGCTTTCACTGCGAGAACTAAATGAGGGAGAGGGAGGCTGAAGGGAAGAAAGCACATACTCAGATATTAGTAGCTTCAATAATTAGCAAACAGTAAAGAGAAAGCAATATAAAACAATAGATCATATGTGTGAAGTCTTTTATTTCTCTGTTTCAGGACTTGTTGCAATGTGAAAGTTGAGTTTTTGAAAGCCCTGGCCAAGGAGTCTTTCATAAGTGGTTTCGTAAAAGATGGTGTGTAAGATAAACAGGACACAGGAGCTTGGCTAGTCTCAGACGCTGCTGAGCAGATGATGCCAGCAGGTTTGGGGACTTCTATCTGTAGCAGGGAAGTTCCTTGCCCCTGCAGCTGCAGGTGCTGATAGCACTCCTCCCTGTGTTATGCAGGTCTGCGCTCAGGGCTGGTCTCCAAGTGCTGGGCCACTGAAGTCTGTGCAAAAAAGTGTGAGGCAACCCGTTTCAGGTAAATGGTATCACCTGTTGTAAATATAGACATTTGGATTTTAGAGGGATGCAGTAACCTGTTCTCTGTTTCAGCTGACAGCAAACAGTTCCCTGAATCCCCAGAAACAAGGGAGGTAAAAAAATTCTTTCCCATTGGGTTAAATTCATGGCATTCTGAGCCTGAGTGAATGGTGTATACCTGTTGCCCCTGAAAACCAGAAACACACTCCTCTTCCCTTGCATTTCAGGCCTAAGCACAGGTGAGGGGTGTTTTTTTTGTGGGATGGGAGGCTGGGGAGAATTCTTTTCCCTGTAGGGGCAGGGTGCGTGTGTATGCATGTAATAGAAACAGGGCATTTCTGCTAGCTCCTGAACCTTATGAGTCTACAGAAAGACCGCAAACTTCTCCTAACAGTCACTAGATCTGCAATACTAGCCACTGGCATAGTTTAATTGGTTTGAAACTAAGAACACGTCTGCAACGCCACTAAAGTATGTAAGTTATTCCAAATATTCTGTGATTGATACTTCCTGATGTTTTTATTTTATTAGCATCAGACAAAGATAAAGTATCAGTGTAAACAGGCAACTGGGTGTTCCTTAGGCCATGCTTGCTGATGAGACTTTTGCATTTCTCTCTGTATCTCTCTCTTTCAAAGTGCTGAGGCTTTGCTCAGTAGTTGCTGTTATTGTGGGTGAAGTTGTCCATATGGCAAGCAGAAAACAGTGCTGGAAGAACTTTCACACATAGCTATTGCAGTGCTTTCTTTGCTAAATGAGGATTTTCTTCCTTAAGTCCAGATTTCACATTCAGATCTCTGGGGTAATGCGTTAAACCACAAACAAGACTGAAGTGTTTGCATCAGCCTGTTTTAATGCCTAGGAGAAAACCAGCTTCTCCTTCTCTTTTGTGCTGTGGGACTGTTTTTTTGAAAACTCTCTGTTCCAATTGATATGGAAGCTGGGGGAGGGAAGTATTCTGTTAAATTTGCTGTTAAAACTACATCAGGTTCATCAACAACTTCTTCACCAGTACCTTCTCTTAGCATTGTTCCTGAGGAGTTTCCCCGAGTCCTCCTTCAGTTTTGCTTGCAAAAGTGCATTATGCTACTGTAAGTTTTAGATTAATTTTTCCATTTCTCAGATCTATGTGTTCCTCTAAATCACCTATTTCAGCCAAAGCATCTGTTTGAGTGTGATTGTGTATACATGTTTTTCTTTGTATGACTTAGTGTGTCATATTTATTTCAATCTCTCTGTGCTATCTATTCATCCATATGTCAAACTCCAAACCAATATTGATTTTCAGAGGCCATATGCTATCCTGATGTCTACAAGCATTTCTCCTGGTAGTACCAATGGGAGCCCTCCCTGTGGAGACTGAGGGCTTTCCAAGCTTGGGCAGTGCTGTTGATACCTCTTGTGTTGGCTGATCAACTTTTCTTTATGACAGACATTTAGGAACAACTCAAAGTAAAACTTGCTTAGTCAAATAACTATTTATTTGTTAAGAATCAGTTTTCCTTTTAGCAAGATTTAACTGCAAACCTTATGAACAAAACATTGTACTATGAATATGTAATAGTAGTTAATGTAAATAACATCAATGTATGTCTTTTGGCCTGTCCTTTATATGGTACCTGATTTAAACCTGCTGAAGACAACGGAAAGATTAATCTGTGTCATTAAGAAGTGAGGTTTATAGTTACCTAAAACCTCTAGTTAAAGGAGCAGGGTATATGGAAGGTGTGTTTCTTCACCACGCTGCCCTGGGACAATTTGGGCACCCTGTGCTGCCTCACTCTAAAATGAGTCTGGCTTTACCTCCATGGGCCCACTAGGTATAGGTCTGTCTGCGGGCTTTTGGGCAAGCCTCAGACCCTGCTAGCAGGGATGGACCATATGAGGTGGTGCAGCGCAGGGCACAGTCGCCTCTATGAAGTTCGGGGACTATTCAGTGGGACTGACTCTCCAACAGTTTTTGTTTTGTTTTTGTTTTATAAGAGGCTCAGCCATATAGGCTTCCTTCATTATTTGGTCATGAAGTGCAAATGTGCAATTAGGAACATGAAGTGCAAATGTGCAATTAGGAACTAACTGTCTTGAAGGTCACAAATTAATTGGACTCTCTTACACAGCACCCTCTCCAGTTAAAGACTATATTAGTGTGCCATCTTCTCCTGTGGGTGGTACCCTTCCAGTTCTGTCAGGAAGATCCTTCAGTGACCCTTTTCCTCTCTCTTTTTTTTTCCCATGAAATGCTGTGGTCTTCAGCATTGCAATTCTGCAGCATGAACACTTGCCTAATTTTAATGTGTTTTTATCCAATAAATGTTAAGAAATTAAGAAAAATATGTATTTTTCCTGACACAGACCTTTAATGTATTGTCCTTTAGAGATGGTGCTTTCTCAGAAGAGGTTCTGGAACCCAGGCAAAAATACACCAACTGCACAGCAAGTGCTGGATGGAGGATGGCAAGCCATATCATAGAATCATAGAATATCCCAAGTTGGAAGGGACCCATAAGGATCATATGTTTAATAACCAAATACATATCCAAGCACAGACACAGGACACCAGTCAAAAACTTTATGGGAAAGGATAATGCTCCCCTTAGCCCAGAACAGGACAATGTTGGGAGAAATACATAGATTCCAGCCTATCTTTCCATCAAGGCAGAAAATCTAGTGCTGAATGGTCCTACCCACCCCAGCTCATGGTCATACTGAGCCCTTAGTCATAGCTACTGTGGGGGACATTGCAGTTGTAAAAAATACAGTGGCTAGAAACACTGGAATGAATACATCTTTATTCATGAAAGTTTGTTCAGTCTTGATTTGTTGGTCTATTTGGGGAAAATTCCTCCCAACCGGTTGCAGAAAATTAAACTGATACTTCTTCATAGCACATAAACGGGCATCTACATGGTGTCAGTCGTTAGCTTCAGGTGGATGCACAGGCCTGTATATGAAAGACTTAACAACAGTCTGTACAACCTTAAAACATAGTCCTCAGAGAGACTTAATGCTTCAATAATGTCCTATGTATAAGCTGTCCTGTGCAACTTTTTTCAGCTGTAAAATTAGTGGCCTTTCCATAATATCATCCATTCTAAGTTTATAATATATCATGTCCTTCAGAAAGTGGTGGCCTCTTACCAAGAGGGCAGGCATGTTTTTACAAGTGTCACTACAGAGAGGTTTTACTCTGTATAAATTAAGCCTGTCAAGAAAACGAAGCCTTCTTCTGCACAGTGTATGAAAAAACATTGCTTTTTAAGACAGCTTTGCTTTTATTGCACAGAAAATGGAAAGAAATTTTACCTGTAAAATAAAGCTTCCAAAGAGAAGGAATCCTAAGATGCTTCCTTCTGGGTTTCTTCATCTGGTCAGTCATAAACTGCTGACTCTTGTAGTCTTTCATTTATTGCATTTATGCTCTTCACATCGCTGTGGTAGCCAAGTACTTTGTATAATAATATAGTAATGTTATATGAGAGCTAGTGAGAAACAAATGCAGTCTGCTTAGTTTATTTTAAAGCATCTCTCAAGTTTACCAGCTGTATCTGTGGAGATGAACTGAAACCAGGATGAAAGGAAATCTCTGTAAAAGACAGCACAAGTTCTGGTTGCCTCTAAGTGACATAAGATGAAAACACTGTCCTGAGTTTGCTTACCTTTGCTTACATTTTCATTTCTTTATCTAGTTAAAGAAAGAGAGTGCTGGCAGTGGAGGAGGATGGGATGGGTCTGGGAGGTGGGGGGCAGGGAGCAGACCTACTGAATAACATGCTCAAGAGCTCTCCTGCACAATGAGATTAGCACGATGTGATCATTTTGGTGCCAAGGTGCTAACACAATAATATAAGCGAGTTTGCCAACTTTTCAAATTGAATGTATTTGATTATTTGCTTTTAATTAGTGTGAGTTTTGGAGTATGTACAGGATTGTTAGAGATACATGAAAAGCCTCCTATGGCAGGAGAGTGTATTCTCAGTAAAGATGGTGCAGCGTTGTTCTTTTTTAGCTGTGGAGAATGAGATTTAACAGCTATGTTAAATGTTTTAGCCTGTTTCTATTGTGCCTCCGTTTCAACCTATTGGCAAGCCCAAGTGATGTGAGAAAATAAACCTCTCTTTTGATCTGAATGTTGAGCACTTTGCTATAAGAAGAATTTCCAGCCCAACTTCAGGATACAGAAAATATCACTGGTTTATTTACAGGAGGCTCTTACTCCCTCTTTCTCCCTCAATAAGATCTTGAGTAAACTCATGCTGTCATTTTTTTTCCATGCAGTACTCTCCTTTGTATTCATTTATCTTGAATGCCTTCGTCAAGATCGTAGATTTTTAAAAATCCTTTTAAATGGCAGAAACAGATTGCAGCTCTGGAGGAAATATAACAAGACATAAACTGTTTATTTTGACCTCTTCCCTTTTTATGCTGAAGTGAGAAGGCAGACTGGAGGTGTCTCGGGGATTGTTTGGGTGATTTACTACTGGCTCACTTCATGACTTGCCTTTCACTGGGAGTAACTCACCTCCCTGGACCAGGGGACACGTCAACGTAAGGAAAAGTAACTCTCATTGTCTGGCACAGATTGTAAGTCAATGTCCATTTCTCAATTTTGGGCGTTACCTGCCTTCACAGTGTTCAGGCTCTTGGTTTTCCATCATCTGAAGAACAGGAATAAGAAAGACTTCATACATTCTGTGTGCAGTAACACAACCTTCTACCTATGCTGTTTTTCAGTCATTTATACACAGTTATATATGCACACACATATATATATATTAAATACTCTCCCCTTAAACAATAGAGAAAAACAAATGGTTGACAATAACAATGGCAGCAGCTCTCCAACAAAAGCATGCAATTATTACAATTATACTATCCTTGATTAGGCTCCCATGCATTGCATTTCAATGTAATTGATGTTGTAGGTTGACACATTGGACACCAAATATTCTCGCCTGTCCCTTCACTCTTTTGTTTCAGAGCCTGATTTGCATTTTCTATGCTTTTAGTAATGAAGACTTAGCACTTTTCCTCCATTAGAAAAAAAAAGAGAGACACAATAATCTGCAACTCGGCACTTGTTTAAGGATTCTGACCCTCAAAAATACCACTTTGCTTCACACATTAGCTGCTTACAAAGAAGGAAGCTAATGTATCATCTAATTGGGCAAACCACTGCATCTGATTTCTCTCAATCAGACTATTAGCTTCGTAATTACCCATCTGCCTCATGTGGAAAAACGGCAAGGCGAACACCCAGCTAATAACATTCTCAAGAGCTCTCTACCACAATGAGATGAGCATGATGTTGTGGGATATAGTCCCTAACCATTTAAGTGCCAAGGTGGTCTCACAATACAGAGGGAGTCTGCCAACCTTCCCAGTCTGAATGTGCTTAATTATTTGTCTTTAATTAGTCTGAGTTTTGGGGTCTGTTCAGGATTTGTGATGAAAAACTAGTGGCAGGAAAGAAAGCCCCTTGAGCCCCCTGGCAGTCTGCTTTACATCCTCTTGTCTGCTAAAATACTGGTATGGAAAGTGGGATTTATCTCCTGAGCAGCTCAAAGTTTCCCATCACTTCTTTTTATGGATTAGAAAAAGTTTTCTGGGTACCTAAGCTGGGGAGCAACCTTGTCAGAATTCAGATGGAGGATGTTCAAACAAACCTTGGGCTTGAATCTTTTGTTTCCTGCAGTTTTACACTCTTGACCTTCACAGAGCTATTGCCAAACTACGTTAATTTAAGTGAGGAGATGCTCAAATCTAAGATTTCCTCTTCAGCAGCGAGAGGTGCCATTCACTACTTCCAGCCCTGGTTCTGCCCCTCCTGGATACTTCATAGTATCTCTGAGCATGTCTCCCACTCGGTCAGCTCGCAGATTGCAAAAGGCTGGAATGCCCTTGCTACCTGACTCCAAGGTTGAAACCAGATGGTCAAGTGGCAGGTGATTCTCTGAGAAAGGCCCTTGGCTCTGTTTTCACTCCCACATGTGGTTTAGTAAAGCCCACATCTGGTTGCAAGTAGAGCACAGAGCAAGATGCATCTGCCTAATCTGTTTTCTTTTCATTGATTCAGAAGCTTAGTGGAGATTCATTAAAGATAAATCCAATATTGATCCAAATTGACTAATTGCAAATAATCGAGTCTCCTTCATGTGTCCTACCAAAGAGCATACTGTATTCCTCATTTTGTTGTAATTATTCGTTTGTCCTGGTAGCTAGAATGCTGGTTATGGGCTTGACCATCCAAGTGCTAATAATCCCGGCAAGGGAATTTAGAACTCCTAAAGAAAATCTTAGAGGATAAGGAAAAACACACATCTATGAAATAATGCTTAAAAATTCTTGTAACAAAATTGTCACATATACCAAATTATTTTGCATATTGATACATTTCCAGTCAGAAATGTTCATGCTTTGGCCTTCTTCAGAAACCAGTATCTGAAATTCCGTCACAACTATTGATATCAATAATGGTATATAAGACACAGATGCAACTATTCATTAGTAACTCAGTACTCCAACAACCCTCTCTGTCTTTCTAGCGGCAGGACTAGCAAGATGTGTACACAGCAAATGGAAGCAACCAGATGGTCTTGCAGTTATGACCCTCACTCTCTTCTCTCCCATTGTTTACTGTTATCGCTCACTGTGCTATGTCCAAACCCCTTTACAGGTCTGCCAGCATGAATTGCTGGATAGAGGCCCTAAACTGCAAATTCTTCTTGTGCCCATTTCTGATATCGCAAAAACTCTAACTGTTCAGGCCATCACAGATGATCTGTGAACCTGATCCTATAAGGCTTGCTCAGGGTGGTAGTTCTTTGTCACGTGAATCACAGCATTTACTTTCATGGGTGGCTTGTGTGAGTAACGTTCACGTAGGAAATGATTACATGCAGGTTTGGTTCCAGGTTTCTCAGCAGTGTAGGCACTACTGAATTTGAATACCCATAGTGTGAGCAGCCAGGAGAGGCCACCCCTGCCCCCAGAGGGAGATAGGCAGGATAAATGGCCGTGCAGGGTTGATTCCAGCAAAGGGGCCCTTCACAGTGGGTTTGGGAGGAGCTGTGTCTCTTCTTGGGGGGGAACCCTCTTCCTCTTCTCAGCAGTAGCAAATGCCCTGGGCACTAAGATATTTCTCTTGGAGACAGAAACAGCTGGTCTGGCTTTCTGGAGAACTGATGTAGCCAAGTCTATGTTACCCTTGTTTGCCTGTTTTGCTGACCCTGGCAGTCTGTTGCCACAGAATTGCCTACATTGCCTTTGCACAGAAACAGCCCTGGTAATTCATGAGGTCCTGTATTTTTTGCTGCTTGCTAGTTGTTTCATATTAAAAAATATTCTTCAGCTGAAAGGCACCTAGCATTTTAGACTCCCAAAACCTTCACCAAATGCCAGCAAGAGATTCCCAGCTGTAGCTCTCTGAAATTGCGTCCCGGTTTCATCGTCTGCAAAACTGAGGCAAGGCCTTTGTCAATGCTATGTAGTAATGTAGCTCTGTCAACTGCCTGAGTGTTTATCTGTTTACTGAAATGAGTACAAGGCCTTAAATAACGCAGGTTCGCTTACTTACACATGTTGTCCTCGATCAGGTGGCATTCTGCTCTTCAGGGGTTGCATGAATAAGGACTGTGAGACTATTTCAAATGCCAGTGTTCTCTGTGTTTTATCTTCTCTCTAGTGACCTCTCTGAGGGAAAGGCTGTGCAGTCTTTGGTGAGACACATCACTTCAGCAGAGGTGTTGAATCACTTATGGCTTCAGATTAACCTGGTATGGCTGAAGTGTTGTTGCTCTCAACCACTCACCCTCCCCTATGCTTCCTTCTCCTGAAATTGCTGGCTCCAGAGCAGGGATAGCTCAGAAGATCTTGGAACTGTTACCATTTATAGCCTAGCATGTTACAGTAATCTGGCATTGGTTCTGGTTTTCTTTCATATATTGGCCTGTAAATGCAGCAGTTCAAGAGCTGATCCTTCTCTGTTCTGAGGTTATTATTCCCAGTCATAGATTGGGTAATCCTGGGATGAGGGGCAGGCAGGTGTCCTAGGGCAGGAATCACTGCACCTTCTCTGTTCTGAGGTTATTATTCCCAGTCATAGATTGGGTAATCCCTGGGATGAGGGGCAGGCAGGTGTCCTAGGGCAGGAATCACTGCACCGTCCCAGCTGAAGGCAACAGCAAGTGCAATTTAAGACTTGCTGTTGGTTGCTGCGGGGCTGTGTTAAGCCTGTACCAGTGACAGTGGTGATTTATGCTGGCCATGCATGGGCCTGTTGTTTGGAAAGATCAAAGACTGAGTTGAGAACGACATCACAGGTGACAAAACCATGTTGCTGGACGAACAAAAAGTTTCTTCTGAGTCACTCTCCAGATGTTGCTGCTGAATATGACTCCCCTTTTCAGACATACATGCACATTAACTGGCACTAATTCAGTGGGAAAGCTGATGATGGGAACTGTCTCAGGTGTCTTGACATGCATGAATGGCCTGTGCTATGGCTGAGCAGATACTCTCTACCTTATATCCCCTGTGCTGACAGGGAAGTGAACTTTGTACATGAATGAGGAGCTGACATTTCAGGAGTGAACATGCCATGTCTTTTTGTCTTGTCTCTCATACTGGAGGGTTCTGAACAGGATAATGTGAGGTGGTCAAAACATATAGTGACCTAGTGGTTACTGAAGACTTCAAAGGCTGCACTGAATTAAGTTAGGGAAAATAGCTCTTGATTTATACTGAGAATCTGATGGGAATGCTCCTCTCCCTCTTTGGCTCCCCTCTGGCTTAGAGGATATATTGCAGAAGAGTCATCTTGCTAGATCACCCTCTGTACTCACCTGGGAGTTGTATGTTTGTCAGGCTAAATAAAAATAAATCGATTAGTTTTAAATGACTGCTGACTGGGTTCTGACTGAGCTCGAGTTGATGAGTTGCACCGGTTAAAGTGTTACAACTCTCATTCTTCAGCCCCATGCCTGTCTCATAACTTACCCGAAACATATGTCCATCCTTCATCTGCCACATTGAGCATATTAGTGCCTATTTCCATTAGAGGTACCACACCAAATTTCAGCAGCCGAAGAGGTGGCACTCATCTTGTTCTGAATGTCTCATGCGAGATCAGTAACATTGGTAGGGGCAGTCACTCGGGGAGAATGGCATTTTTTGCATTTCTGTAAGGGGGGAATGGTTGGTGAAGTAGAAAGGAAAATATTCTAGGGATTTAATCTTTAAAAAGATTACTGAAAGACCCTCAGCACACATTTTTTCTTCCTTCTTAAGCAGGAAGATGCTTAAGGTTTTTAGAAAAATTCTTAAGTTAAGATTTCAGATTCATGTCTAAATTTTTTTCTCAGACATATGTCTGCTATCAGTGGGACTTTCTTGCTGGAATAGGATTGAATTGTTCTGCTCTGTCTGGATATTCATTGCACTCTTATGCAACAGTTTACCATTCCCTAAAAAATAAGAGATTTCTTTCTCCTGCTTTCCTGCCTCCAGGAAATTAATTTTGCTCTCCTTTTATGAATGAATGAGGGATGGACTGGCCTTTATAATTGTTTCTTAGTAAGGCAAGGCAGTGCTTCATCCTCCCCTCTTCTGGATCTGAGTTCCCTATTAGTTCTGCTCCCGGTTGGCCATCAGTATTTCAGCCACGTACAACCTGTTCCTTACGGCTCTGCAAAGTTACAACATTGGTGGTGTGGTTCAGTTCCCTGTTTGACCACAGTGTTTTAGTGTTACCTTGGGGTTCCCACTCAACTCTTGGTGCGTCATAATAGCACTTGTATTTTCTTGGGATGGTACATGTTTCACGTAGTTGTGAGATTTTCAGATGCTGAGGTAAGAGGGACCCTAGATATGCCTGGGACAGGTGAAAATGGGCTCCCTTCAGAGGTAATAAATGTAAAGGACATAATCTGAAATGGATGGGGGTATGGTGTATGTATTCCTGGAGTCCCTTGTCTCTGCTGCGTTCTGAGAGGTTCTGCAGGATTAGAGCACATTTTGTAAATATGGACCGTTGCCGCAGTCCAGCTTAGATGATCAAGCACCGTTATCAGCCCCAAATTTTCAGGGAGCAACCTGTCAGCAGATCCAGTGATGTTCTTGCTTAATTTGACTCACACAGCACACAAGTGCCAATAAGGAACTCGGTCAAATGGAAGTCTTTTTCATTATTCCTTTTTCCTCTTGCAACAAAGCTGGCACGGCAACTGCCCAGCACATGTGAATCAATGTATTCATAGTTCTGGGAAGTCGTTTCTTTCTCTTATTATTTTTATCATTAGAAACTGTTGGTTAATTAGGCTGAAATACAGAGTGGACAAAGGAACCAGAAGCGTGTGTTGTGACTTTAGGCAGAGCAATCTGGGTGCTGTTCCCAGGGAGAGATTAGCAGCTCTCTTGCTGAGAGATTCTGGTGTGTAGCCAGCTCTGAACAGCCAGTACCGCATGCAGCCACCTCTGGAGTGGAGAGAAAATGAATTTAGGAGAGGAGGCCAGGACAAGCCTCTATTCTTATAAGTCACATGAACTGTAATGCCAGACACAATTTATCTATGGTATCTTATCTAATTCAAGAAACTATTTCAGGATTTAAAATAAAATATAAAAAAATCTTTGCTAAGATTTGAACCTTCCTAAAAGCATTAGAAATATCAGACTTAAACAACAGAAGAGCCCTGCTCTGCAGCATTTGACAGCACTTCTTCCTCCATGATTTAGTTTTTCTAAAAACTGCTAACAACCAACTAGTTTTGTTTGAATACACAGGATGCAGTGTATTCCACCAAACTTGTGTTTGGTGCCAGGCTACAAGGTCACTTCATAAAAATAGGGCACTGTCTCTGTCACAACCTAGACCTATTTGCAATTCACCCCTTTCACCTTGGCTGCAAAGCTGTTTGTTCTCGTCATGACATACGCTGAATATTTATAATAATGAGCCTTTATTGAACGGTGGTGTCCAAACTCATGGTGTTACTTGCAGCAACACTTGAGGTAATGAAGAGTTCAATATTATCAGTCACAGACTTGGTTTTGATAGCAGTGTACTGACTTCTGCTATGTGGAGAGACTAATGTAGCTGGACTGAAAAGGACTTCATAAACAGCAGTTTTGCTTAGGGCATCAGCTGTCAATCATTTACTGTGAGAGCTTGCAAATGAGGTTAGTGTGCTGGGTACACATGTTGTCTGTTGTTTAATCAAGTCCTTGATGCTATCTTCATGGTCCTTCTAGATTCCTGGAGGAGACTCTGGACAGGGATCTAAAAAAATTGTCAAGAAGTGCACCTGGAATGACAGAGTGGTAGAAAACTCTAGTCAGATGACGTCCTTTGAGGGGTTAGCAAGCCTGACTTGGTGACAGATGAACTGGAGGGTGATGTCTGATTTCAAAGAGAATGACTTTTACATTTTTTATTTGAAAAAATGAAGCTGAATGAATGAAAGATAATTTTTATAACTTTTTTTTAAATTCATAAAGAAGTTTCCCATTCCATTAAGTAATATTTCAACAGTTTACACTGCAAATGGACTCCTATTCAAACTGTACTGCGAGGTCATTAATTAAAGCGTGATGACTTTTATAGCGTCTAAATTGAAGAGACCTATGTCTACCCATATTACAGTGGCAACTACTCCCTTCTTGGCCACCAGACCAACTGATCGCTTTATGATACCAGCCCATGTTTTGTACCAGCTTACTCAAGCCTGTCCATCTCCTGGTGAGTGGACAGCCTGCCTGTAACACTTTCTCTTCTATGAACAGCTAAGGCAGCTACTGTTGTACTGAAGGGCACGGAAGCACCCAAGGAATTTGCCAGTTAGGTCTTGTGAGGAGGGAAAGAGCCCAGTAGGAAAGTGCCATTTTCTCTCAGTTTAAAGAAAGGTCTGAAGCCTTCTCTCTTCATGTCCTGCCCTGGTGCAATTTCTTGATGGGATTTTAGTTGGTTGCACAGCAAAACTGGCCTTTTGATGTTCAGTGAGGTCCCAGGACCTTGAATAGTGAGAATCACTTTTTAAATTCAATCTTTAACACAAGGCTGCTATTTTAAATCAGAAAGGAATATTTGTTGAGAAAGGAAAATCCATTTGGTCTCACCTGGATGACAACTCAGAGTTGCTGCATGCCTGGTGCAAAGGGAGTAACCAGGAGCAGTAACCTGTGCAGTCACTGGCATCCAGGGAATTGGTGGGTCTCTGCCCAGTTTCAGTGGACAGGTGTCATTTCCACACGGTGAAAAAAATGATCCTCCGAAGCAGGCACTAATTGGCCCCCTTGTTGGCAATCTCAGCAGAGATGCCAGAGTGAATGGGCATGAAATCCCACTCAAACCCTTTGTGGTTTTCTCCTCAGGTCAAGGTTGAGGTGCTTTGGCAGAGAAGTGTGAGAAAGGCTGACACTGCTGCTGTCAGTCTCCAGGTCTGTCAAGCTGCCACCTTTTTTAAGCACTGAAACACAGGAGTTTGGGCTTTTAAGATGTGTTTTTATTACCATGTTAAACTTTGTGCTTTCAGAAGTGTTGTCCTTTGGGAGAGGGTTGTAAATGCCAGTGAACAAGGGAAGTTTCTAACCTGCTCCTAAGGCAATACATACAGCAATTTATAACTTACCTAGAGTCTCCCTTCCCTACCACCATCTTTTATACAGAGTAAGGGAGATCCCACTCCTTTATATGTGGTCCGTGTGACTTGGAAGAGTTCAGGTCTACAAGTTATGCTTTTTTAATAGATGCCATATAGGACCTGAGAATTTATCATCTAAATAGAAATTTCATCATCACTTCAGCATCAAATATATCAAGTGCAGAAGCTTTTTAAGGCAGTATGATGACTTTAGGGAACCTAATTCAAGATACTTGAAAGTTTGTGAATGACAGCATTGATCTATACAAGGACTTTTACGTAAAAAAGACTCACTGATTCTTTAATACACACAAATGTTTTGGAAGGGATGTAGATTTTTAAAACTCCTCCAGAAGATTGTGTTGCAGCATCCCCTGGCACCTCACGAAGGCTTTGGCTCAGTTCTGCGTTTACACACAAGCTAACAAGGGAGTCTGTGGGGACAGCACACAGAGCAGTCAGCCAGCAAGACCTATGACACCAGCCTTTGCAGGGCTTGCTTTCATCCCTGCAAGTTATTTCTTAGAAAAGACAAACAATCCATTAAAAAATGTAAGCATCTTGACTACTTTTCTGTTTTCTGAAAGCTTCTGTAGAGAGACTTATAGTCACTACTACTGCTGCTTTAGTATGAATTTCTGGCACAGACCCTGAGGGCTCTTTACTTGCTGTTGGATTTTTTTTTTTTTTTTTTTTTTTGACTAATGCTTTGCAAAACCACAGAGGGTATTGTCTCAGCTGAGAGCAGGTAATGTTGCACAGGGAAGTGTTTTCACTGTCATTTTCCTCCTTAATGTTCTTTAAAGCTTTTGTGCTGCAACTAGCTCAAATAAGCACTCCGCTCTAGAATTTGTGCCAGATAACAGGTTTTCCCCAAACGCTCATTACAAGAGCTGTACACTATCTATATTGAACATTTTCCTGTAGATTTTGATTGTGTGTCCACTCTTTATCTAAAATAGGTTATAGCGAACAATTGAGATGGGGGCCTACCTAAGGAGATGCTGTATATGCTTGGATTTTGGTGCTTACAGATCTGCTGTGGCTCCTTCCACTGTAACATTAGTGATACAAATGAAATACGTCTGAAAGCTGCAGGAAGCTGCTTATAAGCTGCACCTGGGCCCAGCTGAGTTCAGGACAGCAGTGGAAACAAACCAAGTGCACAGACTTGCCTTTCTTTCCAACTTTCCCTCTTTCTTTTTACCTGTCTCTTTTAACAGCCAAAATCGTGTTACGGGATACTGAGAATCTGCTGAAGCCCCAGTAAAGAAATTCTGGATTACAGGTGGGCAAATAGCTGAATGTGGTTGGAAGAAGAAATCCCTGGACTTGGAGAGAGGGAAGGGCTTTAAAGGGGAGCAGCTGCTACTGTGTCCACTCCAAGGGGCCACACTTCACAAGGAAATTAAAAAGGTTAGAGTTCAGGGAAGAGAGACAGAAAGAACTACCTGAATGGAAACCTGGTGTGGAATGTGAGGGTCAAGGATCTTAATACATTTTGTTCATCAAAGAGAAGGTTAAACATTGATAAAAATATCTACAGGGGAAAAAAAATACAGGCAGTAACACGAGCAAAAAGTTATGAAAGAGTCCAGGGCTGGAAGGTGAGGCTTGACTAATTCAGACTAGATAGAAGGCACATTTTTATCAGGGAGGATAATTAACTGTTGGAACAACGTAAGGGCTGAAGTCGTTTCTCTGTCACTGGAAAATATTGCATGTTGTGTTGTAAGATGTGCTCCAGTTTAATCATGGCTTTTGGATTTGAAACGGGCGATAATAGGGATTCAGACAGTATGGAAGAGATGAAAATAAGTGATAACACTAGTGCTTGTCTATTGTTAAAAATCTTTGAAGTTTATCAAGTCTGATTTGCACTATATATATATATTTTTCAAATTAGTCAGAAGCAAAAATTTTCTTTTTTGTTGTATCTTTACATTTTTTATTTTGTTTTATGACATACACAGTGTTTCTACTAATCTGAAATAACATAACTTTGTAAAAAAGAATTATTAAAGAGCTGACCTGTTTTAGTGCCAAACAGTTTTAAGGCACACAAACTGGAGAGAAGAACATTCTATTCTGGGAGGTTTAAGTAGCAACAGTCTCAAACTTTTCACAGTAAAGTACAAAATCCACCAAGTATACTTCTATATTTGTATGTGTAATGCACTATAAATATTGACATGTTAGAGAAAATATCAACAGATTAAAGTAACATAAAAAGGACTCAAAATACAGTTCTGAAATTAAGCAATTCCTAAACGCAAAGTATTCCAAATTAAATTTTTATTGTGCTTTTTTTTTTCCTGATTAAATTTTCACCAAAATCCACATATTTTTTCTATTTACATCAAGATGGGTATGTTTGTAGGAGTACCTATGTAACAGTATAATTTGGAATGGCTGTAAGTGTGACTTTTTTTTTGTGTGTTTGGAAGGGTGAGATCTGTATTCCAAGGATTCAGATGTCTTTGTTTCCCTCTTGAAATCACTTTTACTGTAGGTATAATCCCACTTGGATGTCTTATACTCTTGTTTAAGTTTGTCAATTGTTAAATTTAATTAACAGCAGTTTTGAAAAAGAGGAAAAAAGAAGTGAAAAGATGAAATGCTAGTTAAAACAGACAAAGGCTGGAAACTGATTGCAAGGCTATAACCAGGTATATTTAAATAAAGGCCAATTAGGCAGCCCCAGGGGAGAGGTTTAAGGGAATAGTTATCATCCTGCTTGGTCAGGAGACAAGCAATAGATGGTTCAAGTGCTCCAGGCTCTGATCCATTAAATGAATGCCCATGTAGTGGTATAACTGCCAATACATGCCCTCAAAGTAGTATTTCCTCTGAGCTTCATCTTTTAAATACTTATGTAACTTACAGTGGGTTTCATACTTTTTGTATGTAAAGTCTCTATCTGTTCTTCTCTTTGGGCTCAGATATATGATCAATTTGCCATGTATTAGATGAGCTGTGGTCATTGCCTTCACTTCGGTTTTAGTTGATGTGTTTTTACCTTATTTACCATAGCGACCACAGAGTAGCAACACTAAAGCTCATTTACTCCTGTTCTAAGTTGAGTGGTGGAATGGCACACTGTAAAACTTCCATAATCTGTACTTTGGTCAGAAGCATCTGAGGATGTTGTCTAGAAGGTCGGTGAATGTGATTTAAAAGTAGGTGTGAATGCAAGTTACTTGAACTGTGAAACAGTGTGAGTACACCTTTGTATTAGCTCTGATAAAACAAATAATTCAGATTAAAAAAAAGAAAGCAGAGGTTTTACTAGTCATCAGTAAGCATTTAAGTAAAATTAAATTTCTATTGATTTAAGCAGAAAGGAGATAGGAGTGATATGAATTACATAAGGAAGTATAATAGGAATTACACAGCTGCATTAATTTTATGTACTGGTAAATGTACGAAATATAATTTTATTATACAATGCTGCTGGGTATAGGATCATGAATAAACTCTCTTCTGCTGCAATGCCTACAAGACTATACCAGTTGATATACATTTTGGGTTTGTTTGTTTGACTTTTATTTTGTCACCTCATTCTCTCGTCTCTCCCCTCCCCTCATGTTTGCTTTGCCCCTGTTGCATCTGGTTGTAACCTGGATTGTAAATTATCTGAGGTAAGCGGCCATCCATTTAGTAAGTGTGTGTGTAGTGGCTGATACAGTGGAGTACCACAATAATTATATCAGTCGTGTTGGAGTCCAAGGGACTGCTAATGGAGCTCTGCCCAGGAAGGAAGGTTTGTAGGATTAGATTGTTAATATCTAGCAGAATCCACAGCAGTTGGGAGGAGCAGCAGATATATGGTAAATACTGCCCGGAGCATACAGCTTTGGCTGAAAGGGTCAAGGTGGGAAAAGGTAACCAAGCAGGTCTTTTGATAAAGTCCTGACTTTTTCAATCTCATTTGGGAAAAAAGATGGCTTTGCTTCAGGTAGAGGATGGATTTGGAAACAGATGTAGCGGAGAGTGAGATGAGCTGTGCTTCTAACCCTATACCACTAAAGTCAGTGGAATATTTACCTCTAATGTCCACAGATGACCTTATGGATCAGGTCCCATGGGAGGAGTGCCACCTCCCTGCTTCTCACGGCTCCTGACAGATGGTGTGAGCTCCTGCACATCTAGATCACGTGGGGCCATTCCTTTAGATAGTAAAAGTGTCAGAGAGGTAGCCTTGAATGGTGACAGATAACAGAACCGCTGCAAAACTGTGAATTAAGTTGGGAACTTGCAACTTTTCCTCATTTAAGGAACCATGAGAGAGAACAGGGCAGGGACTGAGCAAAGTCACTGGCCTAAGTGTTGAGAGAGAGAATTTGAGGCATGGGAAAATCACAAGATAAAAATGTCGTTGGGAAGCAGTATTTACAGCATTGGGTGGTGTCAGAAAATAAAGGTGGAGGAAGTTTCTAGAGAAAGCATCCTTTAAAAGTACTACAGTTTTTGATGTGATAAACATAATTCAAAGCAAACAGAACAGCTGCAAAATATGATAAAAATCACTTGAAAGTTCATTGATTTTGCAGTAAAACTGTAAGTACTTCACTTTATAATAATTGTTCCTCTCATGCTCTCAAGTCTTGTACTTGAGCTACAAGAGTATTCAGGTCAGGGTTGCATTCAGAAAATAGGCACAAAAAGACAATGAAGCTCAACTAGAGAGATACTTTAATCATGAGCTAATTTACAAATCAAAGCAAAACAAAATCATTTTTCGTCTAAGATTATTAGAAGATGCTAATTCTCTGCCTAAAATTATCTTTTTCCGTAACCTAAAAAAAACCCCGAAAACCAACCCTTATCTTCCTAATTAAATTTCGTGACTTGGCTTACATGGTTGGTTGGACCTTTTTTTTTTCTTGTCTGAAGACAATGTGCATGTGTTATTCAAATATGAGCTCCTCTGTAGTATAAACTCATATAAACATTGTCCTGATGGTACTAAACTAATGATAGTGCTCTTTGTAATCATTTTCTCTTGGCTTGTAGCTATATTTAAAACAAGTGAGCAGCTTCTATAGAAGAGACACACGTGTGAAAATGGAGCCCTGCTAAGTGTATGCAGCCTTGTAAAATTTGTGAGACACTTAAAAAAACAAAACAAAACCAACAAAAAAAACCCCAAACCTGGCAATTTAAAGCAATGTTGGGTAGCAAGAACATTTCTGTGATCATATGATAAGGACACTCAGCATCAGAGCTAGGCAAGGAAAGAATAGAGTGTGTTCATTTGAATTAAAAATGTGAATATATCCTTTGTTATCTGTAATAATTTTTATTTTCTGGTAAATGTTTCCAGAGCATTTTTTCTTTTATTTTTAAAAACAATCACGATGGTGACTCTGTGTATGAGCGCACACAAATACTTACACACAGTCACTTGCAAACATTTTATATGAATAAACTGAAGTATTTTGATGTACATTTGTAATTTTGCATTAACATTTTCTTCAGCTATCATTGCATAGACATCTTAAAGGCTCTCCAGAGCCTTTATGCACATCTTGTAGCCTATTAGTAATTTGTCTAATAAATGAGTCTTTGACTCAAGGGGCTATTCATGTACTTAGTTTAGACATGGGCTTAAGAACTTGACTGAATTTGGTCTTGTGGGGTTGGACATCATCCAGTCTGGGACAGTAAAGACATCATCCATTTCAGGAGACCCTTATGCACTATGAGCAATGGGGTATGGAAAGTTAGTAGGCTAGCTGAATGCACTGTGTACAGAAAGAAATATTTTGCATGAACTATTAGCCAAGTCTGCAACACTTCACCCCTCCCAATTCATGAACACCATTCATTGAATTCATTGAGTGTGCTGGCAAACAGAAGAAAATACAGCTGAAATGACTGCCAGAAGTTGTTTAGTTTCTGAGTGCTTTAAAGTTTTTTAAATGATACAGCCCAATAGCTGCATTTTTAAAATGATTTAAAATGCTTGATGGTGTTCAATTCTGTCCTAAGTATGTAGCTATATTAAGCAATAATACACATTACAAATCTTTCATATTAGGAAAGTTCAAACATTAATAATATAGCTCTTCATTTCAAAAGACTGTGCTTACACCAAGGCAAAGGTCAGCAAAGGTACAAGCCCATTATTTTTATTTTTTTTGATACCTCATGGCATCTTTTGTCAGGCAGCTCATCTTGTTTTGTCCTGCTCTCTGTTTACAGACTATGCAGTCTGTGCCTGCTGCAACACTGGCGCTCTCAGTGCGATATCTCCTTCTTTCCATCACCCAGGGCAAAGATGGACCTAGACCTTGTACCAGCTGCCTGAGCTGTGGTTCCTGGGGAGTCCTCCAGCTTTGTCTTCTCCGATTCGTTCTGACTGCTGTGCTGCTGGCCAGGCCTGCTGGTGCACCAAACAGATGCCCCACCTTGAAGACTCTCTTGTCTGCTCCCCTTTAGTTTGCTCGTTAATTGGAGCTCTCTGGATGTTCTTGTTTAAGCAAGTACTCCCTAGGTCATTGATTGTGTCCTCTTTCTATATTTCTGGTCAGTTCTTCTAAATGTATGGGTCTGATCACCCTGACGTACTCAGTAAAATACATCTCTCATTGCTGCTGTCAGCAGTCTGCAATCCTATCACTCCTGATTTGTCAAGTTTCCCAGGAGCCAGCGCAGTCATGAATTTCCAGTATTTTTTTATTGTTCCTATGTGCACATCAGACAAAGCAACAGTGCAAGTGAGAGTACCAGGTGTTGATGTGTTACTGTTGACTGTTGGAAAACTCAAACCCTCTGTTCTGCTTCTTGCTGTTTTGACCTCACGGTGATGTGATGTGCACCAAGTTTCAGAAGTGAAAGGTTGCAATAGACTGAACCTTTGCAAAAATGTATTTAATATAATACTGTTAAATCTGTATGAGCCTGTGTTTTTTATGCAGTGAAGCCAGAGGAATGGGACTATTATACAAGGTCATGTGTTTATACGTCCTTTTTTTCCAAGGTCTGCAAACATTTGAGGGCAAGTTTAAATGATGCTGCTGAGCCAATCTTCCCATCTCTTTTATGAAGCAAGGGGTTTGACTGCTCTCAACTAGCATAAAACCACTCTGCATTGGGAACAGCAAAATACTGCCTGGTCTGCAACGAAATCAGAGTAGCATATTTTTGAGTAAGCGTGTGCTGTCACTTTTGACTCTGGAAGCTCTCTAATTTCTCCTCCCTCTTATCCACATGTTTGAGTTCCCCTCAACATGAGTATTTGTACTTTAAGGGTTTTTTTCCCTTTTTATGTCATCTTAGAATGTGAAATACTGAGTAATGCTAGTGGATGAACATCTCTCAATGCACTCCTGATTCTGCTGACAGTCAGTGCGTCATACAGATGGCATAGATAACTATACCACATTGAAGTTCTTCCACAAGACATATGGCCTATATCTAATTTGTTCCTGATCTTTGTCTTGGCACTAAAGAAATTAATTGTACCAAACCCTGTTATTGTGCTCATATTGCCCTTGTAGACTTCCTGCTGAAAGAGGAAGATGGGATTTGTAGGCAAGGCCTGGGCTGATTTTGTGATGGTGTCCCTCAAAGGGCAGATGAAATGTAGAGGAGTTTCTCGAGCCTTCTCCCCACAGGGATGGTGTTCTTGGGTGCCTCTAAAAGCACAGGACCATCCCAGAACTTTCTCCAGCTGTTCCAGTGCAGCTGTGAAAGAACCAGCTCCAGATTAACAGCCTGGGCAGTGAGTAAATCTGGCCTCAAAGCCATTGATAACACACAAGTGACCACTAAGTTCTCATATTGTAATGGCATAGCAGGACATCAAGCTGATCGATGAAGAGCCTAAAACATGTACAACATGTGCCGTTTCCATGTTAATCTCATACTGTTCTTCTGCATTGTATGTCACTGTAGATCAGTCTGTCCAGAAGCTGTATTAGTTACCTCTCACTTCAGGGCTGAGATGTGGTTATAGTTGGCTCAGTATTTGTGTTGTAAGCCATTTCGTGAGACTGTCAGTGGAATTACTCCTCTCCAATTTGAGCAAATGCTGGCTCTCCCTTTTCTTAATTTAAAGGGATAATGCAGCTGCTTATTCTGTCTTCTGGAACATGACTAGTCTTCCAAGGTTTGAGAAAACTTGATGAAGCCAACACATGACATCAAAAGCTCTGCGTTGTAGTATCTCTGATGAGAAGTTATTAAGATTCAGTGATTAATAATTTTGTAACTTCTTGACTTAACTGTCACTGGACTGTTTTCTGCTGGATTTATTGTTGGATCGCTTGTAGTCCACAAATTGGTAGGGTTTGGTTCATTAAATTGCAAAAGTTTTCAAACCAATGCTTACATTGTCCATCAATATCTTGGCAGAATTATCCGTGATTCTCCTTAATTGAGGGAAGCGGTGAGAACGGGCATCCAATTAGGGCATTCATTGTCTCAAACATCCATTCCTGTTTACGGTTCTTGAAAGCTTTCTCAATGTGCTGTGTTGTACTGGCCTGAGAATCACACTGGTCCTGACCTACTTGGCCTGTTAATCTTGCTCATTCTCTGTCTGTCCCTTTGTCAGACTTTTGTAGTCTGGGATTCTGGGACAAAATATGTAGATGTCTTTGTCCTTTGGCTATTCCTTGAAATGCCAGGTTTCTGGACACTCTAAAGTCAGTGAGCTTAATAGGTGAGTGAAAAACAGAGCCTCTTATAGTTGTTTCTCATGAGAGAAAATTCTGTTTCATGAGGTATTTATTTCTGGAGCACCCTGACAGCGCACCCCAAAGCACAATGCAGTGCACTGTAGAGATTATCTTACTGCTTGTGGTGCGGGGGCCAATTTGCCTTTTTTTCACTAGATGTTGAATCACGTCTCGGGTAGGATGGCTTTGCACTGAGCTGCACACAGTAGGGCTGCTCTGCACTTCAGGGACCCCCAAGGACCCTTAGGAACAGTCAATCATTAATCACGCACAGCAGCCAAACAGGCTGGTGGCCAGGACAGCATCTCACACCACGAGTTCACCAGGATGTAGGGATGGACATAGACCTGCCCTCCATGCAGCTGTCCTTCCCAAGGAGGGAGTGTGGTTGGATGGGCCTGTCCCCTCCCCAGAAGTGACCTTTTCTATACTAGAATTAACGCAATGGCACTGATATGCCCACTTTTGACAATTACATTGCTGGTATGGCATCATGGCTCCTGGGACGACAGGGCTGGAGAGCACCTTCTGCCTCCGCCATGTTTGCCATTGCTAAAATCAGCATTATGTCCTTTACCACAGGTGCCTAGTCTGCTTATTTATCAAGATTCACAGGCTAACAAGATTCAAGAGTCTTTATTCCTTTAATAATAAAAGTAATAATAATTATAATGATGCCCCATGCTAATTTCTGGGCACCTAATGAAATCACAGCAGCCTGACATTGCATGGGTGAGGAGCGCTGTTAAATCACCCAGGCTTGAGGCCCCTCGCTGGAGACAACCTGAAATGACCATGGCAGGAGCACTGCCTGGGCAGAGCCCTGGGGCAGATCAACACATTGAAAAAGTAGGTTTGACACCACCTTTGCTTTGCATCCTGTGATTTGGGGTATTTTGCTGGTGTAAAACAGCCAACATACACTCAAACCAGATCCTAGCCCTATACAAGTGAAACCAGATTTGGCCTAACAATGAAAACCCAACTATCTACCTTTAACCTTGTGTTTGAAAATGTGACCACAACATTCCTGCATGTGGCTATGTAAGTGTATTTTTAAAGTATATCCATTTGAAATGTCCTTCTTAAGTATAGCGAGAGTCCTATAGTTAAGGGATCTTGGTTTAGGGCAGGAGGGTTGATTAGAAATAATAATAAATTCTGCAGGATATGTGGCCATGCCACATTCAATCTGGTAAACCTCTTATGTCTCACAACCCGATCATGAATTTTCTGTGTCAGTGGGTGTGTAATCACTCTTAATACAATGATTTACAGTTTGTGTGCAGACAACAGATAGATACACTCAAATTAGGAAGGACTATCCAGAAAATGTTGTATTTATAATTAAATAACATTCCAACATTTTACGTGCAATGACATTAAAATCTGTTAGAAGTCAGGAAAATGTAGCAGTAATTTTCATCTGAAAATCTGTATCATTAAGGAATTGTCCAAGATTAGACCCCTACAAGCATTAGCTTGTGAACACTGGGGAAAAAAAAAAAAAGAGCAACAGCTTTAAGCATTAATGTGGTTAATCCCACAGCGTAGCACTTGGTTAGAGTCAGGATTTGGAATTATAGCTCAAATGGTGATATTTCAAGGGGAAGGTCAGTTTGAATCGGTGATAATACTTTGCGTTTTTACAGTGCCTTCCGAATAAGAACCTCAGAGGGGTTTATAGACATTAGTGAATTCAGGTTCTCAGATCTCTGCCAAGACTGCAGTTTTATCCCTGTTTCAAAGAGGGGGAAAACCGAGTCATGAAGAATTTAAGTGGCTCTCCTGTAACAGCAAGGGGTGGTGCTGTGCAGGGTGCTCCCAGATCAGTACAGCTCTGTAGGGAAGTGTGGGCATCACTGTGGGGAGTGGGACGTGCCACTGGCAGTTGCAGGGATACGGTGAAGGGGAATCTCAGGAGAAAGGGTTTGGTGCTGGCCTTTTGTAACTAAGAGTTAGCAGTTTCTTTCATCTTGTTATCTTGTGATGTGTTTTACTGCACCTCCTCAACATGGCCTTCTTAATGGCACTTTCCCTCCATGGTGGCTGAGCTGTTCCATACTCCTCTCTGTCCTAGGAGAGCCTACTTAACTTCTACTTGGCAATATTTTCTAAAAGAGATCTTTTAACTATTGGAATTTGGTGGGAGACAGGTTTTCCTGTCCTTTTTTTGGGGGAGGAAAAACGGAATTCTGTGCCAGACAGGAATGCTGTTCTTACACAGTGGGATGCGGGGATAGGAATCGAGGATACCAACAAGCATCCTATCTCAGAGCTCTATATTTCATTTTGGATATTGGTTCCAGTACGTGGCTTACCATACAACTTATTGTTCAGAGTGAGACTCAACTGAAATCAATTGCTAATTAAATTTATGTCTAAATTAATAAATCACAACTATTCAGATCATGTTCATATGAATAATTTCTATTATGGTGAACATAATTATTAGATTCAGCATTTAATGAACCATATTGTTCGATGAAATTCTTGTGACAATTGGGACTAATAGAATATGTTAACCTTTATTCGCCTCAGCTTGACACCACATTAGACCATGAATTAATATATAAGTGCCTAGAAGAGTTTCATAATTAAGTAGCCATTGTGACTCCTTTGGCCTGTCAGATGAGTTACTTATCTCGTGTCCTTTCTTTAGAAAGCAGCATTTGAAGCAAACCCATAAAGGTCTGTGAAATGCGAACAGGGTGTTCTGTTCTTTGTTGTCCCTCTGCCTGTGCAAGTAGCGTCCTGGACATTTTGTGTGCATGGTAGTGAGATTCAATTACATGGGTTACCTCCCATAAACACTTCAACTCAGTCTCCTTCTTCCCCTCCCCCTGCCACAACCTTGAAAGAAGGAAGAGCTGGGAGCTTCCAGTCTCTGCAGCTCTTAAATATGTGCAAGTCCTAAAAATTACTGTGTTCTAGCAAAATATTGTCCAGAAGTGCATGTATGGAGATGAGTTGTCACAAGTAAATACCTGTGTTTAACTACCTTTGCCTATTTTGCCACTTACATTGCAGAGGAGAAAGCCTGGAAACCATTTCTCTTTGGCAGGTTAGAAGGCAAAAAAAAGAATAGATAAGGGGGAACCCATGGGGGAAGGGAAAGGCTGGTATGCTGGAAGCCAGGCCCCTGTGCTAGAGCTTTATGTTATCCCATGGGCCTAATGACTAGAGCTAAAGCCCATGCAGCCCCATGGAAAGATTTTAAACCCCACATGCCAGGTACTAAGGGACTTTGATTAAGCACTTCAATGTGTCTTTTTCCACTCTCAGGAATGTAGTCCCTGGCACTGAACAACTAAAGACATTTGGTAACTACAAAGATATTGCCAAGTGAAAATCTTTATGTTCTTGAAAAAAACAAATTAACAACAACAAAAAACTGCTGAAGAAAATAAAGCAAAAGCACTGAGCTAACTGAAAGTTAGGAGTCCACTCAACTTGATTGACTTAAATTATGTCTCTGTAATAATCCCCGATTTCCATCTTGCACACTGGGTTCCCACACGTGAGTTTATCTGCTGGGACCTGCCTTTCTCAAAATTTGAAGAGGTTTCCATAAGACTTACTAATAAATGCTATTGCTCCTCTTATTTTAAATAACAGCAAGGTGGGACAGGATTATCATCACAGGCCCATTTTTATAGATGGAGAATCCAAGTATTAAGAGATTTCTCAAGTGTAACAGAAATTTAACTGAGATGGAAAAAAATCAGGATCTAGGGAAATATTCTCTGTTGTTCTCCTTTGCAGACTGTCAACAAATTAGGAAGAAAATGAGACATATGCTTATTTATGTCTAGATTCTTTTTACTAGCCCAGACATATGAGCAACAATATTTTGTGGCATTTGCTTGTATTCTATAGCAGCAAGTAATAAGGCCCCAAGAAAAAGATTTGCTAAGTAGAAGGAAGAAAGGCCAGACTTGTTAAGGAAATAATGTTACTTTGAAGGTTCTCAGGGGATATTAGAAACAATGGAGAGTAAAACAAATATTAGAATTGCATATGAAAGGTGCTTGACATTTTCTATCTATCTCTAACGGCCCAAACAGCATTACTGCAAAATGCTGTGATGTTATTCTATTGGCAAGAATACAAAAGTGAGCAGGCCTAGGAGATGCCAGCTATTAATTTTATTAAGAAGTCAAAGAACAGAAAAATGAATAAGTAAATTAGCTTGTAATAAGAGCTGAAGAAATATCAATACATTTAGTTATTAAAGCCCATTTACTAGCAGAATTTTCATAATCAAAGTGACTCACCCTGCAGCTAGCAAGAATGCAGCACTACTGCCTGTAGTTTGTGTAAAGGTCTTTGTGGACGTGCCATGCTCTTTACTCAGACTTGTCCACATAGAAGATGGAATCTGTATCTATTACATAGTACAGATATCTACTTGTATCTGTTAACATAGTTTCTTCTTTTCCTCTGTTTCTGCAGGTTCTCTGCTTTCATGCCACAGCTTCTGATTCTGATCAGTAATGCTTCATTCATGAGCTTTCAAAAGGTCAGCAGCAGGTAAGCAAACACCATTTAAAACCAATTCTGGTAGTGGGTGGGAGCAGAGAGCAATATGGTGGTTTCCTTTCTTAGACGAATTTAAACAAAGATTGTGAAAATAAGAGTTCAGATATGTGTACTAATGCAAACAGCTGTGCTTCTTTAAGAAATACTGTCCCACCCCCTGGCAAAACAGAGGATTTCACCCCATCCTGCTCTTTTCACAAACTAACACTGGTGTCTTAATAGCAAGTCTGTCTTTACATGTAATTTCAGGCCTTGGAGTAAGGTGGACAGGCAGTGGTGGTGAGACTGTGTGCTGTAGGATTGGTTTTGTGTTGGGTTTCTTTTTTTTGGGGGGGGCGGGTGGAGTGTGTGGTGTTTTTTTTAACCTCTAGTTATCTGTACCTTTCCTTTGGAGTCCAGGGCTGGTAAGTGAGGTAAGACAGGTGTCAGTTAATTCCTTTGGTCAGACTCAGTTTGATGCAGATGCCACGTTTTTGGTGTGAAGAGCAAGGGTTTACCCCAGAGCAATCAAGGTAGGAGCGAGGTAGAAGCAGGTAGGACATAGAAAGCAAGCTGCCCTCATCCCCATACACTTTCCATGGGCAAGAGGTGTCAGGCTGGACGTGTGGCAGGGGTGACTGCATGCCGTGAGAAGCAGTGGAATAACTTCCCAAAGTCAGGGAAAACAGGGTAGAAAACTGACTTGCTGAGTCGCAATCTGCTTTTGGCAGAAAAGAGATACACAGCACCCGTTGCTCAGAGCAGATTGCACAGTTACCTTTTAGCCCTTTGCTAGTTGTTGACAGAGTTTGTTCTGTTCACGCTGCAATACAGGGACATGAGCTCACAACTTCCTTTGATGTTAAATCCAGAAGTTTAAAAATAGAAGGCAGATGTAAGGATTTCATAAATATATTATTATTAATTAATTATATCAAATCTATTTATTACATAATACAATATGAAAGGATTTTATAATACAGATGTCTGTCTGCACAATTCTGGAGACTTGCATTTCCATCTTTTCCACAGGAGGTGACCTGACTTTCAGGACAAATACTAGTCATTAATGCTGAGTTTCCACTGTAATTTTAGCATGGATCTGGTGGAATGGAGGACAAATATGTATTTAGACCTATAGCAAAACTGTCTACTTAACATATATGGTCCCACAGTTTCTTTGAAATTTGATTCTCTTCCTACTTGAACTGTTTTGTTGTTGTTAATTGCTGGCCTTTATTAGTTAACATATAAGCTTCTCTGTTGATTTATCTATCTGCAAATGGCTTGGTAATTCGTTTTGGATGTAGTATTATTTTTGCATTACACTTTGGGCTAAATATTGCTTGATGATGAACTGGTTACACTGTTGGAATAAAGCTGACTTGCCCCAGCTGCAGGGTTGCTTGGTGTTACTTCTTTTTTCTGACCAGTGTGCATCAAGGAGAAGTGATGGCAATGGTGCACTTTGACTTTGTCAGCTTCTGGCCGATGGTTCTTTTCAGGCTGTGACAGAGGGACAGTTACATAGGAAATAACAGTGTAAACCCAGTTCTATTTTCCAACACTGAATGCTTTTCTTATCTTTCTTACTCTTTTTTGTATCAGCTGAAAGGAGAAATGGGTTGTTATTTTCTGTGCTTTAAATCAACATCTCCCTGCTCTTAAACAGCTATAGTGTCACTTCAGAATTGAAGAAAACTGATACCATTTTTTAAATTGAGATCTTACATTCTGATGAAAAAATGGAACCTCTGTTTTATGAAACTCTTTTTCTCTCCATTCTCTTTCTCCTTGCACTTCAATGTAAGTTCAACATGTATTCATTTACAGCTGTGAGATGGAAGAGGAAAGCATGGCCATAAATGCTTTTGGTAGCTGGGACAAGGGGCTGCAGGGATGGGAGATGGGGAAGACCTTCTTGGAGCAAAGACAACTTATGCAAATCTAGAGCCTGCAGTGTCACCCATAGCTGATGTGGCTGTTACAGGTCTGATTTTGTTATGGAGGTTGTCTGACCTTCGGGATTATCTTCATTTCTGTATGGAAAAGCAAGGAAAACTGCATGTGTGTGTGACAAGCTAATAGAGCTGATGAGGTTATTGTGTTTGGGTTTGTGGCTGAGCCTTAGAAAGGCTCAAATTCTTGTTGTGATTTGGTCTTTACGTAAGTCTGTGGCCTTCAAGCAGGCCTTATCCACTCCACCTCAGTATCCTACCAGTAGACCTGATATGAATTTAATGAATCAGCCAATGATGTTTCAAAAATGTGTTGAAAAAGTCCAGCTTAGGCACTAGATACTAATCTCATGTTGACTTCTTCAGCCCTTAGTTTGGAAAATGTTAGGAGCTGGGGTAGAATATAAATATTTGTTTCACCCTGAAGGTCCCTGGCATATTTGGAGGGCTGTACACGTGAAAAGCTGGCACCTCTGCTGGGGCAGATGCCTCCTGCACTCTCAGGAAGGAACTGCAAGACAGTCTTGTGGGCTTAGGCTAAATCGAGGGCATGCTCTACTTGAACCATGGCTGCTCTCCCCACGCGCTGTGGATCTCTAAACTGCGGCTTAGCCAAGGTCCCATCTGGCAGCCGGTTTCCTGCTGCTCTGGGCCAAGGCTGAAAAAGGAGAATTCTTTGGCCTCTGTGTTGTCAAACGGGTGCTGATGTGCTGTACCCCAAATCTCAACACCTCCAAAGCTCACGTGTGTACGGAGCTGCCCCTAAGCTTGGCCATGAGCTGAACTATACACCCAGCTGCTTCCTCTAGCTTGTGATAACGAATTTTCATCACAGTGGAATTTAGAAAAGAATTGCTCTGATTCTAAAGCTCATTGGTTGTTAATAATAATAACAACAATAAAAAGAGCCATTTCTTAAGGACTAAAAACTAATCAGTGAATGTGTAGTTTCTGTGTCTCCTGCAGGTTCTTGTCTTGTGGGGCTGCCAGACTGCCCGAGTCACATGACTGGCTGTCTGATTTCCGACTCAAGCTTTTCATTTCCTAAATGATAACGGATAAAAGATAAAATCTGGCACACACAGGTAATCTTTGCCATCTTAATATTTGTTAAGCTTTTTGATTTACTGAGAAGTTAAAGTCACTGCAGGTCACAAAACCCGCACATTAGATCTGCTTCATAAAACACTGTGAGTGAATGCTTTAGTCATTCATTTCACCATCTTTAAACCAATGTAGCTGAAGAATTGCACCTCCAATTTATAAATCTTTCAATTTATTTCTGATTCCAGTTTATAGGATGGGACTATATCCAGCTTTTCCCAGCCAGTTGTGCGTAGCTAGAGAAGAAACCCAACATATTTCTTGCATAATGGAGACTTGATCCAGCTTACATTTGTTAAATCATCCAAAAGGAAACATTCTCAGCAGGAAACTTTTGCACACAGTTGACGTATCCAATCTGACCTGTGTTTTAAATTTCTGCTGTTCTTCTGCATATAATCTCCTTTTCTCCCTCCCCATCCCAATACACACACTCACCCCTCCCTTCTGTGAAAGAAAAATGTGATTGTCATAGTCTCTCTGTCTCTCTGTCTTGCACATCTGGTCCCCACCCTTTTTCTGAAGAAGACATATGATCCACGAAGAAATTAGAGATGATCTGAACCATTTTGGATACCTACTGCTATGGGACGTGTGGAGGCCCATGGGTAGCTCAGGTTTCACATCTGCCAGCTTTTCAGAGAATGTGATCAAGGGCAGAAAGAAGCGGATGATGATGATGCCATGGAAACTGGTGTGAAGGAAATGGGATCCCTCCTCCCAGAAAAACGTGTGCCCCCTAGCCCAAGTCAAGATCATTTGGACATAGTAATAATGCTAACACGAAGGAAAGTGTATTTTAAATAATGCATTATCAAAAAAAGGGAGCCTATATCTTTAAAATACAGCATCTGAGTTACGATCTGCTTTAGATTTGGGCATGGTCTTTGACCTTGGAACGCTGACAGAGTAAAAAAGAGAGAAATGGGTCAAAGAGTCTGTCAGACAAGGTGAGAGATACTGAGCTTGCCTCTGATCTCACACCAACATGCGGTGGTGTAACTTCATTGCCCTCTGTAGATTTATGCAAACATATGGAGAGAAAAACCTGCCCCGAAATGATTCAGTACCAAAATAGACCCTTCTTTTGTATGGCAATGTAAAAGCCTTACAGGAGGAATGCACAAGGTTCCAAAGGGTAAAATTTGGCTTGGATTAATACTGCTTCCAGCCACCCCAATGCAGAAACTTTTCTCCAATTAGCTGACCTTGATGGATAAATTCCTCCTTTTTATCTTCCTCCAACCTTTCCCATATTCCATCTCTTCTTCTCCTTGATCTCCCTGATAAAGTCAGGCTGTCCTTCCAACTCTGATCAGCAGAGCCTTTAGCCAGTGCATAGCTCACTCTCCAAGGACTCCTGATGCCAGGGGCTCCTTTCATTTTCTCTGCAAATACTTTTTAACAAATTCAAAAGGCCTTGTTGGGAAAGGAATGAAATACATTTGTGTGTAGTGATGTATGTGCTAAATGGTGTATGCTTTTCTCCATGCAGTTCTCAAGGGACTTCTAGGCACATTCTGTGGACAGAGCACATGAAATTGCTGAGGTGTATTGTTTGCATAGTGTGGTGTTTTTCTGAGTATCAGGTCCTAAGAGAGAACATGGAACACACATAATTTTTGGAGGCTTCCTGAGCTGAATGGACTAGATTCAGACCGCCCTGTTCAGAGCCCGACTTTGCCCGTGTGGTACAAAGCAGGTAAGTGTCTGGCCCTCACAAAGAGGTTCAGAGCACTCCAGCCAAGTGTCTAGGCTCCTTCCATCATCAATTTAGCCAGGAGGGAGCAATTCATCATTTGGCATCAGTCAGACACTTCTGGTAATTGGTCTTGGGATGAGGCACTCAGACCAAAGTTCTTCACGTACCTGAGTTGTCTGATCAGTCAACTTTCTTTGGATACTGTGCAAACAGCAGTAAGTGGTAGGCTTCAGGTGCAAACTAGACAAACACTGCTTGAGCTGTGAGAGTTTCAGCAGCTCACAACTCAGTCCTCCTGTTGTGGGAAGGAGGATATTAGTGGAAATCAGATAGCCAGTTGTAGGGACATGAGTGGGCATCCGAGGGTCTCTTGCTTTCAGACTAGGACATTTGTGTCAACAAAGGAATTTCATCTCTCTGGATAGGAAGAAGAGTGGAGACAGAGAGACAAAAACTTCAAGAAATCTCTTGATGGATTAAAGAAGTATGCATATGTTTGCACTCGGGCACATGTAAGACAACTATTAGACGTGCCAAATACCAGATGCTTTACCCTGCTGAATTGTCTGCTGTGCCATAAAACCACTTTCTGTTTTCTTTTGTCCCCCCAACATTCAACAAAGAGACATTTTGTTTGAACCTCCCAATTTACCTGTGAGTGGTCTAGCTAAGAAAAAAACCCCTTAGAGATGTTACTGCCCATGCACGCAAGGACAAGAAAGCAGGAAATGTACCAGCTGCTGGGGAAAAAAGAGGAGAGTGCTTGCAGTCCAGGAAGGACTCTCAGTATTTCTTTTCCACGTGTTTATTAGTTCATTGCTCTTTGACATCTTTCCCCCAGCCACTGCTTCCACTAGATTTTCTACCAGTTTAACAGCAAACAATTACCTTTCCCCCAGCTTTGAAGCTATTGTTCCTCATACACTTCTGTCTTTGGCTTCACAAAATCTTTGACTGTATTTTTTGTTAGTCTTAGGTCTCCTGAGTTTTCCTGTAAGTTTTTATATTCTTCACATTTCAGATAACACAGGCCAAATTTGAATGACCGTGGCCTCAGTTTCTAATAGAATAAGTTTTTCCTCAAGGTGCTGGGAAAAGAGTTGTATCTGGGGTGGAATCATGTGAAATGCATTCTTTTTTTGCATGTCCTCCACCTTAGATCAGGCATTATTGTCTCATGATGAGTTTTGTTCTGTTTATTTCTGAAGCCACAAGTTGCCCGCTACTCTATCTTGAGAGGGTTAAATTGAGCCTTGACGCTTGATTACTGAAATTTGGCCCCACTTTTGCTGAAAGGTTTGTAAACATGACCTGACTTTTCATTGAGTAACAAGCCTCCAACCCAGAACCGCCTGGTTTTAGATCTGTTGCAAACTTTCCTCACAGGTTTCAGTAGTGTGGGTGTTGTGCTTAGCATGGGTCTGCTCTTCATTCTCTTGCTTTCTTCTCTTGGTCTCTGCCTAGACAGTGGGTAGGTGGCTCTGCGATGGACCACTGTGGGGTGGGTGCCAAGGGTGCTGTGGCTCCCTCTGTGTCTGCATTTCCTCCTATGGTGGGGACATGGAGGGCTGGTGTGTACCCTGATGAAAAACTGCTCTGTGCCTGAGCTGAATGCCCAGGCTGGAGAGGGAATAGTCACTGGTCCCTTCAGGCTGGATCATATCTTGGGGCTGAAAGCTCGTCATGGCGGCTGTCCCTCCTCTTGGCCTGGCCTTGCCAGTGACATGGTTGGAGCTGATGTGGGCAGCCAGCATGCTCACATATCCCTCTCATGAAGCATCCGTGTGGCAGCCCTGAGGGTCTTGCTGAGTGAACCAAACAGGTATCACCAAAATACTTCTGTCTCGATCTACATGACTTTTTGCTAATATTTCTTTGCTTACTGAGAATAATTCTTGGCCTTCATAAAGCGAGATTCATACTGATTTTTTTTCAGATATTTAGTTCTACTATAAAAGAGTACAAACACATGACCTGAAGGAGAATTAGGCACTTAAAAACAGTGTTACTCTGGCTTTCTTAGAGAATTTAGGACACGGCACTAAGAGGCAGACAGGAAGATTTAGCTTAGATTTTCTCACCTTAAAGAGTAAATCTTCAAGAAGGAAAATATTTTGGAAAGTCCTGTGACTGAGTTTTGGGAAAGTGAATTAGTCCATTCTATTTCACACACCACAACTTTTTATGTTGAACCAGTTTTTCTGAGCTCCTGGTGACTTTCACTGTTAAATGATTTCTGTATGCTATCATCTCAAGGTTTTCTTTCTGCTAAAACATTCTCAGGGACTCCAATGATCAGTAAAATTACCCATCTAACTTCTTCACATAAATGAATATGTTTCTGCCCCACAAAAAAAAAAAAAAAAAAAAGAAAAAAGCTATGTGTTCACACAAGACCTTTCCAGGTAGCTTTCAAGTCCTTTGTTTTCTGCATGGTCTTGAGTTGTCAATGTTACTGTTCATTTGCATTTCACATCTCTGAGTAAGACAATGTCCTCGGGGTTCTGACTCGTTATTGGATGCCAGAGCTAAAAGCTGAGCCATACCTTCATGTTCTATTGTATTTGATGGGGGATTCTCAGCAGTGGTGTGTCTCTTCCTGTTTGGAGGATATCTCCTTTCCTGACAAAGTTTGATACCTGCTGGTGATCAAGGTGTATCACAGAGTTAACCCTGTTCCTGCTAAGCAAAATGCTGTTGTACTGTTCTGGTTCATTTGTACAGGAAGGGCCAAAGTGTTTAAAGGAAAATGTGGGGAATGGATGCCTGTCCTACGGAGAGTTGTAGCTGACGGATTGTAACAATCTGTTCAGGACTTCCTCTCATTGTCAGTATTTACTCAGGAAAGATTTTATTAGGTACAGATCTATAGCAGTATGGAGGGCAAACTTTGCTATAGTGATGCAAAGACCCTCCCTAGAGTGGTGCTGGTGCTCAGATTAGCAGTTTTGTTAAAATGCAGTTCTTGCTGCTTCATACCTGAAGATGGACAAGGGTTATGGCACTGTGGGATATAATAACAGGACCCATTCTAAAGGTCTGCTGAGGGACTGTTAAAATCAATATAATTTTATTGCAGGCTTAAGTGCCTGAAACAACTCTTGTTAGAATACCAGTTTACTGAGACTAAGGAAGCCTGTGGAGAACCAGAGAAATCACTGTTGGAGAAAGGCAATGGAAGATTTTTCCAAACTTTGTTGGCTCTGTCTACATTGAGATGCTATGGTTGGTGGACTTTCAAATCTCAGGTGATGAAGGGCTCATTTACAGCAATTTCAAGTTAGTAATAGTCTTCCTCTTCATTTCTCTAATAGACTTTTCTTCACTTACTCTGCTGTATATTCCTCAGAATAATTCTCAACTTTCATAAACCAACATTCATAATGAATTGTTTCAGATATTTAGTTCTGCCATAAAAAAGAAGCACATTACCCAATGGAAAATTAGATAGGCAGAAACAATATTGCTCCATCTTTCTGCCTAATTAAGGTGAATATTTAGTTCCACCCAACTTTTATATGCATGATATCATTTAATTGTTTAGTTACTAGAAGAGCCCAGAGAAGAATGTATCCTGTTTTTCTGCTTACAGAATCACTGTGATTTCCTCAGCTTGGTTCCTATAATTATTTAATAATAGATGGTAAATTCTCAGTTCCAACAGGCTGCCAGGTCTCTCTCTCTCTCTACCTCTAGGACAGCTTCCACTGTGAAAAGCAGCTGAAGCAGTGACTGAGTTTGCTGGTTCCCTCCTGAATATCTTAAGGAACCAAGTCACTGCTCATAGGATAAGCCATTTCTCCTGATAGTGTTTTAGAATAGGATATATTTACAGAAAAAGCCTTTGGTTTCCAAACACACAGAAATTATCTGTGGAAGTGTAAAATGGAAATCAAATTGCAAGACTAGCATGGACCTTGCCCTGCAGCTGTCCTGGTCTGACATGAAGCTCATCGTTTCTGTCCTCTCTGCAGCAGACGTGTCTCATTAGAGCAGGGGTGGTATTTCACATGCTGTAGTAAATACATTATTTAGGAAAAAAGGGGTAAATAAGAGTCCTTTTAAGGTGTCAGTAGGATGCTTTCAGTGTCCTGTTTGGTGTTTTACCTTGTCTTTCCATACTGGCAGGTATCCTTCAAGACTCTCCTTTTGGTCTCTGCAGCCCCCAGATAGCCTGACATCCAAATCCTTTGGATCTATATTTTGCCGTTTTATAGAATAGCTATTTTCCTGCATCCTATCTGGATCCTTGCCTTGTATTTACTTCTCTTTTCAGTTATCACCTTCTACTCCCTATTGCCTAAAGCCTTTCACACAGATCCTCCCTTATTTTTATTTCTTAAGGATCTCCCAGAAAAACAGGCCCACAACCAAGCACCCTTGGCTTGGATGTCCCAGGAGACTTAGATATTTTTTAAACATCCTGTAATTAAAAAAAAAAATCCAAGAACTTTTGTATTGAGATGAATCTGATTGATTAAAAAAAAATCCCTGTTCAGAACTCCCAAATCACCACTCTACCACATTTCACTTGGTTAATTTTTAAAATGGAAGGTACTGTGGCATTTTTGTGGCGCTCTCTTACATTAACTAATCATTCCACTGGGGGTGTGGAAAACCTTCCACAATTAAAGTTTTGTTGAAACTGGTACATTTCTTTGAGAAATGTAATGGTCCAATTTTTCCAACAACAGCAGTTCTTAATTTGGTTGGAAAACTCAGGTACCCCAGGGTGAACATTATGGAGAATCTTGGGATGGCCCTGCACAAGGTTATGCATGTACTGTGCTTCACTACAAATTAATAATGTCAGGTGTGTTGCACTTGAGAAGTGGCTATACATGTAAACAGGGGTAGATTTAAGAACATGCTTCTAGTTGCACTTTCTTCTGTTAATTAATATATTCACACATTCAGTAAGTGTTTTTCCCTCCCTGGATTGTCCTATCTTCACCCAAATTATGATCATGTTGATTTTAGGTTCTTGTAATAGAGTTGCGATTCTAACAAGGTTTTGTTTCTGTAAGGGTAAGCAAGAACATGTTTTTGTAGTGTGTTAGAAGTAGTCATGTTGATAACAGTATGGGCCATGTGTATATTTTCCTGGATAACAAAGCTTTAAAAACTGTAACGTGGTTTGCAGGTATTTTCCTGATACTTGAAAAACAATTAAAATGTTAAAAGTACTGTATATACACTCCACATTAAATATTTTCATTATTAATTTATTGTTTGTAATAAGTTTAACCCTAATCCAATGTTTATTAAAACTGGACAGGATTTATTAAATTGGTTCAAGATTATCAAATATGTGCAGATCTTTACATATATTACATTAATTCTCTTTCTAAATATTTGCAAAATTTATTAAGTCTTTGCAAGACTTCTAAAAATGTTACATGACACTCAAATTGGCCATATTCATAACACTGACAGAATGCACTCATTATAAGAATATCTGAAAACAGCATCTGAAGAATGAAACAACATTGTACGATGATTCCAAAATCATTTTGATATGTTATCTTTAAGAAATGCATTATTGTAAGGATAAACTCCTTTAGACGTTTCACCTTGTTTTGCAAGAAAGTGTGAGATCTCCTTTACAGATGGGGTGAAGGTGCAGCTATGTGTGTACTCCACTTTTTGCCCTCCCTGGTATAACTGGAAACTTTGCCAACACCAGGATGCAATTTAGAGGAATTTTGAGGCTGCTATAAACCCCAGTCAGGACTGCAGCCCCCGTGAGCCCTTCTGGGAAGCATCCATGCCGATGTGTTTAGTGAGGGCACTGGATTCAGATTCAGGAGAACTGGATTCAAACTTCTTATGGAAATTTGCATTCATAATATCTAGGTGTCTTGCGCTGAGCATTCAGACTCCAAGATGGTGTAAATCACCAGGAGCTTTTGAAAATCTTAACATGACTTATCCTGTGTCTCAGTTTCTTTTCTGCAAGATAAGAAAAATTACACAATCCTGCAATTCAGGGCTGGTGGCATGGAGATGAGCTGATAATTGCTTATTACATTTTTGGATAGTGTATTGATCATGACCATGTAAGTACCTCTTTTTTTTTTCTACTAACAAGACATTTTCAATGTCGGAAATATTTTACTTCAAAGGAAGTATTCTCATGAAAGTTTCATTTTATGGAAAAGTTCTTGATGGTTACCAAAGCATGAATATTCAGTTTAGGGTTTTGTTTTTTCCCTTGTCCATTCTCCACAGCAACATTTATCTTTTTAGCTAATGAGTACAATGCAATCAGTGAAGTCCAAGATGTGTTTTCTCAGGGGGAAAAAAGTGTGGGTACTTAGCAGCAAAAGCAAAAAAAAAGCAGAAATATGGAAACTGCACATGCCTCTGCATCAACATTTCAAAAGCTGCATTTCCCATTAATGACTTTTAATAACATAAAAAAATATTTATTTTTATTTTACATTAACATAAAATTAATATAGACATTTTCATATTACTTTATGGACATTTTTGTTCTGTCAGTTCGCTCATGCTCTCAATTTACCTTCACTTCACCCTTGAAATTGATACTCCCTTTGTGCAGCTCAATTAGAAATGTCTATGTGAAGGCACACAAACACTAATAATGATCACTTGGAAGTCTGCAAATCTGTCAAGTGAACAAGTTCACTCTTCATCTTATCCAGATGAAACCTTAGTCCTGGACTTTGATGACACAAAGCCATGGTCTAGCATTGATGGTGCTTTACGCTGTGACCTGTGGCATAGGTCCAGCCTAGGCAGGACTTGTGCAAGCTGCAACAGTTTACGTTCAGTGCTTCACAGCCTTTGGTAGGCACAGCTGCATTTGCTGCTTTTGATGCTTGTGAAAACAGCAGAGATTATATTAATTTTCCAGTTGATTTTTGCAACCCAGATTTCCACTGGTGGTATAAACAAGAGGAAACCACATTAGGAATCCTGAGAACCAGCTCCTGGAAAGTAAGTTCTGGGTCAAAAGATAAAGGATTGTTGGGAATAGTAACATTCCACTTTTATTTTCTCAACAGATCATCAGAAACATTACCCCAGAGACTGCCAGAATTCAAAGTTAGTTTATCTTTTTGTAATATTCCTTTTAGACTTCTCCATTTAAATACACAATGCATTGGTCTGAAGTACACAGGGAAATATCTTCTGTTATGGACAAGATCATTATCTGAGGCAAACTAGAACAGGACTATGGAATTTCATTGGAGCCACGGCAATTAGCACTACTATGGGTCTCAATGTGAATGTTAATCAATCTATTTTAAGTCTGTTTTCTGTTGTATTTAACCTTTGGGTAGGCTCATTGCAAGTAGACATTGTATACCTCTTTTTCTGAGCTATTCATTTAAACAGCCTTCCACAGAGTCTGTGTGCATTTTGCATTGGGCAAAGAAAACACTTAACATTTCTGTTCTGAACTACATTTTAAATGAATTCTTCTGTAATTATGAAATATGTAATTAAAGCTGTAACCCAGCAGAGCACTTAAATGTATGCTTAAGAGTCTACACAGTCTTACGGACTTTCTGGGTATATTTATATTATAGCGGTATATTACTCCTGACCTAGCCTATGTTTTGTTTTCAGGCAGCTGGTACCATAGCATGACAGTTCTCTTGCAAGGGCATATTTTATCCAGCTGTGGGAAAATCTTGTGTTTATTTGAGGCTATGGAGAATTCTTATCAGTAAGAGTCAAACTGATGATGCAGAGGCCAAATTAGATAACACGATGTTCCTGAGGTTTTTTACATTGGTCATACAGTTGATTAAGTTGGGGTGCATTTCTGCCCATAAAGCAACTGACTGGATTCTTCATTGAAGAACTACAGCTCTAATTCAAGAGAGGTGTGGACATCCTCAGACATCAATGTGCATCCTCAAAGAGTAAAGTGGTCAGTCCCAGTAGTGATGGCAGAACTGAGTTCAGTACCTAGGGTCCAAAAGCAGTACAGGAGGGAGATTCAGGATTCTAGACAGGGAATCACCTGCAAGCTAACTTCTGAGGCACCCCTGCCAGCTGGTAGGAATTGCAGATGAGATGGTTTGTCTGGAACTATGAACTAAGGCATCAATTCAGAACCACAGGCAGGTACCTCTGTAAATGAGGAATTCAGAGTCTTTTTTGCAGTTAGAGAACACTGTTCTCTTAGACAGGATGGGAGGAAGTGTCACTTTCTCACAAGAATCCAATGACTGTGGCACTTGCACATGAAGAGGAAGGATGGGTTTTAGCCTACTCATGCAAGGTACGGTTTGGGGTCACATTTTTTCACATCCCAGGAATATGTACAAAGCAGCAAGTTGTGAGATTTTCAGACAAAAAAAAAAAACCCAACACTTCTCATCTGCCTTGCTGGAACAAGACTGCCAGTCAGCTGAGAACTGAAGATACATGGAGTCAGACGTTGTGGGACAGAGGTAATGTCACTCCTGTGGGGGTGAGATTCTGATTTATGCTAGCTAATTATTGACTTGAATCCAGAAACTTTTCAGAAGGAAAGGATGAGAACCCTGAGCCTTTCCTCTCCTAGCTGAGTAGCTTAACCACTAGATGAGGATCGGGTATTTCTGGCCCCACGATTCTTCCATTCCTGGCTCCACAGCAGAAACGAAGTCTTCTATAGCTTCATGGTCTGTGTACTCTCTTGGGATTTGGAGTTCAAAAGCCTCAGGCTAAAGCAAGGCCCCATATTTTGACTTCACACTTAGACAAATGCTGTAAGCTCCAGGCTATTTGGCAAGAATTAGGCACCATCACTGTGAGCGAGTAATGAGTGTTTGGAGTATACCTAGTTTCTCCCGGGACTTACATGCTGGGTTTTGTCTTTCCTAAATCCCAAACAGCTTTAAGCAGAAATGCCCAGGTGGCCAGCTCAAGAAAAGATAGATATCCTTTGGGACATCCTCTGTAGTGTAAATATAGCCATAGTTCTGGGAATAAATTCCTGAACACTTTACTAAATGTTGACCTCAAATAGTGCATTGTAATATCAGAGGAAACAATTTCATTTCATCCAGTCACTTCTTTATGGAGCCATACAAATTTGTGTTTGGCTAGAACATATCAGCCAGAAAGTCATCTTGTTCTCATTTGAAGGATCTAAAAGATGAATCCACCATTTCATCCAGTTATTTATGCTCATGTTAAATTATGCGCCTTATTCCTCAGTTGAATTTTCCTGGCTTTCATTTGCAGATGATAGGAGCAGGGTCTCACGGAGTAGCTGCAGTTGCTTTATAACAGTTGTGTGGGAATAGTTTTTCAACCCAAGCGTTTCTTAAAAACTGCAAATCTCTTTTCTTTGGCTTCTCTGGAGGTCTGTAGTTTTACATGTACAATTTGTTTACTAGAGCATTCATTTGAGCTGAATATTACAGAAACAGTATGTGTGAGTTAGACAGCTACTGGTGGAGTGGGAAGTTATTGTTTATTAATTGTTTTTCTGTATTTGTTAACATTTGATCTTCTGTAACACATGATGAAAATGCATTTTTGGTGGCACAGCTTGCCCCAATTTAAATAGATCAATCTGCTATATGAAAGGCAGATTCATTTACTGTCCTTGACATAACTAACCATACATTAACAGGAACACTTCTTCCCAGCTAGACCTACTATTTGTTCAGAATCTTAATAGATGATGGGCTTTGTGCTTATAAATTGATAATGCTGCTTACTCTATATTTCAAGTCAAAGTGGATCTTTCTGTTGAGGATTCTTCACCTCCATTTTTTTTTTTTTTACAAAAGAGATCAGTGTTTTCATTCACCTTCTGTGACTTACAACCTATTGAGTAGCACTTGTTGTGTTTGAATGTCACATTGTATGTATTATAGCTGATAAAGAAATGTCATTTTCCCTCTGTGTCTAATATCGCTTGAGACACTCTTAAAACTTTGTTTTGACTCAAAGTGTTTGTCTGGCAAAATATATTTAAAGTAACATCATGAATTTGTTCGAGAAGATCAAATGATAGTGGGGTTCTCCTTTCCTACTCATTCATTGTGATGATTCCTTCTAAATTAGGAAACATCTGAGGATCCAACATTAAGAAACACAGCTAGGCTGGTATTAAAACATAGCAAGTGCTATACTGAGTCAGGTTGAAGATTGCTTTAACCCAGTGCTCTGACTCACATGAAGAGCCAGTAATGCCAGTAAAGTGTATGCTGTGCAAGTCATGTAGGTTAGGGAGGCCTTCACCTTGCCAATTTTTCTATATACACATGACTGTATATCTACACAGAGTGACCATCCCCTGTTACCGAGCTTCTGGCAAACAATTTCCAGAGCTGGAGATTGCATCCAAGCTATGTAGTTTATAGCCCCCGTCACTAATCGTGACATTAGCAGCCTGGAATTCATCTAATCCCTTCTTGCACCTTTTATGCTTTTGCCCTTTCAGAAGTCCCTCAGTTTAATGGTGGGTTAGATGAAGAAGAATTTATTATCCTTTGGTTTGACACAGCTAAGGGAGGTGAAACAACTGGTTTTGCACACTTAGGTCAAGCAAGCAAACAGGACATCTGTGAATGCCTTCTATCATGTGTAGATAGTACAGGTCCATGGCCCAAAGTCAGACTGTGTTTTATAGGGTTGGACTTCTCACTACTGCAAACATACCTTTTCTCTGAACTTCTGCTATTCATCATATGAAGGAGAATTTTATTATTCTGTTTCTTCAGTGTTTCAGAAAGCCACTGAAATAGGCCTCTTTCTCTATGTGCATTAGAATTAAACAGTATAGCTTCCTTCATGGCCCTGGCCCTTATTTTCCCCTGTGCACCTAGGTCTAGGAATATAGAGAAGTTTTGCCAGTGAGAGGAATGGAAGGGTCTGGCTTGGTTTCCCTAGGCACTCGAAGACCAAAATCCCATACAGGGCTAGCGAGGCGAGACCTGTTCTCCATGGTCCAGGGCAGCTGGATTTATGTGCACTCCTCTCTCATCCTTTCCTATTCAGGAACTTCTGTCTTCCTGTAAGGAATGGGTAGTGCAGATTGAGTCATCCTGGCACTTGGCCACCTGGCAATGCTCCTTTTTTGGAGGAAAATCCCCCTGCTTTTGTAGGGCACTCCTGAGACCTAGCACAAAGGGGCCAGAATCTGACCCAGGAACCATAACACACGCAGCTTACTGAAACTGCTTAACACTCTCCCACAGCTACAACACACCATTGTCTACCCATCATATCTTGTGGAAGCTCGTGGTGATTTTTTCCATGCATCTTATCCAACTGTACATTGTTATCAAGTACAGCTTCTGTTTGTTAGTTCCTTAGATAAAGGGCTCCCTAAGTCTGATCCACACTCTGCTATTGTGCCTCTTCCTATATCACTGCATGTGGTGCATTTCTTCTTTTATGTCTCTTCCAAGACTATCTCAGAGCATCCATCCATCATCTGGTGATAGGACTTGCTCATTGTGATTGTTCTTTTTTCCAGAAATAAAAATGTATGGCATACATAGTATTTAGCAACACTGTACAGAACTCTGCTCCATATCATAAAGAGATTAGTGTCTCTTAATTAATGTAATACAATTTCCAGCTGCAGCCATAGACTGCATTTTTATTAACTGAAAGGTATGTATAGACGTGTCCTGTTCTCTTCTGTGTTTTACATCTGGATCCTACTCTTTCAGAGTGATCCATGTCAAGTTTGCTGGAGCATATGTGTGTGTTTGTGCATACCTTGGCGTAGCTAACAGACTATTTCAAGGGAAGGTCTGGCCACATCTGCAGACATACTACATACATGAGAGACCCCAAAGTGAGCAAGTGAGTAGGTTTGTATACCCAGGGCAGAGCATTTCTTGAATTGTTGTCAGGTTTAGTAGTATTTGTTGTTTATTTGTCAGTCCTGTATATTTTTACCTTCTATAGCAACAAAAATTCAGCTATAGACATACCAATATCATTAAAGAAAAGACTTCCCACTGCTTTAAGTTTCAGGATTTATTATGAAATATCTTTCTTTCTCATGCTTTGTTTCCCATCTCTTCAAAATTTTAATGCCATGAAATTGATATACATAGGGATACAGTCATATTGGGCTTGCCCTGGAAGATCTCCGTTTTTTGAGCTTTCTGCGAATTAATAAGAGGTACAAGTTGGGATATCTAGGAATGAAGTCACCTGCCCTGAACAAGCTCCATCTGGAATGAAAGACAGCAGCATCTGTTTAGCAACACAGGTTGACATGAACACACAAGCCTGGTGTCCACTCCCTGCCCTGTTTTTTCAGTCAATAACTAGGTAAAATCAGTGTAGAAGTGGTAAGAGAAATAATGGGCCAATTTTAAAATAGTGGCTCTTTACAGCCACTGTCTCAAGAACATTAGAAAAAATAAAAACACCAAGGCAGAAATAATAACATAAAAAAGTAATTTTGGACGTGGAAAATCGCATGCTGTTTGTTTCATTTTGGTAATGTTGTTATAAGTACAATGAAAACAAATTTCCAGTGGAAGTGTCAGACATCTTTCCTAAAAGTTGATACAAGTTGCCTTGCCTATAATATTCCAGTGACTTGAATCTCTGCAGGCAGTGACTTGAATCTCTCTGTGTTCCTGTCTGTACCCGATACCTGATTCACACATTGTAAAGAGTGAAGGACCTGAAGACAGAGGCTGCTGTAAGGTCTTTCTTTTGAGGCTTTTCTCAGTTAGCGTCTGAGCTGATGTGATTCTTGAAAGCCTTTAACTTAGGGGTCAGTCTGCAGGAACTGACTGGACTTGGTATGTAAAAGAAGCCAGTCATGGTATCTGCAGTCTTTCTAAGTTGTAGGTTTTGTGCAGGCTGGGATCAAGCAGTTCCCACAGTATTTGAATAAAATGTCAGAGTCAGAGAACTGGACCTAAGTGCATGTGTGGAAACTGTCCACACCTCCATACTTGTCAGTGAATTAATTGTGGTTCAAAACGGTGGTAAGAGTTCAGGAACAGGATGAAAAATGAAAGCTGGGCTGCCTCGGATTATCGGATGCTTTGGAATTAAAAAAGTGTGTGGTCTAATGGCAATCTACAGCCACATATTTAGGCTTCTCATCTGGTAGATTTTGCATTAAGAAAGTATTTGCAGAGATGTTTTAAAGAAAAAGAACAGTACAGAGGTACATTTTTAGTAAGACTGCCTCAGATTCTCTTTGAATTTTCATTTTAGAAAACAGGCCCAAACAGTCAGCTCTGCAGAGTTCAAATCCTGGTGTAGACCAGAAAGGAAGAGGTGTGGGTAGCACCTCAAATCTCACAGCATTTTTATGGTCCCTTTGTTGTGCACGTTCTGTCACATGTAATGACTGAAGTAGGACTGCTTCTATCTCTACCTGTTTTGTCTTTGATTTACTCAGCAATTTTACTATGCAGCCCTCTGGGTTCTTGTGGTCGGTGGGCTTTAGAAACTTTGTAAGCACTACAGTTCATTCTTGGGAAGTATATGCACAAGGTAAGGGCCCAGCCAACGAGTAATGAAACTAAGCAGCACAAGCAGCATGCGGTCACCACCATAAGCCTTTTTGAAGTTTTGATGGTGTAGTCTTTGTTCTGTCTGTCTGTCTGTGTAGGCACACAAATGTGATAGATTAATCGAGTTAAATATATCCCAAAGTTGTTTGAAACAATGCCTATCTGATTTTTTCAAGAGGCTGCACAGAAGTGTAGCTCGTACCACAAATAAAAGTGTTGCCACAATGCCTGTAAATCAGAGCTTTAAACTATGTTTCAATTATCCTTCTATTATCCAGCTGGTGTTTAAACATGTTTATTATTCAAATCAGTAGAGAATGTGCTGCTGTTGTGTAAACAACTGTCAATTGCTGAAACAATGATTACAAGGCACCATCTCTTTCAGGTGTACTTAGAGGTACTTATACCTCAACCACTTGTATTTAAATAACATGCAAACACAATGCTTGAGTGACTACTTTCACTCCTGTTTCCAATACCTCGTGCCAATTCTATTACATTAAGAGGGAAATCTATTACATTTTTCATTTATACACATCAGTACTCTGTTTTTAACCATTGTATCATTAAGGCTTGAGTTAATATAATAGATATGCCAGGAGATGCAGTACATATTGAGAAATCCTGTTCAAAATAAAAGCCAATTTCTCTGCATTATTTTAGGGCATTTGAAAGCTTTTACGAAAACAATACTAAGAAAATTATTTTCTAAAGAGGAGGCCCGAGAAATAAAAGATTTAGTTGTGGAACTCTGCTGTCCTCCAGCCCCTATTTGTTTTGATGTAAACTGAGTACATTACAAGTTGGTTGCTTTTTTTTTTATTCAGGTAGGCATTAACAAAATATAATATTGATGGCATTGGACTGTCTTTCCTGTACATGTGACATTATCCAGTATCTTTACGGACAACTACTGCTGGGCAAAGATAGTTGAACAAACAGTGCTTGTTAAGTGCCAAGTAAGCTTTTGAGGCAACTCTCTACTGCTTTGTCACAAATTGGAAAGGAGAATGTTTTAAAAAACTGCACTTGTGAAAATGCTGATAGGATCCTCAAAAAGAGCAACTGAATAAAAGATTTTATGCTTATCTCAATGTTCTCATGAAGCAAAGATGCTACCACAGTGCTTGTCTGTCTTCTATATTCCTAGAGGAGAAAAACCTGGAAAATAAAAGCAGTTATTAAAAAAGTAGAAAAAAAAGTGAACTTCCTGGCTTAGTGATATAACCATTGCTCTCCCCCCTCCCCTCCCTTTTCTTGTCTTTTAAGCTAAATGCTTAAATATAGAGGTAATGGAAGAAACAAACGCTACCACAAGGATAAGCTGTTGTAGTGTGCTGATAAAATATGACATTCTTTTTCAGAACTTAAGAGAGATGCTTTGACTGTTGTTCTGCAGTCAACAAGGCTGGTCTAATTGGTGGCCATGGCAACAAAATCAGGTCATACAGAGGTTCATACCGAGATCAAGCATATGTAGATCTTCTTGTTCAAATATACATAAAGATAAGAACCTTTAGTGAGAGTCCACAGTGAAAGACTGAAGATGGATGCTCCCACGCACATCTAATATTACTTAGAAATATTTACCTGTTTGTAACATAATGATGTTTTGCAGAACAGAAATAGAAAAATCCTTCATACCTATTGGAAAACAATAATTTTTTAAAGTCAAAGTAGGGTGTATGCATGCACATTGCTTCATAGCTGTTTGTAATTTACTCCCTGGGGTTTTTACTGAGTCTGACTTATATTTTAGATGTAATTAAGTAATCAGTGGTGTACACTGTAAAATGAATGTTTAGGCTGCTTAAGGTTGAATTTTCACAGCCACAGCAGCTGCGCAGTTACAGCTCCTGCCCCCACCTCCTTTAGTACAGTCATCCATTTACAATTATTACTTGAGTTATTTACATAGTTATGATATTTCATAGAAATGAAATAGCAGCTACCTGGTAACGGCTGGCAGCAAATATGCAGTAACTCACATGATTACATCTCTCTCATTTCCTACTAAGTATGAGCGTAAGGTATACAAGACTTGGGTGGTTAGCCCCCAAGCAACCTAAGCCTTGCTGAGGGAAACCAGAAGCTACTAGCTCTATTCCTGCAGAGCAGAAGCTGCTGTCTTTAAGACATCTCCTCCCTCTGACCAAGTGCACATAACCACGAAGGAGGCTGGAGAGGGCCTCTACAGCCTTTCAGCATCTCCATCTGTATTTACAAGCCAGACTTGTAATAGTCAAAAGTTATAATCTTATGGTACTCGGTAGTCTTAATAAAAATGTATAGATAGTCTTGAGCACATACATCTGGGACAAAATCCACACCCAAAGCAATGCCTGACAAAAGCACACCCTGAAAATACTCCAGCTCTGCGTTCTGAATCCAGTTGTTACATAGATGTGGCAACACATTGTTGGAAAGGCTCTCTCTATGCACTTCATTCTCTCCACCTTTTATTGACATGCTGAGCTGACGTGATGCACAACCGTTAGCTGCATTCCCAGCTGGACTCATTTTCTCAGAAAAAAAAAACCTTGTAATTTAAGTAACATTGGCAATAAGATTTGGAACAAGTTGAATCAGGCATACCACGGTAGAAAGAGAGAAAAGCATTTTGAAGTAATTTCCACCTCTTCTGGCCAATTGTCCAGAAGTTTTGCAACAGGGAAACTTTTTGCCGATTTCTTGCTTCCTTCTGGTCTTTGCTAAAGATACTTGGAACCCGGGGTCTGTGGGCTACTGATGGAGCCTCCCCTGTTATTTTCACAGCTTCTTTTGCCTGATATTTTCAGCAAAGACCCATTACCAGCCCTTACCCCCATGTTCTCAGCAAAGCTGTTTTCTTAGCTACAAGGATATGCAAAAAATCTGATTTTAGTTCTCTCTTCTGCTAAAGGCAAGGATTAAGATTAAGGTTTAAATTATTTTTTTTTTCTTCCCTAGAGCAGAATACTCTGGTCCCATCCCTGCACGTTCCCAGGTCTTTCCACACTCCCCAAGAAATAGTGTGTTTTAGCTCTAGCTTGTGCATGGAGTTCTTTTCCTCCCTAAATAACTGAATTTCTGCGTACACGCAATCCAGGGATTGGAAACTCTTCCTTCCCCCAAACATACTGCTTTTTAAAGCACATCATTAAACTTATCTGTGATGTTTTACATTAACTTCCTTTCTTGACATTCTTTTCCATCAGTATAAATTGTTGCTACTTCAGAAGCCACAAGAATAAGCTTTACTCATGGAGCTGAATGATAGGTGCATGTGGTTAAATCTTACCTGTAAAGAGGGACTGATCTGAACTCTGAAAAAACAGAGCCTATAGATGAGGTTTGGTATGATGATCCACCTGACTATGGAAATGAGGAAAGGAGGAGTGATGCTAGCATGGATCTGCAGCAACCTTGGGTGTGCTTGTGGAAGACATTGTGAAATAAGCGTTAAAATTGGGACCTTAGTTGGGATATGAGGAAAATACAAGATTTGCATAGCCTGGTACTTAAATGTTTGGATGGGACCATGGAAGAGAAGAGGTCCCAGTCAGTTTTCACCTGAAGGAGAAGATAGATAGTTTTTTCTTCCCCCGGACATACAGGGACATACAGGTCTAGGAAAATACAAGGTGGAGACCCACAGAAATATTCTAGGTTTCTTCCCCTGGACATACAGGTCTAGGAAAATACAAGGTGGAGACCCACAGAAATATTCCAGGCTGTGACCCAGTGTCTGCTTGAGGCACAGGATGATGATTGAGTGAAGGACTGAATATACTTCCAGGTAATGCTAATTCCTAGTGGGGAGTTAAGCAAGCCTGCAAACTCCCTTGTTCAAGTATTCTTTTTTTGGCACGTAAGTGTCAACAGGTGTGAAGAAGTGTATGGAGGTACTAAGTGCCAGTGTTTCATTGCTGGCACAAAGTGTGGCCTTCATGCACAAGAGATGACAATTGCAGTGTTGTGCAGTCTGCCCATCAAAATGCATTGTCGCCTGGCACCTATATATCATTCAACTTGTGAGCAGGCACCATGCCATCAGAACAGATGGTAGTGGGAGAAAGCAGCCAAACTACCACGTACAGTAGATGCATTAAAGTATAGGTGTGGAGAGTGATTTCCAGCCAAGAATGTCAAAACAGCTCTCTTCGTCTTGAATTTACATGCCCAGAGTTAAGGGGATGGGCAAGCATTTAACTGCTTTCCCAGCTGGATACAGTTCCATACACACACAAAAGGCTTCTACTTCAGCTCACTTCAAGTGAGATTTTGGCCCAGCTGAATTAGGCGGGGTATTGGAAATGACAGAGAGAAGCATTTTAAAGTGATCTCCACCTTTTCTGGCTCTTCTCTGGAAGTCCCCCTCTAGGGAATAAGTGAAAAGAAACTCTCATGATCAATTGTTATTTATGGAAATATGCAGGATGATGTAAAGTACTCTTAGCTTTCTCGTGTAAATGTCTTTACAAAGAAGGCTGTAATACTTAGAAGTAATGGCATATTTAGAAAAAAAAAGCATGCAGTGTTTAAAGAGCACTGTATTGTGGTTCTACCCTCTTCCTATCTGCAGGACTCATATTCAGCAAAAAAAAACATTTTCAGATAAAGATGAAATGGAAGCGTACGGTATCCTAGTCTGGCATACATACTGGGAATATCCCTCCATGCTAATAAAACAAAAGAGCATTAATGATATCCTAACACAGAAAAAAAAAAAAGTAGGTTGTTTCATAGACTTCTTCATGAGCCATTCTACTGAAAATTGGACTCTTAAATGGCCCTGCAGCCCTCTATGTTTGTATCTTTATGCTTTCCAGAGCAAATTTACTTAGTTTATGAATAAAAAGACACTGGATTTGGGGTTTTGTCAGACCTCAGTTTTGCAAAATTCTGCCTAGGAATTTAAAGCCAGCCCTCATCTACCATCGCCATAAAGAACTCAGGCTGAGTTCTGTCCCCATTTTCACTTGTGAACTGCACTGTCTTTGGATTATGACCTCCCTCACACCTGTAGCCTCATTGTTTTCAAGATGAAATTTTACTTCTTTTTTGTTGTTGGCCTGGTTTTGATAGCAGTGTGAAGAAGGGTGTGTTTCTCTGACAAGCTGCAGGTGCAGTAATACTTTCATTCGAGTCTCTAGAGCTCTAATAAGCACAGATGAAGGGAAAGGGGATTTTTTTAAAAAGGACCTTGTGTTCTGTCACTGCCGTAAGACTGCTTAATGTCTTTCAGAATCAGCCTTTAAAGCTGGCACTAGCTGGAATTTTCTTAGTTGCTGAATGTGTTTGGAATTGGGGTTTGACTTCAGCCCCATCTGTTGAACAAATGAAGTGAATCTTGGTTTAAGAGGAAGAGTGGAAGAGGGAAATAAATTTGCCTAAAGGAGAACAAGACATTACTGAAGATGAATTCCTACATCTTAAAAACTAATTATAGGAGTGTTAAAGGACTGAAAACAGCTATTTTGCTTTTGATAAGATAGAATTGAAGAGCTCTTATCTTCGCATGGAGAAAACCGTTGGACTTTCTTAGAGGAAGTTTCTTTCTGTGTGGGGTTCTTAAAGAGAGTATAGTTTCAACTGCTACACAAAACCTTCCTTAAAGGACACACGGAACTCTTCGGTTCAAAATACTGATACAACAATAGATGTTTTTACAGTTCATTTATTTCCTCAATATTTGATTTCCTGTTTTTGCTATCCCAACTGATCTTCCCATGATACCATTTCAGAAAAACAAACCTATGTGCTAGGTCCTTCTCTGTCCCCCGCTGTCTTGCCTGTTTGTGTAAGTGCTAGCAAGCCAGCAGTGAAAGGTACATAGGTTCTGTGTGTTGGGAAAGGATGTGTGTGTTTAATGTGTGATTCCTTAAATGGGGAAGAGGCTTCACTTGCCTATTCTGAAAAAAATCCTGGTCCATTCAGTTGGGTGAAGGCGCAGGCATCTTTGCAGTCCTGCTGTTAATCAGCATTGCTCCAATTTAACGTGTTATAAACATGTCGGTAGGAGTAAATTCTCCATTCTGTCTGTGAGGGACACCACGTACACCTAGAATAGACGTTCTAGATAGGGAAGAGGCAGTCTAGGCTTTGGTGCCATGATCCAAAAGGCTTGTGGAGGTGGTAGCTTCAATACCTATATGGTTCCAGCCCTAAGAGATTTTGACTTGATGCTGTTGCCATCCCTCGATGTTTGGCTACAGACTCCTCTTTCACTCATGTAAATGTTGTCAGACAGGTCCCTAGATATTACATCCATGCTCAGAAGGAAAGTCAGTTTGACACCGTACAGCCCACTTCTTGTCTCATCACCCCTTAGTCTTGCCATCTACAGAATTAGAAATACTAGGATATTTTGCAGAGGTGTGCATGATCTTAGGCCTAGATTTCAGGGTGGAAACACTCTTTTCTGCAGCACTGAGATTGGAGAATGTAATGCAGCTCTGCTGGTCACGTAAAATTATGATTTGAACCACTGCAGTGTTGTTGTGGGTCTATTGTTAGTGTCATTACAACTGGGATCTTCAAGTAATGCTTCCAAAGATCCTTGGTATATGCATGGAACCCAGAGGCTGTACAGTTTATACCCACAAATGTATGGAGATTTTGGCAAATACACTTATGGAAGGAGCACTAAACTGAAACTCAGGAGGTGTGGTTTCCTTTCCTGATGAACAGAGACTATCAATGTGACCTTGATTAGCCTGCAGAAGGTAATTTTTTGTATATTTAACAGCTACTTTTATTCTTAGCCAGTTCAGGGGATAGTTAAAACAACTAACTCAACTGCATGGTGCTGTATATAACTTAGTAAGTCCTAACAGCATAGGTCAGCGCGTTCTTACCCTTGGCATACACAAGCAACAGCCCCGATGTTGTTGACCTGCTGCCTGGCCATAATTCCCAGTCACCAGATGAATTTCAGTGGTGGACTCTGTGTAGCTCCTGGCCAGTCTTAGTTGCCATCATTCTTGCCAAAAGCCATCCTCCTATAAAAAGCCAGTGCCTTTAAATTGTCTTGCTGAGTCTTCATTTAAGTTATGGGATCTTGATAGATCTATGCTCTGGTGGAGAAGCAGCTTTACGTCTTAGTACTGAGTGTGAACAATATGATAAATACTTCCTGGGCCTCAGTTCCCCTTCTGCAAAACACAAGCAATGTTTATCTTTCCTTTCCTAGGGAGACAGTAAACTCTTCAGGACAAAAGTGTGTTTAAAGTGGGGTTTTAAAGGGGGTTAGTAAGGGACGTGAACACTCAATGCAAGCTGAGGTTGAGGTGTTAAGGGAAATGAAGAGTGAAGTGGTTTCGCACTTGTGTTCGTGGTTAGAAGATGTCTTACAAGTGCACTAAGTGGGCCAAAGTGGTTCCTAGATGATGTATTTCTGCTAGATAGACAAGGCTTCCTGTTCTGTAAAGTGCTTTATGATCCTTGGAAGGAGGCTGCAGTAGAAATGCAGAGAACTGGTACTATCAGTGTGTGACTATCCATTTATGGCTTTTTTCCTAGCCTATCCTATGCTATCACAAGCAAAGCACCTTAATCCATTTTGTGTATATCTAGTCTCAGACAGGCCCAGGTACATCCTATATAAGAGAAAGTACCTAACTGCATCCATTAAGGCCACAGATACCTGGTTTTCCTCCTTAATTAGTGAAGGGCAACAGTCATCTCAGGGAGCAGTTCAGATTTTACGTAGTTTAAATTGCTCCCTAGAGGTTCCTGTCTCTGCCACTGTGGAGACATTGGCAAGAGGGAGCCCAGGGTGACTGTAGCCCTCAGCGAGTTCCTCAGGTACAAACGGTGGTTCTAGACTCAACATGAAATGTAGGTCGTCTACCCAGAAGATTTCATATCAAAACCAGATGGGAGGCAGTTGCCTTCTCTTTAGGTAACTACTGATGTTGCCGTGTTGACTGAAATGAAAGTGTGGGTTTTGTTTCCTGAATGGTGTGAAATGGAAAAGGCCTTATTCTAGCTGGGACCAAGGCTGCTGTGCCTTAGTGCTGAGTTTGGGCGGATGTGGATGTGCGACTTCACCTCTGTGCTCCCTTTCCATCCTTTGTCTGCCTGGCTGCATCAGGTAGCTGTGTGTAGAGGACTGTATCTGGCTCAGTAAGGATTATTTTGGTTGGGATTAAAGAGTAGTAATGCAAAGGCAAACAGATCATTTAAGAAGAAGGTTTATTTTCTATATAAATACAAAACCTGGTAGTCAACTTTTCTGGGTTCTGTTTGGAGTCGGTCCCGTTTTATATAGTTTATATAAATGAAAAAGTTGCTGACTTTCTCTGCATCTCCTGATTTTTTGACAAATAGGTATTAACATGTATGCTCAATGTATTGGAAGTGGTATGATTCAGCACCATCATACTGTTAGTATACCTGCAAGACCCACTGGTGTCTTTTCTCTGGTTGTGTTCAGCCATTCCTTCCTGCCCCTGGGCACGTGTAAGAGTTGTGATGGGCCAGTTTCTCAGGCTGAGATGGACTTCAGCTTGTGTCTCAGTTAAACTCCTTTTCCAAATCAATGTGACTTCATTTGGAGATACTAGAAACAGCCCAGTTTAGATACAGCTGGGGCAAAGATGGCTTAAGCATCTGAGGGATGTCATGGCTTTGCCAACTGAGTTTCATTGTTTTGACAACTGTTGGTTGAGTGGGAATCTGAAAAGCATGCTGCTTTAGAGGCAAAACATGGGGAGACTCATGGCCCGGTCTTGCACAGTAATTTCAAACACAGTTTTGAATGGATAGGGGACATAAGAAAACAAAGATCTCAAGACAGTATCTGAGCACACGTGTGTCTGTGTATGTGTATATGCATTGTGCATGTGGCAAGAGAGCAGTACTGGGACAGTGTGAGCTGAAAAAGACCTGTACAGTAAATAGCTTTTGTTGAGATTTTAACCTTCAAATGCAAATAGGAGGGGTGTATAGTGGGAAGGGAAAAAGAAATGATTGGACAGTAAACATGAACGATGGTTACAGGATAAATAATATTATTAACTTACATTTTATTACTGTGACTGCTGTGATAGCAGAGGGCACTTTTTAGAGACATACAAGTAATAATAGTCCACAGAAAAGCACATGGTCCGTCAAAACCTTGCCTCTGGCAACAGAAAATACAAATCACCAGGTACGGTAACTCACCATCTTATGCACAATTATCTCTCTTATGACTGCCTAACTACATTCACTCCCTGCTCCAAACATGTTCAGCTCCCTCTTGAACTGATGTTCATGGTTTACATCTATTACTGACTTCAGCAAAAACCATTTTATTCTGTGCAATGACAGTCCTTTGCAGGAGGATATTCTGTCTGAATTCCTTGTAATGCTTTTTGCAGTCATTCCCTTGTCAGTGTCAGTCTTTGTGACCTCTTGTTTTGAATGATAAACTTTCAGAAAGCTTGTTTGGCAGTAATCGATTCTTCTCCTTACAGGATCCTCTGTATTTCTGAAGAGCTTCTCTTCTGTTTCTTCTCCTTTCTAAGCCAGTGTATGTTGACAGTCTTCACGTACAGTTTCTCTACAAAACCACAGATTAGGAAAAACTTACAAATTCTTCTCTCTCAAAACTTAAATAAAAACAAACCCTGGCCTGCACTTTCTTGCAACAACAAATGATTTGTTTTATTAGCTTTCATTTTCTTATTTAGTGAAAGACCCTTCACATAAGAGATAACAAATTATTTCAAATAATTAAAATATTTTAAGTTCAAGGTGACCTAAGTCAACTTACTTCATATTTGCTGAGGAGCAAGAGTACACACACAAGGGAGCAAGCTATTGTAAATCACTGTCTGTGTGGTAACTAGGCTCTCTATACTCTTACACTGTCATAAATGCAAAGTAGTTTACTCTGAATTGAAAGATGAGGAAGTGTCCTCACCGCTACCGTGAGAATATACACTGGTAATTACCCCAGAGCATCTGATATGTGGCAGCTGCTTCCCTGTGTACACTGCGTCTTGTGATACATGCGAGATAATTTGAGGGAGTTTATCCCTAATAGGTGACTCCAGGATTATCACTCCTTACAGCGTGAGAAAATGTTGTATTAGATTCGAGGAAATAGAGCCTCTTCTTTGGCTATTTTTTATTTGCAGTGGGTGGTAGGTCACTCAAATCACGGTACAGTGTCATTCTTTCGCTCTTGCTGGATGTCTGAGTTGCAGGTGGCACCAGTTCCCTTGAGAAATTCTGGAAGAAAAATCTTTGTGCTGAAATTTTTGTATCTTTGGAACTTACGGTTATTTTTGTGAGTGTGCAGTTCTTGTTCAGGACCTAGCTGATAATGACTCATGTGGCTTTAGAAAACAATAAAGAACCAAATATCAAGAAACTATTTGCCACACAGGTTTTCAATGATAGATCCCAGCTACAAGACAGAAAATAATCTGTGTTATCAGAACCCAGTCTTCCAATGGCTAGTATGCATTAACTTTGACTCTAATATGTTAAATGGCATATTGTTCCCCATTTATCCATTCATTACCTCTGGGCCTTTCTGTTAATAAATGAAATGCTGTGTTTTCCAGCTACTGTCTTTATTTTGACAAATTGATCTTTTTAAATGTTGTGAAAGTAACTGAAATTCCTTAGAAAAATTATCAGAATCCTCCCTTTTAAAAGTACATAGAGCCTTTTAAAACATAAGATTTTAAATGCATTTTCTAAAAATTTGCATGTGGCTGGAGATTTTTTCATTGAATTGAAATCTATCAAGAAATGGAAAAAATAAATTGGTGAATTATCTTTTTCCCTTTTTTTTTTAGCAGTTTACCCTCTTTACATAAGTTAGTTACTTCATTGCTTCTTGCAAAGACTCTCCACTTGCATTCTGTTCCTTGGTGCCATAAAAAGTTTTTGTGTGCCTGCTCAGAGATGATTGTCTTCCAGCAGTGGGTGAAGAGAGCCCTGTAAGTCTCTTACCTCTTTTAGACATTGTAAATCTTTGTAATGTACTTAGATTCTCAGGATGAGAAACAATATCGAAGGGCAAGGCATTTTTAGTTCAGGTTCTGCGGACTATTTTATGTTTTTGTCCTTCAAAGAAGTTCAGCGCTCAGTAAGTGCATTATAAAGAAAGATAAAAGAATTTTGTAGTACAGAGCCTAAGGAAAGAAATGTATCTTTTATTACTTATGAAATCAACACTAAAATTATTGTCTTTAGAAATGCAGATACACATTAAATCCCTAATAGGCTGTGTTTCATGGAAAAATATATTGCAGTTTGAGAGGTTCTCTCTTTGAAGTCATCTGATAAAGGATTTTAATTGAGATCATTTCAATATGCAAATATGGTCTGGCCATTACACATCATTAATGCTTAGGCTTAGCGTAAATATTCCAGTCTAAAGGCTGGCTTTCTGCATACTTCCAACCTGCACAGAGAGAGCTTATCACAGGCAATTATCTTACCCAAATAAAAAATGAAAATGGGAAAGTTAAATAAATAAAAGAACATTCTGATGGAATCACAGTAATGTGCTGCTTGGTTAACATTAGCCCTGACTTTCGGACAGCTAGATTTGTTAATGCACTTGTCCTTTGCTTATGCGTCAATCTTAGTGAATTTTCCTGTATTCTACAATGATATATGCCTAGTCATATCTTTGCTGTCTAAAAAATAAGCCATTGAGATAACAAAGGCAGGATCAATATAGAAAACTATAATCTTAGTTTCATCTTGATTTTTGGTCTCACTCAGAAGTAGAACCACAGAAGAAAAAGGTAATAAACTGAACTCACCCCAGAATAATTGATATCCTACAGATTTTGGATACTGTATGAATTAGCAGGTATTTAGAAATAAAGCTCTGTCCATTCCATAAAAATATGTAATTACATATAGGCATTTTTTGGATGCTCAAAAAACAACAACAAAGAAGGCATCCAACTCCCAGCGACAGCTGAAAGGAGTGAGATGCCAAATTTTCAGTTGTACAACTGAAAATCTTCCTTACTGTGGCAGAGTTCACATATGCAATATTGGGAATTTAACTTACAGTCTTCTGTCTCCCAGCATGTCCTTAAACTGGCTGCAATAAGAAAATCTAATTCTCAGAAATTAAAGCTATTGCAAAAAACTGCTCCAAGTTGCATATCTCATTCTGCATGAAAAATACACAACTTCTCAAGGTCTCTTAGAGCAAGAAATTCATTCTGTTTGGAAGCTTAATACAGCACTTGTAACATTCATAACCAAGCCCATCCTGTGATTTATAGGTTATGGTGAATAATTTTAATGTCGATACATTTGTTCAAAGCACAGTCTAAATAAAGGTTTAGTGTCGATCACATTTACAAACACTACAGTTTGAAATAATTAAAACAAACAGATGAAAAAAATACCTGCTAACTAATTCCACTTATACATGTATTTATTATTATGCAAATTAGGGAAAAACCTTTTCAGATGGTGTCATCTCATCGCTCAGCAGCATTTATAATATCTGTATTCAAGCTAGGTCCCTCTGGCTGCCTAGGCAGCAGGATGGAAATCAGGAGGGCCACTTCACTCCCCATTTTTGTTTACTCATCTTTAGTCAAGACACTTGGTCCCCTGGCGCTTCTGTTTCATAACCTGTAAAATGAGAAATACCCTCCTTTGTAAGATATTATGAGACTGATGTATTTAAAACAGTCACCAAGCTTCTTGTGTCTGTGATCCTTTCTGAGCTGGTTTTTTTCTTCTGCCAGTGACATGGAGTAGATCATGGGAAGGCACCCCTGCCTTGCAGTCTCTGCAAAACATCCAGCTTTAGTGAATGTGTCCCATACTTAGTATCTACCAGTGAAAGCCTATGAACTGCTCTTGGCTCAGCAGTGGAGTTTTGTCTTGTGGGTGTGTGAGGAGGTTTGTGGGAATGAGTTGGCCACAGTCTAAGGCCTGACCAGGATTCATAGCCAACCCCTTTGACAGATTTGCTCAATTAGTAAGGACCACATTTCCACGGCTTCTCCTGTGAACCAGATCTTTCTGTCCTCCCTCCACATCCACTCTTCTGATTGCCTCTGGCCTGACTCAATCAGCTTCCATCTTTTTCCACTCCTATCTCTATTTTTTTTCCAGTCATTCTTCAGCGGATTCTTTCAGAGATGTCTATTGACATATCTCTTCTGCTTCTTTTCCTTGGTCTATAAAAATTCAATCTAAGGGTCCTTCAGAGTACATTTCAAAACTCAGAATATTATCAGAGCCATTTAGAGGTGAGCTGTGGGAGAACGAAAGAAGAATCCTGTAACAGTGAGGAGTCACTGGGAAGTGGTTTTGGGAGTCTAAGCAGCCCTACTTTCTTTGAGTTAATATACTGAACAGTCCTGCTGGACATATACATGTATTTGTACATTATTTTGACTATTTGGACCAGTATTTGCATCAGTCTGCCCCTAACTTTCTGCTCACATGAACCCTTATAGATAGGTCAACTGATGACAGACTTCCGCAGAAGTCTGAGACTTGAGCTCCACTTCAGAAGCATATGAAGATGCCCTCACTGTTCTGTCCGTCGTGGGCAGTGGTTGATATGGAAATTCATATGGTCATTTGCTGCTTAGACAGGGGTGTGTGGGAACACACGTCCCGGGCTGTGGAAAAGGGCATGCCGTAGTTGTGCTTGCCTGATGGGCCTTCTAGATTCAAATGGGCCGAAACCAAAAGTTTACCTCAAATGTCCATGTAGCAGCTTAGTCCTTTCAGCTGTCCTTTAACAAAAAACAGTGCTGAGTTTAGCACACTGTCCCAAGTCACAGCCCCAAGCTGCATGCAGGAGAGTTCCCGCTACTGGCAATACCCTTCATGTCCCAGGGCTCCTGTTGTGTAAGAGGCAGCGCAGCTCTGGTTGTACAGGGATATGTGCTCATTCCAGGACCAAATGGGGTGCTTGCTTATGCACAGCTCCTGCTGACTGCAAATGCCAGCTGAAATCCCGTCTATGTTGTTCAGGCTGGCTAGGGACAGCGAGAGCACAGGACACAACTGTTCTTCCCCAGCAGCTCAGGCCCCATAGAAATCAACCCAGTGACTCCAGCTGTTGCAGCCAAACCTGTATTACCTTTAAGCCATGAAGCCAAGGCACAAGAGGGCTTGTTCTGGGCAAACTATCTTCCTATTTTCTTAGGTTCATGGGGATCATAATTTTACCATAACTGTGGTGCTAGTGGAGGTCACATTATCTAACTTAAAGCTAGCTCAGTTATGTCTACAGAACACGAAGGCTAAGGTGATACTTGATTCTGTTTATCATGATATACTGCACAACGACAGTGTGTGCCCAGGGACCATATATATGCAAGGCAATTAAAATCTCAACACCATGTCTCAAAGATCTCCAACCTATCACAGTTTCTTCCTCCGTTTTGTGAGATCACTTTGAAAAATCCCCTGGAATTAATGAAAATTTTGTGCAGATGAAAATCTAGGGAGGACATCTCATTTCAGTATTTAGGAAGGAAGGATGCATTTCCAATTCTATTTTGAAATAAATCCTGTTTTTATTTTCCTTATTATATAATCTAATCTAAATGTCATGAATCAAAATGCAATTTTTATGTAGCATTTCAAAATTTGGGCATTTTGTTCGGATTCAGAACAAAGCCAGTGTGTGAAATCCAGAACCGGAAGTCTGCCATCCACGAGGCTTTGCCAGCTGCCAGCCATTGCCAAAATCTGGGAAAATTCATCCGACTCTCACAATTGGACCCAGTTTTCACAGGACATGGGACTGAAGCTCTAGATCCAAGCGCTGAATCTTTAAGAATATTTATTCAGGAGGAGGACTTTTTGTCTTGCACTTTTCCATAAAAATCTAATTATGAATTTTGGAAGAATGTGTGGTTTCTGTGATAGGAAAGAGGTTTGTGTACTGGAATGAGGCTGGAAGTGAGGGCTTCTTGACTCGGCACAGAGACCTGCAACCATTCAATTCAAGTCAAAGAGGAAAGGAGAGAGAGAAGAACAGGGAAGAGGAAGAATGAAAAACAGAATCAAAGAACTGGGCCTGATGATAGACTGGGATAAGGAAAGAACATACACTGATGAGGAGCAGAGAAAGAAAGGGGAAAAGAAATAAGGGGAGAGGAGGGACAAGACAAAGAAATGGGGGGAAAATAGAAAAAGTACAGAGGGCAGAGAGCAAAAAAAGAAGAACTTAGAGACAGAAGGAAAAGCTGCAGGGAAGAGAGTTTATTAGAGAAAAAAATCGCAGCTTGCTGAAATATGGTTGGCGTAGAAGATTTTTATTTCATACCCTGCTGCCTAGGCTCTGATGATTCCTAGGCTGAAGGTATATGACACTGGTAGATAACATACGGGCAGCTCCTGTGCTTTCTGAAAAGCTTTTTGTGTCCCTGACAACTTGTTCTAATTGCACAAGTTCAAACACTTCAAATGTTCTGTGTGGCAGCAAGCACTTTAGAAAAGGTTGATGTAGAAAAGCCATCTCTGTAGTATCCGTGGACTGACTTTTCTTCACAAGTGCTTATGTTGGTAGTTTAACTTTGTTAATCCAAGCACAAAGCAGACACTGTAAATATCTTGATTTAAAAAAAAAAAACAGGATTGCAGGAAATTTGTTGGCAAAATGAAATTTGCCTCTGTATTTTCTGTGGGACTGGCTGTACCTTTTCCCAAACTATGAAATGTTTGTTGAAGCACTTCCTTCTGTCTGCCTCCAGCACACCTAGGTTCTTTATCCAAACCTAGCTCAGCCACATCAGCCGCTGACTTCACTTTTAATGAGTAATAGAAAATGCTTTGAACCTTCAAAGCCCAGGAGAGTACATGAAACTTCTTATCATGTGACCAGGAAAAGAACAGTATATGTCTCACCTGGGACCTCATTTGAGGTCCTCTTGGGAACTGATCATGGAAATGGCAGGACTGGCTGGAGCTAAAAGAGAAGCATAATGGGGGGGAAAAAAGGGGTTAGCAAGCAGAGATGGGGCAGGTAGATTTCAAGGCTCCTTTCAGTGCTGAGGGGAAGAGTTGGTTGCACAAAGGGGTTGTGGAGGTAGGAGTTGTTCAGAACTGGAAAGCAAAGGTTGCAGAGTAAGGTGAAATAATGTTCCAAGAGAAAGGACAAGTATTTAAAGGGGAAAGAGTATGTGGGAAACAAAGCAGGGGATTAGGACTTTGAGTGACTTTAGCACTTCAAACTGTATATTGTACTCCATTTGTTGTTGCTGGTTTGCATCACCTAAAGTGAAAGCTTGGAAGTACATACTCTGCTTGTTGTGTACAGAAGTGTTAGAGAAGACGATTGCAGACAATCTCTTAAAAATAATAGCTACTATGTGTCTTTGGGCAATCTTAAGAGGAAGACAATTCAAATAGATTATAATGCAACAGAAATACAGGCAGTCAGGGAATGGAGATCAGGGAAAGTATGGTATTTCTTTCCACTTTTTTCAACCACAACCAATTTTTGGCAGGATGGAAACAAAAGCATTTTAGTCAGCTGAGGTACGGGAATAACATACCTTCACAAAACATCCTGTGAACTGTGAGGCTGTAGAAGCAGAACACTTAGGTTGCACGTAACCTGTGATACGCTTGGCTATGCAATCCAACTTGCAGACCTGTACATGTAGTGTTCACACATCACCACTCAGATGGAAGAATCGCTGTCGCAGATACCCTTCACCATTCCCAATTATATCACTGTTGAGTGTGGTAGAAAGATCTCCCGGACATGTAATTCACATTTCGGCTAGACAATATATTCACAATCTGTTCTCTGCTTTGTCAGAGAATTGGAGTTGTATGGCATAGGAAGTGTAGATTTGGAAAATGTATTGACATGGAAAAAACCAAGAAAAGGCCCATTTTCTTGAGTATGTTGAAAGACCCCACCCCCAGCATTGCAATTGTGGTAGCACACAGGAGACCTATCACATTACTGGGATCTTGGCCCAAAGAGTACAGACTCATCTAAGACTGCTTGCAGGGAAAGGGGACAAAGCATGTACAGGGACATGAAATGGATGTTATGATTTTAGTTTCAGTGAAACAAGACTCTCTCCCTCTCAAACATCTACTAAATGTGACCCACTGGCACAGGAAAGTTAGCTATTCAAACATTGCTGGGGGGTGGTGATGGCGGTGGTTGGAGAGGGAGGTGGGCCCGTAAAAGTTAATCTATAGTTTAAACAGCCCCAGCTACTCATAAAATCAAAAGATGATAACAGCAAGATTTTTCTTCCTCCTGTTTACATATGTTATGAAAGGCACTAAAAAGGAAACATCAGTGGTATATTCTGACAGAGTGCAGGAGCTGGCAGATATTTGTTAATGAAAAGAATTCAGGTAATGAAACAATACTGAGGGTTCACAAGAGATGCCACATTTGCACATGCCAGCGCACACGTGCATCCTATTTCACACACCCCCATTCATCAGCAGCCCCTGCTCACCCAGTTGCTCTTGGGCCGTGATCAGCATAGAGGAAAAAAACATGTGAAACCAGATTTGAGGCAGATGTCCTTTCCCAAGACACCCTGAACCCTAGTCGGGTGTGAACTCACCCGCTGACGGCCCTGCTCATCTGAGGAGTCTAGAGCAATCAGGACGCCTGTTGCTGCTTCTAAAAATATGAGAACCTCGCCTGGCTCAGTGGTGCACTGCAAGGACTGAGGCCATGTTTGTACTGAACTGTCAGACCTTCAAGTGGGAGAACAGCGTATAATGGCTGTAGGTCAGAGCTGGTTTAGGTGATAGTTCTCTCCCAAAGCCCTTACAGAAGAGGGCATTCAGACATATCATGTCAACAATGGTATGAAAAATGATATCTCTGCATACCTTTACCTATAGACTGCTTTTCAACTGAAAAAAAAAAAGGCAGAGCCCTACCTGAGGAAAACCCTCATTATGTAAAGAACAAAGGAACAAAGTCCATGTTCAAGTGCGGTGGGAGCAAAGCCTGGCCTAAGCAGCAGAGCCTTCTGTCTCTGCCTTCAGGTGCCACTGACTTTTGGGATGTGGCATAACAAAACTGTCTTTTGTCAGATAGCCAAGTTAGAAGAACTTTGGTCTCTGTGTTTTAAGTAGGAACTGCCTTTGCAGTGATGAGCAGTGCTTCTCCACAGACACTGTGCAAATGCATGGGGCAAGGTTTCAGGGAGGCAATTCTGAGTGCAGGGGACACCTTAAAGTGCCCAACCCAAATACCAGGTGCCTATCCCCTTGCAGATAAGAAATATGAGTTATCTTATTCCTGGTTGTTATTATTTTATTTTGTCCCAAATTGAGATCTACAGTGAGAAGAATCAGAAAAAAACCCACTGATTCAGTTCAGACAAACTTCCAAGTTGGGTTTCAGGGACAGAAGGGGGAATGGGGAACTTGGGTTAAATCATGTCTCTGCCATAAATCCCTTTGCTATGTTGCTCCATGTGGCTGTTCTTGGATGCTCTAGTTCCTCACCTGTAATGTGGGGCTCAGGGCTGTGTCACAGCAAGCCTTATAGCAAACTGTGAGATTAGATTTATCACATAAGGTGCTTGCAGACCTTTGCTTAGTGTACGCTGAAAAGTGCAGATTTATATTGTTTTGAATTTCTCTGTTCAACAAAACAAGATATATAATAAGTGATTCATGACATGACTTACTTGTAGTTAACCTGAGCATAGTGTGAAATCAGTTTTCTTTGTGGTTTCTTGCTACTTCTGCTTCTAGTTCCAGCAGAAATCCAGAAATGCGGAGGTGTGCTAACATACTCTCCCCTTGCAGCCCAAGCTAAATATTTATTCTCTCTTGATGATTTTTACCTTACTTCTAAGAGCTCCATAAAGAAGGTGTCTGAGCAAACTCTGCAGGAAAAATGATTGTTTGTTCATTTCAGGTCATTTTGGATGCTTGCAAATTCTTCATTCAACTAGATATGAGTTACTTTTGCCACAAGAGCAGTGAAGACTCAAAATGTGTTCAAATTTACTAGTTAAAGAGTAGGAAGAAAATTCAAGATGCAGTTAATACTCGTTGTCTTATAGCCCTCCAAATTAAAGCAAGTATTTCTCATACACATACAGTATGTCTGTAGGAGTCCTATATTGTACCTTGGAATGTCTGCATAGCCTAAAATTGATGCCAGTAATAAAATTCAGAGTGGTTAGCAGGGTTTGTGGGGACAATCAAAGGTTTACTTGAGGAGTCTCAGAACAATTACTGGGACAATGTCTCTTGTCTCTACAGAGATCCAGCGGTACCTTTGTTGAAATGAAGGCTTAAGAGAACCCAGCTCTGTTCTCCATCACAGATTCTCCATGAGGTCCCACAGCAGAGGGGAGAGCTGAATCTCCAACCTCACTTGGAAATGGTTTTGTTTAGTTCAGAGAAGTGGGTTTGTGTCAATAAGGGCACATTATAACTATGGCCAAGGAGGGCAGATTTAGAGTCCTTCTTGATTACTCAAGTGTTGTTAACAGGTCTTGAAATACATCTGCAGCCTTTCTTGCCTAGATTACTCAGAGCATTGTTCTTTTATTTGAAAAAATCTGCATCCTTCATATGCAGCATTTAGCATCTTGCCTGTCATCTCCACAAAAGTTAATCTTACAGCAGAATAAGGTGTAAGGTTGTATCTTTGAATGGTTTTAAGTGATTCTCCACTAAATTACAAAAAACATACAGCTGAAGAAAATATTTAAAATTAGATTGAATCTTGTGTGTTTTCATGGGTTACTTTTTTTTGTATTTTCAAGTATTTTTTTATTTCCAGAATAAATATATTTTCTCTCTTTTTGCAAGTTTTTTTCATTACTAGGTTTGTACAATCAAGGTTTTCTATGTCCAAGGCAAGTAAAGGAACACAAACACTTTGCAAAAAGGAACAAATTTATACTTGTCATCTAAAGTATATGGTTATAGAGAAATTAGATTAAAATTGGTGTCTAACTGGGTAGCTGTACATGAAAATTTGTCTAAAATGCTTCTTGTTATTTTAGTACTATTATTATTGCATCTCTTGATCTTACCTGTATTAATTTTCATGATAACCCAATGAGAAAACCAGAAGATTAGTACCCCTGTTACATGGATGGGGAACAGAGGCTAAGAAACAACATCTTCCAAAAATCACACAGAAAATGTCAATTAGGTCAGTGAATCAAACTCAGATCTTCCTAAATACCTGAACAGTACTAAAGACAAAAGAAGCCCTCTGCGGAACAAGCTGGTAAATGTTGAAAACAGAGTTTTGTATTAATTTTGTGGGTAGATTTTGAAAGTCCCCATGAAACCATATCCTAGTTGGCCAAGAGCCTTATGGTGTGTCTAGTCACACTGTTCATTAAACTTCCAGTCTATCACTGGGGTTTAGGATTACCCTAAAGCTGAAAGAAATCTGAAATTCTTAATATTATTTCATTCAATTAATTCAATCATCTCAAGTGTGTTGTTGCAGGACATCAAGCACAAGACAGTATTGCGTTGGAAGTGAATTTACAGCAAGCTGAAAAATACAGCAACACATCTCCTCATGTCAAACCCTGATTATGGATGAGCTGTGTGCTCTTATGTCCTTCCTCAGCCGTATGCACTTTCAAAACCAGGTTTTTAAACATTTCTGTTGAATGAGCCTTATAACTTTGGAAGACAAGATCATTCCAAGGGATGCTGCTCATACCATGATGCAGACAGAATTTCTCCCCTGCCGATGAATGAGAAGGAAGGTCAAAATATGGCCCTTCTCTCTTAGTAGAGCAGTTGTGTCAGTACAAAAGGCCGCAGTCCCCGTTGTGACTTTAATGGTGGCACCATTCCTTCCTCATTTGCATCCCTGCTCACAGCTGTGCTGTGCTGTCTGAGCTCCACACAGTAACCATTTTTCACCTTGCGCCATGAGTGCTGCTGGAGGATTTCTGGCAAGTCCTGAAAGTGTGTCTTGGAAGGGGTCTGATGGTAGGCTGCAGTGGCTTCCTTGAAAAAGCTGCGGTCTTGTATTATACATTGTTGGGGTGCAATAATGGTGTGTTTTGCTCCTTAAAGGACTCTTTGCACATTTACCCAACTCATTATAACAAGTGCAGCTGAAACATATTCAAATGTGTTCGTATTCCCACATGCTCAGATTCCTGTGTTTGTGTTGGAATTTATCCTCGAAGCAGTTACACCTCAGCCTCTGTCAAAGGCGGGAGTTCAGTATGGCAGACTGCAATGTCTCAGAAGGTATGTGAACAGTGGATCAGCAAATGAAAACTTTTTAATAAGTGCAGCTTCCATTTTCTCTTCTCTCTCTTCTATCTCTGATAGGTTACCTTTCAGTTGTAATGGTAAGACTGCGCATGCTACAACTAATGTGAGGTATTTGTGGAAAAAATGTGCTTCATGGAGGTCAGAAATGGTTCTTTGCTATCTGTTCATTTGCCACTGTGTTTTAAAGCTTTCCATCAAAATGCTGAAATGATGCATGATGTGACTTCCACCTTCTAAGGTAAGCAGTCAGACCTTCTAGATTCAGAGGCTGAATTCTTGAGTAAAACTCTACAAAATGTAAGGGCTGGCCATTTGCTTCCAAGGCAGATGTTTCAATTACATTTCCCAGGAGCTATTAAACTTCCTTGTCACCTTACTGTAATTTCAATCCTTCACCAGCATGGAGCATCATCAATGTAATCAAGGCTTTGTCATGAGTAGGAGGATCCATGTGGTAAATGCATTGTGGCTGAATAATGAAGAAGATAGTGTGAAGCACACTTGTTTCCTGTGTCCCACACTGCCCTAGAGTGCTATGAACAAGCAGGCTGAGGTTTTAAAAAGTTATTCTTAAATTTTTGTAATTAATAGTAGTGGAATAGGATTTCCAGTTTTCTTAAATTACTTTGACAACCTCAACAATGGGACTCATTTTGCTGGATATAAAGTTTTAAATTTCTTTCTTTCTTTCTCTCTTTCTCTCTTTCTCTCTTTCTCTCTTTCTCTCTTTTTCTTTCTTTTCTTTCCCTTCCTCCCTTTCTTTCTCTCTTTCTCTCTCTCCTCCCTCTCCTACTCTTTCTCTCTCTCTCTTTCCCTCTCTCTCTCATTCTCTGTTTTTTTTCAACCCAGTCACTAGCAAAATAAATGTTAACATTGAAATGGGAATTAACAAATGGAATAAGCTGCTGACAAAACATACATAACAGTTGTGGTGTAAACACCCTACTCAAAAGAACAGATTTTCCATAATATCTGTCAGTTTGCAAGAAGGAAAAAAAAATGCTTCACAGAGCAGTATAAATAAATAACAGTGTGATGTGTAACTACTATTTTCTAATTTTCATAGGAGCTACCATCTTGGCAATATTGTGTTGCTTAGGAGCTAACAAAAACATGTCTTTTTTTGTTTTGTTTTTAATGGTTCCTTTGTGCCCTGATATTTTTCCAAGTTGGCAGCTGTAAGGAAAAACAATGTGATTTGGTTAGATTCAGCCCCTCTCTCTCTCAAGTCTGGAACAGAACAGATAAGAACTTGTGTGTCAGAATACAAAGTTTACTCAGCACGAGTCAAAAGCTTTTGATGTTTGCTATCCAATCTGGCCCGGCATCTTTGAAGTTCAGTTACTCATACTATAGCCCCATCAGTAAGAAATAGCTATTTTCTCCATGTTAGTTAAAACACATGACAAATAGGAGCAGCCATAGCAAAAGCAGCAAGATACTGTTTTCAGAGCTGGTCTAGGCATTTTTATATCTGTTGGTCCAAAAGAGTGAAAATATTCAATCAAATATAAGGAAGAAAATGGAAAGAAAATTCTACAGGGTAATTGGGTATCCTGTTTCTGGAATTTGTTTCTGTATGTTGTTCATCCCTTAAATGTAGTACGCAATTTAGTCATTCTAAAGGCTCTAAAATACTCAACTACATCCTCTTTGTATGCCTGTCTTTGAAGTTAGATATTGGTCTCATTTGTTAAAAAGAATGAAACTTCTTAAATGCCCTAACCAACATCAACAAGTAACTGTTCTGACACAGAAAATGCATTTCCATTCCGATTTTTTTTTCTTGGTCAAGAGGTCAATTTCACAGCTGGCGTAAATCAGCAGAGTGCCTTTTCAGTTGGTGGACCTCTGAGGATTTACATCAGCAAAGGATGTGGCCCAGGAAGGCTGAGATGAAGGAAATCGCCCCCCATAACCCATCACAGAGCGGGAAGTGGAACCCAGCCCTGAAACCCTGTCATGTGCTTTAACTACAAATTCGTAATTAAAGCAGGAAAAGCAGTATGGTTTGTGGTGTAACTCTTATCAGGGTCTTTTGAACTATGCAATGTATTATTTAATTGGCATGGATGAATTCCTTTCACTTGAACAAAATCCAGCAACAGTGTTAAATATTATGGATGTCAAATATTAAAATGATTTTCCTGTGCTACTAGTAGTGCTCTTTGAAGGAACAGCGTCTTTGTTCTAGGAAATAAAGCCGTACAATGGGTATACAACTAGTGAAGTCTCACATTCTCTACCTTTTACTGAGTAAACTTCAGACAACAAAGCAGAAACTCTCCTCTTTCATCCATCGTGGGTTCTCAATGAGACCAGTGTTTGTGATTTTTTTAAGGCTATTCTAAAGGGTCAGTTAGATTACATTCAGTAGCCAAGTAAAAACTATATAGACAGAAAAGGAATACCACTACCTTTAATTGGAAATCTGCAGTCTCAACAAATTGTAACAAATCCAACTTCTATTTTTATTGTAAATATGCCCTGAGATAGCTGTTGGGAAGATGAAAGGCTGATAAGAAGGATACAATTGAGTTACAAAGAAAAACACTGCACAATGGAGAGATCTTTTTTTTTTCCAAGCTTTCCTTCTGTGAGACCCTGTCAAGTAACCATCGAGGATTTTTTTTATTAACATCTGGGTATTTAGTGTATGGTACTGAAATTCTTTCTTTTCTCTTTTCTCCCTCTCTTGTTACGTTCTCAGCTCTATTTCATGCTTTGCCTCTTACCACCAATCTGTTGACCTTTCCCATTAGAAGGATACGAAATCTGGGAGATGGATTCTGGGAGACCAATTCTTAACCATGATAGAAGAGACTGCACACAGATTGACACATGCATACTCCATCTAGTAAAGGAAGAAGCTGAGTGATGTTATGCCCTGCCCTAGAGATAGTTGTATTTTGCCTTACTGAAATATGTGGAAGCTGTTCATAACATGACTCAGAGTGTTTGGAAGAATTTGTCTAGTCTTGAGTTGCTGTAACACTGTCTGGCCTGGAAAGTGCTCCAAATATACCTTTTTTTTTTTACCTTGGAGCTAGTGGAAATAACAGGAAGAAAAGATTCTACTAAAACTCAGAGATTGTGATTGTTGGTATTTCTACAGTTAAACGAGAGACATTAACATGTCTTCTTGATAAAGTAGTAGGTTATTGTCTAGTCTCCCTTTTCTCTAAGAAGGAATTAAAAACATAGAAAAGAGGGTTAGCACAGAGGTAGTAGACTATGCTACTGATTTTATGACCTTAAATCTTTCTACAGGAGGGCATGGATACCCTCCAGCCAGAGATGACATTTGCTCTACATGACCGAAAATGCAGATATTACTCATTCCAAAACAGGCAGAAGCAGACTAATGTGAGATAAAGTTAGGAACAAAACAAGAATTAGGTCTTAAAAGTGTTTTTTCTTGACCTGTTGCCCAGATCTGTTGTCCCCTGGCTAGCCTGTGGGAAGAAGCGGGGAAAGGGATGTCTGGACAGATACGTCTTCAGTGGGTTTAGAAGTCTTGTTGATGCCAGACACCTGTTGAACTCCCTGCTCTCCAGAGGCTTGGTGCAGGTGAGTTTACCACTCAGGGAGAGAGGGGGACTTCCTTGTAAGAGATCCTTCTAAGAAAGGACAGATATACACGTAGATACAAAAATACTTCTTTAGCAACATGTTAATTGAGAATGAGCAATGTGTTTAAATTCAGCAGGGAAGTGGTTTTGCTCACAACAGATCTGTCTTTGCAGACATGTTCTGTGCTCTTATCAGAGTGAAAAGAGGTAGCTCATAGAATGCTGGGCTTTTTTTTCTTTTTTACTCCCTGTAGAATAACACCTATTTCCCAGGGTAATACTATTAACAAACTTTTCCTCCTACACAAACGGCTGAAAGGTATTTCTTGAGATACAGACCAGCAAGGGAAAATCAGCATAGCGCCACAAAGCTGATTTACTGTAGTCTTTGTTTTGATCCAATGGATCTGGTCTGTAAAATGAACCTTTGCCCAGCAGAGGATGTGATTTTTATGTTGAAAACACCATGTAATCATAGAAAGATAGACTGCTGGGAGTTTTTGTTTCATGTGCAACATGACTCTTCTATGATCCTTGGGCAGTGGAAAGAAATCTTAGAAGTTCTTCAGTGCAATTGTGAATGAGATCTTTGAACTTTAATTCCTCTATGTGTGCAAACTCTGAAATTAGGGATAAAGCCTCATTGTGTTCTTAAGAATCCACTTTTCTGCAATATAGTTGCAGGCACTGTACAGCCCTGGCAATACTGTTTTTTCCACCTCTATCTGCAGCGAAAGTATCTGTTTGGACTGTAGAAGAGGAAGCTCTGTGATAAATCCACATTTGTCTCTATATTCTGTGCTATACAGCAACTGCTGGTGGTGGCTTGCTGCAATGAGACTTGCAAGCATGTTATATTTGTTTAGGGATGTGTGGAGCTCATTGCATTTCTGGTTCAGACTTAACCATGGCATTTGTGATTTGAAGGTATTACACTGTATAGCGTTCTTTTATTTCCCAGATTCTCCTTCCAAAGAGAGGAAACTCGTAGGCTGATGTTTTGACAGTAAAGCAAATGTCGATTGCTCTTTTATAAATTCTGACAAGCTACTGTACGTAATGTTTATTTAGTGCTCTGTGTGTGTTGCCAGCAACACTAGCTAAATTTCTTCAGCAAAAATAAAAGGGTTCAATCAATCATATGATCTGGGCAACCTGTACTTGTATCTCCAGTGTGTCATAACCTAGTGTTGCTTGTCATTTCTTATCTGATCTACAAATATTACAAAAGCAATTTTCTGTCAGGCTAAGACTTCATCACAGTTGACCTCAAACACTCAAGCATATTCACCGGAGAATCTCCAAAGCTCCACGAATATTTACGGGTGTTGGTCTCTCTCTGCTGTACCCATCAATATCAAAGAAAACCTACTTGATGTTTTCCAGTTACGTTCCTTCCACCTTCATACACCTTCATGTCACTTACCTTTTGCCAGTTTCTAAATGTTCCAGAGACAAAAATAATGATATCTCTCTGTCTTCAGCTGGGTGGTATACAAGCTTGAGAGAGATACCCACTTTTCTTATCTCTCTCTCGCTCTCTTTCCCTTTTCTCTCTCGTACTAGTTTGGTCTTTGTTATTACAAAATGTATCTTTTTTTCTTGTTGTTTGGAAAGTGTACAATGAAAACAGAATGCCAGCTGCATCTTTGCTGAAAGAGCAGCCTTAGTTAGCACAGTAGCTTCGGAGCATACTGGGAAACTGTTGATGCTGCAACCTCTATGACTGTGAGAATATTGCTCTGTGAGTTGTTTTTTATCAGGAGCTCATAGCTGTTGGCTGGATGTCTGTGGATTTTTCTGGATTCAAATTTATACTCCCTCCCCCTTTTCTCCCCAATACCAGATTTATCTTTGAAATGTACTCACAGATGGTATAAATCATTTCTAAATGTCCTCGGTACAATGCAGTTTCTTAGGAATTCCTCTTCTCTTGTTTTGCAAATGTTTTTTTTCTTTGGCATATTGAAGTGACCTTGATGTGTCTTACAACACTCAATATCGGGAGGCTTTATAAAACTCATATCTCAGAAGTGTCTGACATTACATTACAAGAGGATCTGTAAACCTCCGTGAGATGACGAATGTCTTTTTTAAACAACAGACCAAGACTTCATTTAAATTAGTAACATGGAGATTAGAGGAGCTCTTACAGGCTGTGCTGCAGCCATGCCAGGACTCTAGGAATATCAGTCACATGAAAGCTGTTAAGTTTGAGATGGAAATAAATCAAGGAGCCTGTAAAAACTGTCAGCAGGTCAGGGAAGTTTATGAACTCTTGCTGTATCTAATCATAAATCATAAGAATAAGCTAAAACTGAGAAGAAAAATGTCCTCTTTTGTAATCTAATGCTGTCTGTTAAGGCAATAAAACTCAAATGAAATGCATGCATTGCAATTTTTAGTTGATACTTTACATTATTACCAAAGTGAAGGAAGAGTTTCAAAGTTATAAAAGTGAGACAAATGAGAGGTGGGCCTGTGCTGGTTGGCGTTTCCAGGCATGCGTCTCCTCTACCTTCAAGAAACAAAGAGCACTCATCCAGCAAAGCACTTAAGCGTGTGTTTAACTGCAGACACTCAGGCAGACTTTAATAATGGCAATGGCACAGATTCACATGCTTAAAGTAACATGGGCACAAGCTCATCGCTGGACTGGAGCTTGAAGGAGGGCTGCAGTATTCAGCATTGCACTGCTGTACAGGAATTGAAGGATCAGATCTGAGGTGTATGTGTGAGCTCCAGTCTAAGGAGTGAAGTAGAAAGTGGAGATGTGTGAGTGTTTGGGCATTGTGGGCAGTCATGCAAATAGTTTCTGGCGGAGATCAACCATTTAACCTTTAAATTTCTCTCTGTTGTCGCTTTCAAAACCCTTGTGACCAGCTCTCTTGCATTTAAAGTCCTCTAGATCTAGAAACCAGAACCACTCTTGTAAGGCAGAACTGGCTTTTTCAAGTTTTAACCCCTTTGTGCCTTAAACCCACAGTCTTTCCATTTGTGTCACTCAGGAAATATTCTCCATCTGTTCAGAGCCCCATTGACTTCAGGGATACTTTGTATAGGGATGAGGGTTTATCTATGGGGATTGGATTGCAAGGTGAGGGCCATAGATTGAAAATATTCCTTGCCTGACATACTATTGAAAAGCACGATGAATGTTTCCAACAGTATGGATACTGTTATGCTGCGGATCCGTCTCAGAGTATGGTAAGTGTTCACAGTACTTTGCTATGGTATGCCAGGCAAGCAAGATTTTACAGTCAGAGGCCCTGACCTTGCAATCTGATCCCCACCAGATTTTTGTCTGGAGTACAACTGAAGGCAATAGGAATAGTTGAGGAGTAAAATACTATTCAGGATGAACAAAGGAGTAGGGAGGAAAAGCCTGGTACTATGTGAACAATGCCTGAAAGGAGAGGAAACATCTCAGCTTGCATTTAGCAGAATATAGAAAACTTTGATGTTAGGTTTTCATAGAATCATGTAGAATCATAGAACGGTTTCGGTTGGAAGGGACCTTAAAGATCATCTAGTTCCAACCCCCCTGCCACAGGCAGGGAGACCTTTCCACTAGACCAGGTTGCTCAAAGCCCCATCCAATCTGGCCTTAAACACTGCCAGGGAGGGGGCAGCCACAGCTTCTCTGGGCAACCTGTTCCAGTGTCTCACCACCCTCACAGTAAAGAATTTCTTCCTAATATCTAATCTAAATCTACCCTCTTTCAGTTTAAAACTGTTCCCCCTCGTCCTATCACTACATGCGTTTGTGAAAAGTCCCTCTCCAGCTTTCCTATAGGCCCCCTTCAGGTACTGGAAGACTGCTATGAGGTCTCCCCAGAGCCTTCTCTTCTCCAGGCTGAACAGCCTCAACTCTCTCAGCCTTTTCTTCCTCTGCTTCTTAGCAGGAGTGTATACATCAGCCTTTGAATCATCTGGACTGTATTTCCTGCTGAGAAATTTGAAAGGATTATGCGTATGCAATCGTAGAATATGTACATAGTTTTTACACCTGAGTGTTCAAACTGAGAGTGGCAGAAGTCGGTGTGAAAACATACTGCTGAGGGAAATACATCAGTGACAAGGACATCTTGCTGAGGTTGTAAAATAAGTACAAACTGAACACTCTACTACTGCAAAAATCATACAGTTGTTAAGGCCTGATACAAAGTGAAGTTGAGTCACACTTGTTTAAAGAAGTGCATTGTGAATATCCTGTAGAAACCGAGCAAATATCTTTTACTTGCTCCAAAAATACTGTGTGTGGTTCTTCTGCAGAAGGCAATGCTCTCTTGCTGCAGTTTTTATGGGACAGGCAGTGAACCCTGTGTTCATAAAGCTGGGGAGCTGCTCCATCTGAGCAAATCCATGAACAGCAACTGACTACTTGTATTTTAAGAGTCAGGTGTTTTTAAAGCAAAGTCCTGGCTCCATGGCTTTTGAAGGTAAGCACTGGAAGAATTCTCCTGACCTCAGATACTATGACAGGATCTTTATGATACTGCTAGTATACTTGCTTGATAAAGAAGTCTGAGGATGGTGGTGGAGGGGGAATGCTCTGCAATCAGGAAAACCTGGAAACAGAAGCTAGAATTTAAAGCCAGTAATAGGCATTGTAGGTGTTTCTGACTCAGGAGTATGTTAGTCAAGATGCCTAATTTCAGAGGGTGGTGTGTTCTTAAGACCAAAGAAATTTTAGTATCTTATGGTAGTAACTGAAGTTTAATGAGCCCAGGGGGCTCCTAGACCAGTTTCTCTAACAGTGGACAAAGTTAGCAACGAACTGGAGGTGGACGTGCCCATGGTGCAGCTATGTGTGCTGTGCCATATACAAAGCCCTGGAGCAAAGGTTAGCACCATGAGAGCCTCTGCTGCTCACTGTGAAATTCTTGATTTGCATAAGACACTACAGAGCTAGCCTGGTTTTGTATGTGCAAGTTGAAGGAATAAAAGCTGTGCTTCAGAAAGAAAACTCTGTATTCAGCCTTCACAGGGTAATAAGGTGAGGAAAATCTCCCTCCTTGAGAGAGAACTGCACCTATTCCAAGGCAAACACCTGTACTTTTGATATTTATGAACACATAAATAACAGTCCCCTATGTGGTCTGTCCCTCATGTGTTACCTGGAGTGTTCTGAGATGAGCAATCCAACCTCAGGAGGCTGATGTACCACCTCCTGCCATGCATGAGAAAAGGGCAATGGGCTGCCAAGTCTGGGGATGGAGAGAGGTTTGTGCGGTGTCTTCTCTGGGTCCTTGAGGAAGCACCTCTGTGGAACAGCGAGCCCTTTTCACGGCTGTGCGACTGGTGGGATAGACGGGCTCCTCTGGCAATTGTTCACAGAGCACAGAGCTGATAAAGCCCAGATAATGGATAGGAGAAAGGGCCAGGCTCCCTAAAAACGTTCACCCAGATCCCTTTTTTGCTGATGCACACGAGCTCCCATTTGCCTCCCTCTATGCTCGTGCTGACCTCCTCGTCTCACTGAGCGCTCAGCCTGCTAATGTTTGTCCTCTCTGCTTTAAAACCAGCGAGGGGCCTGATTAACCTCGTGTGTGAATTGCCTGGTGAGGACTAATTACTTGTACTTCCTTCTGTAGCACTGAAAAACATGTTTTATACTTGCCCTCCAGACACAGACAGGACATCAGGATTGGGAAAAGGCTATAAACCAGCTCTTCATCAGTTTCTCTTCATTGTTACTGGGACAGGACCTTATGGCTTCACTTCCTCTGAGAGGGGGTTACTGAGACAGAATAAAATGCAGGTGCCCAGGTGCCCATGACATAGTTTTCCCCTGCAACCAACCTGAATAGCTTTCAAGAGGAGAGATCAGAGACTCTAGCTTTTATAACGTCAGCATCCTTGTTAAACATTTAGCGATCTGAATTCAGCTGCAGTGATGCCTCTAGCTTTTTTGTTCAATGGACACAAATCCTTTAACAGACTTGTAATGATATTAAAGATGAATGAAGAACATACAATATTTAATTCCTTGTCTGTGATCTTTAGTGCAGAGCAGTTTGATCTGAGTGTTTGCTTATTATACAGAAAATGAAGGTTTAGTAAATAAGAAAGAAAATTCAATGGGTAGGACAGCAAGGAGAGCAGGGAGTGGGTAGTTTGTGACAACCAGTGAAGGATGGTCTGGAAGGCTGTGGCTGAAGTGTAACTCTTATGTCTTAGATCCAGAGGCAATGAGAGAGTAAATTGGCAATGGGGAGATTTCCAAACACTCCCATGATCAGAAGGATAAGGAAAAAGGTTATTACATAAATCAAAAGCTTTACTAAAAGATCAGTCAAATGCAGACTCAGGGGACTGGCCTTGGTAGCAAATATCTTTACACCATTAGGTCACCCCTCTGAACTAGGTCAGAAGCAAGAGTTTTATTAACTGAAAGCTGTTGAGAAGCAGGTGTGGAACAGATTAATGGTTTGGAGCTCAGCTGGCTGAGAATGGCCAGACACAGAAAGAGACAAAAATGAACCCCAGACTATTGACCAGGGGTGATGTCAGTGTGCAGTGTGGCAGGGAGAGCCATCAGGCTTGCCAGGGATCGAATGGACAGGGAAGTGTAAGCAATCATCTTCAGTGGCGAGAGCTAACCTCAGTGTGTCCTGGCACTGATACTGTGCTGGGTAAGTAAAAGGCAATACAGAGCTGCTTTTCGGTGTGAAAAGTGCGTATCTATTGGATGTCCTCAGAAAACAGGGCCACAAATCAACACTGTTTGTTACTTTCAAGAGTTTAAAGGAAAGAACATTCTTACGTTGGTACAGTCTGCCGAGTATACAAAAGTGCATACAGTGGGTTGCTTTGGCTGGGTGAGAGGACAGTGGGCAGCGTAGTAGCAGTGAAAAATGCTGCAAGTAAAAGCAAATAAACATATACGGGAAGAGCTAGCTCATAATTAAATGGCCTGGTATCACTTCCCATGGCTGTGTGAATCCCCTCTTTGCTCACCTGCACTTGGGGCTATCCCTAGGTTGTAACAGGACACTTCCCACCAGCCAGTAACTGCACTTTGGCCACCTGGGATTTCTGAGGTCACACTCATGAGAAAAGTCAAAGATAACAATTCTTTAGCCACGTACCCTCCTTGCTTTTTCTTGCAAAGTGTATGCACCCACCTGTGTATTTTCTGAACCTAGAAAGGGAAACACTGTTTTAAAAAAGTCTTACATAAGGTCAGAAGGAGCTGCTCCTCAGCACATGGGTGTTCCTCAGTGGTGTTTACTGTTCAGATAAGGCAATGGAGATAGTATGAAAGAGTGGAAAGAACTCTTTAATGAGAGTGAATGAAAGGATTCAACTTGTCTTCTTTAGCAAGGAGACAAACAACAAGAAAACGTATAGGAAAAAAAGCATATAAATTGTAGTGATCATTGCAACAGGATGTTGTTGAAAGCATTAATTCAGTGAGATTAAACATTAGAATGGGTTCTTATTTGGCTAATGAATTCCCTACAAATTATCTAATAGCCTAAGGCAAAGATTTAAGATGAAATATGCTTCATCTGACCTGAGATCTGCTGAACACTTATCCACTATTAGAGAGTCATTGGTTCAAGCTACGGGAAGCTGATGAGCTTCAGATCTAACCCAGTGTGGCAGACAGAGTACTTCTCTACCTCCTAGATTCTGGGTCTGAAACACTGTGATAATCCTTGTGTTCCTGTCTTTGAAATGCTTTCACACCTCCACAGTATTACTCATTGCCTGATTGTTCCTTCTTTCCTAATCCAATTTAAAACTGAAGATGCTTTGCATTTTTCCCTAAAAATATTTTTCTGTTTTAACAATTTTTTCTGGCTTCTTAAAAGGCAAATCAGTTCAAAGTTAAGTTCTTTTAACAGTAGAAAATATTTGGTTTTCTGTGTCTAAATGTGTCTTCTGTTGATTTTGATGACATTTCAATTCAGGTACGTTAAGACCTCTGTACTTCACACTTAAGAAAGGTCCATTTGTTTATTGACAAATGTAATCTTTGCAGTTTTGGGGAAATTGATTTTTTTCCCCAGCAGTTCTGCTGAAAAATCTCTCTCATCTTTACAACATAATTTATTATTCAGTAATTATCAATTTAAAAATACATTCAGATTAGCTATCAGAGTACAATTGGAAATGATTATTTTTTTGCCTGTTGCAGTAGCTTCTCAGAAGAATGGGGTAGTTGCATCACAGAAAGACCAGTAACTGGGATGAAAGGGAGAAGTGTTATCAGTCATTGTGCTTCAGGGCATAATCTGATCACCAGCTGTAGTCGGAAGAGATCACTGTCTCTAGTATTTAACATGACTAAATTTGTCACATTTTGATGAGGATGTGAAGAGGAAAGGTATGTCTTTGGCTGATCAAGTATTGAAAACAACATCACTAGCAAAATAATTTTTTGATCTGAACTGTGTGCAAACATTATACATTAGCTATCTGCCACCTAACCAATTCCATAACTTTGTTCAAATACACATTTTCTGAGAGTGACTGTGAAAAGACAATGTTTAAAGTGAGGTCAGGCAGTGAAGCAGTCTCAGGATGATACGACACCAAGCAGCTTGTCGTTGTTGGTGAAACCAGTGGAAGGTCACTTGTTTGTAATGTTTTGGAAATGTGAGCAATATGGAACTTCTGCTTCTCAGTGTCTATTGAAAGGATGTTGGTTCAGACAGAAGCTAACTTTCTCTACAGCAAATTGCAGGCTGCTTCCCTCTATCAGTCAGTAGAAGAGATTTTTCTGCTGGAAAACATCTCCACGGAAATGTATGTGGAGAAAGAGAAGTTTATTATTTAATTTTATGTGTGAACTGGATTAGTTTTACTTGTAATCAATAGAAACAGTATTATCCCACTAATTTAAAAGTGTACCATAGGAAAACCCTAATATTATTAATATTGAGACTGAAGTTCTTTGTCCTATTTTTTCTGTGAATCAACTTCAACATTTTTCTTTAGTCTACCTCTCCTGGGGAAGGGGGAAAATGAGAACCAGTTGGAGGCTTTGTCCACTTCTTGAGCTGAGCCTGAACTCCCTCTGAGTTTCAAAGGAGAGTGGATTAACATTTGTCTACCTCACTTCCATGGCAGTATTGCAATTTATGGTGGCAAGTGGAAAATACCAGAAGGAAAAACGTTTCTGTGTCAAAACGCAGAAAAGGAAAGCATTTTGCTTCCAGTGCTAGGCTAACAGGGGTGGATTTGAAGGCTCTGGTGAATGAGTGAAAGACTCGTGCGGGTTAGCACTGACATGAGTGCACTCCCAGGTTCCCAGTTTGGTTTCTCATGCTGGACAGTTACTTCATGTCGCTCCACACTAGCTTCATGGCCCAAGTGAGGAAGGATGATGAGGTGGGGGTTGCTAAAGTTTTGGGGAAGATGCAGCTGCTGAGGATGGTACTTAAATTTCAACCATTGAAGCCTGAAATGAAGGGGAAGGGCATAAGGGAAGTGCATGAGATGAGGGAGTTTGCCTGGGCTGCGTATGCCACGGGGAACAGAAGCCTGTGTGCAATTCAAATGATTGGTACAGACAGACAAGGGTGTGTAAAGAGTAACTAAGCATGAGATATAAAACACCAGGGAAAGAAGAAGACTGGACAGAGTACAGAATGAAATTAAGAGTGCAAAAAAGTGATAAGGAAAGCAAAGGCTGAGAATGAAAGGAAGATTGTACAGGAGGTTAAGACAGATAATGAGAAATGTTTCCAGAGTGTAAGGGCCATCAGGTCAGTGAAGGAGAGCATAAGGCCTCTAAGACATTGCAAAAGTAATTTATTGTCAGAAAACATTTCTAAATGTAATGTATGCTGTGGCTTGATACTCACAAAAGGAAGACAGGGGACATATGCCACAGGCAGACATAAATTTCCCCAGGGAGGAAGGAGAAATATGGGGAAGGGGGGAAGGTGTCAGGCTGACACAGGACTGCCTTGTGACCTTCAAAGACTGGCAAACAGTGTCAGGATGGGATATTAATTGAGAAAAATAATGTCTTATCATTGTTCCAGCTGAACTGAAGAGACTGAAAGCAAAACTGGTCTGTCATTTCAGGCCACTACTAACCCATCTGAGTTGCTTCTGTGCAGCATCCTGTGGCCTCACTGGGAACCAATTTGTCTGGAAACAGAACTTTATTTTGCCAAACGAAGGTGAAAAGACTATAACATGCTTCTGAAGTCACAGCCATCTTTAAGTTACTCAATTTCTATATACCTTGCTTTCCTGCGGTCCTGAAATAAGGGAAATACTTAACTGTTGTGGGGAATATGTTTAAGGCAATGATGACTTCCCATGGTACTGATAACTACCAGGGCTTCAAGCCAAGATTTTTTCACTCATTGAGAATAATTATGACTATATGGATGTGTATAGGGAACTTTCTTATGATAGGAAAGTAAGAAATATAACACTAAGCTGTAGTAAAATTACCTTTAAAATGTTGCATTTTGCTGTTTACTTTCTACAGATGTTCCTGAGTATTTGTAGAAAAGATCTTTTCTTGAAAAAGCCTGGGGCTTGATTCTTAGCTGGTGCAAGTCAGTAGTGCTGAATGAATGGAAAATGGATGCAATACTCTGAGTATATTTATGTGTCATTCTGCTGTTCCTAAGGCCCTTATAAAATCTCCCTATGGTTTCCGGAGCCTTTTTCTCAGTCTAGACTTATGAGGCCAGATTCTTTTTTCTCCTAAGGCCTTTCTCAGATATTGTCTGACAATTTCTAGTGAAGAATTTATCTGAAAGTGGAGAATCTCTAAGGATGAGAGTTACAGGATCTGCGTTGTGCACCAGGTGTTCTCTCCATTCCCTGCATAAGGCAGAAGACAGGGAGTGCCCTGGGAGTAGGATACAGCTGTGCTTTGTTCTGCTCAGTCGTCAGCTGGTATGAAGATACTTGGCCCAGCAGCACAACACAGAATGCAACAGAGTTAAGAGTGCCACAGATGGCTCCTCCTTTTACCTGGGGCAGTTCAGATGAAAGAGAAAGCCAGTCTGGAGTTGATAAGGCAACAGGATTTTTTTTCATGTTCTTCACTGCAGGTAGGTTGAGTCTGTACCACCATATCATGCAGCCCTTGCTTTAGTGAGTGTTTCTTCCCATGATTATGCCTGTTCGCTCCTGTGGGGCTGACGTGTGAGTTAGTGCGTGCTCACTCATGTGAACAAGGGTGATGTGCTCTGTCCCACAAATAGTTGTGTGATCAGTCATTTCTGTAGTGAGAAAAGGTCAGTTGCCTCAGTTGAATGTAGCTCACGATATCCATTCTCAGTTTTGGTTACTGCTTACTTATTTGACACAGCTTTTAATTAGAAGCACATTTTCTTCGAGACCTGTATGGGCATAACCAGTCCCAGTGTGCTGAGAATACTCTGACAATTTCCTTTTAAAGCCCTGCTCACTGGTGATGTGGGCAAACAGAACAACTGGTAGCTTTTCACTGCTTAAAACTAGCATGTGTGAGGCCTGGGTAGATTACAGACAGGCCAGTCTATCCCGATAAATCAGGTGGTGCCAGGTCACAGGACCAGGCACTGGAACCTGCTTGTCTATATGGCTAAATCATTAGGAAAAGCTTTGTCTTGTGCCACCTACCACTCTCCACACAATTCCCTGGCATAGCTGGGGGTTAGGACAGCCCAGAGGCTCTTCCCAGTAGATGTTTTGAATGCAGACACCCTGTTTGGAGACAGGGAGAGTTTAATGGCATAGATGCAGTCTGTTTCATGTGAGTTGGCCTCAGTGCCAGAGAACAGTCTGAGGTACCTGTAATTTACCAGCAGAGACAAAGCTTTATCTGTCAGTGAACTGCATGGCATAACTTTCAGAGGACGGTATGGAAGACCTGACTTTTACTTCATTCCAGACTTGCACTAGTGTCACTTTATCACTTTCAGTAAAGTCCTTCCTGGTTTGTTCTGCTACAAAAGAAAGAGAACGTGGCTGTGAAGGTAGGTTTCCACAGAAATGCCCTGCAGACTAGTGGTCAAATTATGAATATACCCTTTGGATGGACCTCCAAAGGGAGGAGGGAGAGGAGGGTCTGTATCAGGTCTGAGGTGTTTAACCATTTGCCACAACAAGCTGTACATCTGGAGATATCCCAATGCAAACAGAAAGTTATGTGGTCTGTGTTACTTATGCAGACACCAGCACGAGGTGCTATTGAATCTTACAGTCATTGGAAAGCCTTGAGCCTGCTTTTTGGCTACTTGTTGCTCCAAAGCTCTGGCACCTCTAATTTTAGCCAAAGTTCATGTCTTTGCTGCTGTAAGAGAAGCCTTGGAAGCCTGAAAAATCCCAACTTGAGTCTTAGGGATGTGGGGATCCCCAACATGGGCTGCTAGGGCTGGCAGAGATCTGGGAGAACAGTACTCCTGGAAATGATGATTGAGTTGAGCTACAGAACTTGAGCTTCCAGGGATCACTCAGGCTTGAAGTGCTTCAGTCATTCTTAAATAATTTTATTTTTACAGGAATGAGGCATTTCCTGTGGAGTGGAAGTTCCAATTTTCCAGCTAAAAAATTACAAACTAAAAGCATAACAACCAAATTATGGCTTCTCCTAGTTGGTGTACTAAGCAAGTCATTTAGCAGAGGACAGAAAAGAAATAACTAGTGAACACTAGACAGTATTTGTTTAAAAAAACCTTGCTGGGAACAGTTATGGGTGGGCGGGGGGTGCCTGTTAATACAACAGAGGAAGCAGACATAGATGGGCTTCCTGACCCTTGTCTATCTTAAAATTTCCTATGTAATCTCCATAGACATCTCCTTCAGTGCAACTATACTTTGGCCAGTAGCCTTGAGGTTTATTAACACCATGGAAAGTAATTATTGCCTTGTCCACACTCCCCATGGCAGTTATTGTTTAAGTATTTCCCTTATCCTGGATTGCAGGAAAACAATCCATTACATAAATCTACTGACAAACAGTTATGCTGCAGCAGCTCGAGAAGTGCAATATTCTCTCTGTGCTAATTTCAGTAAAACAGCACGTTTTTGTAAATGAGCTAATCCACAGAAAGTGACAGAATGTTACATTGCAGAGGCCTGGCTGAGCTAATGGTACAAAATGAAAGAATGTTTTCACTGCCTGTCCTCTGAGTTCCGTTGGCATAATAAAATACTGTTTTCCTCAGTAGAATATATGTCCTTTTACTTTGCTTCTCTGTCATAATAAATGACTGGCCTCGAATTAAATGGGTTGTTCCTGGATGAGATGTTAGTGATGGAAAAGACCTGTTAGATCACCCAGGCTATCTCTTTGCCAGTACAATGCTCCTTACCTTGAGTTTTGAGATGCTCTTTCTAATTTAGTTTTAAAAGTCTCGAGCAGCCAACCTTCCAGTGCCCTCCTTACAGGTCTTTTGCTTAGCTTCAGAGTGTGAACTTGCAAGCAAAGACAGTCAGGTTACCGAGGCTTAATGAAGTAGCCCACTGTAATTATGAGGAAAAACACATTAACCTGCACCAATAGCAAAATACAGCATGTAAGCATAAATTACAGCTGATGGAAATAAGAAGAGACCTTCTCAATACCACATGTTAACATGGTTTGTTCCACAGCTGGGGTGCAGTAAAAACTCTTAGTCTGTAGTGCTGTCTCAGCTGATGACTGAGAACTGGGGTAACTTGGTCACTTCTGCTCATGGTAGTTGGAAAGTGTCCTCTCACTGTTGGTCTTCCTAGTTTCATCTTACAACTCCTAGCTATATCCCTGTGCAGCACAGGTAATCATAGAATGAATCATAGAACGGTTTCGGTTGGAAGGGACCTTAAAGATCATCTAGTTCCAATCCCCCTGCCACAGGCAGAGACACCTTTTCTCTAGACCAGGTTGCTCAAAGCCTCATCCAATCTGGCCTTAAACACAGCCAGGGAGGGGGCATCCACAACTTCTCTGAGCAACCTCTTCCAGCGTCTCACCACCCTCACAGTAAAGAATTTCTTCCTAATATCTAATCTAAATCTACCCTCTTTCAGTTTAAAACCATTCCCCCTCGTCCTGTCACTACTTGCCCTTGTAAAAAGCCCCTCTCCCGCTTTCCTGTAGGCCCCCTTCAGGTACTGGAAGGCTGCTATAAGCCTTCTCTTCTCCAGGCTGAAGAGCCTCAATTCTCTCAGCCTATCTTCATAGGAGAGGTGCTCCAGCCCTCTGATCATCTTGGTGGCCCTCCTCTGGACTTGTTCCAACAACTCCATGTCCTTCTTATGTTGGGCACCCCAGAGCTGAACACAGTACTCCAGCTGGGTTCTCACAAGAGCATTTCCATTCCTGTGGAGTTAGTATGTCTGAAATGTCTATAGACTGCAAAAATATCTGAGTCATTGTTTCCCCTCGTAGAAGGTCAAAGTTCTCTGCTTTGTGAGTTGTGGCAGTCCCGAAAATGTCTCTACGTGTCCTCCCTGTCAGTTGATGCCCAGCAGTAGGGCCTTGATTCAGGTCTGAGAAAGGATGACAAATATCACTACTGGCTTGACCATGGCTTACAGCCTCTTAAATCAGTGTTTAACACTGGTTTAAATCATATAATGAATAATAATGGCAGAAATTGATTTTCATCTGGGAATGTATAAGTCTTTTTATCGAATGCCTCGCTGTTTGTCATGAAATTTGCACTGCTGTACCTCAGTGTACACTATTAGACTCTTGGGTCTAGAGGAGACCATTGTTAGGGTCTGGTTAGGATGAAAATTCAAAGGTATTTAATACAGAAACCAAATGAGGAGATTAAATCTAAGTGAAATAGGTGTGATTAAGTACGTGTCTGGGTATAACTAAGCTCAAGGTAGAAATGGAAATGGCTCAAACAACCCAGATAAGATGGAAATCTTTGTCTGTTAGAGAATCTCCAATTCGTCCGATTCATGGAAAGCCACTATTAGGTAGTGCTGGCAAAGAGCACACCTGCTGATATTTCATATTCTCCACCAGATCTCTGTCTGACTGCAGCTGAAGCACTGAGAGACTGCAGCTCTTCCAGAAGGCAGTAAACGGCCTTTCCAGTCTGGGCTGTGAGGCTCCTGGAAACAGAGCCCTCTTGTCAAAACGTGGGTAGAAGTTTCTACACGTCAGTGTTGCTACTGTTGTCTTTTTTTTTTCTTCCTTCTCATTAATCTCATGTAACTTTGGAGTGACTCCAGAGAAGATGATGGAAATGTCTCTGTATAAAACTGCTGTAAATGAGAATGAAACCTGGTCCCTATATGATTCTAAAAGGCTCTTTTATTTTCTGACATAACTTTAATTGTAAAGCAGCACACTCTGGACAGCGTTAATGGATCTTGATACTAATTTTTAAAGGTTTAATTATCACTATGTGCATCACAAGCTAGCTGTCTCCAGAAGCATGGCTTTGAAAAAGACGACACGTTTAGATGTCTTTTCCATGAGGCGACTGAGGATTTTGTCTGTTGTCATTCAGTAGTACAGTTGCCACCAATCTATCTTGGGCTTCATGTTTTGGTACATTAGGCCCCTAAAATACTCTTCTGCCTCTTAAAAAGGTCCCTTAACTTGATGTGCCAAGTGTTTTAACCACAATGGAATCAGTGGCTGCTCCTGTCATCTGTAAGGGACTGCACTGTGTCATTAGTTGGACCTTTAGTTTTATGCAGACATGTCAGATAACAAGCATTGCAAAAGCTTTTACTGTTATTTTTTTTTCACTATTGAGTCTTGGTGTGTTCATTCAAAGCTCCCATGAGCCCAACATGGGACATTTAGAAATAACTGGCTTGATAAACTCTGATTTTAAAACTATAGCAAATTAAGGAAAAAAGTCAAACACCCCGTAAACTTTAAAAGGAGGTGATTACTGCAGTAGAAGAAGTGATTTAGTATCCCTTGGGGAAGTTTCTTTCCTTAAATTAAACTTGGTGTAACCTCAGTTTTCCGATATTTAGAAGAGGTCTGTGGCAGCAGTGAAGTTTGTGAAGCACTTGTGGCAAAGCAGTGATGAGTGCATTGGCACGTCACCCTCTGCTGGGATTCAGGATCTGTTTTTTCTGGATGAAAACTCTTCGCTGTTTCCTATAGCAAACCTGTTGACCCCAAGTATGTTTTATTACCCATGATACAAGAGGGCTAATGCCTGAATGGGCTCCTTTAAAGATCAGAAATTGTAAACCAAGCTTCTTATTCCTACAGAAAAGAGCTTATTTAACACTAGGTTATCAGCAAAGTCAAAGGAATCTGCTAAGGTACCGTCAGGGCTCTTAACTTGTGCTGTCTTGTGTACCAGCTTCATCCTAGTCTCACTGGAGTTGCTACTTTGGTTGGAACACCCTGGTGACAGATCTAGTTTTCTTTTCTGTGATCCATGAATTTTGGATTGAATTGACAGGGCCAGGCCTGATAGGTGTGCCTGATGTAAAGAGGACTTCTCATATATTTAATGTTGCTGATTAGTAAATCTAAATATTCTTGCCCTCTCTTGCAACCTGACCACTGAAGAGAAATCAGTTCCATCATTCGTGACTTCAGCAAGTTTGTGAATCCACTGATAACTGTGAAAGCAGTTGCCCCAGGCAACTACTAGTGGCATGGCTGACAGCAGTTTGGGGTTTTGACATTGTGGAGAGCTGTTATTGCAGACTCATTTTACACATATAAAAGGTTTGGGGGATAAAGAAGACTCTTCACACTAATTTTCTTAACCTTTTATTTCCTTCAAAAATCTGTATATCATTCTGTTCCTTTTTCTGTTGTTTCTGGAGGAAGTGATCAGGGACTTCTCAAATGTGCACTTCGTATTGTGTAGTGAGGTTTCTATCTACTTATTTATCCAATAGTGGGGATGCTGTTGGAACTGGAGTGCTCTAGCATGTTCTCTAGTGTTCACTTACACTTTAGCGTAAGTGAAGGACCCTTAACCCCACAACTTGTTCACTTCTGTGGGTTATATCAGCTAGTCTAATAAAAGATATTAGCTCTTCCTACAAACTCTTATTTATCTAGATATCATTATCAGTAACGCAATCATTGTGGTGGCTTGTATGGCAGAAACACATGAGAGCAATAGACCGCTTCTGCCCTAAATACTATGGTGGAAGAGGAAAGAGAGGTATCACAGATAAAGTCCATTCTATAAGGACACTAGCAGAGCTGAGAGTTAAACTTATGTTATCTGAATCTCAGTCCATGGCTGAGCCATAGGTACATGCTGCTTTCCAGGAACATGTAGAGTTTGACAAGCTCTGTTGTTGAGCAAACAGGAAATTGGTGTGTCATGGGCAAGAGCATGTGGATGGAGCCAGGCTCTTCTCAGTGACATCCATTGACAGGACAAGGGGCAACGGGTGCAAGCTGGAACACAGGAAGTTCCACATAAATATGAGGAAAAACTTCTTTACAGTGAGGGTAACTGAACACTGGAAAAGGCTGCCCAGAGAAGTCGTGGAGTCTCCTTCTCTGGAGACATTCAAAACCCGCCTGGACGCGTTCCTGTGTGATATGATCTAGGTAATCCTGCTCCGGCAGGGGGATTGGACTAGATGATCTTTCGAGGTCCCTTCCAATCTCTAACATTCTGTGATTCTGTGATTCTGTGAAATTCACTCTGAAATGCAGATTGTGTAAGGGACCAAAAATATCTACATATTAGTTTCCTCCTCACAATGTATTTCTGTTTGTTTTTCTGTAAAGTTGAAGTGTTTTGCCCCTATGTATTTCAGCCAGTACAAAGCAAGTGTTGAGTTCAAAGTGACATTTTCATTTTTGAAATCTTGTTTTTAAAAGGATTAAGAAGGCCCCAAAGTGAAAGAAATTCTGATTTCATTTTGAGCCGAATCAAATAGTTCTGGTCAAGCCAAATACATATTTGTTGTTCTGTTTTAGCAATCGAGATGGGCCATACTCACAATGCTTTGCTCCTATAAGTGTCTCTTCCCACCCCCTGCTGCCGTAGTATTCTGACCAGTTTATATCACTTACGTGATTACTTTACACCATTCAGGCAGATACTTGTAGCAGGGATTGGTAGTGATATGGAAATTTGAGAGTGTCACCAGCCTGGATTGAAATGGCTTTCCTTTAATGGCCTGTATGAAATAGGTGGGTGGATTCAATTCAGTTTCTGCACGTGCCCACACTATAAGCTGGTTGGCTTTATGTTTCCAAACTTGCGTGGGCCAGGAGCAGTAGTGCTCTTCAGCCTCAGAGCTAAGGAGGGGGAATGAGGCTTCTCTGTGGCTTCTTTACACCAGGCTTTCAGGTCTTCGTGGTCATGGGGAAGTCTTAAACACTGCTTGATTAGCAGGGAGCAATGTTTCCCACCCTTTCTTCCCCTGTGAGTTGAACCAGTATTAGGGGTAAATAAAGCTGGACTGTAATCCTGGACTCCAGGTTGTGCAGATGAGAGCTGGGAGAAAGGGGGCACTAGACTCAATTCAGAGACTGTGTGGAAGTCAAGGATCCTCATGAGCCCAATGCCTTGTCCACAGATATTCCTTGTTTCTCCCCCCTGCCAGAGATACTCTCCCACTAGGGCACTGCAAGGGGGCTTTGGTGCATCTTCGTATTTGTCCATTCACTTCTGCAAACAGAGGTGACAGCCGCAGGTGCTTAAATACTGAGGTGCTGGGTGCCCATCTTGCAAGGAACTATGAGTTGTTTGAAATTCCACTAAATGCTGATTTTGATGGATATCAGCACCTGTCAGGAATGATTCCACGTAGTGTTAAGTCTCTGAAGCATTTGTAGCAGGAATGAATGTGTTCTTGAGACCATAAATCACATCTGCAACTTTGGTAGATAGCAAGAGAAATCAACCTTTCAAGTGACGCCTGAGCACAATCTTTTGTTAGTCTGGTCTGGTTCACATCTGTGAATTCAGACCCCCTCTGCTGCCATGTCATGTGTAAATTCCATTGCAGACACTTATATCTTGCAAGCTTAGCACTTTTAATGTGGTGGCAGTACTTTGCATAAGCCTTTTGAGTTTGGTATCTTAATACTGTACGCTTGGTAAGCCTAATATTTGTAGGGAGGATGTGAAAGACAAATCAAACGAATTTGAAGTAACAAGAAGTCAAAAACATGTCTTCCCTTATTTTCTTTCCTGTTTGCCTAAGGATTATTTATTGTGTTTGCCTTGATTCCAGCCACTTAATTTTTCCAAACAGATGCAGCTGATTGATTAATGGCATTTCATGTTTAAAGTCAAAAGTGTCAGCAAGACTCTTGCATGCCTGTGTCATTCTCTCCTAGAACAATAGGTTCGGCTGAGAAGCAGGGACTTGTGCCAAGTATTCTTGAGGATAGGAGGTCATGTGCCACTTTTCTGCTAGGAGACAGATATATATAAGGACAAGGGGAGGCAGGAGTTTGGGGGGTTGGAGGGCTAACTCTGTTCTAATAATAGGAGGATCACATGGTTGCTAAGTCACCTACAACAAGGCTTAGTTTGTGGAGGTGAATCAAAGTGCCGGGAATTAAGGACATTTCTTTGACTATCCTATGACATATAAAAATAGGCCAAGGGAAATACATATGTGATGAAGAAAGAATTGACTGTCTAGGCCAAAACTCCTCAGAGGAACGGCAGGACTTCAGTTCTCTCACCTCATTTTATGATTTCTCTTCTCTTACCTTTTAATAACCCTGCATGTGAAAATAGCATACAGGTGATCCAGGTTCTCACCTCATATGTAATATTATGTATTTATGTATAGTAGGCTCTGGGCCAGAGCCTCAGCTATTGGAAACAGAGATAGCTTGACTGATGCCAATTACCCCAGTCAGGATCGGTCCTATCTGCTCAGCCTGGTGTGAGAACTGGGTAAGGAGTTGCAAATGGGGAATTACGTACCCATGCACCACATTGGAAACCTATTGCGTATTCTAGTGTCAGTAATAGAAAGCATCTACATTTGTGGATCAAAATGAAACTGGCATAGGCTCTCCTTTGACAGCTGTTTCAAATATACAGCTCATCATGTTGTAATTCATTCCCAGTATATGCTTAGAAACATGTAAAACAACAAGAAGCCTGAGATCCTATTGTTCTCTTCTGCACGTTCTGAGTGTTTTGTGTAAATGTATCTCAGGCCTTGAAGGCCAGATTCCTAGATACTGAAGTCAGAGACCAAGCTTTGCTATTTATTGTCAATGGCATTAATCAACAAGTGGGGAGTTCCTTTTGTTTCCCTGACCTTCTGTGTATTTTCCCAGCTTCACAGACTAGGCTTCAGAGGAAACTTCCTCTGAAACTATAAGCCACTAGAGGCCTCCTGAATACTTGAATTGATTTTGCTTCCAGGAAGACAGAGTCTCCTAAAAAGTACATCAGGCTTATAGAAGAAAACGATTCCCAGTTTGCCAAGCCAGGCTGACACACAGCGTAGCGAGGGTAAGCAAAAGATAGCACAGCTGAAATAAAGCACAGAAATGCACTTGAAATTCAGCTCTTAAAATACAGCCCATGTAATATTGAGTCACGGTGAATTACTCATTTCTATTTAGCCTTTATCTGTTGCAACCTGATTAGGGAGAGAAACTACATTCCTTTATTCAGGCATGAGGCCAATATTCATATTAGTCATTTTTGGCCAAAATAAATTCTACAAACTTTGGTCAAAATGCTTAATCCAATAAAGCAAATGTAGGGGCTCTTTAAATAAACCAACCCACAGCAATCTCTCTGTTTATTTTTCGTTTGCATCCTCACACATTCTTTCCCTCTTCCTGTAGCTCTTTTTTTTCTGTTGCACCAGCCTCATTTGTGTTTACCTCTTTTGCATAAGCATCCATTGCGAAACCCCCATGGATATCAGAGATACTTCGATGACACAGTTGATGCTTCCTCTCTGAGCTATGCCAGGTTTGCCCATTGATCCAGGACCATGTTCCTGTTCATTAATGCAAGGTCACCCCTAATTCCCTCCTTCTGCTCTTTACCTTCCAGCCCTCAGGGGGGCAGACACTTGGAGGAGAAACCCATTTGCTTTCTGTGTCAAGAAGCTGGTTGGTAGCTTGCTGCTAATTACTTTGGCTACAATAATTCTTAACCCGATTACAGTGATACAAATTAAAGCACTCTTGGCGAAGGGCAGCTAAATCCACATGTCAGACACCAGAGCCTTGGTTTATTTAGGGACATCACATTTCTTCTGATCTTGTTACCCAGTTTTCCATCTTCTTTGGGTAATCCTGAGTAAATCTTCCTGCAGTGGAAATCAGCACCATACACATAGGCCCAGATTATTAGACAGGCTTTCGAAATTGTCTCATGAGGTTCCTCCTGCAACCCTTTGGGGCGGTCAGGTCCTCCCACCCAAAGGATGACAAATGACTAGTGATTTTGAGAACTCCCAATGATGCATCTTGACACAGCCTAATTTTCAGAGATGTTGCCTGCATCCCATCCTTAAAATCATCCTCTGCAATGTGTTTCAGTGTCAGTCCGCCACAGGAACTTGCTCTTGCTAAAAATAGAGGTCTATGTACTTGTACAGCCTTTGGCCTTTGCTTATTCAAATCAGACAGTTGTCAGCTACCCTTGTTTTCAGTACCTTGGGTGCAAAAACGATTGTTCTGCTTTCTGCATTCCCTGAAAAATGTGGTCCTTCTTATGAAATATGGATTGGGATGTGGAAATAAGAATTTTTTCCTTGATAAACTGGTACCACCTTCTATAAATGGTACCACCTTCTATAGACAAGCAGCATCTTTCTGCATATGTTTTCTTTGCTGTGGTGAGGACCCTTTTTATTCAGTTTGCTAATGAGACCATGCCGGCAGGTAGGAAGTTGGGCTTCTCTCCCTCATCAGTCCAGCTGGGCCAGTGAAGCTGAATTTCTCAACTGCTATAGTCATGTGCTATAAACTATGAAATACTTCTGCTAAAACAATGTTTCCAATATACTGTGAATAACACACTGATAACTGAATTAGTTCTTCAGTGGGAAGGTAAGTAACAAGATTAAAGAGAAACCTGGGAATAGATTTAGTTCTCTTTTATTTCTTTTACTCTGGCATTTATCAGGCTAAACTCCCTGCAAGTCAGAACTATATAAATATTGAGTAAAGACTGCAGGATTTAACAGTTAGTTCATGTCACATAATTATTAGCCTCTGGCACCCTCTTATTCATTTGTAAAGCCACTAACATGAATGTATTGTACCAGATAGCGATATTGCCAGGTAGTTTATTTAGCAGGTCTATTCTGTTGCAGCTTCCTTTCAGAAAACCTCAGCTGTACTGTATGCAACAACCAGAATGTACATTTTCTTTCAGTAAGGTACCACAGTACAGTACAGTTGATTTCAGTTTGCTTAGCCATGACAAAACCTTCCCTGTTGTAGTTTTACATATTTTCTGTGAAATTTTGTAATATTTTATTTGGAATATTTTACAGGGTGGTTTGAAATGGCCAGATAGTGCAGCGTAACCTTACTCTTAGTTTTTTCCCATGAGTTTTATACAGTTCTGGACATCTTCCATTGATTCATCTGCATTTTTAGGTAGAATGCACTGTATAGCTATAAGGGCATTATATGCATTTTGTGAACTGGGACTTTCAGGCACAATAAAGCTCCCTCCAAATAAAGCTGAACTTGGCCTGATAGGAAGGTACCCACTGCCTTGCTGAGAGCACGTGCTAACATCTTATAAGTGCCCGGGTTAGCCTTTTGTAAAGTTCCTGACTCATTTTCCAAACAGATTTCTGTTTCCAGATGTTAGGAATGGAACTGAAAAGCTGAGGCCAAAATCTGTAAACTGTGTTTGAAGAATTAGATTTGTAAGCCTATCCCTAGTCATGTTCAAGGAAAAAAACAAACCCCACCACCAGCTCCTGTTTTTCTGTGCAGCTGCTGTGCTCTCTGAAACAGAGCTTCAGGCACCTCTGGGAACAGGTGACTCTTGCTTGCATATGTAGACATGGGCTTTAAGCTTCTAATTTTAGTTGTCTGAGATATTTGACTCAGTGCTCCATTTCCTCTGCACCAGAGCTCTCAGGACATATTCCTGTGGGCATTGGGACTCAGCCTTGGTGTGGTCGTGTCCACCTTTTCCCTCTGTCGGTTCTGCCTGACTCCCGGCTCGATGCTCTCCTGCGATGCACAAATGCTGGCTGTGATGATACCAGCATTTTCTTGTGACCTTGTGAAAGCTGGCAGGCCCCTGGGCAGACCAGGACCCGTCTCCTGAAGGAAAGTTGCGGGAGGTCAGATATTCCACTCCTGTCTCGCTGAGCTCATCCGTCCAACTTCTTCTTTCCTTTTTTTTTCCCCCTCCTGTCCCTTTTTGTTTGGTTTGACCTTGGTCACTGATGACAAGGCTGCTTTTCCTGCCAAACCAATCAATAAGCTAAACAGAGAGAAGATGAGTATTTAGAATATGGGAAGCCAAACTCAAACACAGATAGGTTATCAGCCTAGCCCAGAGCAGACTTCTAAGCAAATATTTCATTAACAAATTTTTCATGGCAACTTGCATGTTAAAAAAAAAAAGGCAACAACAGAGTCTCCTTCTCTGGAGACATTCAAAACCCGCCTGGACGCGTTCCTGTGTGATATGGTCTAGGCAATCCTGCCCCGGCAGGGGGATTGGACTAGATGATCTTTCGAGGTCCCTTCCAATCCCTAACATTCTGTGATTCTGTGATTCTGTGGTTCTGTAACAGGAGAGGGAACAGTAAAGGGGATAAAGTGGAAGAACTGGGCTGGAGCCATCAGGCTTAGGCTATTGCATTGCTGTCTTTGATTACCAGTACTTTCCACAGCACACTGCTGCTCCCTAGAGAACTGGTAAGCAGGAAGGGTGAAGACCTTGCGCAAGTGGGGCTTTGAGAGCCCGCTCTGTGCTGCTGCACCTTGTGCTTTCCTCTCAGGCAGGGAAAGGCTCAGGGTGGGTTCGTAACTGTACCACATGTTTATGGTGGAGCGACATTCTGGGCACAGTCTGAAGTTTATAACTGTTTAATCCTTGGACCTCTGGCAAGGCTTGTATACATTTTCTGTTAACAAACAGGAGCCTGAGCCAGTTATATCATTAAGTTCCCGGTTAGCTTCATGACCTGCAGAAAATGTATTTGTAATGTTGCAAAACCTTGTGAAAACATATCCAAAGATCTCACTTCAGTGCCTCTCTCACCCCTTCCATGTGAGACCCAGCTTTTTTTTTTGATGCATTATTGCCCTCCATTTAAACCAACAAACACAAATTAATGTATCTTGTACCAGTCGTGATATTTTACAGCATTCTTAGCATAGATTAACAAACCTTCACTTTCATATGTCACGGGAATGAGGAACAGAGGCTTAACCATTTTTTGTCTTGACAGCTATTTTGAAAGGTTGACTGAAGGGCAGGGAAGTTGCTAAATAACTTTTCAAATATTGTAGAGGAGAAAAATATAGGTCACTAAGCAATAAACTCTCTACATCCTTCTGGCTAAGGAGGAGACTCTGAATCTCCATCCACCTTTTACTAAAATGAGACCAAAATCCAAATCCAACATAAAGCATTACAGCTTTAAGTACTGAAAATATTTATTATTTTTATACCAGTAATCCAATAGCATAATCTCAAGAACATCAGTGCTCCAGGAATGTCTAGAAACACAATGGATTTGCCTTTATTCCTTTATCCAGATGTTTCTATAAAATACTCTGGATACTAGGAATCTGTAGGGGAATTACAGATTTATTTTTAATACTTGAAAAACTTGAATTTCTAATAACTATGATCCTTTAAAATGTTTTAACTGCAGATGCAACATGCTTTGACTCTTTGATGAGCTTTCCCTATATCTTTTAGCTTGCTTTCCAAACAATGGACAACTATTTCTCACAGGCAGCTGCAAGATAGTCACAGGACACGGACACTTCAGTGATAGCTGTAAATGTGAGAATTAAACTATGTGTTGGCTTCAGTTCAAAAGTTTATCCTTATTCAGCAAAACTGATTAGATTTTGTCTGTACAGCACTGTGTAGATATACCTGAGCTAGGGAAGGAATCACCAGCATGCTAAACAGCGAGGGGCAATAGCCAGCCCTGCTTGTTGAGGACTAGCTTTCATTTAGCTGTTGCAGGGTGGAAGGTCTTTGCTTATTATGTCACAATGTGTAATGCTGTAATTTTGCCTCATTTCTGAAACAAGATCATACCTTTTTTTTTTTTGACAGATACAGCACTATGAATATAATTTCTGAGCTTTGTCTGCTTTACTCACTTTGTGTTCACCTGGTGCAAGAGTAATGTAGCTCTCCAATACGCAATGAACACCAGGACCTTTTTATGGATCAGGGTATTAGATGTTGAAACAATGTAATTTTTGTAGTTTATAAAACACTATGGATTTAATGACTTGTTTAATAACAAGACAGGTGCAATAATCATGCAGGATTTTAGAGGCAGACAGCTCTAAAGCTATTGCATTCCAAATAGCAGGTCAGAAACTGATTCTCGGAGGAAATCCAGTGTAGAAATTTCATTGTATATCAATATCCAGTTTCATTTCTGAGTTGTTTATCATCTGTCTGCTCCTAAAATTCTTTAATAAAATTGGAGCACTAGCTAGTATTGTATGTAACTGTTCTAAAATACTTCTAGATTTCTAAATCTGATTATAAAATTAAAGAGACGCTTTTAATGTAAACGTCATGAGTTGGGACATCAAATCTTCGTCACAATTTCTTCAGCTTGCTTAGTTTATGAATTTAACATCAGTTTGAGTCAAACAGGTTCACTGTTTCCTTTTAACGGCCATTTAGAAATCAAATAGATATGGAATAGAAATGTGGAACAAATCTTTAATCAAAAGAGCAATTAATGATCAGAACACACCCAAAGAAATGGTGGTTGTCATTTTAAAAGTTATGTTCTGGCCAAAGCCATGAACTTGCTGCAGGAACTGCTGACTGAAGTGCTCTGATTTCCTAAAGCACAGATTAGTGTCTTACAGTGGTTTCTCCTGGCCTTAAAATCTGTGAATCCGTGTGTTAGCCAGATCTTTTGCAAATGGAGAACAATTCGGTGAGGAGTAGGGGTAGGAGGAAAAAAAGTATAAAGAAAACTGATTGTAAAACTACAGATACTGACAACAAAACACGGGGAACATGATACTCTTTTCATGATCCAATTTCTGCTACCTCACAGTTTTCCTTGATGACTTCGGAATCTTCTGTGCATGTCTGTTCCTCTCTTCTGAAGATGGTGATAAAAGGCCTACCTTAGAGGAGCGGCATGTGGATAAACCTGATCAGAGCAAAACAGGGATTCCCTTTGCGTGCAGATTCTCCTGAGCAATGTCTGTGACTAGACTGTGTCTGTGGCTTTTTGATCTGAGGGGTTTCTGGTCAAGAGATATGCATTGTATTTGTTGCATTAAATACTTTTTCGTTATGGGATGCCTTACCTTCATCTGCAAATACGAACACTGTCCTACAGATTGAAGGTTTGAGATCATAAGTTGCTTAGCACAGCCCAGCAATTGCTCATCACTTCAGCACGTGGTGGTATTGCATATGTTGACCTTTTAAAGGCAACCTTCTACTACAACGCAGTCTTAAGAACATGGCTAGAAGGACCAGAGGCAGTGATGTCGGTAGGGGCATGCCTGCACCTTTGCATTGCCACCTTCCCTACTCATGGGGCGGATCAGAAAAAGGACAGCAGCCAGCAGTAGCAAAAGCCACTCTCTGCAAGAAGACACCAGGCGTCTCACAGTTTTCAGGGTGGAGGCAGTCAAAGGCAGACAACTAAATCTTCCCTCTTTTCTCCCAGCCTACAAGAAGACTATATGGCAAATGCCCAGCTGACGTGATGAGAGTGCCTCCTGCATTCACTTCACAGTGCTTCTGTTCAAAATGCAATAAATCGTCAAATCAAGTCTGCCGGCAGACCGCACAGTGAATTAGGAATGCTCCTCATGTAGCCCTGACTTGATCTCGTCTTACACATACCCCAAAGCAACAGTGAGGGGAAAATGCTGTGAAGCATTTTTTCCTTTGTTAGTGCCCTTAGGGCTCAATCTGAACTTTGTAAGAGACAAAAAAGAATAGCTAGGAAAAATGGTGAATTTCTGCATGCCATAAGGACTGGAGGAACTTACACTGTCATCTTCTGCTTCTGTTGTGAGAGGATGTGCAGATGTGAGAGTGACCAGGGCTTTTCTAGTCTCACCCGAGTCAAACATGACCCATATTACATGTCTTTCAACAACCACCTTCCACTTGGCTCCTACCTCAGTCCCAGGAGGCAGCAAGATGCCATCTCAGTTGAAGATTATTTTTTCAATACACTTCTTAGGCTGATAATAAGTTTCTGCTTTTATGTCAGACTCCTGTTTATGTTGTATCTATTCCATTACTCAAACCTGCTCATCGCTGAATTGTCTGTCACCACACCCAGCTGAATCAAGAGTGAGGCCTTTGGGGTAAGGACTATGTTCCTTCTTGCATTTAGGTACAAATGGCAGTGGGTGCCACTTGTTTATTACAGGCCTTCGTAGGGAGGCTGTGAATCTTCATGGCAGCTCTGACTGCCTGACTTCGTACATGAAGGCTGGGGGAGAAGAGAGGAGCACGACCTACTGAGACACTGTGGGTGAGCTGCTGTGTGTGGAAGTCCACGACCGCTGCCTTGTTCAGCTGGTCCCAGTGCACATAGCCAAAACATCATCTTTCAATGGGAGTAAGTGGAGATAAAAGTAATCATAATCACGTGCTTTTTTTTTTTATTATTTTCCGCCCTGATGTCTGGACGCTGCTGCTGAAAATCATGCAGACCCAAAGACATTTTAAAATGTCCTTTAAATGACTTCCCATTTCAGCTCTGAGACTAGTTGATCTAAATTACTTCAGGACAGGTAACAGCACACAGCCTTGGCCCAGCAAACTTGCTTTTGCTCCACTTTCATGGTGCAAACAAGGCACCGAGCTGTCTATCTCATTGATAGACTACTACCTTGATGCAGTTAGTTACCTCTGTATCACCCACTTGCCCACCCCCTCACACGTGGAGGAAGTACAGCAGTGTCAGAAAGGGCAGTGCAGAGATATGCTCCAGTTTGGTGATCCTCCTTTGGCAGAAGAGGCCCTCAGCCCACAAGATGCTTCTGCTTCCAGTTTGATCTCTGTTGATCCTAAGCCCAGGAAAGGCATGAAATTGGCTGAGAGCCTGGCACATCCAGGGTAACTTGGTCACAATGGTGTTGATCTTAGTAAGTTTTGCTTTTGGGCTTGCAACCAGTTTTCCAAAATTCCAGTATGAGTTTCAGAAGTCTGTGGGAGGAGCTGACCAAAAAGTAATGGAGAGGACAAGAACATTGATGTGAAACTGGAAATGTGCAGAACTGAAATTAATATATACCCAAGGGCCATCCGGTATGCAGGCTTGAAAGAAATACATTCACACTATGATGAACAAGCCCACCCCCCAAAGTAATCAAGGGTAAGAATGAGGCATATGTGAGGTATTAAACATCAAGCACAGGGGAAGACCAGAAAGATTACAAAGTGAAGTTCAGAAAGTATTAAAACTGATAAGAAAAGCAAAGGTAGAGAATGAAAAAAAGATTGCACAGGAGGTTGTGAAAGATAATGACTTTTTTCAAGTATACAAGGAAAAAGAGATCTGTGAAAGAGACAGAAGGGCCTTTAAGACATGGCAGAGAAAATTATTGAAAAGAAAGGTAGGTATTGCTTAAAATATTCAATGCATTTCTTGATCTCATGGTCTGAAAAGACGGTGGTGGTGGCAGACGCAGATGTCAGAAACAAGCATGAATTTCCTTAGGGAGGAGAAAGAAACACTGAAAGAAATCAGGATCATGTCAGAACAGGTTATTAAGTAATTAGAATATCTGAAGACTTGCAAAATAACATGTTCAGATGGGACACAGTCTGGTTTCAGTAGAAATCATCAAGAAAGGTAGGATAACCCCAGGCAGGCACATTTAAGACTCTGTTTATAGAAGAGTGCATGGCTAAGGAGATGGCTAATAGCCTACGGATTTCTAGCTGCTTGTGAATCAGGAGGACTTTGTGGGAAGATTCTGGTGGCGTAATGTTTGTCAGCTTGCTGTGGACTGCATCAAAAGTGTTCATATAAAAAAAATGAAGCAGCATATAATGCTGGAGTTTAACTTCTTAAAGCAGTGTTTCTGCTACGGGGATTATGGTCTCTGTAATGAACTGGACTTCAATTATTTGGCAGCGGCCTTAGTCCTGCAGCCTTCTGGTGAAGCAGCCTGCAGTTCAACAGCAGATTTGTTTAAATTAAATTTATATAAAAGTTTCCTCAATTAAGTACCTAAATGAATAAAACAATTGGTATTATTTATTTTGATACTGAAATCAATTTAATTGATGCTATTTTCTTGACGTTCACTCTCTACATGGTTCAATGTTGTAATGAAAATGCAGAGCTGCATTGCAAGAGTTGCCATGGGGAAGCTGAAGTCTTTGGCAGTGGAGTAGGGGACAGTTGGAGCTTTTGGCACCTGGGAAGGCATGGGAGGCAGTTTGGGACTGTGGAGTAAACGCATTGGCTAGATGCTTCTGCTAAAATGATCATCAGTGGAATCATTAATAATGCTGGAATTTAAATTGTCATTTTTTGTTTCAGCATTAATACACTATTGAGGGCAATGGGGCCATCCACACCTCTCAAGGCTATAGTTCCAAGCTATCTGCAATGTCAGATAAATATTGGTTTATGGTCCTTTAATGTGTTCAAGGTTATCTTCACAAGCTTAGCAGTCAGCAAGATAACATGTAAGTTTTGCTTCAGAAATACAGTTGTGCAATAAGGGGAAGATACTTTGGCATATTCCACAGTACCACTATCACAGGCCACGGGAAATTCAGCTTGTAGTTCAAAAATATATGTAGGGAAGATGCAGAAAATTGCATGTCTATGGGTTTGATTGATTTTAGTAGTTGGAAGAGAGTAAAATCATAAATCTGAGTCTGAAGGAAGGAAAAAGACTAAGAGACTTGTGGTATTACTGCAGATGCTGTCCATAAGTGCAGAGAAGAGATCATCTACTGGAATTTTTAAGGAGAGTCATGAAAGACTGGCTGAGGAAAGGCCTGGCTACAGCTGATCTGATCCTCAAGAAACCTTTTTGATCAGGTATCACACAAAAGATTGCTTCTTAGGTCAGTAAACAGGTTTGGATATGAGGTACATCAATGGATAAAGAACTGGTGTGAGTATCAACGGCGGCACTTGCAAATGGACAGGATTCAGGTCAAAGGGGAGACAGTAAAGAGTGAAAAGAAACAAGACTCAGTGTTAGGTTTGATTTTCTTCACTTTGTTTATAAATGGGCTTTGATGAAGAAATGTGCAGAAGTAGACTAATTTAAAAGCTAAGTGAGGATGGTGGGAAAGAGGGATTAGGAAGCATAAGAAAGAGGGAATGTGGCGGGGACGGAGGAAATAACCAACATCGATGTACTAATCAGTAAGGAAGAAAGAACCAGGATGTTACAGTGATTGTTCACAAACCTTTAAAAGTACTCCATGAAGAAATTTCTTGGGAAATTCAAATGCCACGATAGCCTCTTCTTCCTCCAGACCATTTCCGTTCCCTGGTGTTATCAAGAAAGGTCTGAGAAACATTGCTGCTGGAAGGAGCAAAGCTGGAGAGGACTCAAAACAGTCAGGAAGTGATAAGACCTAGTTCTCCACTCTGGAGAAAACCGGAGCATCAGCTGGGCCACTGGCAAATGCCAGACAGTGGTTTGAATGGTCATGGTAAAGGTATCATATCAGAGATATGCAAAAGTTCATCCGTGTTTGTGTGTCTAAATAAACTCTCACAATGAAAATTTCATCTTTATTTTCTTTGAGTTTTGTCACTTTTGAAATTGGTTTACTATGTGCTTCAGTCCAGCCTTCAGAGAATACAGGCAGAAAGCATTCGGTATTTCAATATTTATCCATTATATCACAAGAATGCTATAGACGGAATACGTTATTTTTGCATGATTACTGGCCAGAATTAAAAATCAAGTTATTTGAACTAATATGAAAAGAAATAAACTGAAGCTTCTGGTTTTGCTGGCAGTTGCAAGCAACATGTATCTATGTTGTCCATATCTCTGGGTCTCAGGAATTCTTCCTCAGGGAGTGCCATCCCCTTAGCAAAACATCATCTGTCACCTCTGCATGCTGACAGCCCTGGCTATCGTCTTCAAGACGGGCATGTAAGAATGCTAAGATAATGTCCCTGTGTATTCAGAAGTAGGACAGTGTAGTAATCTGATCTGTGACAGATTCAGTGTCAAATGTTCTGAGCCTGGACAAGTTCATTATGGGTTGTGGAGTTTGTTGAAGCCCTGTGCGTGTCGGAAGAATGACTCACTTCAATTAAGATTGCACACGCAGTGTTTGGAAGTTTAAGCCTAAAAAAAGGTCTCCTATATTCCTTCGTGGTGCCCGTTCCCTTGGTTTCTGAGCTGGTTTCTCAGCTTGTGTGAGCTGCTGGGACCTTGCTGAGGTTAGTAAAGCTATGCTCCTTTACAGCAGCCAAAGACCCAGCATGTATTCTTCCTATTCCCTGTGAAAAGATGCTTTGGATTAAAATATAACAAAGCAACCATGTAAAAACAGTGCCCTTGTACTAATCATAGTGAAAGCAGACTATGTGCCACGTTGTAGGATGACTACTTAGGTCTTGTGTGGCTGAACTCCTGTTGGTGTTTCAACGTCCAGCACAGCTGTGGAAGAGCAAAAAGGACTCTCTCAGGCCTCCAAAACAGTGCAGATCCCAGGAAGGTCCGAGCAGCGGAAACTGTAGCACTGATGAGGCTCTTAATAGCAGAGAGATCGCAGCTCAATTTTCAAGTCTTGGGATGAAAAGGCAGAGCTGACAATTAGGAAAATCATCTTTGGGTCTGCAGACAGAACAAAAGCTCATATGGAAGGCACACAATGAGAAAAAAATATATAGAATGCCTCCTCATTATTTACATTACTGGTTTTCAGAAGGCTAGATGCATTTTATTAAGCAAAAGCTAATAAATCTATTTTAGTGTCCTAATATTGTTCAGATACTGGTTGCTTATTCCTAACATTGCTGAGTAATATTTTCACTTCACTCCAGAGCTAACAAATAGTTGCTTTATGGTTCTGATATGTGGTATCTTGAAATCTGTTATGACTGCTGTTGCTGGCTAGGCTGGGAGGAAAAACAATGTATGTTCATTAACTTGTGTGCTAACGGTTGTTATATCTCATACACTTCAGAGGCTGCTGTGAGCAGGTGAAGTAGGTTTGGATGGTGGGGGAAGGGACCGGCGCACATCTGTCCCATTGCTGCTGGGGTGGAGCACCCTGAGCTCACCATAAGGAAGTTACAGTCCTGCCCCAAGGCAGCTCAAAGGTGCAACTGGCTCAGAGCTGTAGGAAAACCTGTTTTTTTTTCCAGTTATTGGCCCAAGCACCCCTAAAAGATAGAAAGTATTATTTTAGCTGATATAAGAGATGTTCTTCTTAAAAGTTATGTTAAAACTTGTTGTGAATTTCTAAATGAGATATTTTTTTAAAAAATCCCTTTTTAAATGGAAAAGAGCATTTCCCTTTAGTTCCAAAACATCGCATCAAAAAGAAAAGTAAAAAAAAAAAGTCTTTTCCAAAATGTTCCTTTCTTTTTTCCCATTTGAGACTCTTTATATTAATGAATACTTTTGGTCTACTCAAAACTGCATTTCTCAGTGAACAAATTAATTAATAGAAAAATTCTGTCCACTCCAAAATGACCTGAAGTCGACGTAAAATATTATTAGTAGCGTAAATAATTCCATGCTGCTTGACCTGTAAAGGTTTTCAGGATACTATCAATAAAGTCCTAAGTACTCCCGTATCATTATGAAGGCTAAGGGAATATATTTTGGTACTTGGGTAAGTATTAGAGGGATACTGGGAAGCTGCTAGTCTGTTTAACATCTGTCTTACAAATAAGCTTCATATGCTCTCTTTCTAAATTCTTCTCATTTAATTTCAAAAATAATCAAGAAGGAACATTTGCTGTCTTTGGACCAAATCTTGAGGCCTTATTCAGGCAAATGCCGACTGAATAATTAGTGATCTTTCCAGCAGAAGGAATATCCGACCGACTGCAGAGTGTACAGAACAGCTTGACGTGGTTTAGGCTATAGTTTCGTCGCCCATTGCTCTGAACACAAGGGGACCCAGCTGGGTGAAAACACACTAGAAATTAACTTACACTTTGGCTTATTGCCTTTCAATAGGATTCTTGTGAAGTAGTAATTGAAGAAGTAGGTTTTTTCCAGGGGTGATTATATAATGCCATAATATAATAAGCTTTTTTTCATTAAAAAATATTCTAAGTGCAAACATGGTCACTGTGTCTTCCCCACAGTATTATTCAGGTCCCAAACACTTGTTGCTGGTGGGGCAAAGGCTTATGTCTTGCTTCTCCGCTGCACGAGGAGAAGTGTCGAACAGTGAACCTTCTCTCAGGATCTCCTCGGCCCCGTGCTTCTGGAGCTACCAGGTGGTGAGTTCAGGGGGATCAGGACCCCAATTAGTGCAGGTGTCCTTAATCTTTCTTCAGCCCTGTATTCTCTCCCTTGTTGCCGGTTCCCATCTGAGTTTTTGCTCTTCTGCTTGTTCTGATTGCTTATGCCCCGAAAAACCTCAAGCTGCCATGAGCAGCCCCTTAGATATTAAACAGGATGAAATTCCTGTTGCCTCTAAGGTACCCATGAGTCTATGTCTTTCTCATCTCTTGTGTTTTCTTTGGTTTATACTCTGGACTGTGTTTGGAGGATGTGCCTGTCCCTGGCTGTAGCAGACAGGCTGATTCAGGAAACTTCAACACAAAAGGATGTCAATGCTCTAAATCCGTTAGATAAATAAGACGAAAGGCTAAGCAAAGAAAACGCATTAGGAAGTAGAGAAGAACTGACACTGCTTGCACATTTTGCCTGCTAACTTGAAACAACGTGAAGAAAGAAACTATGAAAAGAAAGTCATCTCTCTTTTTCCTGCTTGTGGTCTTTTAATTATCCTGTCTCTTGTGTAGCTATTGTCCTCACAAATGCTTTTACTGATGTTCAAGAAATGTCCCTGAGTTCCTTCTAGCTTTTATAATTTCACCTTGGCTCTTATTTGTGTCTTTGCACTCTCTCCCTTTGTTTTTCCTTTCCAGCTCCTCCACCTACCTTTTATTTTCTCCCTCCCACTCTTTTACTAAGCTTCAACGAATACCAGGAAACAAAACTTTTTTTCTAAGAATCAGAGCACACTCTGATCGCTGCCACATATGGATATCTTCCTTTCAGGAGATTGCTTGGCCAGGTGAACATCTGTTCCTTAGTGGTCTTATGAATAAACAGCAATAATTCTAACAGAGTGAGCTTAAGATGACAGCTTGACTACTTTCAGGCAAGAACTTAATCGTTCTTTCTTATCTGACTCCCCCTCCTGGATTTGCACACACGCACGCACACACACATGCTTTCTTATCTTAGCTATTAGACCTAGTTTCGCTCTGGAATATAAATCTGCCTCTCTCTATTCTGATTCAAATGAAACTTTTGTTAAACTCTACTGCTTTTTTGTTGCTTGTTTATTGATTAGGCAAAAAGGTTTGATGTGAAAGAGATTTGGAGTGACCCGTATCTCCTCTCTCAAGTGAGCTCCTTGTCTCCTGGCTGCGTAGTCCCTCCCCAGCCCTACCAACCTGCTCTCCCTACTGAGAAGGCTCCTCGGCGGTGTTGAGGGACCCCCCCCATCCCGTGCCCCTCTGCCCGCTGCCTGTAGATTTCCCACGGTAGTCCCTGTTGGTGTTTGTTGCCTTTGCTGGGCAAAGTCACTCAGGCAGTGATTCTGAACAAGCCATGAAGGGAGCTGACAAAGGACACTCAGTAAGATGTGCCTGTGTTTTACCTGTGCACATTCTTCTGGGCAGATCAGAGCTTCACTTCCCTCACTACAATCTGGGAAGCCCACCCAGCATAAAGAAAACAAACTTTATTTGCTGTTTCGTTTGTCACTTCTGCTTACTGCCAAGAGAAGTCACTGGATTTGTAGTTAGCTGTGGCCGGAGTGAGGGGAGCAGGGTGTGTAACTATTAATAAGAAGTGGCTACGTGGGAAGTGGAGTGCAATTCTGGTATTACAGCTGGTGCTGCCCAGCAGTCCCTACATAGCGTAAAACTGAGCAGGCAGCACATCACTAGCCCTTTAGCAAGACCAGGGTTGTGCATGAAGCCAAGGCCCTGGCCCTCACCTGGGGGGGCCTTGCACAGCTTTCTTGGCTTTGCAAGTAACAACTGCAAATGGCACGAACTCATTCTGCTGCTGGGAAAAAGGATGCGGCACAGGAGCCTCCTGCTTCACAGCAGATCTGCTGCTTGGTTCCAGCTTGGCCTCTGGAGGGGATGAGGCGCTACACCTCCTACTCTGCCTTTCCCTACCTGCAAAAATACCTCCCCTCCTCCAGTAACCCTAAGTCATGCCTATGCCTTACTTCAATTAAGGTACAAGTCCTATGAATACACGAAAACTAGTGGGGGAAAGGAGTTATTTTTAATTCAGGAAAAAGGCGTGCACAAATAAAATGCAGTTAAAAGCTGCCGACGCAGGAGCACCCTTTTCTTTTGAAGACTGGGAGTGGAAACGGTGAGAGCAGACAGGGAAAGGCAAGAGAGCACAAGAAATGAAGAGGGACGCAAAGTGAACAGGACGAGAGAGTTGACAAGTTGTCACTTTCACTTGCGTCGGCCGAGGAGGAAGCGAGCGGCCACCCCCCTGCGCGGCACACTTGATGTATCTCAAGGCATGACAATATAGCTCTGTTTGTTCTGGTCTGGGGGGAGGGGGCTAGTTTGTTTTCTTAAGACTATTAAGTCCTTCTAAGTACCACTATCGGCATCCTATGATTGAAAGTGACAAACAGAAGCAACCCTGTTTAAAAACTGCCACTTTGAATTAGTGGAAGTATCAGCTTAAGTTTTACAATATTTTACTGCTCCATTTTTGCACTCTTTTACATAAGGACGGCCAAATAAATATCCCGGTGACTTGTCTTTGCCAGAATTCCTCCCCATGCTCCCGCCCCATTAGCTGCTGCCTTATGAACGCCGCGCTAAACAGAAAGTGACAGCAGCCGACAACGCAGCCAGGGCCAAATTATCAAACGTCTGAAGTTACACAGAATCACAGAATCACAGAATGTTAGGGATTGGAAGGGACCTCGAAAGATCATCTAGTCCAATCCCCCTGCCGGAGCAGGATTACCTAGACCATATCACACAGGAACACGTCCAGGCGGGTTTTGAATGTCTCCAGAGAAGGAGACTCCACAACCTCTCTGGGCAGCCTGTTCCAGTGTTCGGTCACCCTCACCGTAAAGAAGTTTTTCCTCTACAAGAAGTTGCGCCCATGTAGCCATGCACAGGCTCACTCTTTCACATGCAAAGCAGATAACTGCATACAAACAGGTGCTCATGTGTGCAAAGATGTTCTTGCAGGACACCCCTCCCCAGCTGTGCACAGTTGAAGGCTGTATCTGAGAGAGTTTGGTACCTGAAGGTCCCCGGTGTTAGTTGCTTGGACTTAGATGTTAGAAGCAGAGACTTTTGACATGGTGAGTCATTTTCCATAAAGAATAAAATGGTTTTGCGCAGTTTAACTTTAGACTGTGAATTTAGTGTCTAAATTATGAGCCTAGACTGCCTGAACAGTCCACAGGGATAAAAAGAAGCTTCCAAGCAGTGCTGTAGTGTGCGAGTACTGACACCAGCCCAGCTGAGACACTCTGAGTTGCTTTTGGATATGCATAGTCTGTAGGTACCCAATCTGGCTGCTTTAATTTGGGCTGTCCAAGCCCCTGATGGCTTTTTTCCCACCCCAATCCCAGCACTGGCATAGCTGCAGCTCCAGTTCACATAAGCCCTGGGGCTCTCCTGCCTGCGAGACATCAGCCTCCAGCATATGAGATGTGAGTTATGTTATGCAGTGCAAGAGCAGTGTGGTGATAAAAAGCTTGAGTTGCCACCTCAGATCTTGCCTTGGCTTCAGTCATGTCTGGGATCAGATTACGAACTTCTGCCTTATCCTGTTTGAAAGGAAATATCCATTTCTTTCCCCTTCCCTCGGGAACCGCTGCTATTTCTGTGGTGCAGAAGGCTTTCCAGGAGGGCTGGCAGGGTAACCTCAGGCAGCAGGAGGACTGAACCTTGGGCTTTGCTGGGCTCTGTGTCTGTGGGGAAGGAGAGGATGCGGAGAGGCATGGAGAGCTGAAATACTTCTTGGGGAGCCTTCATCTGCAGCAGCAGGCCAAGATGCAGTGTGAGCCTGAAGCCCGTACATAGAAGCCTTCCCTGTTGTTTGAAGGGAGTAAGGCATTTTGGCTTTCAAAACAAAGCTGCATTTGCAATCTTTGATCTTTCTTTTCTACTCTTTGTTTTTCATAAGGAAATATGCAGACAAAATAATGCAGACAAAGCAGGTTATTTGTAAGCCAGCTTGAGTGCCCATTAAATCTTAAAGGCTGTATTATTCCGACTTTCAATACCAATGCACAAATAGCTTTTCTTTTTTTTTTTCCCAGGGATCTTCCATATGGCCAGATGAACAGGCTGGCTGCATGGTGAGCAGCAAAAAGAACAGCTGACATATAGTTTGCAACCACGCTGCAACATCTGGGCAGAGTTTGGTCAACTGCATGCCTGATAATAGTTTTTACATTCAGGCAGAGAGATTCCTTTTTATGGGATCGTGTAAAGTAGCAGAGAAAATATTAATGTCAGCTTTGAAGTGTACAATGAGTGGTGTGTTGTAGCAGCAAAGTAGCCAAGCCCGTGTGCTACAACACACTGAGCATTGAATTGGGAGGTAAGAAATGAATCTTATCTCTGGCTCTTTCAGTATCTTTCTGTGGGATCTTAAACAAATAACTTTCTCCTTCTTTTTAGCCTCTCTTTCCCCTCCTCTGTTCATGTTTATTTTTTTTTTTTGCCTTGCTAGTTAGTCTGTAAAAACTCCTCCATGAGCAGTTGATTGTCATCACACAGACACTCACAATTATGGCCCAAAAAGGCATTTATGCCTCACTGGTCAAAGCATATATTTTTCTCTTTGCTATTTACCACCACATCACATAAAAAAAGATGCCTTGAGTTGTTACTTGTGGAGATCAAGAAAAGCAGTTGCTAGAGGTCTGTAGTGTAGCACTTCTCGTGGGACTGCTGCAAGAATATGGGACCACAGAGAAGGGAAGAGAAATACACAGATGTAGCATAGATGGAGTCATGCGTACATGTACACGTGTGCTAATACAGAGAAAAGACAGTCCATTGAGCAACCCCTCCTCTTCCATCCAGATGAAGAAAAACACTGTGGCAAATGTCGCAGAAAGTGCTCGCTTTCTGTCCGAATGCTGTCGGTTCAGCAGCATTTCAGCAGCAGCAATTAAGGCTCCCAGTGTATCCGATGTGTAACCTGGGAAGGTGAACTTGCTATATCCCCTCACTTTTATTAAATATGAGGAGGGCGGCTGGTATATAGAGCTATTTCTGAGGGTCTCTTCCAAGGCTTGCTCACCCCTGGTTAGATGAAGGAATGCCCCAAAGTACCACAGATCCCTTTTGAGGTGCGGTTTCACAGACCCAGCTGAATCAGCGTTCAGCTATGCTGGATTGCACATGGACGAAGGCTCCATATGGTGTGTGAATAGCGTCCCAGCGCAGCCCCTCCTACCCAGGTGTAGAACCCAAAGGCCGGGGGGGTGTTCTGCAGAGGAGGGGAGTATGCCAGAGAGACAGCACTCCCCCGTCTGTGCTGCCTGGGCCAGGATCCACAGATCCTGGCTCCCCTCTGCCTCTTCTAGCATTTGGCCCAATGTTTTGTCCTCATTTTGCTTGTTCTGTAGCAACAGTTTCTTAGCAAACACCATTCTCACAGTGGTGCTGATATTAATTGATGAGGCTGGTGCTCAGAGTTGTCTTGGCATGGTAAGGCACTATCTAAGTAGAAAAATAAACAGCCATGTTCACTCCATTTCCTTTCAGAAAATGGAAAAATAAATCAATGCCTCCCAGATGGAAATGAATAAAATCAGCAATAGAAAAATATCTTAAAGCTCCTAAGAAAGCTCTGAGAAGGAAGGATGAACAGCCCTAGTTTGCTGGGGATATTGTTTCCACTAAACAAAGAACTACTGCTTCTCTGATGATGTGCTGTGAACAGAGTTTGGGGCTTCAGATAGGGCATAACATTTTAGGAGTTTAATATCTTTTCAGAAAGAAAATCTGTATCTGCTGTGGAAAAATGGTGGTTTGTCTTGCAAATGATTGGTTTTCCTTTGAAAAAGCAGCAATGGGAGATTTTGTCTCAAGTTTACATGTTTCTTTCATTTCTTTTGACAGACCAGACATAAAACATTTTGTTTTTAATAAGTCTGTGGCCACTGGCTCTGGCTGCGTGAGGAACACTGTTCTTGCTGTAATGGAGGGGACAATTATATTGGGTTCAGCTTTAGCAACAATGAAAATAACATTTGAGATCAGACGTTTCTTGAGGAGATATCTACTAGATAGCATTATTTCTAATATTGATCAGTGTGTTTTAGATGCTTTCTCTTTTTTTTTTAACTATAGAGGCTCTCCCAAATTGATGATATGAGTTTAAAAAATATACATTATTGCCTTAAATGCAGCCTAGATGAACTGCTTGTCTAGGGTATGACATTAAATACGAGCAATAAATTTTAGAATTAGTACATAAATGATCAATAAAAAAGAGCAAACCAAAACCATAACCTGAAATGGAAAGATTTGAGCTTTCTTTGAAACTTCTTATATTCATTTTTCCCTTTCATATCTGAAGTGAAAATCAATTGTTTTAAAAGACCTTGAGGACCTGATACAGTAAGCTTTGAAGTCATGGACTGCATATTCATTTTAAAGAAACTCAGTAGCAGTTTTATAAGGGTCTTCAAAGCAGAGTTTATAAATATTTCGTGCTTTGGTTTTCTATTTAATTTCACTAAATAATAATATAAAAGACCCCTCACTCTCCCTTTTTGTTTCAAGGATATAATTTCTTTAGTTTCAAAGTTTAGTCCCCTAAAAATGATGCCACCAATATTCTCACTAAGCATTCCCTGTTAAGTTGAAGTTCTCTGATGACTGGAATAAGTCTCCATCTGTGAAACATGAGCCATCATTTGTTCAGACTCAGAAGCAGCACCTGATTCAAGTCTTGGGAGAAGACAGGACACAACTCAGGGCTGGCACAAGTGGTTGGTCTTCATCATTTTTCTTAATAGTCTTCTAGTGAAGAAAACTCAGGATCAGCTGTCTACCGACTATGAATAATACAGAGTGAACAGTGTGTGTATGACTGAAGAAGTGCCAGGCTGAGAAGTGCAAATCGTGAAAACAGAGTCAACACATTCTCAGAAATCAAGTTATTTCAGTCCAGATTGTGATATGGCTTATCAGCAAAGACCTATGCAGCTGTATTTAGGAGTATGGTGTCCAAGAATTAAGGTGTCTTTCTGAACAGCCCTCTGAAGACAAGGTGCTAGGCAACTAACAGGTATCTCTTTTGCTGCTCTTTCAGAGGAATCAACATCAAGGTAAAGTGCAAGGTGGTACGTGTTGTACATGCCCTGATAAAAGTTCAGAATAATTTTGTGAGATAAAATGTGAAAAATGGTTAGAATAAATGTTGTGGAAATTGCCCTTTGTTACATTATTTGACTATAATTAAAAGAGAAGCCAAGTGCTGATAGCTTAGCAGAGAAAATATTTTCATACTTATCTAATCTGTGGTTTTAAGTAGAGACAGACAAACTCATTTTGCCTAGTTTCAAACCCACTTGAACACTATTCAGCAAAGCACTTACGGTCATATTTTCAAAGCTTGAGATCTTTTCTTTCCCCCACAATGGTATCACTGCTGATATTCCTTCAGCGAGAAAGTTCACATGGTTTCACAAATGAATTTCAGGAGCATTTGAGTCTAAAAGCTCTATGAAAGTCTGAATTATAGCTCTCTGGTCGTCTCTTTTCATCCCTGAGCCTGTCCTTTCCTCTTCTTAAAGCAATTGGCATACAGGTCATTAGCGAGTTGTCTATCCATCACAGAAAGTGCATGGAGTGAGAGGAATATAGGCTGCTCCTGGATACCCCGTAGGGTCCGCGTCTACCCGATTTTTTTGACAAATCTATGTGTTCAGCTCAGGTTTCTTGGTACCCTTTTTTTTGATTCAAGATGAAGTTAAGACTGGTTGGAAGCCTGAGAAACTGCAGGAGTTTGAGATACAGAGTGGGAAACACGAAACACTTGCCCTCGAAGGCTTTCCCTGTTGGGCTGAAAGGAGACTTCAGCATGCTAACCTGCTTTGTTTTAACTGACTTTAACAGACCGAGTGCAGCAGCCAGTAAAAAAGTCCAAAAGCTGTGAAAGCACTAATTAGTTCTAATATCTGTTAAGAATGACCTCAAGCGTACGGATGTTCATTATATGTGTGCAGGATCAGGCCTACTATTTGTACCAGCTCCTTTGTATGCGCGAACTGGGGACCAGAATGGGTTTTAGCTGTGAAGCAAAGGCAAGAGGTGTGATAAGAGGCATTATCTACTTATTATTATGACGCGGAAGATGGACAGGATTAATAGAGTCAAAATATGGATTGCTTTATATCACTTTGCAGCTTTGAAGAGCTTGTATACACCCTGGTTTTATTACCATTTTTTTATTCCTCTTTCAGCATATATGCCAAGATAGAGTGCAGGTGAAAAGGGAGGAAAACCAAAAATAACTCTCTTCAGCCCTTTTGGAGATGCTCTAAGGCTGCTCTGTCCCATTTCATACTTACAAATTGATCTGTAGCTGATACCGATACAAATACATTCCTGTGATACCGTGAGCTGACAAAAGCGAGCATTGCTTTCTAGTCGTTTGTACATCTTAGCTCAAACAAGACATAAAATTAGAGTGAAAAAGGCCAATCAGAAGACAAAGATCTGAAAAACTGTTGCATGACTGCACAGTGAGACCAGATGGCTGTATGAACTGGCTCTCTGTATACATGAGCACATGGATAATGAAATAAGATTCACACTCATCTGTCTGTAACGTCCATCGTGTCACGTGGAGCCTGTGACCAAGTATTAAAGATCAAATAGATGCCTTTTTTTCAGAATGATGATTAACACACAAGACTTGCTCAGTCCTGTTCCTCCTACACATAGCTTTGGAAATCTATCATGATTTGTCCAAAAATGAATTGTCTGCTGATGACCCATGTTAGCTGTAAGTCAGGTGTGCTAAAGAGATCGGCATGTCCAGTTTTCTGTGGGAAGAGCTCTGTGCAATCTCTGTCTTTCAAACCAACACTGGAAACTTTCTGGCTGTTTTCTCATACCTTCTTTTACAACTTTTTTTCTGTTCCTACTGTATTGTTTTCCCCAGAGTGTAAGCCAGCTGTAGTCACTTCTACCACACTTTCATTTCATCCTCTGTTCACATTCTTTCACTCCCATAAAAGCAGCCACTTCAGATCTAATCCAAAGCGAAATAGAAATGAACTACTAGAACTGAGAAGTATTTTGGCATTCTTGGTTCTGGGAAAGTGCTTTGCAGCTGCTTGTTCTTGGCTGAGAGAGAATTGAGACAAGAAATGAGAAACAGTGATGGGCTTATGAAGGATTTAATGAATTGTTTAGCCAATACCCAATTCTCACAAGCATTTCCTCATCTGACAGTATTTTTCTACCCTATTACTTGAGTTTGTATTGCTACTGTGTATCATTCCCTGGAGTAACATGGTGCCTCCAGGCCTGGTTTCACATTATTAACCAGTGAGGTGAGTATTTCCATCCCTGTAATGGCTGCCTTGAAAGTACAACCAACATTGCTGGCTGCCTCAAAAAGGAGATGACCAACAGCTGAAGTTGCAACATATTTTCTTCATCCAGAAGCTTCAGGCTGCCATTTTTAGAAGTCATATTTTGACATCTCAAGTTCTCAGAAGTCTTTTAAGCAAAGTATTGGGCTATAAGAGTGAGGTATGAGTTATTGACTTCATTTGCTCTATCTGAGTACTTCATACAATTCTGAGTGGACACCTCAGCTCCTATCCATGTGTATTATGTTGAATTTAAATACAAGAAGATATTCTCTCAGTCCCATCTCTGCTTTATTTATTCCAAAATGCTGCCTAGGAGTCTGATGTGACCAGGGAATTTCAGAGTCATGCTCCTTTCTTCCTCTGGCCAAGTAAATACCAAAGTCCTCCATATGTAGCGAAAAAGCTTTAACAGAGTATTCCCAGTGTCCTAGCCTGCTTTATGGGCCGCTGGTTAGCACAAATTTCTGGAAACTAGAATATATAGGTTCAAGTCACTTCAAGCAGATGGAGGATATGAGGTCCCATCTTTCATACACCAAACTGACTCCTCTACTTAGGTGTTTACCTCCCCTCATGACTCCAGACATTGGAGTGGAACAAATCCTTGAGCTACAGCAATCTTCAGTACTGAAGTGTTTTTCACTCTTAGTTTTTTTAAATTCATTGTTATCCAGTCTGTGTCCTCCCACACTCTCTTTCTGGATAGCTTTTAAAATCAAAACAGGAATCTCATCACATACTTTCTCCTTTCTGAGAAGGTATTGCCTGGAGCAAAACCAAAAACCTCTGATTGAGGGAAAAACAGGTTAACAGGGATAGTGGATGCATAATGCTGGAATAGAAGTTTTCAGCTCAATTTAGCATTCCCTCCAGGGTTTACAGAGACTCATCGTTTGAGATCTCTGGCACCCACATGAGTTATATGGTTTATTCTTTATGTGTGGAAATGAAGTATGACACAATATTCTACAATGGAGTATTTAAATAATGCAGAACTAAGCGTGCAACTACCTATGTTTAATTATATATGTCGTTGCATGGAAAAAAAGGCAGTAGCTGAGCTGAGGTTGCTACACTGCATATTCTACCACAGCAAAACAGAAAAAAGCAATTAAGTTGTTCAGCAGCCTATTCCGCCCATCAGCTCTTCCCAGCTTTGCTACCTCGCTGCCACCACCCACAGCCCATATATTTCTATCTTTTCCCTGAGCATTCAGTTGTAACAGTGTTCATCAGTTATAGGTGCACTATAGGGTGAATGTTGCTGCAGTGAGGTTATTTCCTTGAACTACATGAAGCTCAGTCGTGTCTCCAGCTTTGAAGGGAAAGTGAGGTAGAGTAACAGCTCAGAATGATGAAAGCTGAGCTTGTCTGTAACATGCAGGGAAGCGTAAGTGTATGGGAAGATAGAGGAAGAAGTGAGGAACTGTAGTGCTGCTGTTAATTCTTAGTAAAGAGCATGACACTTAAGTCTGCATGCATGTGTGAGTTGATGAACTGGATTTCTGAGAACTATAAGTTTTCACCTTGTTTCTTCAGTGTGGAAGCAGTAGACTAGGAGACCACAGCATGTTGCAGTGTCCTTAAGGTGTCAGTGCCATGCTTGAAGACACTGAGATCCTTTCTCTAATGTGGCAGAAAATGAGGACAATTCCAGGGGAGACACACTAAGAAGCAAGATTGTTCTCTGCTAACATGAGGGCAGGACAGCAATGGGCTAGTCCTCAGTTAGCAGAAGGCCCTGCTTCACTCTGTGATGGCTGAGCCTGAGTCAAACAAGTATTCAGGGTACTAGAGCTGGCTCAATTTATGGCATGCTCAGCCTTTGAAGAAGGGAGTGAATCACAGCTATAGAAAGAATCAGTTCCCAAATCTCTTGTTCATTTTTGCTTGGCTGGTGAGTTGTGAAAGAGCCCTTGACACAACTCATTACAGCACATCTCCCTATGGTTTTCCTTGTGTGCCCATTGCCACAGTATATATCTGTGCCTGGAGACAAAGGTGAAAGTGCTCCCTCCCCACAACTACATTGTGTTTCAACTGGCATTTAAACACTGGAGAAATTCAGTTGCTTAAACCCAATCTTATTCTGCCATTTGAGACACCCATGTTTATCTGAGATATTTCCTTAAGGCCAGCTGGCATGATAATGGACCTATGAGAGACCCATATGCTTCTGGAGCAGCAGTGGCCACCAGGTGGAATACCTTACAGCACCTCCCATGGGATGAGCTGCCTGCATTAGGCAAATTAACTGAGCAAATGAACTGATGTTCATCCCAGCAGAAAATCCAGTATAGGCCTAAGAATAGCTGAGGAAAGTTTTCTCTAACTGCAACTTTTGTTTATTTTGACTGAAGAAGTTCAATACATCCAAGCTGGAAAGATTAGGTGTGGACATGGGTGATGTTTCTATGAGTGACACACGGGGTGACTGGGTATTATCCTTGCTTATAATGTCTCTAATAAACTTGGTCATGACAGGAGTTTTGTTCTTATCTGGTTTTTTTTTGGTTGTCCCATTTGTATTTTGTTGCAAGAGTTCCCTTACTGCTTGAATATCACCATCTGCAGGCATATAGCAATCTTTGTCAGTCAAATTGTATGACTGCTCAGGAACTGACTCCTTAGACTTCCTGAAGGAGCTGAAATTAAATCAAACTTTTCTCAGGTAGAAAATTTGTAGAAAAAGTCAGAAGCTGTTGATCTTCAATGTAAGAACAGAAATTTGGAAAAAAGGTTTTATTATTAGAAATCAGTGAGAAGGAGGAAAATGTTATTTGTTTGAATTCAGTCTAAACCAAAGCCAACTATCAGACTGCTCTAAGAAAGAAGTGGAAAATGTCAGTTAGGTTCTTACTGGACATGTGTTGGTGTCTTTAATGGCATCCACCACCTGCTGACCCACATGGGAAGAAGGGGCAACAGCTGGGGTGGGATGAGGCAGAATTTGACTTTGGCTGGTTAAAACTTCCATAGGACCTCATACAAGAGTGCAGTCTTATGGCAGCATGAAGTCCCCAGCCATAGCACATGGTTCTTATGGGGATCTGGTGAACCAGCTCAGAAAAATTACTTTCTTAAAAATAATCTTTTATTTTTCCTGTTACTTTATAGCCTGATCTGTTCCCTGACCGAGTTCAAGATGCAATTGTACGCCCCCCCAACAGAGAGAGTTGTACAGATGCAAAGACAGGCAGCCCAAGTCAGGATGCCTTAAATTGGCCACGGGGGTATCCAAATGCATGAGTAGGTGGCAAGAGTGAAATGCACAAAATGTGTGTGTAGGAGCAACTTTGTAGGTCGAGAGAACCTCACTTTACAGAAATGTTAGTCCAGCACCTTTTACTAAAACATTCACTTAAAATATGTTTGTCATGCTGGAATGTGCTAATGGCTGCAATCAAGTTGTCTTTCATCTGCAGGCAGTTGCTGACCTCATTAAAGCAAATGGGCTTGCTAGCCACATATCACTGGTGTTACCCAGAAGAAAAGGTTTCCTTACAAAGAAAGATAGATGAAGACAATGAAAGACTTCACCTAAGGAATTAGGCTTCAGGGGAAGCCAATCAACTTGAATCCATGCAGGCCAAAGCATTTTCTCATTGCAAAGGTAAGGACCTGGGTGCTGAGCAGATGGTGGGAGTGCAGTGTGAGGTAGAAGCAGGGTGAGGTAGCCCTGTAAGGAAGTCAAGAGAGAGAAGGACCTTTGGCCGAAGCCCTTGCTGAGAGGCAGGCTTGGATTCTTGAATGGGGAAGTTGCTTTTTCTCATAGCTTCTTTCAAAGAAACAAGAGTTTCTCTGTATACTTTGTAGTAAGCTAGATTACACCAGAGAAACATCTTCCTCATATGCTTGTTTTTTTCTCCCAATTTCTGTAGGTGAATTAGCAAGGTCATGGATAGCTGTTAAGGCCAAGGTTCAAGAGGAAGTAAGACAAGGCATAGATGTGCAAAACAAGGGCGTTGGGTATTACAATATGCCCCTTTTCCATTACACAACTGCAAAGGCCTTTTACCATAATGGTGGAATTTGACAAAGATTAGCTGTTAATCAGTTTTGGCATTTAGAGAAAAAAAAGATCAGACAAGATACTCAAGCTTTAAAAAACAATCATCCACTGCTCATGTGCAGCAGATACCTTCTACCAAAATGTCACAGAGATTTTTCGCAGAGGGATGTAGTGTTCGTATGCAGCAGGCGGGCTGACACGGAAGAACTTTGCAGTGATTACAAACAGGCCCATGAGGTTTGATGTGAGCTGCATCACCTCTGTAGGTTTTATTAATCTGATGTCATCAGTTGTTGTAGGGAAAACAGTAGACTCTGCAGTGTGATTTAGTGGCAGGTGAAAGAAGATGGATCACATTTTCGTAGATTTTTCTTTTAAAAACATAAATGCCTCTGTGCTGTCCAGGAACAGAAGTCACTCTCATCCTGGCGCCTGATTGATTTCAGCAGAGCTGTACCCATAAAGCAAAAGACTTTATCACACCCTTTAAGAGAAATAGATCCAAGAAACCAGAACGCCTGTATGCAACTTTCAGCCAGCCTGATTTCCCTGTTGAGCAGCCTGGGGTTGAGTTAGTGGAACAAGAACAGTTTGGATCCAAGCAATAGCTATTAGGAGAGCTCCAAACTAAAAAACCCTGTAAACCAGAAAACAGTAGTAGCTCCTCCTGGTTTTAATTACATTGTGGGAGGATTGACCTCACAGTGACTGGATATTAGTATTGTTATTACTGTTGTTGTTTCTTGCACCAATGTGGCTACTAGCACTAGCCATGAGGCAGGTCCTGCTGTGCTAGGCTCTATATAAACGCAGGACAAGGGCTAACAATCAAAGAGTCAGAAAATGGACCACAGGTGGAGCTAGACAAAGAGTTGGGGAAGGTATCAAAAGGGAATGGATCTGTATCAGTCAGAGAGGGATAGGAGAGCTCACAGCTCTGTTTCTGTACCCCACCCTGCACTGCACTGCACTGCATGCTAGAAGGGAAAAGAGGCTCTGTAATTCATTGCAGCACCTTCTCTAGGAGCTGTAGCACTTGGCTCTACATCTATCCTCATAAAGGCAACTCCTCAATAACCAGGGATGTTTCATGGTATTTTAGGGTTCTTGTTTCTTTATTATTTCATGAAATAATGTGCAATTTGTCTGTATCTGGATTGCAATCATCCTCCGCTTGCCCTGGCTTCAGAAACCAAAAGCTAAAAGGATCTTTTTTCAGCTGATTATCTATTTTGAACATAGGGACTGGAAAAGACACAACAATACTCTGTGTGTGTGTGTGTGTGTGTGTGCATGCACATACGTATGTATGCGCACGGACAGTTAGCTGTGGCACTAAGAAACTGGAGAGTGGAATCAGAAAGACAGGTTGATGTGCTGGGGAAGATCAATGAATATGAGAGGTTCACTGATGACAGATGGCTGGTTTCATACTCTGAAGGAGTGACAAAGGAGGAGGAGAACCAGCTGTGAGCGAGTTGCAGGATGAGTGCATTGGAAGCACAGCCTTGTGCAGGAGAAGCAGCCCTGTTCCAGCAGAAGCAGGAGGATATAAAGGGCAGTGGCTGGGTAACTGAGAAGAGGCAGTAAAGGAGGGAAGAAGTGTAATAAAGAGAGGGGGGCTTGTGCCAGTGCCCAGTACATTTCCCAGAATTTTAACAATTCAGAAGACAGGATCTCACAAAATGATGAAATGAGCATGGGGAAATCTGCAGCAAAATTCAATCAGAGAAGTGTTGATGGCAGAGATGATGCAGATAGTTGCTGCTGTTTAAAACACCAAATCCTCGCACAAATGCACACGAGTCAGACGCTTCCAGGAGAAGAGGCAGGGGATTTTTAGTCAGTGGGCTATGTCAGATAAAGTAGCTTTAAAAAGAGTCTAGCATAATGGATGGTGATTTTTATAAATGATGTAGGGGGAAGGCATGCAGGTATTGTAAAAAGAAAGCCTTACACCCCTTAGCTAGCCAGTGGAAGAAGAAAGCAATGTAATGGTGTTTTCTAGTATGTAAGTGGTTCATTTTACCACAGATAAATGAATAGATCAGGGTGGGGGAAGGAGATGTGAGAGGTTTGGGGAATTATAAACAACAAAACAGACAAAGCAAAGTGGCAAAGGAGAGATGGCCTGTATTATTCACAACCCTATGGGAGCAAACAGATTGTCCGCTAATAAGGAAATGATCTAGCCATTTTTTTAGATTAGTGGTGTGGGAGGAGAAGAATTTAAAGGAGGGAATGCACAGATCTCTCAGTAATGTATCCGCTGGTTGTTGTTGTAGGAGATAATGAGAATGTAAAGCAAAGGTGGGAGGAGAAAATATCTTCTATACAAATGCTGTGAGCATATTAATAAGGTCACCAATTGGAAACATGCATTTCCAAGGCTAAGCGTGATATTCCTGGAATGTGTGAGCTAGAAGGAACTGAAAATGGAGTAGGGAGATGCAAAGTTTATTAGAGGGGTCAGGCTGTGTTCTTCAGTTGCACCAGAGACAGCAGTATATATCCATGTCCAGAGCAGGAAACATTACAAATGTTTTGCCTGTGGAGCAGGGGCTGTTTGGGCAGAAGCTGAGGAAGGACAATGAATGCAGTCATGTTATTCCTGGATGTTGCTACAGACCCCCAGGGCAGTCAAAGAAAGTAGGTTGTGAAATGTTTTTACAGATAAGAGAAGTCTGTAAAACAGCTAGAACATTGATCATGAGGGATTTTAATTACTCAGCTATCGATTGGAACAGCCACGATGCACAAGTGAAGCGGAGGAATGGGTTTCCAGAAGTAATGCAAGATTGCCTTCTCACACGGCTAGCTGAATGGCCAAGCTTGCATAGTCTGAAGCTGTTCAGGTCCTAATTCTAGGAAACATGCCAAGTCTGATCAATTAAGTTGAAGTTGGGGAGTAGTTAGGATCCAGTGACACCATCTATCATTAGAAAGAAAATGCTCAAGAGGAGGCAACACAAACACTCCTGACAAAAAAAGAAAGGAGTTAAGCAAATCAAAGTTGTCCTAATGAAATTTGGCTGGAATATTTTAATGTGTTGGAAATGTGATAGGGGATATTTCTTGAAAGAAGCCATAAAGAGGGAAGGGAAGGGAATGGAGCTGTAGATGAAATTCATCCTAGTTCAGCATAGAGAGGGAATACAGCGGCAGAGGCTAATAGCTGCAATGATCCTTGGCTAATGCAGAGTTCAGTGGGGGTCATGAACACCTCTGTATTTTAGAGCAGCTCTGACACTGCTCTAAATTATGTGGCTGTCCCTGGCAGCTATAATAATACATTTACACCTTGTCCCTCTCAGGTATATCAATTGATGCTCCAGAGCTTCTAAAGCATAACCTTCTATTTCTTATAGCATGAGTAGTCTGAAGAAATAAGTGTCTCTGTGGCAAAATTACAAACACAAAAGAAAAATAATTCTTGTCCCAAAAGGCGAGAATAAAAGATGATGTAATTGGGTTAGGAAACGACAGCTTTAAGAAAGAGATGAGTTGTTCCTTCTGTTTAGTAGCAGTAGATGAGGAAAAAAATGCCTTACTTGGTAAGTAATAAAACCCACTAAAACTTGTAAGTGATATGACAATTCCCTAGCATGGAAAATATTAAACTTTTTGTCAGTTAAAGAAAATTATTTGGCAGTACCTGATTGTTCCCAACACAGACTAGCCCGTGAAACCTTCTAGGGGAGCGTGGAAATTAGTATATATAATCAAAACATGAAAAATTCATTGGTAACTACGATATGAGCACATGACCTGGTGTGGACTTTCTAGAGGATGAGCTGACAGGTATGAAGTGTATCACTGACTTCGGATTAGAGCAAGCAAAGCAAGCAGGAAAGCAGACCAGGATATGGCATTGTCCAGAAAATTCTCGATGTGAAAGTGGTCTGCATGCAGCAGAGGTCAGCTGACATTGGAGGACTGCAGCAGCAAGCACCTGGAAAAGGCAGCCGCTGGCTCAGGCAGGTAACCATATCTATAGGTGATAGGATGAGCTTATCTACCTTTCCTCCTCAAGGAAAGGTTTTGTAGAGTTGATTGAGTGGTCAGTGGGGTGGTTCTTCCTCAGCTGTAGGGCATACAGGGTAGACCTCTCCATCTGATTCACTCCCTCTGTCTCCACTTACAGCTGATGGAGAGCAACAGTCATACTTAGGATTAAATAATGTGTGCTAAAAATTCCTGCTTCTCTCCAGCAGCCATAAGGCAGTATGAATGATGAGCTCAGATACAGAAGCCTGTATTGAAGACATCTACAAGGGGCCAGATGAAGCTTACACTCAGCCTGCAGTACCAGGGAAACTGTTTAGGTTGTGGGATGCCAAGTCCCTGATTATATTAGGCAAAGCAGGGACTCAGACTGGTGTCTCCTACCTCCTCCATTACTGCCATATCCACTGGGCTTCTGGCTGTCTGGGATAGGGCTGTTCCCTCTCACTCTGTTTCAGTACCTACCAATAAAGAGTGTCAGTGTTGATGAAAGGCATTGCTCTGACTAAAGCATTCAATTATATGGTTCCCAGTGAATTCTAGTAAGAAACAATTTGCATGCAAATTTGTCCCCTTTTGTTGCTCATTGATCAATATGAAGGAAGATCTTAAAAGAGTGTCCTAAGACGTACATATATATGAACATACAATATAAAACTATCCATTTCTTTCTGATCAAGTATTGCCAAGAGTTTGCAATAGTTCTTGAAGATATATCAGTAGCTGATGGTGTATCTTGGTCTACACAGAGAAAACCCTGCTTACATTAGTGGTTCCTAATGCAGCTGTACTTGCAACCAAGTCAAAGACTGTTTCCCAAATTCACAAGAAATATCAGAATAAGAGAATTAGAAAATACATTATGGAAAGTTTGTTCACACATAAGCAGTATTGGCTTGAGCAGCTGCCCTTTTCTGTGGGTATTGAAAGACACATCAGTGTATGATGTTGTCAGAGGAGTTATATTTAGGATACTCCCTCACGCTTTGGAATACGCGTTTAGTTCTCATTAGCCTTCAGCAGCATGGGTGGTTACAAAGACTAGCATCTGCAAATTTGGCATGAATACTGTGAAAATAGCCTTTCTTCTGATGTATTAGGCACTCTAGTTCTAGTACACCAACAGAATCCTACGTCTGAATATCAGGAGGTAGCTCAACCCGTGTATTTCCATGTGTCTCTATCTCTACTTGTGTGCCAAATTCTACCTACTCTTTCCACTTATATGAAGAGATGGGGAGGTAGGGAAGGAGCAATGATGAGGAGATATAAGGCAGAGACCAAATGCCAAAGTAAAAATAGTTAAGACTATAAAGCCTAGAAATAGAGTTAATTGTATTAGACCTAGAAAATTGTCCGGAGGCAGTACCCACAAAATATAGGAGCCTGGCAGACAGTTTTCAGCCTGGAAACCCATATTTGTGTATCTTCATTCTTTATTTTAATTTCTTTTGATCCTGACAAGCTAATTTTCTGTGGGTTGAGGACTATAAGTCCATGGTCAGCTTGAGTTCAGATGAAAATTATATTTTGGTATTAACATTGATAGAGTATTTTAGAAGGAAGCAAAGATGGAGAGATCCGTGATTTAGCTCCAAAAGGGAAAGAAGCGAAGAAGATCATTTTTCCTTCAACACCAATGATTAATGAACAAATATATAACAAATATGTGAGAAGTGCTGCATATGAGATATTAAAAAGAGGTTCTTAGCATGACTGCAAAGTGAGACAGTAAAACAATGACAAGGCAAGAACAGGTAAAAAATGCAATCAGATTGCAGAGGAGGTTAACATAAATTATAAGAAAGTATTCAAGTATGTAAGGAACAGGGGGTCAGTGAAGGAGATGTGGTGAGCATGATTTATTGACAGCATACATAGACATAGCCAGAAACATTAATGGATTCACTGCCTTGGTGTTCTTGCATAAGAGGATGGGGAACAGATACAAGACAGAAAATAATTTCCTGGGATTGTGATGCTGGGGAGACGGGGGAGAAAAAGAAATAGTAAAGAAAATGGGAAAGCTCCCACCAGCTTGCCCCATGTCAGAACACATTTTTCAAAAAGTATCTGATTTATAATTAGGAGTGTAGCAAGACATGTCTTTCCTGTAAAGGTAAGTAATGCAGATTTGGCAATTTACTACACAAACTGTTTTGGTGGAAGCGAGAAATGGGAAATGCGGTCAAATAGGGATGAAGTGGTGGCAGAGAGGAAACATACATTTTTAGGCTAAACTAAATGAGCGTGATGCTTAAGAGTTGTACACAACCCCAGTAATAAACTCACTAGGAAGTGAAAACAAAACAAAAAGATAAAAGAGGAAAGCTTTCGTGGACCAACAGAGCAAGGCAGAAAGTAAAGGCCTCCGGCACAGTAGGGTGCATGGAGAGAGCAGAGTGGCTGTGTCAGCTGCAGAAGCTCTGTTTCATTTTTGTTTTATTTGAAACTCCAGTGCTCTCCAACAGCCTGCGCCCATGGGCTGATCTTCCCAGCAAGGACCAGCCAATGGGACCAGAAGATCACCCACCCTGTCCTACCTCCTGGGGCCTCCACCTTGGCTCTTACCACTCCACAGTGGGGAAACACTACAGGGAAACACTGGGGAGTGGCTTGCTTGTGGGTACTGAAGCAGGACATGCTGCCATCCTCCCCCGTGCCTGGGGGAGTTGTTCCACCTGGGCGTGAAGAAATAATGGAGGCAACAAGCATCAGATGTGATGATGAGATCCTCAAGGAAAAAGAGCTATTGCATACTAATTACTTGGATCAGGGTGTTGACTTTTCCATTGGAGAAGCCAGTGCCAGGTGTCCCCAGGCATGTGTTTCTCTGAGGAGGGCAAAGGAAGGCTTGAGGAAACAGGTTCAGGCCAGAACAAATGAGAGACAAGACGAAGTGCTTCAGAGCCAGCAAAGTGTAATGGTCATGGTGTTTTCACCCTCTGAGTCGGAAGCAAGGGTCACATCAAAATTGCAATCTTATTTACAACGATGAGGCTTTGGCTTTTTTTGCTAAATTTATTCTCTTTGTTATTTGCTCTTTCCACTCATTTGTCTCTTTTACACACAAGTTGTTTCCTGACTGACTTGTTGACTGTCTGTTTTCTGGGGGCAAAGGCTGTCTCCTTTGTCACTTAGCCCTACAGTGTCACACAGTGTCACATTTCATCAGTGGCCCTGATCAGTAATTTTTTAGATGCCACCATCAACTGAGTATTAATCGCAAAAGAAGCAGCTAATCCTGAGCTTCTGCACTGGATCTGCACAACTGCAGTATAGGCAGAAGGCTTCAAAAATACAGTCCCTATCAGATGGTAGGTGTGTCGTATGCTGGCGGGGTGAGAGGTGTGAGCGTGCAGGGCTGATGGTGGTGGGGAAGGTGACAGGGCATGCCAGGAAACAGCACTCAGACGGCCTTGTGGGCACCAGTCCAGCATCTGTTTGCGGAAAGATTTGGGGCGATAGGTGTTTTAAGAAATAATCTGGAGTCCAAGGGTTCTTCTTATGCAAACCCTCAGCAGCTGGCAGTGCGGAGGAAATGACTAACATTGTGTTTGTTGTTTCCCGTGCGGCACTTGTGTGTGCAGAGTCTGCAGGAGGGGGAGAGGGGGATTTTCTCAAACTGTGTCTGCAAACAGACCCTGCTGATTGCTTTCCTTTCACTGCTACCAGCTTGGAGGGGAAAAAACCTGGCTTGTCCTGGTCAGCTTCACTTCACTGTGGGGAGAGAGATGCATTTCCCTGGCGAAATGACCAAGGCAGTAACTGGGGGGAGGAATCTAATGTACAATGTGTGATGACTAATGCTCCAGGTGCTCACCACCTTTGCTGTGGGGTTAATAAAGAGGTACAAACTCCTTCGGGTTCAGAGCCAGGCATCACCTGCTGTGGTTGCCACCAGTCACACATGGGGAATACACACCTTGTTCAGGCTGGGAGTGCTGAAGTTACACCAAGTCAAAACTCTTCCTCACTTCTTAACTTCTAGTCCCTCCGTAGAGCTGGAGCAGCCATGCTCACTATCTTACCTCCCACATGTCTCTGTAGGAGGTTACTACAACTAATCTTACACAGAGAGGAGATGAAGAAATGAGGGAGATGGAAGGAGGCTCCTCTCTTGCTTCCTGGGCAGCAGCACTGCCCTCGGGACAGGGGCAAGGTCCAGGTGCAGAGTGAAAGAGATATTTATGATGAACCTGTGGCATGACTGAAATAGTAAAACCATAGCTGAGCCAATGATGTGCAACTAGGACTGGGAATGGAGTAGTGGGAGCTGGAACAAGAGCTTGACAGAGGCACATGGAGACTTGCCTTTGACTTCCAAGGGCCTGTTAACAGGGCTCAAAAGACAAGTTTTAATTGCACATTTCTAAGGAGAGCAGAGAGAGATACGGCAAGGTTACCTGAGAACTGTACCAAATGCAACGATAAGAAGAAATGAACACCGGACTTGGGTTTTCTGTTGGTTTGTTTTTTGGGTTTTTTTGTTTGCTTGCTTGTTTGCTTGTTTTGTTTTGTTTTTTTAAAAAAACAACCTTATGCCATTCAAAGAACAACGAAACACAAAGGAAGGGGAAACTCTGATAAATACATCAGAGTCCTTACAGCAGCATATCGGTTTTACCAAGTCAGCCCTTGCTGTGAGTGGGTGTCCACTCAAGCAGAGTCCTTGTGAACAAACAGAGAGAGAAGCTGGAATGCACTCAGACAAGCAGAGGTGAGATGTTTCTGTTGACGGGAATGTTCTCTCCTCAACGTTTGGGGCATTTGGGGCAGTTGTTTGCTGTTGTTATTGCTGCAAATCCGACAAAAGTTCAAAAAATCGGAAGTTGATGGTTTCTGTTGCAGAAGCCACCTGGTCTTGAATGAGGCACCAAACCAAAGAAAAACTTTTGGTTTGTTTATGCTATTGTTGTTCCCTCAACAATTGTTACTTTATAATTATTTTCAAATGTATGCTGAAGGGCTCATTTTTTTTTGTTTTGTTTTTAACCCTAAGCACTTTCAGGATTATTTTGTTCAGAAAAGCCATAAGCCCCATTAATTGAGCTGTTCTGTAAAACCTTTAGTTCAAAGAGCTTTTAGGAAAATAAAAGGATATCCAAGTAATTTCAGAATATGCCAAAGAAGAGTCTTATCCTACCTGCTTTCAGAGAGGGCATGGAAGGAAAATGTATTTAGCAAGAATTGGTGGATTATTAAGTGGTTTTATCTCCACTCGACATCTCTCTGTAAATAAGTCAAGGTTTGTTGCAACCTTGTGCAAGTGCTGGCAAAATTTAAAGCCTTAAATGGTGAACTGCTTTGAAGAAAGCACATCTTCCTAATGGAAACAAATTGTGCCCATTATTTGTATATGTGGTAAAGCTTTATTAAAACATAGGGGTGGTGGCTTTAGTTTCCCTCCTTAAATAGGATGATTATTTAACATCAAACTTAAACCTTGGATTATGGCATATTGATAGAATATGAATCATATAATGCAATAAAAACAAACTAATTCTTTATGTACCACCAGCAACGTTTTAAAACAGAGGTGTGAGCTCAAAATTATCCATTAAAGAAAGTAATGCCACACCAGGAGAGTATTAGCTTGGAAGAATGCCTATAGAAGTCAACAGGATAATAGTTGTCCTCCTTGGGTGTTGCATCATACTACTGGGAGTCAGATGTATGTGATATATGTACCACTGCTCTGGATTATACTGTTATCACAGAGAAATAAATATTGCATAGACTTCTTACTGCCACCATAAGATTTCACAGGTTTTGATATGTAGGATAGCAACTGGAAAAAGAAACAATTTTGCTTGCTTTCGATTATTTAAGCTCTTGAACATTTTTTCTTAACTTGATGGTTTGTTTTTTTTTTTAATTCTGCATTTCTCAGTCAAGAAAGGTTAGTCTTGGTAATTACAGCTTTCAGTTACAGATCTCATTTCCATTTTTGGCTCTTACAGAAACGTGCAGATTTGTGGTGTTAGGATTCTCAATGCTTTGAGTAGAAGTAGCCCTCTAATTTTTTTTTTCTTTTTTAAAAAAAATAGAAATAACACAATTGGATTAAGTTGATAATTAGGTTGGATAAGTGAAACACTTTTTCTCAATATTTTTATATATATATATATCTCTACTTTTAATTTTAAGGTGTTCAGTGCTGTCATCAATGCTTCAGTTTAAGATCTGCCTCTGCTGTTTTAGGCTAGCTACTGTGGTGCAGAGGACCTATATGAAAGTAAATATATCTGAGCTCATTATAAGTAATACATGAGCATGAAACTAGCTTTCTCCCAGGATTTGAAACTGGGAATAAGGTTCGAAGCCCTTAATGGTGGAAGGAGAGCCACTGAACTATCTGGTATGATTCCTAGTGCATCCATAAGTTACATCCCTAGCTTGTGGTTTGGGTAAGGACTAAGGGGGCTTAAGTATGCCTTATAGAACCTTTCTTTCCAACAGAATGATATTGCACTCTGGTGTCCCTATTGCAATGTTTTTAGCATGCACAGCTCATCTTGCCCAAGCCATACCAGTGGCTAGGCACAAGATTCGGGCTATCCTCCACAGGAAGGCTGGGGAGTCAGGAGGCGCGGTGTGCATGGTGGGTGCTGCAGAGCTGCTGGCATTTGGAGCCCCAGCACAGCTGGCAGGGATGGGCAGACTTTCTGATTTCGTTTGTGGCTGTTGGCATCCCAGGGAGCATATTGCATTTGGAAACACAAGATATCAGGTGTCAAGAACTACATTTGGTTTGCATTAAATTTTGTACAAAAAAAAAAAAAAAAAAATTTAAAAATTAAGACAAGAAAATCAGTTGACACAGGCAAAAAAAATCTCACAAATACCCCTACCTCCCACTCACAGTACTGTAAGCCAACAGCTGTGAAATGATAGGGCAACTTCATCTCCTGTCTGCCATGTAGATAAGGTACCTTAGTCTTTGGCCAGTTGTCCATTTCTGGGAAAGATGGTTGAAGGTGAGACATGTTTGTGCTGTACAGTGACATCTTTGCCGTATAGAGGTCCACACAGCCAAAATTGTTTTGTTACTTGCGCTACTCCTGGGCTGGAGTATCTGAGGTCCTTATAACCTTGCTATATTTGTTTCCTTGACACCCAACACACCTGGAAAGCAAGAAAGTCCTAGTTGTATCCTCTCACTGGGTGGAGAACGAAGTCAGGGAGAGACTGAGGGACAGACACTTCGAGCACATACCTCAAAAACTTCTCTGAAGTTCTGTTAAACACTTAAATGAGAGCCTGGGCGGCAGCGGCTGGGCCCCCAGTCATGAAGGAAAGTAGAGCAGGGAGCTTGAACCCGTCTCTGAAATTGCATAACCCCAGTCATGGGGTTATTTTGCCTTCCTTTTAACTTTGCTTGTGAACTGATAGAGTACAGAGAGATAATTGTTATTAGATGCAACGTGAAGTAACAAACAAAAGCGTATCTCTCGAAATGTAGAAAAATAAGTTTGGTCAGAAGTACTTTGTTGACCTTACTGAAATAACTCCTTCTCTGACCCAGATACAGCATGTGTAATCCACTTTGTAATGTCACTACAATGCTCATCAAGATTTCTACCTTGATATGACATCTGTAGATCAGGCGTTCATTGTTCTGATCAGCAGTGTTCTCATGGTTGTGTTGCTACCTGGGAAGCTGCTGACACCAAAGAGACTTTGGCTGTATAAGATCATTTTAAATTTGCAGACAAAACCATTAAAGTATGGACAGGATAGTTTTCTTTCCCTCTAAATATGAAGGAAGAGGACACAGGGATGACACTTTGTTTAATTTGGATTAAAAGAATGCTGTGAGGTTTCATTTTTTTGGAAAGGTGAGTTTTGATGTTACCTTAAACCGGTAAAAAAAAATATATGAAAGTTCTGGTTGAAACTGTTTCCTCTGGAGTTTATTTCTAAAATCAAAACGCCTCTCTGATTTGAAGTTCTGAAACCCACTGCTGTGAATAAAAATGTGCAGCCATTTCATTTATTCATTTTGGAAAAATGAAAGAGGCAATGAGTAAAACTGCAGTGGGGTGAGGAAAACCTGCTGATCAGAATGAAGGTTACTTATATTACAATAAACATGTGTTGGTCTTGGCTAATATTGGTTTAAGTTACAGTCTCATTTGAACTCAAAGTGCCTTTTGCTTTGGCTGCTCAAAGGACACAATTGTCATCAAGGAAGTAAAATCTCTTCTGTTCCCCCAGCTGGAAGAAAAGAGATTGGAGGTGGCAGTGGAAGGGACAGGGCACAAGAAAGAAAAGGAAAGGAAGGCAGATGCTCGCACACAACTTCTTACAATGGCTCCAGCCTGCCCTTCCATTGGCAGGAATCCTTTTGATCAAATCCTTGCCTTGGGCTGAAAGCGTTTTAATGAGCATACAGACACCGTCTTTTTTTTCCAGGTCTATTTTGTGTTCTTAAGGATAGATAAGTAAAGTGTGCACTTAAATGATCATGTCTGTGCTCCTTAAATGTGCTCTAGAGGAAACGCGTAGTGCTTGAATGTGGAGGCTGAGCAATGCCAGCCTGAAGGACAAAAAGAAAATAACAGAGGAGGAAACTTGAAGTCAACTTGTTTCCTTTAAAATTTTGTTTTCTTTGGGAGGAGGAATATACAACCTGGAGAGAGGTGGGGATTTTGGGTGTGGGGGTATTTTACGGAAACTCCCATGTCTTACAAAATTTCCCCAGCACTAGTTTCTTTGAGACTGCCATCAAGGCAACTGTGGTTCACCCAGCTCCTTCTGCCTACATTCCGGGGAGGGTGTCGTGCTATGCTGAGTGTCAGCACTCAGCCTCTGTGGGACGATGCCCCACACATCTCCTTGTGGGAGTTTGCTCTTCAGACTCAGTCCTGGACCTACACTGTTAATTCCTCTCTCAGGAAGGACGTGCATGCTTTGGTCTGCAGCGGTGATCCGCCAGTCCCTGCTCTCCCCACCACGCTGGGGCAAGTATGGGACCACACGGAGGAGCTCCTTTTGGCAGCAGTCTGAATGTAGCGGGTTTGTGGAGTTAAGGAAAACTTCACTCGCCTGTGCTGCCAACATGGCCCTTCCCATGAGCCCTACAACACATTTAAAATAAAAAAAAGATTATGCTTGACAAAAGGCAAATGCAGTTTAGTTTGACACATCTCATTATTCTGAGGCAATTGTGGGAAAAGGCAAACTTTGTCAGTATGTCACAAGGTAGTAACAGTTACTGGAAATCAATAAAGGGACCTGCTCACCTTGGAAAAAACACTTATCACTAACTTTCAATTTACCTGATAGGTTTCAAAGATAAGGGTGCAGGAGGACTGAAGCCAAGACCTCTGTGCAGAAGAAGCAGAGCCTTCCCCAAACTGGGATGGCAAGAGTTGAAAGTAAGTTTTAACTTGACAGCAGCTACCAAAATCAAAACCTTTTTTCAAAGTTTTTTTGATGTGAATCGCAGGAGGTGCGACTACTGGGATTTGCATCCAGACAGTCGCAAATCCTGGTGACAAAGGTATGACATTTATGATTTGCGACTGTTATTCCACATGTGTGAATTGCCAAAACAAAGCTTTTGTAAAGGCAACTTTTATTTGTGACTGATGCAGTTTGTAAACAAGAAAGTGCCAACATTGAAGCGCTGTCCGGTTTAGCTCAGGGTGCCAACTGCTTCCCAGGTAGGGCTGCTGCCTGGAGCTGATTGCTCCAGAGGTATGAACAATGCTCTTTCAATAAAGGGAGCATTATTACTGCATGGCTTTGGCTTGGCTAACAGGTATGTGTGAAGTAACTGTATACTTTTAACGATGTGGTCCTGGGTAAACAGTGGAAATTTATCTCAAAGGAAATAATTTTGATGAGTCCATCATTTATCTAGTTAGATATTTTGCCTCCAATGATGGTACAAACAGCTCTGGAAAAAGAGGTAAACCACCAAATACGGATACCAAGGAAAAAATTCACTAATTTACAGTATTTAGGTATTCGTATAGGTTTTTGTAATTGCTGATGGTAATTCAGCTCATGTCATTATTACTCCCATTACTGCTTTTTTAGCCATCTCCTTGGTTGTTTTTCTCAGTAACATCCTCCAACAGTGACTGTTCCATAAGTTAAATATATCATATGTAAAACATTTGCACTTACGGTTTTAATTTTACTGCATTAGTTTATTTAGAAGCCTCAGATTTATCCCACACAGATTATTCATTAATCCACGCCCTTCTGCTCAGCTTCATGCGAACTAACCTGCAGTACAGAAGGAAGAAGGCCCGTGCATCAAATCACTTTTATTTCCTTTCTTGGTAATGATTCTTTCTGCTGCATCTTTTTCAGTGAGGCAACCAGATCTGTGACACTAGCTAAGAGGATGCCTCTTTTTTTCTTTAACAGTACAATACCTTTAGTGTCATTCTCTTTCACTCAACACACCTTTAAAATTCAAAAAATGATCCACCTGGTAAGATTTAATTTTAAAATATTCAGCAGCATAAAGATCTTTGATTTTTATGGTAGTTCCACCCTTCTAAATTTGGGGTGGTTTTCTTTATCTCTGTCCAAATAATAATAATAGTGACTGACATATCCTACACATACACACACATACATATATACATTTATAAATAGATATATCTATATCTAGCTATGTATATGTTTTTGTATATGCACACACACATCTGAACTGGCTCTGCTTATTTCAGTCAGCTTTTCAAACAACCCTACCTTCATGCTTCTTGACTATGAGCTGTATTGGCACAGGGCAATTTAGAAAATAATTAATTCATTAACTAATCTCAAGGATACCTGAAAAAAATACCAAAACCAACAGAAACAAAAACTTTGGGGGCTTCATCTGTTAGAAGGAACATCTAGAGAATTCAGATGGTATGCAAGTAACTCAGAAAATGTTTATGTGGAAAATTGTCCATGCATTTTATTACTCGTTCACGAAAAAATCTCAGTGCACAACTTAGCTAAATTACCAGCAAAGTTAAATTAGGCATGCACACTTAGAATTAAAAACACCCCTTCTGTCTGCCACACAGAGGCTGCTAGTTCAGAGGGAGTGGGAACACAGAAATACCTGCTCTTCAGTCTGTCAGAAGATGATCTGGCTGGGTATCCACAAAACAAATTCTTAGTAGAAACACTGAACTTAAACAAGGACATTTAAAAATTACAACAGGATGTACTTCTGCTATGGTATTTTTATCTGAATCACACCAAAGCACCAATTTCCTTATCAGAACAATGCAATAGCCACCGCTGATAATGTTGCAGTGTCCTATTTGTAAGCTGCAGTGTTTTGGAAATATATCCTACAACTGAATATGTGGAATATTTCAGTATTAAAAGTAATGGCCCATGTGAAAATTTTTTGATTTCCTGATATTTGCTGTTCTCTCAAACAGTACTTTATACAAACATGAGCCAGTCTCTTTTCTTTCATGTAGAAATTATCAAAGTTGTGTATTTTCAAACTTAACTGAACTAGTCATATTACTGGGGTACATCTGTAGCCTGAATTAGGCTCAGCTATGCCATCATGCATATAGAGGGAAACCTCCATGCCTTCAAAGGGCAAGAGGTCCAGAACATCAGGGTTTGGATGCTGTAGAGAGTGTAAGACCAGGCTTGCGCTACGGCACTAGATGTGCTTCTCGGAAGAAATTTGTGGCACTCCTTGGAAGTGACTGCCACTATTTGTGAGACTGGGCTGGGGTCATATGATGGCTTTATCCAAGGCAGGGCTATGTGGCAAGCGTTCAGGTGAATTTATATTCTCTCATGTGAATAAATGATATTTCAAGTGACCAGGGGCAGAGAGTGGGAAAAATAAGTTCATATTTCTCTGTTTTCCTTTCTTTAAGCAGCTCACTGCCAGTCAGACTTGCATAGGTATTTGGGTACTGGAAGATGCAGTAAGTGTCTAGTGGAGCTTCCAGACCTTTTTGCAACAGTAATGATGTATGGTCATAACAGAGGCTACAGAAGATAACCAAGGATTTTTAAAGAACTAGCAATGGAGCTCTCTGAACCATTAATGACGATTTTCAACAAATCTTGGTGCCCTGGGGAGGTTCCAGAAGTCTAGAAGAAAGCTTATATAGAGCCAACATTTAAAAAGGTTAAATGGGATGACTTGAGTAATTATAGGCCTGTCAACCTGACATTGATCCCAGGCAAAATACTGGAACAGCTGATATGAGACTTGATTAATAAGGAATTAAAGGAAGGTAATATAATTAATGCCTTTCAACATGGGTTTGTGGAAAATAGATCTTGTCAAACTGGCTTGATATCATTTTTCTGAGATTACAGGCTTGGCTGAGAAAGGTAATAGCACTGATGTAACGTACTTAGATTTCTATAAGGCATTGACTTCGTACCACCTGATGTTTTGATTAAGAAAAGTGAATGCTACAAAATCATTGCAGCAAACATCACCTGGATTAAAAATCAGCTAATTGGTACATCTCAATATGTAATTGTAAATCGGGAAAATTCATTGAGCAGGTGTGTCTTCATTGTAGTCCTGCAGAACAGAGAATGGTTCTGGATCCAAAGCTGTTTAACATTTCTAACCATGTCCTGAAAGAAAAAAAAACACGTCACTATAGATTGTACTTACAGACCACACGAACACTAGATACAGCGAGTGTGTTGCTGATAAGGAACAAGCTAGATGTTTTGGTGAAACTCTAATGTTTTTTGTCTAGAAAGAGCAAAAGTCAGCCTTACAAGACCTTTCAAGTAGTAGGTGTGACTTTTAGAAAGACTTAGAACTCATTAAAAGAGGATAATCAGCAAAACAGACCTTCCAGTGCAGTGTGGTACCTTAAAGGGGTCATCCTTGAACGTGCAGCAGGGAATGTCAGGTCTGAGCAGGATGGGTTTATATTACTACTAATGTTGGCATCAACACACCCTTTTCGGAGCACAGGGTCCCATTCTGAATCCCAGCTCAAGAGGGATGTTGATAAGCTGAGGAGCACTGGGAGGAGACCCCCAAAAGCATGCGAGGAACTGGAAGAGGTGATTCATCATGAAGAGCTCAATGAATTCAGTGTTTCCCCCAGAAAACCAAGGACTAATGATGTGAGCTGATCACAGTCCAAAATTATGGGATTTGTTTTGTCCAAATTTCCCCATCTAAAAGATAGGAATATGGTCTAGGCTTACTGCTTTGTCACCTTTATTCAGTCAGTGCAGAAGTTAGATATGTCCAGTGGGCACTTAATCCCGTATGGAGATAGCTGCAATGAATTGCCTTCTGGTAGTGCCTGTTTCTCTCAGTTGATTACAGAAGGATCCCCAAACACTGGGTGAGACAAGATGCTTCATTTTTGCATGGTTAAAGTTAAATGAGATATTCCCACACTAATTGCCTCCATGGGGAATGTAATTTTTAAAATGAAGGCTCTTCAGTCTGTTAAATAACAGGCTCTGAAGGTTGGAAGTTTTATAGGGACAAATTCAGATTAAAAATCAGGTGCACATTTTTCTCAGGGAGCATAATTAACCTTTGGAGCAAATTACCAAGGGCTGTGGCACTTTCTACACCAGTGGAAATTTTAAAATCAAGATGGAATGTTTTTCTAAAAGATTTGCTCTACTTAAAATGCACTGATTTGGGGAAGTTCAGTGGCCTGCATTGCACAAGAGGCCAGAAAAGGTCATCGCTTTTGTCCTTTCTGGATTAACGATACGTGCCTCTACGTCTTGTGATGCTAAAACACCTTTAAAAAAATTTTCCTTAAGTCTTTCACCGTTCCTAAATTTCCTTCCTGATAACAATGATTAGAATTCCCTACCTTGCAGGGCAAACGAGTTGAGGACTTTGAGGTGTGTAAATATCCTGGACACAAAGGCCAAGCAAAAATTTAGGGTATGCTGAAGAAATGTAGATGATTAGACTAGATAGAACTCGAGTAACATTCACTGCCCAAGTGCTAATTGTGTGTTAGTCTTGTTGGAAGTGGGTGCTGACCAGTTACCAAATCTCTTGTCAGCTTCGGTATAATTAGGGCACAAGTGTCTTGAAAAAGACACCCAGTGTTTTCAAAAATATCCCACAAAATATCCCACAGTTTCCTTTGTGCAATAGGCACTGGAGCAGGGCCAGATCCACCCTGCTCTTGGCCTCCACACCCTGGTGGTTCATGGTTCAGGCTAGAAAGGTCACACTGCTGATGTGGGGTTAAGTGAACAGGAAAGCCATTAAAATTTATGTGATTTTGGCAATGTGCTGTATTTTCCCTGTCTCAATTCTATGACTGTCTGGATAAAAAAAAAAAAAAAAAGAAGAAGAAAGAAATGGGAAAAAAGACCAAGAAGATAAACAGGGAAGGATTAGAGCCATTCAGAGAAAGAGTTTTCTTCAATCTGACTTTGACTTGATCATCTAGATTAAAGTTTAAATCCCCATCACCAAAGGACAATGTGATGATGGAGATAGTGCACTTCAGAAGCATTCAAAGAGAGAGGCTGAACAATGTATAGAACTGGACACAAAGTTTCCATTTGCATTGTTTTGGGTGACCAATTGGTTGTTATGCTACATGAAAATTATTTGCTGTGGAATTTTTCAAATTTTCTCTTTAAATATGTGTGAACACACAAGCGAATTTTTTTTAGTTTTAAACTGAAAATTATCAGGAGCGTGTATTTTAAAAGCCACCGTGTTGGCTGGTAGAAACTGTAATTCAAATACCTTAGTTTCTTATTCTTTTATGTGGGCTAGGTTTCTGCCTATCTTTCCCAAGATGCATTGTAAGCTGAGATCAGAACATCCTCTCTATATAATATAAATATTATATATTCTTACAAATAATAGTTTTTCCGCAGTTTCTCAGTGGGACTGAAGAATCATGGAGCCAAACAGGTAGCAGAATGTCAAACTAGGAAACACATAAGCTACAAGCCTATGAAATACCATGACATTTTAAAATCAAAACTCATAGCCTTTGGATGAACATTTGGAAAAATTTAGAAAGATGAACACTGAGAACAAAACAATTTTAGCTAGTGTGTGCCTTAAATCCATGGGTCCTCAGTGGTGTCCCTTGATGTAAGTGAGGACAGGATTTCGTTGCTAAAAATTTTGATGTACGTCCTTCAACGAGTTTTTGAGATGTAGGTCTCAGGATCATGGATCAGGTTTTTTACTATTCACATGACTGCTAGCAGGTTCCCATCCCCACCTGCAGCACAGGAACCTACGGACCACATAACCATTGGCATGAATCTCCTGATGCTCAGGTGTAAGTAGAAACCAGTCGAAATCTGACAAAGCCATGGGCCTTACACCTCCGCAAAGCAGAGATCCTGGCATTGGGGTAGGTGGCCCAATGCCCTCCACCTCCCTTTTTCACATGCTTTGGCAATGCTTTTAAAAAACTCTCACAGTGTGCTGGGAAGGACAGGAGAGCCTGAAGGTCCTCGGGCTTTATGGTCTAATCTCCTCCAGACGCCGTTGGAATGCCACCTTTAGTCTATGTGCTGGACCCTGCTTTTCTTTACATTTGAGCTGGGGACACTTAGTCCCTTGACTGAAAACGCTGAATACTGAGAGGGGCAAGAAATTTGCCGTCAGCCCAGAGAGACGCACTGTTGTGGCTGAGCATCTCCTGAAAGCAAGATCAGCTGTACTTCACCAGGGACGTTTCTCCACCTGAAATGCAAGGAAATCGCACCTCTGTGGCTGTCACTTATCCTGCCCGTACTAGAAGCTTGTGCCTGTCCCTGACACTCAGTAAGCAGTTGGTCAAATGCTACCTGGTAAATTCAAAACAAACCCAACCCAAGAGTCATAGCCAGCCTTGCTTCCCAACTTTTGCTTTCCATGATGATTTTCTGCCTGAATACTTATAAAAGGGAGAAAATGGGGATTCAAATTCTGTGACAACTCATTATGTTTTTTTCTGCTTCAGTAACCTTATTGATTACAGAAAAGACTGATTGAACGTATGCTTCATACTTTTTTCCCAAACACTTTCAATAAATGCCCTTTATGTGCTGCAAAAAAAATAAATAAATAAGTGTGTCTTCCTGACAGCTGGCTGTAGAGTAAACTTAGAGCACCTGCTTTCTTCTCTTTTGTTCATTTTTTACTGCTAAATGAATAACACTTAACACTAAATAAAGAAAGAGGGTGACCATGGCTACTGAGAAAGATTCAAAGGCAGCCTGTACATTGCTTGTAAAGAACTGATTGCAAACATGTAGTGTACGGCAGATAACAATATTCCTGCACAACAATCTAGAAGTAATTCACATTGTGGTTTAAGTGCCAGATTCTCATGAAAGACACTGAATAATCTAAGGCAACTCTACTCTGTCAGGTGCCACGCATTTCTTTGGCAAATTTAACTGATAACACATTTAAAGGTGCTGGTAGGACAGGCAGCGCCCTTGAGAGCTGGCAGAAGGGGACACAAGCAACTTTACCTTATTTTGGCCTCATCTGTAAGAGGGTTTGGGGAAAAAAAAACCAACAAGCTTCTTGAGGTTTTGATTATTTTGTTTGTAAATAACCATCTGCTTCTTTCTGATCAAGAGCCAGCATAGTAAGGTATGACCCCAGGGAAAGCTGTGATTGATACTCCGCCACCTCTGTTAGCGGGGGTGCCGCACAAAAGATAGCGTCAGGCTCACCAGTGGCCTGTGATGAAAAAGAATACACTTTCTTTAAAAACGTAAATGATCTGATGTTATAAAGGGAAGCAGGTGGCATAGGGGAAAAGCCCAGCCACCAAACACCTCATTTCTGTCATACCTATCTACCCTCCCCTCTCCCACCCGTTTGTCGGTCCAGCTGCTGATCTTTGCTCTGGAGAGGGAGGCTACGCCACCGGGGCCAGGCGAGGCAGGCACAGCATCGCCCCGCCGCCAGCGCCGGCCGCCCAGAGCCATGTCTTTTGTCACCACTCACCACTGACTCAGTGTGACCTTGGGCAAGTCCCTAAGCTCTTCGTGCGTCAGTTTATCTACTGGTGAACTAGATATAATACCTTTACTGAGGATTATGGCAATTAAATGCTCTCTGTAAAGCACGCCGCGATCCTCCATGCTACAGAAATGAATTTTCTGGCTACGAGTTTGCCATGCTGATCGATCGCAGCGTACCAGTGAGAGCAACTACTAAGTTCCTGTGCTGCCTTCCTCATTTCCAAGAACTTTGGGGACCTGTCCTGGGAAGCAGGAGTGCTTAAGAGATCAAGAGCTTTTTTTTTTGCAGAACAAAATGGTTTTGGTTGCTGTTGTTCTGTCACTTGTGGCAGTCCTCATGAATTCCGTGTTTAAAAAAAAATAAATCAGCTGCTAAGAAGTTTCTGTCTATTCAACATTCGAAAAATCAGCTGCTGAGAATTGTTTCTGGCTATTCAGTGTTTGCATCCTTCTCTGCAACCCAGTATTCACACTGGTAAAGCACTAGTTGTTACGAGGCAGAAATTAGTGGGGAAACTGTTCAATGAATTTAAGAAAAAAGGGCGGGAGGGGGAAGGTTATAAAACCCTCTGGTGTCCGGTGGATTTTTTCACTTAGGTATTTCAGCCTAATGTGCTTTTAGTGGAAAGGTTCCAAAACGTACAACCAGGGAAAAAAAAAAAAAAAAAAAGAAGGGGGGGGAAATTCCCAGGCAAAATAACTAGAGGTAAATTCAGTGTTTTTCCACTCCAGTGACCACAACCTTTGCTTTTATTCTGGTGCAAACAGCTGCAGGTGCCTCAAGTCAGCCAGTTCTATCTATCTGCAATGTCATCCATGTTTACTTGCAGCACTGGACTTTCGATTCTGTCAGAGTGCCAATCCAACGGGCCGCCAGGCACTGCAGCTGACAGTCAAATCTGTAATGCTGAATCCTTCTTCTGGAAAAAAGGGCTAAAGAGGTTAATACACTCAAGTAAGGATAAACACACCAGCTGTTATAGTTTCTAATATTTAATGTCATTATCAAATAAAATAACTCCTAAGAAATAAAAAAATATGCAGCCTCCAAATCACTCATCTTTGTTAGTATTAATAAATTATCCGAAAAGCCTACACTATAAAATAACAATAATAGAGAGACTACAATTAAAGTCCTATTTGCTCTTCTGCTCGGCTGATGTTGCTCTGTGCTGATACCATTACCTTCTGGTGTTTCATCAATATTGGTATCATGCATCGCACAGTATATATAGGATAATCAGGGCTGGATTATTGGAATGTAGAGGAATATAATTTAACTCCTTTTTTTTTCTTTCAGGGTGCTTGTTGAAATATTTCATCTATCATCTAATTTACTGAATGTAATTATTGAAAGATTTCATGACTCTTGCTCTTTCTCTTTTACAAAAATCTGCTGAGGATCATAGGAATAATGAGTCCTGCAACAACGAGAGTGCTTTTGTGTGTGTTTGCGAGTGAAATCTCAAAGGACGCCCTCCAGAACTCATTACTGGGGCTAAATACTTTTTAGAGTCGGGAAGTGAATGTATGTTTTCCTCCCATCATTATAGCTACAGCTTCTACTGCTGTTCATCGCTGTGGATTGAACAGAGGATAACTTGAACACATTCAGAAAGGTTGAGAAATAAACACACACAAACACACAATGGAAGAAGCTTCACAGCCTGCACAACAGCCTGCAATGAGCTCAGCTTCTAGTTTATGATCTATGTTATTGCAAGGCACACTCACTGCCTTGTACTTAAAGGTCTATGACCAATTCCATAAAAATCCTTGAATTTTAGGATTTGTTAGTCAGCCATTTCAAATTGCATCAGACTGAAGCTTGTCAATCCAGTTACGCTTACTTTTTGGCTTTACAAGATTTGATTGAAATTTGTTTCTCCGGTTATTGCTTAACTGTGGGCAAAGGCACAGAGTTGGTGGGGACTTTGGGCATGACATTGTCAGTAAAGGCGCAGTGCTGCTGCTCAGCGTGAGATCACTGCTCTCACCAGCCACTTTGAGGCACAAAAGGGGATATTTACCCTAGTTGTGTACCTCTCCAAATCCATCTTAAATGTGACTAATGTTGTTCTTTTGCTGGCCTTCTCCACACAGGTGCGTTTATTTCCTGCACTGTACTTTTTAACAATGTATGGATTATGGAAAAAAAGAACAGATTTTTTTTTTTTTCCCTACCAGTACAATACCAGGTGTAAGGTAGAGCTGGCTGAATTACAGAAATTCCTTCTCATGGAAAAATGGTCATTTTGAAATTATCCCTCTCCCTTCTCGCCTCATATTGTGCAATTTAAAATTTTGATTTTAAACTGATTTTTTTTTCCTGGGAAATACTCTCCAGAAAAAAACAAAATCTCTTTCAGGGGAAGCAAACTGGAATTTCTTGGGGCTTGCCAGCTGCCTGCCGAAAAGGGAGAGCGGCAGGAGCCTCGTCGGCAGGCTGCTGCAGGCTGGCCACCCCGTGCCTGCCTCTGCTCCTCCTCCTCCTCCTCCTCCTCGCCTTCCCCCTAGCCTGGCTTCTGGGGAGGCAGCTGGGCTGCAGGGCCGGCAGAGCGCCAGGGCACTCAACCTCCCCTCCTCCCTCTTCCAGACCTGCTGCATCTCCCCAGCTGCCTGCCTGGAAGACTATTGTCAATTTTGCTCTCTCCCTGCAGACGACAACAAAATCGACAGGGGCCTTCCAGCCAAGCAGCCATGGAGCCATCAGTTTGATTTTTTCCTAATAGAAAATCAGAAATTTCTGGCAAAATTGAAATTTTCCCATAAAAGAAATCTCGATTTTATAAAAGGCACATTTTTCCCCCAGAAAGTCATTCCAACAGAACATTCTCAGCGGCTGTAGTTTGAGAGACCTTGAATTAAAGTCTATAGAAAAAAAAAGTTCATGTGCTTGGCTGCGAAATAAGGGCAGGTGAATGGAGTCAAATGCAAATAGAAACTGCCTGAGAACCAATGTGCAGGGTCCCACCACCTAAGGATCAGGCCCAGGGTATTTACATGACTTTAAAGGAGCTATAGGGGATCGTATCTTTGCTATAAAGTACTAGAGATGATAACCAAGACTTACATAGCAAGGTTATGTACCTTTTGAATAATTTACACAGGCCTGAACTCTCGTGAGAATAATTCCCAGCTCGCAATTACTACCAAACTAGTTCAGAAAAGTATTCGAGCTTTTGTGGCCTCATCAAAATAGAAACCTTTTCAGCAGCGGCACATCAGACACTGCAAGAGAGAGGGGGAAAAAAAAAGTAACTTCACCCAGAGTAGTGCTACAAAGTCACCTTTGTCTCTGTTTTATCTGCATGCTGTTGGGGACGATTCTCTCAGTGGTAAACGAACCAGCGGTCCTGCCTGTGTCATCTGTGCAGATGGATTTCGGGAGAGAGAGGCCGTGGTGCCAGCGATGAGAAGGTGCAGGCAGTCACGACCAGCATCTTGTGCAGGTTTCCCTCTGTGTCATCTCCAAGTCTGTGCTGAACACATCACCCTTCCTTCCAGCCACAGGACTGCAGGTTTGACTTGGAAACACTTCCACTTTTGTGGGTTTCCCCTAGCTAGGACACCTCAATTGGGTCAAACACCAACTCCTGATTTCCAGAGGACCAGGGAGACCTGTGCCTGAGGAGCCAGGTTATTAGCACCTGAATAGGACTGTAGAAGCAATTCTGAAAATATTTCCTTGTGATCTACACTACCTTTTTCCCAGCGACCTTGTAACAACAGTGAGGATCAGAGAGCATAGTCTGCTCAGGCAAACCTCCCACTGAAGTAATCTGGAGCTTTATCTGAACAAGAGCTGCAAGAGGGTCAAACATAGCTCCGTTTGTGCTCCTGAGTGGTGCAAGGCCTTGCGCAGGCTCTTTGCAGCAGGTGAGTTTCTCTCCAATGGGAGCAGCTTTTCGCAGAACAACATAGGAGCCTTTTACATGCTCTGGAAATGTTTCGCAAGTAAAGCAATGAGAATGCAACACAAAATGAGTTTATCAGATGATTAAATGTGAACAAAAATGGTCAAACCCAGAGCAAACCCATGGAGATGTGGTGAGGTGAAGCCCCCCCTGCATGGTACCCGGAGGGCAGAATGCCTTGCTGTAGTGCTGCGGGATCAGCCCCCCGGGGTGGCTACACGTTGTACCTCCTATAGTATTGACTATACCCCGCCTGAGATGCTGGTAATACAGAGGCACAGCAGGGTGAGTTAAAGGATGGAGCGGCAGCTTTCTTTCTGAATGCGCTAGCCTTCGCAGATATAAAACAAACCCTTTATTTGCATGTAAATATTTGCAATTAATTCTTGATAGTTTTGTTTTCAAATGTTCATTAAAACTTCTCTCCCCTATATTTTATTCATATAGATCAGTCTTTGGCCAACATCTTTCATAAAGTGCTGAAATTTGCCCTTGAGGCATCAGATGGAGTAGTCAGATTGTCAAATAAGTCTCCTAATTGAAGCTAACACTGGCACAATATTTGTCTTTTGAAAACAAACATTGCCAGCAAAGTTGCAGGTCCACCACTCTGGGTGCGCTATGGCAGTGCTGGAGAGCCGTGGAGTATATAGCAGAAAAAGGGGAGTTTGACATGAGGAATAGCTTAGAAATTAGTATGTTAGCATATTGTTTCAGTGAAATACCAAACATGCTAGAGTTTATCAAAACAAAACCAGCAAAAGCTGCTTTTTGCATTGAATTCACATGTTAGCAGGTACAAGGAATAAATAAATACTATCTTTAAGGAATGTATTTGCATTTTTGTATCTTAAAGGGTAGGAAGCAGACATGGGAAATCAATAGTTCTTGCACTGCGTGAAATTAATCAGTAGCTTTGGAGACACTCTGTATTTAAGAAAGCAAACTGAATGAACATCACATGGCCTTTAAAGACATCCTCGTACGACATTTCTGGTGGGTTTGAGGCGATAAAGGACTGAGTATTTTCCAGCATAGTGCCTACAAGAAAACCGGAACCAGAACACAAGACAAAGCACCATTTGACGATGCCCACTCCAAGATGAATTGGGAAACGAGTGTTAGTGCAGTTGTAAAAAAACTGATAGTGTATTGTGCCTGTGAACCATCTGTGAGGGAAAAGGTCATAGACCTGGGTTTTGCCACTCACCTTGAGTGCTATCTTACCTCTCCATCGCAAATCTGGCAGCTGGCTTCAGCAAAGTGCTTAAAATCACTGTCCCCCTGAAGCACATCCTTGGCTTGAGTGGAAGTGTGACATGTGCTTAGGGATGTGCTGGGACTTCTGTAAGCAGCTCTGGTGACCAGATAGGACCACTTCAGGTACCAGGTGATGTGCAAATGCAGCAGAACGTGGTATGCAACGAAGCCTCTAATGCCTGGGTTTCCCCTTTTCCTTTCTTCCTGTTCACACAGTTTACAATTAAAATGCTGGTTTGTACTTGCTGTTTGCCAATATTTTGAATAAGAATCTTCCAGGAATGGTTCATCATAAATGCAGAAACTGTGTTCTGTAATAACCGGTTAGGTATACCACCTGATCCTGTCTCTGCTCCCCAGCTATTTGGTTTTACTTAACAAATCCAGAAGCGATATAGGGGTGTGCAGCATTTGCCATTCAGGTTCACATGACTGGCAGGTCTCCGAATTCACAGTAGGTGACAATTCAAATACCTGGGCTGAAAATTCTACCTCATCAACAGCGAGAGTGCTATTAGATAAACCATTAACAGCAGGTGATCAGACAGCCCACTCCTGCCTTACGTCTCTGTCCTGGCTGGGGAGCTCCCTGCGTACTCTGCTTGCATCCCCTTGGGCTCTCTGCTAGGCAATCCCATTCCCAACTTGAGCAAATCCAAATGGTCTAAGAGTGCAAGTGAAACACCTTCATTTAAAGTGACTGTATACAATCACTGTACTGGTGTAGCGTACACCAGTGGTGGTGGGTGTCCTTGGTGCATCTCCTGCTGCCCCAGTGAGTGCAGCTTCTCCATGCTGCATGTCCTGATGGTTTCAAAGCTTCCCAATGCAGAGCTGCCCCAAAGATGCCGCTGATAATCCAGCAGGACCTGAAAGGTGTCCAGACAAGCCTGGGACTGCAGCGAAGGACAGTAGGAAGATGACGTAAAGTTGTTTGTGTCCCTCAGTCTCCCCAGCCGAAGAGCACTTGAGAACTAAGTGCTCTTGCGCACACTACATACAGTAAGGGCAGAGCGCTCACAATGAGGATGAGTGGCTCTGAGCCACGCGAACCGAGCCTGGGAGCTTCGACTGGAAGCGTTAATACCCTAACGGGGCTCCCACTGATAAAATGAAACCCGCTGACTTTGAGACGAGCAGAACAAGGCTTTTGTACCGATGTAATACAAAACATGAGTTGCTTGATGGCAAGTGAAAACTCACAGATAGCATGGGAGCAATAAAGAGCTGATCCTACTTCCATTAACTCTATTGGGAGCAGACCCAAAATATTTAAGTGGAGATTGGCGTATCACATCTATCTAATCTAAAGTATCTCAGGATTTATGTTATGGTATCAGCTCTGAGACAGACAGGTGAAATATTACTCCTACTACATTTAATTTATGATCTTCATCTCGCTAAACATGTACCTACCTACTTATATGGTCCCCATTACCAAAGTAGCTTAGTGTCTGCCAAGTATTGAGACATATAAATAAAATAGCAGAGATTATTTTGTTCTCTGCCTCCCTACTTCTGCTGTAGTTCGTAAGATGTCCTGTAAGGTTTGTGCTTATTCTCTTTAAGGTTTTGTGCATAAGTGGATGGGACTGGGAATCTCCGGGTTTGTTTTAAACTTTTTGGGGAAAACAGGTATGCCACAAAAGAGATGCACGTTTATTTCTGAATATATTGAGATTAATGACTATCAGAAAGGATAAAAGTAAATAACGGAGTCTAGCTCCAGGAGCTGTGAAAATTTCATTGCATAAGCTCACAAACTTCCCCAGCTGGTTCACAGTCCTGATTGTTCCTGTCAAATGTCATGGGAGGTCATGTTGGTGGAAGGAGATGTGATATCTCAGGAAGCAAAGTCCAATACCCTGAGTGGCTTTGACTATCAAGACAGAAACACTGGGCAAACCAAAGGAATTTGTGCTACTGAGTAAATGGGATGCTGTGTTTGGAAGTTTCCAGAGCTTTCACAGGACTCGTGGCTTCATCCCTCGATGTGATAAAGAGCCATGGCAAAAATTCAAAGTCGAACAGCACACAGGTGTCCAGTCTGTGTCTCGTAGGGGTGGCTGTATACTTTTGGCTGGTCAGTCCCAGACAGAAAGTTGATTACCAAGGACTGAGTAAAGATGTATGCTTCCCTCTTTATAACATCACTCCAGCCCTGAGCAGGCCGCGCTGCAACTACCAGCTCTTCAGAGAGGTGCTCTCAGAGAGCATGGTGGTGGTTGTGGCCAGAACAAGACATGAAGGAACAAACTTACCACTTCTATGGGCTATGTACTCAGCCCAGTTCTTGCCACAGTCAATGCTCATCGCATGGCAATTAGGGGCTGCATCTTGGAAGGGTTCAAGATGGAGCAACAGTTACTCTGAGACTGGTCCAAAAAGGAGGAACACAAGACATTTCAAGATGTGTCCTCCAAAGCTGGACAGACTATATTTTCTCTTTTCTATTTCTGGCTTCTGCTGAGCTCATGAATCTCCGCCAATGGATAAACAGATAGCCCTGGACCCTTTTCATAATTGTTTCTGGATATATCCTTCCTCAATCTTATTCTGCAAAAAACTTCTTGAATAGCTCATTTAAGGAGAAAACACTTGAGAAGTATATTAGCAAACTCTTTCAGTGGGTAAAACCATCAACATGGAAAATTCAAGATTTCAAGAGAGCCATTAAGTGTGATTAAACCTTTAAAAAGGGAGAACAATGAATGCTGCCTTGTATTTAGCAATTTCATATCTTTAATTGTACAAAGATTTTCTTTAAAAGCACAAGCCTGAAAGGAAGCTGAATGTTACAGTATTTACTGAAGGAAAGCAATGAGAGAAGGCCTGTTCACTAGCTAATGGAGTGAAGCCCAGAAATAATGACAAAAAAGCGGTAACGACCGCTCTCCAACACAACATATATAAAAGAGGGAGCCATAAAAAGGCAACAATTCTTGACTTAGCTTTGAGTTTCACAATGACTGTGATTACAGATAGCAAGTGGAAGAGCATATAAGCCATGATGAAATCTAGTTGGCTTTGCAATTGAGATTCAAGTGAAAAAAAAGCAAAAAAGCAACAGGGACATTGAATTTCTGCAGCACAAATTTTGGATGGAGTATGAGAAATGGAAAGAAAGGAAGAAAGAGCAAGGCCATCAAAAAGTTCAGCAGAAAATGAATACATTCTCGTCCATTCCGTCTAATAATAAACACAGTAGGAGCCAGATCCTCAGCTGAACTGAACTGGTAATGCCAGTGATTAAGCTAGTTTGCTGTTCCTGCAGATGTGAATATCACACAGTCACACACATCCTGGCATACTTTAGCCTGTGCTATCTTGCAGCATCTTTCATGTGCAGAGAAAACTTTGACTATCAGGAACTAGGATTAAAAAAAAAAAGCTAAAATCAAACTGATTAAAGCATACAATAATTATATTTATGATACTTTTAATACTAGTTTAATTATTTGTGTTACTTTAAAGAGAAAATATTTTGACACATTTTAATTACCAGCTTTACTGATCAATATTTTTAAAAAGCAGTGTTAACATCTGATCTGTGATCACATGTGTACACGGATTTCTTCATATATGCAATACTAAGATTATATACGCATGTACTTTTTCATGGCAGAGCTATGTTATCTCAGTTGCAGCCTTAGATGCATTTTAAATTTTAGTGGGCATGTTTCTATAGTGCTTTTCCTAAAGCTTTCCCTTTACCTTCCTGTGAACACTTTGAAAGTGCAACTTTTATTCATTCATTTATTTAGAAAACAACAAACCTTAAGTTTTTTATACTGGTGGTTCTACAGAAACTAAAAAAAACCCCACAAGCCTGAACCTTAAAGATACAAAGTCCAGAAGGCAAATGAAAAGAATCCCAAAAGTATTGAAATTGCAAGCTGACAACTAGTGGCAGGAGAGCACCAGTCCAGTGTTGGTTGTCCTAGGCAGGGGGAATATAATACAGCACACTACAAACCCAGCGAACTTGCAGAGAGAAGGATGACTGAGGTTTAATGCTGTCACATAGAAAAATTGAGCAGAACCATATTAGCTCTCTGAGGAGTTTGCCTAAACAAGTTTATTGCACTCACACAGAATAATACGAGCTATAAGCTTGTTATTTAAAATCATGACTACTTGCATGAGCAATGAAATACGAACGAGGATTCAGGGAGGAAAGGAGGGATAACGTACAGGTGGCAGCATGTCAGTAGGCAGAACGACGATGAAAATGGATACCATTTCAAAGACTACAAAAGCTAGTGGAGCTATGGGACAAGCATATGAGAAACTTAAATGTCTGATGCCTACCATGGAACCAGTGGCTTGCTGATGATGGCCATATGGGATTTGTCTGATAGAGGTGATCAGTATAAAGAATCAGATGAAAATGCTGTTTCAGAGCAGCCAAAACTATCAGCAAATGCAGTCTCATTCACTGAGTAGTTTCAGTCGGAAAAAGAAAACACGCTGAGAAAGACAGATACGATCCCTTCTTCAGGTCTGGTATTGAATCTGGGCAGGGGCTGGTGAGCTTGATAGCTGCCCAGTAGATCTGTTTGCTTAACATGTAACTTCTCTCTCTGCAAAATCTTGCCTCATATATATCGTTAGAGCATCAGGACTGTAGTAATAGTGTTAATCCTCTTTGCACTAGTGAAGCAATGGAACATGCGTACCCTTTAGACCAGCCTGGGTTATCCTGGGATTTCCCACCTTTTGCTGGCCCAGTGTATAATTAATTACTTAATGCAAAATAACTTGCTTGAACCTTGTAAGAGAGCTCTAGACCTGATCCAGTATTGGGCATGGTCCCATTCTCAGTGGGGGGCTGGACTAGAGACTTCCCGAGGTCTCCTCCAAGCAGCTTTTCTGTGCCTTTGCCATGATATCCCATCCCCAGTTAGGTGGCTGTTAGACAGGCACCTGCTCTTTAGTGGTTGGCATCTACCCCCCCTCATGAATATACGCCTCTGCTCTGGTATTTCCTTTGGTTTTATTGTGTAACAGTTAAACAGAGATGGTCCTGGAAATATTGTCTTGGGTTTTTTTGGCACGGTAAATGGACGAGCAGCGCTGAGACCAGACAGCCCTGGTACTGAATTAGGGCAGGTGTCTAAAGCTGGAGGCTCCTTTCTTTGAGAAATGGCCCTGCCACTGGGACGTATTGAGTAAGCAGGCATAGCTGTCAGAAGAGTCCATCAGGAGAGGGTTCCTCCAAGTTTGGCTATTAATTTTGAAACACTTATATTTTTAATTACAAAGATGGTTCAAGCTGGTATTGAGGACTCCTGGTAGGTCTGAAAATAACATCCAAAGTTGAGCCATAATTGTCATTATAGGCATTGAAAATAGTTGTAAAACAAAGTACTGATATTTCCTGTAGTCACATCAGGTCTGGAAAATGTTGAGTGGAGGCATCATCGCAAAACTCTTTCCTTACAAATGAAGAAGAGGACAATGCCTGTAATTTAGATTTTGCCATATGCTATCAATTAAGTTGTATGAAAATCACTAGGCCAAAGAGAGTATTTGTGTGATGAATGAAAATGCTCACTATGGACTACGTTCACTGAGGTTTTGCTAATGAAGGAACAGTGCAAATATAGAGTTCCACTGTCTAAAGTACAAACAAACTAAACTTGATTTCTCTGTGCCGTAGTTCTTAACAATGGTTATAACAGGCACTTAAGCAAGATGATAGTTTGGGATTATAGTAAAAAAATTATATCCTTATATAAATGAAATTATTAATTGATTTGTAAATGCTACATCCCTGACGCTCCCAGGACTGTGCCCTTTTTTTTCCAATGAAACACTTAGGCAATTACTCTTTATGGACAAGGCAGGAACATCTGGATGTAAATGGTTTCTGCATTAGCGAAGTTGCTGTGATACAGTCTGCTGTTTGCATCTACTAACCTGTGGTGACCAGAAGCCATTATTTCCAACGGACACAATGGCAACCAGAAACATTACTCTCACAGTAACGAAGAATGCAAATGCATTATCTCATGACCTCCAAGGACATGGTATGTGGCATTGCTGTTCAAAAAGTTTTGAAACTGGTTTGCAATGTACTTATGTCTACTTGCTCATAGAAAATGACTCCTGTCACTTGTTTTGTTTTGACCTCCAAGGAGAATGAATGGCTCACATATGTGATCTCTAAAAACATGTCCACATCAAGAGCAGGAGGGCTGGGAGTGAACAGGTTGCAGAGGCATAAGAGAAATGAGCTCTTGTGGGTGGGGAGTGAAATAAAAGCTTGGTCACACGGGGGAATAGCAAACAAGGCAGCAAAGCTGTTGGAGAGAATTTTTAGTTCCCCGACGGACAAGAACAGTTAAACAAAGGTGTTTTAAAAAGTGTGTCACCAGGTCTTCACTAACCGTTCACCAATGATGGTCCATCAAATCTCGTCCTTGTGCAAGCTGGGCCTCTCTGGCACCCTCAAGGACGGTGCATTTGCTTAAACTAAGCCTGAATTTGACCCAGCAAAGCAAGGAAGAGAGGTGTCCCACTGGAACAGCATAGTCAGGATGAAAAATATCCTGGATGGATTAGGTCACCAAGAGCATAAATGATAACTGTGCCCTGTTTTCTGAGCTGCACCACCATACAGGTGTGAGTGATACATTTTGGTGACCATGACCAAAACTGAGATCAAGCTGACATTAACTTCATTTCTTTTCCTTTGTTTTTCTCCTCATTATCATACTGTAATGAAATGGTAAACTGTCTCCATACTTTAATTGTGCATTTCTTATATCAGCAAGCCAGTAGACAAATTTGACCTTAAGTCACTGAAGCCCTCAGTTTCCTAGCTTTGCTTTCACCTTTGTTTTGCTCTCCCTCACACACATACATACACACGTGCAAGTGCACATGCTTCGGTTTCTACTTTAACGTAATTTCCTTCTCCTGGAACGTTTTTCCAAGCAAGTTCTAAAGACCCCAAACAAAATGCTGTTTTGAAATTATTACTATTTTTGTCACTGTTAACCAGCAGCACAGAAAAATTCAACAGGTTGTTGCCTTTTAAAAAAAAATGTAATCAAAATTTGATCTTTCTTGCTTATTGCTGATGCCTGTTCTCTGATATCTCATTGATCCCTAACCCAAAGCATGTGTTGGGCAACCTGCGGAATATGCTGGGACTACCAGCATAGCCATGCAAGAAGCCACTGTCTGCCTCCTGCTTTCCCTGATGCTCAGGAGAAGGATAGATTGTGTCAGGTGGACACCAGGTACAGCACATGCTGCCGGGCAGACTGGCATGGCTGAACCATCAGGTGCACTGGGGGGGCAAAGCAGAAACTCCACCAGCGCAAGGGTAGTGGGATACAGCATCCCTACATACAGCATCCCTACGTACAGCATCTCTACGTACAGCATCTCTGCGTATGCTCTCTGAATCAGGAGAAGGATGGCACGCTGGCATACAGGGAGTGGGGAGAAGCAAAAGTCTCCCATTCTCTTGCTCCTTTGAGGAAGCATACGGAGGGAGGGACCCATTGCGGGAAAGGAGCAGCTCATAGGACCAAGTGCCTGGCGGAAATGTGTATTGCCCTCACTGTTACACTGGTGTAAAGCTAGCACACAATTTCTGTGAGTGAGTTTGACAGAAAGCGAGTGCAAAAAGAAAAGCGCATGGGCTAGATCAAATCAAGGGTGTTTAAAAATCCCCATGAAAGTTTAGAGAAGTGCATCAGACCCTTAACTCAGTGAGCCATGCTTTCCCAGACTGCCTACTGAAGTGCCATCTATGGGGACTGTTAGAAATGCCTTTAGAGGAATGCAGAAATGAGTGTGTGATATATGTATTTAAAAATACACCCAGCTCCTGTGAGATCCTCTATTTTAATATTTCTAAACTGCAGATAACACGAGCCGCACGAGCGCCTGAGCATCTTGCAGGAGTGTGGCTCCTTCGAGGCTCGTCAGGAGTAACCCTGTCCCACACTTAAGAAGAGCACCAACATACATGGATAGTTTTAGGGGCTGCGCTGTTTCCCTAGAGCTGAAAAGTATCTCCAGTCGGTGTGGTTTTGCTTAGGAAGGTACTACCAGAAAACTAGCCTTTAAGAAGGGAAACAAGCTCTTGAAAACCAATTGCCATCATGGAAATGTTCTATTTCTTGTGACACTTTCCATGATTTTTTAACCTGTATTTCTGCCCAGAAGAGGATGAAAATATTGGGAAAAAAATATTGTGCAAAACAGAAAACAGTAGCAATACTGATCCTGCAAAATGGGAACACTTTCCCCATCTTTAAACTCCTTTCCTTGCCTGACTGAAGCTGGATGCATGCACAGACATTTGTTGGACCGAGACTATTGTCTCTGTGATACTGTCAGATTGGGGCTCAGCCAGTCCACTGGTACACTAAACTAGAATGTAAAGGTGCTGGAAACCCCATTAAAGAAGAATTCTACTTATAAGCAAAAATGACAATAATTTTTTTTTTCCCTCACAAATGTAATGTTACTTCCAGGTACAAAGGATAAATCTATCCTGTGTTGACTTTGTTCAAAACAATAGGCACACTTTATTTGTATTTCACTCAGTTTCGCTTTATTTTGTTAAGGACAAAGTCCTTGGTTTCTACCAAGTTTGTGAGAACTTGCCCCCTGCCAGAGCCCTGACTAAACAGTCCAAGCGCAGCCACAAACTGACTTGTCATTGCCATGACCATGCCAGGTGACTGGCGTGGCTCATCAGCAGCGCCTGCGAGAGCTGGTGGGGAGTGCAATGGCTGGGAAGGAAATGATTGCCGAGGTGATATTAAGAAAATTATGAGAGAGGCGGGCAGGAATTTGACATGAGAAAGGACGGGAAAGCCGGAGTGGGGGGCATCTGTGGCATTCAGGCTGGGCCTTTTTGTCATCGTTGGGTTTGGGGGCATTTTTTACACCCATGTGGAAGGATAATGCAGTATGTGGATGGCAGTGAATGTAAGTGGCTTGAAAACAAAATAAGCAAGCACTTGACCAAGGACACTTTGTGGGTACAATTGCTTATCCAATCCAACGGAGATGGGTTTCACAAGGGCCCCCTCTTGTCCTGAACCATCTTATTCTCCTTGTTAAAAGGCATTTAAAAGCACAAAATACTTTTATTAAAAATGCTTTTCAGGGCTAAATGATGTTAAGAGCACTTTCTATAGCTTGCATTGCCATTTAGGAGAGCATGTTATTTCTTTTTAATTTGCTCACTCATTCCTGAATAACTTTTCATAGGACTCCAGACACTGCAGTGTGACAGCTAAACCAAGGAGCATCGGATGCGATGGAATTGCTCTACAAGCAACCTTGCCAAAGGCCCTTTTGCTGCACAAAGCTGGCTCTATCTTTGTATATTGAGGGAGCTAAATCAATGTTAAATGCTTGGCTCTTTTCACAGGACAATGACCAGGACCTGAGCTGCGTCCTTCCTTTTTGATTGACACTTGAAACGTTGAGTTGGAATCAGCCAGAGGCACTGCTACAAGCTTGAAGCCTCTGCTGGGGATAACAACTGGTGACATCTGCAGAAAGGCCGACAAAAGGCAGTTGAAAGCCATGTTTGTTGCTTTCCCCTCTCAGATCTCCTCTCTTTCATGGAGCTCCTTACTTGCTTTAATATTATGATTCAGCACCTGGCTCTTTTGAACCTTGCTTTAAACTTCAAAAGGCGAGGTGGTATTAACAAACATGAAACAAAAAAGTGGCAGTAGTTTGATTTACTGTTGTCGTCTTATCAAGGGGTTTTTTTGTCACCAGCTGCCACTTTCTGTCATCTTTGGAACCATTATCATTTCTCTAAAATCTGAAAGACTCCACTTAATAACAGCTTTGAATACAGGCAGGATCAGTAACATATACAGTTCTGGGATGACAGGACCATCAAATGAAAAGAAAGATGTTGCCAAAAAAAAAAAAATCCTTAAAAAAAAAACCCAATAAAACAAATAGAAGCTGTAGTACTTCTAAGTGACCTTGATTTCAGAATTAAACAAATCAAGCATGATTCCATTGTTCTTTTTGGATTCATTCTGCACTTTCCTTGCAACATTTCTTTTTTGTTCTTGGAACTAAGGGAAAACAAAGCCAAGGCTTCCAGAAAAAACGCTCAGCACACAACAAGCACTCGGTATCACATGAGCACTGTAAGCTCCTCACTTGTAAAAGCTCCAGTGATAATTACCAGTCTCATTTCACTGCTGTCCTAACACAGCAGCTCTCATTCAGGCCAAGATGGAGCCTTGAATGCTGCCTCACTGGTAGACTCACTGGTCAAAAAAATCTGTTTAACTCTCACTTTTACAGCACCTCTCCATGTTTCCCTGCTGTCTTTCCCAACAGTGCTGTACTGCCCTTCGGCTGCCAGGGCAGAGCCTGAAATGCTTCTGTGCCTCTTTGGGCCAGTTTGCCCATCACAGCTTTCCAGGTTCAGTTAAAAGCAATCAAATAAATACAAACAAGTTTCTGCCCATAGACCCACTGCACTTTCTCACTTGCCACCTCACCATCCTCTGTAGGAATATCATCCTTACCCTTTTTATTGGTTGTTTTATAATGGTATACACAATGAACTTACCTGGAAGAAGGAATTGCCCCCAGTGCCTTCTAAACTCATAAACTATTTGATGGACATCCCATAACCAGCAGTGACTTTTCTCTTACATAGATTTGAACCTGCGCTTTTGCTTCTCTGCATTTTGTAGTTATTTCCACCTGTGCAAAAAGAGTGAAAATCACTGCAAAACCAAAGGAAACCTCTCTCTCCTGTCCCCAGTGAAGTGCTTTCCCTCCCACTAGCTATGTGCAACACAAGGCAACAGAGAAACCGCTGCTCCAAAATGTTTTCCCGAACATCTCAGTAGCTGGTGTCCCTGCTGCTGCACCTCATTGACCCCTTCCAGACCTTTTTGATCACAGGAACCTGGGGTGGTTTAGTTCGAGCAGCTTTTGCTAAAATGGGGATGAAAACAACGAAGTGAGAATCCTCTGTAATGTGAAAATGTTGATGTCCATGCTGATGGAAAACCAGGATTGCCAGAACCCAAAGTTGATTTTTTTTCTTATTGGGATGTGATAAAACTCATACAAAAGTGAGACAGGGATTGCTAAAAATATCAATTATATTCTGACAGAAAAGCTTACTCTATAATCACACCAAAGTTTTTCTCACGGAGCATGTCCACGTTCGAAATTTTAGTCATTTTAACAAGTGTTAATTACCACATGCTAACTAGCAGAAGTGTGTGTGTAGGAGATGTTGTATATTTATTTGTTCCAGACTTGGAACATATTAGAATATAGGCTCTATTCCAGTTTACTGTCGTATGAATGAATGTGTTACCCAATTACAAATGAAAGATATCACAAGAAAAAATAAGTAAGGATCTTTCCCTGGTATATTATTTTGATGAGGAAACCCAGAATATGTTTACCATATTAGGTCAAGTGGAAATCTGAGCTTGAGCCCATTAAAAGTGTCTGTGACACACAGGAACAGAAGCAATGTGCCTGTGCAGGGCGGAGAACAACAGAGAGGTGTTTTTTATTTCACCCACGAAAAATAAAAAATTCTGAGAGAAAGAACATACATGGGAAAGCATCAGTGCAATTGGATCAATGCCTCTGCAAGGTTTAGGACGAATGTGGGAGAAGAGCTGATGACCATATTATGTATGTACATACGTATAAAACATATATATAATTTATTTGTGTAATTCAAGCACTATATGGTCAGTATATTACTTATATAAATTTTCTATTTATTTATAATTGTAGCAGCATATGTATACAGCAGCATATATTTATATTTTATATATACCAGCATATATATATAATTATAAATATAATTATAACAGCATATATATATACTTTGAACATATAGGAGCTGAATTTTGGCTTTATCATTTCCTTGACAGACTTTGAAAATGAGAAAACTGAGATCAGTATTTTCGTAAAATCACTGACAACAGAATCCAAGATAAATATCTGGCAGGCTAAGAAAACTCAGTGTGCAGTGAAGTCAGAGCATCTGATGAACCTGAAGATGTAATCCCCACATCCGATGCATACGTTTACAGACTCCACAAATTACCTAGCATAAATTCCCAGAATGAGAAAGATGTGCAGCATTAAAACAGCCCTACAGTCTCTACCAGGAGGTCTCCAGTGCTGGCAGAACAAGGCAAAAAAGGCAACTGGAGGATTACATCGAATCTGTGATTCAAGATGAAAACTACCGATGTTGGAGGAATACCTTCAGAAGGAGCACCTTTGTATGTGGAAAGATACATGTAAGTGAAAGGGGATGGAAATGTCCCAATAGACTACGTTTATTTCTAGATTTTTTTTAAAAAAAAACAAACAAACCCAGCAAACAGAAGCATTTCAAGGATTCAGTCAGGTCCAGCAACTCTCATGCAAATTTGCAAGTAGTTTAGTCAACATGCAACCACTCCTAGGCAAACAGAATCAGGAAAAGGTAATATATAGAGATCTGTACGAATCAGCTTTCTTCGTGGTCTGCTCTGTACTTGTTTTTGTGGAAAGCAGTGAATGGGGGTTGTTTCTTCAGAGAGAATGAGGCTGTGGATCCCTTTCAAACTCATGGCGTCATATGAGGTCTTTTCAAAAGAAATTATTAGAATGAATATCCTATTATCCTGATTGTATTGGTAATAAATATAATAAGGAATGAGATTAATAACTGAGTTCAAATATATATCCGGAAATAATTATGAATTTTTTAGAGGGAAGTCATGCACACAAACCTGCCAGAGTTTTTAAAGGAGATCGCAAACATAAAGATTAGGATAATATGATCATTATTATGTGGTGGGTTTTCAAAACCCTGTTCATAACATCCCTCACCATACCCTCAAAGAAACCTAAGAAACTCCTATTGTGGTTTAATACTTGACTAACAGATATGAAATAAAGGTTGGGAATAAGTAGCAATCATCATTTTAATGATAGAGTTGAGGTTACTGACATGGTTTTAAGAGGACTCTGCTGGTCTGTACATCCATTAATCACTGGGAAAAGGTGTGAACTCCGAAATGGCAGTGCTTTCTGGCAGAAAATTATACTGGAGAGCTGCAGCGAAAGTTGACTCTGAAAACTGTTGAAGAAACTCACAAACTAAATGGTGGGGTGACAGAACGGCAGGTGAAATTCAGTGTTGATATTTGTAAAGTAAAGAAGGTAGGAAAAAATAACTCTAAATACACTCTTGTCATTCATGAAGGAGATCTTGGAGTCATTATAGATACTGTAGAGTCATTCTCTGAAAACCTCAATTCAGTATGCGGGGATAGTCACAGAGAAAAGAAGAATGTAAGGAATCGTTGAGAAAAGAAGTGAGTCAAATGCCAGTAACAACAATGGGCCACAACCTGAGCTGAGAGCAGCTCTGCTCCTCCTCCTCCTCCAAAATAAAAAATATTCAATTGCACAAGTGTAGGAACAGAAAAGTGTGAGAAAGGACAAGCAGAGAAGAGAGAAAATAAGGAAGACTCTTTGCCTTGGAAAATGAGCAGGTTTAGAAAATCCAAAAAAGTGTGGAGAAGGTGACTAGGGGATGATTATGATTATTATTTCCCAGAATATAAGAACTAAGATAACCCGATGAAATGAGGAGGCAGCAGAATCAAAAGGAATTACTTTTACATGCATTGCTCTATTAAATTTAACAACTTATTCCCAAGTGATGTTGTAGAAGCCCAGGGTACAAATGGCTTCAAAAAGTAACTACACAGGAAGATCCCTAAAGTGAAGACTTTTTTTTAAAAACTGTTATCTTTGGACAGTTAATTTGTGTTGTATAAATATACCTTTAAAAATTTATGTGTGTTAATATGCTAAACTGCACTACTTTTATAATCTGTGATCTTTCCTGTGTCTGTATTTCACGCAGCAATTGCCCTTCCCCTTTGTTGAAATTTGCTTACGAACGTTCAGCTTTCATCTGTATGTACGTGGATTAACTTAAGCCACTCTTTGAAAAATGGAGTTATACCTGGCTTTAATTGGGTTGTATGGGTGATGTAAGACTGTCCAACTTTCAGTAAATGCAGGACATAAGTAGCACAGTTTAAAGTTTTTCTGACACCAGTAAGCGTTTGCAGGGTTAAGTTATAAACAGCTATGTACTAGAATAGCAATAAAAATGCTAATGTGTTTACTACTTCAACTGCTTATGGACAGTTAAGTTGTGGATACTTTTCCTTCTGCATGTATCATAGCCTTAATGAAGCACCTACACCGATCGCTCCTTCACTCAATTTTCAGGCTGCTGCAGACATGGCCGGGCCAGATTGAATGGAGGGTTTAGACTCCAACAAGTCAGGAATTTCAAAAGCCAAGCTCACAGCAGTGCATGAGAGGTGAGTACTCCAGGAAAATGATCTACAACTCCTGCTCATTGTTAATAAAAGTATGAAGCACGTGTTTGCCTGAACTCGAGTCCCATCTCCGCAGTTTAATGGCCCCCCACATTTCAAGACCCAGCTCCTGGAACCCACCCTAGAAGTAGGTACCTTCACAGTTTCATGACAAACATCTGGCCAAGAAATGCAAGATTTCTGTTCAGTGCTTTGCCAAAGTCAGTTCACCTCCTCACTCCGGGAAAAGGTCACAGGCACCAGGTTACAGGCTAATGATGACTTGCGAGCATCCCCCCATGGAAGGTGTGCCAATGTGAAGAAGGGAAGGCAAGATTCATGGGACTAGAGATGAGCAGGTGTAGGACTGCATGGCTCTCCCTCCAGATGATCAAGACTGCAGGGAAGAAGAAAGCCATTCTGGATTTTCTAACACTGTTGCTGCATTTAAATTCACAGGTTAAGACAACAGGAAAAATCCAAAAGACTAGCCCTGCAATGCCCATCCCCCCAACACGCTTCATCCAACGTGTCGTACTTGTTATCATCTTTGCTCTTTTTTCTGGCTCTACGGGTGACCCCATGTACCATTTCAAGCTTGGTGACCCCAGCTTCAAATGACGGAGAACACTAGCATTGGTTACTCCTTCATCACTACATCATGGTGACAGGGGACTTTCTGGCAGATAGATCTGATGGGTTAAATCCCAGCAGATCAGAGAGGGAATGGCAGGTTACTACAAAAAAGGTGGACCAGCCTACCAAGTATGTGTTCACCTGCTCCTGAGTAGACCTGTACCAGCCCCTGGGGAAGTGAGGTGACATTTCTTCCTACTTTCTGGATGCCCGTAACTGCTGGATGTGTGCTGGGTGCCTCACCATTGAGATCAGGGCAGGTCTGTACACACAGGGGTGGGATGGCAGCCCCAAGGCAACCCCCAGGTGAAGCAGCAGGAGGGCTGGTATGCTCAGGTGCTTCTGAGGTTTTGTGGCTACGAGTGCAAAGGTTCGTGCTGCAAGGTACCTCTGCATCTCTTAAAACTTGCTGTAGCACTGGTTTAGGTGCATGTGGTCTTTGGTTTGGCTCAGGCCACTGGGTCCTTCTCTAGCAGTGTACTTTGGGGTATTTGAGCTGCACCACAGCACATATAACAAGCTACATGAGACACATTATAGGACAGAGTCAAATAACATGGACAAAATCAAACGGCACTTTCTCATTTCTGGGCATTGCACATGAGTAACTACATTGGAGACTCATGGGTGGGTGGCTCGTTAGCAGGAGCTGCTTTGGGCTCCCGGTCAGCATTAGTGCTGGTCAACTTAAAAGTATCTTTTGTTTTTATTCGTATCCGCTGTGTGCATCTAATCTCACACAGAGGTGAACTCCATAGTGTGCTGAAGTCATGTGTTTCATCAGGAAAACTCCCTCACGCACGTGCTTATTCCTCCAGCTAAAAATATCCCAAAGCAAAACCTCCGAAATGGCACCCTCCTCTGGCTCAGCCGCACCCACAGCCAAACACACTTATCTGGCAATCGCAGCAGCTCCGACGGAGCCGAAAACTGCAGGAAACTCCACAGCAAAACAAATAGGATGGTGACAAACGCGCTCAAAGCTCTGGAGATCCCGATTCCTGTCACCTGACAAGAACCGGTGACTACAGCACAGTGCCCAGCCTGCACGCCTTCCCCACGGCCAGGTGGGAGCCGCGCACGGTGCTCCGGTCCTCCCTCAATCACAGCCCTGAAAGACCCTCCCAGAAGGCCAGCTGCAGGACTAAACAATTCCATTTACAGCACATATATTCCGGGGAGGTAATCCCCAGGGCATGGACACTTCCAGCAGGCACATGATTTCTGCAGAGATTGCCACGAAACAACGGAGTGCAGGATTTGGCTCTCTCTGCTGTAACGAGGTAGAGTACATGTGGTTCAGAAATTTATACATATATACATCGAGGTTTGGCTGTTCCCAGTGTTCGTGTATTGTGTGTCACCCTCTAGCAGAGATGCGAGGCTCAAAGTCTCCTTGCAATTTCAACAAGTGCTTGCTTCTGTGTAACGACTGAGGGTCAAAAGCTTGCTGCTCCTGCTCCCAGCAAATGCACACTGCATCAGCCATCTGGTGGCAAGGCACATGACACAAGGCTCTGCCTGACCTTATGATACACCTCTTGCTCTCGTCCACATAGTTCCTTTTATGCATTTAGAAAAAACTGCACCCAAAGGAAGTTCCCAGAAGCCTCAAATTTTGCCTTCTATTGTAGCCTCAAGAAGATGATACATCACCAGGAAATGGAGCTTCTCTAGAAGTCACTGAGACCCTTTTTCAAGTAGAAATGGCTTGCAAAGCACATTGTGATTAATCTTCAGGATAGATCAAGAATAGACATTTTTTCCACATTCATATGAGATTGCGATCACACACATGCACCAGTCCACCTGCAGCACTGAGGCTGAAGGACTTTCTCTGGGAAGCACAGGCAGATGGTGACGGCTCACGGTCGTGCTCACCTGCCTCTAGACCCAAAGCTTGTGAAAGGAAGTTTCAGGTCTTGCCCAGCAGACCTGATGCACCGCTATGTACCTGATGTACCAGAGCACTTGTTGCGCTGCCTGAAAGCAGAAGCAAGCAGAGATTTGTAGGAAGAGCAGCCAAAGCAGAACTTGCTTCTCCTCCTGCAGCTCCCATTGCGATTCATGTGCCTCGCAGAAGGCATAGTGCATGCCCCATACTACCTCATGAGATGGTGTGACCAGGGAGTTGCTTGACTTTGGCTCTACTGAATTATTTTTTTCAGCAATGTCCCAAACATGTTGAGTTCATTATCAAGCTAAGTGACTGCTTTGTTCATTTCACCTGTTTTTACTTTGAACCCCAGCACAAGACTTGGAGCAGATTAGGTAGAAAACAACCAGCCACCTAAGGTCCATACCAATCCCAGGTTTGCTTGGGAGTTTTATGAAAAATGACACAAGTTTGGAGATACCAGATGCTTTCCATCTGGGACTCAACACACAACCGGGTGATCCACACAACCCAGCATGCTCGTAGATGTGGGGTTTTAAATTTCAAGTCAAGTTAACACTAACCAGGAGCCTACCTTGTCTACTGACAGTCAGGCATCTCGACAGCTGATGCCAAAGCCTGGAAACCCCACACGGACTAAGGTGGCCACCCACTGGATCAGGGCTGAGGCAGAGAGGCTTAACATTGTGGGGAAGTTGCAAATGAAGCCGCTTCTTGTTGTGGCTTCATTCTGCAGCTGGCTTTTGGTCTCAAGAGCTGTCAGGTGAGAACTATTCACAAGCAGTAAAATTTACTCCAAAGGAAAACAAACAGAAGATAGAAGACATTTCAAGTGGCTTCAGCAATGCAAGGCACAAAAAAAAAATGAGGGAAATATACAGACATTTCTCACCACCCTTTTGCTTACAGGATTACATTTCCTTCTTAACTTTTTTTGTTGAAAGAAAAACATTATTTCAAGATAATGAAATTTATGGTCTAGTGAAAAAAAAAGAGTCAGCTATGTGACCTCCTGACATTTCATGACCAAAATCCTAACAAGTTATGTGGGGACATATGGTTCTTTCTTTTTCTTAATTCATCTCAGTTTTTTAATGTACGTGTCATAGTCTAATTCCAAACATTTTGCCATTTCAAAAACTCCAAGCTGTTGCCAATAACACTATCTGGCTTGAGTCAACTTTGACACTACCAGAAAAAATGATGCTCCTATCTAGAACCCTTTTTTCCTAGAGCTTTTCAACGTTCAGAAGTTTGCTGAGCCCTGGCAAGGGTTTTCAAACTTAGGCAGTTTGAAAATTTAGGCAGCCAACTTCATAGTCACAGGCAACCAGGAGAGCTGAAGGGGCACTTTCTACATTGCCTCCTGTTAATGACAGCTGAGAAGCACCAAGCCACAGAGCAGTGAGGAGCACCTCTCTCTCTCTGGTGAAATATCTCAGATAAGTGGAAGAGATCAATTTAATAACCTAGATTGCCTTCAACTATTAAGTCAGATTAAACTGTCAAGCCCCTCCCACACTAGAATTTAGGGCATTTTGTATTCCTTGTCTGGCCTTTTGCAGAGATGGGGGCCATCTGCACGTCCTGGGCCCCATCCAGGTTCACGCTCCCAGTGTCTCAGAGCGGTGATGTTCGTTTTTGGTAGTTTGGCCCCCATTTAATTTCAAAAGAAGTAAAACAAAATGATCTTTTTTTTTTTTCTTTCCGTTTGGCCTGAAAAGCTCTTCATATTTCTAAATTACCATCTCTTTGCATGCGTTCTCTGTAGAGCTGCCAGTCAATGTCAAATGAGGTGTATAAATCAAAACTCTGGTTATGTTCTGATAGCATTATACAGACTGGCAGAAAAACACAGGTGAATGAGTGTCACATCTACATGAGATTTTTTTCTCCCTTTTTAAACTGAGACATCTGTCTAATCTCTGTACTTCCCAGTAAATGAATATAGGCACCTCAGAAGCTTATCTGAGCTTGATGTTAAAGAAAAACATTTCTACAGGCACATTTGTACCTGTCAGCACTTACTGTAGAGTTCTCTCTCTATATATATTAATGTGAGTGACATCAGAATGATTAAAATGATTGTTAATGTTAACACCACTTTAGCACCCATTTTACCCTATTTTGAAAGGGAGACTTCCCCTGAACCCAAGTGCAAGTGGGTTTTGAATTGTTTTTCAAAAACTTTGTGGAAACCAGGGAAGGACAAAGTCAAAGAGAAGGAAAGTCAGCAATGCACATCGCACGGGATTACAGATGTATACATCTATCTATATGCTGGTCTGATAAGCCTTCTCTGAGCTTTTTTTGCAAGGCAGTCATTTAATGCTGAACAAAAGTACAGCTAAGATTTTCTTTTCCCCACACTTAGCCACATCCACACTGGAGTGAAATGCCTTACATGTAAACCAAGCCCCCTCAAAGACATCTCAACCTTGACATTTTGTTTTCTTGTGCAAAACTCTGTTTCTTTACAACACCACTTGCCTGGCATGCTCCCACGTGAAGCAGAGTTACCAGAATAATAATTAACAGGCTCTCATTAATTTAGGATCAAACAACACCCCCTAATGAAGCAGGGACCGACCAATGTGATCCCTTAAAGTGAGGCGTATGCTTTTCTTACACCTTGTGGCACCTAATCTGCCGTAACCATTAGGCACCGAGCTGACCGTAAAGGCCCATATAACATTGAGTCAAGGACAGTTAATGGATGCCGGAGCACAAACAAGAGTGCTCCAAGCATGTCAGTCAAGACTAACCTGAGGCAAAAACATCAAAATGCAGGTTGGAGTTTTGACATTCCTGCAGGCTCCGTACGCCTCGCCAGTGAATTTTTAAAGTCAATATCCCCCTCCTGCTCGCGAACACTTTCTATCTGATGAGCAGCAGTAATGTGGATCTGATTGAACTGTGACTAAAGTATTACTTAAAAGGCAGCTTTGAATGCATGGGCTTCTGTGTGTGTGTGTCTGTTGTGTTTTTTTTTTTTTATAAATGTCTGTGATAACAATAAAGACAGTTTACACAGATTATCACAGGCTGTGTCTTTAGACTTCAAGGTTATATGATTAGGAAATTAGAAAAGAGATGAGATTAGAAAAACCACAGAACATTTTGAAAAAGAAAGCTTTTTACAAATTATCTGTGTACTGAATTTGCACAGAATCTGATGGATAAATCTTCTCATATTTGGAAATGGATAAATGCTACAATGTAAATAGAAGGAACCGGCTTGGGAGCGCATGCCTGGCAAAAGTTCAAAAAACATATTAAGTATTCTAATTTGCTTAAAGCTTACTTATAAAAAAATGCATATTGTGGTAGAAAATGTAATGATTTCTGCATGGAAGTGTAATGAGCAATAATAATTTCTCTGGATGAGCATAGTACACAGTGTTAGAAAGGGCTGTCCCTTTGCCTTCAGATTTCACATTAAACCTTTATTTTCTTTTTCCCCTTTGCACAGTGGAGTGGAATGATTAAGGCAAATGGACATAACATTTAAGCCAAGACCATTCCTAGTATTGGGCAATACACGTGAGCGCGTAGGGTGCCATAAAATTGGGGTGGTGGCAGCAATAAACACCTATTTCCTATTACTGGAAAAGAAGGTGTGTTTTCAAGGGGAAATTATATTAGCTGAAGTGGTACATTAGTATTTAGAAGTCCTGACCAAAATTTCCAAGCAAGCTATAAAACTTGATTAATTTAGGAAGCAAATATTTTCATGCATTCTTTGGAGAGTTCCTGATACTGTGCTCATGGTGAACATTTTGATGGGAGTCATTTTGCTATTAGAGCACATCAGTGGGTGAGCCATTTGATGTGTTTTTCATTTGTCTTGTGACCTTTCACTTGGCACTATCCTGTTGTTTCTTTTGCTGTAACTTTTTTAACCTTTTAATTTTTCCTGGACTTGCAATCATGCATATTCCAGTGACACAGCAGCATAAATATTTTGCATTAACTGCACATGTCTTGGGCATATTTTTTTTCTTTGCCTCTTGGCTTCATGTCGCATTTCTATGTCCTGTTAAACAGTTGTATTTCAGCCTGGAGACAGTTGCATTCAGCAGTGGAGAAACTGTTACCTCAAAAGTATATGTCTTGTTAAGAGCTCAGATTCCTCTGAGTCCTTTGGGAATGCACTGTGCTATGCAAATAAATGGGTAATAAATTTTGAAATCTTTTTCTTTTCCTACAAAAAAAAAGATTGAAAGCCTTTAGCTAAACCTTTATGTACTGCTATTTCTTCTCTATTAAGAACATTTTTTGGACACTGATTCTTTTTTTCCTTCTAATGTTTTACTTCAGCCTGTTTACACCCAACTTTAATCAGATCCCCGTACCAGAGTAAAATCCACTTTTTTTTAAAAAAAGAAGTCTGTGATAACAATAAAGACATTTTTGTAAAAACAAAAAATTTACAGCAAAAATGTTTCAACATTTTGTGATAACAATAAAGACAGTTTACACAGATTATCATAGGCTGTGTCTAGACGTCCATTAGGTTTCCACTGAATCCAGTGTTCAAACACCTCTTTTTCCTGACCAGAGACCTGTAGTGCAATGACAGAAATAGAAATGAAAATTTCAAATCCCAACAGCAGTTTTCTATAACACCATGTTTTTCTCTCTTGCATGAGACTTAGCATAGTCTAATGATCTCATGATAATGTCATGGCAACTCTGTGGAGCAGAGACCATATTAAGATGTCATTCTGATGGCAAAATGATGGCAATTCAAGCCTGTGGAGACTTTATGACAAACGATGGCAAAACAAACTCAATACAAGTCTATACAGAGCACATTATCATGTCAAGAGAATAGTATAATCTAATAGATCTTTTCTATCTCTAACTTCTGTGAAAGCAATGTTGATACCTGCCTATGAGAACAGAAGTACAATGTCGAGGCAGCAGTGAAACAAAATCGGTATCTGTTCTTACCTCCTCTCTGAAGTATTGTTTATGAGCTGCAGCACTGCCTGAGCATATTAAAATGCACTAGGCCTTTTTATCTTAGATTCGTTTACAATGAGTATCTTTGTCTTTCATCACCTAATTAAAAGAGAAAAGAAAACACCAGAAAAATTCAATGACTGCAAAGTGTGCGGTAGTGGGGAAATAAGGTCCTAGCCTTGAGCCTCTTTTGCCAATGCTTTGGGGTAATGCCAGTCTTCAAGAGGCCACCTGGTCCAGCAAGGAGCCCCCAAGTCCCAGGAGTGTATAGGAGGTTGGGGCATCCTTCTCGGCTCTGTTCATGATGCTGGGGAAGGGCAGCATCCTGCCATGCTCCTGTTTTGCTGACGCCCAGGCGATGCAAGGGGACAGGGATGTCAGAAGGACTCTTCACGTGAGCAAGCTCCCAGGCTGTGACAAGGGGATGTTGGCACCTGGGAGCATTGGGACCTGGCTACACAGCTCCGTTATGGACAGGGGAGATGCTAGCTTGAATCTCTTTACCATTTGATCCAGTTCAACACAAGACTCAGCCATATGGGTCACTATGATCTGATTAAATTAAGGATGCTAGAGAAGCCTTAAACCTGAATTTCCTATTTTAGTTTGAATGTTATTTTTTTATGCTTAGTTAATAGTCATAATCATATAGAGTGTTCTAGTCCATTACTACTATGTTAATGGCCAGCTAATACTCGGAAGCCCTTGGCATTGCCTTGGGGCTTGAATTCCCAGATGGTCATTAACTACCTAATAAAAGACCACCACATCATACATAATTACTTAACATCTTGTACTTGAAAACATATTAAACAAAGTGAGCTTTTAAATATTTAGAACTAAATTACATTAAATAAATGTTATACTTAGTAAATAAATTCAGAGGAGGGGATGTACTATATAGAATTAAAATCTTGCCGCTGCTTCCTCATGACTCAATTGGTTCAGCATGCAAAATGCAGACACTCAGCCCATTTGCAGAGCGACACTCAGCATATCAGTGATTCATTTCTAGTTAATGCTGCTCTTTAATACTGAGGGATGTGTGATAGGAAGGTGTTGCTTTTGGTTTTCTTTTCATATTGGTTACGTCAATTAAAGTTATAAGGAAAATCTCTTTGCACGCACTGGCATCTGTTCAGCTTAAGCGTGAAAATGGTGAAGTTTGTGCTGTGTTTCTAAGGATGCTTCTTGATTCAGGGAGCAAAAGTGATCTGCACATACCATCCGTCACACCTTCCCTCTGTGTTTACTATCAACAGATATAATCACTGTTTTTCGTTGTTTGTGTTGATTCCCACTTCTGTTTTCAATGATTAAATTATGATTATTTTGAGTGAGCTTGATCAGACAAGATCCCATCTGTGTATATTAAAGAGACAGACCTACAGACACATAACAAGTGTGTAACTTCTGTCAGTGAAACCAACAGGATCAGACATATGCCTCAACACTGCTCATCTTTCCGAGTGTTGGTAAGATGTAGGTCTGTACACTTATTTATCCACAAAGCAGATATAGCGTGGGCTATAACCCTTTCCCATAATATCCCATCCCCATGGATCACCTTGCAGATACAGGAGTGTTGTCAAAGGGTACAACATGGGACATGGCACCATGTCTTGTGGGTTTGAAGACCAAAAAACCTGACCAGAGTGCAGGTGAGCACTGACTGCCCCATCACCAAAGCAGGCAGGGACAGCTTCTGGCTGCTGGTTTGGAAGAAAACAGTGGTCCTTACTTGATGTTGGAAGGGGAGAGGCAGACATCCACACAAAGGGTGGTGAGTCCGGGCTGAAGTACAGATGATTTACTCAGTGCTGCTCAGTGCAGAGGCAATTTGGGACCCCCAGGCATGAGATGGTCCCTCCTCTCCTGCATGCTCAAGACTTCTTGCCTCACTGGACAGTGCAGTCTCCAGTCCTGAGTTAACCTCTGGGTATAGGCATAATCTGTATCTGGGTCACAGTGGCTGCAGAGCACATTAGTGCTAAAAACCCTGGTCAGAATTTGAGTCTTCAGGTGCCTGTAGCTCTTTGACACTACCTACAGAGATAGCAAGTAGTGCCAACCGCTTTCCAGCCAAGGGATGCCCTGAAGTTGGGCTGAGGTTAATGACTCCTTTGGTGCTGGCCACGAGATAGACTGCCACCTTCTACCAACTCAACTGGATTAAGACCCATGAGCTTGAGGTGAAAGGATCTGTATTGCCCTGCCCCTCCCTGAGCTGTGGGATTCCCCTCTGAACACACTCGTTTGTTAACTTTCTTTTGAAGTTGATGGCAGGATGTGGCTCCCTGTCCGTATTTTTATAGGCTTCATAATTACTCACTGAATATTTTGAGGGGTCAGAGAGGAAATGCAGGTAGATTAACTATTGCAAAAGCTTGTTTTCCAGAAGATGTTTGACATATTACATGGATCGTAGGCCTTGGATTCATTTTGGGGAAAAATCCTTTGGGAGTATCAGGCTGCTGCATGTATGTTATGGAAATAGCCCTTACAGGAGTGTAATCAATTATCTCATGTTTTCTGGCACTAGCTGAGAAGAATTCAACAGGCACAGAAAATGAGATTTTTACAGTTCCTGGAGGAGATGGGCACTCTGCGGCTTTGTGCTTCGGCAGTGCAGGGTAGACACTTACCCCGTCTGCGTGGCAGTCCCTTACAGTGTGTCAGAGAGCTCACAGAGATAGTACATCTGAGACGAATGTCCTCAAGCGATGTACTCTAGTGCATGGTCCAGACCTCAGAGAGCTACCTCTTTCCAGCTAAACATGCCCAAAATCAAGTGTTTAATCCCCAAACACATGCTCTGATTCCCTGTGTAAGTCGCTCAGCCAGTCCTAGTAGGGTCTGGGAGAGCTACTGGGCTCCCAGCACCTCCCAGACCCCAGTTCCTCCCCCAGGTGCCCAGGTAAGGATTTAGGTTCCCAACTTCAGCCACCGACAGACAGATTTCTGGAAGCGCTGAGATCTCAATGAGAGTTAAGTGTCGAAGTTAGTGCTAGGGAGTTTTTTGAGAGTTTCTCCCCTGTAGCAAAGGTGTTGAAATACCTCTGGAAGTCTGCTAATTCATTTTAAAAACTGTAGGCCTGAGCTTTTCCATAGGGAGAGAGAATAACTTCAGCAATCACAAGAGGTGACTCCAGGAGAAATAGAAATCTTTATAGTTTCTACATCCATATGATTTATCACTGAGCGGGAGCATGCTCTTGCCATCCAGAAGGACACCTCCAACCAAGAGTATTCTTCTTCTGTCAATCTACTATCCAATATGCCTGTTAAAGAGGAATACATCTAACTGAAATAAAAGAGAAAAACATTTTACCATCTATTTTCACGAAGTATGCTTTTTCACGCACCCTGAGCAGCACATTGGACCAAATCCTGCTATTGGTTTCCTGAAGTAAATAAAATACTTAGGAGAGAGGACATAAGAATTTTGGCCTGTTATGTATACTAATTTTCTTTGCTTTCCCCTAGTGTTTCAATGAGTCCTTCTCACGGGAATGCATAACCAAAAACTCTTGTAGGAGGAAAGGAGAGAAGGCAGAGGGCATTCAAGAGCAAAGGGCACACTACAGGCAACTCCAAAGTCATTTCCAAGTTATGGCAAGAACTACAGAGGCATTACTGAAATCAGGGGCATTTCTGGGTAAAACATAACTTAATAGGAACTTTTGTTAACTAGTGATATATACTTCATGTGTGGATTCATTAGCAGGAGGCAAAATAGCGCTGCAGAACACAGAAAGCCAAATTTCCCTACAGAAAAGGGAGTTTATTAGTATTTTTTGAAAGGTGTTGATGCTGACTCAGATTTACAGTTCAGGAAACTGAGGCACAGAGTGGCTAGGTGACTTGCCACAGGTCATCCCTGCACTCATTTGTAACTTTGCCTGTCCTTTCTTTGGCCCAAGGACACAACACTGTCTTGCCCTTGAGGATCTTAGCTGCATTTCATGTTTCAGGTTGTTTTATCTCCTGGCCAGTGGTATTCACTTGAACATCAACTTGTTAAGCGATGGATGTTCATCTGACTGAAGCCTTCATTAGTGAAATATCACTGGAAGAGCTGCTTCTACCATGGGTTGATCGTAAAGCCACTTGCTAATACGTGCCAATGGAGGGCATCACCGACACAGCTGGCGGGTAGCCTGGCGACTGCCTTCTTGGTAATGACATGAGAGTCACCCAACACTTTGGGTTGCATGGGACATGCCATGTGCCCTGGAAGTCCTGCTGACAGGGTAATTTATGCTGATGTTTCTCGCAGGATTGCCACTCCAGGACACCTTTCCTTTCCCCTGTGCACATCAGGGTGTGAATTCAGGATTGCCCCAACCCATCCCTGTTTCTGCCTAGGTGTACACCTTTTTTTGCTGCTCATCTACATTGCATTGTAGCACATCTGTGACACTGCTAATCTGCTGTTTAGAAAGGATGGATCCTGTTACTTACAGGATCCAGCCTGTGGATAGGACTGCCTGGATTAGCGCCAAAGCAGAGAGGTTTGTATTTAGATAGGTAAAATTTAATTTTTTAGCTTTGGAGAAACGATATCCGATTTTAGAAGACTGTTTCTGCTTGCAATCATTTCTCAAGCCATTGTTACAGATTTTGCAGCCTGCTCTTAGCTGTGGAGATCCCTGAATGAGCTAATTTCCTGCTATCAGCATTCATCTTTCTCCTTCAGCAGACTATAGTAACAGAAAATCTCACTTATTGTGCTAGATTTTAACTTCACAAATGGAGATGACTTGTCACTTGATTCCCCAAATGAGAGTTTTGATTATGAATAGTACTACGCTGTATTTATTACAGCTATTCTAAAAGGGCTCTTTGTTGCCCCCAGTGAAGTGCAGGAAGCAGCGAACATCCACAGCATTTTTCCTTTTCTTAAAATAGTCTTGGCTATTTCCAGGTTTTGATCCCTATCATTTCAACTTTGGACTTCTATTAAGACTGTTTTGAGTTTGACACAACTGTAGTGGCAGATAGAGTGGGTAGATAAATGTACCTTCTGAATAGGCTTAATACCAAAAGTGGATAAGAGGACTGGCAAGGTATTTCATCTATGAAAATTTCACATCCATAAGATTTGCTACTTACCGCTGATAATCCTTTCAGTCTCAAAGGGTCAAAAGGTGAAAATGATTGAGGTACCTTTTGCTATGAATATTTCACAAGCTGCATATCCCTTTTTCACTGAGATCTATGTGCTGACTGAGGGCTTCTTCAGGATGAGTCCTTAGTTGACTGATGAATACAAAACACCTCTTGAACAAAAGGCATTCAAGATTAGCGGAAGACAAGACAGCCTACTTTGGTTTCTGTGAGCAGTACCTGGAGTATCAATGGAGATAAAACACTGAATGACAGGTAACTGAAATACAGAGTAACACCATATATTGTTCTCCTATTGATTGGGGAAATAATGAGAAAGTTAGCAAGTCATGGTAATGTCACAGACAGCGATGAACTTTGGAGAACTCAAGGACCAAAAAGTAACATGAAACAAGGAGCAAAATGAAGATAATATTTGGTTACAGTACAGTTCTCAAATTGTAGTGAAACACATCCCTTCGCCTTTGAGTATGCATGGTTTTTAAAATGAAGACAATGGGAAGAAATTGCCAGCTGAAACAATATAGCTATTTTATTTTACTACAACCAGTAATGTGAACTTCTTGGAAGACATCTTCTTTCACCACACTATTGCGGCTGGGAACATTTAGAGGCTATGAACCAAAATTATCCTCTCTATACATAACCTTTCTAGTGTCATATCCTGCAAGGTATTGTGGTAATTGAAGATATTCAGTACCAAGAATTGACTATTGTTTTGCTACAGCATTGAAGCGAAAAAGCCTATCCATTTGAAGAGGCTGATCTTTCAAAAGAGAAGCGGCACCTCAGCAAAACATGTCTAGAGAAAGTTCTTTTTTTTCACACTTAGACAACACTTGGAAAGATTTTAGCTCATTTATCTCTGTAAGGCAGGAATGCTCTGCCACTGCTGTGGGGTCCCCAGCCCAGCCCCAGCCATGGGAGCTCCCCACTTCTCCCATGGCACTGGCAAGGACCCTGTCTGCCCGGTACCCATCACCTTTCCTATACGCTGAGATAAAACTAGGCCAGTGAAAATAACCATGCTGCCAACGAAAAAAACCTCCTGCACCACCCAGGACTTCTTTACTTAGATAATTTTATAAGTCTATAAATAAGGCTGCCCTTTCATCACTTGAACCGAACAGAACCCATGTAGGTCTCAAATATTTTTCCATTTGAGACAAGCAAAATTGCACATGAAGGAAGAAAACTCTTGCCCTTAGTTACAACTAGGCATCTTAATTTTAAATAAAGATAAAATTGCATTGTGCTTCCCATCTACTTTTCAAACTGTTTCTTCTTATTATTCTTGGGAGCTTGTCTTTTTCCTAGCAGCAAGTTACTCTAAAAATATCCTTAAGGGTTATATTTTTAGGTGTAATCTTTAAGAGTCAGGAAGAACTGTGTCACCCTAATGCATGACACATTTCAACGGCTTCATCATCACGACAACAAACATTTCAGATGGATTTAAGACCTAAAGGGACGCAGCATCTACTTTCAATGGGATTTCAGCACCCACTTTTTCATTCTCCTGCAAAAGCTGTACCCCTCAAGCTATAAAGCGTTGTGAGCCAGAGCTTAGGTAGGGAAAGGTCAGCGGAAGGTGCAGGCTGCGTTTGCCCAGGTCCTGCCCAGCTGTCCCCATGCATGGGCTGGGACCAAGTACCTGTCTGAGCCTTCCAGCTTGCGAATGCTTTCAGGTCCCTCAGTTTAGAGAAAACCTCGTCTCTGCAGAGGTTCAAGTCAAGACTGGGACCTCCATACTCTGACTCTCTCTTCTGATATGAAGAAATCAAATGAATTGTTATGTTTGCATTATACTGGAACAGAAATGCCATGGTAGCTGGCCTGGTAATGCAGGATTAATTTAGACATTCAGACTGCAGTGCCCTCCATTCTGCAAATGTAATAAATGTGTGGCAATTAAGCTCCATTAGGTTTACTCAGCTACCTGGTTGCATTTGGAAAGCTATTTATTTCCACAAATTCCAGGCTGAAGTATGGGGTGGATGGGATAGCAGAGGGTGTGAAATGGAGCATTTTTTCCAGGATCCGGATGCATTTGCTATTCCAAGCAAAGAGCCGGCGTAGCAGCCTTCGGACCTCTTCTGCACTGGGCACTGGAAGTGTATGAGCCATATAATCAAAGTAATAAGCACGCACTTCCAAAATTGCCCTTTACATGGTGTTTTAGGCAGCTCGTTCACTGACGATTGCCCCCAGGCTCCTGTGTACTCTCATGCTCCACAAAGATGGGAATTTCTCTCCTAAACATGTTAAGAAACGCCTTCTCACGCATTATCTCCAGTGTGCTTCACCTTTCATGCCACCACAGGCAATGCTATTAAAGCATAATTCCTGATCATGAGGGCAAGATACTTGATTCCTGCAAGATACCCTCTTTCCTGCAAGCAGCCATGAGGCAATCCATGATGCTGTTTGCAGTGTATCGGTTCTCCCTTGAGTAAGACCCAGACAGAGTTTGGAATTCCAGCAGAGAAGAAAAATCTGAATTGTGCAAATGGCTACAGGACACAGGCCTCTACTGCTTATGTGGAGCTGCTCCCAGAAGCAAAGGTAATTTTGTTTGGATCTAAGCATGCACCACTCACTGTATATTGCCCTTTAAAAGGAACAGTTGTCTTTCTTTAATGGGAAGTCTACCCAGCCATCAATTTGTTAATAAAAAGGTTATATGCTAAGGAGAAATTAATGACAAATAATCCCCTATAAAATAATGACATTGTGTTCAGGTTCAGGTTTGCTGGCTACAAAACATTTGCTACTCATTTTCTGCCCCACTATTAACGGATAAGAGAAAAGAAGGGGAATCTGTTACTTAATGCAGGATATGCATCTCATGCCATCAGATTACATCAGGTTCATCAAGTCATGCTTATATAACTTGATTTTAATTTATGGGTTTTATTGTTGGCAGGTTTCTGAGATTATGGTTTGATTGAACGTCTGTTGAATGTCTGTAAAATATCTGTTAGTTTGTAAATGGACTTTAATGGATTATGCTGCTTGATTCTTTTCTTATGGAGCTGTTCACCTTTGCATGGTATAGTAGACAAGTCACATCTTGCTTTGACTGCATGCAGCATCAACTATAATAACTATATGTCAGAGGCTGTAGCATTGTAGATACAATCTGCTTAAAATCACTGTACATGTATCCAAGGAGAAACGCTTAGTGTCCAGGAGAGCTCCAGCAGAACGACTCATTACTGTCTGTAGTTTTATAAATGCTTCCATTTTTCTACTTTATGATTTACATTATTTATTACAGGAGTTTTCTTTTACACCAAAACTTTTAAAGAACCTTTTAAGCTTATGGGGCCAGATCTCTGCTGGTTTCATCAAGCTGGGCTGACTGCAAAAAAAAAGGTGGCACTAGAAAAAAAGAGTTTGGCTTCCTCTTACCTGGGCTGGCTAGTGACAGACCTAGAGCCTGGCATGAATGAGATAGAAGACCTCCAGGAGTCCCTGGAAACTGAAGATGCCCAGGGCTTTTTTTTTCCCATGCTGAGGAGTGAGAGTGGTTGATAGAGGGGCCGCTAAGGCAGGCTTACAAACCTGGAGGCAAGCTTTGGCTGTCTGCTTTGTCAGAGCAGGACAGAAGGTGCTTTGCAGGTCAGCCCAGGGAGCGCTAGTGCAGGGATAACACCAGCCATGGCAATAGCGCTGTAGCACTGTGAAACCTCAGCTCAGGAGAGCAGCTATAAACCAGCCTTTTTGCAAGCAATAAATACCCGATGCATTGACCAAACCCTGGTGATATGAGCAAGCTGTAGCTTTGATTTTTAAAAAGTACTGGTTTAAGGTTGGGCTTGAACTTGAAGACATGAAATTGCGATCTTGGCAGATCAACTATTAGACCTATGCAGTACAGAGTCTTCTTTACATACTAAAGGGAAGGTGTCTGTATTTGATGTTTTACTGCATAAGCAGAAATGCACTTTATAGCTCACAGAGGGCAAAACAGACAGTTACCACTGCCAGGACATTCATCCACTGTTTATGCCAGGGTCTCAGCACAAATCTTCAGAATTTGAGCCCAGGCTCCATAAAAGGTTCCTTAAAACTGATCCACATCAGTGGTCCCATGGGCAATGGAGTATTTTGCCACAAGGGTAAGTCCTGAGGTACCAGTACTGCAGGGAAGTGTGCAGTGTGGGAGCCTGTAAGAGCACATCGAGACTGTCCAGAAAGCAAGCCTTGCACAGTCTGATACATCTCACCCCATCTCACTTGCCCAGAGCTACACGGTGCATCTTCTGGAGCTCAGTGGTGCTACACTACAATCCCAAAACAAACTTTCCAACACCACCAAACAATTCAGAAAGACATGATTGTTATATATGTTATTAGTCGGTCCTGTTATAAGGGCTGCCACATGTTGCCCCACCAGCTGTGCTGCAGCATTTTGCAGGGTGCTTTCTGGCATGTTTGTGGCACAAGTTGCCTCCCAGTCATAAAATATTAAATGTGATTCTTCTCCCTGGTTGTGTGCTGAGCCCTGTGTGGGTGATATACCCAAGAGTATGAATCTGCCCATAAACCCTTTGCAGAAGTTTCCTCTGGGGTAGGGGATGGCAGGGAGGGTTTTGGCTGGACCTCACTTGCTCCAGTGCAACCCTGGAAAAACTGCGCCCAAGGCCACTCGAGGTTCATCGCGGTGTGAAGCTGGGGCTGTTTGTGCTGTCTGGTTCTGCTGCGTCCAGTCCTTTAGATTGTTCACTTAGCTGTTCTGAACCTCCATTTTCTCAGCAGAAATAGAGAGATGAGAGTGATAATCCAGCATTAGAAAGTTTTTCCATCACCACAATAAAATTACCGGGCAAGCACTAAGAGAGGCTATTTAATGCAAGGAAACAGTTACACAAGTAAGGAAATTTGAACTATGCAGCATCATAGTTATTAAGGTAAATACTTTTTAAGGTTTTGATAGAGAGAAAAACACAGTAGGAGGACAAACACCCTCTCAAATGTTTTTTAATCTGTTGGCCTTTTTCTGATACACACAGAGTAATTACAAAATGGCAACGCATCTGGAATTTCTTAAACTTAACTACAACATTTCTCAAGCCCAACTACATAGGCAATGATCACTAGTTCAACAGAAACATTGCATGGCTTCTGTTTTCAGCCTGCAGCTTGTTCTTGGGTCCTACTGAACGTCCCGAGCTGTGGCCGTCATCACTGAGTAACTGCGAGGCTCGGCATGCCATGGGGAACATCAGTTTCTTGCTGGACCAGAAGAGACTCCAGCCCTGCACAAAAATATTTATCATGGCATCAGTTCCCCCAGCTCTCCCTGCTGTAGGAAGTTCACACAAGGTTGCAGTAAAATCTGGTTGGCCTTGAGGCGGAGAAGCTAACAGTCCTGGAGGAAGGTACTAGATGTCAGGAGATCCAATAGAGGCAGCTACTCAGAAAACAACTCATGACGGTTCATGCTTGTACTCCTAGGCTGCTCTGAGCAAATTCCTATTGAAAAGGAGCATAGCTCCAGCACTCCATTTTGTGACACTTTCAAACCCGTTTGACACAGATGTGTTTCACCTCACACCTTGCAGTGAACATCGCACACAAGTACAGCGATCAATTTGCCCTCTCCTTATCCTCAGCACGCCGCCATCTAGCACCATCTGGCCCAGCAGGACTCACTTGGCCCTAGGCGCGTGGTGCCCTCACCTGAGTGATGTTTGATGGGTAGCACGCCCACGAAGGGAATGCCTCCCGAACACGGCAGCCCAGCGATATGGACTGAACTGGCATGACAGGTCCTAAATTCTGGCTCTGGGCAAGATATGGTGCAGAATAAATATTTGGCAAGGCCGCTTGCGTGGAAGACACTTTGTAGAACAAGAAGATAAGCAGGACACTGCAGTGTCACCACTTTGTCTGGAAGAAGACCTCCCACTCCAAACGTGGACTGTGGGGGAAGCCAGCACCTCTTTCCAGTTGCAGAGACAATTTCTCATTGCATCTTGAGAGTTGGCTGCTCCTCAATGAACAACAGACCCTCTCTCTGCCCGGGAAGTCTGCAGGAAGGTAAGCCCAGGACAATATGCCATGACTCAGGGCAAAGCAGTGACACCACCAAGCTACGCAACAGCTCCCCAGCTCCCCATATGTCTTTCTGCTTACCCTGTCTTCTCGATGCTACACCAGATGCCAATGGGCCAGAGGCGGCAGCCGGGGCTCAGTGCAGTATGGGGTCATCATCTGCATGGCCCTTTTCCTTCTGCCGCCCTCCTACACCAGCACCAGGAGGCTGGAAAGTAGCAGAGAGATCCCTGTGCTGGCTGGCAGGAGGTGGCTGTCGTGTGACTCCAGGCAGGCGGTGAGAAGGGGGCATCACCTTGGACAGCCTTTAGGAGAACGTGAAGGGAAAAGCAATGAATTGCAGAATTTAAGCAAAAGCAAGCTTCTCACTGCTAAGCTTTCCCTGTCCCCAGAGCCTCCTCAGCATAAAATAGCCAGCAAAAGCCACGGCAACATCTAGTGATTTTCATGTGGGCTGATTTTGTCTCCTGACAAAGCACCGATTTGTGTCCAGTTCCTCAGGTTTTACGGATTACAAATGGTACAAACCAAACAACTTTGTCACTCGCAAAGCAATTTTGTCTCCATTATTTTTGACCATGAGAGAATTTCCATTGCCTTTTGTAACATTATCCACTTGTGCCCTGTGTATAGATAGAGACAAAAATTAAGAGAAAACACTTGGCACCTCCGATATAGTGACATTTGTATTCATGTTTGAACATTTACTTTGTGTGCTTGCTAATTGCTTAAAGATACATGCAGGATACATTTTGTTAAGATACATCTGGTCCATCTCGAGGAAAGAAGATATTGTCCTTATCTACATCTTGGGATGCTAGCTGGAAGAAGGACAAAGAAAAGAAGATATTGTCCTTATCTACATCTTGGGATGCTAGCCAGAAGGAGAAGAAGAAAGGAGTATCCCGGAACATAAGGACTTTAATCAGTCGTCTGTTTAAAACAAACGGCTAACTACTGTTTAATGTAAATCAACCTTGGCTGAAATATGAGTTTTAAGATGTCCTGAAGTAAACTATGCTCATTATAATACTAAAAATCATGCCCACAGGTCAAAAGGACCCTTGCCCAGGTGAAGACCCTTCCCCGAGCATGCGTAGATAGTATAAGAATGACTAAGCATTTATGTTAATTGTAATCAGATATATTAACCAATGAAAAGTATGTTACGCAAATAGAGGGATGATTTCATGCAATTCTCCATGTATAAAAAAGGTACTGGGATTCGCAGTAGGTGTGCTTGGTTTGTGGATGATTCCACCGAGCACCCTTTGCAGGATAAATACAAAATCTCTCCTGAGCGTGTGAGATTGGTTTATTGCATGCTGGGCACAAATCCACTTTTAGGACAACACCTCTTTTTCTGTTCATGACTGGTCTGTAGCAGGGACTTCATATGCTTCTCCAGGAGAAGATGTGCTGGGTAGGGGGCTGAAGGGAAGCAGCAGAGCACCAGAGCCACAGGCAAACACTGAAACCCCTGTCAGAAAGGAATTACTATTTATACTGCTGGACAGTTTTCTTCTGTGAAACAACTGGAAATGATTTACCCCACAAATGTCTGGCTGTTGGCTGGGTAAGTAGCCAGCAAACACAAGAGGAATCAGACCATGCCAGACTCAGCTAGTTGTATGCGATCCATCTCTGATCCATCTGCAGCACATGATATTCGCTGGTTTCTCTGCTCCAGACTGGTTGTGAGAGAGGTACTTGAAGGAAGGGGAAGCTGTGTCTCCACAGCTGAGTGGTTTTCTAGCTCCACGTCAACATGGTGCGCCTTCTGTCTGCTCAAATGGCCCTAAACCAGACCCTCACCACATTATACCACTGTAATTTAATACCCTTGTTTATTGAGTTAGAAGCAGTGTAGAAAATTCAGCTCTTTCCTACTTCTATGTACAATAATCCAAAATGAAAAGTATCTTGGACAATCTAGTGAGCAGTGCCTGGGTGCAAGTAAGGACCCTCCAGCAACATGTCCCGGTTCTGGACCATCCTCCCTCCCTCATGGGCGTTCGTGGGGCTCCCCCTGCTCAAGGGAGACATGGATGCCGCATTGTGGGAAAACACATCAAACTGTGGGTGAAGAGGGGTATCCTGAGAGCTGGTTCTGCCTCAATGTGCATTTTGTTTTGAAGAAAATAAATGTCTTTCTTTGCTTAGAGCCCTGGAGAAGGTGCATTTTATAACCTGAAACTCAACCTAGGAGGTACTGCACCACTTAGTGGTGGTCTAAGAGCAAAGTAGGTCATTCAGGTAAGACAGATCTCAGCGGAAATGAACTGTCCTAGCATAAAGGTACCATAACTCAGGGGGCTATCGATAGTTTAGGCTTAAGCATACTCCATGCTGGTTATGTGCTGCTCAAACTTGAAAGGTGTTGGGATTAGAGCTCTGCTGTACATCCACATCAGAAAGTGAAGATCATTAGAGTAACGCTCTTCTATACGACAGTGATGCAGGTCAAGGTGATCAAGGTTTTTACCCATTTTCTGAAAACAATTTAGGTCAAAGTTGTTCTGTATAATTTATCAGCTTTGATTCCTTTCCCCTCTTATATGTTCTATAGGTGGGAGTTTCTAGGTTTTCCAGGTTTTTTTTCACTCCTGGCACAAGTAATTTTCCTTTCTGTTCCTGAGCTTCCTCTGATGTAAAACGGTGCTAATGATCCTTATCTGCCATGAGACCTACTGAAGGAAGTACTTTTGTAGAGCGAGGGAGTATAGCAGTGTCATTGTACCCCAGGTCCCAGTGGAGACCACCTCGGCAGCAGCAGTTCTGCATGCAAACAGCACTGGCGCTATTTGTAGCCATCAGAGGAGTCCCATTGGTGAACACACGACCTGGCCCCACAGCTTTCACTTGGAAAAACTCTCCTTTGACTTCAGCAGGACTGCTGATGTGTCAAGAAAACACAAAACTGGGGTTGCTGGCTGGCAGGGGTGCTCTGGGTCTCATCTCTGATGACTTGCCATCAGGTGCTAAGGTCTGAAATGCAACCTGGAGAAATCTCAGCAGCAAAAAGTTAGTCTGTGACTGTGTCTCATGCTGATACTGTACCATTTGAAATCCTTTGACATTTTCGGAGTCACTCATGACTCAGGCTGGTGAGGGTAGAGCCAGGCCTGCAGTTCAATTACACTACCTTCTCTCTCCCCATTTGTGCTATGCTCATTACACAGAGCGAAATCAATTAATTCTAACAGAGGAATAGGTTCCTGGCCTGTCTATAAGTCACTGGGTACATAATTGTTCTGTTGCTTACATTAACATCTATCACATTATTAGCACTGTTGGCAATTCCCGGGCCCCCGCTGCAGCCGGGGCGCTGGTGGCTGCTCCACTCCCTGCATCCCTGCACCGGAGGCTTTGCCGTGGGCTCCCCGCTTGCAACCCGCTGCTGCACCGGTGCTACGTGCAATTAAAGGCCTCCCGTGGCTGAAGCCTTCAGATGGACAGACACCTAAAAACATGCCTTTCTCTTGATTAGGCAGCTTTAAGACAAATAGGATTAAGGAGAGAGACACTACCACGGAGGGGAACAAAATATGGGCGTTTCACTGAAATAGTGGGCAAGGCAGGGAGGACAATAACAGTTTCCTGAGAAATTCACACATTACTTTTTAAAAGGACTGAACAAAGTTAAATTTAGAAAAAAATACATCTCCTTTTAAAATTGCATTTGAAGTATTCAAGACACACACTTTTAAATTTTGGGTTTGAAAAACGTATAATCCCTGAAACCCAAATCTTTGAGGCACTGGAAATCAAAGAAAAGTTAGTTATGGCTTGTGAGCTTTTTGTCTGTAGAAACAAAGAATTAATGGCCAAGAAACAAGCAGCTCACAGTCCTCCTTTTTTTAACAAAGAAAAGTCTTTGCTTATGACTATTCTTGCTGGATTAGGAAACCAAAAAAAAAAAATCAAACAGGCAACAAATAATTTTACCATTACCAGGTAATATGTGTTAATTGCTCAGTTTATATACTCTGAATGACATACCATTAGAGACTGTGTATGCATTGTAACTAGAGCATTAATAAATTTAAAATGTGCCTATTAGGATGACAGCTTTGGAGGTGCAAAGGAATAACAGTTATCACTTGGCAGAAGCAGATCTCACCCCATCTGCCGAGACTTTGCATACATTTTCAGCTTCCTGAGCAATGATTAGGGCTGTCAGAACCTCTTTAACCTTCTAACTGCTGGTCCCAACTGGCCTTAATTAGAGACTAATGAATTCAGAAGATGCAGGCCGTGAGGAAAACTGCCTTGACAGTTTGTGTACAAATTAAGCACCAATTACTTCATGCATCTTTTGCATTGCTGATACAAGTCTCTGTTATTATTTTTGAATATGGTCATTTTAGCATAAACCGAGAACTTTGCTAATGTATTTTGTCATTTTTATGGCTCATCATAAAAAAAAAAAGAATACCAGGAGGGTCATGAATATGTGAAATAAACTACTGTAGATGATAAAAAGAAATTCATTTCCCTCGAGGGAATACCTTCCAACACTTTTCCCCCTAAAATCATATTATTATTATGATTAGTCACATAATGATCACAATTTAAGAAACAGACGTAACATGGTACTCTGAATATTTTTATTAGGAATATAGCTGCTGTTATTAGCACAAGAAGGAAAACAAAGATACAAGTAAGAGTCTTTCAGTTCCGGGATCTCAGAAAAAACTTTTACGCCCAAACCATGTTAGCAGAAAGTTATTGACACTGCTATGGTTAGAAACAGGAGCACAGGGAGCCATAGCTGTACAGTCAAGTAGGTTTGGTTTAAATCTCCCCAGTTTCTCTCTCTTATCCACATCCAGTAGACAGGAGAGCTTGAATAGAGTGTTTTCTGGAAAATGACCCCTAAGCCCAGTGAAGGGAGAGGAAATGGCCTCAAGTTGAACCAGGGGAGGTTTAGGTTGGATATTAGGAAAAATTTCTTCACCGAAAGGGTTATCTAACATTGGACTAGGCTGCCCAGGGAAGTGGTGGAGTCACCATCCCCGGAGGTATTTAAAAAATGTGTAGATGTGGCACTAAGGGACATGGTTTGGTGGTGGACTTGGCAGTGCCAGGTTAACGGTTGGACTCGATGATCTTAAAGGTCCTTTCCAACCAAAATGATTCTGTGATTCTATGAAGGTGCACACCTGCCATTATGGTCTGCAAAGGCAGGGGAATGTTCACCATATCGTCCCACAAAATTTTCTTGGTGAAAGTTTGAAAAACTCCTACCCCTGTTGCTCCTGCCAGACCCAGTGGGAGAGTAAATGTGACTTAAATGGAAAGACTACAGACCAGTGCAGCCCCTGAACTGCAGAGCACATCTGAGATACACGACCCTCTGAAAAGACATGCAGCCATTCCTTCGCTGGCCAGTTACCTCTTTCATTTAGGCTGCTACATCTTTTCATTTCTCCTAATTACCATCATGCTCCCCATTGCATTTAGTGAAATTTGTCACAGCTCTGCAAACCCAGGGTACTTCGAACCCCACTACAGAAACTCTCCTGGCTGTGCTGCTGCAGAAATTGATGTCCTATCAGCCTTCTCCCTGAGCATCTCCTGCCCCTGCTCTTCCTGTCACTGGGAAGAAGGGACCCCCCCCACACCCCCCACAGAGGTTCTGTGGGAGAAAAGACAAAGAGAGGCAGAGGGATGGATGAATTAACAGCATAGAGTGAAATTTTGCCACTTGGGTACCAGGTTAGACTGCGGGATGTGTGCTTTGCAATCTGCAGATACACAGAGCTGAAGAAGAGCCCCAGCAGAATGAATCCCCCAGTACTACAAACTTCTTCAAATGCAGAGACTCTCTGTGTGAAGAGGAAAATTTCTATCAATCATGTCAATAAAGTGTCTCCCAAAAGGACATGGAGAGCATTAGAGCAAACTTGAAAACACGAGGCCAGACTCTCAGTGACAAGTCACAGAGCCAGCAGCATCTGCAGGTCTTGAATTTCAGTTAAACAAAACCCCAGTTAATATATCTCATGAAGTTTTGTCTTTGTCCACACAAAAACATGGATGCCCCTCTCGGTCCAAACTCTATAACATGCAAGAGCTTCCTCCACACCACTCTCTTCTACATTTCATCAAAAGTAATTTTAAACTTCTCTAATGAGGATGACCTAATGATCTCATGTGACACTTTCCTAATTGTCCCTATCATTAAGCATTGGGATTTTCTGTTGATAACCCCACATTTTCCTGCTTGCATTTACACTAGTACATGTTTACAACATGTAAAAATCAACATGTTTGTACATGTATGACAGAGTCCTTTCTTTTCCCTTGAAAATATATTTTATGAGCTGCCATTGAATTTAAAGTCCTTAGTAAATTTTTATGTATCTTGTTTTCATCAATCAACCTTCAGTCTGGCCCCTGCCCCAGGGAACAAGTCCATGCTCCAGGTTTGGAGTCTGCAGCACTGTGACTCTCTAGACCAAGACATGTTGTGGCAGTGAGGTTTTTTCATTGAACATCGCATTCAGAGATAACGAGCTGACCCCTACAAGTTTGTTAAGATAAGTCTAAGGTTGTGGCTTGGGTGTGTCCCTAATCTGATACAGATTTTTTCATAAACTGGTTTGTTAACGTTAATGGACTCTGGTTAAACCCGGTTCCACTTCCATTGCTGTTGCCCCTTTTGTTTTGTTTTTTTTTTTTTCCCCAGTTCTGATCACCCTTCCCTGGTGTTTAATAGCAGCGTCTTCTCCTTCAGTAACACTTCCCCATTCAATGAATGCAGATTTGACACTGTTGTCTGGGTTATCGTTATACTGTGTATGGCTCCCTTCTGTTTATCGCAGCTCTAAAATCTCACAATAGAGAGGGGACTCAGAAGAAAAGAGAGGAAAGGTGACACGGCCCCTTTGTCTGATCCAAAGCCCTGGTGAGTGATGAAGATATGCCATAAATCCTGTACAGAGAGGAGTTTTACTTTGGCGCTGAAGGTCGAAGTACGCTGAGCAAAATTCAATGTACACCCATGTGTATGTGCCTACATGCATGTGTGCAGGCATCCCACCCTCTAGCAGCTGGTCTATAATGAGACCACAGGACTTTGCCACCGGCTGGGTCAGAGCTGCTTTAGCCAGCCCGTATTGGGAAAGCATAAAACCTCTGAAGCTGAGTGCCTGCTTCCCAAGGAGGTGTAGGATTTCTGTGGGACAGTAAATCTAGCTGTTGGCTCCTTTGTATGGCCTTGTTACACCACGATTTTATGGTCACCCTTGACTTCTTGCCTTCCCTTTGGAAGTTGCCTCATGAGCACATCACTCCCCACCTGGGATGCACCAGCCTCAGGTCTTGTCCTCACTGGTACCACGCTGCTGCACTTCTCTGTGGCCATGGCACAAAGCACACATCGGCCTCTGAGGCACTTGGCCCGACAGGAACACCTTCCCATGGCATTTGGAAAGGTGTCCAAAGTCCTGACTTTTCTTCATGTCTTTTACTGATTAAAGCAGTTGGCTTTTTTAGGTGGATTTCTGTGTCTCAGTTCTGATTTCAAGCTTTATTCTTCCATGTGGTAGATCCGTTCAGTTCACCTATCCCACCAGACCAGCTGGAAAAAAAAAGGGGGGGGGGGGAAAGAAGGATTGAATAAACAGCAAATTCAAAATCATGGAATAGTTAGCAGTCCCTTCATAGAAAACATTTATCTTTAACTACTGTACATGGAACCAAAGCATCCCCTGCAAAAAACAAGCACTCTACGTATAAAAATTTAAAACCACATTGATAACCCATCTGGCATCCTCCTAATTATGAATCTCTTAGTGGAGTAATATTCCCTTTAGAAGCAAAACAGTAAATACAACAAGGGAAACATGATTATTAATTTCTTTTTGCTCTGTCTTTCAAGACAGGCGTTCATTCACATGTGCACCCAAAATCTTTCTCAACTGGAATTTATTGAAGTAAAGACATAACACAATGCCTACTAATTAAACATTTAAGAAGAAAAAAATACCCTGTTCTCCATCAGGAGACGATATTAATAGGTGCTTCATAATACGGAGTGTGTTTGAACCCCAGCTGTCTTGCCCTATAAGTACAGAGAAATAGAAGGCTCAGCTTCTCCCTTCATCTTTACGTACCAGTCTAACCAGTCCTGGCTTCACAACGTCCAGTCCTCTCGTGGAAACAAAGCACAAGGCTTAATTATCTGGAGACAACTTCTTTCCCTTTCATGGGAATGCTATTTCTGAGGAGGTGTTACCCATACACAACTTCTCTCAACAGGCACCAGCTCCCTTCCCTGCCTGAAAGGCAGCAGGAAAGGCAGGCAGTGACTTTTGGGGGGAGCTCTGTCCCAGGTCATCTGATTGAGGGTAGACTTTTTTTTATTGTGCACTATGGACAACGGTGGCTTGAATACTTGCTTCCTGGAAAGTCATTATGTCTTTACAAAGAGTCAGACCATTTTATTAATTTTAAAACAGGTTGCCTCCAACAGGAGCCCTGGAAGGGACCCCTGGAAGGGGGACACCTCCTTTAGGAAGTCCATCAGTTTTGGGACTGCTTTTGAAACACAAGTATCTCGAGTAATGGGATATCAGACCCTGAGCAAGGAAACCCTGATGGAAACTTTCAGCATCAGCTAGAAACTTTGACTGTCAAGCATGGGGCACTGGACAAGGGACAATATGTATCAGCCTTGGAGACCTTCACTCATAACAAAATTTCAAGGCCCCAGGTCAGTGATACTCAGGTTCCTCACTCATTAGCCCTTTGCTTCTGGATTTTCCTCCCTAATAAAACAAAGCTTTCCCGTGGCTTTTGTAGGGTCCCTCCTCAGCTGAAATCACCCCCTGCAGCAGCAGATACCGGTAACCTACAGCACCGTGCCAGGCTGCGACTTCGCAGTGGCTCCGCATCTCCCCGCTTTACAAACCTGGACCTCCCCTACACCCCCACCCCGCACATGTGGAGATCTCCGAATCCAATAGCTCGACAGACTGAGCTGCTCAATATCGATTGCCAGCTTTAAGAAATCTTTTCAGTTCAGTCATAGGCTTATCTGCTTTGGTTGTCACATGGTCGGGGATGATGCCATCAATACAGATTACGAATCCGTCTCAGCGCCCTATAAATCTGCAAGTTTCCGTGTTTCAACCTTCCTAAACCACCCCGGTGGGTCCTGCCGGGCAGTGAGAGAGGCTGTGTGTGCCACATTGCACTGTGTTGGCTGTACAAAGGGTGGGAAACGAAAATCCACGAGAAGCTTAACAACGCTTTTGCTCCGACATCTGCTCCCAGCAAGGGCATCTAGGGACCTGCTGCACAGGTTTTTTTTTTTTTCCTTAAAGATGATCACCGTGAATGTTGCAACAAATAATAATGTAAAACATTTTGACAGCCAAGTAAGCCATGAAACATTAAATCTCCAAGGCCCATATGCTCCCCTCTGCTAACACAAGTGTAGAGGAGCAAAAACCCCGTGGAAGCTGTCAGGGAGAAACGATTGAGCCACATCTCAAGTGTCCCACTCCCCTCTGTCATATCTGCAACATTTCTGCCCCAGGGGTGAGGACAGGGAGGAGTGGAAGGGGCGGACGGGTACCTTGCTGCTCTCTCAGCACTACTGTCCTTCAGACTTGGAGGGGGTTTCTCGTGCTTGCAGCTTTGACATCCAGCAGCCCAGCTGTACCTACCCGGAGCCCAAGGAAGCCTGACTCCAGGGACAGTGGCACGGCCAAGGAAGAAGGGGACATGAATCCCGTGGGCCAAGGCACAATATTTTTACAAGTGCCTTGTGGTCTGTGGGATTTTCCTGCTGCTTTTAGGGCCTCAGTCAGCTTCCCTGCAAGCCAGCTGTCGGTGAGGAGCTTTGTCACCTAAAATTGTTATCTCAAAAAATTTCATGGGTTTCTTGATTCTTTTTAAGACCTCCCAGTCCTTCTCTGTACCCACAACCCTTTGCATTGCAGAGCCTCCTCTTTACTGACAAGAGTAACCCTAAACCAGGGATCAGTTTGGGAATGACTTAGGTTCCAAGTGACTACCAAAGATCCCACCCTTGGCCTGGTCAAATGGGAGGCAAGCATCATGAAAAATAGAGCAAAGGCTTACCAGAACCTCAGTGGTGTACTGAGCTAGCATGGGCATGGCACACCCATTCCAGCAGCCACCCAGATGCAGGAGAGCGATGTATTTAATGTCACGCCCCAGTCCAAAAGACCCCGTACTTGTTTGTAACATACTGACATGGGTGAACCAGTTTTTGCGACCACAGCAAGGATCCTTAACTCCTTTATCACCACATGTCCCCAGACATCACCAGGAAAGCCACCAAGTGGGATGGCCCTTAGCCCAAACAGTAACTTTCTGTCACTGCAGTTTCTAAACCTATATCCAAGTGAATATGGTGGCAATGGTATTAATGGGGCTCCTGGACATGCACTGTTTCACAATCAGACATTCATGGTTCAGATGGCAATGTTAAAGTCCTGGTGAAGTGGCAGTTTGTTAAGGACAATGAGTCAGTGCCCTTTGGATTCAGAGATGTCCTCTTCTCGCTGGAGAAGCAGCAGTGGCTGGCATGCATACAGACACAGAAAGCCTTTCTGGGGCCTCCAAAGGGGAGGCAGAGGCACCTGGGGCTTCACATGCCTGATATTTGGCAATAGGTGAACATGCTCACACATCAGATGCTAAATATTCAGTGTCTCTCAGTTCTAATGAATCGTTATGACTGAAGAAATCAAAGGTCCCATGGGGAAGAGCTGCACTGGAACATCAGATAAGGAAAACTTGGTGTGGTGGTTTTTTTTTAAGATAAAATGAATAGAATTATATTCATTAATTCAATAACAACAGAAATATTTACAATGTAATTACATCCATTCTTTCTCTGTTCAAATATTATTTTTAAGGGCTTCTTGGCATCGAAGAGCCTCTTTCTTTGAAAATCCTGACCCAGTGTCAGGCAGAGAACAGACCTAAGTCTCTTAATCTAATGGCTGTTAGTGGGGGTGACTACTTTAGCAATGCTCGGCTGAAAAATGAACTTTGCAATAAATGACCTTCAGAGAAGAAGACTATTCATGTTAATTAGTAGCTCTTTTCAAACAGGATTCATATATGCATTAGGCTATGTCATTTCGAACAATGCCATCATTGTAGTAAACATCAAGACAAGACTCAAGTACAGTTATGAAAATTTTAGAAAACTCTAGTTAGTTTTTTTTCCCCCTAAGATTATGAGTTATGATTACCGATGTGTTGCACAATAGGATCTCTCCTAATGGCTTTTAGCTTTTCCACTGCCAACTTTTATATTTAAAATCCACACAATTATGGACAATTTATAAGCATTATGAGGCTCTCTATCCTCCTCACACCATTTTTTGCACTGATTCTTACTGATTCAAAGCAGCTTCGAACCCGACAAATCAAATGCATTTTGCTTAAAACATAACATTCATTCTTACAGAGCCCACTTTATTCTTATTACTACTTATTACTTATTATGCATATTTAATTTAAGAATGCATATTCTCCATTAAAAAATTAGAATATTTTGAAGTACTGAAAAGTGATTATTTTGGTTAGTTCCCCTTGATTAACCACTCAAATGTGGATGCGTTCTTTCTAAAGCACATACACAATAAGAATGGAAAATGGCAAAAGGAAGCTACCAAAAGGAAAAAAAATTGATGCACAAAATAAGAGATGTGATTTTTACACAGTTTATGTCAAATGCATCTTAAAAAATAGTTACAGCATATAAAAAATTTGCTATCTGGGGAGAGATAAACTTAGTACAACAAACCTGACTCAGAAATGTTATTAGAAGACACAGCAGGTGATGTCCAAGCAAATTGCATAATTCTGACTCTACATGAATTTTGAGCTACATTTATTAATTGATTTTTTAAAAATCCGTTTAACTAGTATCTTCCTTGCTGCTGACCATTCAAACCCAAATGCAAAGTTAATTTTAACAACTAACCTGTCAGGCACTATGCACAGTTGCTTCACTATCCAAAAAAACATACATTCCTAACTAATTAGAGAATTAACAATAAATGTATTGTGGAATAGCATTTTAGCAATCTGTTTAATGAAGAAAGTCATCTCTGTTGCAAAACAATTAGCTAACAAAGGGAAAATTAATAAATATTTATAAGACCAATGTATACGGTTTGTTTAGAGGCTTGCAAGATTCAGAAAAGGCAAACAATTCAGTTAAGCAAACAAACTGCAAGGCTGGGCTCATCCTAAATATCTGGAACATGATCTGTTCGTTATTTACAACTTGGAGGGGCGACCGTACACCATATCTGCTCTCTGGCCTGAGCTGGGCATCTGAGTGACTTTCAGAGATGGGGTGACTGGCAAATCTGTCTCTCCAGTGGTCGCCACTGGCCTGGACAAGCACGTCCCTGCTCACCACTCTGGCTTTTGTGAGACATCTTCACCAGGGATTCAAACTTTCTTCACACATTGTGTAGGGAGTCCAGCCGCTTACCTTCATATCACGAATTCCTGTGAGCCAAAAAGCTTTCTGAGCCCTCCTCCCCGTGAGGACAGCCCTTTCTGGCCACTGCCAAGTCCTTTTCCCTCTCAGATTTTGATTTTGTAACACTCAGCACAGGGATTGCAATGTTTCAGATGTAGCTGCTGTTTTATTTAAGCATGCGTGGCACGCAGATTTTTTTGTTTTTAATCTTTTGCCATTTCAAAAAAAGACAGAAAGTAAAACCTGAGGCACCCTTGACTTGATCTTCCCTGCTTGGTTTTTACGTGTGTGTATGGCGTTATTGTATCTGTTCTTTAAAGAAATTAAAAAGAAGAATGGACCAGATGTGGGATTCATTTTATTCATATTCAATCTGTGCAGAATTCAAAGAAACGGTTCCTTTATTTGCTCTTTTCTGGGAAAACATCTTGAGTTCATTTTGTTCTGCTCATAGACTTGTAGAAATAGGTCTGGAAAGGTACTTCAAGAGCTCATCTTGTCCATCTTAGGCCTCAAGGCTGACTCACGCCCAGTGCTCTCCAACAGCATGATAAATTCAAGTATAACAATAACTTTTTTTTTTCACAAAAACACTGCAATAGAAAGTAAAAGGTTAAACAATAAGGCAGCAACATGTCATGACTCTGCCACGGGATTTAACACTGTCCTCCAGGCATTCATAGTTGCCGTCTGCTAAAGGCAGGACATTGGCCCTGTAGCTGCTGCTGTGTCCTCAGGGCACACCCAGTTGCAAGTTGGGGGGATAGCTACCCTGGCTCCTGCAGACTTACCCTAGCTTCAAAAAAGGCAGCTCAGGTACCACAACAACTCCACTGCCTCGGCTCACTGGCTGCTCTAAGGGCACTCAGGCTTCCTCTAAGCCCTGCACCACTACAGCGGGACACGTGTTGAAAGTTGCCCGGCACAAGATATTTTCAAAGGGGTGTTCTCCAGAGCAGAAATTCAGGGCTATGTAACATATTCAAAGTTGGCTCCCTGAAAAGGAGGTACAAGTCATTGGTGGCCATATGGCTCCATAGGCATAAGGGCCACTGAAGTATGACACAACTTTTTACAAGGAGAGCAGGTACACCAGAGAAGGTAAAACTGTTTCTGGTTCCAAATAAAATTAATATATCATAGGCAATCCTAATGAAGATGTTGCAGGGTCTTTACCTGGTCATGGAGTCCCACTATATACCTGTACATCCGTATTATTTACCAGCTCAGAGAACACATGGAGGATTAACTCCTACCCAGAAAGCTCAACCAAATCTGTCTTTCCAACCATTTCATAGATGTCATTTTCAATCCTGCTTCTTCCACCCCATCTCCTTCCCCTCCTCCTGCCCGTTTCTTCTGCACCCTCTCACCACCCAATGCCTGTCCCCCACACACACTCTGCCTGACCTACAGCTTGGTCTCCACACCATGGGCTTGAAATGCTCATTACCTTGGAAGGGGGAGGCATGGGGTGAGGAGAGACGCTTGAACCGTGACCCAGCTGCTAGACCAGTGTCTCCCAGTCCCAACCCACCAAGACCCACAGAACAATCCTGCAGTGCTTCTGCAGTTTTGCTGCTTCTCTCCTTGACCCAGGGGGAGGTGTGGGGACCACATGTCCCGGGAGCAGAGACATCATCCTGGCTTGGGAATGCAGTGGTGAGGGCCGGTCTGTGGCTAGGAGGAAGGGGAGGAAAACATGCAGACAGCTTAATCCCTCTCTCAGCACTGTCTCTTCCACCCCCGTCCTGCGGGTTTGCAGTGCTGCGGGTTACAGGGAAGGCATCGCAAGGCGTTGCTGCCCAGCCATGCCTCCCTTTCCCCCAGTGAACCCTTCAGTGCTGGACAATTACAAACCTTACCCTCTAACACCCTTCACCTCAGGGACGTTTATGCTATGTCTGTGTCCCAAATAAAATAGCACTTCCTTTCAGGCTCAGGCACTGGCAAACAATCCTCAGCAGCGTCTAGCTGTTAGTACCCGCCCTGGCATGGCTGTGCTCTGGGCCAGCTAGCGTAGGTCCCAAAATAACCTGCTGGTCAGCAGCCAGGCAAGGAACGAGGAAGAAATGCTGACTCCGTAACAAAGAATGTGGGACTTGTATTCAGCCTAATCCAGTACTGGCACAGTGCAGAGCAAGGCATCCTGGAAACGGCAAGGGAAGCAGGGAGAAGGAGCAGGGCAAGGGGCACCTAGAGCCCCAAGGAGCAGGGAGGAAGGGCTGGAGCCATGGTGGGAGTGATAACAGCCTTGACTGCATGAAGGAGGTTGGTTCCTCACAGCAATGAGGAGCCTAAAAAAAGAGCACAAGAAAAGTGTAGAAGATAGCAAAAGGAAGATTGTGGTCCAACAAGACAGAATAGTGGGACCCAGGCTCCCTGCGGTGATGCGTCAGACCTACTCACTCTCACTTAACCCTAGCTTTGTTTTTCTGTAGTGGGGGTTAGAAGAGTTTAGTGCATGTAATAATTTCTACAATAAAACCCCACACTGGCTGACAAGTGTTTTGCCCTCTTCACACTTCAAAGTCTCAGGCTGAGCTGTAATAGTTGCTCACCATCATCTTGGACGTTCCCTCTCTCATCCCTGTACAAGGCAGTTGGCAAGAGACCCAAAAGCTGTCCCTCGATCTGCTGGCCTGGACGGGGAGTGGCGGTGTCTCACAGTTAGGACATGCTGCTAGCTCACATTCAGGCATTGCTCAGGCAGAGAGCAGGGAAAGAGCTTCAATCCCAGGCACTGTTCCCAGTAGGCAGATTGGACACAACCACCCCGTTTGCAGAAAATTCATGATACTTCACTTTAGTGCGAGAGGATGGGCCCTCGTCTAGTTTATTTCCAAATTAGACACAGCCTTATATGCTAGCTATGGACCTATGTCTGTGGGTCTGAACACTGAAGACTGAATTTCAAAGGGACTTCTCTATCCCTCTTCAGAGAGGACCAAAGACAGGCAGGAGTGAGGTTCTTTGGGGATGGTGAGGATGGGGGGAGGTTAGAGATGACAGCCAGTGTCTGGGTATTTATCCAGTAGGTAGAAGGCCCATATACATTTTATCCAGCCTTTTGAATTTGAATCTAGGTGACTATGAACTCAAGAGAATGTCCTAGCACAGTTGGAAATTTTGACTGTGTGTTTTGTCATAGACTTCTTATGGCCAGGATTTCACTCATGGGGAAATACTTTGGTCTGTGAGCAGTAGCCTCAGAGAGACCCTCTGAAACCAGAAACAGGCAGGTAGTGCTTGATGGGTTAACAAGGTGGTATGAAAGTAACTCCTGCTTGGCCCTCTCTTAGAGTACATGAAGAGTAGGGAGTTGCTCCTGTTATCTCTATGCAAGTGATGGGATCATTGTGTATCTCTGGGCTAGCTAGATCTTGGGCATTCAGACAGAGAGCATCTTAAATTGGAGTCTTCCTATTTTTACTCCAGAAAAACTAAATCAGCATCTAGTTCAAACATGTGTACATCTGTGTAAAGCCCTTCCCTCTCACACTTCACATCTTGCATTGGGTGCACTGCCCACTGTAGCTAAAGAAGGCATTTTTTTTTGTAATTCATTTTTCTTTGCAGCATTTCAAGGTCTCGTCATCCTGCCCAGTGCCTAAGAGACTACAGTTTTTGACATTCCATTGGATACAATACATTTTATAGTTACCATTTTTGAATAAAACAAATTTACCTTCTATTTCTAGAAGGCAGCAAGATTATAAAAATATCTTTTAAGAACCTCTGGCACCATTTAGAGAACTGATTGCATTTATGATGAACTGAAGCATCACATTAGGTATGAAACAAAGTAAAAGCAGATGGTCCATACTCAGAGCGCAGACTGTTGCCTTTCAATAACATGAGTAAGGATACAAGAATTTCTCAACTAGATTTCCCTGCTTCGTAGAAGATCTGAGTGAGATATTTGCTATTAAAATGCCTCTTCAGAAGAAATAATGTTTTCCAGTATTTATGAAATACATTTAGCTTCTGCAGTTGACATGAAACAAAACTATCTTACCAACTGCTGGCTGTTTAGCATGTAAATTAGCCGGTTTACTAGAATTGAATTTATATGCGAAACTTTATACAAAATCCTCTTGTTTCTCTAACCCACTAATAAGATCAGGAGAACAACACAAAACACAGATTAAGTCTGTCTTTCAGATATAGACTCAATCTTGTTGGCATAGGGTACAACAATATTCCTTATAACAGAGTGAAAAGTCACGTGAAAAACAGAGTACTTTTTATGGAGCCTAGAGTGAAAATTGTGTGTTCTCAGAGTATAATTTACCTTCAGACTTTTAAGTAATTATGTGTGGGTTTATTGCATCAATAATTTACATGAAAAGGTGAGACCTTGCATAACATAAATTCCTGTGGAAGCTGTATATAATTTCTATTACAAGTGTACTCGTGCACTGTACTTTGCTCATCCTTAGTAATAGAGGTATTTGTGAACTAAGGATTTCTTTAATGTTTTTATATTCAGTAAAAGAATGCACAGAGGTCAAAGCAAGATTGATTTGAAGGAGTTAGATTTTAAAATCCCTTTAAAAATCAGGACAAAGGATACCACACTATTAAAATAAAATGCTTAAAAATGAAAAGTATTATGCATGCCACACAGTAGAAGATCAGATTTTTATTAATGCAAGTTTTAAATGCTGATTAATCCTCTTGAGAATCAGTTTCCCAAAGCTTTGGCCTGCATTCAAGTCTTTTTCAAAGGGGCACATCACTTCCATTATTCTGAATATTAATTGAACAACATTATAACTAAGGATACAAAGCAAGATTTAAAACATGATTACAGCTGTCATTGCTTACATCTAAATAAGTCGTTGGAAATTGAAGCTCGGGAAAAAAAAAATAAAAAAACCCAGACCTGCTGTAAACCTCTCTTGTCAGGATGGTGAAGCTGCTGCCTCCCACGGCCCCGCCTCCGCTCGGCCAGGATGGATCGCCGGTGCACCGTGCGCTGACAGCTCGGCTGGCCACTTGCGCTTCATGTATTCGCACAAACTCCCCCCCCACCTTGCAAACTGTGGATCTGTTTTGTCTTGCAAAATAATAAACACCCCAGAAAAGCACTTGTCATTTTTAGACGTTAACGGGAAGAGGGACGATAATTGTTCAAAAGATGGAGCTGCCCGAATACTTGCTTACTTCCAGAAAGGGTTTATTTTATTTGTTTGGCATAAACCATTTTCTGATCCAGATTCAGCACATGCCTCTATATAAGCACTCATGTGCTTAACGCTAAGCATGTGCTTAAGTGCATTCCTGAACTGGGCCAAAAGGTACCTCCTTCAAAATTCTTGTCCATAGCTGCTGTTCTTGGAATGATGCCTTTTTTGGTGAAAACTGGCGTGGGGTTACAGGAACCATCTAATTCTGATTAGACAAATGGCATTATGGAAGAAGTATTAAAAATTTATAGTCCTATTTACTAAGTTTATTTGTTGGCCATAAAAAGCTGAATCTTACATAACATAAAAAGCATCCAGTCCTAATGATGAAAAAGATATAAAAAGATAATGGTGCAATCATAACATGTCTCTGAGAGTTTGTACATCTCAGTTGCAGTTTGGCACATCGCATAATTGTGTTGTGCCAAACTGGCACCAAACCACAATATGTTAGTGAAAAGGGCCTGCGGTTTAAGAGGAAAATCTAGAAGTGTTAACTATACACTGTCTAATTATACAACCTTACTGTCCCAGAATGTGATTTCTGAAACCATTTCTGACATATGGGAAGAGGGTAGAACAGCTGGTCATTAAGGTTTTCTCAAGACTATTTAGTAACACACTTGAATGTAATTAAAGTGCTACATTAAATATTGCACTTGTGTACAATGTATTTTTAATCTTTATGACATGCTGTAAAAGTAAATAAATGCAAAGCATTAACATTTCTCCCCTTCATCTCCTAAATTGTTAAGATATAATGACAGTCCCTATCTATGCTGCATGTATTACCTGAAGAATCCTCTGGCGCTTTGTGAGCATCCTGCACAGCAGGTGGGAAGCAAACCCAAGTTGAATTGTGCAAGACAGATGTAAGTTTACTTGGTTTCATTTGCCCAAGTTAAGCCATGCTCACTTACCTGGATATATTTCAACAGACAATGTTGCAACAATCCTGGTTTATTTGAAGGTTTCCTTTGGAACCAGTCAAGGTGATGTAAAGCAACTTTGACCCACGCTGGATCTAACGCAAGAAGCAAAACTTTGTACACAAAATGCGCAAACATCTTTGCAGTAAACTTTACTCTCAGGTGTCCCAATGGGACTTCTGTCCTGAAATACAGAGTCAGAACTCATTTCCATACAGATGCGGATTACAGATGGGTTAAATTATAGAATTGCCTTTATACTCTATAATCCTCCTTGCAACAGAAGTACCTAGAGCATCAAGACAGTTAAACACTATGCAGGATCAGGGCTCCAGTTACTTATGCATTCCCTTCTTCTATTGTCTGCGACTGACTGTGACCTGTATTTCTATTTCTACAGATAATAATCAGGGGATCTATATGACCCTAAGGCTGCTGTAAAGGAACTTGAATCAGCCAAAAACTGTGCAACGACAACTATACTGAAAAATTGCCTTGATTTTGACACGATTACTCCATTAAAAATAGCCTGAGGATTCTGCGTTCCCAAAACTGCAGAGATGCTGTAGCATTGTGAAAAAAAGATGCATTTTTGATGCACTTTTTTGGTTTGATGCAGAAACAGGTAAGAAAAAAAAATAAAATACTTATTTTGGCACAAAGTGTTTCTCTACATTAGACTTGTGCTTTCTGATATTGGTGTTTTGTTCTACATTCTTTAATAACACTTCTGCTTTGAAAAGAGAGGCCAGAAATTTACTGAAAAGTTGAAACTGTTCTCGATTTCTCCTAAATTCCAGAAAAAAACATGTTTTAATTGACTATTCACTGAATATGATCAAGAGCTGTTGTCAGTTCTTTCAGTTCCTTGGAACAATTTTTTTTGTGAATTCAGCACTTTCTAAAAAGTACTTTGTCCTGAACTACAGTGGTTCCCTTTGAGCATGAAGGATAGCTTTACACAGTATTTTCCAACACCAAATCAGAGAAGGAGGGTAGAGAAGCAGCTTATAAGACAGGTTTAACAAAGCACTCAGACTATAGCTTCCAAGGCAATAAACTGGCAATCATAAGGAACTCTACAATGAAAACCATGGAAGTGAAAACACATGTGTACCACGTGCACAAGAGCTATCTGGTGACAGTGATGAGTTCTGCCTGTGACTGCATGTGTGTTGAAATCAAGCTCTATATCAGTTTTCAAAGGTAGGCATAAGTTTTATTTTATCTGAAACATAATGTTGGGGTTTGACCTGTGAACGGTCGCTATTTGCAAATGAGCAAAGGATTATGACATGCTGTGGTTTAAGTTTTGCTGGGCATTTTCTAAATCAGTCAGAATCCTTCTGTTCAAATAAATGACACTTTTCCTCTCTGCTAATGGTGCATCTGCTGCAATTTTTTTGAAAACGGAGCAGGGGCATAAGTAGCCGCTCAACCAGTCTTCCCGACTCTCTGTTCATGGATGGATTTTGCATCACGTTACATCCTGCAGCTGGTATGTGCTATCAAAACCAAGAAATGCCAACCAATGTAGAGAAACTCATGAAGGCAGGAGACACAACTCTCTGATGGCAAGTTAATTCATTTTCACAAGAGATGAGAATAACTATAGATCTCACCACGTTCAGCGTTAATTGCAAAACTCATCTCTCTGACTTAACTTTGCCTCATTAATTTCTTCACACACAGTTGCCAGGTACAACCACATCTAAGCACAAACACAGGCAAACAAAAACATGCTAATAAAGCTACTTTCCCTACAGGCTGAAAAAAAGAAAGAAAAATGAAAGACACTGGCATATTTAGGTATTTGGAAGATAGTCAGATGTTGTGCTGGTAGAGGCTATGTAAATACTGTGAGAAGCAAATACAATTTCTTCATAAAAACTTCTGCAAAACATACTGTCACCTCATTTTTTCAGAAGAGTAAACTCCTTCAGGGTTAACCCAAAATTGTTCACTTTTAGTTTTCTATGCTTAGAGACCAATATTAAGAAATAAGGTAGACGTCACAGACTTTCACATACCAGACGGCCTTAGATGCTTTCCAAAAGCACCCAAAGGCGTGCAGCTGCCATTGACCTGGACAGGGCACGGATATTGCCAGGAAGAGTTCACTTCCCTTCTTCTCAAATAGTTTTCATCCCAAAGAGAGATGTGGGGCATGCATCGATTATGTAAGGAAGCTGTGGGGAAAGATTTTGTTCCTGCTTACTTGTGTGTTACTGAGTGCAAAGGGAACTGAATGTCTCTGGAAGAGAACATTTCCTGGGTGCTCCACTTGAGTCAATCCCTTCTGAACCACAGGAAGGAGTTGTGTGGAGCCACATGAGAAGATGCAAATTGATGGTGAGCAGAGTGTACACAACTTGCTCATTTAAGCAAATGATACTATTCTTTTTCCTTTTTCTACTTGTTTTCCCAACAGTACTGTTGATTTAACCCCGTATAGTCATATCATGAGCACTGAAACATCCAAACAATATCCATAATCATTACAGAGCAGTTTGTGTGCGTCACAGAGGTCTCTTCACTAATTTGTCTGAAAAATGTCTGCATCTGCTGTGCACAGACTTGAGTGCTTGACAGTCAGACCTCCGGCTCGATTCCACTCAGCTGAACCCGAAATTAGATCTTAGAAAATAACTGTCTCTAAGACAATCAACCTCAATCCAGGCATTTCTAGTGAATGGACATTAATTGTCCTTGCATAAAACGCGAGCAATCCACCAGTACAGCGTTTAACTGTCTGAGCCTGACCAAGAGAGCTGTATGGAAAGCAAAGACTGGGGACCAGGGACAGGGCCCCAGCTCCTGCTCGCTGCCCTGTTGGCCCAACCTGCCCATCTCCTCCTTGTGCCCCAGGCTGGCAGTGCCATCAGCCACTTTGCGATGGTCGCCTCTTGCAGTTTTTTAGCCCTATAATTAGCCATGGCAGCGATTATTATCAAACTCTTGCTCTAGGTTTGTTGGCTCATTTCTTGAGCTGAACCACTTGTTGAATGGCAAGCACCAACCTGAATAATCCTTCACTCACCTGAATTATCTTGCGTATTTTTTTATTTTGCCTTAGAGAAGGAACTCCATATCAAATACTTTATCTTCTACTGCTGTGTGTTCTCCTGTCACCAAAGAAACAACAGGGTTTGTGTCTTTGATTTAATTTGTCACACTCCATTTCCCTTTCTAGTCACAATTTCTAATTATTTCAGCCTACTGACTCAGTTAGATATTAAATTGAGTCAAGACCAATATGCATAATCTATTGATTTAAATAATATCCACTCATGAAGTCTGCAGTTTCCAGGTGAGGCATTCTTCCCTTAGAAAATATGCAGCACTCCTACTACCCTGAGTTGCAGCCAGACATATGCAGCTCAGTCTCTATGAATCTCCTCACCAGGATTTACTTGGGCAGGAGTCTGGCACAGCCTGGCTTTGGCTGTCCACCATACTGTAGTAGGTGTGGTTAAATAAACCGAATACCTAGATTTTACCTATAGCTCTCTACATTTACTGCCCAAGGGTAGAAAGAAATGTATACCTGAGATTATGAAGACTAAACCACAAAGCTGAATTTTACCCAGATGAAAGATGTCTTTGACACCAATGGATGCATATGAAAACCATGCACCTAGATGAGGGAGGATTTTTGTGTTTCAGCAGTGAGACTCCTTTTTACTTAATTTTTCTAAATTTGTTTTCACAGTAGTGCAACTTTGAAGGAAGAACCGTCAGAATGTTGTAAAGTAGGTAAAAACAAATTTTCATGAGGATTAAAAGGAAAGGAAGCCTTCAGCAATTTTCATCTCTAATAATGAGACCACTGCAGGATGCAACAACTCAGGCGCAGGACACGAACACCTTGGACTCGACCCTGCTAATGTTGCCTGCCGCTTGCTGTCTGTCAGAGGTGCTCAACAACTGCTTAAAGCCCCATTCACAAATGTTGCCTGCCGCTGTCAGAGGTGCTCAACAACTGCTTAAAGCCCCATTCACAAAACTCAAAAATGCTCAAAGAGAATTTTAGAAAACTTTCAAAACTAAAAGAAGTTTATTTTGATGCACAAGTTATGAGAAACAACAGCCCCATAAATAATTTTTCCTCCCTTCGGGAACCTAAAGGATTTAAAAATTGAAATCTCTTTAACTTCAATTACCAGTCATGTAATTCTTGAGGAGGACTTCTTTTTTTCTAACAAAAAAAAAGAGCTTCTGTGGGAATTGTGGATTTTTAACAAAGAATTTTCTGAATTTATTAAAAAAATGAACAAAGCTTTTCAGAAATTAAAGTTCATTTTCTTTTTTTTTTCTTCAGATAAAAGTAATTTCATGACCACTCCCAACTCCTACTGTAAGAAAATAACTCAAAATTGTAAACATTGTGCAGGTGACAGTGCACAGCCAGCACATGTGTCTACATAAGACCATACATGGTCAGTTTGGTAAAGTGCCACCTGGTACTATTTACAACGATCAGTCATGAGATAAGATAACATGCGTGCACTGGACAAAGTCTTGAGGTTACATGTTGCTGCTGTGCTTTCCACAGTTTGTCATTAACCAGCTATTGCAAGATGTTTTTTAAGTACGTTCATCCCGTCTCCAGCTCAGCACTGTCTCCCTCCCTTAATAACCAGGCTAAATCAGCAGGAATAATTAAGGAATCAGACACTACTTAGTGTCAGTACAGGCAGCCAAATAACTTCTGTATCTCTTCCTATTCCATAGGGTCGCCCCCCTTCTTGTGAAGCTCAGTCTTTTCCTTACAGGAAGGCACAATACGCTAATCATAGTGATAAGATGTTTAGATCGTGTGATTCTTATATTTTGCAGTTGGTATGAGGCAACACTACACACAAAATGTATTTTCTCTCTTCTCTTTCTAGCAAATTGTCACTCCTCCAGCACATACTGGCTTGTTCTTTTTCCTGAAAACCCAAGGGAATGAAACACCCATGCCAATTCTATATGATGTAAGTAGATAGCCCTCTAAGGATCTCTTGAAAAGGCAAGCACTAGGATTGTTTTCTGAATACTTCCTTAGCTAAAATTAACGCAATTCGTTCTTGGGAATTCTCTAGAGACAGATGTATTGTTGTGCTTGGACAGCGAAATATAGATACCGCACTTCACAGGAAATTTAAAAAAGGAGTATTCGAAGTTCATCTCCGCCAAATAATGTAAAAAGCTGATTTTTGCATCTAAGTGCTTCCTAGAAAGATGCAATTATATGCAAAGAAGAACCCTGCAACATGTGTGTATCCACAGAGCTAGATTCTCACTCAAAGTCTTAGGTTCTCATAACGACGCACGCACTAGACTTGAAGTACACATCTCTTAATATATTCTATTACCTCATTGTCATTTACTTGTTGGTAATGAATGCATGCGTTAACAGAACAGCATGCTGATGCATTTTTTCTGCCATTGTATGTAACATATTTTCTAATTCTTCTGCTCTATTCAGCATTTGACCCTAACGATAGGGGATTATGGTATTAACTCTCTACACAGCACACATTCTTTACAGACTTTCACTAAATACTGTAAGCCTGCTGCAGAGCGGAATAAAAGTGAAAGCATACCGTCTGGTCTTAAGCTGTGCACACAGAGGGTCGTGATCCAATTGGAAGGGAAGCAGAATTTTAAAAAGAAAGAGGTTTGACAAAATTTTAATCCTTGTCATTTTCATTTCTCTTACCCTGTGGATTTGGGTGATTTTATTTACACTGTCAGCTTGAGCCTAGGGATTGAAAATCAGGCTTTTATGGAGATTATTAAAAGTACATACAGTACACTAAAGGCTGGACCACTGCTATATGCTACTAAAAATATGAATGTGGATGCTCTATATGATACATTTAAGGAGGTAAGTGCCATCCTCCCTGTAAGACTGGACTTAGCAGTTATGCTCATCATGATTATGCTGGAATGCATGTTTTAACAAGGGTATTTATGAGTAGTTTCAGAGTGCTGAAGGTTCAGTGAAGAATTGAGATGTACCTTCAGGTGCCTTCTAAAGGGATAAGGCATTTTAGGAGCAGCTGTGCAAGCTGTCCCTATTGAAGGTGTACCTGAACATTGAAGAAGCTGCTCCTAGAAAAGCTGCTGCTCTCCCCGTTCCACAGCCAGGGGAGGGCAGCCCGAGGTCTAGCTCAGCCTCAGAGAAACAAATGTCTCCTCATGGGTGACTTTCTCCTGAAAGTCCTCTCCTGAGGTTGGCCTCACTCCCACACCGATGGAGAGCTCCTAGGCCAATGTCCAGGCAGGCATGAGATGGTCTGAGCCGGAGATGCAGCACAGACATGCTAGGCTGTGCTGCAAGGGCAAGCTTGCCAGGTGGCCTGGGCTACATGGCCGCCCACTGTGGGGACACCTCCTGCTTCAGATTTCCCAAGGAGCATCCATTGGTTGGACCTCCTTGTGCAGCTGCCCATGCTGGGGCCAGAGAAGGGTGACAGCAGGAGGAGATGAGCCATGCCACCTTCCCAGCAGCCCAGACTGTTTTCTCATGCAGCGTAGGCACAGATGATGTGTTGCAGGAGCTGCTTCCATGCCCTTGGAGATTTTTGGCCCAAACCAAACCACATGACTGCCCCCTGAGCAGGGCTCTTCTAACTCCCTTCATCCCTCAGCATGATTTTGCTGTAGCAGCTAACATAGAGCTCCAAACAGGCATGGAAACACAGGTAAATACAACGAGGTTTTGGGGCCAGGCTACAAAAAAATCCATGAGCCCCCAAAGGGGCTAAATTTCTCAACTTCCCACCTAAGAAAATTAAGAAAGAGCCCTGCTGATGCAGCTGCAAGGCAATGGGCTTACTGCATCCCTGCATGTTGGAGAAGGAAACAAATAGCCCCAGGACACACCCTGAGACTGTCTGCAGGGGCCAGAGTGAAGTCCCCTACTCTGACAGCAGCTTTCATGGCATGGCTGAAGGGAAGGAGGAAGGAGCACATTAGAGATCTGAATTCACTTCCACCAGCCAAAAACTGTAGGCTTGTTTTGGTCCTGCCCTGCGGAAGCACACACTGGGTTTGGCAGTGGGGTTGATCCTACAACCCCAAACTCAACGACACTTGGTAACTCTCTGATGATTTCAGTGGGAGAGGGTCATAGCCCCTAGTCCTACAAACACTTTACACACCCCCCTTCACTCCATGGTCATGGACAGTCGTGTTAAAACTGCAGGATCGAGGTCATAGTTACTAGTATTTTATATAGACCTTGTTAATAAGGTTATTAAAACAATCCTGCTTGGACTCTGGGAAAGGGGAAGATAGCTTTTCCATCTTTTTTCCGCTCAGGGAATCAAAAATGTTATTTTTCCATCCAAGGAAACTGTTTGCTTGAAATCAGGATACGTGACTTTTACTGTCCTTACAGCTCTGTAACTTTGGCTATCTGAGGCATGTAAAATAAGGGTTTATTGTGCTAAGGAATGAAATGGGCAGAAGTGTTTGCACAACTTGGCCATCTCACAATTGAAAATGTAGTTAAGCTGGCTCCACCTAACCAGAGTGCCAGCAGCACAGGATTTTTGATATGTGCTGCTTCCATACCTCCCTCAGCCAATTTTCAACGCACTTAGGGTGCCTCCTGATAACAGGGCCAGAAACAAATCCCATGGAGGGCAATGGGGATCTGTCCTTCAATTTAAGTGGCAGGTGGATCAGGCCCACTCGGAAAAATCTGGCTGCTGTTCTGAGTGGTTCTCAGTGTGCCAGGGTCCCGCTAAGACATCCAAATTGGCATCTCATAAAAATCAAATTGGCATCTCATAAAAATCCAGGCTAAAAATGACAGCCTTGGGTTGGAAGTCTCTGACTTGGGCCTTATCCTGCAGAGGTGTTCAATGCCCTCAGCTCCTACTGACTTCACCATGAGCTGAGCAGGCTCAGCACTTCTCAGGATTGCTCGTGCTCTGCAGGATTGGATTTATTGTCCTTAATACTATCTCATTCTGGTTATTCCCTATTGCCCAAGGATAATCCCATGGCATTATTCCCATTATGCCACTTGGCATTCCCATTACAGTCTTTAACAATGTTTTAAACCTATCTTTCATTTTTAATTTCCTTAGCAAAATATGTGTATTTTAGTAGTATGCATTTATGTACTCTTCAAAAAATGTGCTTTTATTATACATATGGCATTATCATGTAGCTTCACTACTTTATGAGTCTGGTAGATGAAAACAACTCTGAATACAAGGGGAATCCATATGTCTAAATATTTTTGGCATGAACACTGTTACCTGTTCCCAGTCATAAAAGTATAATTAAACAGCACGTATTAAAACAGTGCACCACAGGAATCATTGCCGCTTACTTGTCTGTTCCATGCAAGGGGGGATTTTTTTTTTTTACTATCTTTAGGCTGGAAAGGAAGGAAGAAGCCATCATAACCGTTTTATGTCTTTAGCATGTGCAAGTTACAAAGCAGAGCACCAGGATCTTACAGGCCATTGTAGTTTCTATTCATCTTTCTCCTTGATTAATTGCTAAGCTGCTGCACAATGGTAGCTTCAAAATAATTCATCAGCAAGACTTCTCCAGCAGCTCTGTGATGCTTTCTTGTGTCAGAACCACCTGGTGCAGCAAGTGGCTCCACAAGTGAGAGTTGTGTCAGAAGAAGAAGAGCTGGGCCCCCTCCTACCCGCCCATTTCCTAAATCCCCACGTTGTCCCCTTACCAAAGCACTGCCCCCATTCCTTAGGTGGGTAGGAGGTCTGAGTCCTCCCCTGAGCATTGCTTTAGGGCCAATGGTGATTTCCACCTGAGCACCAAGCCAGCAGCAATGCCTGACCTATATCACCCTCAAAAGTGTTCACCTGAAATACAGCTGCTTCCTTTCCTTCCTGGCCCAATTCCGGACAGTTCGTTTCTGATCTATAGCAAGCAAATTTTGGAAAGCCCAGATACCTGGTCCACTGGGCTGCCCAGCCTAATGTGAGGCAGGATAGAGGCAGGGCGCCAGCCTGTTTTCCAGCCTGTTTTCTGGCCGCTGGCTCCAGAGGGATTGCTGTGTGCATGCTGCCCACAGTCTCCTACATCTAACTCGAGGCCATGGAGGAACCCAGGGCATGAGGGGGCTCCTGTGTTACCAGGTTGGTTTTTCAATGATGTTTTAGTCATTGGCCAGTTTGACACATCATGAAAGACAAATTCAGATTGAATTAAAATTGACATTTGGAAGCACTTTTTTAAACAAAAAAAGAATAAGGAATGTAGGAAATAAGGCCAGAAAGGGTCAGCTGGGCCAGCAAGTGCAGACTTTCACAGATGATTAGACTGGAGAGTCCACAGGCATTCTGCCCGATGTGTCCCCACACACCACTGGTCCCAGGAGGCTCCCCAGCAGTCTGTAACAAACTTTACACTTCATCATATAGCAGCTGTAAGCTTAATGAGCGCCAGGAAGCAAAAAAAAGCAAAATCCAATGCATTGTCAATAGCCCAAATCCTTGTAATAGAAGTAAACTGTTAGATGAAATCTCCTGCAAATCCTAAGATATTAAGACAGATGAAGACAATCCCCTCTACTGCAGTAGTTTGCTGACAATCTGATCAATAAGGAAATTCCTTCCTTACCCCAAATCTGATGATCAGTATAAACTTGAGATTATGAGTGAGATACCTGCAGAGATTAGGGGCCCTAGCCTACATATTGCTCTTCCATGGTTCAGAGGCAAAAAAGAGACCAACCTAGAAGTCTAGCAATGCATAAGCTAAAAGTAAAAATGACCCTTACTGACCTCCGCAGACTGCAAACAAAAGTCCTGAAGCATGTGATTAATAGAATAAAGCAATGGTGCAAATAAACAACCAAGTCTCTTTTCAAAGTCAGCTGCTGACACCTAAACATCAGATACCAACTGATCCACATCACAAGCCTCATTTTCTGTCCCTAAGAATTCTGCGATACAATCGTTTTCATCAGTGTACCCAACTGCAGCCTAAAACAGTGAATTTCTCTGTTCCCATTACCAGAATATCACTTCTTGGATGGACAGATGGAAATCTCTCTCTAAATTTCCAGTCTGATTGTATTAATAATCAGCTTGCATCCACTTGATCTCATGCCAGTATTATTCTTTAACTAATTCTTTTTGTCTTTGAAGTTTACCTCCTAAATATCTTTATGAAAACTCATCATATCTCCTTTTCATCTTAGTTTTACTAGATAAAGCAATTCAAGAGTGCTCAGTATTTCCTCATAAAATAAAGTTTTAGTACATATCACCTTGAAAAGTTTCAACTATTTAACATTTCCTTAAAATTAATTATTGGTCCACAATGAAATATACATTATTTTGAAGCAGATACAGTTTTCTAATTATTTAAAAAAACATTTTCTTCTCATGGCCACAAAAGAAGGTAGATTGGAAGTTTAAGAAATGGTGGAAGAAATTATTCTGCCCAGCTCCAAATAGAAACTACTAGAAATTGAGAGCTACCGAACACATATTTAGGAACGGAATTAAGGAGAGCAAGAAAACAAAACCCCAGAGAATAAGCCAAAAATTTGAACCTGGATGTGCTGGCAATTTTGAGTCCCACAGTTCTGAATTAAGCATGTGGAAGCTTACAGGAAAATTGGAGGATTAATTTTTTTTAACTCTTGCAATTTGGAATATTTCTAAACCTCACATAAATGGCATCTATGTCCTTCTTCTCAGCCCTAATTATCTTATTTTTAAGTTCATGTTCCTTGAGTGTTTTTCCATTTTCATTTGAGAATTCAGAGTCCTCTGCTGATATTTATACCTCAGATAGAGTTGATTCAGGTTCTAGGGGATGCAACTACTCATCTCTTCTCTTATTTTTAGCCCGTATTCTCTGACCCTTCCCTCCTCTTTCCATCTCCTCTCAGTTTATGGCCTACATTCTCATAACCTATACATCTTTTTAAAGTCATATGTATGGATAAAATTACTTACATCTTTTCCCAGCATTTTTTGCTTCTATTCAGGATCTTCTTACTAGTAATGGAGAAACCATCCTACCACTTTTCCCCGTTCCCTGCTCCTTCCATCTGGTCACCACACGGCTTTTACATCTCCAAGTGCTGCAATGTGAAGAATGGACTAAACCAAAATAATGACTCCATTACATGTCCTATCTCCTTCTCATAACTTTAAAGCCAGATGAGACCATTATCACCTGCTCTGATCTCTAGCACAACACAGGACTTCCTGAGAGAGATTCCTCACTTCAGGATAGGAAACAGCAGCCCTGACTCATAGCTCTGGCCCAATGTAATGATGGCCATCTCCCAAGAAATAAAAAAGATCAATCCTGTTTCATGTACTCTTGCACGAGATTTTTGATTACTTGTTGCAGAAAATAGACTAACATAAATCTTAGGATGAGAAAATTCCATACATATTCTCATTGCTCTTAAAAGGTTATTTCATACCAACATTAAAAAAAAAGGCATTCTGAAGAAAATTATTATTATTATTGCCAAGATTGCATGCTTAAAATAGTAATCTTGTCTTCCACTTGAAGATTTGACAACAAGAGCATAATTATATCTCAACCCCATAAAATCACAGTAACTGACATTTGCTGTCCTCTCAGGACAGCACAGCACTGGTTGCTCCCTTGGGGAGCAAAGTGATTGCCTTGTTGAAAATGACACATTCAGGGTGCAATTCAGTATTCAGTAGAAGCTCAAATGTAACTCCTACTAAAGGAAATGGACTTTATCACTTCTCCTAACAACTACCTTTGTAAATTCCTTCACCATCCTCTAAGGGAAGATACCAGAGGTAGAAATGACCACCTACTGAAAGTAGAAAACTGCACTCTGAAGTACCTCACATAAGCTACTTCTCAGAAACTTCTCATTCAAGTACCAGCCTGCTATGTCTCAGCTTTACCTACAGTGTTTTGGTACAGCTGTAGGGCCAGAGAATATGGTTTTCCCAGACCAGGTTCTTTTCTCTTGCCTGCTCTCAGGTCCCCAAGGAGCTGCTCTTCCCCTCTGTGCCTGGGCACGAGCGTCCCCGTGGCTGTGTAAGGCAGCCAGGGGAAGTAGCAGCTGGATCCACCAGCAACCATGCAGGCATGCAAATCGAGCAAGTGTTTGATCCGGAGGCCATTCACAGCCCCATCCTCCCAGCAGCAGTTGGCTCAGTCCTGGTGGAGACAGAGCATATGCTCCACTCCATACATCCTATCCTGTGATTTTATTACCCAAATTCACTCTGCCTATAGTGGCAAGTACAGGTCCTCAAACAGGCATTCTTTACCCCTTTTTTATCACACTGAGCCCACAAAAATGTTCAGAAAAGTTGAGCATCTGTACTGCTTTAAACCTCTGCCAGAGAGTATGTAGTGTACCAGCCAGAGAAGGGGAGAGCTCTGAGATAGCCAATGGCTAAAATATTGCAGGGATTATCCCTGGAGAAATATAAAGTACTCTCTGGATGCTCTGTTATGGAGAAATAGAGGAGTATGGAAAACACAGGAGCGCCTTGTACCAAGGGGTCAGGAAAAATGGAAATGGACAGCCCTGTGAGGTCTCAGACAACACCCACAAGTCCATCATCTGTGGAAGGCATTCCCCAGTACTTGCACATGCCTAGATTATTAGTCTTGCCTCAGTAAAATGTACACTTCTGCTGAAAGCAAATTGACACTGATGGGACTAACTCTTGCCTTGCTTTGCCACACAAAAAGTTATGAACAAAGATCTCTCCTTCACTGCTTCATACAGACAGACAGACAATCCTGTGAGGTACAGGTGAAGAGCACCTATAAATCTCTGGGCAGCACTAGTATTCTTCAGGAACATGGTTTCAGTATCAGTTAATTATTTCTGTACACCATAAACGTGCAGGATGGTTCCCATCCAACAGGATGGGGGCTAGAGCTGCTGCAGCCACTCTGTCATGGTGTCCATACCAAAGAGCCATGCTCCTCCCAGAGCATGGACTGGATGGGGCCAGCATTGCAGGTCCACACTCTTCCTTCCTCTCCATAGAAATCCCTGAAGGAGCAACCCAAGGAGACTTCGCTGCCTTCCCTCTGTGGGGAGGGAGCATTCTGACCTAGAAACATGTGCTTGCTATCGGGGAAATTTATCTTGCTTTCTCTTCCCAAGCTGGGTTTGCAGGACAAGTGTCCTGACTCCAGTCTCAGTCAGTCACAGCCTGTATCTCCCTTCAAGTGTGCATGTGCGTAACCTGCCATTCTTTTGCAGGTCTCCTTGCTCAGGTCCAATCTCTGTTCTGCAAGTTGGCATGACGGCAGCATACCAAGTAGGAGGTTTTGGCTTGTGTGTAGAATTTGGAGAGTGGTTTTGTAGTAAGTTGCTATACTTTTTGGCTTGCAAGCCCTGGGAGCATATGGCCCATTGCTTGCAAAATGCTGATATTTTAAAACTGGGGGAGGAATAGAGCATGGCACATTTATTTTACTTCTTCAGTGCCACTATTTTTGCCAAAACCTTCTCCACCACACCATCCTGGATCATACTGTTCTATCCATCTTTAAAGTGAACCCTCCACTAACTAAAAAGTGGTTGATGTAAGATAGCCCAACAGGCCTGAGAAAAATAGCCTTCCTCTACTCAATCTCCAATATGAAATGCTGTCAATTAATAGCTAAAGTGAGTGAGCAGCCAATGCAGGACTACTTCTGCTCACTCCTGAGCTCTTTGCAGCTGGCCTTGTTCATGCTTTCAACAAACATCTCTTCTTTTCCAAGCAATCAAAACTTTATGGACTGTTATTTCCTTCCTCTCGACTTCCCAAGAGCTAACACCAGCACACTTGAGATGCTGCAGGCTTATCACTTCCACCTTGAACCAGTGGTTGACCTGAAGAGAGAGATGCCAGGAAATGAAATAGAGTTCTTAAGTACAGACAGAAGAACAGTGCTAATCCAAGCACAGATCTGCTAAACCACCACAGTAGCTGTCAAAATACATCTGATTTTTTTTTTTTTTGTGCCTTCCACAAGCCATTTAATAATGTTGAAAAGCACAACATTTTGGTTTTGGAAAAAGTTAATAAATCGGTAGATAAAGGTCATCCGCAAAATACTAATTTACTTGAATTTTCAAAACGTTTTTTATAAGGTCCCTCATAAAAGACTATTAAGGGAAATAAATAATCACAGGGCTAGGGATCAAGTCTTTGTTGAGGATTAGAAATGGGTTAAGTGACAGAAAACAAAGGGTGTCACGGTTTAAAGCTGGGCCGGCTGTTAAACCAGTGGCAGACGCTCTCTATTAACCCTCCTCCCCTCCAAGAAGGCGAAGAAAAAGAGAAAAGGGAGAGAGACTTACAGGTCGGAAAATTAAAACAGTTTTAATGAACTATAATAATGAAAAAGAGTATAATAATAATGGAAATAATTAAATATATACAAATATCTACAAAACCAACATCGAGCTCCTCCAATGTCAGTCATGTCCCCACTGGCACTGCAGGGCAGGCTCTGGGAAGGCCCAGGCTGGGCCCAGCAATGGACAGGAACTGGATTCAGGGATGCACGGATCGGGATTGGGGACAGCAGGAAAACGGACAGAGTCCTCTTCAGATGCCGGCCATAGCAGAAGGGGCAAGACCCTCGTGATCCCCCCCGCTTTATACTGAGAATGATGTGTATGGGATGGAATACCTTTGTTGGTCAATTTTGGGTCACCTGCCCTGTCCGATCCTCCCTGCAGGTATGACCCTCCTGCGGCTCTTCACTCGTAATCAGTGAGGAATTTAGCAGTGACCTTGGTTCCTCTAAGAATAAGTATAGCAAGAGCCTTTCTGCATAACATCCCTCCTGGTACCTCAGTGATAACTATAAACTTCAAGTGTTATCAGTCCTAGAAACAGACACTGTCTGCAAAACATGCAGTTAGTTTCAGAAAGTGCAGTTACTTAGAAGCTTAGCTGAAAGTAAAAATCACTGAAAGGAAAATCGGTTCTGTTTTAGGCCAAACCAGGACAAAGGGTCATAATAAAGAGCTTCCTCTGAGAATGGAAAGAGGTTAATGGTAGGGTACCACTATCATCTGTGTCGGGACCAATTTTATTGACTATGCATGTGAATGACTCAAACGAGACAACGTAGAGAGACTGTGGATACTTGGGTGATGCCATCATATTTTGCTGGGCCTGGCTCTGTAATCTTTACTCACACAAATAAAACCACTGAACCTGGGTGGGCTGTGTGTAAAAGTTACTTACATAATGCCCGCAGTGTTTGCAGGGATTGACTTTTAGTTAATAATAATTATGAGAGACTGTGAAGAACTCTGGATGCATTGCTGGTAAATTTAGAAGCATGATGGCAATTTAAGTGAGTTAAGGATTATTTGAGCAGTGCATATTATCAAAACTCTCTAAATCTTTCCATATACACATACAGTCACTCACCTGTGGGGTCTTTTAGGAACAGAAAATGAGGATTCACAGAAGGTAAATAGTAATGAGCCCAGTTCCACCTACCTTAATTACTCTGAACAGTTGTTTAACATGCAAAGATTTGCTTATTTCAGTGGATTATGTAAGGGTGCGAGAATGAAAGAATCATCACTTAATGTGTGTCACTTCATAGAGCAGAAGTTAAAAGCTGAAAAATAGGGTGACTATACTGAAAAATAGAACGTGCAAAACCAGAGCATGCTGTAATGACTTTACATTAAAAAGAATCCTTCCTCTATTTTTCTCTTTAGCTTTGTTCCCTGAAACACAATTAAGAGATATTTTATGTTGGAAATGTCCAGAAAAATAACTCAGTGTTCAGAGATAATAATGACACATGATCTCTCATCTTTGTCGAATAATTTCCCTGTCATAGCCTTATCCTCAGAGAAGAACTAGCAAGAACTTGACTGAGGAATTCAACATGATGGACAGGGAAACCCATTCAATGAACAGTTAGCATATGTCATATCCTGCAGGAATGCAGCCCTTCTATTATCTGATGGCACTTGCTGCAGCAGAAACTCACCAAATCAAAGATGTCTTGGATTATCTGGGGGAAAAAAGAAAGAGATGCTTTGTCATTAAGCAGATGAGGATGGGTATATTTCCCTAACCTGATCTGCAGGTGGTCTATGCCTAATACATTGAAGGATGAGCCCAGGGAGCTGGAAGCCAGAGAGGGTGAACCGAACGCCTTCCTGCCCGTGCCACTAGCTCATGGGGTGGCCTTAGAACAGGTCACTTCAGCACTCGCAGCCTCTATGTCCTCCTAACACACTCTCCAAGCTGTTATAAGGGCTAATTAATTGTTTTATAGTAGTGGCTCATTTACCAGACCTGGAGGATTCCTGAATGAAAAGTACCAGAAAAGTTCAAACTATTGTGTTATTTTCAAGTATAAAATACTAATGACTTCAGCAGCTTTTCACTGCTCACTGGGCAGCCAGTGAGTGGCTGGAATTGACAGCTTCTGGCTACCTTATTACCACTCACGTATCCATGGAAATGGATGACAGATCTGCAGAAACGACAGAAAAGTTTTTAAAATACGACTTTGCTCCATAATAGCAAAAAATAATCACACTAGAAGACATAAATTTCAACAGAGGAATTCAAAGAACTTCCCATACAGCTCCTGTGAGTGAAGCAAAGAGCAGGGAGGAGATGTTGCAGCCTCACCGTGACATGCAGCCAGGCCTTGGGAGGAGGAAATCAGCAGCTGCTCAGTAGCACCGCACTGCAGTATGAGACAGGAAGTGGAGATAATGATGCCCAATTGAAACCACTGCCTCAATGGAATTATCTGGTGTGGAATTTGGCCCAGGCAGTGCACTTCGCACCCCTGCTCTTTGCAGCAGCCTTACTGCTAGTGTTTTTTCTGATCCGTTTTCTAATGTCAGGAAAGAAAAGTGAGTTTTAAACCAGCAGAAGCTGCAGATGCACAACCGTGGCACAGCTCTGGCCACATAGCCAAGTGCTGACTTTCAAACTCCAGGCCTGAAAATCATGCCCTAATTTATTTTTGTAATGTAGACATCATGTTTGTGGAGCAAATATGACTAAGAACCTTAAAAACATGGAATCATCCAAATTATCGCCAGCATTAGGCTATACAAACTCTTCAGCCTCCACCCCATTTATCACTATTATGGACCAACTGTGGAAATAAGAGAATAATTGAGTTTCCACGCTCTCCACCCCCTTCCCCAGTGCTATACTTCCTATAAGCCCTTCACAGTACAGGACTGTGTAAAAGATACCATCTTGTGTGCATCTTGTAGTATAATTGAATCAAGGTTGTTTAGCACTAATAAGGTATCATCTCTGGAGTCCAGATGTTTGATTCATGCAGTGATATACAGGAGAAGGGCAGCCCATGTTTGCACAGCAGCAGACATAATCAGCCACTGCCTTGGCCAGTGCACAGAGAGCCTAGGGCTGTTGCAGGTGCAGGTGCTACTGACCCAGGAGCTACAAGGGATGAAACAGCTTCCCTTCATTATTGTATCATCTCATCCAACCAACACCACTTCCTTAGCCCTGTCTCTCTGTGTATACCACCAGCCTCTTTCATGATTCCTTTGTAGTTTTCCTTTACTAGTGCTACCTCACATTCAGTTTCTATTACCTTCCTGTTATTCTTCTCCTGGCTGAAAAATTGCTAACTGTTCATTTTCATTTATTTACTTCTCTGTGTGATCACAGGCAATAAAGATGAGACCCCAAAGGTCATTATACCTTCAATCCACAGGGTGTTAAATTAATTTTCCCTGTGCTTGGACAACTCACCACTTTTTATTCATGCAATGCAAACTAGACACTTACTCGTAGAGGAGATCCTAAGGCTGCATCTAAGCTGAAGGACCCAGATATTCCTTCAGGTCTTAGTACCCTCCCAGGCTGCACCCAGGTCTCTGCAGTAAAGGAGAGGGAGTCTGAGTGCCCAGCAGGACTGGAGAGCCAGCACTCCCTGAACAAGGAGGGACTGTGACCCTGCACCCTGCCATGGCCTGGGCCCATCAGCTTAGACATGACCCACAGGACTACTCCTGAGCAGGGGAAGGAACAGGGGTACCAGAGGAGTGCTCTAAGCATGCATTATAGTAACAATTAAAGGTAGGATATCCATAGCACCTGATTTTGGTAAGCAAATCCTCTGGATTTCCAAACTTGCCTCCCCTGTAGATTTTGATCCTTTTCTTGTGAGCCTCTTAATGCTGGTGGATGGCATTCATACCTCAGAGGGGCTACTCACACGGAGAAAAATGTGTCTCAGACTGTATTTGACAAATCAGAGCCTACTTAGTAAAAGATTGGGAGTTCTTGTGTTGGAAAGCCGTCACTCATTACATAAGTGGAAGTAAGAAGTGCTCAGTGGTCACCTTCACCTGCCTAACACAATAGTTTAGTCACAATGGTCCTTGGCTCCTTTTTACATTTATCTTTGCATCTTGGAGACAATTGTCACAATGCATTTTGCCTGCTGGACTACCAATGTGATGAAAGAAAAAACAAAAACAGATCGCTAAATCAGTTCTAACTAGCACTGTATGTGTGACTGATCACTACTGGAAAATCTAAAACTCAGATTAAAATCACTAGGCTTTTTTTAACGCTTGAAATGAGCCATGTTGTAAAGGAAACCTGCAATAATGAGATAATACGAATTAAAAATAAATACTTCACATGTTTTCAAGCAAGCAAAGCAGCATGAAAGCACTGCTGAAACAGGTATTTAAGTTCTATTATTTGAAGGTTAGTATTTTCTTGTTCCTAATCTGGGGGTTATTTGGAGTAATACTAGACTTTTTTTGTAATATATTCATTTTAGACGTAGTATATTTATATCCAGAATCCTTGAATATCATAAAATTACAGGATACCAATTGTTACATAAAATAAAATTCAGTGTTGATAGCTATTTTGCAAAACACTTACCAAGCAGCCACCAAAGAAGCAGATCAGTTTCTGATGTATATCAAGAGAAACAAGACTCATACATTGAGAAGGAATTTTTAAATGCTGATGTCCAATACTAGTTAATAATATCAAGTGTAAGGGAATCAGAGAGACAATGGTTTCTACGGCTAAAAATCATCCTAGATATATGGGACAATGAGAGGAAAAGTGACTTACTAACATTGGTGTCTTCCTTTTCCTCCTCCAACTGAAGCTTGGGACAGCTGTTTGTCTTTAAATGCTAGAATACAAGGACACAAAAAGGTCACAGGAAAACATCTCCTGTGCAAACTGTCCTTTTCCAGTTAAAAAATGTTTATGTGAATGTCAGTCTTATGAAGGAGACAGGACTAACTGAAGTGGAAACAGGAGTCTTCTCCTGAGGCATAGATTAGGTGGTAGTTTCTTGCCAAGGTGACACTAGCGCTGGCTGAGATGAAGCATCTGCCTATTCTGTGCTGGTGCCCTTGTCCACTCTTAGACCCCTCTCCCCTGCCAGCGAATTGCATCTCATGTACTATGGAGATGTGCCCTTTGGGAACTATTTCCCATCAGCTACACTAGCCTGAGCTGCATTTTAGTATATAGCACATTCACAGCATCGCAGAATTGCTGAGGTGGGAAGGGACCTCTTGAGATGACCTAGTCCAATCCCCAGCTCAAAGCATGGTCAGTTACAGCAGGTTGCCCAGGACGGTGTCCAGTTGGGCTTTGAATATGTCCACAGACACTCCAAAACCTTGCTGGGCAACCTGTGCCAGTGTTTCACAACCCTCACAGTAAATAAGTTTTTTTCTTATGTTTGAATTGAATTTCTTTAACTTCAGTGTGTGCCCATTGCTTCTTGTCCTGTCACTGGGCACCACTGAGAAGCATCTTTCTCCATCTTCTCTGTTCCCCTCCATCTATACACATTGACACGATCCTCCCCAGTCTTCTCCAGGCTGAACAGTCCCAAATCTCTCAACCTCTCCTCTAGAGCATAGATACTCCAGTCCCTTAATCATCTTCTTGGCTGTTTGTTGGACTAGTTCCAATATGTTTATGTCTCCCTTGTACTGGAAAGCCCAGAACTGGAGCCTTTCTTTTTACTCTTCACATCCCTCACCAAATTCAGCTCTGATGGGCTTTGGCTTCCTGATCCCAACCCTCCATTCTTGGACAGTGTCTTTGTCACCTCTCCCTCCTTCCACCTCTTGTATGCTTCCTTTCCATGTTTGAGTTTTACCAGAGTTCATTCTTGCAGACCTCGCGTCATCATTGTTTGATTTCCTGCACATCAGGATAGACCACTTTTGAACAGGTGACCCCTGAATATCAATCAATCAGCTCTCCTGGACCCCTCTTCTCTCTAGAGCTGTATCCCACAGGATTCTTCGAATCAGGTCCCTGAACAGGCCAAATTCTGCTTTCCTGAAGCCCAGGGTTTTAATCCTGTTTTTTTGCTGTTGGTCCTTTCCCTCAGGATCCTGAACTCTACCATCTTACAGTCACCGCAGCCAAGACTGCTCCGACCTTCACCTACCTGACCAATTCTTCCTTGTTTTTAAGTCTGAGGTCCAGTAGAGTGCCTCCCCTCATCACCTCCTCAATCACCTGTGTCAGGAAGTTGTCATCAACACACTTCAGAAACCGTCTGGATTGCTTGTTCCCTGCTGTGTTGCCCTTCCAGCAGATATCAGGGTGGCCAAGCATCCCAGAAGGAGCAGAGATTGCAAATGTCAGGTTTCTTACAGCTGTCTGAAGAAGGCCTCATCTACTTCTTCTTGATCACGTGGTCTGTAGCAGACACCCATCACACTGTTGCCTGCGTTGGTTTGCCTGCTAATCCTTTCCCATAAGCTCTCAGTTGGTTCATCACTCATGCCCAGGAAGAGCTCAACGCATCCTCACTGCTCCTTCACATAAAGGGCAACTCCCTCTCCTTGCCATGACAGTCTGTCCTTCCTTAAGGGCCTGTATCCTTCCAAGGCAGCACTCCAGTCGTGTGAGCTATCCCACCACATCTCTGTCACCCCAAAGAGCCTGCAGTCCTGTAACTGTACATGCACCTCCAGTTCCTCCTGTTTGTTTGCTATGGTGCATGTCTTAGTGTGCACGTACTTCAGAGAGCCCCTCAGTCACACTGTTTTCCCAGAAAAAGTATGAGAGCCTGCCCCACCATTCTGTCCTCTCAGCAGTTCCTTACCTGTGTCCATATGCTTGAGGTTGGCCCTCTTTAGCCCTGTTTCACTGAATATAAGGCCCGTCCTGTCCACCTCATCCTGCACCTTTCCTTGTGCCTGTGCTTTACTTCCCACTCCCACCGGTGCCATATCTTTGCTATTGTTATGACTTCAGTTTTCCTTAGACAGAGATGGAAGGAACTTGTGCCCAAAAACATCATTCCCCCACCACCGACCATGCCACTCTTCACTCATTTTCCTTCAGCACTTCCCCTCATGTTATACACTGAGATTAAGCTGTGGATCCTTGTTTTTAGAGCTCTTCTCTTGCTTGCATCTCCAACCATCTCTTTCTAGCATCCCTCCTTTCTGTCTTGGCCATGTACCAGACTTGCTGCCCAGTTCCTGCCTTTATCTCCACAAGCGTCTGTTTCTGGTTTCTTTCCCAGTGCTCTTTAGACTCCAGGACAACCTTCCAAGTTGGCCGTTCTCTGCAAATTCAAATGCCTCCTTAAAACAAGTTCCGCAAGGCTTTTCTGAAATGAGCCTTCCTACCATCCTAACACTAGCCTGCTGCCATGAGTCCTTATCCGCATCCTTATCACAGGCCAATTCCAACAAACACCAGTTTCTGAGATATTAAAGATATGCCATTTCCTTACCAGGCAATGCAGACTTCATTTAAAACTCTCCTTCGCCCCTGACTTCACTCACATTTGTTTTATAACAGCTTATACCTCTTTAACAACAGTGAAGTTATTTCTGGTTTGCACTGTTGTGACTTGTGATCAAAACCAGGCCTACTGCCTATCTCTAGATATAAAAACAATGGCCCACTAAAACATTGCACAATACCTTATTCTTAAATATCTACCATGAAAGCATGCAATTCACTTACAAATTATTAAAGCTGGGCTATGGCAGCATCCTAAAGGACTAAGCAGGTCAATTAGATTGGTCCTTATAACCCCAAGAGTGATCACCAATAGCCATCAGCACACTGTTACTGCTTGTTGAGCAAGTGGGTCAGACAGCAATAAGGACTTTTAAGCAGCCAGCAAAAGCACTCATATTCTTCTACAGGAGAAGTTTATTACAGAGCTCAGCATCTGTGTCTTGCAGCTGCCAAGTGTCCTCCATGTGTTGTTACAGCTGCTGATTCTGCTGTTAAGGAAGGGGGAGCAGAAGGATGAAAAGAGGCAGCGTCAGGAATGTTCAGTTGCTGTAAAACATTGCCAAGCAGATATTCACGTTATCTGCGTGCACAAACTAAGCCATCTAAACATGTGAGCTCACAGCTCTTTGCCGGCTGGTCTCACACTACAGAGAAATCATGTGACAAAGCCACTAGACACTTTTCAAACTACTCCAAATACAGGATCTGCTGAAACCCTGAAGTAGCATACCCAGTTATATCAGTTTTGTGACGTGACATGCTCTGACTTGTGAGGACAGACAAGAAAAGATGCAGGAGGCTTTGGGGAACGCCAAACCAAGGGGAAGCAAACTCACCGCTTCACAGGCAAGACAGTGAGGTTCTTCTCAGTGTCAGCCCACCACTGTATTTTTAGGTAGTGTCACACCACAATTTCACTTAATTCTACAGAAATAATTCTGAAGTATGCCATGATGCAGGAGCTCGGCCACTACCTGGTGCACTAAGCACACAGCTAAATTCCTAGAGGCCAAAACTAGGTCCTTCATGTCTCAGTGTCTGTGGGCTTATGTCATGAGTTCCTCCCAAAGAAATCACATTGCCCTCCAGCAGTGAGTGATCAACTAATCACTGCTAATTTTGGAATGCTAAAGACCACCAACATGACCTGGAAGTAAGATATTGTGCTAGTCCTGGAGCAGCTGCACTTTCACTGCCAAACTAAAAACACATCCCAAAGGATTTGGACATATTTTTCTTCAGTTTGACTGTGCTAAACTTGTATTCATCCATGGTACCATCAAACACAGATAGTACCATAGGATCAAAGGATGATTCAAGTTGGGGGGTACCTCAGGAGGACATCTAGTCTTGCTCATGCTTAACTGTTCTCAAATGTAGAACTTTTTCTTATGTTCCCATTGATCTCTCCCAGCTCACAGTAAGCAGCTCACCAGGCATTTCTTACCCCCCTGGGAGGTGAAAAGCAAGAGAATTTATTTATATGTGGGCCAGGCTTTCTCACTGGGACCAGCACACATGGGGCACAGCTTTGTTACAGAGTGCTGAGAAGACATCCCTCTTATCCTGTCGCCATTCGAAGTCAAACTGAGTCCATTTAACTTAAAGACACCTAAAGGCCCTATGTGAGCCATGACCTAGAAAACCCAAAGAAAGATTAAAAACAAAGAACACAGGCCAGGTTGTAGCCTGGCCTTGAAGGCAGCTGAAAAGCAAAGAGAGCCCCCTTGGAGCAGGGGCTGTAGAAATACAGTGAACAAAAGTGAGGGCTAGCTGTTTTCTTAGCCTCATTTCCAAGTTCTGGACCACCTCTTTTTTTTTAAAAAAAGTGTACATTGCCCCAGTTTTTAAAAGAACGTGAGGGAAAAAGTAGTCCCATGGTCTTAAGTCACTTAGCTGTCCTCCTCTGCCAGGCAGCTCTGGCCTCCACCCTTAAACACTCCAGTGTCAGACGTAGCCTGTACCTCTGGCTATGGGTGCCGACAGGCAATGTTTAGGCTGTGTAAGTTGCCTCCATGGGCCCATGCCTGTACATACAGTCCGTACATACCAGGCCCCAAGGAGCTCATCAGCTGGGCAGCCTGTGGAGCTCTCTCTCAAGTGCTTAGAAAAGGGGGTGTCCTCTCCCAGGGCATTATGGGCTGGGTGCTCAGAGCGCTTCCCCTCTGGGTGGCTGCCCTTGCTTCTTGCCTCTTGCCTCCCTCGATGGGAGCTCTGGCACCACTAGTCCTCTGCCTCCGGATCGGAGAGAGACTGCAGTTAGGACACACTGGCGGCATACCACTCCACTCTCTTGCCCTTCTAACCCCTTTGATCCCTGCCTTCAATCTTTACAGATGCCATGGAGAAAGCATGGGATAAGGCTGTCAGTCCTTCCTGAGCAAGATGATGAGGTGCATTGTCCTCTGACTTGTGGAGCCAAACCTGTGGAGCAGACTTGTGGCAGGCGTTGTTTGCACATGGGCTCCCATCATCACATGTGAACAGCAAGCTGTAAGCCATGTCATGCTCCAGCGCCAACCATCCCTTTAGGAGGTCAGAGTTATGTCTGAGCCCACGAATGCACCCAGTCCTTCTCCTCATCTCCTCTGCCTGTAGCTATTGTCTCTGAGGTATGTCCCATTGCCCTCTTGGGAACTTTTACTGCCCTTGTTTGCCAGGGATTAGCCAACCTGTGAAAAGGATCAAACAGCACACTACTTCTGGTTCTCAGGTGACATTAGAGGAGCTATTCTGTGTGGGATTAGTTCAAGGAGAAAATTGCTAGTGAAGGACAGACCTCATCCTCACTGGGAGCAGCAGAGGTGATGGGCTTGGGTGGTTACGTGCACTCTGGGGATGCTGCAGGGAGAGGGCGAAGAAGTGCTGAGCTGAGATGTGAGGGTGTGGCACTGTGGACAGTGCCAGGTGGTCAGCTGGGACATGTGTTAGCTGCCCTGGTGCAGGCACACAGGAGAGCCCAGTGCTTTGGGTGTGCCTTGGGGATCTTGTGGTGCCTGGGCACTCCGCGGTTTTCTCCTTGCACCCCTGTCTGTGGGCACTTGAGGAGTGCTGCAAGGGCCAGACAGGGGGATCACATCTCCTATGAGAAACCGTGACACTGCCATGATCATACAGGATAGACAAGAGCCAGGGAGACTCTTCATGTACCGCAGGTGAGGAAACCCCAAAGGAAGCAGCATTAGGTATGCAGCAACTCCATCTCTTTCTTCACAGCATTATTCACTCCAAAAATCAGCACATCTGGAAAAGGAGAAACAATCTTTAAGAGGAGATATGAACCTGAGGTCAATATAAAGTTCATGACACTTTTCACAGGAGTGAACAAATTGGTGTATTTGAGTAACTAGGTGCTGTTTGTCCAAGGGTTATTTAAAATAAAGGAGGAGGCATAAAGGTACTTTAATGGTTGTGAGTAAACCTGGGGGGTGGGGTGTGTCTGTGTGTGTTTGTGTGTGTGTGTAGCCTCAAGAAAAGATGAAGAATGCCAGCATGAAAATACTTTTTTTTTACACTATTTATGCAAGAAGAATCTTCCAATTTGTCTCTAAAGACTCAAAGTCATATCCCTATAGCTAGTCTTTGAAGCAAAGGAATTTGTGTATTTCATTAGGCAGCATTGTATTAGGAAATGTTTTTAACAGTGTTTAGTGATTGAAAGTAAGATACAATAGCTTTATGACAAAGAAGCTTATGATGAAGGTTCTTTGTAATAGCTTTTATATTACTGTAAATCATGATGCTTATGGTTTACTTTTTATTAATTCAAATGAAGTGCAAATCAAATGACAGCTGACAGCCTATCAACAGGTTAGTTTAAACAGCTGAATATTATTTTACTTTATATATATTTCAGCTTTTAACAGGATTTTTAATTTTAAATAGTTTTGAGGTTTTTATCCATGTAATATGGCTGGAAGGCTGCAAGATGAGAGCAATATTTAATTCACGCTTGCAAGATATGGGTATTTGGAACCCATTAGAAATTGACTTTTTGTTCTCCCTTTTAATTTTGGTTCTTTCATCAGAGATGCCAAGACTAATGCTGTCATGACAGATGGGGAGAGCTCATAGAGACATTGTACAAAAATTATTGGAGCAATGTGTCATTACCATGTAGTACCTTCAAAATGTCACAATGAAAGTAAAATTCATTGTGGAACAGGGCTCTGCCTGCAGGGACGAGGTCCTGATTCCTCTCCTAGGTGCCGGACATCACACCAGTTTCATTTGCACCATAGAAAACAGCAACATAAGCATGCTACACACTTGTTCAAAATCACACAGCCACCCACTGAGAGACAGAAAACCTGCTCTCACTTGGCACCTACTCAATTCTGGGTGTCATTTACCTACTTCAGTCATTTCTTTTGTATTTTATTTGGTAACATAGTTCAGCACAATAATGCCAATTATGTCAGCCTCGTATTAGTTATTTGCTTTAATAACTTGCACACTGTCAGTGGTGATAATCTATGATAAGCAGTTAATTTCTGCAAAAGGCATAGGGATGTAGCAAAACTTTATAGTGTGCAGAAAAGCTCCTGATTAATCCAGTAGAAGAAATGAGGTACTCTTTAAAAAGTGTATAGGTCAACAATTTCGACTAGATGAGTTAGCCATCACAGCAGAGTCACAGAATCACAGAATCAACCAGCTTGGAAGAGACCTCAGGGATCATCGAGTCCAACCATTGCCCTGACACCACCATGTCAACTAGACCATGGCACTAAGTGCCATGTCCAGTCTTTTCTTAAACACATCCAGAGATGGTGACTCCACCATCTCCCTGGGCAGCCCATTCCAATGTCTAATAACCCTTTCTGAGAAGAAATTCTTCCTAATGTCCAACCTGAACCTCCCCTGGCAAAGCTTGAGGCTATGTCCTCTTGTCCTATCGCTAGCTGCCTGGGAGAAGAGGCCAACTCCCACTTCACTACAACCTCCCTTCAGGTAGTTGTAGACTGCAATAAGGTCACCTCTGAGCCTCCTCTTCTCCAGGCTAAACAACTTCAGCTCCCTCAGCCGTTCCTCATAGGTCAGACCCTCCAGACCCTTCACCAGCTTGGTCGCCCTCCTCTGGACTCGCTCCAACACCTCAACATCTTTCTTGAAGTGCAGGGCCCAGAACTGGACACAGTATTCAAGGTGCAGCCTCACCAGTGCCGAGTAGAGAGGGACGATCACTTCCCTAGACCGGCTGGCTACACTATTCCTAATAGAGGCCAGGATGCCATTGGCCTTCTTGGCCACCTGGGCACACTGCTGGCTCATGTTTAGCCAGCTGTCGATCAGCACCCCCAGGTCTCTTTCCGCCGGGCCACTTTCTAACCACTCTTCCCCCAGCCTGTAGTGCTGCATGGGGTTGTTGTGGCCGAAGTGTAAGACCCAGCACTTGTTCTTGTTGAACCTCATGCCGTTGGTCTCGACCCATCTATCTAACCTGTCCAGATCCCTCTGTAGGGCCTTCCTACCCTCCAGCAGATCGACACTCCCACTCAGCTTGGTGTCATCTGCAAATTTACTGAGGGTGCATTCAATCCCTACGTCCTGTAATGGCACAGCATAAAAAACACACGGAGAGATTATGCAAGCTGTGTTAAAACACTGCCTTCAGTTTCAAAGTAAAACATTGGAAGTTACACCATTTTAAAGAAGATACAGTTCCACTCATAAATCAGAAAGTTACATTTCTTATTCTACCTTTCTGGTTTTCGTCCATGGAATTCTGTAATGGTTTTGCTGTCAATGGGTATTAAAGTGTGTCTCTATGAGAAAGGACTATTTTGTCACGTTTGACTCTCCAGCTATTCAGAACTTTGTTAACTGTGAGTAACCCACTAAAAATTAATTTCCAGCAACTATTAACGTGTTTAAAATTAACACCAGAGCCAGATTAAAAACCACTGAGATGATTGTTACCCAGAATACGGATAGGAGCAGTGCAATGTTTTGCAGTACACTTTGTCCCTGACCCTAGAGGTTCCTTCCTGGCTCTTGGGAAGTTCAGGCTCCTTGTCTACTTGAGTGTGATTCAGAGCCACTGAAACTGATGGCCGAACTCTAACTACCAAAAGCTGGGTCAGAAAAATGCCCATCCATCTTTTTGTTGAAATTGTGTGAGGGAATGAAAAAAGTAATACTGAATGCAGTGGTGCTGCTTTTCACAAGGAACTGGATGGAAACCACAAGCTTGTTTCACACAGTCCAGGAACAACCTTCAGATGCAAACAGCTATCAGTTGCTACCACTGCCAATTTAGAGCTAAACAACTTTGCGTCCCATTACTAATCAAATGCCTTTCACCTCCCTCTCCCCCAGTGAATGTTAGTGGACTTAATTCCTTAAAAAAGATCCAACAAATTCAGCCTTGGTAGGTCACAGTCTCCACATCCAGACCTAAAGCCACCACTGTTGGTTAGGTGATGTGCAATATGTAAAAACTTCTTATCTGCCAAAAAGGACGTGGGGAAGGGGAGGAAGCAAAAACAGAAGAAAAAGGAGATCATCATGGCAGAAATACAGTCCAAGAACGCTTCTTCCATATTTACGGCTGCTGAAGAAAAAAAAGAGAGAATGCCAACATTGCCATAAAAACTGAAACAGTAAATAAATAGTACAGTCATCAGGTCCTTTGAAAACAAACGTGTGGAAGAACCATAGACTTTTCTCCACATCAACTGGTGCAAAGGAGCCAAAATTCATCCCTAAGAGATTTACCAACCAGTTTCTTTCCCCCATAGACTTCCATAAAGACAATGACAACTCCAGATGAACAATAGTGCATCAAGATATTTCAATTACTGTGGAATAAATTCAGTGTGAGGTGGTCAGTGGAATATTGTGAGGAGGCACTATGAAGATTACATTGTTAAACTGTAAAGACTCAAACTTTCACAGTGCTGAAGACTTTCTGAAAGCTGCAGTGTTTCGGTTCCTAACGAAAACACACAGCACAACCAAGAATGAGGCCCCAAGTTCTCCTGGTGTCGTTGGTGACTCAAGGCAAAACAGAAAAAGTGTCTGCTCCCTGATTGTTCAGAAACGCTGCATTCTTTATTTTAGACACCAGAGAAGCTGTTTAGAGATAAGTAAGCTCTTGGACTCTGCCTGCTGTTGAAAGGCATACACATACCCTTGCATATCTCTATCATATTATTTGGTCATGGGAGAAAATGACCCCTCTTTGGAAATCTATTCAGCTGTCAAATCACCCCTTTATCTGGTTTCATACTGTTAGCTGAGAAGACAAGGATCCCCCTATCAACCCAATTTGGTGTTAACTGATTTAGCTTTCACCAGAAATTTTTTCTGAACTCGGAAGAGACCCGAAAGCCAGATCTTTGGGGGCTTTCCAAATGATGTCTAAAAAACCTCACTTGGCAAAACACTTTGTGTAGGGTTGTATTCAAATGTGCAGAAATGTCCCCATAAGTGAAATGATACCATGAAGTGAAATGGTGGGTGCAAAATGAGCGGCCTGGGCTATGTACATAAGGCAGCACAATTACAACTGTCTGTTCTGGATTTAAAACCTGCCTTCCAGTCCTAACAGGATTCTTTGGTGAGGGCAATAAAAAGAGCCATTAGTGCATTCACATTTATTTATCTGAGCCCTCAAAGTACTGATACCATAGGAAGAGACAGCTCGGTAAAAAGTACAATTTTCTTTTACTGAATTTGATTCCTAAATTAATCAAAAATACAATGTAGTGCTGCCTTAAACATAGCTAATGAATTGCTGCAGCTTTGACACTTAGATTCCAGTTGCAAGTTTAAATATCTTCTTCTTCCAGGAGCTGCCCTGAAGAAGTCACCAGCACTACTTGTGTAGCAAGGCATTACTAACCATGAGTAAAGGTGCAAGGATCTGGACTTAAGCTAACAGAAGCGATGATGTGTGAAAGGTTTCTGCTTCAGTTTGACATGGCGATACAAGGGATAGGCAGATTTTGGGACAGACCATCTTTATCTGTCTGGCAGTCTAGGGATTTAAGCCGTGTCTATCACTCTGGCATTTCTGTGTGCTCAGACAGCATCTGTAGGAAACATTCCCAATTATTCTCTTAAAGTGAAGTGGTCAGAGCTGGTTATCCCAGGCAGGACCCCCGGAAGAGCTTAGTTTCTTTTCATTCATAGAGGAGGGACTTGGGGGGAGCAGAGAAAAGAGGATAAGAGAAAAGCACAGTCCTGATGTAGAGGCTAGTGCAGCCTCTCTGCTTGGCGATCCCTAAAAGAAGCTGCATTCATTAGCCCTTGGACCCTCAAACGGAGCCACACTGCCTGGGGAGCTAAAAATGGTGTCCTATGAGGAATACTATTTAAAGAGATTTCCCTGGGTGCATGGCAACACTTTGCACCACCTCTCGCATACAAAGAAAGGCTGCACCCCTCTCCCACCAAGACATTCCTTGCCTCTCAGGCTGCCCTGGGTGCTGTGAGCCAGAGGGACTTGGCCCCTCACTGCCAAAAACCTGGGCCAATCCACAAGGAAAGGATTCCCACATGTGCTTGGCAGAGCAAACGCATCCCAGGTGTGCTGGAGCCACCTGGTCGGTCAGCACTCTCTTCAACCATGCTGCTAGTGTGAAATCATGATTTTTCACAATAAGAAAGAAATGTTACAATGCAGGTTTTACGTCAGGTTAAGGTTTGAACCTCTCAACCTTGACAGAGTCTCTGTAACATCTGATTTTTATGGGTACCTGAAGAGTCCTTCTGGAATATTAATGTTCTCTGGTTCTTTAGCTGTATATTGCAGGTATCACAAACATATTTTTATTGGTATTTGATGGCTGCTTCGTTTGCCAAGTACTCACATCAAATTTATGGAAGGCTATTTCTGAGCAATATAAATGTGGGAAATCCCTTTTGTTGAGACATGGTATTAATCGTGTTAGTGCCTAGACCTCTGCATCTTTATACCAACAAGATATACTGCTTCAGTGTCTACAGTCAGCTCCTAAAAATACACTATCTTCTGACAGATTTCATGCCTCAGAGGAGATGGGATAGCCTGGTTCTCTAACAATCCACTGTCACTCCAGCATTCTCTCTTCCTTCCCTTTCCCCCACATATTGCATACACCTTTGCATGTTTAGGACTAGATGTGTGGAAGGAGTGATGTGGGAACTGCCTCATCCCGAGGGTCAATACAACTCACAGCAGTAGCACCAGGGATGCCAGTACAGGTCAGGATCAAATCAAGGCATTGCTTAGCACTGATGTGAGTGTATTCCCAGATTAGGAGCAATGAGCACTTCCAGTAATCTTCATTAGTGACAGGTCTGTCTCCTGCTATCCACAATCATACCTGACAAAAAGGAGGGTGGCACACAGCCTCCACATGGACCTTTCGCCTCCTTATGTAGTCATGACAGAGACTCCGTGGAAAAAAATGGGCTTAGCCCACCCACATCAGTTGTTCATTCTCCTGCCTTACAGCATAGAGGTGTTTAATCGGCAGTGAGAGAGATGCAGGGAGGATACAAGTACACCACCAGAGTATCTTGGTGCTGGACATGATCCTTTCCTTATGGCAAAGACTTTTCCAATAAGGATCACCATGCCTTGGAGGTATGTCCAATGTCTGCTGCAAAAGAAAAACATTGTATCATATCATATCGTATTGTACCGTACCTAATCATATCATCTCTCCTTTTCAGTGTATGTTTATTTGGTCTTATATTTGCATGCTTATTACTAGCTCATTCTGATTTTCCTATGTATGTTAATCTGCATGGACACCCTGTGCATGAGAGGCTAGGGTTTTATTATTACTTCCTTGACTCTTTGCTTTACCTGTCTCTATGAAAGTAGGTCTATTGGGATCCAGCAGAACCTCCCTCAGGCTGTCTCTGGTCCTCTCTCACTCATCCTCCCTTTCTCTTTCTTGTTCTACTACAGACCTAGCACCACAAATTTGTCTATCAAACACATAGTGGATGTCATCCCAGTCCCACCATGTAGTCAGGCAGGGAGAAATTCCCATGCAGAGAGCAAGTGAGAAGAGTAGGTTAATTAAATACAAATAAATCACCCAGAAATCTGTCCCCATGCTACTGTACCTAGAATTGTTTACGAATATTTTCCAAAGATTGTTCAATTAGGCCTCCACTGATTTGAATTTGGTGCTTGTGAAAAATCTGTCTGAATAAGACCTGCCAACATGATGACTCCAGAAGTGACCGGGCTGCCACATCCTGGGTCTGAGCTAAGGCAATGCACCATGCAGTTCACTTGCACATGTACAGCAAGTCTGACACATTCCAGAGCCATGGACACCCTGCCCTGGCACAAGTCATGTCTGTATCACTTGTGCAATGATTTTGATGCCTACAGAAATGTTCTTTCCTGTGGGATTTCCAGGAACCTGGTGGTTCATCACACAAAACTGCTAGGCAATGAATTATGCTTACAAACACTGCTGTTTCGCTAAAACCTTTAGACCAAGAAGGTCAGGTCTGATCACCTTTGGAAGAAAAATTCTCTATTTATTTACTCATATCTCCGCTGGTGGAAAACATCAGAAATTGTCAGCATTCTCTCAATAAATCTCTTCTGTTTTACACTGTTGGATGCCTGGCCCCCAGCAGCACAGTGGGAACAGCACTCATTTCTGCAAAAGATCTGACCTCTGAACACAGAGCTCTGGAGGGCATCGGTCCTAACACTGAAAGAGTAGCTCTCCAGATCAGTGCAATGTTGATCCCCCCTGGTAAGTAGGCCAATTTATGCCAAATATGGTGACTATTTTTTTTCTCCTGTGTTGAGACCACTCACCTCCTATGCACAGGACAGTGGATAGCAGTTATAATAGAAAGTTTTTAATCTTAGCTAGTGGAAACCAGAAAGTGACAGACCGCTTTTCTTATTACCAGTCTTCTTAGGACTGAACAGGCAATTATTTCCTTGAGACCACTTCTGTGTACTAAATTACATAGACTATCTCCAAAGAGCAATGACAGCTCAGTAAGCTGCGTGTAAGCTGGGTTACCTCTGTCCCCCACCCAGAAACTGCTCTCACTAACCTTGCAGTGGTGTTGACGGACTCCAGAAATAGCCATGTCCAGTGTTTTCTTACTAGAAGTCAGGTCTGGGTCACATCAGTGGGGGAGGTGAATTAAAAATGACAAAGGGAGCTGTCCAGAGGGGTCTCACCCCTCTCTATGCACAGTCCTCAAAGGTGGTACTGAACCATTCCCAGCATGCAGCCACTCACATACACGTGAGCGATCCCTTTTAAAGCTGGAAGTAGGGGTGCCTGGTACCTTGTGTGCTTCCTGCCTCTCTAATATTCCTCCTCACATTCTTTCACTGCTAAATGAACAGCACGACTTTCTCAATGTTTTCTTTTTCCCAACTCTTTCTTACAGTTTTCATTTCATTTTAATGCAAGGGCACCAATCCTAGTTTATGTCATAATAGATGGACAACAATAGTGCAATTTAACTAAAATAACATGCTAAACAGTGCTACATGTTGACGGAGTCATGATGGATAAAATTTGGAGTGTTTTGGTGGTTTGTATCTTACAAAGAAGAGCTGGCAAGTGTACAAAGTGACAAATGTATTTAAGAATCTATGCCATTCAGATAATACTACCACATGTCTGTTTGGGATTTTTCCTGTCTAAATGTGGGAATACGGGCACAGATTCACTTGCATACTGTGTTCTTCTAACATAAAGTGTCAGCATCTCGGAGGGTGTGTCAGTGGCACCTGATGTCAGCAGATACACATTGCAAAGCAGACAGCCGAAATAAGTGTACGTTATGTGTGCCAGGCAGTCTTTATTTATTTATTTCATGTAAAAAGGAGGTGATTGTGCTCAAAACATTCTCACTGGAAATTGATATCAGCATGAGAAAGAGAAAAATGTATTATTTGCATTTCAAGGCATTGCAAGTCCCTATCCTAGCTGAAGTCGTCAGCAATTATGATACAAAGAGACCAGATCCTGATGTGAGTGACAATGATGTAAAAAAGCACTAATTTGCGTCATTTTGACTGAATTATTCTTCATTTACACCAGTTTCACTAAGATGGAAGGTGGCTCAGGGTCTTTACATAATCTATGCATCTTGTGCCTCTTTCTCCTTTTATTTGTCACAATAAGCCACCTCCTTTGTTGATTATTTTTTATTTGTGGAATGTATTCATATTCTCAGAGTCCATCTGCTAAAAGTATCCTATTTAAAAGAAGATGGCATCATTAGCTACCCTCTCTCGCTATAAAGAAAGGAGCAGTTCCCATATTTTTACCCAGTTCAGTGGCTCAGTGGATGCACTAATCTTGCTGAACACTTCAGTTTAGATGGTATATCAATGAGGCATTCAAACAGAGCAGTTTATACACAAAAATTCTGTCTGCTTTGTAAAAGATTATCCTTTTATAAACACTCTGCGGAAAACATAAAAGCAAATAGGGGACAGCACATAGGACAGGAAAGATGTTAGCAGGGAGATTAATACTGAATGGGTCGAAATGAATGGTGCTTACCAAAACGAGGTCCAGATACTTTGGCTGCAGTGAAACATAAATAATGGGAATGACACATCGTTTATTCGGGATAATGAGTTGATCCGAAGTAGGGGCCTAGAACAAGAGATTAAAGATTAAATATCCATCTCCTGATGAATATCAGTAGCAAACTTTAACCTTTTCCTTCCAAAAGCACAATTTCTTTGAACAATCATGTCAGCACAACACAGTGAAGAAATGAGCTAAAGCAAACTTAAATCACATTCATATCCTGTAAGAAAACACTGCTTCATATTTTAAGACAGAGAATTGTATTTTTATTTCCAGGCTTGTAACTCTTTTGGAGTAATTATATGAGAATGCAAAGATTTTGCTTGATGTTTTGTATTAGAAAAATCTGGCTTTAGTGTTTATTGCTTACATTTTAGTTCTCTGCAATAATTGAGGAAAGAACATACCCATCCTGAACATTCACTTGGGTGGAGAGATAATGACAAAAAGCAGCCTGCTGGAAAAGCACAGCATACCACATGCCGAATTAGAGTCTTGAATGCAAGGAGGACTTGGAAGATGTCACAAGCTTTGGATCAGGAAGGGCTGGAAGTGTAGCGAAGGGGGAAAGGCACATACAACTGGGGACAGCAGGCTGACTGTACTGCAGTGCTGGCAACCCGTCCAAGCTGGTCAATTAGTGGTCCTTCTAGCTCAAGATGCTGTACTGCAACTGAGGCAGAAGACATAGGACAAGTGGGAATCTGGATAGCTGTGGCTTGCCCAGAACTTGGAACAGAGCAGCTGCTGAATGCACACAGCCAGCCAAGCCCCGCATTGTGGTTTTGTTGCTGATGGCTGCCTCCTGAAAGAGGGATAAAACTGGGGACGGGGGGAGGAGGGAGGAGGGGGCGAGACTTTCAAATGACATTTAGAAAACAGCCAGCATAGGAGGCCAGCGTGAGTTCAGCATGCTTTCACCTGCTCCGTGGAAAGGGGTTCACAAGCAAAAGGAGTTTGTGGTTTCGTTCTACTCTCTAGGGAATGTGCTTGTCCCGGTGCCAAACCAGCATGCATGTACAGTTGGCAGTTTCTCTGCAGAAGAAGCCTAGGACTAGGAGCTGTGGAAAAGTATCCATTTTTACTTGGTAAATATTTGCATGCAAAACCAGATATTCCCATAGGTTTTTGTGAGGCTCTGTGAATTCGTTATAAGGAAGGATTTTTGATTTCTGCTGGGGGAGTGTGCATGCATGGACACACAGTTCCAGCGAGGACATGGTCCTGGGGGGTGTGCTCACTGAAATGGCATCTTCAAGGACACCGAATACCTTTCAAAGGGCAGGTGCCATGTTTTGCAAAATTCACACATTGGCAACAGAACAAAAATATTACCATTTCACACTGTCCCTTTTCGCCATGAAAACAGACAGGATTTGCTGTGTTTCCCTCTCCTCTTGGGTCAGAGACCCACGTTCTCTCAGGCACCTTTCCTCTCGGGCTGTCCTGCAACAGTATCACTCCACTGCCCTCATCCTAAAACCTCCGGAAGACCTCCTGAAAACCTCCTGAAACCTCCTGCTGCTGTATCACAGGTATTATGCAGAGAATAAGAGCACAAGTTTCAGGGAAGGCCAAATAAATGCAAGTGAAAGAAGAGGACCTGGGGTGCTGGACCGGTAGAGGAGGCAGAGCTGACAAATCAATAGTAAGGGCATGAAAACAAGATATACGGCTGGTTATCACCACGGTCAGCCAGGACCAGGCTCTGCAGTGTTTGGCTAGCCTAGGCGGTCCCATGCTGGAGAATGGGTCAGGTTTTCCACTGCTGCTCATGGTGGCGAGGGGAAGGGGAGGTCCATCTTAGTGCCAAACCAGCAGCCTCTGCTCCGAGGAACCGAAGTGCTTCTCTCTGGGGACACAGAGCACCGAGCTTGGCTCAGCTGCTCTGCCCATTTTCAGCACCCTGCACTGATTTCCAGCAGACAGGCTTTTATCCTTGAGATACGAGCAGCGACTTTCCTTTTACTCAGAAAGAAGCAGCCATTTTCAAGCATTATCGCAGCACTGATAATACATATTACGAGCAGCAGACCTGTGAAGGGATGCCAGAGCCCTGCTGCTGACTGATGCCTGACCTTAGGAAAGCCCACATAACCCTGCCACACGATAGTGTGCTTGCCTGTGCAATGGGGACTGTCCTGCCTGAGGGCACATGGCGTTGCAGGAGTCACTGTCAGGGTCCCTGCTGCCATGTGTGCTCTTCCTCTCAGGGTGTTGAGGGGCTCCTCACACAGCAAAAGACACTCCCCATAAGGTCTGTGGGGATCCTACAATGAAAGTTGTTGTAGATACACACACAACAACCCAAGGGCAGACAGTATGGGCCTCAAAGACCTTGGCTGTGGCGCAGAATGGCGGCCCCAAGACTCCCAGCGGCCTGCGCCACCCTCCCTGCAGAGGGAAATGGCAGCACTGGGCTTCCCTGCCTCACCTCACCTTGCTGCCGAGGAGGAGGAGCAGCTCCTGGCTGACCCCAGCACATGGCAATGGCGCCTTATACTTTGAAAGTATTTGGCAGTCCAGCACTCTTGCAGAGGGGGCTGACAGGTCAGGGCACCTGTAACCACCCAACCGCTCCCCTACAGCTGCCATAACATACCCCAAGTACAGCACTCCCTGCCCTGGGTTTGCTGCATAATCCATGGAGAGAAAATGGGGCACCATTCACCTCATCCTAACAGCTGAGATGAATCCCACCACAAAATGCCTGTCTCTCTTCATGGACTGTGAAGGGAGGTAAAGGCTGTTAGCTTCTTTGGTTAGTTGAATCTTACCCATATGATATTTTATTAGTAGCTTTTCATTATTGACATTATGATGTAGGTATTGATTTGAACCTGTGTTTTCACAGGTGTGACTTATTTGCCAGATCCTCACATACTCTGATTCAAATCACCATGTCATTTTTTTACAGTGCAAGCCTTTGAAGAAACAAAAGTGTTTTTACATTGCCAACGTGAGTTTACTAGATGTATGTTAACCATTTAGCAGCCAAAGGGGCTTGAATTGGGCAAAACTATCAGAAATGCAGTTTTCTTCCATCATAGAGTGGGAAGCTTAGAGTCTGTCAGAGACCTTTGGACACTGAACCTCAGTTGAAGTGTCACCATAAGCAGACATGGAATATAGGTACATTTAGACTTGCACCTTGTTACAGATATGAAATCTGCATTTAGGTCCACTAAGGAGCAGTAGTAGACAGAAGTACATCAGCAAACCTTACCTAGGCCATTCTAGGAAGGAAATGGCCTGTCTGCACCTGGTCCCATTCAGGGAGCAGGACTGAAGAGCATCTTGTGGCAACCTGACACTGGGATAGCCAGCAAGGTCCTGGGGTGTAGTGGAAGGTTTGGCAGCCAGCAGCAGAGCACGTAGGGCTGTAAAGGCAGGCTGCCCCTCTTGCTGCCCCTCGGGGGCTAAGCAAAACCCTGCCTGGCAATGCCCTTTACATCAAAGGAGCCTCCCAGAGGCCCTACTGATGGTCATGGCGGCGCCACAAGAGCAGTGTAAAGCTGCTTGAGCAGGGTTAGCCATGTGCTCCCATATGGTCCTGGATTGTACCTTTCCACAAACCAGCTGTACCTCTCAAATAAATACATACTGGGCAAAGCTTAGAAATGCTTCTTTCTGGAGATTATTTCCATCTGCACATCGCAAAGGATATATTGATTTAGCTACACTCCTGAGATCAGAGTGGAAACACTGTATAGCCGGGAAGCAGACACATGTGCTGCTTATCAAAGCTATACACATGGTACAAAAGATACCAATGTGGAGCGCAACCGCCTATATTTGCACCAGCACACGACCTGTTCTATAATTCTCTAAAATAAAGGAAAAAGGAATTGCTGCATGCTGCTGTTCCTGGGCCATGCAAGTGGCATGTCAGGACCACACCGATCCCAGCTGAACTCACGGACATGAGGAATCCAAGTAGTTGACAATTGCTGTAGCTGTCCAGGATCTCACCTCAAAGCCTGTTTGTTTGATTGATTTATTTGTATTCCTTGGAGCTGCAGAGAAATGCAATAATTGACACAATGGGAAAGGATATCCCAGGAGACAGACCAAAGGGAGTTGTGTCTCTTTCAGAGATGAGTGCAAAGTGGAACACATCACCAGAGCAAGGCTGTATTCTCCCTGCAAGGCTCTTTCACCCATCCACAAGGAGGACAAGTGACCTATTCCCCAAAATTCATAACATCTGGGTTTGTAGAGGGTGACATAATTAAGCTCAAAAATTACACAGCAAGGAAGTCAGTTACCTAGACCACGCAGTGCCACTGTATGCTGGCAATGTATGTATCTCAAATTGGTTCAGGAACTATCAGTATAATGGTCATCTGTGGTGGCAGAGAAGTCACTCAGGTCTCTTGCAACATTAATCCTTCCTGGTGTCACTGGGATAATGGAGAATAGGGAATGTTACTAGAGAAAAATAAGCATATATAGGACAATCCTTACACTTATTTCAGAGTTTTTTGGCTTTTTGTAGTTTTGCAGCTTACCATAAATTAGGCCACAATGAGCAAAAGCATCTCTGGGAGTGGGAGTAAAGGATTATTAAATTCCTCTCTTTTCTTGCTTCCAACCACTTTTGTACCTCCCCTGTAGCTCAAGATCGTATACCCTCACCACTGAGTCAGCAGGACACATCACATGAGCAATCCTCAGCCACTTCAGTGCAAAATGGGCTGAGTTTAAATGGCTGCTGAACAGTTTAAACTAAACTGTCCTTGCTGCAGAGCCCTTGCATTGAGGCTGTCACATAATATGTGCTACTGCTGTTGTATGCATATCCATAGTAGATTTCTTTCCCTAGACAAAATGATCAGAGGGATGGAACACCTCTTCTACGAGGACAGGCTGAGAGAGTTGGAGTTGTTCAGCCTGGAGAAGAGAAGGCTCTGGAGAGACCTTATTGCGGCCTTTCAGTACTTAAAGGGGGCTTATAAGAAAGATGAGGACAGACTAGTCCCCATCTAGTAGGGCGTGTTGCAATAGAACAAGAGGTAATAGTTTTAAACCAAAGAAGAGTAAATTCAGCCTAGATATAAGAAAGAAATTTTTTACAAATTTGGTGGTGAAACACTGGAACAGGTTGTCCAGAGAGGCTGCAGATGCCCCATCCCTGGAAACACTCAAGGTCAGGCTGGATGGGGCTCTGGGCAACCTGACCTAGTTGAAGATGTCCCTGCTCATTGCTGGGGGTTGGACTAGATGACCTTTAAAGGTCCCTTCCAACCTTTAAAGGTCCCTTCCAACCAAACTATTTTATGATTCTAAGACAAAGAAGCCTCATCTTGGTGGGATTTGGACAGGAGGTCAATTGTCACACTCTCAAAAAGCTGAAGGCCAAGAATCATTGGCTCTGACAAAAAAAGGTGGTGAAGTGCCCAGAGCACCAAGATAGAACTGCCATCAAGTCACCCGCATGTCTCCTCTACTGGTCTAATGCCCAGTGTAAGTCAGAGAAGCATAAAAAAGAAATCTTTGATGGCTGCAAAAGACAGTGCCCTTCAAGTAAACGATTGATCACCTGGCAATGCTCAGGTAGAGAACAAAACAGTGACTCCAAAACACACAGCCATCTTCTACAGCCAAACTGAGACCACTTGCAAGTCCAGGATGGCTGAAATGAGGCACAGTATATTGCCTGCTCACAGGCAAGAGCTGACTGTGGATGCTTGACCTCCAGACTTCCATCTAACCCAGGTAAAGACTGAACTGACCTGGGAGAAAGCGGTCAGTGAATCCCAAACCCACTGATGTTTCCTCAGCATGGGGTTTGCTTGCTCTGCAGTAACTTGCCCTCCAGCAAAAGAGACCTCCTCCTGAGCAAGGGCTGCAGAATCAGGCACGAAAAATGGCATAACTGCTTTTCCCTGGAAAATTCCACCCAACATCTGCACAGCAGCTGGATTTCCCAAGTCTATTATCTCATTTCACTGATCTGAACGGCTTTGCTCTCAGAACAGTTGCAGATCTGTATATGTCACTCATGGCTTGATTCACCATGGTTTACCTGAATGAAATAATTCGCTACACTGTCCCCCCTCCTCCCACCCCCAAATGCTAATTAATTGTAATTTATGACTGAAAAAAGTAGCACATGAATGGTTACTTCTGTATAAAACATTAATCAGTTCTAAAAATCCAAACCAACCCTAGTCACTTCACAGTTCAGAACACTACCGGGAAATAAGCTCTACTTCAGTCTCATTCTTTCCATTACCAGAGCCTTATACACACTTTTTTCTACAGATTCAGCCAGATAGATGCATCACTAATATACTGGCCAAGCACGGGCACTCTTACTCATCTTGGGCAGTTCCTTAATCCAAGAAAGGTCCCACAGGAGAAAGTATGACTGCAATGTCTAGCATGAAGTAAAGACACCAGGCAGGCTCTGGCACCTCAAGTTTGTAGATTTTGATCTAAGATCCAGAGCCCCTTACAACAGCTTTGCCATCTCTGTAACTCAAAGGCCATAAATAGTTTTACCACAAAACACTTATGCCTCCTACTGAAATGCACATACATGCCAACAGGTCCTCAGCAATGGGGTATTTTATACGAAGACTCAAAAATATGATGAACACATTCAAGGCATGTATATTTCTAAGAGGCAATTTTATGGGCTACACCTCCTTACATGCTTAAAGGTAACAGCTAGGTTTAGAACGAAATGTCACATACTTTTTCTCTTATTTTTTAATTTATTGCTGTTTATAACCCTTACACTTAGCAAACAAATCGGGCCATTCAATTCTGCATTCTCTAATGACGGCATCCTTTCTTCTTTCTCCCTATGAACAAAAACGCTTTGAAGTCCTATGCCGTTAGTTACAAGTATTCTGATATTTCCCCAGCAAGGATGTAATAGGAGCCAAAACAAGCCTCCAGGTGCCAATATTGCACCTGACAAATTAGGCACACGACTGGAAAAGGGAGCGCCCATCCTTCTGCTTAATGTTCATTTCCTCCCATTTCCACTTTAACAGGAAGTAGTTGGAATGGAAAAAAGGCTTTCCTTAAAGACCCGAACTATCAAAAGGCCTGGAGCTGTTTCTCCTTGCAAACAAAAAACTTGGAAGCCAGCTACGTCCTATGATTTGGAGCTCATTTACAGTGACTTATTTAACCCCCACTAACGGCACGATGAACAGGATGTTATGATTTATTTAACACTTAAAGCGGGTGTGAGAACAAGGTGGATGGTGCCCTTAGACGTAGTCTTTTCATAATTTATTGCTCTAAGTGCTTAATTTTTCCTCAGGGAAGCCTTTGATAGCCGGCTGCTGCAGTGTGGTTAAGTGTGTACATTAAGCTGTAAAGCAAAAATATTAATAATAATACTAAAAATAATAACTGCATCAGAAGTTATTATTTCACATAGTCATAACTTTCACATATTGCTCAGCTCGAACTCTGAAGTGATATCCCCACACCAACTGAATTGACTTGAGGACATTTAATGGAGCAACATAAAGAGTACCTTGTGAGGACTTTAGCTGCACAATCTAGCCACAAACACAAAGCAAACGCACTCTCACAAAATGCCGCATGGCTCCTAGAATGCCACTGGAGAACCGTAACAAAGCCAGCTGAAAAAAAATGAAATTACTAACATCCCCTACACTGGTACCACAGGGGACTCTGACCAAGAACAGACTCACAAAACATGTTATGTCTGACTGGTTTTAAAGTTGAACTGCTGCTTAATAATGTTGTAGCATGCCCCAGAGGGTTTATCTTAAAGCACCTTCTTTTGAATGGTCTGTAATCTTTATCTGGAATAGAGGACCATCCTTTAGAAACCGTTTTTATGTCAAAGTTACTCAGTGAAATAATGCATAGATCTTCTACTCTCTGGAGATCAGTGTTCAGCTCTGCTTCATGTCATTACATTGAAGGCCCTTGGTGACTTTAGCAAGCAAGATCTGTAGGAATGCTTGTACCTGTGGACAAAGGACTTCAACTTTGAATGATAAATACATATTTCTGGTTGAGTTTTTTTTCCTTTTGAGCAGGCATGTGTGAGCATAAGTTATATTTTAATATAGACAGGCAGGTAATACATTTCACTTTTAGGAGGTGAAGTAAGCATTTTAGCAAATTACACTCGTCTCTTTAATATTATATTTCCATGCACACTGAGTTAAATGTTGTAAAACTATCAATTCTGTCAAAACCCAACAGAAAGAAAACAAGAAACCCTGCAATCTTAATGTCCAAACTGACTGGTGATTATCAGGAATTAAATGTGCAGGAATTCCAAATCTTTTCTGATCGGAGATGTCTAGATGACTTTTGTTTTTCCGTAATTGTATGAGGTTCCTACATAGCATTTAAGAATCAATTATATTGCAATTGATGTAATTAACTCTAATAATCCAGTAAAAGTCAGTAGGAGGGCTATTCAAGTCAATAGAAAAGAGGGACTATATTATGAAGGTGTTATTAACCTATACAGATTTTTACTAGACATTTCCTTTTCTTACATAATAAATATACAGTGATGAGGAAGGTTGTCATTATAATTTAATGGGAACAATGGCTCATCACTTCCTTTCCTGTACAAGCCTTAACTAATTCTACATACGGTGTATAAGTAAAATGAAGTTAAATGAATCTCGCAAATTAGCTATTAATCATCCATCAATCATCTGTTGCTCCGTGATTAAAATCTATGTTGCATTCAGAGCTGGGAAAGGTATTTGGGGAGTGGCAGGAGACACATGTGCATCTTCCAATTCATTTATTCATGCACTTCCATTTTGCATTGCCAAGGGCACTTACTGAAACCAGTCCTGAAGTCAGAGAAAGTCTCCTGAGAAAAGTTCCAGCCCTTCCCAGTATAAAGCAAAACTCTCATTTACATATTTATAGGCACTGCTCTGTCTTTAAGCATTGTGGCATATGAGAACCTCATTCATGCTTCTGAATTCAGCCAGACAACTCTTTTTGGGGAAAGAAAGCAACACTATGAAGTCAGGGAAACTGAGGCAGTGTCTGCCATATGCCATGCAAAGTGACGAAGAGCATTCCTCTGTCCAAGATCCTAATCTCCCATCTTATGCTCAAAGCCTTTTGCACTGCCCGATGAGGCAAAAGGGAGTTCTGCTTGAACACAGCTATTAAAATTGGCCTTTTTAGGAATTTCTATGTTCACCTTCATCAAGCTGAGCATAAGCCTTATTAGATATAGAAGACTGCATCGATCTCATTAGCAGAAGTGCTTGTCTTGGCGGTAGACAAAGATCAGTTGTCTGTGCTACTGTTGTTCCATGTATTAGTTGCCTTCTGTGTGGCTGGCTATAGGTGATCCTATTGTCTTGTGCCTTGGCAGCCTCAGTCCGGGTGGCTCCCCATGGCATCATTCATCTCTCCCTCAAAAACTGCAACGGATTTTTGTAGGCAGTTCTAAAACATACCCCCTTACACAGTGACTTGGTGTTACACTGCCACCACTTTCCTCCATAGAGCTGAGGTGATCAAAACAGGTCCAGGAGAAGACAGGGATGGACAGTGTTTTATTTATTCTGGAGTCATTTAAAATAAAAATAAATATTGAATGAGATGGATCCTCAGTGCAGTGGCACTGAATTTATGCAAAGAATGAGGCTGAGACTGAGGAGAGGAGATTTGTTTGTCTGCTGTTAAAATACTTTTTAAAAGATCTTGGGAAGAAGGAATAATTTCTGAAAGGTCTTCCTATACAGACCCCTCTCTATCTTTGTTCACACATTCACACTGCTTCAGGTAAGACATAGTATGTGTACTCAACTAAAGAAAGCAGGAGATGCGATGTTGCAATAAATACAACACAGAGGAGTCCAGTAATGCCTTGTAACTACAGTGCTGATTTTTTTTTTAAATCACAGCAGCAGGGCAAGTGCTCTACAGATATCAATAGTTGCACCAGAGCTGACCTATGTTGCACAGAATGAATGAGTTTTGACTATAGGAACACAGATAGGCAACCCTGCTGACTCCTGCTGAATAAACCTATTGTAAAGCTGGCAAGCAACATCCTTCCAGGGCTCTTGGACTTGTGGTTTCATCTAGTCTGGGACTCCTGAGAGTGTTTTTTTCTTTATAACAGCATCACACTTTCCTACACTGCTAAACACAAAAGACATTTCTGATGTTCGCATTGCAAGCTTCTCTCATGGCGTACTTGATTTGGTGGTGTTTGACAAAGCTTTTCCTTTAATTCAGGAGCCAGTTCTGTGATAACAAGGACATAGACGGAAAGATCAGTGCTCCATGAGGCATTAAACCTCTTTTTTCTTGTTGTGGGTCAAAGCAAAATGCCCACAGGTGTCATGCAGCCCCACATACCAATAATTAGTTCATTACATCACAAAAGCTGTATTTTGAAAATGAGATCTTTTCTTTGGGAGAATCGCAATGCCTAACTTCTGGGCATGGGAAGTTAGGTTACGATGGGGTGTAAGCAGAATGCAGTGCTGCCAGCTGCAAATGCCTCCCAGGGTCTGAACTTTGCTGCCCTACACCATGCCAGTGGTACCTGGGAAGCACAGGGGGGTTTTCAGGTGTCTTTGGAACCGTAAGCCCATGCAAACAAGCTGTGCCAAAAATGATAAACTGAGAACTGTTAAAGTACAGCAATTCAGCAGCCAAAACTTCCTTTACTTAAATCCCCAAACACTACTTAGTTATATAATAATCTCAGTTCTTTCACACTCCATGAGCTCGCCTGAAATTGTCTGGAGCAGCTCCTCAGCTGACACAGATAGTCCCAGCCCGCAGAAGGCAGTGGAACTGGGACATTTCCCACCAGCTGCCGCGCTGCCCTGACTGAAATTGCGTTTCACACACAAAAGATGACAATAATCTGAAAAAACAAAACAAAACAAAACAAAACAAAAAAAACACCCTCCCCTCAGTTTGAATAATCATCTGCAAGAAAAGATTCCAGCCTTTGGGCTTCCATGGAAAATCAATACAGTCTTATCTTTATTTTTTTACTTAAAAGAAAAATACTTGGGATGACAGTATTAGGTAGCACTGTGAAAAACAACTAAATATAGCAGTAGATCATGGTGGGTGTGAATGGAAAACAAAGGAGTCAGGAGCCGAGCTCCTGCTGCTGTTACGTCACTATAACACCCATAATTATGTTATTATGTACACTGCCCACTTCAACTATATCTGGACATCACTTACCATGATAAAAATCTGATTAATAACATGACATATAATCTTGGTTTCTTTGATGAGCATTCTGTCTTCTATATTCTTTTTCAAACAGACAGGATATTTGTTTTGCCTCCCTTCTACAGAGAGTTTGGAAGAGTGAACATACAGAAAAAATTAAAAAGGGTTATTTAAAATCTCTTTGCTGGACTCATTTTATCTCGGTATAAAAACATATTAAGCCACTTCTAAAGCACTGTTGTGTGTAAATTCTCCTTCTCACAAACACCAAAAATTGATAAATACTATAACCCCCATATAGAAATTCATCTGGGCTTAGGGCATGCTGTACAACCGCTATGCTTTTTTATCCTGAGCACCACAGCTTTCAAACTTAAAATGCCCTCATACGAGGTACCTCGGGGTAGGCTGGCGGGTAAATCAGGCGAGCGCAGCAGGGACCCCACGGGCTTTGTGCTGGAGCAGACATGCGAGGATGCCCAGTGCCACTGGTGGGGCGGCCACCGCTGCTTCCCGGCACTGGACAGTATCGTGTGGCACCTCAGGTGTTTCCTGTGGCAGCCCCATCACACCCTCTTTCGCTATTTGTGCCCAAAAAAAACAGTACTGCAAATTTCTACGACGACACTCATACTTAAACAAAGTGAAGGATTTTAAAGGCCCTGAGACTCTTTTTTTTTAATATCTAGAAAGTGAGAGAGGAAAAATCAGAACTAGCAAAAAAACGAGTGAAAAACAGTGCCTCCAAGATGAAAGAATTTTTTTTCTTTAGCTAAATGAATATTGAAAAAAACATACATCTTGTTATGACTTCGGTCCTTGAGGTTATCCTAGCTGGTTTGTTTCACAATTCATCAGGAAAAACCCTCAAAATATTTCTAAGATAACTGTTAAACGTCTGACTTTCATCTACAATAGAGGAAATCTGTATTGCCAACAGCTTGTTCTCAGAATTCCACCTTAAAACAGTTTTAGTACCACCAGACCAGAAGGGTTTGATGCCAAAGAGCTGTTCTGTCCTATTGAAAGCAGAGAATGGCTTCCTCTGCAATATGTACAAAGAGCAAGGAAATTTACTCAATTAATGTGAAACACAAAATGGCATCTGCCATCTGGAGATGCACACAAAAGCCATGGGCAGTCAAACACTTTTTAAGACTTTGGCATGTAAAATTAACATATTTTAAGACTTAAAGGGACATGTGAACTCCTAGTACACAAGGATTTCATTTTTCTCGCGGCAAAATAAAATACACAATAGAATATTTCCAATGTAATGTCCCAGAAACAGCAGTGCTAGCCACCTACAAAAATTTGCCTGTGATATCAAGACTACCATTTATATCCTGTTGGATGGGAATTGAGCAGGTTTTTTATTTGAATATGCATTTGAACAATGGACAGAAATACGCTTTCACTAAACTTTACAACTCCACTAAAGTGTACTGTCTTGATGAGACTGATGTAAAAGTCTCGTTGTTTCTTCTTGTGTGTGATGCTGTGCAACCACTCTGGATTTATTTTTCATTGCAAAATCAGAATGATGCTGACTAGTCAAGTTTAGTGCAGATTCAAAGCGTATAGCAAGGGCTCCCTTTACTCCAAGCATTTTTAAGTATTCTTTTCTTGAATAAAATGAAGAAAGTTCAGCTCCAGTGTCTGTTCCCTTTTGTGTATCAAAAAAACCATACTGCTTTAAAGAAAAACATGACATATGGTATCTAAGTGGTTACCACCATAAATTATTCAACCTCTGCTCACTCCACAGACGTAAATCTAACAAAATGCAAAACCTGAGGCCCTGCCGCCAAACTCATGGTCACATATCCTCGGCGGTGTCTTCGTCACACATTTAGCCACACAGATCTGGTCACTGCATCCAAAATTTTCATCCAGGCACCCTCTGTAATATCCAAATTTACCTGCTTTTTACTCTACCTGCAGCCTCCGTTTTGACACTCCCCAGGATGACCTGAGCTGAGCCCCACCGTGTTTTACGGTACTGCCCTTTCACCCTGCCTGTTAGGTGACAACACAGCACTGGCCTCACAAACCCTGTCTCATGCATTGTGCTGGAGAAAGAGTGACAAAAGCGGAGAAGAGGGGGGGAAATCAAATCCTTTCCCACTTAAGACTGAGTTTGTGATTCAGCAGCAATCTCCTGTGCGATGCTGCTCAGGGCGATCAGGATGCATGCACAAATGTACCACATTTGTCTTGCAAAAGCAACCTTAATTCAGGCACCCCACAACTTCGTGGCAATTTTCGTAACTTTCTTTTAGCAGATGGTTTTGTTTTGTTTTTTTTTAAAGCACCAAAGTGAACATTTCAGAGTACGTGAGAAAGTTGGTTCACGGAGGAATTCAGAGCCAAGGACACCAAACCTGCAGGCACTTACTCATGTGAATGATGATAATGTAGACAGGACAACACAATGAGACTCTAGACACTGCATTTATTCAGATGTGTAGGAAAAGGGCAGCAATAAGCTTAGCAGAGCTGGGGTATTAATGAAGGAGTGTCATGTGAAAAAACTTCTTAAACGGAGACCCTGTCACTCACTTTGCTAGTTTCCTGTTTTAGTATATTGACAAAGATTTGTTTTTTAAGGATTAGTTTTACTGATTAATTTTTTAGTTAAAGCACTCTTAAAACTGACCGAGTAAAAAAACGTAACATGGAGCAGAAGATGCAAAAGTCATCATTCCAGTATCAACATTCACATGGCCCATACATTTTGTGCTACATTTTATAGCAAAAATAAAAGAGTACATCAAACTGTACACTCAGCCAGAAAGAGAGCTGAAAATGCACTAAAGCATCATTTAAATTTTATTTACCAGTTTGTTGTTTTTTGCTTGCATTTGTGAGTGCGTGTGTGTGAGAGGAGAAACAGAGACAGAAACACAGAGCGAGAGGGAAGAAAATGACTCATGCCTGACAATGTCACCATATAAATGGTCATAGTTGGGGGCTTCCCTGGGGGAATTTGTAATACCACAGCAAAAATCTAGCTAGCCTGCAATTACGGTGCCGGCAGCGAGTCCCTCCAGCATGAGTCATAATGTCTGGCTACAGCTGGTGGGAGCACTCTGGCTGCGTCCCTCCACCCGGAGTGTCCTGGGCTCTAGGGACCAGGTGCCCGGCATGGGGCAAAGCTGCCAGGACAGCCCCACACCTCCAGGCAGGCAAAGCTCTCCCAGAAACTGCTGCCCACAAAGTGATGCGAAAAAGTGTAGAGACCAGAGCTGCTGTCCAGAGCTATCAGCCCAAAATCTTTCAAAATCACTGAAAAATAAATACATTTCAAATGCTGTCTAGCAGGCTTTCATGCGCAGCTCCTCTCTTAGCATGTGTGTGTGCATTTGCTGTATGATCCCCAGCCATCCCCTCCTATGGCAGAATCCCGTCTATGCAAAAGAAGCCATCACCCCTACTGATGTGAAGGACTCTGTGTTAAAAATAAAAATACAGTCCTCAGCAAAAAAAGAGAAGGGTTCCCGGGTGAGGAGCGTGAACCCATGCCAATGACAGACTTGCAGTGCAACATGACGGAGATGCTGCTGTAACCGGACAGTTAAGGGATGAGGTGGGGTTTCCAGGCATGTCATGGGGATGACATCCCACAGCTACAGGGGCCGAGGCCACTGAATCCACTGCCAGCCAATCCTTGGAGTGTCACTTACATGAGCTCCAAAGTAATCTTCTGGCCCACCCTTCAGGAAAAAGATAAGATGTCATGATCAGCTAATAGGAAGTGACAAGAAGAGATAAAATAGATGGGGAGGGAGGGAAGGTTTCGGATTGAAAAGGCATTATTCTTTCCTCTAATGCCAACCCCACTAACTATAGGGGTGAGTTAATTAACAGGCTATCTGAGCAATTTCATCCATTTTTGCATATAGTGTTTATTTTTCTACAGATACAAATAACACAATTAACCTGTATCTAAACAATCATACATGGCCATCCCTTCGATCTGGTGGGGAAAACATTGCACTTCAACGGAGAAAAAGGATTTAATTAGGGAAAAAGATTGTGAAGAGTTTTTGTTCACCTACTCTTCCAGCCATTGCCTTCCATATGGCACAGGAACCCATCACCAAGACATGTGAGCATCTTCCACAAAAAAAAAAAAAACAAACCACAACACAAAAAATCCAAACCAAAGGGAAGGCATCAAGTTTCAGGCTTTCCTTCCTCTTCAGGGAAGAAAATCCTACCTGTCAGACTTAGTTCACTTGCAATTAAGAAACCTGCTTCACTCCCTAACAAAATGTTAGCGTGTCACTTGACAAAGTCCCACTGAGCGAGAAGTTCAGGCTGGGAAGCGCTTGTGAAGCTTCTCCCCAAGTGCTGCTCCAGTGGCACCTCTAACTGGGGGGGATGTGTCCAACCCCCTGCGACCACCCAGCTGCACACACACAAAGCCCCCGGTACTCAGCTCCACAAACTTCAACAAAAACCTAATCAGAAGTGCCAGGCTTTTAAGATCATAGCCCTGCCGTGACGTTAATCAGTTCGGTGGGGGTAGATGTGTCTCTGGTGGGTACAAAGCCCAGGACGAGGGGTTGCGATCTCTGTGCGGCAGCCGCACGAATGACAAGTAACGGCAGCGAACTGCTGCCTTCGGTGGAGAGCCGAGCGCTTACTACGGACACAAAAAGGCTCCCTTTACACTGTAAAGAATTCGGAGCTTAACCAAGCCACAGTATGTTTTGAAGCTTTTGCCAAAAAGTACAAAAACCTGTAGTCAGTGCAGCGAAGTATTTGATAACAAGTGTGATTTCTTCTGCTCAACATATTTTCCTGGTGTATTTGTTTGTAAAGGTAGCGATAAGTATAGTAACACAATCTGTTCTTTAGTACCACAGGCAAAGAAAAATCACTAGTCACCAGCTACAACAGTTTACAATCTTTGTGAGACAGCTGCAAGTGTATGTTTGGTTTTTTTATTCGAAATATCTCAAATGGAGCCTGATCCTGAAAACCCTTCTTCCCTCCAATGATGCTTGTCTGCAATAATAATACTAATGAAAAGCAACTGCTGATGTAAGGAAAGAGAATAAGATAAGGCTCAGATTCCCCGCACAATGCCTGTAATCGTTATTTTTACCAAATATAAGAAACCAGACTTGTATGTGCAGTATCACAGAAACAAGCCATTCTGCCCCTATCTACAATTTTGACAGTCATCTATGGAAAAAGTGGACTTAAAAAACTCTTAAGAATAATTATTAGAAATCATAGCCAAAATAACATACATCAGCCTTGATTAGTTACGTGAAAAAGCAGCCTTAAATTGATAGTTTAAAAACAGGAAAATTAGCAGTATGATTAAGTATGAATGGCTAATAAAAAGCATTTTGCTAAAACAGATTAAGGTTCAGATCAAGGTCACAAAAGGAACAGATTGAGGAAAACTCTCATTTTTGCTGGGACTCAGAAGCTGTTTTAGCAGAGCTGTTTCCTCTGAATCACAGTCTTGTATGAGAAATTACACTGCTGGGGTTAATAACGACTTGGAACACTTGTTTACCCCCAAATTTCAGTTAAAACATTGTGGTCAAAGAAAAAGGTAAATTCCTTGTGTGCAAGTAGACAGAAAGGGATATAAATAAGCTAAGTAACATCTAGTAAAATACAAGGTGAATTTACGCTGTAGTTCCAGTTCTCATGTTTGCTGTAAATTCACTCCAGCAAAAAAAATCTGCAAGCGACTCAAAGTCTCCCTGTTTCTTCCAAAATAAACAGCTTCTAGCCACAGCGCCACAGAACCCCGTTAGCAGAGGCTAGACAGAGAAATGCTTTACTAAGGGGGTCTGAGGTTTTGCCTTTCTGCCAGCTTCGCCCGTTCTTGGCTGCGGATAAACTCCAGGAACGTACGCCTCTGCCCCTCTTTCTGTCCTGATGGGTCAAGAGCTGAACAAAGCCCTTGGATCCGTAGGTATGGTCTGAAATTCTGTGTTTCCAAGGGAAAGATTTACAGGTAGACTTTTCCCAGGCAACGCCTGTCTTCTTGCATTTAGACACCAGCAGTCGTCTACTGCGAACGGGACAGTGCTAGTGCCTAGAAGCTACGGGCACAACTGACCTCAGGAATTTCAGACCAGAAGCACTCTTTTGCATGCAATTCCCCTCTAAAAACTACTCTAGTTTCTTGTTATCCCACTTGCAGGGAGCTGGGGTGATTCCTGAAGAGGCCAAAGAGCTGACGCATGAGTGTCACCATTGCCTCACATCTTGTCCTGATGGTACGTAAGAGAAAGCGGGAGGGACCACAAGGGTTCAGGTCATTATTCGCCACCTCATGCTCCCAGTCCTGCAGGACCTCAGTGCCGCTGAGCTGCATGGCAGCAGCACGCCTGGCTGCCCTCCCTCCAGAGCGGCTTCGCTTGGAGCGTGCAATTCTACACACACGTTTCGGTCCAGGCTCCATGGGGAGGACTGGCTGTCCAGTTACGAGAATTTTAGCATCGGTGAAACTGCTGAGCAATATCCCCTGCTTCGTGGATACAATGCTCCAGTGAAATAAACGGTCACATCTCTAAGTTGGGAACTACAGGGAGCTGGATTTTTTTACTCTTTTTTTTTTTTAACCCCTCCTGGGTTGGTACTTTGCACAAGGGGAGCTGGCATGTTGTGCCTGTGATGGGAGCTAGTGCAGCCCTCCTGAGCATTGGGTTGCTGCTCAGTGGCATAAGCTATTGTTGTCATTTATTACTATCGCCTGCCCCAACTGGGGTCAGCAAACCAACGTGAGAGCTGTTGTATAACCCAGCAATAAAAAGACAGTCCTTGTCCCAGAACACACTCGGGCTGGTTTTCTGACAAGCTGTAACAGGTTCTGCGGCAGCACCTTTTCTGTTGCTAAATAAAGAACTTCTGTCTTGCAGAGCCTAAACCTATTGCTGAAAGATTGAAAGGAAAACAAACTAATAGGACAAAGGGGCTGTGTGCAGGGGTTTTTCAATGTTGTTTGTTTTGATCTTAGTTGCAAGTAATTCACACGGAGCGAAGTGCATTGACACTCAGAAGAAAATGGGTACTTGGTTTTAGAAAGGACAACTGCTCCAGACCAAGCCAAATGCAAAACGTCAGAATCATCCAGAGAAGATTACTGGGCCAGAAATCACATTTTTGTTAGTACATAAAACACATGTCGCTTGACAATGAATATCTGCAGCATGGAGCGAAATAACCCTCCAGCGGCGAAGTCAATATTTAAATCAATATCTCTGGTAAGGAAAATATCTTACTCATTGATATAGATTGGATTTTTTTCCTTATGAATCTCTCAGGCGGTAAACAGCATATTTCTGTTGTAAAAGCAACTAAACAGTATTGCCAAACAGGTCTAATCATTCCTAGAATTCAATAGCATGACGCTCTGAAATTATTAATGTTGTTACAAATGCCTTTTGACCTTTACATCAGGGATGTATTTCCTTTCCACAAAAAGGCACCTACGTTATTTTGGCCCTGATGCTGCTGAGTGTGAGCCCAGTAACTTCACTGGAAGCTCAAGGCACTCCAGGAGGAATGTTTTTACATTATGTAGGTGCCTAATGATTCAGCTGCTCAAGGCTAAAATCCATAAGGGATGTTAGTGCCTTCATGTTAATTGCTGCGACACCCTCCATCCACTGCAGTGCAGCTGTGCAGCGTTACAGGAAGGCTCACAGCCTGCCGAGGCCAGAAAGAGGGTCAGCGCGCAGAGCATGCCCACCATGGGCTAAGGGGCTCCCGGGCCCTCATCCCTGAGCCAGTGATGTATTTTGCATTACAGAGCCATTATAGATAGGTAAAGTATGTAATCCTGGAAGCAGAGCACTGCCCCTCTCAGTTCATTGTCTTAAGCACCTTTCACAAAGTCAAGCTCACTCGTTTCTTCTCCTTTCGTCCCTGTGATAGTTTGGTTGCTCTCTGCAACAGGACAAAACCCCCAAAGGAGGGGTAAGGATGATCCCATCCCACAGACTGGTGTCCAGGGCACTTTTTTAGAGAGAAGAGAGCCATGACTTTGCATGGCTTTGGGATGAGGAAAGTGTTAAAAGCACATTTCCCACCTCTAGGAGAGACACACTAACTTGTAGGCTATCCTAGGAAAGATGGGAACCGACACCACCACGAGGACATCTTGTAAAGAAATCAGCGCTGAGCACGGTTTTGCTGGAGCCCATTGGCATGGGCAAAGCCTGTGCGCTGGCTCCTAGATACCCCTGTACGTAGCTGCTCCCTGAGGGATGGCTCTGGCAAGCACAGAAATGGCACTGTAGCACCTAGGGAGTGTGTCTCCTGAGTTGGATGATCCATGATGGCAGTTTTGTATAGAGGCACGTAAAGTCAGCCTATGCTCTGCTTTAGGGTCCTAAAACCATTGTCTCCTTCAGGACCTTACAAAACATCTAGGCACCTGTGTTCTATTACAATTAATAGTATAGCCCTTAAGACTGTCTTGAAATGCTATTAGATGCCTCTCTGCCCCTGAAAAAGTTGTCTGTCAATGCCTTGCAGGAATGAGTCCTTAGAGGTGACAGATCATATGCATACTTCACATAATGGGAATGACTTTGTATTAGAAAAGATGAGTTCTTAAAACTGTTGCTATACAACATAAAAATAAACTAATTCAGTGCACAAAAAAAAAAAAAAAAAATGTTTTCCCAAGTTACGAACCCTCTACGGAAATATCTACCTCTTTCTTAAAAACACCAACCAGCCAAAAGAACATAAGTCTATAAAATTAAATTACATTTCCTGTTCAATACCAGCTTTGATTATTCAGCAGGGTATGGAACAGTTTTAAACTATCAAATGCGCTTCCTTTTCTCCTGCTTTATGATTTTAAACTTCTTAAGACTTTTAATGCAAGTACTAGGACAGGGCAACATAAAGCATTTTTTAATGTGCTTTTAACCCCTCCACATGGAGGTTGCTGAAACAGTTGAGATCTCTGAACCACAGTAGGGTGGTGCTGGCTAAGAGCTGACACTCTCTGGCAGCAATTCTGATATGATTAATAGAAAGAAAGCTGCATTGGGATTAGTTTCTGTACAAGACAACAGTGCATATCCCCAAAAAGAACAAGCTGGAGAGCGTCCCAAACTTTGTTTTTAAACTCTTGTCCAGCATCACTTTGGCCCACGCTGCAGGTAAGGCACGGTTTGGTCAAAAGAGACAGAAAACTATTCAGCGAGGTAAGCAGCGAGTGCTTTAACCAAACCCATACTGAGCATAAACCTGCATCAGAGGAACGAATCAGAGATGAAGCTAAAATCAGCTTCCACCTCACAGCCTTTCGTGTAATACAGTGTGAATCAGAACCTGCATGTGCCAGAGTTTTGCATTTGACTTCTACACAGATTCGGTGATTATACCTCCTGGAAGTACAACTGTGCGTGACACCAGGAGAATTCGACGCCAACGGAGAGCAAAGGGTGTTCTGATTTGCAGGGACGGATTCCTCCTCAGCAGGGTTGATATGACAAATGATCACAAGGCCGGGGCTTCCAGAGTCTGCGGTTTGCTGTGAATTAATGTACCAAGGGAATTCCCATCCCGGCAGCGTCGATCCAGCAGTGTGCACAAACACGGGGCCAGATCACCAGCTGATGTCAACTGGGATGGCTCTGCTGGTTCTGGTTGGCATCTGACATTCACTTACAATTTCTGAATGAAGAATTAAGAGGAAGAGTGGGATGACATACCCACGGCATTGCTAGTTTGGAGAGGGATGAAAGGGAACTGGCAAAATGTTTGCTACCAGAGAAACGCCAACGCTACTTCTGTTGCCACAGAAGGATTCTTCCAGGAATCTGGGAGAGAAGCATCAACAAGGCAATGTTCTTGGAAATACATTTGACCTGACAACCCTGGTGAAGCCAAGTAACCCAGGGCCACGTAAGGTTGAAAATGACAAGAGGTCACAGCCTGGCGGCAGCTGCTTGGATGAGAATTTCCTCGCGGGATAAAGCGAGTGGAAATGTTTTCCCTTTTAACCTTCCCACCAACCCAGTGGAAGGGGCAGGTTGGGGAAGAGTGAGGCCCTGTGTGAGACAGAAACATGTGACAGCAGCTTACACTGGAGGCAGACTATGTAACTCTGCTCCATCCGTTCCCATGGTCCTGCAGGGTTCTGTAAATTCAAACCTACAGCCTCGTTTACGTCACGGTGCTCCTTCAAGTCAGGAAACCCTAATCAATCAGGGATAGCTCTCTGATTCAGCAAACCCTGACCTGCATTGTTTAGCTTGGGAAGGCACAAATGGTTAATCTTAAAAGCAATCTGGCAGAAATGAGGTTTGGGAACCAATTCACCAAATTTACACAATGGTGTTTAAACTGAGCAGGACATTAGCTGATACTCAGTGGGCAAACTTAATGGCCAACGTCACTCTATCAGACTTTTCCCATGAAAAACCTGCACCCAAGGTGCTACCAAGTGCTAATTTGTTAAGAAAGCCTTAATTGAGTGACAGTTAATTATTGACAGATTTGAACTACTTTATCTCTCAATCAAAACCTGGCTCTGTCCCAGGCAGCGAGCAATTTACATCCACAAAGGTAAATCTGGCCACGTGCAAGCTTTTTATGCTGAAGCCTGATGGCTCTCCCTCCCCCACCCCAAGTTTCTGCTAAAATTTCCCTCTGAAGGAGCCGATGATCCCCTGGTGACCACCAGCCCACGTCAAGGTGGTTACCCTGCTTAACCCCACTTGGCACAGAGTGGGAATTACCAAGGGGACCTCCATCTGGAGCTGCCTGAGATAAGAGGTGTCCAGTGTTAATAAACAGGCTTCCTCTACACCTCAGCAGGGCCTTCCTTTTCTAAACAGTCTTCCTTTTATGTTGTAAAATGTTTTTTTCCATTTACTCAACGATCATGCCTTCACTGGTGGGGGAGGGCCAAGGGAAAGAGAGAAAGGTGGGAGGAGAGGAGAGGAGAGGAGAGGAGAGGAGAGGAGAGGAGAGGAGAGGAGAGGAGAGGAAGAGGAGAGAAGAGAAGAGAAGAGAAGAGAAGAGAAGAGAAGAGAAGAGAAGAGAAGAGAAGAGAAGAGAAGAGAAGAGAAGAGAAGAGAAGAGAAGAGAAGAGAAGAGAAGAGAAGAGAAGAGAAGAGAGAGAAGATTAAGACTCACCATATGTTTCTAAAGAATCTAGACACCTGCTTTTGACATGAAATTACTAATGCTAAAAGTTCTCCCAGCCTGGCTATTTTGCTTGCCTTCTGCACACAAGTAACATGTGAAGTAAAAAAAAAAGAGAGAGAGAGAAGAAAGAACAAAGAAAGAGAAGAAAAATAAAGAAAGGAAGAAAGAAAGGAAGAGAAAGAAAAAGAAAGAAAAGGAAGGAGGAGAGGAGAGGAGAGGAGAGGAGAGGAGAAGAGAAGAGAAGAGAAGAGAAGAGAAGAGAAGAGAAGAGAAGAGAAGAGAAGAGAAGAGAAGAGAGAGAGAGAGAAAAAGAATGGAAGAAAGAGATGGAAGGAAAATGAATATATTAGTAGCAGTAGTAGTAACCACAGGAGTATCACAGTCATTCACTGCAGTATGTCTAAACATTCATAAATGTTTTATGCATCCTAAAATGCCATGTACAAGGGATACGGCATCCCACTGAGGTTAATGAATGAATGAGGTGCCCTTGAAGGTTAATTTGCACAAACAAAAGGTCAAGGGACATCTTCAAAACAAAATATTGATTAAAGCAAGTTAAATGTTTTGACTTGAAGGAGACATGAAGGATTAAAAAGCAAAATAAAGCAGTATGGATAAGAAAGGAACAGGAAAGAAAAAACACCACCCCCAGACACAAAGGAAATGGTAGAAAACATATCTGAATCAGCTAGTCATCTGCTAACAAGCTGTAAAGATTTCCAATGACAAGTTGTCACATTAGTTTAGTGAAACTGAAGCAGCACTTATCCCTTTTCCTGTGCTTAATCTCTCAGCGAGCTGCACAGAAACATGCTACCATGTTTAATAGGATTAGTTTAGTTCACTTTCTCCTCTCTGGAGGTTGTGAGGTTTTTTGTTGGAGGGTTTTTTTTAATTATTATTTTTTAACAATTCTATTTCCATCAATACCAGGTTCTTGAATTAAATTGCACTCTGCTAAACCACCTAGGTTGCATTCACTCTCCAGGTTAAAGGCATTTTCTTCCAAAGGGTTCCTTTCTGAAAGGAGGAGCCAGGGCAAAGAGAAGCAAGGAAAGGCTCTAAATTCAGCAATTACACACATCAGGCACCCAATTCTCCTCTTTCACACACACACACTCACTGATAATGCTTTATTGATATCCGTAGAGTTATTTTTAATTCACATCAGCATAAGTAAGAGCAGAATCAGGCCTTTGTGGTTCCGGGGTGTTCTTTTTATGCATGAGAGTAATTGGACCTTCCCCACCCCTGAAAAAAAAATAAAAAAAAGACCTGCTATGCATTCGCAGCCCCATTCTTTCATTTAGTTGGAACAGACACAGCAAGGAAAATGATCAAAGAAAAGGCAGTTTCAACAATATACCCCTGTCACTTTCGATTTTGTTGTCAAACTCCAAAGAGACAGAGAAATCACCCATGGTCATGGGCACACTGCAAAAGTTTTCCTAAGTTTCTTGCATCTGGGTTTTTTTTTCCCCTTAAAGAAAGACATGCAAGCACAGAAAGCTGTCAGCTTGCAGCAAATCTTTTCACTTCAGAGGCACCAAAATTTGGAGGAAGATTTATTTCTGATGGGACAAACCCTCCAGCTGAACGTAGACCTGACAACACCTGTATCTGGAGGAAATGTAGCATTTTGACCCGAAGTTTGTGACACACACCAAGCGTTAGTCAGAGGCAGGGGGCAGGAGAACCCACACACGAGAGCTCACCCAGGCTTTGAATCCAAACTTTGTTAACATAGATTAATTTTTTGGGGGATCCAAAACGCCCATCACTTAGAAAAAAAACAGCGTGACTACTTTATGATCTATTAAATCCCAAGAAAAGGACATAGTGCCTAACTTAGGATCTACTAATTACCAGGAAAAGGACCTGGGACTTCTACTACAGAAGTTTGAAGACAGGCTGGAATTTACGACAGTTCACTGGCAGGGACCACACTTGCCATCAGTCAGGGGACTGGGGGCAGCAAGGGACAGAAACAGCCACACACCCACCCACAGCAGCAAGAGGCTGCCCCGCCACTGCCCAAGCCACCAGGCCCTGGAGAAGGCACCTGGGATGACTTTGCTCACTGCAAATCCTGAACATGAGCTGCTGGATGCCTTCTGAGGGATTAAAGGAAGCTTTTCCTCCACCTCTAAAATGTGGGTGATGGGTGGGGGATTACTTTTGCTGCTGAGCTTTGAAACATCAACTTGCATTCCTTAAGAGGCTGCCTATCCTCCAGGATTAAAAGAGAGAAAGGGTCTGGAGCATTCAGCGCCAGGGAGGGTGGGCGACTGGAAAGCATGCATTTCATTCCAGTTGGGCTTACTGATGTGGCAGGTCGCAGGGCCGGTGTGTTTAGACTTGAAAAGTGTCAAGAGCAGGGGTTGGAGGAAGGGAACCTGCATGCAGCTACAGAAACAGGCAGCGGGGCCGGGTGGGAGGTGGAAGCCTGAACACATGGCACCCATGGCTGGGGCCGGGCTGGCTGCCACTGCTCTGCCCTGCGACCTTGGGGACATCACTTCACTCCCAGTGCCTCAGTTTCTCTTTTGGGTAAATCAACAGTAGCTGAAGTTAAGTTGAGTCCCGGTGGTGACAAACTCAGTGTCAGAGGCAGCTATTTATTTATTTATTAGCGTTTGCATGATTTGTCTTCACCTCTACGTGTATCCCGGTGTCCTTTAAAAGAAAAAAAAAAAAGGGAAAGAATTCAAGCGAGTCATTCACCCGCCAAATTTAGCCTATCTCCCCCTGCGTCCAGACACACTTCTGCACCCTTGTTCCACAGCCCCTGCAAGCACTTACGGCTACAACGGGAGGCTGAGCGTGTCACCCTCGCAAGCCGAGTCCCGCAGAAACAAGCATCGAGCGAACCCTCCCGCCGGGGCCGGGCCGGCTGTGCCCGCCTCTCCGCGCCCGCGGAGCGCAGCGCAGCGCCGCGCCGACCGCCGCCGGGGCCCCTCGCCGTCGGGCCGCCCCAGCCTCGTCGCTCCCCGGCGGCGGAGGGCCCGGCGCCCCTATTTCTAAAGGTGTCACGTTGAAACAACTCGCGGCGAAGCCGTCCCGGCGGGCAGAGGGTTCGGCAGGCCGGGAGGGCACGCCGGGCACCGGGAACCGCTCCGGGGCCACCCGGGACGGAGCATGAAAGCGGTAGCAGCGGAGCGCCCCGGGCTTCGTTGCACCAGGGACTTGCGGTCACCCACGGCGCGGGGGTGGCCAGCGCCGGCCCCGGGACGGGCTCCGCACCCGGGCACGGCACTACTTGGCTTGCGAGGGTGCCCGGCCGTGCGGGGCTGCCCAGCCCCGAGAGGAGGTGCTGGGGGGGCCGGGGAGGGCAGCGGTGAAAGCCGCCCCGTGCCCCCCTTGCCCTGCACCACGACGGCCGCGCCGGGGCTACAGCTGGCTCCCGCCCTGCGCGCCCCGACGTGCCGGGCGCTGCGGCCCCGGGGGAGGCCCCGAAAGGGTTCGGCTCCCGCACCGGCGCCGGGCTCTAGGGCGGGTGCTCCCGGCTGTATCTCCTCCTGATCCGCCGGCCGGGGCAGCGGCGGGAAGACTTTTTTTTTCTTTTTTTTAACTCGGGACCAGCTTCCCAGCGGTAGGTCCGGCACCGCGACGGGGCCTTTTCGGCCGGTCCCGAGAGATTTCTTCGTGATCCGCGGCGGGTGGTTTGTCACATTACCCACCCACCCGCGTTAGTGACCGCGCTCCCCACCGGCCGGCCGCGGGGAGAAGAGCCGCTGCGGGCAGCCACGCGTTTCGCCCCCGCGGGAAGCGGCTGGCAGAGGCGGCCAGGCCCCGGAGGGGCGGGTTTGCTGCCCGTGCCGGCTCTCGAATTTTGGCCGCGGAGGACAGCCCTCGCAGTGCGCCCCGCCGAGGGGCTTCCGCGCCCGGCCAGCACCGCGGGAGGCGGGGAGGTTGCTCGCATCCACGCTTGGGGCTGGACGCCGTGGCTCCCCTCTAGCGAGACAGGTCCTTAAGGTGGAAGGGCGGGGCGGGCAAGCGGAGCGGGTCCCCGCGCCGCCAGAAGCAGGGCGGGCAGGGGGCGAGGCGCGGCCCGGCCCCTCGCTGTTGGCACGGAGCTGCGGCCCAAGTTTTGGCAGGGGCCGCCCGCGCCAGCCCTGGCTGCTCTGGCCCCGTCCGAGCTCTCCCCTCCGCTCGGAGCTCCCTCTCCCGCCGGCCCGGGCGCCCCCCACGGCAGCCCCGAGGGGCGGGCGCGGACGGACCCGGGGAGGCAGCGCCGTCCTTACCTGCCGCCGAGCGCCCTGCAGCGCTCCGCTGCCGCCTGTCCCCTCGCAGGGCGTTATTCCCTCTCCTCAGTTTATTGCCCTGCCGCCTGCAAGCCCGAGGCTGTTTTCCCACGGGAAGCCTCGCCGCTCCGTCGGCAGCGCCCGGGCGACCCTTCGCGGCAACCGAGGCGGGGGTGCCGGGCGGTCCCTGCCCCACTCCACGGAAACCCGCGCTCACGGCGGGGCAAAGCGCGCCCGGCGGACTTGGGTCCCCATTGCAGCCCGGACCTGCTGGGAAAATCCTGTGGGGTTTTTTTTTCCCCCTAAAAAAAATAATTTTCTCCCAGAGCTCTCCCGGCGGAGCCGGCCGGAGCGGACTGGGCTGACCTGGGGGGGGTGTGAGTTGACCGAAACTTGGGGCACGCTGCTGAGGGGGCCGGGGCCGGGGCCGGCGCCGCCCGCAGCGAACACCCGGGTTTCGGCACCGCCGGTTGTTCCACGCGCCGCAACCTGATGCTCCTTTTCGTGTTTATTTTCTGCCTCGCAGGTGCAAAGTGACCCGCGGGGCTCCCGCTTACTGCCCACGCCGTGCGCGGCTGAGCCGCTCCCCCTGCGCGGCCACGGACCCTGTGTCTCTAAAAAGTTCGTGACCCGCGTGGGGGCAGCGCCCGCGAACGGGGCTTTGCTTCACCGCCCCGATGCTTAACGGGTGACAGACGCGCACCGGGGGGGCAGCGGCCCCCGCGCCTCGGCGCTCCTCCGCGGAAGCCTTCCTGCGTGGGAAACTCTCCCGCGTGGGGCACCGCGGACCATCCCCCGCCCCCGCGGGGATGACTTCCCTAAAGTTTCTCTCCCCCCGACGGGCTTTTGTCCGCCCCTCGCCCGTGCGCGGCGGAGGAGCGGGGGGAGGCGGGTGGCGCCCCGTCGGGCCGCGGCTCCCGGCGCTCCCGCCCAGTGTCCGTCCGTCCGTCCGTCCCCCACGCAGGTGCGCGGCCGCCGCCACCTTCCCGCGGGGGCGGGGCGGTCCCTCCCTGCCCCCCCTCCCGCTCTGCCCTTTCTCCCCGCTCCTGCCAAGTTCTCCCCGTCCCCCCCGTCCGTCCCAAGGAGCCTCCCGATTGGGCGCCGGGCCGGGCTCACGTCACTCCGAGCGTGACGTCTAGTCTTCCTGTTTCCTTCAGCTGTGTCTTAAAGTAAATCTTGTGGCGGTGCGGAGCGCTCGCTCGGCTCGGCCAGCCCAGCCCAGCCCAGCCCTGCCCCGCGCCCCGCTCCGCGCCCCGCTCCGCGCCGCACCGCTCCGCGCCCCGCCGCCCCCGCGGCCGCTGCCCTCCCGCCGCTGCTCGCCCTCTCTCCCTCGCCCCGTTACCACATCCACCGGCGGCCGGGGCTCGTCGGCTGCGCGCGCGTGTCCGTGTCCGCGCGTGTGCGCGCGTGTCCGTGCGGGGCGCGCGTGGTGTGTGTGTGTGTGTGTGCATGTGCGTGTGCGTGTCCTCCCTCCTCTCCTTCCACCGGCAAAAAAAAAAGAGAGGCTCAGTTTCGTCGCCTTTGCACGGAGTAAGTACCCGCTCCCTCTCCGCGCCCCCGCCGTCCCTCGCGGCTTTTTCGGCCTTTTCGGGTCTTTTTTCTTTTTTTTTTTTAAAAAAAAAAAAAAATCGCACTTTCTGGGGCTGCTTTAAATGGCCCGGGGCGGGGGGGTGGGGGGGGAGGAGGCGGGAAATGAAATTCCCAGCAAAATACTGATCACCGTTATCAAACCTGTGCTGCTTTTTCCAGGGGGGCAAAAATTGCAATGACTTTATTAGCTGAGTAGTTTTAATTCCCCACTAGATAAAGCGGTAAGGATTTGTAAGCGCCGAGCCCGATGGAGCGCTCCCCGTAGCCTGCCCAGGGCTGAAGAGTAAGTGACCTGCTCGTTGTTAGGGGATCCTCCCCCCCTTCCCCTTCGCTCTCTCGCTGCCACCTTTGCCGGACTGGTCTTTATTTTTATGCCGTGGGTCCGAGGGCAGTTTTGCGGGGACGGTAAAACGCAGCGAGAATTCGGCTTCTTTTTGTTGTTCCCAGCTTCCTCCTCCCCCCGTCCCCGCTGAAGTTCCCCATCCCCTGCTTTAAACTCCTGCTCCGCTCCTCTGAGCCTCCTCTTTGTCTTGTTTATTATAGCTGCCTTTCTTTTTGTCTCTTCCAATTTGCTTGTCATTTGCATGTCGCTAGTTCTCCTTTTTAACCCCAAGCCGGGAAGGGCAGGGACTTTTTATTCTTCTTCTTCTTATCCTTGCGATTACTTTTTCATTTCCAAGGGTGGGACGAGCTGCGAATTGTGGAAATGTGGAGAAAATGGGATTTGAGTGGTAGGTAGCGAGCACATGAGAAGAGATCAAATGCAAGTCGCGGGATAAGAGCCTTGATCTGAGGAAAGATTAGGATTATTGGTACTTTCTGTTTGTTTGGTTGTTGTTTGTTTTTTTTCTTCGAGGGGGGATTTAATTTTTTTCCTGGCCTTTGATGGAGATCTTTCGTGGCTTTTTTGATTTTCTGTTTATCGGCTGAACGACCCGGAGCACTTTATCGTGTGTTTAAACGGAGTTCAAGCGCAGGAGGGGACAGTGCTGGGGGGCGTGAGGGCTGCGCGGAGGGGGCGCGCAGGGCCGCGTTTGGGGTGAGCGGCCCGGGATGGGGGGGGGGCACGGAAAATACGGGGCCCGACAGGAGCAGCCGAGGCACGGCTCCCCGGCAGCGGGCACTCCGCGGGGGCGGAGCGGGGCCGCCCTGGGCTCCGCGCCTCTTTGCGGAGGGGGGAGCGAGTTGCGCGTATCCCCCGCCGTAGCTTTGCAGCGGGGCGGCGGCTGGAGGGGCAGAGCCGCCGGGGGCCGGGGCAGGTGCGCGGGGCGCGGGCAGGTGCGGGGCGGCCGCAGGGCGCGGGGGTGCCGGCCGCCGCCTCCTTGTGCCGCTGGGGCGGGTGGCGGGGTCAGCCTCGGGGAGCAAGTCGATAGATCGGTGTCTGCGGCCCGGTGCGTGAGCCCGAAAGGAGCGTCCGAGGTGGGACGGAGCTCTCGGAGGGGTCAGTGCCACGTACGTGTGCCCCGTCTGCGGAAATCACAGGTACGGAGGGTATTAACTTCATATCTTTGACAAAGTAGGAGATGTCGATCGCAGCTGGCAAGGGAAACGGCTGCGGACTAGAGGTGCCCTTGAATGTCGGGCAAAAGTTGCCAGGGTGAGGATTTGGAAGCCCGCTAGTTTCCCACAGGTCCCGAGTGCTTGCGGCGAGCGCCGTGGCGTTTCTGGCTGCGTGGTGAGTGTCACCCCAAAACCCTCATCCGGGTCTGGGGACGGGCGGGGGGCACGTGGAAGCTCATCCTCACACCCGTGGCCATTGCTCAGTGGCGGAAGGGTCCAGTGTTGTCTGATGCAGGGTACAGAAACACGGCTGTGTCACTGCGAGGTGTAAAAGCGCAGATTATTTGTCACTTCCATCGTGTATAGAGGTTTGGCAGTACGCAGGATGAATTATAGGGAGGCAGTTTCCTTACCCGTAGATTTGCATGTGGCACATACCCTTTATGTCTTCCTCTCGCAGTTTTTCTGCAAGTTGCCATCAATCATGTAAAGTTTATGACCGCTGCAGCTCATTTTGCATTTATTTTATCTGCTTTTTGTCCAGAGCTTACCTTTAACAGCAATATCACATGCTGTGAAATGTTTATTAATACTCAAGGGTAGACAGAGTATCGACATTTCATGAGTTGAACTGTGATAAAAAGTACAATGTATATACTTTTCGCTAACAGCTCCCTATTAAATTATTCTGTAAAGTATCTTAGATTTGCTGAATGGCACTGTCAGTATATACAGTTAACTTTCCTGCCAGTTGAACTCCGAGGCCTCTCGGTTTATATGACTTGTCTTTTTTATGATCAGTTGATAAATTAAGATAGTCATAAGAATGGACACATTTGGAAATTGGAGTTTAATTTGATTCAGGGCAGATATATAAATACTGCAGTTTGTAGTCTCTAAATCATGATTTATTCTGCCTCAAAGTGCAGCCTAACTGCTGGATTAACTAATTCAAGAATTGTGATTTAGCAACATTGTGTAGCATGGAAAAAAAATATCTTGGAAAACTTGGGCTGAGTTTGTAGTAGGAATCTTGTGAACATTTCAGTATTGTCTCTGCACAGAGACCATGTGAGTTACTTTCTTCACGATCAGTGAAATAACAAGGATCAAACTGGCTTGAGAGGAGGAAAATGTTTTCAATTTTCTACCTTGAGCAGCTCCATTTCTTTTTCTTATTCAAAGAATCTGTTTCCTCAAGCAGTGCCGAGCACAGATACGCGATGGAGGGCCCTGTGTCTCCCCAAAATAAAGGCCTGAACTAATGAGATGCCGAATCCCTCCTGTTAGTGAGCTCTGTCAGTGCTCCCTGTAGTCGATGGGCATCAAGGATGATTCGCGTTCATGGGAATTGACGAATACCTTGTTGGATTGGGCCCTGGGTGTCACAGGGCTCATAAACCGAAGGTGGCTTTTCTCTTTAAGGCTGAAGAGCCGGTAGCTTAATCTTGAAGTAAATCAGGCTCCAATTTTTATTTCTTATGGAGAAATCCTAATCAAGTAGTTGTTGCGGCACAGTTAGTTGCTCATCATTTCTGCCTTGTTTCAAATTCTTTGATTACGTGTCTCAGCGAAGGGAGTTAGATAACCCCTTCTCCCAAGAAAACTTGTCTCAGAGCTGTACAAAAAGGTAGTACTTTCTCATTAGTGGCTGACGTGATTTTAGCACTGAGCAGATCTATGGAGAATAAATGTCATCTGTTCTTTGGATTTTAGCTGTGGTTTTATGTGTGAAATGCTGTTGACTGGAATAATTTTCACCCTGCGCTTCCTGGCTGATTCTGGCAAAGCCATACCCCGTGTAGCGCTTTAGAGTGAGAGATCTAAATTTTTCTGTTAGCAGAAGCGTGTTGAATTTCTTGTGTGGTATTGGCTTAGTGGGCTCACATGAAGCAGGCAGACGTTCGACCAAAGAAATTAGTCAGCTTGTGAAAACATAGGAACAATTTTGGCTCTATAAACTGATATCTCGTTGAATTCATCCCTGAATATTCGTCAAGTTTAGCACTTTGCTGCTGTGTATTTAATGGCTGTTTAGGTGAGGCTAGGGTCCTTCAAAGTGGCTGAGGAGGATGAGTTTGAATTGACACCTTCTTTGCATCTCATAGGTGTATGAATTAATCTAGGCGAAAATGATCAGCATCTTTGTAGATCAAGATGAGTTAACAAAACTGATTACAGAAATTGATTTATTTGTAATGAGCATGGTTACATACCTGACATCATGTTCCTTTCTAAAGACCATTCTAGCTAAAGGTATGGTAACAGTAACTCTTGGATACCTAGAAATTAATCTGTTTCCAGTTAAAACGTCAATGCCTATCAAATAGATGTGAAATAAACGTATGCCTGTAGCTGCTGTGCTGTTAAGAGGTTATTCATAGCTATATTTTAATTATATCTCCTTAAACGAAAGTTTTGAAAGTAAATTTGTGAATAAAATACTGCAAGCTATGTTTATGGATGGACTTAGAAAGTGCTGAGGCCCTTGGTATGATTTTTAATTACATGGGCATGGAAAACGTTCGGTTTCTGAGAAAGCCGCATCGTGCGAGTTGAAGCTCGAGATGTGGAGGGTAAATTTAACATAAACTACACTTGGCATGCAAGGAGTATCAAAAGTGACGTGTAAAGCAAATTTAACCTTCACAAATTTAAAACTCTGTAACTCGGAAAGAAATGGTGCTTCCGAAGACTTCTACATAGATCTTGACAATCTAAGCTATCTTTGTAACTATATATTTCTGGATAGCTGTACAGAGACATCAGAGGTAAGAAATATAGTTTTGCAGCCAAAGTACTGGTACTACGTAAAGGACACAAACTTCCTAATTATTTTTCTTCCCCGCTAACAGTTCCTTATTTATCCAGTTCTAATCTAATCAGTCTCGAAGTCTGCCTGTCGTGGCTGGGATTTTGCATCCCGCTGTATGTGGCATTCCACTTCCCTTGAGGTGTGAATTGGTTTTGGTCCTCTGAGACCAAAATATTAACTGTCCGTTTAATACCCGTTCTGTTTTGTCAGGCTAAAGTAGAACTATTTCTCATATTTAAGCCGAAAGGCACATAAGCCTTAAAGCTGGCAGCCTGTAGGCTTGGGATAACACCAGGGCAAATAGGAGATGTTGCTTAATACCTAAGTTAAGTGAACAATAACTCCGATGCTTTCAGCTTCTAGTGAGGGAAGGAGGGGGCATCGCTCCGGAGCACCTCCTGCCCCATGTTTGCGGTGGCAGGAACGGGCAGGCTAGCAGCTGCTGGTACGGGGTCTCAGCGAGAGGAAAATGGACACTGGGGAGGAAGGATGCGTGGCAATGACCTTCCAACCTGGCACAGGACAGCCTATTTCCTGAGCTGCTGACTCAAGGGTACAGCAAGCCCTCGCCATGCGTGTCCTTGGTTGGGATTGGGCAAGAGAGAGGGAAACAGTGGTCAGGCACCTCAGATTTGTTGGGAAATATGCAAAACTTGAAACCTGACATGAGGTTTTTGGTATGAGCCTGGGAACTTACTGCTGGATCTCAATCAAGCATAGCTTGACTACAGAAAAGGAAGGAAAAGTGTGAAGGTTTTCGGTGTTGGTGGTTTGTTTTTTTTTCCTATTGGCAAGTATTATTTTTACGCAGAATGCCTTTAGAATATCTTACGTGCAGTAAGCCAGAGCTCTTTCGGTTATCTTGCAATTAGTTTATATCACTTTCAAATGAACACTACTAGACTGAAAGGTCAACCTTGACCCTGGCTTATTCCATGCCAATATCGCCTGCTTAAAAACTCCAGTGGTGGTCGCCACCTTTCCACCCCCTGAGGACTTGGCCATTCATTTAGAAAAACAACCCTACCGAAATCCCAACTCCTCCGATTTTTTTTAGATGAAGACCTAACTGTAAGAGCCTAGTTCTGCCTCCTGAAAATCTCCATTTGCATGAATTGAGAGAAAGCAGGAGATGGTCTTTTACAACAAGTACTGCCAAGCAGGGCCTGATCCTACCACTCTCACGTAACAGGATTTTGGTATCCCTGGACTCCAGGGGAGTTGCTTGCAGGGTAGGATGCTCCCTGGTGTGCAGGTGGTAGAACTGGGCCCCTGCAATAGAACTCCGTGGTATTTTATTGTTATTGCGAGGTCTCCAAACTTCACCTGCTTGATAAGGAATGATCTCTGAAGGCAGTGACCTGATAACAGTGTAAGGCTCTGGATTTCCCATCTGAATTCATGACACTTTTTTTTTTTTAAAATTTTTATCATTCGTTGCTTTACTGTATGCAAGGAGCCAGTAATGTAAACAAACATCACGTCCTTAGCATAGCTGTCTCTGACACCAGATCTCTGAAAATTCTTTTAGTACATCCAGAATACGTGGGCAAAAGCTGCAGAGTAAACATAATGTTTGCAAGTATTAAAAGCT